>NC_061794.1:9450283-10871949 GCF_021462225.1 Girardinichthys multiradiatus
TGGGTTTGGGTAAACAGAAAAATAGTCCTCAGTCTTGAACATACCACATCGGCCTTTGTCTTTTACTTTAGGGGAACAGTATCACCCTTTTTTACCACATAACATCTACCAACAGATTGCTTTTTCCCTTTTTTACTGTATCTCTGAAACTCAGCTCAATTTAAGCCATAAGTGCCATAACAAGGCAGGAGTCCATTTCTGTGCCATAAATAAGAAAGTTGTCAACCTTCTTTATTCAAATTGGACAACATTGTTTATTCAAATTGAAAAGATGATTGTTGAAATGTAAAATTAAGTGTTTTTTGTGCTTATTTTCTCAGTGATCAACACATCATTTTAAATGTCCAGCACGTGGCCGTTGATGTTGTATGTAGAAAGTGTATTTACTCTGTCAGGCATTCCTTCCATGCAAACAGAAGACACACTTTTCTGAATGTGTATTAGATGTGATCCCACGAATGTATGTAAATACTGTCCATGCATCAGAAAGGACAACTGCTTGTAATATCTGTAATTGTGAAAGATTTGAAAATGTAAAGAACATGTACATAACATAATATTTCAAATATATATATTTACTGTAAAATAAGGAAAATATATTTTTTTCTGGTGTTCCCAGACCACACATGTTAAAGTGGCTCAGTGAATGTTTAAGGATACAGTCATAAATCTAGAAAAAGATTTTCCTGTCCATCGATCTTTCCAAGAACTCATTTTTTCAAGTCATTTCAGTTGGTGAAAGTTTTGCATAATGTATCATTAAATATCTCCTGAGTTGTTTACAAAATGTGGTCTGTACACACAAAAAATAAGAATGTACTAAAATTCTTACATATGTTTTGCTTTGTTCTACTATGTAAAACACATTTACAATAAAATTCCAAACCTGAAATCCTGTTTTAGATCTTTAAACAATTTATAACAACTCAGGGCTTTTCACTTTTACCCAAAAGGAGTAAATAGTGTAGATATAGATGTGCTTCAACTTAAAAAAATTGAATCAAATGTAATTCCCACTTTTGCTATGTTTCTAATATTACTGGATTTTGTTTGGATTTCAAATATTTTCTTTTTTTGTATTGTTAATTTAAGGGTTAGGGTTAGCAGGTCTGGAAAAGTTATGAAACAGAAAACACAGTATAAAAATATATTTTTACTCAATCAGTTAGTCCAGCCAGCCAACAGCCCATGTCAAAACTGACAAAACAATTTAAACCTTTTTCCATTGTTGGAAGTATGATTATTGATTAATTAATCTTGATCAATAATTATAATTAAAAATCATAATTTGACAAAATTTATTTCTTAACCAAAATCCTCATTTATGAATCGAGACCAGAGATGTTTTCTGGTGTTGTAATTGTGGCTCAACGCCTTTGATAATTACAACCGTTAAATACTCAGTAATAATTAATAACTATTGCCAGAGATGTCACTGTTTAATCGACCGTTTCTGCCAAAACGTGTGGAACTTTTAACCTTATCTTGACTGACGAATCACTCTTGCACAAAATAAACACAGAATGCCTTCTGTTACCATCTATGTGAATATTTATTAAATCACAGCCTGATACAATCCGTTCTTCCGATTTAATAATCTTCACCTACTCAAACATGCAAAGTTCTACACACAAGGGGTAAAATATCTAACTAAACAAAAATAAAGCAAAACAGCAGTTATGGCAAAATTGATAATATGACGAAAGGGGGTGTGGTGGTGAGGATGTTGGGGCGCAGTTCCACTGTAACTCAGTTATACTCAGTCATAAAACTTCCCCCAACTTTGCTAGATGAGCAGACAAAGGGTTATAAAACTTTTGGCGGCAAACAAGCAAGCAGTAAGGTTGCAGACAAAGAAAATAGGGAATTTTACCATGAGGTTATTTTAACAGTCCAGTCTCACAGCGCACCTGCGCTTGCTTCCAGGTGGAAAATAACCCCACAAAGCACACAAAGATGGGTAGCACAGCGGCTTCCAGATGTCCAACACGGCACATCAAAGTTTCAATAACAAGGTTACATGCACATATCATTAAAAAGACATTAGATTAAATAGCGAATCTCATCGCACTAAAACCTCCTACCCTGCCCAGGCTTCTAAGAAATAAATAAAAATAAAGATTATTATTACTTGTTGTCGGCTTTCTTCTGAGCGGGTTTGAGAGAGAACGGGGTGGAAGTTGGACGTTACTGTGCGTCCACAGTTAACGTCAGGAAAAGCGGTCAATCTTTGTCCTCAGGCCTCCTTGGCGAAAGGGAAAAATATGATCTGACCATAAAAGTCAACTTAGGATAAAACAGGGTGGGGTGGCAGTTCGTCTCCTCGAAACTCTGTGGTTTTAGTTACGTGTTAAACTCACGTCTTCGATCGGCAAAGTGAAATTTCTGGCCTTCTTAGTCCAGAAACCTCAGTTATGAATTGTTCATTGGCCAACGAGAGAGAATAAATGAGATCCACTTGGGACTCTTCTCCAGGTGATGCTTCAGATGTCGGTAACCGGACCCGGTCTCCAGCTGAAGGCGAGTGCCCAAAATGGAGGCACCCCCTATGTAGCGTCTTGTGACGTCGGACTTGGGATAACCCGTCGTATCAGTCGCAATGTTCGACGGGATATGTAGGAGCAGACTGTCCTGGATACAAAATGGCCGATGCCGTTGGAAAGGCATAGTGACGTCCAACAACGTGCAGACGGTCCAACATTCAGCAAACAAGTGGTCCAACACCATGCAGGTCAGACCTTTGATGTTTTGGCCCACAAAATACTTTTTCTTCTTTAATTAAAAACTCAATACATATATTTGTTTCATCAGGGTTCATAGACCTTTTCCAATTGCAAAATTCAATACCTTTCCAGACTTTCCTTGAACCTGCTTAGGTAGGTGTTTCTGTCTAGGTTCAACAAATAGTTAAACACGAAGCTAAAATCTGCTCGCACAAAAAAAGAATAGTTCAGGGCTATTTCATTGTTTTTGCATTTCTGCAGATCATTTCTGCATAGTTGTCTGACAAGTTTGAGCTTCACATGGATCTCAACCAGATCTGGCAACAGAAAGACACCATTGTTCTTTATGTCCCAATACATAAAAACTCAAAGTACAAAGTGGATGTAGTAATTTTTTTTTTTACAATTATATGAAAACTCACTGAATGTGTCATAATGTTTTTAACAGCTTTCTCCCACATGCAGAAAGCAATCAGGAGACAGAGTTTTATGGCAAGGATTTTATTTACAATAATACTGAGGAATGCAAGGGACTGGTATCGGGATGCAACTAAAATAAGTAGAATGGTAAGCAGGGGAAAATTCAAGAGTAATGTTCTAAACAATTATTTTATCTTACTGGGATGAAGGAGAGATCTGCCAGAAGGGGGTGGAGAGACCAAGAGGTTGTGTACCCGTGTGACTGGAGATGGTGAATACTGGAATGCAAGGGACGTCAGTGGATCAGGAGTTTCTGGTGAAGGTGCTGTGGATGAAGGAGGGTGGACAGGGTTCGCTGGAGGTGGTCCGAGGAACGAAGGAATCAGGAGGCTGCCAGCCGATTTAATCCAATGAAGTAACAGGAGGCTTGAGTCTTTGTTCATGAAGCTGGAGAGCTCTTCTCCAGAAGTCAACAACCCAAACAGTGTTTGATGCTGAGGATGAAGTCAAGTTCAGGCAATATCCTGCAAGGTAGAAAAATCCAAAATTCCAAAAGGCAAAGTCAAGGCAAGGATAATTGTGGCTTGAGATATACCACTAAGGGCAACTCTCTGGCAGTGAGTTGCTGGCAGCCTCCTTCTTGAATACTCCTCAGCAGATGATCAGGGAGATAGAGAACACCTGTCACCTCTCCTCCAGATTCACACGCCATCTAGAGGCTAAGCACAGTAAACAGCACCAAACACACAGGCATGGCACAGATCCTGACAGCACAACAACATCCTCCAACCCGTTAATCTCAACATCTCCTAGATCAAAGACTACCTGACAAACAGACAACAGTTTGGGAGACTTAAGGGTTGTGTGTCTACCCAGGTTGTCAGCAGCACAGGAGCACCACAGGGGACTGTGCTCTCACCATTCCTTTTCACTCTGTACACCTCAGACTTCCAGTACAGACAGACTTCTTTCATCTGCAGAGATACTCGGATACTAGAGTGGAGATGCAACTCTGAAGCCATCTACAAGAAGAGAGAGAGCAGACTGTACTTCTCGAGGAAGCTTAGGTCATTCAGTGTTTGCACCAAAATGCTGCATATCTTCTATTAGTCTGTTACATGGAGCAATCTCTTCTGCCTTAAAAAAGCTCAACAAGCTAAGAAGGCTGGCTCTGTTCTGGGGACTCTGGAACCTTTGGAGATTATTGTGCTAAGAAGGATTCTTTATAAAATAAAGAACATTATGGAGAAACCTGAGCATCCTCTTCATGAGACTGTGGTACAACAACAGAGTGTCTTCAGTCAGATGCTTCTTCAGATCAGCCTTAAGACAGACCTCTACAGGAGATCCTTCCTGGCCACAGCCATCAGCATCTACAACGGCTCTTTGAAGAAACCTGCATGATATGAACTACAACAACATTTAATTTCCCTTTGGGTGTAATAAAGTATTTCAGAATTGAATTTTGGGTACCCAGTAGAAATAAACTGTGACAAGTTACCATTTCTCTTACACAGTCTGGAAAAGTATTGAATTAAATTTCAGTATTTTCCATAAATAAGTAAATAAAAAAGGGAATGTTAAATACTTGTATTTCCAGAACTTAGTCATTATACTGTTCTCTAAATGTTGTATCCTTCCTTCTTCTGTCCTTTGCTCCCATTTAACCTAGGTATTTTAACAGTAACACAGTCAACAAAAATGTTTGGATGTATTTTTTTAATCCAAGTATGTGTCTCATACGTAGACCTAAAAAGACTGTTTCCCAGAAAGTTGCATAAGTAAGAAAACTTGGAACATGTGCGCTTATGTCAGTGTAAGATTTGGACCACATGGCAAATTTGCATGGAAATTATACCCCATTCTCTGGTCTCCCTATTTGCAGATCTTTTTCCTCAAAACATTAGCGTTCCCCCACCCTGCGCCTCTTCACAACACTTTGAAGAATGGATGTTTGTCTGCATCCATTTGCTGAGTCATTGTGCAAAAGCAAAAAGGTGGCAGCTACAAAAAGGGTAGCAACTAACAGCAAAAAAAAAACAGGCTGTCTCTGACTGTGCTGTTGTCGTCTCTAGACATAGATCATGTCGATTTATGAGCCAGAGCAGCCCTAGAGGCACTCTGGGATGCAGCAGAAGGAGTTAATTCAACACATCTGGCTCTAAACTATCCTTTGCATTTAAAACAGGGCTCTTTATTCTGTCAATGTTCGTGTTTAAGAGTCTAACTTTTTTGTTGCAAGAGAAAAAGAAAAAAAAGGGGCAGAGGGCATAAATTACCGACAACAAACACATTAACATATATATGATTGTTAGTCTTCAAGAGCATCGTGAAGCATGTTTGAACATCCAGTGGCTGAATAAAATCTCTCATTTTATCCAGACTGTTTTAATTGCAAAATGTTTTGTTGGTCAGTCAGACAGGAAGAAGTTGTCAGGAGGTCACTAATAAAAGTCTTGTGATTGACTGAATGAGAAGAAAAATAATGTAGAGCCCTTTGTGGAACATACATGAAATGAAAAGACGTATAAATGGAGAGAAGTTGAGTACAAAGATCAAAGTGGGTTTTTTCTGGTATATCTCACTGTTTACAGAAGTGAATTTCCTGCAAACTTGGCTCAGAATGTCATTTGGCTTCAATTAACTTGGTGAGCCCCTGGCAGGCTTGCAATTTCAGGCTTGTTGATGTCATACACACACATACTTGCACTGCATGAATGAGAGTACTCACACTAAAACGCTTGTTTAAGAAACTCTTAAAGTGTCTTTTTTATAGAAGCCAGCTCTGATGTACCACTTTAAATTTGAGTTTGACATCACTGTTGACAAACAGCAGATTTTATCTTCATAAAGTTATTTAGGAAGTACAGAAGCGTAAGCAAACATTCTGAATTTCAGTAGTAAAACCCTCATCAGTCATCACTTCTACATGTTCACCAATACAGGTGACCAATCAAGGCAATTAAATCCATAAACCACAGACAGGCCATTCAGCGTGGTGTAACGAATTTTCTTGACAAGGTGTTTGATGAAAATGGCACCTATGGACCTGAAGGTTCAGCTGTTTTTCTCTGGAATGTACGGAGATTTTCTAGTGCCAGATGGGGAATGCCCTTCAATCTCAATCTGCAGCCTCTAACATGTTTTCTTCCAGCATTGCCCTGTTTTTAGCTCCCTCCCTGTCACCATCAACTGACTTGCTTCTTTGTCCCAGCTGAAGAAGAGTATCCCCAAAGCGTTGTGCTGCCATTGCCCTTTTTTTCCAACGAGAGCATTGGGTTTATGATGCTATGCAGGGCTTTTTGCCCACATAGCGTTTTGCTTTCAGAACTTCAGTTGTGGTCTTATCTGACTAGAGCCCCTTCTTCCAAATGTTTGCAGTGTCCCCTTCATGGATGGTGGCAAACTGTAAATAGGACTAATAATGGACTTCTTTATCAATGACTTTATTCTAATAACTCTTCCATAATCAACCAATCAGTCAATCAATCAATAAATCAATCAATAAATCCATCAATCAGTCAGCATTTATTCATAGAGCACTTTACACACCCAAAGTGACCAAACTGTCCATAACTTCAAAAGTAAACAAACAAAAACGACTAATAAGACCCAAAGACCTAAAATAAAACCACTAGACAAATAGAAAAACTAAAAGAACAGCTAAAAACAGTAAGTAAAACAAAATAAAAGACTAATAATAAGAACAGTCTAATATTTCTGAGCAACTAGAATTAAAAGCTAGTTACAAAGATGGGTCTTCGAAGGAGACATAAAATCATTCAAAGTATTGACTATCCTTACAGTGAGAGGAAGATTGTTCCAGAGTTTGGGAGCAACAACAGAAAAAGCAGATTTATCACATGCATGACTAACAGTTATGGATATATCCTCCTACCTGAGCTGTGGATCTCTGCAGATCCTCCAGTTACCATGGGGCTCTTCACTGCCTCTGAGGAATGCTGTTCTTACTCAGTTTAGGAGGATGACCATGTGTTGGCAGACTTGCAGTTTTACAGTACTCTTTCCATTTTTGGATTATGTTAAGCCATAAGCTTATTTTTGAACGGCACAGTAGTTTTTATCCTCTAAATCACACAGTGTCTGCACCTTACTGCCAGTGAGTAAGACACTAAAATAGAACAGTTTGGCAAGTCTCAAGCAACTGTCCTTTCTACAGAAAGGGGTTCAGCCAACTCATAACTCTTCTGTCACTGTGAGGATAAACTGTTGTCTCAGTTTGCTATAATAATCTCTTAAATATTGCCTGTACATGTCAGCAAAAAAACGTGAATGTGTGTAGTCTTCACATGATGAATAAATATACTTGAGGGAGTTGGGTGTGTGGTGACGGTTATATACTGTACACAAATCTGAAGGTCAGAGACAAGTCACCCCTCAGCAAACTATGACAGCTCATGTGCTGATTTGACATTTGAAATCACATAATGATAGTTGTGCTCCTTTATTTCAACTTTCTGCCAAGTTCAGGCTCAAGGTATAGGGTGTTGTGATTATGAAAATGTATTAGGACAAAATTGAAAGGGATGAGCCAAGCTCTGACATTATTGAACAGCAAAACTCTGCACACACAGAATTAATTTACACAATTTCTTAAAATACAAGAATTAATTAACAAAAATAAGTAAACTCAAGGCAAACATATTCCAATCAACAAACTCTTTACTATGCTAAAACAATCCAACTAAAGTACCAAGCAGAATGAAAGAAAAAAGGAAAACTAATGGGCTATGTACAATATAAACAAGTGAATCAAAGATGGTTGAAAACCATGACAGAAAGAGTGATGCAATATTACCATACAATATTTATGTTTGAGAACCAGGGATTATCTTGAAGAATCTGGAACTGAAGTTAAATTAGTCTTGGAATAATTTAGGCAATAATTGGTATACCTTTAGACAACCATTCACAATGCAAGATCAGATAAAATATTATTTTAATAAAATGATATTTTAAAGAATGATTTGCTGAATAAAACCAACCTTCTGGATGACCAATTCTCAACGGTGTTTAATTAGCTGCCTTTATTTATTAAAATAATATTTAAAGAAATATTATTAAGGAAATAGTAAAATAATATTTAAGGAAATATTATTTTGAATAAGAACCAAAGCTTTCTGGAGAAATGGGGCTTAATGGTGTTTACTTAGTTTTCAAGTTTAGTAAAATAATATTTAGGGAAATATAATTTTTTAGATTGAAAACTAACAACCTTTTTGGCTTATCATCAGAATCAATAATAAAAGGGTTAAAATGCTTAACAGTGGATGGTGCATTATGGCTGATCTTATGTGTTTAAAATCACCCTTTAAATGAAGTTTGTCCTAACTACAAAAAAAAAACACAAACAGAGCACACAAACTAAGCACATGTGCTTAACAGATAATCTGTTGGCACTAAGATGGCTGTGTTTTCAACATAAACAAAACCAAACGTCATAAAACGAAAAATGTTTAGATTATTTCATTCTAAACTACTTCTCTCTGCCCAAAACACAACCTCTTATGTGAATCGTGTCGAGGACAAGTTGTCCGGGGCGATGAAGTTGAAGAAAGCATCCACATTGAACAAAGGGTTGCAGCTAACCTCCGTAGCCGTGGGGAGGGCCGGCTTGTTTTGCCGGGCCGGCCAAATTGCACATTACAGCTGTAACCACGGTGTTGTGGTCCCGTTGTCCTTCCTTCAGACTGGGAAAAACTGCTCCACTCGGCGTTGTAGAGACAGGGTCTCTGCTGGGAACTCTCTGGAACACAGTTTGCTTCTGTAGACCTCAGAGAGAAAGTCAAGCAACCCTTGTACCTATATTACCCCCGTTCATGAATGAATACCTGATACACAAACAGAAATTCATTCGTACTTAACTTATTGTATATGATCGTATGACACTCTTGGATCCAGTTTGAAGAGTAATGTCTGTTCGCCAGCAAAGAGACATTAGCATGCTGTGTCCCTCCGTCCAGTTCTGCTAGGGACCTGCGTGGAAGAGGTCAGTTTGTTGCAAAAGCTGAGTTTTTATTTGGACAGTGACGTCACGGGAAGTCCGCTGTTATTCCCCGGTTCTGGCTGTGCTGGAAGTAGGTTAATGCGATTTATTTTGAAAGTTCCAGAAAAGTTCGTACTGGCCTTTCACCCATGGCTGTGGTCCCTACAAGGGGGAATAAAAGGGTTATAAAGCAAAAGATATCACAAGTAGGAGCACTGGTAAAAGACAGGTAACTGATAGTTAATGACCTTCTAACCAGCCAGAATTGAATTATATGATACAGGATGTCAAAGTCTTCTATTTTTACTTTAAACACTGCAAAGTAAATGGCATTTGGCAGGCATTCATGGGCCACTTTATTAGGTACACCTGTTTAATTGCAAAAGGCCTCTCTGCCAATCACATGACAGCAACTCAATGTCTTTATGCATCTAGACGTGGTGAAAACAAATTGTTCACAGTTCAGAGTGAGCATCAAAATGGGGAAAAGGGTATTTAAGGTACTTTGAATGTTGTATGGTTGTTGGTGCCAGGCTGAGGACATTTTCATACACAACCATCTCTAAATCAGAGAAAAGATTAAGTGAGTGGAAGTTTAGTGTGGATGAAATGCCTTTTTGATGTGAGAATTTGGGGGAAAATGAGGGGACTGGGTCAAGAAATCATAGATAGTGCCTCGAGTCTCAGGGCGCGTTCAAGCTGGTAGTCCTCTTCAGGGATCGGTAAAAATGACTAAATTCACACCTTTAGTTGTGTCACGGTTTGTGTAGCGAAGGACCCCGGAATGCAGACGGACAGGAACCATTGGTGGTGAGTAACCAGATTTAATACAACAAAAAACTCAATCACAGGTGGTGGCAGAAGCAGGCATGGACAGGCAGGAAAAAACAGGCTTGGTGTGAACAATGAACAACGAACTGTGAATATTTCCATGAGGAGTAAACATAACGGCAGAGTATACAGGTCCTTCTCAAAATATTAGCATATTGTGATATTAAAACAATAAAAGACCTGAAATATTTCAGTTAGTGTGCAATGAATCTAAAATATATGAATGTTAAATTTTCATCATGACATTATGGAAAATAATGAACTTTATCACAATATGCTAATATTTTGAGAAGGACCTGTATATAGGGCATGACACAAGAGAAGCAGGAAGACTGATTGACATGCTGCAGGGGAACCGAATAAGGTTAATTGACAGGAGAGAACAAAACGTGACTGGAGCAAAACAGGAATTCAAGGACACAAACTAATAGAAACATAACTAGAAAAACATGAAACTAAAGCATAACCAGATCCAAAAGCCTAACTTGACAAAACATAAACTAGAAGACAAAAACTAAAGCATGACCAGGAAAATAACAGAAGCATGATTCAAAACCTGCGATGGACTGGCGATCTGTCCAGGGTGTACCCTGCCTCTCGCCCATAGACTGCTGGAGATAGGCACCAGCTCCCCCCATGATCCACTATGGAATAAGCGGTAGAAAATGACTGACTGACTGACTGATTCAAAACCTATCAAGAATAATAAGAAGAAGAAGAACCAAAAACACCCACAAATCATGACAAGTTGGCCCAGTTTGCTTTCACAAAGATTTTTTTTTAGACTAGACCAAGCAATGGCTCGTTGGCTGGCTGGCTCACAAGGAAATCAGTTCAGTTCTTGTGATGCCTGATATGTGAATTATCCACATGAGGAAAAACAACTGATCTCCTTACACTTTGTTTCTACAAAAACAAGCAAAATTATCATGCTTTTTTATGCTCTTTTTTACTTTATGTGCTGTGTGTATGGTACCACATTTGACAAAGGTTTATATTGGCAGAGTCTTCACACTAACTGTGGTGAAGTCAGCGAACTGCATCAAGTCCACAGTGTTTCTGGTGAGTCAGTCTGCTATCAGTCTGTCGGTCAGCTAATTTGCATTCACATACTTGCCACCATGAAGGCTGGAATGTTCATGATTTCTCTTTCAGTAAAAAAATTCAGCCGGCTCTTCTTGACTGATAGATGAACCTTTTCTATGGGTTTTACTTTGGCCAACTCCACTCTATTCAGCCCATTTTGCGACCGTTTCCATTACTAGCTTTCTGGCCCGGTTTCTGGCTCATCAGCAGGTCCTGTTGGGGCTGAACAGGGCCAAAATGTGACATGAACAGATTGCTGTTCACTGATTGGCCATTAATGAGGTCATGAGTAAGTCAGCGGTCATGTATTTTACCACGCACCACAGTGCTGGGAAAAGCTCAAAGAACTCTGCAGTGACTACAAAATATTAAAAAGCGCAATGGCCAGAGCAGGTCAAACCAAAATTGTAGCGGTGGTATGAAATCATGGACGCCATTTGTGGACGTTGTCCTGCGAGTTATGGATGGGAGGGTGCTCTGGACTGAGCAACCTTACTGTTTTAAGAGGACATGATGTGCAATGGTAGGTGTTGATTTTACTGTACACAGCATATGACGCTGGAGGTGGGGCTTGAAGTTAAGTTCCTGGCCAACATGTAAGATGTTTTGCTGATATGACTTGAGGAGCATGTTCCTGTGAAACTATGTAGAGGGACAAGCAAGAGTATTCCTGAGCCCACTACCTCTGTTTTTCCACTTTAGCAAAGATGACTTCCTCTAATTCTTTCTCAAACATTCTGTCTTCTATATCCAGGTTGTGTGCAACATTCTCTTTAAAGCTGTTTCTTATTCAGATATATGTGAATTAACTTTTCATGACACAGAATTGTCAGTCAGCCAGAGATATAGTTATGGCAAAGTGAGAATATGCCAACGTTTATCTAGAGTTGTAGGTACTACTACAACATGAAAATCATGTGGTTTTCAGCAGGACCCAAAATTATTTATATATAACACACAGATTTATTAATTAAACTATTATTGCCATTATGTATTTGACCAAGCAAAGCCAAACTACAAAAGCATGGAAAAGCCAAGGATCCGCTTGCTGTTTCAATATGATTTAAGAAATAAAGATAGGAGCCAGGTTTAAAGCAGGAGTTGGCTTAAAGCACATTTGCAATGGCTGACAATCTTCACAAAAGTAGATGTCTCAGCAAATTCCCCCCAAACAGCAAACATTACAACTCTAAGGAAACAATTGCAAAAACTCAAGAGTACTATCTCAGTGTACATACAGTCCTCAATGGACATATTAAAGTTCATTTGAGCACAATTAAAAAAGAAACACTAAACATGTACTGTCAGGAAGGTGGTGGCTTTCGGGACAAGCAGGCAGGCAGAGATGCAGTGAGTAAAAGGTGTTAATCAAAACTCACTACAGGCAGGTGGCACTGGAGGCAGGGATGAGACACAGGCAGGCGTGGCAAACAGATATGACAGGCTTGGCATGACAACAGTCGAGGGTATGAATAGGATGTATCCCCAAGGAGTTAACAGAACAGCAGTGTATATGAATGGCAAGACACAGGTGAAAACAGAGAAACTGACTGGCATTAAGCAGGTAGACCAGATGACGCTGATTTTTGGCAGTTTTGGCAGAGGCAGAGTGAAAAACAAAATATGGCTGGAACAAAGCAGAAGTCCATGTCCAAGGAAAATGCCTGGGCCAGAATTTCTGTCTTAAACCAGTCCACCTTGAGACAAAGACTCAAATAAGTCCATGGATCCTTAAATTGGAACTAAACCCAAATTTTGTTTTGCAGATAAACTATATAAATATGGCCTTAAGGGTGATATCTTTATGTTATATTGCAAATGTTTTACATTTTCATGTAAACTTGTTTAATTCTGCAATATTTGTCCCAAAACCATTTTATTGCTGCCCTCTTTGGGTTGAGCGGTTGGTACTGCAGTTGAATTTTCCTATTGGTTCAAACGGCACAGCTTGGTACATGTCTAAGTAACACCACATTCTAGTATAAAACCATCAGGAGTTGGAATTGTGAGCACTGATCATAGCTTTTTACGCTTTATTTGATCATATGCTTTACTTGAGATAATATAAATCTACATGTAAGTATAAACTTTCGAAAAGTTTGTTACTACTTTGAACGTTAGCCCATATTAGCTATGATGTCCTCCTGACCACACCACTGCTTAACCCCCTCTGCTCATCCCTACACTTGGCCGTGCCCCTCAGTGCCTCTTGGCTCTGGCCACTTTGGTGGCATTTTTCAAAATTTGTTCTGGGGACGCGGTTATGCTTTTACATCAAATTTAGTTCAACGTTAAGTTTCTGGTGATTCTCTTTAACCCAAAGTTAGAAAAATAGTTGCCTGCACATTATCGATCTAATCATCAAGTCAATTGAAGTTTATTTATATAGTGTTTTCAGCAACAAGGCACTCAAAGCGCTGTACATGAGGAAAAACATTACAATGATACAGAAAATCAAACACAGAAAAACAAATCAAATGACATTAATAATCCTTGGGAATTTACTGGTAAGAGCTGGTTGTAATCCAATATTTCTAATAGAGGTAATTAGCTCATTAAGTCCTCTGTGGTAAGGAATTCATCCTGTGCTAGAAGAAAAATAATAATATTAAAACTTGAGGTCGCTGGTATGAGGCAGTTGTGGTCCCATCATTCAAATAAGCTGGGTCACTGGTATAAAACATTTTTAGTCCAAACTTTTTAAATGCTAAAAAGTTTTGGTTTTCACTTGTATGAAATTGTTGTAATACAATCCTTCTAAGAAATCTAAAAATCTCTGGTCATTGGTGTAAAAACAGCTTTAGTCAAATTTTCAAATACTAACAATATTTGGCTTTTGCTGGTAATCCTTCTGAGAAATCTTACAATCTATGAAAAGTAATAAAATCACACATTTAGGTAAAGTAAGATAGAAAACCTCAGCAGGGGTAAGCAACACACACATTAGTAAAGATTTAAAGCAACCCATAGACAAAGCAAAATCATGCAGGGTATCCGGTGAATGCGATGTGAGGGGGTGCATATGTTTATCTTGGGCATGTGTGTGTGTGCAAGTAAGTCCATGAAGCACTGTCACAGAAGCCATTGTCCTTGATGGTACGTTGGAATGTTCATCAACCGGCCACACAGTTCTGAGCAGGTCCACAGGTGGCCTCAGGGAAGAGGGGGCATTTTCTGTTGCAGGTGTTCAGTCAGGGTAAAAACTGCTGATATGATGCCTCTATATTTTTTACCCAAGGCTTTACTCTTTCTTGTGGAAAAACGTATCAAAAATATTTTTCAGTTTATTGACAAAATTTGAAAAACTACATGATTCCCCTTTTCAAAACATTGTAACGCAATGCAGCATCTTTTCCAGCGGTTTTAAATACAACCATGATTCAGCTGTGAGACTTTGATGAGAAATGAACCAATGATTGATAGGATACATGATTTAATGGACCTTGCTAACTTTCATTACATTTACATTTACATTCACATTACACGTTGATGCACTACTTGACAATCCATCTTAGAGTTGACAAATCTCAAACTTCAGCACACAAGGCAGGACATGACATGCAGTTGTTTTTCACATGAGTTTATATTTATGCACAAACGGTTACATTAAGATGGTATTAGGGCTTGCGAGATAGAGGACCCCGGAATGCAGACTAGCGGGCAGCATGATTTAATAAAAAACAAAAACTCACTCTCAGAAGAGGCAGGAACAAAACAATAAACGGACAGGCAGGACAGGCTTGGCATGATCCACAAAACAAGACGTGAGCATGATTTGGCAAGACATGATTTGAGAAACGTTTCTGCGAGGAAAAAATAGGACAGGAGTGTAACCAGGTGAAAACAAGAAGACAGATTAACTAGGTGCCGGTGAACTGGATAAAGTTAATTAACAGACAGAACAAAACATGGCTGGAGCAAAAACAGAGACTCTTGAATACAAACAAACAAAAACTAAAGCATGACCAGAACTAAAAGCCAAACTTGACAAAACATGAATAAGACTAAAACATGACCAGAAAAATAAACAGAAATATGATTAAAAACTTGAACTGAGAATAAGACCAACAAAAACCCCAAAACACCCACAAATCATAACAGGTATCCTAAAATAATCCTTCTCAACAGAAAATCACTGTAACTGACAGGAATCTACGATCTTCATTAAAGACTTTAGTCCTGGATGGAAAATAGTTAAAGAGTGATTGACATGGGCATGGTTTGTATTTTTAAAGGTCATTCTAACACTGTAGGCACATACCAACATGTTTAATCTGCTGTGCAGAAGTGTTTGTTTGTATGACTTCTGATGTCTGATCATTGATATATTGTTTATTTTCTGACATCAGATAATAAACAATGCATCAACATAATATGTATACAAGTTTCTGTTCAGGATGATCACATATGTTTGATTTCATACAAAAAAACATTGAAATTTGCCTAAGGGAAGAGTGTTAAAGCAAGTTTAACAAACAGTCCTCAGATAAAGCTTTAGACAGTTCCGGTTGAAAAAATTTTACTTTTTTGCAGTACTAGTTGCCTCTATTTTTGTTAGTTGAAAGTAGACAAACAGTAAGTGAAAAGGTGGTGAAGACATGCAGCACAGGTCTCCGGGGTTGAGACTCGAACCAGGGACAACTGTTGAGAACTGAAGCCTCCGTATATAGGTCACACACACTGCTGCTACGCCATGCGTCCCCGCAGTTGAACAACTTTAAGCATTCTAGGAAAATACTGAGGAACATGCAAGCATGCTGTTAATTTTTGCACATGTTGCTAATTGCATCAACTTGTAATTGCAACAGAAAATACTGAGGTTACTAACTGGAACATTAAACAAAGTACAATAAACTTTAATGCTCCTGAATATCATACGTTTGAATCTCCTTTTCTTGCTTCATATTTTGACTCTCATTCTCATTCTTCAGACTATCAACTTTTGATGGTGGAATTGAGTACAACTTCAAAGGTTTGATAGAAACTGTGCATGCATATTTTTGCTCCACGGGCCCAACATGCAAGCAACTTAACATGGTGACATTTTCTTTTTTTTTCAGATGACTGACATCCTCATAAAAGAAGATAAGTGAAGCCGATGAAACCTGCACTTCAAAGTCAGTGTAAGCAAACAGGGGTTTGGTATGCAAAGGATTTGGCTGCCAATAACATTCATTACTTCAAGGCATTATGCCAAGGCCTAAATTCATAATGTAGACAACTCCTTCACTTTTCTTTATGCTACCTGTTTATTCATCTTCTATCTCATAAAACCGATGAAGAGTAGCATTTATTTTAGGCAGGATGAAGCAGAAAACCGGTAAAGCACCGTGTCTATGTAATGGTATTTTTTAAATGACATCACCTGTCAAGATCTCTTTGCCTCTCCATTTTTTTAGACTCTGTCTTCTATTCTTGACAACCTTAACATGTGTTTTACATTTTGCCTATCCATTGTCCCTCATGACCAAGGCAGAGTAGAGAAAAGGATCCAGTTATTTTGCTTCTTTCCTGTGCATTCCCACTTTTTTTTCTTTACCGTGCCCTGTCCAGCAGAGTATCGCTCAGAATTGTTGTCTGAGTGCCAAGAAATTACCTAACAGATATACTTTCACAAGAGGAGCATCACAGCTAATGCTTTAAAGCTCTGCATGATATTTATAAAAAACTTTATTATAAACTTCTTTGGGAATATTTAAATTGTTACGGACATGGAGACTGAAATGAAAAGGAAAACAGAAGCTTGAAAAAGAGAGAGATGGGACAAAAGGGAAAAAGGGGAGAACAGAAGGAAAGAGTGGAGGAGAGAAAGAAGGATGAAGAGAATAAAAGATTACACCCTGCTTGCTTATACACCTGCAGCTGTTTTTTTTTTTTGTTTTGTTTTTTTTAACAAAATAGCTCACGGTATTTATGATTGTAAAATGTATTTAGTGAGAGGTGCAGCCCAATATAAAACATCTGTGTATCTGTCAACACCTGAAGCTTAACACCTGTGAGTATGAGTGTGGACGCGCTTTGTATACAAGGTTTCTCCACAAAAATATGCGATAGGGAGTTTGAGGACCCACCGACCTGCCGCGTGGTCCCCGGGCGGACACTGAGGAGATCCGAGCCACAGACATCCAAAGGCCCTCCAAAGCACAGGAACCCCAGAAGAACCACCGCCGGGACTACCGCAACCCCTCCAGAGAAGAGCAGTGGAGTTTCCCAGGGGAGCCACCCAGCAGCGACAATGCAGAAGCCCCAGGGAGCCGCAGCGACGAGCCCACAGGCCCCACCGGCAGCCGTTCACGCCCGAGCAGATCCAACCATGGACCCAGAGACCCAAGACCCCGGGACACACCACCCCAAAACAGAGGCCCGACAGAGCCCAGGGGGCCGGGCCCCGGCAAGCAGCCACCGGGAGTGAGCCAGCACACACCAAAGCACCCAGCCCCAGACACCGAGAACCCCAACTACACCAGCGGGCAGAGACTCCAAACACCGGCAGGTAGTGTGGCGGGGAGGAAATAGGCCCCCCATAAGATGGGGGGGCCTAAGCTGATCCAGGAGAGGTAGCAGTCCAAGAAACAACCTGTCAAACAAAACAAAAAAAAGAAAAACGGGCACTCACAGTCACAATCACCCACTCCCACCCTCATGCATACACATTAAATCATTCGCACCCAACGTAAAGACAAACAACAATGGACATCATACACTCATTCACACTCCCCATGCATACTCTATACTCCCAGGTCCAGGCGCCGGTACCCCCTAGGGGCAACCAGCCCTTGGACCCAGGAGGTGGTCCCCTGGTCTATGTACAAAAGAGGGGTCCACATGGCCCAAACCAGCCCGCCAACCAGAGTCGCCCCAGGACGGAGCAGTCCCGACCCCCCAATGAGCTCCGATCCCAACCCCATGAGCCTCCCACCCCCAGTGAACCCCAACATGAACCTCCCCACAGGGCCACCCCCAACAAGGACACCGATATCAAACACATGCCCCAGAACCCAAACGCCACGAATCCCCTCCCCCACAGGGAAACACCCCCACAGGTGAACTCCATAGCCGAGAGGCCGATGAAGCCACACCCACCCAGCGTAAGCTCCACACTCAACCCCCCTCTAAGCACCCCTGCTGCACCCCGCGCCCCCACCACACAACGTGCCCCAACGGCAAGGCAAGGGCCTTCTGCAACACCACCCCCGCCCACCGGCAGACCCCACCAAGCACCGCACCCACAACAGGACTCCCGTCCCCGCAGGACAAACTCACCCACCCGGTACCCGTGGCCAGTGTCCCCCACCATGCCACCACAATGCCCCCGTCGGCCTAAACAAAAACAAAAAAACACTACATTCCTGCGATTGCAACGACCACCCAGGGAGAAACACTAGCTCAGCTCCACCATCACCACCCAGCCGATCCAAACGCCGGTGACCCTACATCCCAGAAGTGGATACAACCCCTCCATCCCACAGGCTGCAGCCCCTCCATGACACCCCCCCACCCACTGCCCCGATCCCCCCGACACGACAGCCAGCAGAGCAGCACGCCACCAAGCCCGCCCAACCCCCCCAGACAGCGCCAGCAGCCCCAGCCCACCAGTCCACAAGAGGGATACATGCACCAGCCGGGTACCTGTGCCATGCAGGCCAACCGCTCCAGGCCAAGCACAACCCATCAGCCGCCCCGGTGCAGTCACAAGACGTGCTCCGCCGCCCCACCTACCCGACCACCAGCCGCAGCCCGGCGCCCGACCATGGGCCAGAACCACAGAAGGAAGCAGTGGAAGAAGGCCACGGCAGCACCAGTTACCAGGCACCCCGCCAACCCCACCCCCAAACCCCAGGGGCGCCCCAGCCTGCCGGCCACCCATACCCCCGCATGGCGCACCATGGCCCACCAAGCAGTCCAGCCGGCCAGCCCCTCCACCGAAGCGGGGCCACATCCCAATCAATGCCGGCTAAGTCCCCCCTACCGGAGCCCAGCACCCCCCCAGCCGGCAGACCAGGGCCCAAAGCCGGGGCCGAGATCCAAGGGAACCCAAGCGATCCCGAGAAAGAGAGAGACAATCCCCAAGACCCGACCCTCAGACCCGACTAGAGGGCCCACTCCCTCTCCCGGCCTACGACCAAAGATGGGAAATGGCGAACGGGGGTTTGAAAAGACCCCAAGCCTGCCTCCGCCAGCTCAAATGTGGTGTTGATGCGTGTTGTTGTAGTGTGCATTTAAAAAGAAAGAACGGTGGGGAAGAAGTGGGGAAGACCTCCAGAAGTCAGTGCTGGAATATGAGCACAAGACCCAGCTTTAAACCCAGACTTTAAACTTATTGTTTAACACTGTAGTGGCATCACTTGCCTGTTGTATAGTAACTAAATGATCAGATAATTTACAAGTAGTTATTCATTAAGCAACTTCTTGCCTTTAGAGGAGATATGAGGGAACAAATCACTGGGCATACACTTCATTGGAGTGTAATCCAATGGACCAGCAGATAGTAGTGCATAATTGTAAAGTATGAAATTGTCCTGCACACACTGGTCTCACAGCCTCTGACAGGTTTATTCCAGATTTGTTCTGTATTTAGCTCCATCTATATTTTTGATCTGCTCTGACCAGCTTTCCTGTCCACAATGAAGTAAAGCATGCCAACAGCATGCTGCTGCCACCATTATGTTTCACTGTGGGGTTTGGTTGTGCACAGTAAAAATGCTCAGTTTCATGCAAACTGCAAAGATGTCTTATGATTTTATTTCAAGGTTGGCCTTTTTTGCCAGTTATCATAGTTGCATCTGTGATTAAAGTTCTCCTCGTCAGTTTAGGTGGCCGTCCATGTCTTGGCAGATTTTAAGTTGTGCCATACTCTTTCCATTTTCATTGATGAACAGTGCTCTGTGAGATCTCTGTGATATTGTTTTATAACATAGCCATATTTTAAACCTCTCCACAACTTAATTGTTTGGTGAGTTCCCTACTAAATTTTTTAGGCTGCATGCTACACGTTGCCAGGCAATCTATTGTGCTTCAACCTCATGACAAACCAAGTTACTGTTCCCCTCTGATTTTATTTCAAAACTGGCTAAATATTCCAGACTTTAAATCCATTTGATGCAGCCTTCAATAATTTCTAATTAACACCTGTCCTAGTGTTAAATGTTAAAATATTCCATATGAACAAAGACTGCTTAGTTGCAATAGTTGGCTGAAACTGTTTATTTATTTGTGTTTTTGACCATTTGAATATGTATTCGATGTAAGGTACAGTTGGAATCATTGTATCTATTCATTGAATTATTAAAACTTGCACCACCTGCAATGGGAGAACGCTAACCTTAAATTGACATCTTTACAACCTAGAGCTGCTGGGCAGTGGAAAATATGAACATGGTTGTAATTAAGGGTCTGTTGAAAAGTAAAACTTAAGATCTCTTTGACATGTGTCGTTCAAGATTTAAATATATTACAAAGTGGAAAGCACCATTGTAAGGAATATAATCATTGACAAAGAGTGACATTTCTTAACTAACAAGCTGAGCATGATCTAACTCCAGAATAGCTAATTCTAGGAAGTTTAAGTTGGATTTTTATAGATAGGTGCATCTGACTCTCCTAATATACTTTTAGTTAGGATGTACTGAGCTAACACTCAGTTTAATTAGTTAACCAGTCAGAATAATCTTTTAGTAGAACTATAAATTGAGCCCTAATGTGTCTGTGTCTCGTTCCTGAAAGAAGCCATTGACTGAATTATATTTTCTCTGTTATTTTTTCTATACATTTGCTCCAATAATTACATCTTTAACCTTGTCTCTTTCCTGGTCAGAGCCATTGAAAGAGCTACAGCTGCGACTAAATACTGCAGGATGTGATGCCTAATTCAGAATTTGCGCCATGAAACGTTTTTTGTAGGAATGTTTAATTTGAATGGAACCGCCATCAGACTTCAGTGTGAACAAATCCTGAAGTGAATGACATCAAATGTCAGCGTGTGTGGAGCTGTTCAGTACTGTGCAATTGAAGTCAACAAAGTTATGACTGGATCCAATGGCGTCTCCAGTAATGTTTCTAAATACTTTTATTTTGAAGGCAACTAGCTCTTGGAACAGGAAGTAGAATATTGAAGCGATGAACTTGTAGGAACTGTTGTTTGGCACAGATTTAGAATAATGAAACACAGCTCAAACCTTCTAACATCAAGGTGAGCGTATAATTATTAAATAGAGCAGCAGTCACAACATCTGCCATGCTTATAATGTGTAATGTTTACATTTAATCTAGCTGCTTCCAGTTGTGCATCGGGAACACACAGTGATGTAAGAAAGATTCCAACTACAGGGGTAAAATTGACACATGCAATTAGTCTGCAGGATGCAGGTGATTTTTTTTTGTTTTTTTTTGTTTTTCGTTCAATGTCTCTTTCCTGGTCTCTGGTGGTGCACCTAGACATTTTCCATAGTGGGGGCCATTACAAATCTCAGGGTGGCACAACAAAACCAAAACCAATGAATGACTTGGAAAAATGTTATGGTGTCTTATTACTATATCACAGAAACTACAAAAAACTATCATAGACTATATGTCTTCTTTTTTGTTTTAACAAATTTATATTTCACACTGACTAGAAATGAGAATTAAAAGGTTAAAGCCTACAAGTATTTTCATTAGTTTTATGGTTTATAATAACAGGATTTTTTTCCTTTTTACAAAATAAAAATAATTCCAAAATTATTCCAAATGTTTGAACTAAAAATAATAATAATCTTTATGAAATATTTTACTAAACACCGGGTAACAATGATAGATTTCAATCACATTTATAACAGTGGCATTTAAAATATGTATTGCAGACTTACTCATACATGAACAAAATACTCATACATAAACCAAATTGCAATAACAGTTAGTTAAAGGAAATGGCAGCTGTGTTCGCTGATGTTTGGACAACTCAGCTTCAATCGTTAATCCGCAACTTACCACATCGAGGGGCAGTGGGTTGGCCAGTAAATACCAGTGGCCATTCCCCCACGTCCTGACAGGACCACTGTTGTGGGAATGTCTTCAGCACCCCTTTTTAAAACCCCTAAAAAATACAGTGCAATGATTTACTTTCAGATGTTTGTGTGTATTTCATTAATACTATGCATAGTCAAAACTCAGATAACATAAATGCACGCTGTATTGATTTCTTCCCATTTGAATACTATGCACTGCCTTTTGTGAGTCTTTCATATTAAATCCAAATAGAATATAGTAATTTTTGTGGTTGAGAAGTGATTTTATGGGGTGTGATTACTTTTGCAAAGCACTGTAAACCCTTTTTATGACATGGAAGGGCATCAGGTGAGTTGAAGTGCTTTGTTACCTAAATGAGAGATTGAAAATGTAATTTATGTTAACTTAGAAATGTGGGTTATCTTATCTGTTGGGATGCAGTGGGAGAGCCCAGGATGACGACTGGTGTTACTGGGAAATGGAAAATGAAAGTTTGTTTGATTCTACCTGCAGTGTCACAACAAGCAAAAAGTCACATTTATAAAACAGGGTTCCTTTCCCTCAGCACACAGTCTCTCTTATATAATCAGGTGTGTACAGGGTGTGTTCACAGTATATCTATGTGCTTGTGTGGTTTGGCTGACACATGTGTATGTGCCTATCCCTGCCCAAAGGAGCCGAATAAAAAGCAACACATTCATCCCCATCCAAATTTTGCCACCTTCTACCACATGTTATTTATGGTTGTGTAGGAGCTCTGTGGTTACATTATGCATGTTTACACTCACTCTAACTTCACTTTAAGCAAAGAGACCAGGAACTAGACGTGCACACAGACTTTTGAAAGCCACAGGGGAGAGCTGTTTAAAAAAAAAAAAAAGTAAAGCTCTCATTCAAAGTTGCCCTCAGGTCTCGTGAATGTAAGTAATTCACAGCGAGGGGTTGCAGGGGGAAAAATAGCTTGTTTGCTAGCACTGCATCTGCTGTTGTGCAGATGGACAGATGTGTGATGCTCTATGAATCTGACAGCTGGCAGGAGCCTTTTGAACTAAACTTACTTTTGACTTGTCAGCATACACAAACAAAACGATAAAAGGAAATTAAAATAATGAAGAAATATGCAGATGGATGCACAACCACATGTAACTAGAGAATTTAAGGGCAACTTTTACTGCCTGGTTGTGCCTTGCATCTTCGAAAACCAAGACCCACAAGGCAAAAGAAAACTTGATATTTCTTCTTATCTCATGAAGAAAATTCAGATTTAAATAAGAATATAAGTTTCAGAATTAAAACATTCCAGGCAGCAGTGGCGACTTGTTAATAGGGGGCGCTAGGGCGCCACTCCACATCAAACTGCAGGAAAAACTTACAGACAGTAAACATATCTTACAAAATTAAAAGTAACTATCACATCTGTTTACTCATAAAATTCCTATTCCCAGCATTCTGGGTTTACTTCCGGTTATTATTTTGTGCAGACCTAAATACATACAGGGGTTGGACAATGAATCTGAAACACCTGTCATTTTAGTGTGGGAGGTTTCATGGCTAAATTGGACCAGCCTGGTAGCCAGTCTTCATTGATTGCACATTGCACCAATAAGAGCAGAGTGTGAAGGTTCAATTAGCAGGGTAAGAGCACAGTTTTGCTCAAAATATTGAAATGCACACAACATTATGGGTGACATACCAGAGTTCAAAAGAGGACAAATTGTTGGTGCACGTCTTGCTGGTGCATCTGTGACCAAGACAGCAAGTCTTTGTGATGTATCAAGAGCCACGGTATCCATGGTAATGTCAGCATAACACCAAGAAGGACGAACCACATCCAACAGGATTAACTGTGGACGCAAGAAGAAGCTGTCTGAAAGGGATGTTCGGGTGCTAACCTTTATTGTATCCAAAAAACATAAAACCAAGGCTGCCCAAATCACAGCAGAATTAAATGAGCACCTCAACTCTCCTGTTTCCACCAGAACTGTCCATCGGGAGCTCCACAGGGTCAATAGACACGGCAGGGCTACTATAGCCAAACCTTTGGTCACTCATGCCAATGCCAAACGTCGGTTTCAATGGTGCAAGGAGCGCAAATCTTGGGCTGTGGACAATGTGAAACATGTATTGTTTTCTGATGAGTCCACCTTTACTGTTTTCCCCACATCCGGAAGAGTTACGGTGTGGAGAAGCCCCAAAGAAGCGTACCACCCAGACTGTTGCATGCCCAGAGTGAAGCATGGGGGTGGATCAGTGATGGTTTGGGCTGCCATATCATGGCATTCCCTTGGCCCAATACTTGTGCTAGATGGGGGCATCACTGCCAAGGACTACCAAACCATTCTTGAGGACCATGTGCATCCAATAGTTCAAACATTGTATCTTGAAGGCGGTGCCGTGTATCAGGATGACAATGCACCAATACACACTGCAAGACTGGTGAAAGATTGGTTTGATGAACATGAAAGTGAAGTTGAACATCTCCCATGGCCTGCACAGTCACCAGATCTAAATATTATTGAGCCACTTTGGGGTGTTTTGGAGGAGCGAGTCAGGAAACGTTTTCCTCCACCAGTATCAAGTAGTGACCTGGCCACTATCCTGCAAGAAGAATGGCTTAAAATCCCTCTGACCACTGTGCAGGACTTGTATATGTCATTCCCAAGACGAATTGACGCTGTATTGGCCGCAAAAGGAGGCCCTACACCATAATAATAAATTAATGTGGTCTAAAACCAGGTGTTTCAGTTTCATTGTCCAACCCCTGTATGTTTCAATGGCAAGGGCAGCTGTCCAAATGAGTGTGTATGTACATATGTTCTTACCTTTAGCTTCCATGTGACGTCATGTTGGTCTCTAATTGGTTAATTAAATATTCTCCTCCGGGTACAGCTTTCTGCACCTGTTGCGAACCAGCGTTTCTTGTGATATTTTTCATCCAATCTAATTAGTTTATGATACCTGTCAATGAAAGTCACACCCTTGGCAGCTTAGATGTGTGGACGCAAGAGTCACTCAAACATACAGGTGCAAATGGAAAAGTCAGACCACAAAAAGACAAGAGACAAAGATGGGAGCAAAGAAAAAACTAATAACTCAATGAGGTTTTCACTGGTTGAAAACAAATGAGCAAAGGAATTGTGACCAGACCTTAAACTCCAGCAGCAGGCCGGTTATCGTGGACGGATTTACGTTCAAGTAGAGTTTATTGTTGTGTTGTAATCCCTCTAGTGCACCCCCTCAATTTTTTTTATTTATCCCCAGCCGTCACAGCTAGGCAGAGTTTGCTCTCTTAGCAGCTTAAGTGATTGGTTAATAGGACACAATCAAGGTGGCTGGTAGGGTCTTCTTTTTCTTTCAGCTTTTCCCTTTCATGGGTCGCCACAGCTACCATCTAACTCTATAATCTGCATCTTCTTCTCTCACACCCACTACCTTCAGGCCTTTTTACTCTCCATCCATAAACCTCCTCTTTGGCCTTCGTCTTGGCCTCCCTCCTGGTAGTTCCAGCTTCAACATCTTTCTACTAATGTACTGATTATGCCTCTGTTTTACAGATCTTTGCTACTGTCACAGTGTGTATTTTTTGGTTTGGTATTTGTTTATGTTTAGTCAGGTGTTTTTCTGTTACTAAGTTTGGTCAGTTATTGAGTGCTCGTTTCTGGTGTTTTATTTCCTAGGTACTGTTTTGTTGGCTGCATTATTTATTGTATTATTAGATCTGTTATCTTCCTGTATTTTGGTCCCTTGGGTTTGTTTACTGTTTGTCTTGTTGGGCTCCTCATGTTCTCGTTATCCCCATCTGGTTCACCTGCCCCTCTGTCTTCTTGCACGCCTGTTCCCCACTTGTGTTTGTTTACCCTGATTACCTGCCCTATTGTTTCATGTCCACCTTCATCTGTATTTAAGTTCGTCTTTGTCCTTTGTCCCACGCGGTGTCGTTAGTCTATTTAGTCTGTCTGTTCTTGCTATGTGATGGTTATGCTGCGACCCAGAAACCAGGACTGATTATTCATGAACTTTGTTACCTGGATCTCCTGTTAAGCACCGGCATTTGTCAGTTGGCTCTCCTCATTAAAAGATTATCTCATCAACTGTCTCTGGTTGTCCTGCACCTCTGGTCCACCACTAAACTGAACTATGACAGCTGCTTCCTGATCCAGAATGGTCATGTCTTCTGCTTTTTCTTCCCTCTCAACCTCCCCATTCATTCATCAAATCTTCAAAGTACTCCTTCCATCTTCCTATCACATTTGTTGTCAGTACATTTCCATCTCGATCCTTAGTCACTCTAACCTGAACGTACTTCCCATCTCTGTCTTTCTGCGCCTGCGTATAAATCCTTCTCTCCCTCCTTACTGTCCAGCCTATCATACAAGTCACTACACCCCCTTTGTTGGGCCTTAGCTACCTCTACTTTGACTTTATACTGAGTCTCCCTGTACTCCTGATTCCTCTCTTCAGTCCTCAATGTCCCGCTCCTTCTTAGCTGATCTCTATCTCCATACAAACTCCTGCAATTCCTCATTCTTGAACCCTTCTCCAATGCTTCTAGCCTTGCTACCTTTCCACCTGGTTTCCTGAAAACACACATGGTAAATGTAAAGTAAGGACTTCAAGAACTGTAAATCTAAAGACATGTAAAATAATGAAACATGAGTGATAATTAACTGAACAAAAGAATGAACTGAGACACATGGGGAGCATGGAGAACTGACATGAATACAGGATCAAGAGGATCAAAGGGATAAACTAAACCAAAAGTCTTTCAATTTATATCGGATTCCCTCTCTGATCATGTCTCCTGATGTCCAAAAAAGTCCACCTATATAAAAAATCTAAACAGGGGGAGCCTTTGATAGAAGGACGAAGCAAGTAGACCACCAAGGCATCTTCCAGACAAAGCAGGGAGCTGACACAGAAACCTTAAAGGCCATCCAACATGGCACAGGGTTCAGGCAGGCAGAGTAAAGGACATGCAAGCAAAGGAGTCCCGAAGGGATACAATGAGACTTCAGGATCTATCTAAGGAGCTTTAAATGCCGAAGGATCCTCCTGAACTGCCTTAAGGAGCAAAGGGACAGTGTCTAACAGAGCTGGGGCGTATTGTCTGGACATCCAGGCCTCTATTTGTGTGAGCTATGTGTTTTCTCTCAGAATGTGCTCCACTTTTGATTTGTCCACTGCTGTTTCTGCTTTCTTTCCTGTATCCCCTATACATTTAACTTGAACAAATATAGTTACAGTTTACTCACATATTTTCCAGGAACATTTTGCACTTGAAGTTAAATCTGTTATATAACAGTAACTCAACTATATGTTGGTAAACAAAGTGAATAGATATTTCCAAACCTAAATTGTGTTTGCATGTTTTTGATTTAAGAAAAGGATATTTGCTACAAGCCATAAAACCCATTTAAGTAAAAACAAAGACAAAGAAAACATGCTTTTAGTTTAATATTAATAAGTCTAAAATGTCTATTGCTGCAAACCCAAATCCAGACAACCCACTGCTGAGTCCGGATTCCAGATCGATTTGAGTGCGACCCAAGCACTTTGAGTTTGGATTGTGGTTATACGTTCATAGTGCTGGTATCAATTAACTAACACACAGAAAAGTCTTTGGTTACAGTCTCACAGAAGTACTAAAAAAAGCAATACATTAACGTGGGCATAAACAAAGGCATCCCTTCTTTTCCTTCCAATCTTATGGTAGCAAAGTGTCAGTGTACACCACAGTATGAGATTATAGGAGGTCATGCCTGCCTGTCAACATTTATCTGACTGTATGCCTCTTGGCCCACTATCACAGCTGTTACCCCACTGCTTTCACTGATAATAAAACAATGAATGAATGAAATATGAAGCTCAACTTCCAACAAAATATCAACCAAAAAATCTTCCCAAAAATCAAAACTACAGACACTGGCATTGCTCCAAATGCCAGTGTCTGTACTTTCAAAGTTGAACAAGCTTCTCAACCTTTCAGCTTAAAAAAACAGTTTAAAAAAATATTATTCGTTGGTGTAGATTCTCAGTCATCCAGGACATGGTGATCATGCTGTATTTGATGTTTGAGTTTTTTTCATGTTTCTGTTTCCTCATTGCCCTGTGTCCATGATTGTTAGGTGTTTTTCCTATTAGTTTATTCTTGTAGTGTTAGCCTCTTAGTTATATCAGTGTTTATGTGCATTTTTTGTTATTTCTGTCTCTTTCGGTTCTACTCTTGCTCATTTTCTCTCCTCTCTCAGGTTCCTCTCCCTTCTTGATCTCAGCTGATACTCATTCTCACCTGATTACTCTTACCTGCTTTTCATTTCTTCTCACTTCTTGGTTCTTAGGCTGTCTGGTTTTCTATGTTGCTCACAAGATTCTTTGGATTCTCTGTTCCATGCCTGTTTCTCTGCTCCATTGCCTGCTGCTTTGCCCATGCTCTGTGTCCAGTTTCTCTTGTAAGTTTACCATTTCAATTGTTATGAAAGCATTCTACTTTTCAACATGCTGCCTTGGAGTTTACGTCTGCAGTTTGGTCCAGCAAATAATTTACAAATCTGACAGTTTCCTTCCACTTCAGCACTACGGACTTTAAAGATAATATTCTATTGCAGCAAAGTCTGTTCTGAAATCTAAAATAAATGGCTTGGCTAAAATGCAGATGTATAAAAGATGCATACATTTTCACAAAACATTTACAAAAGGTTGCTTATAGTGTTTACCTAAGTGAGACAAACATTTTTTTTGTATTATTGTACTTTAAACGATGACATTTCACATTAAAATTCACAGGGAGCAGCTAAAGGAATCATAAATCTTCAGGAATTTATAGCAGTAGTAAACTATACAATCACACCATTGTTACCACAGCGATGCAGCGGCTGTTTAATTTTTATAAACATATTGTAATGCTTAATAAAGATAACAATACCTGCATACAATAATATACTTCTGTGCATTTAGTTTCAACAGCCTTTGTCTTTTGCAAACATTATGTTGGTAAACGACCAGTAACTGTGGTGATGTGTAACCAGAAAAATCTATCACTCTGAATGCCATAATGTCTTTCCCATAATTACACCATCTGATGCACTAGTGCTGCTTTGATAGGATTTAGGATAACATAGCTGCAAGGTGCTGTTTATTAAATGCTCTCGATTACCTGTAATCAGAATCAGCTTTTGTGTTTGATCTGGTGCAACACAATGCCAAGTCGGAAAGACATCAGCAGTTGTCTTAGAGTGGCAATTGTTTCTCTTTATCAGTCTGGGAGGTGTTATAAGGTCCTTTCAAGATATTTGAGGATAATTATTCTACAGCTAAGAATCATTTTCACAATTTGATGTCATTTAAGACTGGTCTCAATCTTCCCAGAAGTGAATATCCCAATAAATTAATCCCAACATTAGACAGCACATTCCTAGAAATTGCAAAAAAAACACCAAGATCTCAGTTGGATCAAAAAGTTCTGTTACAAAACAGTATGTTGAAAAAAAATGTTTAAAGAAATGTTGTACTAAATCTTTACATTTTAAACCAGTCTTCTGCCCTCTACCAGTACACATTCCATGATGCTTTTTTATGGAAATACATGCCTTCGCTGCTGCCCTTCTAAGGTCATTAAATGTGTAGATGGACAGAACAATAAAGTCATAAAATAAAACGTGCTCATACCCATATGCTGCCAAAGTTAGCCAAGCTCTGCACTGGTGGCATCCCACTTCTGGGGTACCTTCCTCCAGACAGAGATGAGACGTCCCTTTATTCCATTGACTCTTTTGGATAACTTGAAGCCTTCTGTTCTGCTACTGAACCTTTCACCTGAAAGTTCTTGGTGATTTGGAAAACTGATCTTCTAGCTGTAACATTCTTTCCAACAATTTCCTTTCATGTGAGGACATTTTATCCAAAGTGATGAAGGCTGCCCGCATTTCTTCGAAGGTAACCATTGCTAACAAAAGAGGACAATAATTTCAATCAAATCTGATCCTCTTTAGATATCAGTCTACTAATATCTAATCTAATTAGATTGGTACAGTGATTTCATCTGGACCATATCACAGCTCTACTTATGCTTATAATAAGACTATAATTCAGTTTTCAATTCAGTTTATTTATATAGCGCCAATTCACAACACGTGTTGTTTCAAGGCACAACATGTGCCTTGAATGAAGCTAAAAATGTCAAGTTTAAAAGCTGGTGAGTTATTCGGCACCACGTCACTCTGCAGTTTAACCTCAAAAAAATGTGAACTGTCACCATCGAATATAAGCTGCAAAGGTTTGAAAAACATTGTCAAATACCACTTGTTTTTTTTGGGGGGGAGCAGGTCTAACTTCATTTTCTAAAAGATATTAAAGATAAGTATGATGCCTCATATTGTATACTGTTCCTGGTCCTTGGGTTTTCACAGCATTACTAAACCAAAAACCTAAAATGTTATTTAACTGCAGACAGTGCTGTGAAAAAGTATTTGCTCCCTTAAAGATTTCATTTGGTTTTGCCTCACCATATCCAAACTCCTGCTCCGCTTGTACATAGACCCAGTGGCCACTAATAAACTCCGTACTCCTGGAATGCCCCCCACAGGCACCACGAGGAACATGGTCGAATGCTTTCACCATGTCCGCAAACACCTGTGGAACTCACATGAACTGTCAAGCGCCCTGTAGAAGGTGTACAGCTGGCTCAGTGTTCGACAGCCAGGACCAAAACCATACTGCTCCTCTTGAAGCCGAGGTTCGACTATTGGCCTGACTCTACTCTACAATACCCTGGAATAGGCCTTACCAGGGAGGCTGAGGAATGTGAGCCCCCTGTAGTTGTAGTTGTAATGAAAGAGTCTGAGTCCCTAGTCTCTGCTTCCACCAGGGAAGGTGTGATGGTGGGATTGAGGAGATCCTCAAACTACTCCTTCCACCACCCAATAATTTCCCAGTTTAGGTCAGCAGCTCACCATCCCCCCTGTAAACAGTGTTGGTGAAGCAAAGCTTCCCTCTTCTGAGGCACCAAAATTCACTTCGAGGTTGACCGGTAGACCTTCTCCATGGCCTTACTGAACTCCTCCCAGGCCTGAGTTTTTGCCTCTGCCACAGCCCAGGCCATGACACGCTTGGCCTCACAGTACCCGTCAGCCACCTCAGGTGTCCCACAAGCCTACCACAGCCAATAGGACTCCTTTTTCAGCGTGACAGCATCCCTTACTGCCGGTGTCCACTGCCGGGTTCGGGAATTGCTGCCGCGTCAGGCACCACAGACCTTACGGACACAGCTACGGGTGGCAGCATCGACATTAGAGGCAGAGAACATAGTCCACTCTGACTCTGTCTCCAACCTCCCCCGAAAACTGGTAAAAGCTCTCCCAGTGGGAGTTGAATACATCCCCGGCATAGGGCTCCACCAGATGTTCCCAGCCGACCCTCACTAAACGTTTGGGTCTGCCAAGTCTGTTCAGCGTCCTTCTCTTCTAGCAGATCCAATTCACTACCAGGTGGTGATCGGTGGACAGCTCAGCCCCTCTCTTCACTTGAGTGTCCAAGACATGCGGCCGAGGGTCCGAAGACACGACAACATCATCATCGACCTCCTGCCTAGGGTGTCCTGGTGCCAAGTGCACTGATGAACACCTTCATGCTTGAACATGGTATTCATTATGGAAAATCCATGATTGGGACAGACGTCCAATAATGAAACAGCACTTGGGTTCAGATTGGGGAGGCCATTTTTTCCAAGTTGTTGTTTCATACATGGGTGTTGAAGTCCCGCAGCAGAATGACGGAGTCCCGAAAAGGGGCACTATCCAGCACCCCTTACAGGGACGCCAAGAAGCCCGGATACTCTGCACCACCACTCGGCCAGTAGGCCGAATCAACAGTCAGATACCTATCCCTGACCCAAAAACACAGGGATGCGACCCTCTCTTCCGTTGGGTCAACCCCAGTGGGGGTGGTGGGGGCGTCCCGTGCAGGCACAGAGTTCAGGCAGGCGCCAGGACCCGCAACACAGAGTCCTGGGCGGTCAGCCGCGGAGACTTGAAGGCCAACAGAAACACAGAGACCGCAGCGGCCAGCGACGGCAGCGGGAACATGCAGGCTGACCAGGAGGCCGTCCGAGCAGAGTAGAGGACCCTCGGAGCATAGCGTCCGGCTTGGACCCAGGCGGGAACCCTGGGGAACTGAATCGTGTGTCAGGCTGTGATGTGTCAGGCATGAGTTCCAAGAGCACCCCCCAGAGGAAACCAAGAAGGTGCTCAGGACCTGGTCATGGAGGCAGCCCGCCCACGGGCTCCTCTGGAACATGACCTGGAGAGCCCTCAGAGGCTGAAGTTGAGCCTGCGGGGCCGCCAGAGACAGGAACAGAGACTGGGGAGCCCTCGGAGACCTCGCTGAACCCAGCGATCCCTGGCGCTCTCCTGCCTACTGTCCGCGAGGTCCATTTTTGGCGGAAACATTCTGTTAGGACTTGAGCAACGTAGGACCCCAGAATGCAGACGAGCAGGCAGCATGACGGTAGGTGAAAAAAGATTTAATTAACAAAAGCTCACTCACAGAAAGAGGCAGGAACAAAGCAACAAACGGGCAGGCAAGACAGGCATGGCATGATCCAAACACCAAACTTGACAAAACATGAACAAGACTAAAACATGACCAGAAAAATAAACAGAAACATGATTCAAAACTTCAACTGTGAAATAACATATAAAGAAAAAACCCAAAACCAAAGACCAAACAACCCCAAATCATAACAACTAGACCCTTGTTGCAAAATTGGATTACGCAACATTTAAATTTCAGTCTCTTCCACATTAATTTTCCTAAACAAACCACTGAACCAAAGATTTGTAAAGAAACTCTTGATGTTGGCTGCACCCTGTGGGTGGACAGACTGTGATTAAAGTGTTTACTGGTCATCATTCAGGTCTCCAAAGCTCATTAAAAACCATGCCCTTGCAAAACATTTTTTGCACAACTGAGTCAGAAAAATGTGGTAATGCCCCTTTATCCTCATACACACATGATGTGATTAAAGCAGGGAAATGACTGATCCCTGATTGGAATGAATTACAATATCAAAAATTTAAAGTGCTCCACCTTTGGTACCGTGTGAATACACCACCCTAATTATCAGCCTTCCAACACTAACAATGTTTTTTGTTTGAAATACAAAGTGGCTAATTCATTTCTTCCAATGGAATCAACAACAACGCCAAAGTCGGCACAACTAATCTGTTTGGGTTCAATTGCTGTTGCCAAAAAAACATTTTACATTTAGGGCCAGATTAAAACATTTTATACTTTGATGACTAAAATTAAATACATGAATGAAGAACTACATGTACATTTTTCTCTATTTAAAAATCCTATAAAATGTCATGCATTTACATTGACCCCTCCAGTTTTCTGTTGAATGTAAGCAAATATCTTGCTTTCTGCATTTATACAAAAAGATTTATGCCACATATAGATCTGACAAGCTGCTGCAAAAAAAATCAGGAATGCAGATTCTCAGTCCACATATTTTCTGTTTTAAATATAATTTTTGGTGCACTGTAAATTGTGTATATATCTGCAAGCGATTCATTATCTACATTCTGAATACTGGATAATATTCAGTCATTTACAGATTACTAATTGTTGCCCCATGGGATTTTGAAGCATTTTTTATTTTTTGTAAATTTCTGTGTCATTCTTGTTTGCAGCCTGCTGAACACTTCTGCCTGGTTAACTTGGAGAATGGCTAATAGATTTGTCCAAACCCTGTTGCTGAAGTTAATGTAGCCTCAGTGTAAGGGCTCTTGTGAACAGCACCTCGGTAAATGGTCCACAGCAAATTAGAATAAATGAGACAGTAAATAGGCAGCAGCACTGAGGGACATTTTATACACAAACTCTGAGGCTTTGGCTCCAAAATCAGAGGTTTTATTACAACTTGAGGAGACTCTTGTGTCTGGTGTAAAAGGCAAAGGCACACTTCACAAAAATACCTTCTATTTCTTACACACTTCATATACTTTGCAGCTGACTCAGTTTACAGTACAGAGTTCAGAGTGAAATTATGCTTCAGCATGCCTGCAAAAAAAAGAGGGAAATAAAGTGGACCAAAGCCAGCAATGTAGTTATTGGCGCCACAATCCCCTCTGCTGCGGTGAAGTAATTTGGCTGCATCCCTGAGCACACACAGAGCTACATACTGTACACAACATTAGGCCACAGACCCAAAGGCCTAAATCACATATAGAACAAGGCAAGACAGTTGTTGCTGTACTTGTGGAAGCTTGTGACATTCTTCCTGTTTGTCTGCAAGGATAATCTCAGGCCCATGCACAGGAATAGCTCTGTAATGTGGCCAGCACAAAGTACAACTTAAACTGGATTTATAGCATTCAATGTTCTTGGTAAATAGTTCACTTTTTGCATGGACAAATCAGAACATCCAAGGTTGATTTTTAATAGTCTGAGGTGCACATTTTAACCAAACACATAGTGGCCTCTTTAAAGGTGCTTAAAAACACAGTTTATGATGAGGCAACTGCCCAATGCCAGGCACAAACATTTTATTGTTTTACATATTTTTACTTAGTAGTGCAAAGGGATAATTATTTTTGAAGGTGAATTTAAAGCTGCAGTCACACAATTTATCATGCCATTTTTTAAGTACATTTAGTTGAACAAGTAATTTTTGAAGTGGTCCCATTTTGTATAGTGCACATGTATTGGAATGAAGGATGTAAAATGCACAGTGAGCACATGTGTCATGTTATATATGTAATTTTTGCTGTGACGTCACCATCTTGTTATATTCTTGTTATTATCTAATGATCGCCTGACTATCTGGAGAAGAAGGTTTAATGCTTTTTACAAAGTGTATTCCCCCAAGTGGTTGGAAAATTATTAGCAGAATTACTCTGAAAAAAGTAAGATTGTAGTCAGTTGCAGCAAGTCCAAGGTTTCAGCATACTGTCGGGGCACCACCCTAGCCACAAGGAGGACAAAGAACTGAACCGCACGCAGAGGACAAAGGAACTGGTAAATGACTCTGAATCCCAGAATGAACAGCATTGACCAAATTAACGACGAGCTCCAATGAAGGAGGGCTTTCCACACAGCAGGATTTCCTGCTAATGTCATGGGTATAAAAACAATGCACCAGCATATTTTCTCTTCCACAGAGACAGTAGAAGGGGACTTCGTACATGAAGTTCTTGCTCTCACGGTCAGAGTAAAAGACTATATATTCAAAGAAAAACCTTGGATTCAAGGCAAGGCAAGTTTTTATTTATATAGCACGTTTCAGCAACAAGACAATTCCAACTGCTTTACACAATGAAAAAAGTACATTGTAGTGGCATAATAAAGGAAAGTAAAAAAATAAAGAAACATAATGAAAAGTAGGGCTACCGACTAACATTAATGAATACATTCAATGCTTTTAGGCCCATATTTTCTTAACATAAAATCAAACATTTCTCCAAAGGGAGGAGGCAACTTCATATGCGTCTCAATTATGGGAAAATATTCCTTTTAAAACTGATCCACACCTGGACCACAGGTTCACTGTATGACACTTCCTGGTGCTCTGTACCTTCTTCCTAAGTTTTTCTAGAACAACCCAGCTCAGCCAAGGTCTGTCAGAGAGGGGTCTTTTACAGGGAACTGTTTCTCACTGTGAGGTTCTTTATGCTGTCTGATCCTAGTAGGAAAATCCTTGTTAACCTTTATCCCCAGTGTAAACTTTTACCAATATGTTTTACTTAACATTTTAAATAGAACAATAAAAAGCAAAACTAAACAAATGGGTTTTTAACATTGATTTAAATAACTCCAGATTAAACATTTTTGCAGTTTTCTAGAAGGTTAAAGTCAAGTACGGACAGCATGACTGTACCCTGCAAAAACTGCCTAAACCCAGCTGTTTGAGCTTCTACGAAAAAGAATCTGAGCATAGATTCTCCAAGAACAGGTGAAAAAACGGTTTCCCCCACTGCCATGGAGAAGATGAACCACAGCTTCATGTGCTGGATGTGTGCACCAATCCCGAACAATCACTTGCCCAACAACTAAACCGAGACTGCCTGCCACCCCTCTATGCACTCTATGGCCCTATGGAACCCAAATAATTCTTATTGTGGAACCCAACGTGCTTCACTGTCAATCAGTAAGAGGTTTTGTCTGGGCACAGATCAAACTTACTAACTAGGATAAAACAATTTTTATTAGTTTTCATTTTATTGTGTTTTGCTTTGTGCTATAAACTGTTCGGTCTGGAGCAAGACCCGAGATGCTCACCCGAGGCTATCAGTGCTACAGGCTGTTTCGCCTTTGTTTCCTTTTACTAACCCGCAGAAATATATCCCAGGAAATTCCTTAGAGATAGACAAGATGGTACTTGTTTATCCCGGGTGATAGCCTAAAACTCTGCTTATGCTAACAGTACAGCAACCATTAGCTTCGCTGTTAACGACACAGCTTGCTTTGTCTCGCCACGATCAACCTTAGCACGAGTACTAGCTAGCGCATCTAGTGCTAGGTTGTTAACTGAGCCACTAAGTTACAGATGTGACATCACCATGCCTTCCATAAGTCTGCCATCTTTTGAGTCCATACACATTTTTCACCACCATCTTGGTAGCCTATGACTCCCTGCAACCATCACTGTGATGTCTGATTCATACAGCAGTAAAAATCAATTGTATATTCATGTTTATTTTCCCTTTTCCTTTTCATTGTGGACTGGCTCTTTGAACACCTAGCAAATGTTATTCTTTTTTACCTTTAGACCTAATTTGGCATCATGTCTATTTCCTCCTAACACACATTGGTTTCTGAAAAGTACGTTTCGAAGGAGACGAAGATGGTGATGGACTTCAGGAGAAGGACACCACCTCACTCACCAGTGAACATCTTGAGGGAGGACATTAAGACAGTTGTCAATTTTAAGTACCTGGGTGTTGCTACTTGACTCTGTGGAGGTGCTGGGTGAGAAGAGGGTGTTAACCAAGCTTACATCCATGATGGACATAACCTATAAACCATTGCACCAGACTGTGGAGGAGCTGAACAGCTCCTTCAGTGGCCGACTGAGACACCCTCAGTGCAGGAAGGAGCGCTACCACAGTTCCTTCATCCCCACCACTGTCAGACTGTTCAATTCTATTGTAAAATAACTCATGCAATAACCTCTGTATTTGTAAATACCTGTAATCATTGTCACTTTAGCACAATCACCTCCCCTTTTCACTGTACACAAGTTATTTCAATTTATTATTTTTTCATTACTATTACTACTTGGTTTTACACATGTACCTTCTTTTTTGCCAACTATCAGCACCCCACTTATGTATTCCTAACTGCAGCTGTAACAAGTTATTTTTTCCATTGTGAGATCAATAAAGTCTATCTTGTCTTATTGTATTTCAACCTGGAAAGACTTGCATAACGGAGAAACAACAAGAAGACGGTTAAATAATTTATTAATGAAAGATTATTTCTTTGGCGCTCGGACCCCTGTGGAAGACGTAAATGCTGAGGATGAAGTAGGTTTGAATAAACATCTTAGAATTATGATTAAGTTCGTCTTCCCCGAAAAGGGCTGAGGCCAGGCTGAGGCTGAACTGAAGGAGATTAGTTATGGATGATTTGAGATGAGTGGGGAGTAAAAACTCAGACCCAAAATTTTTTTAATGGATTAGTCTCGAATAGGCTTACCTGAGTTATGACTGAAGATGCGTGGCTAGCCCATGCCAGGTCGGGTGAAGATGGGCTGCACCTGACAGGCGTCAAGGTGGCTAGATGAATGCCTGACAAGGCATAGAATTGAGATGCCTGCCAAGGCATGTTTGTAAACGCCTGCCAATGGCGTGAGAGCCTGACGGCTGAATGAATTGCCTGCCAATGGCGTGTGTGAGCCCGATGGCTGAATGAAACGTACCTAAGAACTGATAAATTATTGTGCGAGTAAGACAGATAGGAGGTCAGGACGGACATACAAAGAGAACGCTGAGGAGGACCAGCGGCCGAGTTGTTGGAGGGAAGCTGTTGAAAGTCCTAGTGAGGCGGCTGTAGTGGCCATCCCGATTCGAAAAAAGTGACCTGAGAAATTAGTCTCAGATGGTTGAGGAACCAAGAAGCAGTCATGGGAACTCCTTAAGGAGTAAGGAAAAGGGGCAAGCAAGTTCGAAAGAGTGTGTGGCGGTTGATGGCGAATTTAAACATGGCATGAAAAGGGCAGAATGGACCGTTTAAACGAGGAATGAAGATGAAGCAAGGACCTTTTCCTTTGGAATGTTTAAGATACATTTTAAAATGATCGGGATAGAACTTTAGATCAGAAATAGTTAGGTTTCTAGCAGGATCGAATGAACTTGATGAGGTAGTAAATTCCCCTATTCTAAGGAAGCCATAAAAAGCTAAAAGCCAGGTGCTGGAGAGAAGAAATTTTAGGTAGGATGAAGAAGGGCCTGAACGGAGCACTAGGAGGAGATCTTTTAAGATGGAAAGAGTGATAGGTCTCCTGGAATCTGGCTCAGGAATGCTATGATTTTTTAGACCTTTGAGTAAAAGTTTGATGGATGATTTGAGAAAAGGCTTGACGTGCGTTCAAAAAGTGGCCTTTAGAAAAGAAATTTATGCTGGCTAAGAAACTTTTTAATATAAGGGAGTTTGAAATGCTGAACATCGAAGCAATAAGTAATAGAACCTAAGACGGTAGGAATGCAAACGGGGTAAAGAGGAATATTATGGCAGGTGCAAAATTTTGAAAACGTTTGCCAAGAAAAGGTATTAGACCTGAGAGTGATAAATCTCACCCTTAGAGATGAGCCAGGTTGAGTGTTGCAATGGTGAATGTCCGTGGGAGGGTCCAAGAAGCGGAGAAGAGGAAATACTGATGTGGTAGAATTGGAGGCGAACTCCTGGAGGAGCTGAGTAAAAGAAGATATGAAGTTCTGGAGATAATCCATGAATGAGATGAATGAAGCAGGGAAGATTGTTGGGATGACTGGAGTGGAAGAAGACGTCGGAGCCTAGGGAGCGGGAAGATCGGTTTGAGAGACGAGATCGGAGGAGAACCACTGCAGAAGCCGGGCCGGGTGACGCAGCGGGAGCCGGGGTGAAGGCAGGGCAACCTCAGCGACGCTTAGTAGGAGGATTGGAGGAGTTCAGAATCAGAATCAGAATCAGAAAAGCTTTATTGCCAAGTACGTTTTTGGACATACAAGGAATTTGTTTTGGCGTAGTCAGTGCAATACAATACAAATTAAACAGTATAAACATATCTACAATATAATTTAAAAATATGTGCACAGTTTTAAGTGAGTGAGAGTAAGTATAGAGCAGTATAAGATGCAAGAGCAATACAACAGTGCAGGTGATCATTGTGCAAGTATGGCAGTGCAAGTAAAGCAGGAGTCCAAGCTGAGCGTTAATGTAACGCATAGAGTTACAGGTTACAAGTGTCCTGTCAGCAAAAAAAGGAGGGGGGGGGGGATGTCAGGGTGGTTTCCGGGCTTTGTTAACAAGGCTGGTGGCAGATGGGAAAAAACTGTTCTTGTGGTGTGAGGTTTTGGTCCGGATGGACCGCAGCCTCCTGCCAGAGGGGAGAGTTTCAAAGAGTCTGTGACCGGGGTGGGAGGGATCAGCCAGAATCTTCCCTGCCCGCTTCAGGGTCCTGGAGGTGTACAGTTCCTGGAGCGACAGTAGACTGCAGCCAATCACCTTCTCAGCAGACCGAATGACACGCTGCAGCCTGCCCTTATCCTTGGCTGTAGCAGCGGCGTACCAGATGGTGATGGAGGAGGTGAGGATGGACTCAATGATGGCTGTGTAGAAGTGCACCATCATAGTCTTTGGCAGGTTGAATTTCTTCAGCTGCCGCAGGAAGAACATCCTCTGCTGGGCTTTCTTGATGAGGGAGCTGATGTTTGGCTCCCACTTGAGATCCTGGGAGATGATGGTTCCCAGGAAGCGGAAAGATTCCACAGTGTCAATTGTGGAGTCACAGAGGGTGATGGGGGCAGGTGGGGCTGGGTTCTGCCTGAAGTCCACAACCATCTCCACTGTCTTTAGAGCGTTGAGTTCAAGGTTGTTCTGGCTGCACCAGTCCAACAGATGGTCCACCTCCCATCTGTACGCGGACTTGTCACCATCAGAGATGAGTCCGATCAGGGTGGTGTCGTCCGCAAACTTCAGAAGCTTGACAGACTGGTGACTGGAGGTGCAGCTGTTGGTGTACAGGGAGAAGAGCAGAGGAGAGAGAACACAGCCTTGGGGGGAACCGGTGCTGATGGTCAGGGAGTCAGAGACGTGCTTCCCCAGCCTCACGCGCTGCTTCCTGTCAGACAGGAAGTCAGTGATCCACCTGCAGGTGGAGTCGGGCACACTCAGCTGGGAGAGCTTCTCCTGTAGCAGAACTGGGACGATGGTGTTGAAGGCAGAGCTGAAATCCACAAACAGGATCCTGGCATAGGTTCCTGTGGAGTCCAGGTGCCGGAGGATGAAGTGAAGGGCTATGTTGACTGCATCATCTACAGACCTGTTGGCTCTGTAGGCAAACTGCAGGGGGTCCAGGAGGGGGTCGGTGATGTCTTTTAGGTGTGAGAGCACAAGGCGCTCAAAGGACTTCATCACCACAGAGGTCAGGGCGACGGGTCTGGTGTCATTAAGCCCTGTGGTCCTTGGCTTCTTGGGGACAGGGACAATGGTGGAGGACTTGAAGCAGGCTGGCACATGGCATGTCTCCAGTGAGGTGTTAAAAATGTCTGTGAAGACTGGAGACAGCTGATCAGCGCAGTGCTTCAGGCTGGCTGGTGAGACAGAATCCGGACCAGCAGCTTTCCGGGGGTTCTGTCTCCTGAAGAGTTTGTTGACGTCCCTCTCCTGGATGGAAAGAGCCGTCCTCGGCGTGGGTAGGGGGCTGGTGGGGGGGAACTTCAGGGTGGGGGTTGGAGGTGCCAAGGCCCCTCTTGAGGTTGGAGAGATGGGGGTGGTGGATTGTGGCTGCAGCTGTTGGGGGGTGTCGTGGGGGATGGTTGCAGGACTGTCCATTTGTCTTTCAAAGCGGCAGTAGAACTCGTTCAGGTCGTTGGCGAGGCGTCGGTCGTTGATGGAGTGGGGGGCTTTCGGCTTGTAGTTGGTGATTTGCTTGAGCCCTTTCCAGACAGACGCAGAGTCGTTGGCTGAGAACTGGTTTTGGAGCTTCTCAGAGTACAGTCCTTTGGCCTCTTTCACTGTCTTGCCAATCTTGTACTTTGCCTCTCTGTATATGTCTTTGGCACTGTCCACATCCTGGAATCAAAAATACTTGTTCAAATTGAATCTGCATTCGGTTTGGCTAAAAGATTCCTCAGCCCTCCGTAGTATAAACAAAGTTTGGGCTCAGTTCATTTATGAAAAGGAAGCAACAATAAATGTATTCCTTATATCTTGCCATATTGACTTTTTTCAGTTTTTTTGAGATCTTGACATTATAATACTATATGATCAACCTCTGGTAACTATTTGAGTCAGGCAGAAAAAGGTGATTGTGGTTGTTGTCTGCAAGGTGTTTTTTTTTTTTGGGGGAATTTGTTGCTGTATTTCCATGTTTGTTTTTTCTGGCTATACAGCACGATAGGATGTATGTTTTCAGAAAGAGAAACCAGGTGGTGTATTTCACAGCTGATTCCAATGTTAAGCAGAATCTGGTACTGTGTAACAGATGTGCCATGTGGTTGCTCTACAGAGGCAACACATGTAAACTTAATGTAAATACGAAGGCCCATGTGAACACTAATGTAAAACTGCACTAAAGAACCAACGGTTTTGTGGAAATTTCATATGTTGCCAACACATGGAAGAAAGAAGAAAATTCCCCTTAATATACATTTCTGCAAAAACGTTTTTAAGCCCTAACAGTTTTCTTCCATTTTTGCATTTTTGTCACACTCAGATGTTTGAGATCATCGAATTTTAATAATAGACAAAAACAACTTGAGTAAATAAAAATGCTGTTTTAAAATGATGAGTTTATTTGGAAAAGGAATAAAACTACCCACAACCAATGCGAGTAAAAGTAATTGCACCCTACGCCTAATAACTAATAAGCAACTGCCAAGCATTTGCCATAACTAGAAATGTGTCTTTTTTTCTTAGCAGAAGAATTTCCGCCCATTCTTTACAGAACTGTTGTATTTCAACCACATTGCAGGGTTTTAAAAGACCTGTTTACGGACATGCTACAGCACTGCAGTCAGATTTATGCTCAGAGTTATACTCAGGAGGTTTGGGTTGACTAGAGCCATCCACACCTGTGGATGAACTTTAAGGCAACCACTAAAACACATTGCTTTCTGTGACATCAAGGAAAAAAACAAAATAAATCAGCCATAATAGGTTAAGATTGTTGAACTTTGAGTTTAAGGTCTGAAACTTAGGCTCAGTTCTTTACATAAAGAATTGTACTGATCCAGGATGGTGATGAGTCTGCATACAGACAGCAGGTGGATCGACTGATACACTGGTGTAGTCAAAACTACCTTGAACTCAACCCACTCAAGACTGTGGAAATGGAGGTGGACTTTCGGAGAACCCCACCCATATACACCCCCTCACCATCCTCAACAGTCAGCTGTGGAACACTTCAGGTTCTTAGGAACCACCATCTCTGAGGACCTGAGATGGTCCTCACACATAGACACTGTTTGAAAGAAGGCCCACCAGAGACTGTACTTCCTGAGGCAACTCAAGAAGTACAACCTTCCACAGGAGCTGCTGGTCATCTTCTACACTGCAATCATTCAGTCTGTCCTGTCTTCATCCATCTCAGTGTGGTTTGGCTCATCCACAAAACAGGACAGGTCCAGACTGCAACGAATAATCAGGACTGCAGAGAGAATAATCAGGGCTGACCTTCCCTCTATCCAGGAGTTATACAGGGATAGGGTCAAGAAAAGAGCTGCTAAAATCTCTGCAGACTCCACACACCCTGAACATAAACTGTTCAGAGTTTTACCTTCAGGCTGCCGCTACAGAGCACTGTTTACTAAAAACAGCCGTCACAGAGACAGTTTCTTCCCCCAGGCTGTTTCTCTGTTGAACATTTAATAGAGTACCAAACAACAGCATACAGATGTTGCAAATGCACCTTTTTATTTTTATTTATATATGTGTGTATTTGTATATTGTATATATGTATATTCTTTAATGCAAAAAACAAAAACCAGAGAGCAAAGTGTACCGGAGTCAAATTTCTTGTTTGTATGTATGAACTTGGCAATAAAGCTGATTCTGAATTCTGAATAAAGCATTTTGTATGTAGACCAAAAATGAAATCTCAAAAAGAATACTTTGTTCATTTTCCAATGATTGTTCAAATAAAGAAAATTCTTTAAAGCAAACAAACAAGAAACACAACACAGTAATATCTATATTAAAAAATGTATGTTTTTACTCTCCTCCTCACTCACCAGGCTTAGATACTAGTGAGCGAGGAGAGTTAAGATGGTTTTTGACCTTCATTTCTCAACTCTATTGAGCTGAAATGGTTTCAAAATCCTGAAAGACAGACTTCACTCAGCTGAGGAGGTTTTGGTAAGCATTCCATATGTCATTTCGCGTTAACCCTAAATATTGAAATGGCTTTTTTTAAAGAGAACATCTTATTTTTGTATTATTTATGGTCTTGAAGCTTGTTTCGGTGCAAAGAATCTGATTTAGCAGCATGCAGCTTATCTGTATTTTCTTTCCTACACAGTAAATGTTGGCTTCATATTTAAAGGATTCAGGTTTCATGTTTACTGACTCTGCTACTCCCACAGACTGGAACTGCCCTGGTAGCCAATCGTTAGCTATAAAAAAGTAATAAAATTGCTCCACCTGTATTAAGCTCATCCATATTCCTATGATCTTTGACCATCTTTCTCATCACTACTCGATAAAAGTATGCCACCGCCATGCTTAACAGTGGGAATGGTGTGCCCCAGGCACATTGGCTTTTGGTTAAAACAGTTTAAAAACCATGTATCCTTTTTCTTCAGCCTGTATGTATGTGGAACCTTGTGTTGGTGAATCACATAAAGTCACAATAGAATACCAGGTCTGAAGCTGTAATGTGCCAAAACTGGCCAGGTTTTATACTGCGTAAATTATTTATACCCTTAAGAACTGTAAATAATAGTAGCAGTCAGTTAACATGTTGTGACCTTTACTTGGAAACTCAAAGACACATCTTATTTTATCTTTGTGTGTATGATTTTTACTTTTAGATTTTCAAAAGGAAACTATAAAAATGGTTAAACAATGTAACATGAAACCATAGTTTTAATCCTTTTGGAAGCAGATGTCTTTACTTTGGAAATGGAAACAGGCAGAAGGGACAAGACCTGTCAAAAAGCAATAAATTACTGCTGTCAAGCATGACAGGCTCTAAAGACAGAATAAAAAGCCATCTGTCACAGAAAATGTATTTTGACTGCCTGGGCATGTCAGATGCACTAAACACAAAGGAGGACTTTATGAACAGGTAATTTAAAAACAATAAAGGAAATGAGGTAAAGGAAATCACAGTACATCAATGAATACATGATAATATTAAGGCATTGCATAAAAATAAACACTAATATGCAAATTTCGATCACATATGTCGATAATATATTATATAATTTGGCTGTTTAAATAATCTCAGTCCTTATTTATCAGAGCCAAAACTTTTTGCTCTCAGGTTTCTAGGCAGTTGGACCTAGAACAGAGGAGAATAGAAGTTAAATACGGTCTCCACTTATTGTTTTTCAGGTGAGTTGTGTGCTGATCTCAAAAGTGAAATTATCCTGTAGTGACATGTGCTGAAATGTCACTCAATAAGAAGCCATTACACCAAAAGCAACCGAACAGATTAGAGTTTGCAAATACAGTCAGAAACAAAAAAACTCTACTTTTCAGAGACGTGTTCTGTGGCCTGATGAAACTGAAAGTGTTTGGACCATGACTACATCTGGTGGTGCAATATGTAGCACTGTTGCCTTGCAGCAAGAAAGTTATGGATTTGACTCCCAGCCTGGGATCTTTTTACATGGAGTTTGCATGTTCGCCTGGAGCGTTTGTGATATCTCTCCGGGTACTCCAGCTTCCTCCCACAGTCCAAAAACATGACTGTTAGGTTAATTGATCTCTCTAAATTGCCCTGAAGTGTGAATGGGTAGGTGCATGATTGATTGTCCTGTGTGTGTCTATGTGTTGCCCTGCAATGGACTAGAGATCTGTCCAGGGTGTACCCCACCTCTCGCCCGTAGACTGCAGGAGATAGGCAGCAGCTCCTCCATGACCCTGTACGGGAGAACCGGGTATAGAAGATAGATAACTGTTCAAACATATCAGAGAGAGAGAGAGGTGTGGTTGCCATTCTAAGGCATTAAGACACAATACTTTATATTGTTTAGATTTCTCAAAGTCCAAATGACCAGTTTTATAATGTGCATTTAAGTAGCAAATTGATACTTTGGTATTTATATTGTAGAGAACCAAAAAGACAAGAGGACAATAGTAAGAATAGAGATGCAGTGTATCAAACTTAATCAGTTATTTTATCTGAATTCCTTGTCTTTTGTTTACTTAATAAAAGATACAATCCTTTCCTTTTGTGTTACTGTCTTGAATTCAAAGTTATTCTGTAATTCATGCCAACCCTGGTTGTCTAGACAATGCCCACATAACTCTGTGGCATTAGTTGCTTTGACATATTTTAAAATACAAGCTACTGGCTGCTTTTCTTTGGCTTCACTTTTGTTTACTGTGCCTTTTAGGCGTGTTTTTGTTTTACTGGGAAGGCTTTCATTAATCATTCATCAGTTTTGTATTTGTAACTAACTCAGTTAAAACAAAAACATTTTCTTGGGTCCAATTTTATTTGTATAATTGCACTAGAACCTGAAAATCGGACCTTTAAATTTTCTTTATTCATCTGGAGGGCAAACGGTGTTGTAATAAATCTGGGGAGGAATAGGATGAGAGAGGGCAAATGACAAGATGCTAAACACACAAAACAAACTGCGCATAAAACACACATCTGTCAAGAGGGTGGTGGATTTCAAAGTAAACTAACCAAAACTAAGCAATGGTTCCATAATAAAAGATCTAGATGAGATCTTGTCTTTGTCAACAGCCCCCTATGCATATCAGTTCTTCACATTGCAGAGCATCAAATGAACAAATTTGTACAGCATAACATTGTGCAAAAATTATGTCGCACATCTTCTATGCCATGTACTCTAGCTGATCCAATACAGGTCAATCTCCCCTTCCACACGCCTGAGGGCTGTTCCACTGTGGGTACCTGACTTACAACTTTCATGATCTCCCAGAGTCGTGACACACGAGCCCCGTAAGCATCTGTTCTGTTATGACTTTGGAACACCAGTTTTTGCTCTTATATACAGTTCTGGACTTAGCTTTATAGTGACATGCCCTGGAAGATGAACTCAACTGGATTTGTGGAGCAGCAAATAATTTAACACATGCTGTGGGATTTCTGTGAAATATGCAAAGACTAGACTATAGATAAACACATTGTACTCACATCTTCATCCTGATCATTTGGAAAATGCTTATATTTTTATAACAAAATAGAAAAATTTGTTATTCAGACTGTTCTAATGTGTATTAAACTCTATTGCATGTTAAGTTAGTTCCTTCTCTGATTGATATGTTCATAAATGATAAAATCCAATACTCAAAAAACTAAATGCCAAAGATAAAACTGGTTGTAAATACAGGTTCATCTCTATAAATTAAAACATCAGTGAGCAGTTTCAAAACCAAATTCAAAAACTGAAGCTGATATAGGTTTATGACACAAAGAGTGATATATTGCAAGGGTTTATTTCTGTTAATTTTGTTGAATATAACTTACAGACAATGAAAACGTAAAATACTGTTTTTTCTGAAAATTTTAATGTTATATAAGGATTTTAATCACATAAATGTTGGTTCTTGTCTACACAAGCACGGGGAAGCCTCCTGACTTGACAGATGTCCAGCAGACAGTGACTGTCACTCTCCACAAGGAGGATTTCTAAAAAAGGTAATTGCTAAAGAAGCTAGCTGTTAGGAATGCTGTATCAAATTATATTAATAAAAAGTTGAGTGTAGGGAAAACGTGTGATAGAGAAGTATGCAAGCAACAGGGAATCAAAGCTTTCATTGAACTGTCCTGCAAAGACTATTGAAGAGTTTGGGGGAGATTCGCTGGCTGGTCACAGTGTTTTAAAAGAACATGGGCTACAACTTTTTCATGTCTTGTGTCAGGCTACTCCTGTTTAGTCTGTGCTAAGAATAAAGAGATATGGATTGTAGCTCAGTGATCCAAAGTTAGGTTTTTAGATAAAAGTTTATTTTGCATTTCATTTGGAAATCAAGGTCCCACAGTAGAAAGAATGGACAGGCACAGAATCCACGTAGCTTGAAGTCCAGTGTGAAGTGTCCCCAGGCAGTGATCATTTTGGAGCCATCTCATCTGCTGGGGTTCATCCACTGTGCCACATGGATGCAGTAATTTCATGCAAACCGCCCGGGGCAAAATTCATTCAATGTGATAAAAATTCATTGTGTAACCTTTTACTTTTTTAAGAAATTTCATTTGGGGTTTTCATTTGCTTTAAGACAGATTTATGCAACAGAAATGTACATTTGAAATATACCACACTGTGTGCAATTAATCTAAATATAAGTTTTGCATTTTAAATTGAAAAACTTAAATAAATGATCATTTGAATAATACTCTAATATATTAAGGTGCACCTGTGAATACAGGTATGTTTTGGTCCGAAATGTCATTGTGAAGTAGATCTTGTTGAAACCAGCAGTCAATATTTAAAGAACTCCTTTCACATCTTAACAGATGACTTATTTGTGGTATTCATTAAACAGACCCTTTTAACATAAAACCAGCAGACTGTGAGCTGAGAGCCACCGTCCCTTTAGGAAAACAAATCAAAGAAAGATGTCAAGCTTGACATGCTATGTCATGTTGTGTTACATAACACGACATGTTATGTAACACAACCCAGTCGGACCTGGCAGATGGCTGCTCACACTGAGCCTGGTGTTTCTTCCTGTTAAAAGGGAGTTTTTCCTCTCCACTGTCGCTGCAAGTCACTAACTGGATGCAATCTACTGGGTTTCCTTAGACAGAAAAACGTTTTATCCAATTTGAATAAATAACTGAATGTGACGGCACTGTTCAATGGTTAGGATTAATTGGAATGTATGTACCTGACTTTTGTGAAGTGCCTTGAGACGACGTGTTGTGAATTGGCGCTATATAAATAAACGGAATTGAATTGAATTGAATGTAACTCTCTAAACTGTTTAGTCATTGAGATCCAGTATTGGTTGTATCTGAGGAAAAATATGCCCTACATTTATGTTGTTTCAGTACATATCCCCTTTTCATCCAACAGAAGGATACCTACTCCAGCTTCTTCCTCATTCTGTAAACACAGCTTTCATGAAACATCCTGGGGCCTCTTTGTTACCTTATGTTTACATGAAACTAAAGAAGCAGCACACAAATTGACTTATTGTATTAATGTGATATGTTGTCGCACTGTAACCCAGTCTGAGATGCCCTGCTGATCACTGCAGATCTTTTCTCAACATAACCTGTTCTCAGGAACCTTTTTCAAACATATCTTGTGGTACTTTCCGAATTGCCTTCTCTCTGTGAAGAATGATGTTGGAGGCACCCCGAGGAGATGTCTGACGGCGTCTGCGAGCGAGTGGTTGGCCACAACTGAGCCCTGACAAGCCGTTGTAATGTTAAAACAACCACTGCATTCCTCGAGCTGCAGTGCAAGTGCCGAGCCAAGCCTGGAAAGTTACTAACCTGGGGCCAAATTATTTCCCAAAACCTTCGTGGAGCAGTTCCCCTGTTTAAACTAGCAGAAGAATTTCAGCTTTGTGACCCTAAAACTGCAGCAGTCCTCCCACCCATGGACTGCTGGAGATAGGCACCGGCTTCGGCTATGGAAGAAATGGTAGAAAATGACTAACTGACTGACACCACTCCTGGTCAGAAACAACCAAATTGAGCCAGGAGGAATGTCTTCCAGTGTCAATCACGCTCGTGTATGGGCTGCTCACACCCCGCCCTGTACCCTTGTACGTTGTTCAAGCCAGTGTGCTGCAGCTGTGCTAATGGCAGAGAAACAACCTAACATTACAGGAAAACTACCGATTTCTCAAGTGGCCCCTGCTCAGAAAACAAAGACAAGTAAACAGAAGAAGACCAATGTTGAAAAGCAAGCTGCGTGTTCACGGCAGGCTCCTTTGCGGGGGAGGAGCTGTGGAGGAATGGCTGTGGCACAGCAGAGAGCAAGGGGTAGGGACCTGTAAGGTGTGCTTGTTCAAATTTTCAGGCTAAGTCCAGGTTTGCTCAGAACTCCCTACAACAGCTTTAACTCAGAAGACAATCCTAAGCTAATCCTCACTGAATTAAGACGTTTTTAAATTAAAGCGTTTAGTATGAGTATTAAACAATGAGAAATAAAGTGGTTATGCCACTGGTTAAGCAGTGTATGTACATATGTTTTCAGTTGTGTGTAACAAGATGCATCATGACGATACAAACACTGCAAACACTATGCTTGATACAACTTGAGGTTTCACAAATTGTAATTTCTTCACATTTGGACTGATCAGACTCTTTTTTTTTTTTTTTACATGTTAACCCATATAACATAATAGGAAACTGTCTGACAGCAGCATCTGGAAGGACTACTGCAAGATGATCATTTGAATTTCTGAAATAGATGGAAACCTTTAAAGGTAACGGCAATACATTTTTACTTCACAGAAAAAGTGGCACATGCATGTCAAAAAAGCAGCAACTGTTGTGTCATTACTTGTATTAGTAGCAACCATTGCCACAGAACATTTTACTGACTGACTAACTGTTTATGCGTGTGTGTTCCACACTAACCTGTAACTTGAACTGGTGACCTCCTTCGTCACTTACATTTCCAGCTCACTGTGCCAGAGCTCTTAGATTGGTACCCAGCTCGCTAACAAACTGAAGTGGATTCATTATGGCTGTAGCTGGCAGCCGCTCTGTTCCACTCTGGATCTGGAAACTAAATATCTCAACTTGAAGCCATTTACGTCTGTAGCTGGGTTTATGGGCCACTTGTTGAGCTTTTTACCGTAGCTCCTCCATACTGTTTTGAATCTGGTGTTCTGTAGTCGGTCACTTATTTTTCCTGTAGTAAAACTCTTTTTGCAACACAATGAACATTTCTGTTCATTTAATCTTTATAGAGTCATCAACAGACAGAACTCTAATAGTTACATGTATAGATAGGGAAACAGTAAGTTTCCTACCAGCCTTGTAGGGGACACAGCAACCATAGCTCTGGACTCATCAGCTCTGGACAGGTAACTGCAGAGAAAAAATATTTTGGCCTGCATTTGTTTTGGAAAGCTTACCCCACAATGCCTTGCAAAAATGTTAGTGTTGGAAGCATTATGCTTTGGGACTGTTCTCTTTAGCAGGCAGATGGAAACTGGTAACACTTGATGGGAAGATAGATTAAAATAAATACAGGACAATAATGGAAGAAAACCTGGACAGGGCCGCAAAACACTTGAGTATGGACTGGAAGTTCAACTTCAAGCAGGACAACAACCCTAAATACACAGCCATAGCTGAAATGTAATGTACTGGTAATATACATGTTAGAATGGCCCAATCAAAGTTCAGACCTAAATGAATTTGAGTCTCTGTGACGAGGCTTGAATATTAATGTCCCCAGATGCTCTCCACATAATCTAACTGAGCTTGAGCCACACTATTGTGCAAAGAACAATGGGCAAAAGCCTCGGTCTCTAGATGTGCAAACCTGATACAGATATACAGGGGTTGGACAATGAAAGTGAAACACCTGTCATTTTAGTGTGGGAGGTTTCATGGCTAAATTGGACCAGCCTGGTAGCCAGTCTTCATTGATTGCACATTGCACCAGTAAGAGCAGAGTGTGAAGGTTCAATTAGCAGGGTAAGAGCACAGTTTTGCTCAAAATATTAAAATGCACACAACATTATGGGTGACATACCAGAGTTCAAAAGAGGACAGATTGTTGGTGCACGTCTTGCTGGCGCATCTGTGACCAAGACAGCAAGTCTTTGTGATGTATCAAGAGCCACGGTATCCAGGGTAATGTCAGCATAACACCAAGAAGGACAAACCACATCCAACAGGATTAACTGTGGATGCAAGAGGATGCTGTCTGAAAGGGATGTTCGGGTACTAACCCGGATTGTATCCAAAAAACCTAAAACCACGGCAGCCCAAATCATGGCAGAATTAAATGTGCACCTCAACTCTCCTGTTTCCATCAGAACTGTCCGTCGGGAGATCCACAAGGTCAATAGACTGGCTGCTATAGCCAAACCTTTGGTCACTCATGCCAATGCCAAACGTCAGTTTCAATGGTGCAAGGAGCGCAAATCTTGGGCTGTGGACAATGAGAAACGTGTATTGTTCTCTGATGAGTCCACCTTTACTGTTTTCCCCACATCCGGGAGAGTTACGGTGTGGAGAAGCCCCAAAGAAGCGCACCATCCAGACTGTTGCATGCCCAGAGTAAAGCATGGGGGTGGATCAGTGATGGTTTGGGCTGCCATATCATGGCATTCCCTTGGCCCAATACTTGTGCTAGATGGGCGCGTCACTGCCAAGGACTACCAAACCATTCTTGTGGACCATGTGCATCCAATATTTCAAACATTGTATCCTGATGGCGGTGCCGTGTATCAAGATGACGATGCACCAATACACACAGCAAGACTGGTGAAAGATTGGTTAAATGAACATGAAAGTGAAGTTGAACATCTCCCATGGCCTGCACAGTCACCAGATCTAAATATTATAGAGCCACTTTGGGGTTTTTTGGAGGAGCGAGTCAGGAAACGTTTTCCTCCATCAGTATCACGTAGTGACCTGGCCACTATCCTGCAAAAAGAATGGCTTAAAATCCCCCTGACCCCTGTGCAGGACTTGTATATGTCATTCCCAAAACGAATTGACGTGGTATTAGCCGCAAAAGGAGGCCCTACACCATACTAATAAATTATTGTGGATAAACCATGTGTTTCAGTTTCATTGTTCAACCCTGTACATCTGTATAAGCATGATTAAATAAATTATTTAAGATTTTAGATCGTGCCAGTCCTAGATCTGTAATTGGGTTTAACTTTCTGCATGTTGTCCAAATCAAACAGTGAGAGTGAATCATTAGAAAACTGGTAAACACACAGAGGCACATTGCGTTGGTGGCAAACCTGTTATGGTACAGTGCATTAAAGAGAAGTATTAAATCCTTAATTTTGTTTTTTTTTCAATGTTTCAGATCATGAAAGAAATGTAATTATTAGACAAAGATAAGTTGAGTAAATACAAGATGCCGTTTTTAAACAATGATTTAATTTATTGAGTAAAAAAGCTGTCCAACCCCATCTGGCTCTATGTGAGAAAGTAAAATCAAATAACTGGCTGTGCCACATTCAGCGACAGCAGCTGACATCGAGTGTTTGTGATAACTGGATATGAGTTTTTTACTGTAGAGAAATTCGATCAGTAATGAGGGGTTTTTGGTTGCCTCCTTATTGTGGAACTGTGAATCTGAAAGGGGCTATTGTCTCCATGCAATGAGGAAACCCAGCTGATTGCAAATAGAAAATCTTTTACCAGTTGGAATGATAAACGAAACTTGAATGCATTGTTTTATTACTAAGATAGAATTAGAATAGATGTAACTGAATGTTAGATCTAGGATTCGACTGTATTGACTGTATTTAAACTGGATCTGTTTGTCTAGTAACTTTTCTTGAGATAACATATATATACACTGGTCAACAAAATAAAGGGAACACTCAAATAACACATCCTAGATCTGAATGAATGAAATATTCTCACTCAATACTTTGTTCTGTACAAAGTTGAATGTGCTGACAACAAAATCACACAAAAATCATCAATGGAAATCAAATTTATTAACCGATGGAGGCCTGGATTTGGAGTCACACACACAATTAAAGTGAGAAAACACACTACAGGCTGATCCAACTTTGATGTAAGGTCCTAAAAACAAGTCAAAATGAGGCTCAGTATTGTGTGTGGCATCCACGTGCCTGTATGACCTCCCTACAATGCCTGGGCATGCTCCTGATGAGACGGCGGATGGTCTCCTGAGGGATCTCCTCCCAGACCTGGACTAAAGAATCCGCCAACTCCTGGACAGTCTGTGGAGCAACGTGACGTTGATGGATGGAGCGAGACATGATGTCCCAGATGTGGGGCCTTACGGCCCTCCTAAGAAATGCCACCCCAAACCATTATTGACCCACTGCCAAAACGGTCATGCTGAAGGATGTTCCAGGCAGAAGATCGCTCTCTGTGGTGTCTCCAGACTCTGTCACGTCTGTCACATGTGCTCAGTGTGAACCTGCTTTCATCTGTGAAGAGCACAGGGCCCCAGTGGCGAATTTGCCAATCCTGGTGTTCTCTGGCAAATGCCAAGCATCCTGCGTGGTGTTGGGCTGTGAGGACAACCCCAATTTGTGGACGTCAGGCCCTCATACCATCCTCATGGAGTTGGTTTCTAACCGTTTGTGCAGACACATGCACATTTGTGGCTTGCTGGAGGTCATTTTGCAGGGCTCTGGCAGTGCTCCTCCTGTTACTCCTTGCACAAAGGCGGAGGTAGCGGTCCTGCTGCTGGGTTGTTGACCTCCTACGGCCTCCACATCTTTTGGTGTACTGGCCTGTCTCCTGGTAGCACCTCCAGGCCCTGGACACTATGCTGACAGACACAGCAAACCTTCTTGGCACAGCTTGCATTGATGTGCCATCCTGGATGAGCTGCACTACCTGAGCCACTTGTGTGTGACTCTCATGCTACCACAAGTGTGAAAGCACCACCAACATTCAAAAGTGACCAAAACATCAGCCAAAAAGCAAAGGTACTGAGAAGTGGTCTGTGGTCCCCACCTGCAGAACCACTCCTTTATTGAGTGTGTCTTGCTAATCACCAAAGATTTCCCCCTGTTGTCTATTCCATTTGCACAACAGCACTTGAAATTGATGGTCAATCAGTGTTGCTTCCTAAATGGACAGTTTGATTTCACAGAAGTTTGATTTACTTGGAGTTATATTGTGTTGTTTAAGTGTCCCCTTCATTTTTTTTAGCAGTGTATATATAAGTGTACTAAATTGAACTGAACTCTGGCTCAATTAATTGGATTGAAGTCCAGACTTTGAATAGGATATTAGTATACATTAATTAACTGATAACCTTTATTTTTTGTTTTTTTTTTTTTTTTGGTAATTTAGAGGTGAAATTTAGAGGTGTGCTTCAGATCGTATTTTTTGCCAAATGTGGGAAGGGTTTTGTGTTTTTTCTTAGCAGTGGTTTTTATCTTGGAACTCTCCCATAGATGCCATTTTTGGTCAGTCTTTTTTCTTATTGTTGAATCATGAAAACTGAATTAACTGAAACAAGTAAGACCTGTGATTTAAATATTGTTCTGGGTTTTTCTGTGACCTTCTGGATAAGTCGTAAATGCGCTCGCTCCTGAGGTAATTTTGGCCACTTCTGGGAGGGTTCTCTACTGTTCTACATTTGTGGATAATGTCTCTCTCTGTGTTTCACTGGGGTCCCACACCAGCTCCCACAAAGCCGGGCGTACTGTACACGTACTGTGAGTGGCACTGACTCCACCTACACTGTTCACGGACGTTTGAGATTGTATAGTTGAGCGTACCAATGTCCTACATTTCTCATGACAATCCCTACACTTTCCACACTTTCTGGCATGGCGTGATCAGATGAGGGGGAAGAGCTAATTTGGCGTATGTAAAGTGGTATATATGGCCATTAAACCAGAATAAGGACGAAGGAGAACACAATATGCAGTACAATGGATAGCGCAGAGCACTGTGAGTACTTTCAAATGGATAGTAGCACGTTTGATGAGCTAGTTGGGCACCTAGCACCATTTCTTCTCCACCAGGGCAGCCAGAACACACCTGTAAGTGCGGCGCAGAGAGTTGCAGTGCATCCTCGTGACTGGTTGCTCGGAGCATTGTGTCGCTGCCAACTATCATTTGGGGACATCAAGTGTCACAAATATTGTTGGAGGTGAGTCTTAGTCTTGTAAGACCGATTCTGTTTAAATTACTTCTAGACTCCACAGTTCTGATATATTAGGTCTAGGTGCTGTCATTGAAATAGGCAAAAAAGTTGCTAATCACAGTTAATTGATCAGTTAGCTGGAGGGAGTATTCCCACATAGGATTGGTTTGGATAGATTGTTACATTATTAAATGTATTTAATAAATAAACTGGAGTTTAGTTGTCTACTTAAAAATTAAAAACTGTGTGCCAGGAAAACAAACAGAAGAAATCTGTGAGAGGCATATTTTTCACAGGACTGTTCAGAAAACAGTCCCTCAGTAACATAACCCTCAGCGAGGCTCTCTTTTTCATTTTATTCAGCCTTTATCTTCCCGTGTATCTTCTGATCTGGTCAAGCCCTTGAGCCTGATCACACACTGACACATTCAGTGCTTGCAGCAGGTCAGTTGGATCTTTTTCATGTTATTGCTTCAGCAATGTGCACTGCCAGCAGTTTGTTTGCATTGGAGGGTCTGTAACAGATATGTAATCTCATCATGGCTCCCTCTCACAGCTTTTTTGCAGCTAAAAAAGTACAGCCTAAAATTCATGAAAAAACTCCTCCAGCTGATGCAATGGCTGAGTCAGCTTTCCAGTGATTTACTAAATTCATATCCATAAACACATCATGGAACCACACAGGCTATATAACTGCTTGTTTGTGGGAGCTTTCAGCTTGTTAAATCAGAGTGAATGGGCCAGTTTTCTTGGTGAGATGTAGCTATAGGGAAAATCAGCCTGATTAAAGGGAGTAAAGAGCAACCCTTTTCCTACATGCTTTCAAGGAGATCTTTGAGAGTTTTGTCTCCACCATCAATCTGATTCCATTACTGCTCCAACATACAGACAGACTCTTGTTTTACCTAGAATTCTGTCTTTCCATTTTTTTAAAAGGAAGTTCCAAAACCTTTTCAATGTCCTGATGAAAACTCACAGGGCCATGACCAGAAACTTTCCAGCAGCTCATCAACTGTTCTGGGCAGAATCTACCATGTTAATTGGCTGAAACCACATTATGTATTCAGAAAACCTGGAATTCATTTTTCTCTCATTGAATATGTTGGAAATTATAATTTTTTTTAAAAGTGGGGTATTTATATACAAACAGGTGGGGTTGTAGTCATAAAGAAAGTGTTGTTATGATGATCATTATGAAAGCTCTTTTCTAACAGAAAGGAAAATACATTGAAATAGTATGAAACTACAATCTACATAAAAATATTGTTCTTTGACATTTGCGTTCTTATATTTCCAAAAATTGCTTCAGTTCATTGAGGTTTGCAACCATTTTTTCTGCAGAGTTCTCCTAAGGTCCCAGCACAGCATTTCAACCAGGGTGAGGTCTGGACTTTGACTGGACCATTGTAACACCTTGATTCTTTACTTTTTCTGTCATTCTGCAGTAGACTTGCTAGTGTGTTTTGGATTATTGTCCTGTTGATCACTTTGGGCCTAACTTCAGCTGTGAGGGTTAACAGATGGCTGATTTCCAGAGGAGTTCATGGTCAACTCAGTTACTGCTGTAAAACAAACCCAGATCATCAGCCTTCCACCACCATGCTTGAAAACTGGTAGGAAGATCAAATAAATGTTACCCCTCAGATTTCTGTACAAGAAATATAAAGACAAGGGGAAAAAGTAAGTTTGACATTTTTTATAATTTATTTCAAATGCAAAAACAATCATGTTCATAGGTATTCCATGTGTTTGCTCACAGGTGGGTAGAGTAGTCAGAATATGCACTTACAGGGGTTGGACAATGAAACTGAAACACCTGGTCATTTTAGTGTGGGAGGTTTCATGGCTAAATTGGACCAGCCTGGTAGCCAGTCTTCATTGATTGCACATTGCACCAGTAAGAGCAGAGTGTGAAGGTTCAATTAGCAGGGTAAGAGCACAGTTTTGCTCAAAATATTGAAATGCACACAACATTATGGGTGACATACTAGAGGTCAAAAAAGGACAAATTGTTGGTGCACGTCTTGCTGGCACATCTGTGACCAAGACAGCAAGTCTTTGTGATGTATCAAGAGCCACGGTATCCAGGGTAATGTCAGCATACCACCAAGAAGGACGAACTACATCCAACAGAATTAACTGTGGACGCAAGAGGAAGCTGTCTGAAAGGGATGTTTGGGCTGCCATATCATGGCATTCCCTTGGCCCAATAATTGTGCTAGATGGGCACGTCACTGCCGAGGACTACCGAACCATTCTTGAGGACCATGTGCATCCAATGGTTCAAACATTGTATCCTGAAGGCGGTGCCGTGTATCAGGATGACAATGCACCAATACACACAGCAAGACCTTTGAAAGATTGGTTTGATGAACATGAAAGTGAAGTTGAACATCTCGAATGGCCTGCACAGTCACCAGATCTAAATATTATTGAGCCACTTTGGGGTGTTTTGGAGGAGCGAGTCAGGAAACGTTTTCTTCCACCAGTATCACGTAGTGATCTGGCCACTATCCTGCAAGAAGAAAAATCCCTCTGACCACGGTGCAGGACTTGTATATGTCATTCCCAAGACGAATTGATGCTGTATTGGCCGCAAAAGGAGACCCTACACCATACTAATAAATTATTGTGGTCTAAAACCAGGTGTTTCAGTTTCATTGTCCAACCCCTGTACATTAAATACTGAAATTGTAGCAGAATGGGTTTAGAAGTACAAAGCATTGACTCATGGGTACTTAATACAAGCCTGGTCTCACTTTTCAAACCCCTGAAGTCTGTGGCTGTAATATGACAAAATGTGAAGCTACTGTAGTCCAAGTAAACCAATAAATGGGTGTAAAACAGTTTATCACCAACATTTCTGAACCCCGCTCTGCAGCATACCTGAAAACAACACTATTCCTTGTTGACATGGGTGCAGAGGGCTTCTTGCATCTGGGAATCCAGATTTTTACTTGGAATGGGTGCTTTTAATATAGAGGCCCTGGATAGTGTTTGTTATAAAACAGGGCTCCTCCTGGGATATCTGCTTTCTCCTTTACTGAGGAATGTGTAGAAATTGAGCCCTTGTAAAGACTTCAGGGTAGAGGATCTGAGGAGGAGGAGGAGCAGGAACCCTCACAAAAACATACACATGAACATACATTCAAGCAAGCAATCACAGCAAGCTCTGAGTTCTGTCTTGAAGACAGAGCTTTAAACACTACCACATGCTATGAATCCAAAACGAGAGGCACAAGTGTGTGTATGTGTGTGCATGTGTGTGCCTAAAGAATCATATATGACAGCAGTTGTTTGTAGCTAGGGAGTGTGTGTATTTGTATATTTATGCAATCTTATCTAAGAGTGAAAAAATGGGAGTTGACTGTTTTATTATCCCTTCTTAAAGACTCAAACCAATTATTAAAGTGATTAGGGAATTCTTGGCAGGGAAGTGTAAAGATCTGCTCGCTTGCAAAAAGTCAATAAAGGAAGGGAGCCAGGGAGTTGGAGCACTGTGAGGCCCGTTACTCGCTCACTCGCTATGATACATTATGATTACAATACATAATAGTTCTGTGGGAGAATTATGTAAGAAAATGCACGGCCAATCTTACAATGTGTTTTCCAGAAACTGTCATCGCCCCACATTTCCTGGTTAGCATTGGTTTCTTCTGTGGTCCCTGTGTGTGTGTGTGTGTGTGTGTGTGTGTGTGTGTGTGAACTTGTGTACCTATCCAACAGTGAACTTTGGCGTCGTTACACACTCGCCAATAGTGGACCACCTTGCCAACAGGGGACATTTTTTAGGTCCCCTCTTGGACATGCTTTAAATCATGCTAAAAACATGTTAAAAACCACCTGGAGAATTTTTAAAACTTTTGCCAACAGGGGACCTGAGTGTGTGTGAGTGTTAAAGTTGATGTTCAGCAGTGCCTCTGCAGGCTGGAGTAAGAATTTTAATGACCCATTCACACACGTCGCTTTTTACACTCCCAAGAAGCCTTTCAGATACTAGAGTGTCATGCAAATAGGCCACTTAGTGAACGAACCAGTATCTTGAAGCACACTTTGTTGTTTTTTGTAATAAAATATAAAAGCTTAGTTTAAGGGGGTATCTTAAATTTATTACTTGGAAAATGCACTACTTGGAAAAAAAATGGAATAACATTTGATAAAATGATCAGAAAAAAGCTGCTTTCTTTGTCTGTATATCGATTAATCAGTTAAAACCAATTTAGCATTTTTCTTAAGTTCCAAACTTCCCTCAGCTGCTTTTAAAGTGTTTCAATCAAATTTAAAACAAACATTTACCTCCATCTTTATTTAAAGGAATGTATTTCATTTGGTAATTTGTATTACAGAAAAACATTTACTCTGTAACATGTGATTTTATTTATTCATAATTTTTTTTTTTGCTGTCAACTTCTACTTGTTGCCTAAAACTATATTTAAAGGAATGTATTTGATTTATTGATTTACATTACAGAAAAAGGACCCCACTTGGTATTGAATGACATGGGTCCACAGACTGGTCTCTCGTTAAGTTCTATGAAACTATAATTAGCCGTACATATCAAACATCTATGTTTTGAAAACAGGATTTTTAACATTAACTTTCAATATAAAAATTGCCTCAATCTATATTTATAGGAATCAATTTTTCTCATTGTTTTGCATTACAGGGATAAAAGGTCCACATTTGATTCATATGGAATGACAGGGGTCCAGTGTTGGCTGGACCCACATGTCCCCACTGAGCTAGCATAAAGCGACATACACACTCCAGAATGGCTGAATAAAAAAAAATAAGCTAAAAGGAAAACAAAAGAGAATAAATACAATCTAAACATAATCTAATTTGGGGTGTTATTTAACAAAGTGGCATTTTTGTCAGTGTTTCTTGAAATGTGTGATGAACTGGAAAAACACAAGTGACAAAATAAACTATTTCAGATATGGAAGTTAAGGTGTTTATTTATATGGCCTTTAATGTTGTATAGTTTTTGTCTTATAAAGATAAGTTGCTCCTTTGTCTTTAATTATTAATAATGGTGTTACCTCTGTCATTCATAGCAGTCAAACAATGGACTTTCTGTCATCTAAATTGTAGAAAAGTTAAAGGCTCTTGACAACACAGTATGTGGATACAATCTTCTATAGCTGAAATCTATCTTAAGTTGAACTATTGTGTGTTGATATAAACTACAAATCCCAAATAGTGTTGTCAGAAATGCTTCCTCAGCATGCACAGTTTAAATGGCATAGCCACTGACATTGTAATGGTGGAGGGACCTGCAGCCTATGTCAGACACAGGATAAAATAATATTTAACCCCAGCAGAGTGCAGAAGCTAGCTCGCTTGGGGCACGATTTGTGGTTCATGGCCACAGAAAAGGCAGGAAAAATTCAAGCACAAATACAGCTGGGGTCACCACAACCCCTCTAGTACAGCAGGAGGGTTAAGGATCATTTTCTTCAGTTCACCAATATATTTAAATATTGGTGTGACAATGACCATCTGGATCCATCTGCATCTGCATTTCTACTATTGGACAATAGATCATCTAAGGGCTCTCTCGCAAATAGATTTTTGGGAAGAGGAACAGAAGAAAACTTTTTTACAAGAGATGAAACTGACGTTACGCTAAATCATACTTTTCTGTCAGACAAGGTCCAAACTTGGTTTATATGGAATGATGGAGTCTTGTTTTGGTTAGTACATAATGACAAAAGTTTCCATTGAGTTAGCATGAAGCAACATACACACTCCAGAATGAGTAAATGAAGAAATTAACCAGCTTGATACATTTTAGGGTGTATTCACACTTGCCACTTTTGGTCCGCTTTAAACAGACCAGAGTTCGTTTCCCCCCTTGGTCCGGAATTTTTGTGCAGGTGTGAATACACTCAAGTGAACCCTGGTCCGGCCCAAACAACCGGACCGAGACCCCCTTTTTGAGGTGGTCTCGGTCCACTTCCAAACGGACTCTGGTGCGGTTCGCTTATGGTCTGAATACAAACCAGTCTCAATCTGAACCAACTACAAAAAGCGTACGTCTCTTTGGACATAAAAAGCCACCATAGCCGGTAGCAAAGGTGTGTGTTGTAGGTAATCATACCTGATAAGCTGTGTGTTGCTTAGCAATGCTAGTGGCTTGTTGTGGGACAAGGCACATTGAGAACGTCGGCTTTCAGCGCGCATTCTCCGACGGAGTTCCAAAATTATAAATGGAACGTCTCAAAGTCTGTGTTGAATGAGCTGCTCTTCACCCTCACAATAATATTCCTGTTGTAATAACAGCACAAATATGCAGAACAGAGGTGCTGCACGCAGCACGTCTACAGCTGTTTTCCTAAATTTCCGGGTCTTTGCTCTGTCCCGTCCCCGTCATATCTGTCCAATGGGAACAATGATTGTCACCCACGTGGCTTTGTTTACAAGTAATAGTTCACTTGCAAAAAGTACAATGTGAAAGCAAACCGCACCAAATGAAAAAAAAAAAGTTTGCTTTTGGTCCAGACCAAACAAGCGGACCAAAGGACTTTCCTGGTGTGAATACACCCTAAGACAAGTTAATGAAATGACCCATATAAAAAACAAAAAGTCTTTATCTTTAATTTAAACACCAGTTGAGTGCCCCTTAAGAGGTTAGGTGGAATCACAAATTCTGTTATGTTACAATAATTTTTTTTTATATTTTGTAAGATTGTAAGTGATGCTTAGCATGATTATTTATTAAATTTGTCTTGCACTGAGAAAACAACATCTAATAACAACCTGAATTATACAATAGAAATATGTGTTTTAGGAGTTTAACATAGGGCTTTGTGATCTTAATCCACCCTCCTGAAGAATATTCCCTTGTATTTCAGAGAAACTGATGACCCTCTGATCCTTTCACAGTACACCCCACATAAAAAGCAACTACAATAATAAGATTAACGGAGCTAGTTTTTAAGAAATGTTTATATTACATTAAAATGAAAATCTGCTCAATTGAATGAATTTTGACCTGGACACTTGCAAGTGATGTTAATTGTTTTTTATTGATGACCAGAAATTGTATTAATAAAGCAATTATGTGTATTTGAGATGATGAAGACATGATAATCTGTGTAACATTATACTGTTACATTTGTTTCCAGGGAACTATAGATTGCCTATGTCACTTGCAGGCTTACTGAAAACTAATTTACCATTCATTATTTTGTCAAGTTCCCAAAATCCCCTGAACTAGTTTTTAAAAGCAATTTTTCAATTAAATTTAAAATGAGTTAAAAACAGTTACTCTGTGACCATCTATTATACCATATAGATGATTCCCTGTAGAAAACACATATCAGCAGATGTCTACCATTAAAACATGCATGCTTTTTTAAAATCAACTTTAATATACTTATTGTTTCAATCTATATTTATCAGAATCAATTTTTTGTTGATTTGCATAACAGCAAAATATGACCACACTTGGTTTACATGACATGACAGGGGTCCACTGATGGCTGGTACATAATAGCACAAGTTCCCACTGAGTTAGCATAAAATGAAATACAAACTCAAGAATGGCTGAATAAAAAAGAAAACAAAAGAAAATAATTATCTAAACATAACCTAATTTGTAGCGTTATTTGTAACAAAGTGGCAATTTTGTCACTGCTTCCTGAAATGTCTGATATATTTGGAAAAAAAACAAGAAATATTTATTGTAAAACTGATTGAAACCATGTGCTAAACAAATTCAAGTAAGAATGGCATATGTTTGATTTGTTTAATAAAGTGTTGCCTCATGTAGTCTCAAATGGAGTTATAAGACACATTTACCAACAACATCAAAAAACTATCTTTCCTGTTGGCATTACCCACCACAAGAGGTACAGAAAAAAAAAATATTTATGAGGTGACCAGGACATTTTTTATTGATCATCAGTTATGTAAATATGGATGTGATGATGAAGAACTATATATTAGTTTTATATGATAAACAACACTTTACCAAATCAACAAATCAATTTAAAATGTTCATTGCAGTCAGTGTCTTTTACACAAAATAATTCAATTTATTCTTTTTAAATGAGATTGTGTTATTGAAGTAATTGTGTGTATATCAAAACCATGAAGACTCAGGGTTTTCTCTAAGATTTCTTTTAAACGGTGGTGGTGGGCTGTCCGGGGGGACACATTTATTTACACTCTACTCAAGTAATCTAATGGCTCATTGTCAACCTAGATGAGAGCATTTTATTTTTTTTGTGTTTCTTGAAAAAGAGCTCTAACTCGTGTTGTATGGGATCGTGCTCACCTGCACAGGAAGATGCATCCTCCTGCTGTGCCTCTCCACTTTTCTCTTCTTCACTCATCTCCTCCTCGACTTCAGCCTGTGTAATTGTCTAATATAATTGGGAAGTGTTACATTTGTTTCAGTCACCAATATCACACAAGGAACGTTAGGAATATTTAGATATTACACATGTCACGGTACATATCACTATCATATCAATCCTGTAGAGACTCACAATAAGAAACACAAAATGTGATTAGAGAAGTTACACAATGGATTTTTATTTTTTTTGGCGCTCAGGCCCCAGTGGAAGACATGAATGGTGACAATGCATGAACGTCTTAGGATTAGAATTAGAATTGTCTTCCCCCGGATCTGGTACTGGTGATGGAGAGGAGGCCTGATGGTAATGGAACTGAGAATCTGATGGAGTCGATGGGGTGGAGGAGGGTCGAAGCTCGACTGACAGCTGAGAGATCCATGGATGGGAGACTTTAAATGTGGAGCCTTGAAGGATCATTGGCTGAGGATTATTGCAGACTTGAAGCTGATTGGTTGGCGCGGAGACGCACAGAGAAGCCATTGGGTGAAGCTGGAGGAGGGGTGAGTTTCCCAGATTGAATTTTCATCTTTACTCCATTTCTGTATTCCTCAGAACTTGAGGGAACTGCGTCATAATAAAGAACATTGAGCATCTCAATCTAATGTTGCCTCACCATCTTCCTCGGGTCTCTTCCTCTTCTTCTGAAAATATTTTAATAAACTCATCTGAAAATGCAACCAGAAATGAGTCTCAACAGAAAAATTACTGTTCAAAATGTAACGCATGAAGGCCAAACTATATTAATATACTACGTTACTGTTGTTCAAATGCATCATACGTTAACATTAGGGTCGTTTTCACAGGCTTGAACTAAAAATGGATTCAACCTTTGAAATTGTTTATTTAATTTGAAGTACCTTCCTTGGGTACCTTCCTTGCACATTTCTCCCTCTCTACTTTGCACTGCTGTCTCTAGTAACAAAAGAAATGGCTCCTTCTTCCTTTCGCCAGTTACTTCTGCCTTTCTTCAGTCTTGGATTTGCTGGCTTAGCGATGTATTTATATAGTATTTATTTTCTCTTTTTTCATCTATTTACATATTTTCATCTTGGCTTTTGTACATGATGTATTTTAAAAATTTTATATTTTAAATTGTGTAATTGTTTCTGCCTTGTTTTGTTATTTTATTAAACAGTGTGAAAAGCAAGCTGATTTATTTTAATTTTAGTTACAGGTACTTCCAATTCCTCAGATAAAAAAAAACAGCATTTCTGAATGCAAGGCAAGTTTATTCCTATTACACATTTCAGTATGAAGTCAATTCAAAATGGTTTACATGATGAAAATGCAACTCTAAAATGTTTTTTTTTTAACATTAATTTAATTTAGGGTTCTGGCCATTTCTTCCAGATTAGTGTAGCATAAAAACAGATTTTTTTTACTGTCTTTACAACAGATTTTTGAAGACGTGTTAGAATTGCTGAGCGCATTGCTAAATTTGGGAGGACAAAACACTAACTTAGATTTCTTTCCTCTTTATGCAACCGATGTTGGCATGTTGTCTTGGCAACATTTTGGGGGACAAAAATCCATCTTAAAATATTGCCTTTTTACCATTGCTTATTTGAGTAAATGTTTTAAGGGTTGACCACTTTGCAACATTTTGGAGGACAGGAAAATTTGAACAACAAGTAAGTTCCACACTTTAACAAATTAATGCTGTGTGTTATACTTAGTCTGTTTGTAAAGCTATGTTGCAAAATACTGATAGATTTGTATCATTTAATGAAGTCACTTGTGTTAACATACTTTTAATTGCCTTTTTGTATAAACAGTCATTTAGAATCAAGATATGTTTCAAGACAGTGTACCATGTCTAATAAAGGACTCTTCTACAACTGCCTTGTGGCAGTGAAATGAATTGTAACATATTTCCGAAAACAAATTCCGAAAACAAAAAAAAAAAAACAAAAAAAAACGTGCAGACCTGTTGTATGACAAGTTCAACATTTCTTCATCTCTTTCTTCTTTGCCATAATGTTGGCTGATAAAGCAAAAATGCCACACGAAATGTCTCAGGTAATGGCGTGATCATCAATACCTTCAACTTCTAACCCTGTTTGTTTGTCAACGGTTTGCTCTACCTGACATCTGTGTGGGAATCAATCTTGCCCTGTTGTCATGTCACTTTGACACATGATTTAATTGAAGCACACAGCCTTCTACTTAGTGCAGATGATGAGTACCACCATTTAAAAACAAATACAATCAATCACTCTTTTGTAGTTTGTAATGTAAGTTCTAATGTTTCCCTAATGTTACAATAGGATAAGAATGCTCATAGACATACAGTACAAGGATAAATGGCCCAAGTATTTTAATAAATGACCTGAAGCTGGAGCACTGGGTTTGATAGTGGACCAGCTGGTATAACTGGGTTGATTAGAAAACTACAGCACACTTAGATTAAGGATGGACACCCGCTACTACACCGTCTAACAGATAGACACCACAATGGTGACACATAGTCTACTGATAATCACTGAGGGAGTGCAAATCCATTGCATTAGAGTGCCAGATATAAAAACTGTATGTGACCTTCTATCGAGGCTCTTCGCCATGCTCTAACAGACTGCGACGGTCCGAGACGGGAGCCTCAGCGCTGATCTCTGTAATCATTCCTCTGCCTTAATTTAGATTTAAAAGAGCTAAAAGTTAGAAACTGGTTGAGAGTCGTTCCTTTAAGAGTCTTTAGATAGTGTGTGATCGCTTCATGGGGACCAAGTACCGGAGGAGCTGCGAGGCATCTGACCGCCAGCAGGGTGCGGTAGCTCGGACAAATTGGTGTTTCCGCCCGTGCCCCGGATGCAAAAACCACTTTTGGATAGGATAGGGTTGCCACGGAAGGAAAACACATCACAGCAGCGGCCGCAACAAGTAAGGAGATTCGTATTGTTGTTGGTCCCGAGTGAGATGTTTTTGTAATTCTTGGAGGCAGAGAAATGGTTCAGAATAATTGTTGCGTTAATAAGTGATAAGATTTGCCAGGATCCTGTTTGTGGATTTCAGCTCTGCCTTCAACACCATCGTCCCAGTTCTGCTACAGGAGAAGCTCTCCCAGCTGAGTGTGCCCGACTCCACCTGCAGGTGGATCACTGACTTCCTGTCTGACAGGAAGCAGCGCGTGAGGCTGGGGAAGCACGTCTCTGACTCCCTGACCATCAGCACCGGTTCCCCCCAAGGCTGTGTTCTCTCTCCTCTGCTCTTCTCCCTGTACACCAACAGCTGCACCTCCAGTCACCAGTCTGTCAAGCTTCTGAAGTTTGCGGACGACACCACCCTGATCGGACTCATCTCTGATGGTGACGAGTCCGCGTACAGATGGGAGGTGGACCATCTGTTGGACTGGTGCAGCCAGAACAACCTTGAGCTCAACGCTCTAAAGACAGTGGAGATGGTTGTGGACTTCAGGCAGAACCCAGCCCCACCTGCCCCCATCACCCTCTGTGACTCCACAATTGACACTGTGGAATCTTTCCGCTTCCTGGGAACCATCATCTCCCAGGATCTCAAGTGGGAGCCAAACATCAGCTCCCTCATCAAGAAAGCCCAGCAGAGGATGTTCTTCCTGCGGCAGCTGAAGAAATTCAACCTGCCAAAGACTATGATGGTGCACTTCTACACAGCCATCATTGAGTCCATCCTCACCTCCTCCATCACCATCTGGTACGCCGCTGCTACAGCCAAGGATAAGGGCAGGCTGCAGCGTGTCATTCGGTCTGCTGAGAAGGTGATTGGCTGCAGTCTACTGTCGCTCCAGGAACTGTACACCTCCAGGACCCTGAAGCGGGCAGGGAAGATTCTGGCTGATCCCTCCCACCCCGGTCACAGACTCTTTGAGACTCTCCCCTCTGGCAGGAGGCTGCGGTCCATCCGGACCAAAACCTCACGCCACAAGAACAGTTTTTTTCCCATCTGCCACCAGCCTGGTTAACAAAGCCCGGAAACCACCCTGACACTCTCCCTTTCCCCCACACCCCCCCCTGTTTTTGCTGACAGGACACCTGTAATCTGCAACTCTATGTGTTACATTAACGCTCAGCATGGACTCCTGCTTTACTTGCACAATGATCACCTGCACTGTTGTATTGCTCTTGCATCTTATACTGCTCTATATTTACTCTCACTCACTTAAAACTGAGCACATATATTTATATTATACTATAGATATGTTTATACTGTTTAATTTGTATTGTATTGCACCGACTATGCCAAAACAAATTCCTTGTATGTCCAAAAACGTACTTGGCAATAAAGCTTTTCTGATTCTGATTCTGATTCTGATTTGTCAATAAGCAGTGCAATTTTAACGGTGACAACCCGGGAAGAACTGTACAATCTTCTAAAAGACAGCTAAAATCTAAGGGTGTAGGCTTTGAGTTCCTTTATAGTACGCAAGGGAAGATCGGTTTCCCTCACACACAATATAAAAGCTACCTCCCTGAATGAGGCACGCTAATACTTGACTAAGGTTTGAACGGGTCCTGAGTTCCGCTTAACGGAATTCGAAAGCGCGGGAAGTATTAGGTTTCGATAGCTTCTTGAACTTCTCAAAAGATTCAAAAAGCCGCTTACGTCCTTGTGAGTAAAACACGCGGAGATAAATGTGCAACCTCGGTTTAGGTTTTGATGGTTCCTGTTAGCTCTCGTAAAGAGCACAAAAGCCACCACCGAGAGGGAGTCTTGAGTTTCGATAGCTCTCTAATTTTTCCATGAGAAAAATTTAAAAGCCGCTGGCTCCTTTTTGAATAAATAGCTGTATAAATATAGAAATGTAACATCAACTGGCCAGTGGGAGTGTGAATGTGTGTGAGTCGGAAGTGAGCAGACGGATTTGAAAAACGGGTTAATAGCAATGTTGAATAATGTTATACTGTAAAAAATTACATTTGAAATGTTTACACTGTAAAAGGTCGTTTGCTGTTTTGTTACTTAAATGACTCTGTAGTTTATTTTTTTTAAATAAAATGCAATAGAGTTTGAAAACAAAATACGTGTGTCTGGTTGGTGGGTCGATGTGTGCTGGGCAGGGGGGCAGCAACATTTCCCTATAAATCAAAGGGGGGCCCAGGAGAAAAAAGTTTGGGAACCACTGGTTTACAAGAAGATGAAAACGAACAAGGAGCTTATCGACAGCAGTTAAAAAATGCACTACATGCTGGTTCCAGGGATGCAATTAATACCTGGGTAAGGAGACATTTTATAGGGTTCCCTACAGCAAATCTAGAAGACTATGTTAATCATGCCCTACATGCAGAAAAAGTAATGAAGGATAAGAAACAGAAAAAGATAGCCGGTACCTTTTTTCAGCAAGAAGAAGAACAGAATTATTATCAGAACAGAGGAAGAGGAGGATTTAGAGGCAGAGGAAAAAATCGCAGGGGTCAGAGAGGAGGAGTAGGCAGAGGAAACTACAGACAATACACCTCAGGATGCTGGCTTTGTTGAAAAGAAGGACATCTGGCCAGAGACTGTCCTGAAAGGAGAAATAATAATTCAGCATGACTAGGACAGAAAACAAGTGAAATTGTTCCTAGTACCTGAGACACCGAATAAAACAAAAAACCAAAAACACAGGGGCAGGATGTCCTCCTAAATTTCCAGGACCTTCTCTCTCTAGATAGCATTAAACCTGAAGTAACCTTACTGTTGAATGGAAAATCAATTACTTTTCTTTGTGATACCGGAGCATACAGGACCACCTGTAGAGAAACAATCCCAAATTCCAGACTTAGTGATCAGCAAATAACAGTAAGGTCAGCTAGTGGGAAATTGACACAAGTCTGTGAGTCTGAACCAGTTTGGATAAGAGATCCCAATGGACCGTCATGTTCCCTGAGTGTCCGGTGAATTTGTTGGGACGAGATGGATTATTACATCTGGGGTTAGCATTAATTCCGACCTCAGAAGGACATATTGTAGTAAAGAGAAAAGCAGAATTCAGCCAAGGAGATTATTTCATGTTAAAAGGAGTGGGACCACCTTATTACCACTACTCACTGGATGTTCTTAACAAGCCACCCCTAGACATAGCGACAGCTTTATTAACAGAAGGAAAAAATGTCATTACTCGACTACAAGATCAGATGACACCAGATGATCTACATATTACCATGTGGTATAAAAATACTCCTGGACCAGATAAAACGTATGGACAAGGATTAACTAAAGTAACCCCTACAAAAGTTATGGTAACTTATGTTTATGCAGATGGGAACAGTACGTCAGTTGCTGAAGTAGTGTTAGCGGAAGACACTAGGAAGCTCTGCAAAATGTGGACACCTCCACACATATCTTTATTCAAGGATAAAGAACTGAAGTGGCAGGACATGGGAAGAATATTGTAGAGGGGAAAAGATGCCACAGACTGGTTTGCTTTCAACAATGAATACAGAAATCAGTGCATCCACAGGTTTTACTAGGAAGCCATTACTCTGGACAGTGACAGTGCAGGAAGGGATACATTTGCATATAAAGCAACAATGAGAAATATACCTTACTGAACAGGAGGAACAGTTCTTGAGTGAAGTCCCTGATAAGTTATGGTCAAAAGACCCTACTGACGTAGACTTAGTAAAAGGAGCGTTACCTGTCCAAATCAGGGCAAAAACAGAATACAGGCCCAGTGTAAAACAATACCCTTTGAAACATGATGCACGTGAAGGAATAAAACCAGTAATAAAGGATTTAATAACTGCAAGGGATACAAAATCAGTAAAAAGAAACTACAGTTGTGCAAAAATGAGGTTAAATACCTAGGCCACAATCTTAGAGCAGGGGGACACACAATTGTAGTAGAAAGAAAGACTGCAATATTACAATTCCAAAACCAGTAACAAAAAAGCAAATGATGTCCTTCCTTGGACTAACTAATTATTGTAGAAACTGGGTGCCAAATTATGCAGAAATAGTAGCTCCATTAAACAAACTAATGTATGAGGAAGAGCTGATAATGACGTCTGAACTGAAATGGAGTGTAGAAGCTGAAGAAGCATTTACCAACATAAAACAAGTTCTAGTTTCCAGTACTGCTTTAGCATTACCAGATTATAGTAAACCGTTTGTTCAGATGGTAGATTGCAAGGGACATTTTATGACTTCAGTTGTGGTTCAACAACATGGAGATGAAATGAAACCAGTAGCCTATTTCTCTTCAAAACTAGACAGTGTTGCGTGTGCGCAACCACATTGTGTGAGAGCTGTAATTGCAGCCTTAATAGCAGTTGAAGTCAGTGCCACAATAGTGTTGTTTCACCCTTTAACTTTAAGAGTTCCCCATGCAGTTTCAGCATTATTACTGCAAACAAATATGACCTTTCTATCACCTGCTAGACATTTGTCTTGCATGTCAACCTTACTTTGACAACCACACTTAATTATAGAAAGGTGCACCGCCTTAAACTCAGCAACATTGTTACCCACGCCTGAAGATGGAATTCAACATGATTGTCAAGAATTAGCAGAAAAAGAAGCAAAAACTAGAAGTGATTCAACCTCTGGTACAGGGAAAAATAGTTTATGTGAATGGTTCCTCTAGAAACATCTGTTCAATCAGCAGGCCTTACTATAATTATGTAACCTATGACCCAGAGTGAGAGACCATTTAAAGGCTCAGGAAACCTTTGGCAGGATGTTTGAGTTATTTAGTTGATGAGGGTGTCCAATATGACCTTTTTCACATTATTAAACTTTTCAGATACACTGAATTTTGTGTTTTCTGTACCTGTAAGCCATAATCATCAAAATTACAAGACGCAAATGCTTGAAATATTTCACTCTATGTTTAACGATTTTATATAATACATGAGTTACACTTTCTGAAATGAGTGGCAAAAAATATTGCATTTTTTGCAATATTAAAATTTTCTAAATATTTTCTGGGATGTACCTGTATTTTGAAATTTTAGGTCTAAGCCATTTCAAACGTGTAGTAAAACTTCATGAAAAATCTTTTTTTCTGCAATTAAAAACACATTAAAACAAAGAATTTTGCTGCTGACCATTTTATTCAAAAATGTTTTTTGAAGTACTTATGAATCCCTGCCTAATGGGCAGCCCTTCATTTTAATGCAGTTTCAATATGACCTACCATAGAACAAGTTCGCTAGAGCATATTTTTACATTTGTACATCCTGTAGAGCCATTTTTGTAGCATTTTAATTTGCTACACATGAATACAACCGTTACATCCTAAATTTTTATATTTTGTATATAATAACTCCATATTAAGTAAGTAAATTGCAAAAAAAAGGGCAATTAACCACCAGAAAAATTTAAATCTTTTTTTTTTTTTTTCTTCACATATATTCCTAAATACACAAATATCACAGCTGTATCCCTCAAATATTTCAATATAAAAAAGTTGCACAAAACCCTTTCAAACCACAGGAAATTTATTTGGAGTGTTTTCATAACTTTATTTCTGAAATACACTAATTTGTATGAACAGAGACAAAAATGAACATAAATGTACATTGTGAACAGTTTGAGAAACGATAATATGTACATCAAAATAAACTATTTACAGAGGTGTAATTAAATCTCTAAGTGTGCCAGATACCTATGAGCACACATATATGTTCATAAGACCATCTTCAAGCAATAAAAAGTGCAAAAAACAACGAAAGTGAAAGTGTGAGCGAAGTTTGCCGCAAAAAAACTACAACTACTGGGAAAAAAAAGACCACTCCCGGGAAAAATCGCCTGGGAAATGACATCACTTCCGGTTGTTACGGGCATTGGTGTGAAAGAAAACCATATGATAGTTCATCTACCAATGTCATCACGCATGTTCCGATGTAGTAAGTACACTTTGGTCTGGATTTTAATATTTGTTTTTTGTGATTTGTTTTTACTGGATTTCTGCATCAGTTTCTGGAAAATAAAAACTGTGCTCTGGGACACGTGGTGAGTAGAATATTTAAGTTGAACTCTTCGGTTTCATTTGCAAAAAAAAAGTATTGTTCTAGCTTATTTGGTCGCAATTCTACAGGCGTTTAAAAATAGACATGTAAATGGAAGCGCCAGCGCTCCCGCCGGTCATAAAGAGTTAATATTTCATTACAAAAAACTAAAACAAATAATCCTGTCCAGAGTGTACCCCGCCTCTTGCCCATAGACTGCTGGAGATAGGCACCAGCTTCCCCGCGACCCACTATGGAATAAGCGGTAGAAAATGACTGACTGACTGACTAAAACAAATAATGCTTGAGGAATAATTGTTAATGTTGGAGTGTTGCTCCATGCTATCTAAGAGGGGTCGTGTTCTGTACCAGCCAACAGTGGACATTTATGTAATGCAAATCAATAAATAAAATGCATACCTATAAATATAAATATAGATTAAAGAAACAAGTACATTGTACAATTGATTAAAATCCTGTGATTGTCATAACTGGTCAATGATGTATTTTGAAAATTTGGGGCTTGGCTATTTCAAAGATCTAGTAAAACTTGATGAAAAACGTTTTTTTTTTCTATAACTAATAACACATTAATAATAACAAAAACAAAAACATTACAAATGTGCTACATGAACAATTCATTATGTTGGAGTGGGACTATTGCTCCATACTTTCTAAGACCTGTTGTTCACTGCCATACAAGTGGTGACCTTCTTTTCTGTATGTCTAATGCAAACCAGGGGGTTAGGGTTGAGCCTAAACAAAGAGTGTTTAAGGTAAACAAAAACTTGTTAGGTGACAATGAGCATAGACAGTTCCACTGCATTACAATGGAGGTCCCCTCTTGGATAGATAGATGTTGTTGTCCCTCTTGGTAATTTCTTTAAAAAAAATGTAAAAAGCACATTTGCAGTAATATTATGGTGCAAGACCTTAAAAGTAAATTTTGTATTATATTTATTTTTACTTAAAAATGACTCGAAACACAAGTCCACACTTGGCAGTTTACACTGACAGTCCACTGTTGGTTAGTTAGACATATGTGTGTGTGTGTGTGTGTGTGTGTGTGTGTGTGTTTTCCAATAATTTCCTTGGCTGTTTTTAAAGTCAGACCAGTCCTGTGCATTTTCAAGAGAAACCATTCAGTCAGTAAAACAATTCCAGATCACCCTAAACAACCACAATGGGTTGAGAAAATCACATCCAGCACATCTCGCAGAGCAGCTTTGTCTGGGAGGAATCGGAGACTCGGTGAATGAAGCATTTACATGCAAGGGAATGTGTGTATCTGCATGTGCCTTTAGGAAAGTTCCCGCCTCATTAAACTGTTAACCCATCAATTTAAAAGTCTTAAGTAACACAGGCTGTTACCTAGACGAAAGTACATTGTTGTGAAAGAGTTTTTGCCCCAATCACAGATTTCTTCTGTTTTTGATTTTTTGTTACACTTAAACGTTTTACATCATCATAAAAATTTCAGTTTACAATGATAATATACCTTATGAGCAGTCTGAGCAAACCCTATGTGAAAAGTGATTTCCCCATAAACCTAAGAAGTGATTGTGCCATCCTTGGCACCAATGATTACCATCAAGTGTTTATTACAACAATCAGTGAGTCTTTTACATCACTGTGTCAGAATTTTGTCCCACTCTTCGTTGCAGAATTATTTTTAATTTAGCCATACAGGAGGGGTTTTAAGCATGGATGATCTGTTGAAGGTGATGCAACAAGTGGAGGCTTCCACAAGGTCACAACTAATGGTTTAACTGATGACCTCATATTTACCTTCAGGATTTTCTGACAGAGAGCAGCATTTATAGTTACAAATTATGACAAGTTGTCCATGTCCTGCAGCAGCCAATTTTGCCCAGTCTATCACCACTATGTTTAATTGTTGATATGATTTTTTTCTTCCTAAAATGTAATCCAGCGAGTTGTGCAGTGCTTTAGATAATGTTCTGGGTTCTTTATGACCTCCTGGATGAGGTTGCATCCAGTTGCAAGAGTAGCAACTCTTGCAACAACTCTTGCAACAAGCCAACCTCTCACAAGAAAGTTTCCCTCTGGCATATTTGTTTCTCCATTTGCGAAGAATAGTTCTCGCTGTGGTTCACTGGAATCTCAAAGCCTTAGAAATGGCATTGTAACATTTTTAAGAATGAAAGTGTCAATTACTTTTTAGTTTTTTCATCTGTTGTAGAATTTCTTTAGATTGAAGCGTGATGTGCTGCTTTTTGAGATCTTTTAGCCTACTTCCTGTTTTCAGACATACTCTATTTAAATTATTTTTGGATTCTACAGATCTGGCTATAATCAGCCCTAGAGTTGGACAGTCAAATTGAACTAAACATTTGGTTAATCAGAGTTCATTTGTAATTTAATAAGGGGGCAAATACTTTTTTTCTAGATTGGTTTGGGAAGCTTTTTTCCTTAATAAATGAAATAATTCGAAAACTACCATTTCTATTTACTCAAGTTATCTTTTTCTAATTAAAATCTTTTTGATGATGTTAAACCCCAGTTTCCTCCCACAGTCTGCGATGGACTGGCGGCTTGTCCTGAGTGTACCCCGCCTCTCGCCTGTAGACTGCTGGAATAGGCACCTGCTCCCCCAGAAATCGTATGGAAGAAGTGGGTATGGAGGACTGATAGATGGATGGCTGGGTGGATGGATTTGTTTTATTATGTGAAACACTTAAATTAGACAAAAAAAAAGGCTAAATCAAGAAAACTGTCTGGAGCAAATACATTTTACACAGCACTGTATGGGCATGACCCATAAAGCAAGGTATCACTTGAACTTTTTGGCATTTTTGAATCAAACCTTTTTCATGCAAATAACCTTTCCAAAAAGATTGTTATTATGGATGTAATTTTCACTCAGAAGAAACTGGAACACATTGTGTTTGACAGTTTAATCGCTAAATAGTGACCCTCCCTACTGAAAACAACTCCAACTTTCTGGGTTTGCATGTGTTTTTTGCAACCCACTCCAAATGCAATCTTACTCTTCGTGTTAAGTCCTGACACAATAAATATATAAGCCATGATTTGCCTCCACTTGGAGTCCTACCTTACCTAAAGACAATAATCTTTTCATTACAAAATGGTTGTCAAAAATAATACTTGTCAATTTTCAAAACTATAACTTTTTTACTTAAATAAAAAAAAAACGTTGTGTGAGTAAGGAAGTACAAAAAAAACCTTCAGTACATTGCTAGATATTCGGACCATGCATGAACTACAAGAATGATGTAGTTGTCCAGCTGCAAAAGTGACAGCAATGATTGGAACTTTGCAAGACCCATTTAAAACTTGTCAGGGTGTGGTTTTGGATCGGACCAAATTGCAGACAAGAGCTCAGCTGGATCATCTTTATGATTCATCGGTTTATTTACAAGATCCAAAAACGTAGCAAAAAACACTGCAGGACTGAACCAGAGTCCAATAACAAAAACTCACAAAATCACTGCAGGTAACAAGGCAAGACGCAGCATAGGTTTTCCAAGGCGAGGCAAGACGTAGCATGAACATGGGCGAGAACGAAGTATGACAAACACAAGGAACCAGCAAAGACACAAAACCAACTTATATACTGTGAGATAACAAAGGCAGATAATCAACGGAACAGGGAACAGGTGCGACAAGGAGGCAGGGAAGCAGAAGGAGCAGGTGAAACAAATACAAAGGCTGAGGAAGAGTGAAAAGACTAATAACAATAAACAGAAAACACAAACTAAGCAAGATAATAAATCAGAGGAGGAAAAAGAACTAGAATAACTATGAACTAAAGTACACAGAGAAACTAGAGGGAAACCATAAAAACAAAAACAATAACCTAAGAATAAACAAAGAGCCCACAAGAAGATAAAATAAAAATAAAAACAAACCAAATGTAAACAATAACTAAAGCTGGGATAAGAACAAATACCTAACCATAAATAAAACACAGAGATACTAACTAAGAATCCAAGGATGAATAATCATAATAATAATAATAATACCACTAAAAGTAATAAGAAAGCAACCACAAAAGAAACTAAGAGCTAGAGGAAGACAAAACATGCACGGAGATGGTAGAGGGAGAAAAAGGAACTAATAAACATGAAGCCAAAACCAAACTAGAAACAACAACAAAAAAGTAAAAACACAAAACAACAAACTAAGTCCAAAATGTCATGTCCTGACAAAACTGATTTAACAACATTATTCTTTTGGAAGTAGTTTTAAAGTCACTTTATACAATGATCTATTGGAACTTTTTTTATGGCCTATACCTGATACATTGCACATATAAGATGAAAATCAGCACTGTGACATAAAAATGTGACAACACCTATAAGGGCGTTTTTACTCTTGTAGTTTGTCTACTTTGGTCTGAATCAGTTGATGAGTTTGTAACTAGTAACAGTTTCAGATGGTATCGGTTCCTTTACACAAAGAGAAAACTCAAAGCGATCCAAAACATTTCATTAGTTTGTTTCTCTGTACTATTTCATGCAAAATTATCCGAGAAGTACACCAAATAATTTCGTGAAGACATCTTGAAAGGTGCATAGTGGTTTATACTTAAAAAAAATAATGCGCCGCTATTGTTTATTTGTTTGTTAACTCTACCACATCTCACGAAGCAACGCAAACCTGGCTATGGAGAGATATTTGGCTCAAGCCTGCATCGTTTACCTGATAGATGTGTGGAATCGAGGTCTGATCACATTCACATCATAAACAAACCTCTAGCGTTCATTGAAACCTGACAGATATAATTTCCTTCAGTCTTGGTACGGTTGTTTTGGTTTGCAACCTTTGTTCCACACCTCACGTGTGGAAAAAGCACCCTAAATCATTAAGCTGGTGCCTTGCTAAACTAAATTTAGCAAAATTTTGTCATGTAATTCCCAGAAACCCCACTGTATTTTATTGGGATTTTACATGATAGACCAACACAAAGTGGCACATGCAAATGCAAGGTGGCACATAATTGTTAAGTGGGCTGAAAACATAGAGATCCACAGGTCATGAAGGAGAATATGCGCACTCCACATATCCGGCCATTAATGAAGAGAGAAGTAAGCCATAGCTGAAAGAAATCATGCATGGTCCTGTTTCCACTTTACCTGGAGCAATGCAGGAACAGCAAACATTTGGAAGAAGGTGCTGTGGTCAAATGACACTAGAATTTAACTGTTTTGTCTATATACCAATGTCTGTGTGGCTGATTGCTAACATTGCACATCACCCTAACCACAACATCTGAATGGTGAAACATTGTGGCAGCATCATGCAGGGGGGTTATATGGGGAGAGGGAAGCTGGTCAGAGTTGATGAAGAAAATTGAGGGCAATTCTAGAAAAAAACCTGTTAGAGGCTGCACAAAACTTGGGACTGGGATGGAGGTTCAACCTTCAAAATAGCCCCCATTGGCTTTGAATACTGCTTTGCTCTCTTAGCATTCTCTCCATGAGCTTCATGAGGTGGTCACCTGAAATGGTTTTTCAAAGAGCCTTGAAAGAACTTCTCAGAAGTTCATTGAGGTTAATATTACAGCCATTACAGCAAACGGCGGCTACTTTAAGGATTCTAAAATATAACATATTTAAAATTATTTTACAAATTTTTGTTTGCTACTTAATTCCATATGTGTTCATTCACAGTTTTGATGCCTTCATTGTAACTCTATGTACAATGGAAATTGTCATAAACATAAAGAAAACCATTAAATGAGAAAGGGGTTCTAAAACTTTTGACCGGTAGTGTATTTGTAAAATTTAACAAATAAAACTGCATATATCTTGCCTTTAACTGGCCTGTTTTATATTATGATAAAGGGGCTTGATATATTTTTGGTATATTTGTGATTGATTACCTCAAGGAAAAGCCTGAGGACTTGGCAGGAGCTCTGAAAGCCACTTGGCAAGAAAGGATTTTGGAACCAAAGCAGTTACATGTCCCATCAAACTTATGGGAAGCATAATTTACTTCTCTTACTCCATAAATCAAATACCTGACTTTCTCAGATTTATTTGTGTTAAATTTAAAAATAATGATTTAGACATGTTTCTGGCAGGTTTGTGTCATTCCTGATTGCTGACCCCTTTTCTTGACATTTTATACTACCTGAAAAATGTAACAAATTATAACTTTCTGCTTACCTGGAAAGTGTGCTTTGTTCTGTCACTTTGTTTCTTAGTAGGAAAGAAAATGTTCTGTTAACATTTTAATAAAAATGTTCCATTAAGTTGTCATAGAGGGAATGTAACACAAAGAACAATGGGACTGAAAAAACAAGGATTGCTACAGAAAGAGGCAGATATTCTTAGCTTGAGTTGTTTTTGTTTGCTTTTTGTTTCCTTTTTTGTTTTTTGGGTGGTGTTAGAGAATATTTTGTCATCTTTATGAAATATGTAGTCCCCTGTTTGTTTTTCTTTTGATTTTTCCAATTTTGTCACAAAAGATAGCACTGTGTTTGAGATGTTGCCATAAATACAGGTCCTTCTCAAAATATTAGCATATTGTGATAAAGTTCATTATTTTCCATAATGTCATGATGAAAATGTAACATTCATATATTTTAGATTCATTGCACACTAACTGAAATATTTCAGGTCTTTTATTGTCTTAATACGGATGATTTTGGCATACAGCTCATGAAAACCCAAAATTCCTATCTCACAAAATTAGCATATTTCATCCGACCAATAAAAGAAAAGTGTTTTTAATACAAAAAACGTCAACCTTCAAATAATCATGTACAGTTATGCACTTGGTCGGGAATCCTTTGGCAGAAATGACTGCTTCAATGCGGCGTGGCATGGAGGCAATCAGCCTGTGGCACTGCTGAGGTCTTATGGAGGCCCAGGATGCTTCGATAGCGGCCTTTAACTCATCCAGAGTGTTGGGTCTTGAGTCTCTCAACGTTCTCTTCACAATATCCCACAGATTCTCTATGGGGTTCAGGTCAGGAGAGTTGGCAGGCCAATTGAGCACAGTGATACCATGGTCAGTAAACCATTTACCAGTGGTTTTGGCACTGTGAGCAGGTGCCAGGTCGTGCTGAAAAATGAAATCTTCATCTCCATAAAGCTTTTCAGCAGATGGAAGCATGAAGTGCTCCAAAATCTCCTGATAGCTAGCTGCATTGACCCTGCCCTTGATAAAACACAGTGGACCAACACCAGCAGCTGACACGGCACCCCAGACCATCACTGACTGTGGGTACTTGACACTGGACTTCTGGCATTTTGGCATTTCCTTCTCCCCAGTCTTCCTCCAGACTCTGGCACCTTGATTTCCAAATGACATGCAGAATTTGCTTTCATCCGAAAAAAGTACTTTGGACCACTGAGCAACAGTCCAGTGATGCTTCTCTGTAGCCCAGGTCAGGCGCTTCTGCCGCTGTTTCTGGTTCAAACGTGGCTTGACCTGGGGAATGCGACACCTGTAGCCCATTTCCTGCACACGCCTGTGCACGGTGGCTCTGGATGTTTCTACTCCAGACTCAGTCCACTGCTTCCGCAGGTCCCCCAAGGTCTGGAATCGGCCCTTCTCCACAATCTTCCTCAGGGTCCGGTCACCTCTTCTCGTTGTGCAGCGTTTTCTGCCACACTTTTTCCTTCCCACAGACTTCCCACTGAGGAGCCTTGATACAGCACTCTGGGAACAGCCTATTCGTTCAGAAATTTCTTTCTGTGTCTTACCCTCTTGCTTGAGGGTGTCAATAGTGGCCTTCTGGACAGCAGTCAGGTCGGCCGTCTTACCCATGATTGGGGTTTTGAGTGATGAACCAGGCTGAGAGTTTTAAAGGCCCCAGGAATCTTTTGCAGGTGTTTAGAGTTAACTCGTTGATTCAGATGATTAGGTTCATAGCTCGTTTAGAGACCCTTTTAATGATATGCTAATTTTGTGAGATAGGAATTTTGGGTTTTCATGAGCTGTATACCAAAATCATCCGTATTAAGACAATAAAAGACCTGAAATATTTCAGTTAGTGTGCAATGAATCTAAAATATATGAATGTTACATTTTCATCATGACATTATGGAAAATAATGAACTTTATCACAATATGCTAATATTTTGAGAAGGACCAGTATATAACAAGACATGTCTCCAGTTAACTCAACTGCTCTGCATTACCCTGTCAGAAAATTGCATCTAGCGTTTCCCAAATTTTTTAAAGGGATAGTAATCCTTTTGTCTGTAATAAACAGAATCTATCCCATTCTTATGGCATTTAGCAAACTGAAATAAATGTTGTAACTGTCGTTTCAATCTGAAAAGACTCGCAAAGAGAGGGATGGCAATTAGAAAAGTTTTAATGATGAGAAATTACATGGTTATTTCTTTAGCGCTCGGACCTGGGAGGAAGACATGAATGCTGAGAATGACATGAGCTAAGATGATCATTTGTAAGGCTTAGATTTAAATATGTCTTCCCCCGATTCGACACAGGTGGTGGATTGGCGGCCAGGGAGCAAGGAAGCCAGGAGTAGTTGTGAAGGAAGATGGTGGAGGTGGGGTGGAGGAGGGATGAGCTCAGCTGACAAGCGAAGATGAACACGGTAGAAGCTCCTTTAAAAGCAAGGCATTGGAAGGTGATTGGATGGAGAATCAGATGGACAGGATGTTGATTGGAAGCCCGGGAAACGCACCGAAGAGTCATTGGAAGGTGGAGGCAGTGAAGGTGAGTCTTTCATTCTGAATTTTTGTCAAAATTCCATAAAACAGGAAATGTTAAGTTGTATTTAATGACAGAAAGTGAAAAAGTCCGTAAAAAATAAAAACAAAATCTGAGGTATTTGATAAAATACTAAGAACCCATGCAATATTTATTTGCTCTGTAGTATGCTATTTGAAATCTGTAAAAATATGCAAACATTTTTAAGTAACAAAATATTTTTTTTACTTTAAAAACTTAGCCATGGCTCTTGAACTCCTAAATAACGCAGCAAGGTTCAGGAGGATATTGATTGATGATAACAGCATCAACAGCCTCTGCGTCAAATTGAATCTGAAAATATTCCTGTCAAACGCTCAATAAATTTCTTTATACCTTCATTCACTTATTAACTGCTGCTCGTTCTCTCCCTTTTCTCACCAGGCGTGTTTACTTTGAAGGTTTTCCAAAGGGTGAGTCACAGCAGAAATTAAAAAGCAGTTCATTGACATTCATTTACGTCACTGGGTGTACTCAGACCCGGAGTCAAACAAGCAGATTACCAAATATACAAAGAACATGTGAGCAGCGAGGCTCTTTTCAAGGTTGCATTTTATTTCTTAATCTAAAGACCTACAAAAGGAAAATGCATGACAATCTTAGTGTTAAGGATTAATTTGTCAATACAAAAATCAACATTCATAGTCATAAAAAACTGAAACTTTTCATACTGTGAAGTGAAACAAAACTAACTAAAACTAGCTCGAAAGAGGATGTTTCTGCCAAAAACAATATGAACAATTGTCTTTCTCTGAACATATTTATTATTTAATTGCAAGGTTATATTTTATCTGTATATATATATATATATATATATATATATATATATATATATATATATATATATATATATATATATATATATATATTATATATATATATTATATATATATATATATATATACAGGGGTTGGACAATGAAACTGAAACACCTGTCATTTTAGTGTGGGAGGTTTCATGGCTAAAGTGGACCAGCCTGGTAGCCAGTGTTTATTGATTGCACATTGCACCAGTAAGAGCAGAGTGTGAAGGTTCAATTAGCAGGGTAAGAGCACAGTTTTGCTCAAAATACTGAAATGCACACAACATTATGGGTGACATACCAGAGTTCAAAAGAGGACAAATTGTTGGTGCACATCTTGCTGGCGCATCTGTGACCAAGACAGCAAGTCTTTGTGATGTATCAAGAGCCACGGTATCCAGGGTAATGTCAGCATACCACCAAGAAGGATGAACCACATCCAACAGGATTAACTGTGGATGCAAGAGGAAGCTGTCTGAAAGGGATGTTCGGGTGCTAACCCAGATTGTATCCAAAAAACATAAAACCACGGCTGCCCAAATCACGGCAGAATTAAATGCGCACCTCAACTCTCTTGTTTCCACCAGAACTGTCCGTTGGGAGCTCCACAGGGTCAAAATACACGGCCGGGCTGCTATAGCCAAACATTTGGTCACTCATGCCAGTGCCAAACGTCGGTTTCAATGGTGCAAGGAGCACAAATCTTGGGCTGTGGACAATGTGAAACATGTATTGTTCTCTGATGAGTCCACCTTTACTGTTTTCCCCACATCCGGGAGAGTTACGGTGTGGAGAAGCCCCAAAGAAGCGTACCACCCAGACTGTTGCATGCCCAGAGTGAAGCATGGGGTGGATCAGTGGTGGTTTGGGCTGTCATATCATGACATTCCCTTGGCTCAATACTTGTGCTAGATGGGCGTGTCACTGCCAAGGACTACCAAACCATTCTTGACGACCATGTGCATCCAATGGTTCAAACATTGTATCCTGAAGGCGGTGCCGTGTATCAGGATGACAATGCAGCAATACACACAGCAAGACTGGTGAAAGATTGGTTTGATGAACATGAAAGTGAAGTTGAACATCTCCCATGGCCTGCACAGTCACCAGATCTAAATATTATTGAGCCACTTTAGGGTGTTTTGGAGGAGCGAGTCAGGAAACATTTTCCTCCACCAGTATCACGTAGTGACCTGGCCACTATCCTGCAAGAAGAATGGCTTAAAATCCCTCTGACCACTGTGCAGGACTTGTATGTCATTCCCAAGACGAATTGACGCTGTATTGGCCGCAAAAGGAGGTTCTACACCATACTAATAAATTATTTTGGTCTAAAACCAGGTGTTTCAGTTTCATTTTCCAACCCCTGTATATATATATATATATATATATATATATATATATATATATATATATATATATATATATATATAGTACAGACCAAAAGTTTGGACACACCTTGTCATTCAAAGAGTTGTCTTTATTTTCATGACTATGAATATTGTAGCTTCACACTGAAGGCATCAAAACTATGAATTAACACGTGGACTTATATACTTAACAAAAAAGTGTGAAACAACTGAAAATATGTCTTGTATTCTAGGTTCTTCAAAGTAGCCACCTTTTGCTTTGATTACTGCTACGCACATTCTGTTGATGAGCTTCAAGAGGTAGTCACCTGAAATGGTAATCCAACAGTCTTGAAGGAGTTCCCAGAGATGCTTAGCACTTGTTGGCCCTTTTGCCTTTACTCTGCGGTCCAGCTCACCCCAAACCATCTCGATTGGGTTCAGGTCCAATGACTGTGGAGGCCAGGTCATCTGGCGCAGCACCCCATCACTCTCCTTCTTGGTCAAATAGCCCTTACACAGTCTGGAGGTGGGTTTGGGGTCATTGTCCTGTTGAAAAATAAATGATGGTCCAACTAAACGCAAACCGGATGGAATAGCATGCTGCTGCAAGATGCTGTGGTAGCCATGCTGGTTCAGTATGCCTTCAATTTTGAATAAATCCCCAACAGTGTCACCAGCAAAGCACCCCCACATCATCACACCTCCTCCTCCATGCTTCACGGTGAGAACCAGGCATGTAGAGTCCATCCGTTCACCTCTTCTGCGCCACACAAAGACACGGTGGTTGGAACCAAAGATCTCAAACTCGGACTCATCAGACCAAAGCACAGATTTCCACTGGTCTAATGTCCATTCCTTGTGTTCTTTAGCCCAAACAAGTCTCTTCTGCTTGTTGCCTGTCCTCAGCAGTGGTTTCCTAGCAGCTATTTTACTATGAAGGCCTGATTCACACATTCTCCTCTTAACAGTTGTTCTAGAGATGTGTCTGCTGCTAGAACTCTGTGTGGCATTGACCTGTTCTCTAAACTGAGCTCCTGTTAACCTGTGATTTCTGAGGCTGGTGACTCGGATTAACTTATTGTCCGCAGCAGAAGTGACTCTTGGTCTTCCTTTCCTGGGGAGGTCCTCATGTGAGCCAGTTTCTTTGTAGCGCTTGATGGTTTTGGCGACTGCACTTGGGGACACTTTCAAAGTTTTCCCAATTGTTCGGACTGACTGACCTTCATTTCTTAAAGTAATGATGGCCACTCGTTTTCCTTTACTTAGCTGCTTTTTTCTTGCCATTATACAAATTCTAACAGTCTATTCAATAGGACTATCAGCTGTGTACTGTATACACCTCCTGCACAACACAACTGATGGTCCCAACCCCATTTATAAGGCTTGAAATCCCACTTATTAAACCTGACAGGGCACACCTGTGAAGTGAAAACCATTTCAGGTGATTACCTCTTGAAGCTCATCAACTGCATGCCAAGAGTGTGCGTAGCAGTAATCAAAGCAGTTGATGGCTTCTTTGAAGAACCTAGAATATAAGACATATTTTCAGTTGTTTCACACTTTTTTGTTCAGTATATAATTGCACATGTGTTAATTCATAGTTTTGATGCCTTCAGTGTGAAGCTACAATATTCATAGTCATGAAAATAAAGACAACTCTTTGAATGAAAAGGTGTGTCCAAACTTTTGGTCTGTAATGTATATATGTATATAAATGTATATATATCCTTGAACCGCCACCTTAACATGGTGGAGGGGTTTGAGTGCCTGAATGATCCCAGAGGCTATGTCGTCTGGGGCTTAAATGCCCCTGGTAGGGTCCCCCATGGCAAACAGGCTCTAGGTGAGAGGTCAGACAAAGAGTCGTTCAAGACACCCTCATGACGACTAAACAAACGAGGCACGTAACATTGCCCAGTACGGCGGAGCCGGGGTCCCACCGTGGAGCCAGGCCTGGGGTCGGGACCCGACAGAGAGCGCCTGGTGGCTGGGTTGCTCCTCGCGGGATCCGGCCGGGCCAAGCCCGAAGGAGAGACGCTAGGCCATCCCCCAGTGGGCCCACCACCTGCAGGGGGAACCGTGAGGGACCAGTGCAAAGAGGATTGGGCAGCAGACGAAGGTGGAGACCTCGGCACCCCGATCCCTGGATGCTTAGCAATCAAAAATATTTCTTCATAAACTTGTTAAAACTTTTCCTGTTTTCCTGAGTGTATTTCTGCATGTGGGTCAAAGAAGCTAGAAAAATGATGACATAAACAGCATCTGAAACTCCAAGAACTTAGATAAGGGAGTAGAATAAAAGTAGCACCTCAGTGAAATTACTCAGTTTTTGGAAAATCATCATTGAAACTGATTGAGCAGCATGAAGCAACAGCCATCTTGTGTTTATGTCCAGTGAAAATAATCCTGTCCCATTAGGTTCTGGGCTCACAACTATTTTCTCACAGATCATGCAAAATAGGTTACGGTCATAATTACAAGGCAAACAAAGTGATGAGCTGATTTCAAATCAGAAGGAAAAGTCTTCACCTTCCCAGAACTCATTAAAACCAAACAGCATGGCATCCTAAAAATGCAGCTAATCCACCAAAGCTGATCCAGTTATCCCCAGTACAGGTAGAAGAGTTAAAAGTATCTTCTTTTCTCTGCCCCAAATTCTCTTCTGTGCTGGGTCGTCTTTAGCCTTATGATCCAACTTTCTCAACTAGGATGACTGGTTGTCCACTTGTCATAAATGCTATAATTACAAAGCCAACATAATTAGAGAAATTATATTATTGGTTGGTTTTACTGTCATTTGTGATAATAGTAATTATTGTAATTATTTTATGTGAAAATATAAAAAGGGAATATTTTTAATGCTATAGCAAGATGACCTGGAAATAGATAAGACTAAAGAATGCAATATATCTATTGAATTTTCTTTTTTTCTTTAAAAGAACTAATGTCTGTCATTTCACTAATTTAAATGTAAAAAGAATACATTTCTTGATGAATTTAATTTGTTTTATCAGTTTTAAGAAACTTTCTGACTTTGTGTTAATTTTTCCATCTTCTGCCTCAATTTTAGGTTGACCCACTGATACAACCTAATACAGTATTTTCAGACATCTAGGTAATCAGCTGCTGCAGAGCTCTGAACATTTAGCCTTCCAGATCAGTGCTCAGTATGTCTATTTAAGTGATACAGCCATGCCACCAGTAAATCCTTCTCACGTATCTAGCCTGACCACACTGACACTTTAAGCCTCACTGTCGAAACCTTGTGACCTCTATGCTCTACATGAACTCGCAAAATGCTGAGCAGCAAACCTTCACTCTGGTGCTTGAACCTCAGTGACCTCAGTTGTGCAGTCATATCATTAAAACCGCATTGCAGCTTGTGGATGGCTAAACTATTTATACTTATAATTTTAATTGATAGTTTTTCAAAGACAAACTCAAACAAACAAAGTAAATGGAGAGGATCTTGAATATCTATACAGAAAAAACAGATGTCATTACATACATATGTATAGAATGAACATAAAGCTCACACATTGGAAGCTGTGGTACTGCCAAAATTGAGAAGCTGGGTCCTGGGTTATTTCTTCAACCCAAATACTGCCTTAGCAGTAGAGGGTAGGTAGTTTTAACCAAACATTTGGCCCTTTCCAGTAGTGGTGGTTTGGCACGGTTGCGTTGATCCGTTACTATTTTTACTAGCTTGTTGGATACGTTGGGTGTCGTGTGAACTTGGTCGGTCACTGATTGGGTATGTGCCGTGTCACTACTCAGCATACATATATAACCAATATATTCAGCCATTAAGTGGTTCATTGGACTCATTGTGTATGTGATGACTATAGCAAGCTAGCATTAGGTAGCATTAGCTTACCCCCACATGTTGTCTAGCTTGCACACTTTGGTTTGATACCGCTCCATGGCTTCCCTCTCTCTCCTGTTCTTATCCAGAGTGCTTCATCCTACCGCCCGCAGTTCTCCCTGGCTCTCTTATTTCACTCTGAGTCTGAGAACAGCCATAGACTGAGCACACACACACGCACAAATCTGCACACAAACCTGCACATTTTGAGGGTTGCCAACATTTTTGCTCTAATCTTTAGGTGAAGGATGTTTTATGGAAAAAAAAAACTAAAGGAGAAGAAAACCTTGAGCTGCTGAAAAGATAATCCATCTAGTTGTGAAATACACAAATAAACAGAGAAAGAGAGAGTTTAGATATTACCCGGGATAATATCCCATTCCCATACAAAAACAGCCCAGTTTCAGGATTTTGAATCTGGGACCTTGTTTCAAGGCTACAGTCCACACCATCCTCCAGCGTTTTCATAGAAACAAGAAATCTAAAATGGGAAAAGTAATTAATCATGCACAGATGTTAAATGAACTTGTTTTAATGAGGTGCAATTGCACTGTAAGGCTCCTTAGGATTATGCAACAAGTTAGTTTACCAACACTAAACCTCGACAGCAACACGTCAACAGATGTCCCATCTGAAGCAATTTTGTGAAAGCTGACACTTGTGCCCACTGTGCTCACACATGCGCATACAGTACATACTGGATGCTCCTGCAGGCATGCAGGCTGGGACTACATCCTGGTAGCCATGTGACTGCTGTATCTTTGACACAGCCTCAGCACAACTTGAGTTATCACTAATCAGATAGTTAATCAGATAGGTAAGAAAATTAAATATATTTGCTTTGGTAATTTTGATATATACAGGGGTTGGACAATGAAACTGAAACACCTGGTTTTAGACCACAATAATTTATTAGTATGGTGTAGGGCCTCCTTTTGCGGCCAATAAAGCGTCAATTCGTCTTGGTAATGACATTTACAAGTCCTGCACAGTGGTCAGAGGGATTTTAAGCCATTCTTCTTGCAGGATATTGGCCAGGTCACTACGTGATACTGATGGAGGAAAGCGTTTCCTGACTCGCTCCTCCAAAACACCCCAAAGTGGCTCAATAATATTTAGATCTGGTGACTGTGCAGGCCATGGGGGTCACTTTCATGTTCATCAAACCAATCTTTCACCAGTCTTGCTGTGTGTATTGGTGCATTGTCATCCTGATACACGGCACCGCCTTCAGGATACAATGTTTGAACCATTGGATGCACATGGCCCAAACCATCACTGATCCACACCCATGCTTCACTCTGGGCATGCAACAGTTTGGGTGGTACGCTTCTTTAGGGCTTCTCCACACCGTAACTCTCCCGGATGTGGGGAAAACAGTAAAGGTGGACTCATCAGAGAACAATACATGTTTCACATTGTCCACAGCCCAAGATTTGTGCTCCTTGCACCATTGAAACCGACGTTTGGCACTGGCATGAGTGACCAAAGGTTTGGCTATAGCAGCCCGGCCGTGTATTTTGACCCTGTGGAGCTTCCAACGGACAGTTCTGGTGGAAACAGGAGAGCTGAGGTGTACATTTAATTCTGCCGTGATTTGGGCAGCTGTGGTTTTATGTTTTTTGGATACAATCTGGGTTAGCACCCAAACATCCCTTTCAGACAGCTTCCTCTTGCATCCACAGTTAATCCTGTTGGATGTGGTTCGTCCTTCTTGGTGGTATGCTGACATTACCCTGGATACCGTGGCTCTTGATACATCACAAAGACTTGCTGTCTTGGTCACAGATGCGCCAGCAAGACGTGCACCAACAATTTGTCTTCTTTTGAACTCTGGTATGTCACCCATAATGTTGTGTGCATTTCAATATTTTGAGCAAAACTGCTCTTACCCTGCTAATTGAACCTTCACACTCTGGTCTTACTGGTGCAATGTGCAATCAATGAAGACTGGCTACCAGGCTGGTCCAATTTATCCATGAAACCTCCCACACTAAAATGACAGGTGTTTCAGTTTCATTGTCCAACTCCTGTAGGTTATGATGAAGCTTTCAGTTTACAGTTCCATCTATAGTATGTTTCAACCCTCATCTTTGGTTCACAAAATATGGATCATGACAAAATCTCTCAGAGTTTCCTCTGCAATGTCGCAATGCTCTAAGAGATCAGGTAAGGATGGTAATAAACGTAGTAAGAGGTGGCTTCAACGTACTCCCAGAATTTCATGTTGGAGGGATTATGTATGTGTTTTAGTCTGAGATTGTCTCTCCTACGGGGACCTAAGGAGTCTCACTGGGGAAAGGGAATGTATGAGTTTACAATCCAGTTTCAAATGGATAGATGGATGGATGGATTGCAGAAAGACATACCACAGGACATTAAGTACAATAATCTCTTATTTAACCATAATCAAACAAATAAAAAGCTAAAGTAGTTTTTGCCCTCGTTTAAAGGAAAAGGGCACCAGCACGCCATCCTGGTCAACACGCAGGAAAAGAACACCCAGTAGGAAGTACCCCCAAACCATAGGACCTTTACCACTGTGTGTTTGAGATTGGATACATCTTTATAGGGCTTTCTACAGAAACATTATAGCACTCCCAAGTACAACATATTACTGGTAGACTCACGAACCATGCATTTAAAATAAATAGAAGGTAAACTTGTTTTCTGACATTTCCTTTTGGAGTGAATGTTGTTGCTGGGGAGGGCAATAAAAGAGTCTTCCAATTAAAATATTTTGTATTTAATCTTTCTGACTAATATGTGAATTGCTCTTTTTAGCCATCCTAATTTTGTACTTTGAGAGTGTTTGTATTGGGTCAGTGGGAGGCTGATAGAGTGGATAAAATGTTAGAGGCACAAGGCCATCAATGTGAGCTGCAACAGGTGCCCCAAAGTAAACCTCACATTGTGTCAACCACATGATCTCTGGTGATTGCTTCATCTGCACTGTATCTCCCCACATGAACTTCCATGTGTCTCACCTGTAAAAGGAATCTAGATGTAAACTGTACAGCCATTTAGCAGTAGAGCCGTGTATTTTCTTGAAAGGCTCACAAACATGCAGACAGACAAGTGGATAGTTAAAATAGGAACTAGAGGGATTAACACTCCACTACACGACTGCCTGAGTAACTGACAGGTTGGCTGGCAACAGAGCGCAGGAATATTTATTTATAGCCACATTACAAATTTCCATCATGATTTCCTGCATGCCACACACACAACCACTGCACTTATCATCACATAAGTACTAACTCACCTCTGTCACCAGGACTCTATAAAGCTATATACAAAGATCCAAGAAACTTTCTTTCTGGAATAAGGGGACATTTTTTTTCCTTCTGATGGACAGATTTTAAAATACATTTGAGCACATATTGAAACCAGATATTTACATAAACTGTGTTAAATACATTTTTCTCACTGTCTCACTTTTTTCTCGATAAGCCAGTTACGATTGCCAAAATTATTTCTACTATTTTTACTTTTTTCAAACTAAAAAGGTAAACTTCCAAAAACTTTCAAATAGGTTTTGGTAGAATTGTCTTTTGAACTGTATGACTCTGGTCAAATGTTTTGGGTTTCCCTACATAAGCTTCTCAAAATAGTTTGCTTTAATTTTAGCTTATTCGGTTTGACAGCACAAGTATACGTTACCTGGCTGCCTTTAGATTTTGGCAATAGTGTCAAATGAGAAAACAGCACGATTGACATGTTGCCTTAAAATAAATCCACAGTTGGGCCTCCAAATAACTCAGATGTTGCAAACTAATCTAACACAAGCTTACAAAGGTATTACATCATCATGTGGGCTTTCCTAAATAGTATTGAAGCATATCTTAGTGTATATAAACTTATAATATTAAGGAAAGTAATAAAAATAATTTTTCTTATTATTTTGGCATTTAGCAAATGGAAATAATTTTGGTTATTCTAACTGAAAGAAACAGTTTAGTATAATTCATACAGAGTATACAGGCCCATTCAATAAATGTATTATTTTCCAAAGACAAACAAGCCTTCTCACAACACATAATATGATTTATTATGATATGGAGGTAACAGTGGCAACATGTTAGGGGTTTGCCTGTAACCAGCAGGTTGCCGTTCGAGCAACCTTCCATCTCAACCGTTGTGTCCTTGGGCAAGACATTAAACCCACCTTGCCTGCTGATGGTGGTCAGATGGCCTGGTGGCAACAATTGTATGGCAGCCTCACTTCTGTCAGTCTGCCCCATGGCAGCTGTGGTTGCAAGGTAGCCTACCACTGTGAATGCGTGTTGAAAAGGGTGGATGACTGATTTTAGTGTACTACGCTTTGGGGTTCCTGGACTTGATAAAGTGCTATACAAGTGCAGGACAATTTATTGAGTATGGCTGTATACAGGGGAGAGTTGAGCCATTTTTTTATTTATGCTGTCCTCTAGGCAAGGGAAAGTGATACACAAGTAAAACCAAAATGTCTGCATTTATTTCAGGATGTTTCCCATTAACCCCTAACCATAACCCTAACCCTAATGCTAAGAATACATCTATAACATAAGGAAAATAAAAAGAAATAAACCAAAATATAATTTTAGTATTTACAAAAACGTATTCATGCCTGAAGGCTGAAAGAAAAGAAAAAGGACACATCAGCTTTCTGAAGTACACGCAAGCAGGTAGCTGTATCTGCTGATCATTTCCCCCAAAACACACAAAACAATACCACCATGAAACTGCGTGTTTGGTTTGGAAATTTATTGATGGTTCTTAAACAAACCAGCATCTGCAGGAGGAGGGGGCAGACAGAGAGCAGATGTCCATAATCAGACTCCCTGCGTCGGATTAAAAGGGAGGAAGACCTAGCTGAATCCACGGAATGCGATTATCCAATATCCAACCTAAAACTATCACCGCGATCAACAGTCCACAGTTTTGTGCTTTAAAGTCCTTGTTCTTTTTATTGCCATGGCTGAGACAAAACCTTCCTCTCAATGCCCAAAATTGTAACTTCTTCAGGCATAATTTGGAGCTTCACCAGTCCAGTCAGCAGCGTCTCTCCTCTCTGCTTCTCCTGCCACACTCCTTCATATTAGAACCCCAAAGCCTTATTTTAAGTTCTGGCTGGACTCTGGTCCATATGATTATCCCAGTGGAACATTTTATACATGAAAAACCATTTATAAGACATTCTTTCATATGCAATAATAAAAACATTTGTATTTCGTTTATGTTTTCATTATTTATTTATTATTTTTATTGTTTCAAGCAGATTACATTATTGTGACAATGTCACACAGTAATGTGTGACATTGCACACTACACTGACCACTGGAGGCGGGGCTTCAAGCCACATCTCCGGCTTGTCAGTGAGTCAGTGGAAACACAACTGGTGCCGTACAGAGTAGAGCGAGACCAAGTGGAGTAGGACCGCGTGACATAAATAGAGCCAGTGGAAAAGGTGCATAACACCCAACCAGCACAACGATTCTCTTAGTTTTTAGGGCCAGGGACCTTGTCTTTGTCTGATAATTCAAATGCCGATTCACAGCATTTCTTTGGACTCAGGCCATGGAATTGGTCAGTAAGTTGTTTGATGTGGTCTGCAAGGTCCTTCTCCTGTGTTGCCTGTGTTGTCCCCCTCTAACCCAGTCTTTTCATCTGTGCAGTGTTGACCTGTCAATCTTTCTGTCATTCTCTCCTGCTGCTCTTCTGGATTTTCCTGCCTTTACCTCAGCGGCTGCTTTCTCCATCTTCTCAAGGTCTGTCAGTCTTTTAGACATAATGTTAGTGGTTTTTTTTTTTGTTGCTGAGGGGGGCATGGTGGGGGACACTGGCCCTGGGTGCCTGCCGCTGGCCGGGGACCTCTTGGTGGATGAGTTTGTCCCGTCATGGTGCGGGGTCGGGGGTCCGGTTGTGGGTGCGGTGCTGGGTGGGGTCTGCCCTGTTGCGCCAGTGGGCGGGGGTGGCGTTGTGTGGGGCCTTTGCAGAAGGCCCTTGCCTTGCCGTTGTGGCACGTTGTGTGGTGGGGGAGCGGGGTGCAGCAGGGGTGCTTAGAGGGGGGTTGAGTGTGGAGCTTACGCTGGGTGGGTGTGGCTTCATCGACTTCTGCCCCACGGAGTTCCACTGTGGGGGTGTGCCCCTGTGGGGGTGGGGATTCGTGGCGTTTGGGTTCGGGGGAATGTGTTCGATATCGGTGTCCTTGTTGGGGGTGGCCCTGTGGGGAGGTTCTTGTTGGGGTTCACTGGGGGTGGGAGACTCATGGGGTTGGGATTGGAGCTCGTTGGGGGGTCGGGACTGCTCCGTCCTGGGGCGGCTCCGGTTGGCGGGTTGCTTTGGGCCATGTGGACCCCTCTTTTGTACATAGCCCCCTCTCCGGAGGTGGATGGGTGTTGTTGCGGACTGGGTTCGGGGCGGGGTGGTGGGAGGTGGGCCGGGGTCACCCGGGTCTGGGCAGTACCGGCGCTGTCTGCCTGCCTCTGCCCCAGGAGGGAAGGGGACCACCTCCTGGGTCCGGGGGCTGGTTGCCCCTAGGGGGGTACCGGCGCCTGGACCTGGGAGTATAGAGTATGCATGAAGAGTGTGAGTGAGTGTATGACGTCCATTGTTGTTTATCCTTACGTTGGGTGTGAGTGATTTTATGTGTATGCATGAGGGTGGGAGTGGGTGATTGTGACTGTGTGTACCTGTTTTTTTGCAACAGGTTGGGTCTTGGACTTGTATTCTCTTCATCCTTCTTTCTCTCCTCCACTCTTTCCTCCTTTTCTCCCCTTTTTTCCCCCATCTCTCTCTTTTTTGAGCTTCTTTTTTCCTTTTCATTTCAGTCTCCGTGTCCGTAACAATTGAAATATTCCCAAAGAAGTTTATAATAAAGTTTCTTTTATAAATATCAAGCTGAGCTTTAAAGCATTAGCTGTGATGCTCTGCTTGTGAAAGTAAATCTGTTGGGCAATTTCTTGGCACTCAGACAACAATTCTGAGCGATACTCTGCCGTATAGGACACAGTAGGAAAAAAAAAAAGAAATGAGAGAATTAATCTGTATACAGTGACCTTCTCTGCTCCACTGCACACAATCAACTCTCAGGAAGATAAAAGGATGTCTAACTTAACATTACAGAGTATCTTATACTATCTAGATCTAGGTGGGGCAGAGACAGGTTTTAGAAGCATTCTGGCCCTTTGCCGTAATCTTTTCCTGGGAATGTGTGTATAGAGCCCACCCCAACCCAAGAGGTACTCGCTAGTACTTCGAAGGAGTGGGGTTTCGATCTTATCCATGTAGGAAGTTCCTCCTGCGCAATGACTGGAAAAAAAAAAAAAAAAGACATAATGTTACTCATGCTTCATGGTGAGGTAAATTGAAGCACTGGCTCAACATACCCCAAGGCATCTGGTTCACTTTACCCCACAGCCACTACTTTAGAAAAAAAACGACCTTGCTTAGCAGTTTAAGCTAATCTTTAGCTAAATGATTTACGTGGTTTAATATGCTAGTAAATCATCAACATGTATAATATACATTTTTCGATCTAGATAAATTAGCTTTCATGTAACAGCCAATATACACTCACCGGCCACTTTATTAGGTACACCTTGCTAGTACCGGGTTGGACCCCCTTTTGCCTTCAGAACTCTGACCTCTGGCATCAACAAGGTATTTATTACCACAGAACTGCCGCTTACTGAATATTTTCTCTTTTTCGGACCATTCTATGTAAAACCTAGATATGGTAGTGCGTGAAAATTCCAGTAGGTCAGCAGTTTCTGAAATACTCAGACCAGCCCGTCTGGCACCAACAACCATGCCACATTCAAAGTCACTTAAATCACGTTTCTTCCCCATTCTGATGCTCGGTTTGAACTGCAGCAGATCGTCTTGATTATGTCTACATGCCTAAATGCATTGAGTTGCTGCCATGTGATTGGCTGACTAGAAATTTGCATTAACGAGTGATTGGACAGGTGTACCTTATAAAGTGGCCGGTGAGTGTAGCTAAAATGTAAAAAAAAAATATTTTGACAAGCAAAAAACAATTTTTAGTAGAGAAAACATACCACATTGCCACATGCTTATATCAATCACAGGAACAGCAAAATTAAGGGTGCTTGTGTGACACACACAAATATGTGGTCACAGTTTTGTTTTATTAGTATTTTGATAGGAGTATAGGGAGAAAGCATGTGAAGTTAGGGTGTAGTATTGGTGTACTCCACCGGGTGGTAGTAGTGAGACGGAGTGTCCTGTTTGCTAGTCTGAAGTGTAGCGTGAAGAAGGACACAAGCAGTAACCATCTCCGTCTCGTTCTTATCTGTTTTACAGGTGAGTAATGTCTATGAAATGCCACAAATACGGTTATAGGGCTTTATCAAATCACATTTGTGTTGTAGTAATCAATATCCCCCGTAAGTTCTGTTGGAACAGAAGAGACAACGATTTATAATGGTAACCAATGAAAGTTGGTATGCTAGCTTAGCCGCTAACTAACGTGCCCGGGCTTGTTTCTATTGTATTTCATATTCGAGATTACTTACCTGTACATTGATAATTAAAGTTAGTGTATTTAGACTCTTAAAGTCGAGTTAGAATGTTCCAGACTGTATTTAGAATGTCCTTGTGTATCATAATGCTGTGGAATGATGACTGAAATGTGCAACATTAGCTATTTGCTAAAGAGAAGTGCAACATTGGCTTTTCGCTAAAGGGATGTGCCACCTTAGTTTTCTATTAAAGGGAGAGAAGCAATGTCTAAATATATTAAAACGGTGATATTGAAGAGGTTATTGGGAAAGTATGTGTTACTGTAGAATTTGGAATGTGTAAATGCACCATAATACCAGACAACTGTAATGTTGAACTGAATTGTTATCTGAATGATAAATAAAGCCAGTCCGAAGTGTAGCATGAAGACGGACACAAGCAGTAACCATCTCCGTCTCGTTCTTATCTGTTTTACAGAGACCCTGATCTTCCCCTGTAAAGAAATTATAAACTGTAATGGTGATTGTACTGGTCCAATACCTGTAACGCTTGCAACATTTATGGTCAAATGACAACAAATGTGTACAATTGCCTAGATACAGGTCAACTTACCCACTGGCTCATCTTACCCCACTCTCACCTATAGTGATGATCATGCTTCATCATAATTTCTGTTAGTCTCTGGCATGCTGGATATCAGTGTGGAGAATACTGTGGTTCACAGTTTGTGAGGTTCTTTCTAATCACCTGGTTTTTAAGAACTGACCACAGGTTCTCAGTGCAATTTAGCTCATGAGAGAACTTTGGTCCAAAGTTTTAATAATCTGATCTTCAGGTCATTTTTTTTATCACCCTTGCCTTGTGACATGTAGATCATTACCAGATTATACCTGGATTGTTGGAGGAAGTTCCTGTTGGAGGACATTTTGATCCAACTTTATTTGTGGCAGTGTTCTTGGGCAGATTTGTGTTAAGTCCAATTTTCTTGAATGAGAGGCATCCTAACACATGGATTTCATTAGGATGCTTAACTCTTGGTACCTTGCTACATTTTTTGTCTTTACTAATCATTTTCCAGGTGGCCCATAAAGTGTAATGAGGATGCACCAATCTTCTACCACCTACATGTTGAATTTAAGTCTGTCCTTGATGTTTTTCTTTTTATACAGAAGTGTCATTGTATCTATGGCTACGTTCACACTGCAGGTCTTAGTGCTCAATTCCGATTTTTTGGTGAAATCTGATTTTTTTTTTTGCGTGGTCGTTCACATTTCCAAATGAATGTGACTTGTAGTGATCTCCTGTGTGAACGCATTCATACAACTCAAGTGTCCCACGTGCGCAGTAGACGACGCAATGATGTCACATGTGGCGAGCCTGCTTAGTGTTTGCGGAAGTAAAAATGGATGGAAAGGTTGGCCTGCATTTAAGTTGTTTTCCAACCAGAGCCTGCATATTAACAACGCAGTATTTTTAAGAAAATCGAAAAGAAAGAGAGCCAGATTTTTGGCCATGGCATTTTGTGGGACAGTGGTAGCAACGTTGGTACAGAGAAACGTGTGGGTTCGGAGTCGAAGGCAGCAGTGGTGGGATAGTGATGTGAGTGACTTTAATGATACAGACTTCATTCATAATTTTTGAAGGACAAAGGAAACCTTTATGTGCTTATGTGCATATTTTTCTTCCCACTTCCGCGTAGCAGAACCCAAGATAGTGACGTTTGTCGAGTATCAATGACGTACAGGTCGGATGAATGCAACCTGGCCATACAGACATAGGTCACATTTGAAGTTTGGATACAGGTCGCATACGGGCAAAAAAATCGGATTTGGGTCACTTCAAGCTGCAGTGTGAACATAGCCTATTATTCATTTCAAAAGACACTTGTTTTAACATTTTCACTTTCTGCATGTACAGTTGTGCCTATACCCACCTGCTATCAATGCTGAACATGTACTGCACACTTTTCTTTGGAGCTAACCCTTGTTAAGAATCTTTTTGAGCTAATCGTTATATTTGGAATCAGATGACTAATTAGATCCACAGAGTGATGTCAGATGGAGAATATCAATGCTGTGCTTATGATGACTCTACAGAAAAAAGAACAGGGCTGAATAGAGGTGCAGACTTTGGTTTTAAGTTAACTGCCAACTGTAAATTGTCCTTAATTGTGAGTGTGTTTGTGAATGTTTTTTTGTCCATTGTGTGTATGTGTTGGCTCTAAGATGGACTGGGGACATGTCCAGGGGGTACTCTGCCTCTTCCACTGACTGGTGAAGATGAGCACCAGCTCGACTGTAATTCTGGAAGGATTAAGCAGAAAATGGATAGATAGAAAAAAGCTAAATGACCATTATTTTATTCCAAGGGTAAAAGTATTGCTATACTTCTTATGTAAAGTTTAAAATTTTAAACCTAATTTCAATTAGTTTGGCACACTGCCACTTTATAAGTTATTTTACAAATTTATGTTTGTGCTTCAATTGAAAAAAACATTCATCATTACTTTTATTTCTGTTGCAATGTTTCTGCTATGATTCTTAGGTGTTTGAGTTTCTTTGATGCCTTTGTTTTCTTCATTTACCTGTGGTTAATGTTCTCTGTGTTGCCATTTTAGTTCATTCCTTTGTGCACTATTCATTCTTGTTTTCCTTGTACATTTAGAATTCCTCAATTAGATTTCCTCAGGGTTTTATTTATCTTCATTTAGCTCCTCTGTGTCAATTAGTATCCTCAACTAAGTTCTTCAGCTTTCTTCTGCCTCAGCTGTTTGGCATCATCGCCTGATTGCTCACACCTGTTTGCCATGCCTCTTCCCACATTTCCCTCTGTATAGAAGTTCTCTGGTTGTTATACTCATTCCTGGTTTCTTCCGTTATACTCTGTTCCACTGTTGTCCACCTATGCTAGATATTAAGTTCTTCTTGTGGCACTACATTTATAAGCTTTTTTATTTTATTATTAAAGTTCTCAGTCGCCACTCATATCTGAACTTGGGTCCTTTCCTTAGCCGACAACCATGACACTTTCACATGGTTATCAGTCTGTGTGGGAAATGACTAAAAAGTGAAATGTTTAAAAGGTGGAAGTACAGCGGATGTAAAAAAAAAATAGATGAGCTGAATATTTCAATCCAAATAAAGAATGATAATCTGTAGACTTGAGTGCTTTTGCATTATTAACAGACCATTGGTAGTAGACTGGTTGGTCTGATTTGAGTTTAACAAATAAATTGGGCACTTATGTAACCTCATTGCATGATTGTAATGAGGTTGTCCTCCATTAACCCTGTAATTTCAACATTGATCTGGGAATGACATCACCTTTTAAAGTAACCGTTCCAATTTCAAACCTGAAATTGAATGTTTTCTTTTTGTTGTGTCAGTTATGAGGCTGGAAACACAACATAAAAAAACATTTCTGTGAATTATATCAAACTGTATTGAAGCTAGTTAACAGGTAGATGGATATTTTAAAACAGGATAGATGTTTTACAAAACACACAAGGTATTATTGTAGCTATCACTGGGTTCTAGAAATAAAGCAGCCATATTGGATTTTGAGGTTAAAGAAGCCACTGCCAAGACAGAATATCAATGGTTAAGCCCAAAATTATTCATACCATAAGGATATTTAGGTGTAAAGTAAATTTTTACTTTACCAATATTTTTATTTTGACTGTTATTTTAAATTTGATGTAATGTAAACATATTGATTAAAAAAACATTTTAAATCAAATTCTGCCAGGGGTATGAGTTTAACTTTCTGCATTTGAACACAGTGTGATATAAATGGGCAAATATGGAGAATATGAATTATACCATTTTAATCCTATTTTTTGCTTCTCATCTGCCTTCTGCCTGTGCTGGCCTTATATATTAGAAGGGTCAGTCTGTTACACTATTTACTGTACTGATAATTAGATGTGATATCCTTGGCTTAGTTAAAGGTTTGTGATTATTCCATAAAGTGAAATTCTCCATCCATGATTTATTTCCTCTACACTCTGGGTTAAAAAATAATTAGATATAGGTCATTTTGCTAAATCAGTACTCAGTCAAAAATGAACTGATCTTGGCCTGAGTTGATTTAACCCAACATAGTTGAGGTTTGGATTTGATCCAACATAATGGGTTAGTTTTTCGATTCAAAAACACATTAAAGTGACTGATGTGTAACGCTAAGTCTAACAGAAAATGCGTTACAAATAACATTTCTTTAACCTGGATTATTAAAACAGTGATGGCGGGTTTCAATGTTTAGTATTATTTTTTTAAGATTTGTTTTTGCAGCACTAAAGGTCTTCTTTTTGTCATTTTTCTTTGAAAGTAGGCAGACAGGAAATGGGGTAAAGAGAGGGGGAAGACATGCGGCACAGGGCGCCATGGCCAGGATTCCAACTAAGGGACAACCGCATCGAAGGCCGAAGCCTCTCTATACATGGACCGTGTGCTCTACTACTGCGCCAGCATCATGCTCAATGATTATTATTTTTAGCTTAAATTAAGAAAACAACCTCATAATGTCTAATAACACTTTCATTAAAGAACAACTGAATAACAAAATGTATACTCATCATAAAATCATTTATTTCTTTTCATTCTTCTCAGTTAATCTTTGCCTAAAACCCCAAATTCAAACTGATTAATAAAATAGCACAGCTAAAAAAAATAATGATGAAACACAATTAGTAGCAAACTACAAATTAAAAGACAATATATAATCAAATACAGTCACCTTTCCCAGTCATTGAATTCAAGTACAAGTCACTTCCAAGTCCACAGGTATATGAAATCCAGCACCTGGGCCAGGCAGAGTGATTCTACAACTATGTGTAAAATGAGTATCTCTCAGGAGTTTCCAGAGTGGTACCATGATAGGATGTTGCCTGTGCATAAGATCCAGTCCTGAAATTTCCTCGATACTAATCATTCAACTCAGCCACAAAGTCTTAGGCCTAACTAAAATGACAGAACGGTATCAACAGATGTCAAAGCGCAGGGTGCACAGAGGTCACCAACTTCTTGCAGAGTTGATAGCCGCAGACCTCCAGATTTCATGTGGTGTTTGAATTAGCTATAGAGCAATATGTAGAGAGCTTCATGAAATGGGTTGTACCAGCCAAACGGTTGCTTTCAAGCCCCACATCACCAAGCACAACACCACTGGAAACTAGAGCATTGGAGAGATGTTCTTGGGATTTATGGACCATTGTCTCTGTCTTGGGCTGGACTGTGGCGCAGTTGGTAGCACTGTTGCCATGCAGCAAGAAAGTCCTGAGTTTGACTCCCGGCCGAGGGTCTTTCTATGTAGTTTGCATGTTCTCCCCGTGCATGCATGGGTTCTCACCGGCTACTTTGGCTTCCTCCTAGGGTCCAAAGATATGCCTGTTAGGTTAATTGGTCTCTCTAAATTGCCCTTGGGTGTGTGAATGAGTGTGTGCGTGGCTGTTTGTGTGTTGTCCTGCGATGGATTGGCGACCTATCCAGGGTGTTCCCCGCCTCCCGCCCATAACCTCATGACCTCAACCTGACAAGGTACAGGGGTTGGACAATGAAACTGAAACACCTGTCATTTTAGTGTGGGAGGTTTCATGGCTAAATTGGACCCGCCTGGTAGCCAGTCTTCATTGATTGCACATTGCACCAGTAAGAGCAGAGTGTGAAGGTTCAATTAGCAGGGTAAGAGCACAATTTTGCTCAAAATATTGAAATGCACACAACATTATGGGTGACATACCAGAGTTCAAAAGAGGACAAATTGTTGGTGCACGTCTTGCTGGCGCATCTGTGATCAAGACAGCAAGTCTTTGTGATGTACCAAGAGCCACGGTATCCAGGGTAATGTCAGCATACCACCAAGAAGGACGAACCACATCCAACAGGATTAACTGTGGACGCAAGAGGAAGCTGTCTGAAAGGGATGTTCGGGTTCTAACCCGGATTGTATCCAAAAAACATAAAACCACGGCTGCCCAAATCATGGCAGAATTAAATGTGCACCTCAACTCTCCTGTTTCCACCAGAACTGTCTGTCGGGAGCTCCACAGGAGAGTTATGGTGTGGAGAAACCCCAAAGAAGCGTACCACCCAGACTGTTGCATGCCCAGAGTGAAGCATGGGGGTGGATCAGTGATGGTTTGGGCTGCCATATCATGGCATTTCCTTGGCCCAATACTTGTGCTAGATGGGTGCGTCACTGAGAAGGACTACCGAACCATTCTTGAGGACCATGTGCATCCAATGGTTCAAACATTGTATCCTGAAGGCGGTGCCGTGTATCAGGATGACAATGCACCAATACACACAGAAAGACTGGTGAAAGATTGGTTTGATGAACATGAAAGTGAAGTTGAACATCTCCCATGGCCTGCACAGTCACCAGATCTAGGCGAGTTAGGCATTATTAAATTATTGTGGTCTAAAACCAGGAGTTTCAGTTTCATTGTCCAACCCTTGTACATTTGCGATGCATTAGAGCAAAGACTGAAAAAGGGCTTGTCATTCAACATCAGTGTCGGACCTCACAAATGCTCCTCTGCAAGAATGTTCCATACTAATAAACCTTGTGAAAAGTGAAGGCTGTTGAGGCTTCTTCTAGTCTCTTCTCTAACCCAACAGTCACAGTTTTTGACCCAATATTTGGTTAAAACTACTCAACCTCTATCTTAAGAGCATAAACCCTGTATTTGGGATAAAGAAAAAAGTCCATCAGTTTCAGAGTGTAAAGAAGCATCTTAAAAGTTCCCCAACAGCCAAAGTGCTATCAAAGTGTTGAAGTGATTCTATGTTAAGACTGATAAGCGTGTTTTGATACAAAACCCTGTAACCATATGGTGATTTTTTTTTTCTAAACACTACTATTTAACTGGCTAGACCTGTCTGTTCATCTACATCTCAGTCTTCCACTGTGTGCCTCTGCAGGTGGCAAGCTGCCATTGAGTGTTTTTGTGCTTTTCAGTTTAACAGTGATACTGTTCTCCAAATGCTGTTTTTCCTTTGTTTTTTTGTGGAAATCTTTTCCTAAGATCAGAGGCTTCCTTGTAATCTCTTTTTAGGTGAAACTTAACACAATTTTCTTGAAACAAGAGATATAAAGGTATTTCCAGCGTGCTTGTCTAAGCATGCCTCTGCATTATGTTTGGAAGAAAAGATGATTTAAAGCTCTGAAAATGTCAAGTCTAACCCTGCCATTATAATCTGAGGCCAAGGAAACCCACAAATTTTATGCTGCGCACATAAAGAAAACCACTTACACTCACACACAATACAGAATCTATAGGCAAAAGGATTCAGTCCTGGTTTTGATTATAGTCGATAGGAGCTGAAAAGTCAACTTTACGGGACTTTATAGCTGATCTTTATAAGCTCCAGGAGCTTTCCAACTTCACAATGACAGATGAAGGATTCACTAACTACAGCATGGCTCATGTTACTGTAAACCTAAAATAAATAGGACCCAGACTTAAAGCCTGTAACAGACAAACCAAACTAGCAGAATGGCACATAGAAGGTATGTTTCAAAGTCTCATAGCACTTGCTTTTTTTTTTATCCCAAATGTCTTGTAAAACTACTTGTCTCATAGACCGTGTCTAACAGCTGTGTATTTCTAAAAGCTTCTTTGTTTTGACTGTGGGAGTGAGCAGCAAGCCTATAAAAGCAAAGATTTTATTTTAGCTCTGGCGTCTTTTGCAGTTACAATTTAATGTTTGTTACTATTTGATCTGTGCTGACATCTAGTGGAGGAGTTGCGCACTGCTAGTAAGTAAAACTAAGACATGCCATCCTAGAATTCTATGGGAAGAAACTTGTGCCATTAGAAACTGAATCTGTATTTGTGTAATTTGAAATTAAATGCATTGATTTGAAACTGAATATAATGGTTTGAAACTGAATTTATTGGTTTGAAACCTGAATTAAATTATTTGAAACTGAATTAATTTGCATTGAAAATGTATTTCGTTGTTTTGAAAATTCAGTTTGCCTACTTTCACTTTCAGTTCTAAAATTCAGTTTTTTGTGTCACACAAAAATGAGGATAGCCATAGATTAATCAAACACAAATTCATCGATTTACGTTTCACATCAGGTTAAACTTCCTTTACAGCATTTTGAGCTGGGGCAGTGCAGCATACATGAGCTTAGCGGATGTCCATCACCTTGTCAAATGACCATCTATAAGAGATCATGTAAACAAATGATGGTCAAACAGCAACACTTATGCTACCTGTAGCTATTAGCTAAACATGCCAGATCAGCATGGTGCCACCAGTGTTACGTTGGTCTGCGTTTCCCCTGCCTTTACCTCAGCGTTATTTCTGTTAACTAGCAACAGTGATAGCGTGAAGCACAGAGCTGTGAAGCCGAACAAATGGAGCCCTAATGGCTTATTTTCTTGTTTTATAATCTTGTTCATTATTCAGTCATTTAAATTGTTAAAGTTTTGTGTTCATAGATTAAAAAATATGTATAAAAATCTATTTGTAAAAATTTAACAATTTAAACACTAACATATTAACTTTAGGAACAACGTTTAAATCAGTTTATTTGTAGAGCATAAAAATGAAAGAACCAAACATCAATATTAGAATTCATCTGACTGAATTATATCTGTTTAACTTCCACCCATTGGGGAAACCCAGCAGGAGCTTGAAAACAACGTGCCGGGAGTCAGCTGTTCTCTCGGGGTTCTTCACACCTCAACCCCCCAGTCAGCTGTGCGCTGGCGAGGCGAGCTGGCTGTGAGCCCGGTGTCAGGGCAGCAGAAGCGGACGTCTCCGAACACGTCGGAGCACGTGTGGAATTAAGCGAAATCTTGATAAACCAAGCAGATATTTCAGGTTTACACAGCTACATTCTAGTCTAAAAACAAGTTCATTTTGTTCCACAGAAAGCGCAAAATATCCAACTTTGTTCACAGCTTTTACCTCTCCTCCAGGCTTTGCTACTTCCGTTAGCACAATCTACTTTGACCCGCAATGAATCATCGGATAGGGTGGCCCACGAAGGATACACCGGACCGATCCTTCATATCTGGGGAAAAGAAGGATGCATTTCTATTTGGAGGACCCTGCGAAGCTGTAGACTTCTTTGCCTGACAAAGACGTAATCGGCCAACAAATGCGTCATTCAAAGAATGCAGCCCCTCAATTTGGACACAGCAATAGAGAATGACATCCATAAACCAGTGAATCTCTGTTTGATTAATCTGTGGCTTCAAGGACCCAGATGTGTGACACAAAAAACTGAATTTTAGAACTGAAATTGATTTTTAGAACTGAAAGTAAAAGTAAAATTTCAGAGCAAATAAATTCACTTTCAAACCAATAAATTCAGTTTCAATTAAGTGAAATTCATTTTCAAACCAATGCATTTAATTTCAAATTACACAAATACAGATTCAGTCTGAGAAATTCAGTTTCTGATGGCACAAGTTTCTTCCCATAGAATTCACTACAAGTATAAGCCTCAGACTAGAAAAGTCTTCATACCCCTTGAATTTTCTTCTCCCTATTTTTGTCACATTACACCAAAATCTTCAGTGTATTTCATTGGGAGTTTTTAAGATCCCAAAACAACATAGTGTTCGTTGTGCAGTGCAAGGAAAAGGATACATAGGTTTCAAAATGTCTTACAAATAAAATTTTGGAATATCTGGCTGGTATTTTTACCCAAAACCTCACCCCTCTACCCTCACACCTCTAAATAAAGTTCAGTAAAACTAATTACCTTCAGAAATCACCAAATTATCTAATAAAGTGTGTAATTTAATCTGGGGACAAATGCTGCTGTTCTGTGAGAGCCTCACAGCTTTGTTAGAAAACATTAGTGAACAAACAGCATCATAAAGACCAAGGAACACAGCAGACAAGTCAGGGAGAAAGTGTAAAGCAAAGTTAGGTTATTAAACAATATCCCAAGCTTTGAGTATTCCTTTGCCTAACTCATTCTCTTCTCTCCAGACACCAGCCAGCCAGAATGCTGCGACCGACCTCGTGTGTGTTTATATGTAAAGTCACATCACCGACTGAAAGACGTTTTAAATAAATCCTTTAAACTTCCTCCTGTGTCTCTTGAATCTGCATGTGAGTCAGGAAACTGAATCAAACCATGACAATAATATTGTTGTGATCTGAAAAATACCGTTTAGTATTAAAAACAAGCCAGTGGCATATTCATAACAACAGTACAATGTTTTGTTTTGTCTTGTGTTCTCTCTGGACATTTTTGAGTGCTTTAAGTTGTATGGCTTGGTTCATTCTCATGTCAAGTAAAATATTGACCTGCCAATGAGGCCGATGTTTCTGACGTTTGGCAGTGTGTCATTATGCCTTGCACAGATTTAAGGTTCCCAGTGTTGAACGCAGCCAAGAAGCCCCGAAACAAAACCATGTTACTTCCATGTTTCATAGGATGTGATGAACCTATCTTTGAGAACATACTTTTCCTCATCTGAACATAGAGGTGATGTGATGAGCCAAAAATCTCCAGTTCTGTCTCATCAGTCTAAAGGTTTTCTCTCAGAAATTTTGTGACTTCTCAACATACAATTTGTTATTTGTGTGTGTTTTTGTCAGTAGTGGAGCCTTCCAATGTCTTCTTCTATGGAGTCCATTATGGTTCAAAAAGCAACAGATGGTCCAATCAGAAAGTGACATGTCTTAACTTTGGAGTTTAGGTTCAAGGATTTTGGTTCTTCTTCTACAATCTGTAATCTTTCTGATCGAACTAAAGTTGTATTTCCTCGTGGGTCCATATGCTGGCAGGCTGACTACAGTCCCATGAATCTGAATACTTTTAACATCAACATCTGTTGTCACATAAATATCGCCTTTAGGATTGATATCTCTAATATTCTTTCCAACAGATTGCACCTTTTCTTTCCATGACCCATGTTAAAACATCACTAGTGGAAGGATGTCTCTTAATTAATTGATCACATATTGAAGTCTTGCAGGTATACATTAGATAATTGCTTTTATCCCAATTCTGCAAAGTGGTACTAAAATGCACATTCAGAATGCATTTCCTTATGAAATGAGTGGGTTTGTGGCTATACAGGTCCTTCTCAAAATATTAGCATATTGTGATAAAGTTCATTATTTTCCATAATGTCATGATGAAAATGTAACATTCATATATTTTAGATTCATTGCACACTAACTGAAATATTTCAGGTCTTTTATTGTCTTAATACGGATGATTTTGGCATACAGCTCATTAAAACCCAAAATTCCTATCTCACAAAATTAGCATATTTCATCCGACCGATAAAAGAAAAGTGTTTTTAATACAAAAAACGTCAACCTTCAAATAATCATGTACAGTTATGCACTCAATACTTGGTCGGGAATCCTTTTGCAGAAATGACTGCTTCAATGCGGCGTGGCATGGAGGCAATCAGCCTGTGGCACTGCTGAGGTCTTATGGAGGCCCAGGATGCTTCGATAGCAGCCTTTAGCTCATCCAGAGTGTTGGGTCTTGAGTCTCTCAACGTTCTCTTCACAATATCCCACAGATTCTCTATGGGGTTCAGGTCAGGAGAGTTGGCAGGCCAATTGAGCACAGTGATACCATGGTCAGTAAACCATTTACCAGTGGTTTTGGCACTGTGAGCAGGTGCCAGGTCGTGCTGAAAAATGAAATCTTCATCTCCATAAAGCTTTTCAGCAGATGGAAGCATGAAGTGCTCCAAAATCTCCTGATAGCTAGCTGCATTGACCCTGCCCTTGATAAAACACAGTGGACCAACACCAGCAGCTGACACGGCACCCCAGACCATCACTGACTGTGGGTACTTGACACTGGACTTCTGGCATTTTGGCATTTCCTTCTCCCCAGTCTTCCTCCAGACTCTGGCACCTTGATTTCTGAATGACATGCAGAATTTGCTTTCATCCAAAAAAAGTACTTTGGACCACTGAGCAACAGTCCAGTGCAGCTTCTCTGTAGCACAGATCTGGGGAATGTGGCACCTGTAGCCCATTTCCTGCACACGCCTGTGCACGGTGGTTCTGGATGTTTCTACTCCAGACTCAGTCCACTGCTTCCGCAGGTCCCCCAGGGTCTGGAATCGGCCCTTCTCCACAATCTTCCTCGGGGTCCGGTCACCTCTTCTCGTTGTGCAGCGTTTTCTGCCACACTTTTTCCTTCCCACAGACTTCCCACTGAGGTGCCTTGATACAGCACTCTGGGAACAGCCTATTCGTTCAGAAATTTCTTTCTGTGTCTTACCCTCTTGCTTGAGGGTGTCAATAGTGGCCTTCTGGACAGCAGTCAGGTCGGCAGTCTTACCCATGATTGGGGTTTTGAGTGATGAACCAGGCTGGGAGTTTTAAAGGCCTCAGGAATCTTTTGCAGGTGTTTAGAGTTAACTCGTTGATTCAGATGATTAGGTTCATAGCTCGTTTAGAGACCCTTTTAATGATATGCTAATTCTGTAATTTTGGGTTTTCATGAGCTGTATGCCAAAATCATCCGTATTAAGACAATAAAAGACCTGAAATATTTCAGTTAGTGTGCAATGAATCTAAAATATATGAATGTTACATTTTCATCATGACATTATGGAAAATAATGAACTTTATCACAATATGCTAATATTTTGAGAAGGACCTGTACTTGCATACAAGCCACAATGCTAGTGCATTACTTTGACACAAACAACTTCTTGAAACAAGCAGATAATCACTTGCCAGTTAGCGGTGTGACAGCCTTATAGGTGCTTGTGTCCTCTAGAAAAGAAACATAATATATGCATGAAAGGGTTAGTTGAATCATACTTTAGGAGAAATAAATATTGTTCCTTTGAGCTTTTAGAGTTTTAACTAACTCCAAATCATACATTTATAATAACGTTTTAATGAATGAAACAGTGAAATGTTCCAGCTGTCTGCTGCCATCAGCCTGCCTACAAGAGATGGAAGGAGACAGCAGGGCAGGGGGATAACCTTATCTGCTAATGCCATGTAATTTAAGAAGGTGCCTCATGATGCATGCACACTAGCTTATACACTGCACATGCACACACAAAGGGCCTACTATACAAACATACATCAGAAAATGGAAATCAGACCATACAGACAACCTTAATTTAGATAAAGAGATATACACACAGAGCATAGCAGGCATACAGAGTTATTTCTGGGAGCTTGGACCCAACCCGACTTAGCACAGACTCAGTTTGACGAGCAAAATCTGAAGACAAAAGGTAGGACTGATCAATGAAACCAGAACTGTTTCAACTAAAGCAAAGCTGTATTAGGAATTTGTGTGTAGACAGTTTTAGCCATGTTTCCTTTTAAGCAGAGACAGAACTAGTGGAAGCTTTAGCAATACGTTGTTGAACGCATGTTGACTGAGCGTTGTGTTACAGTCTAAGAGCAGTGACACTGCAGCAAGCATGGTTAGGTAATATGTAGAATACTACATGCATACATGTCATTGGAGAATTTAGTCATTGCTGTTTCTTCTTATACATTTAATGGTTTTCATGTATTGGATCCACTGATCGACATGGAGCCCAAGGTTGTTAGGTTGTATACAGTCACTATGATTCTTGACATGAATATACGTTGACACATGGGGGCCAAAAGAGTCTATGTGCTTATCATTAGATTACACTATACAATGTCTTAAAATTGTTCCTGATATTTTTCATTGAATATTTAGGTAATATTCCCCACAGCATAATGCTGACAAAACCCTGTTTGACCTTGAGGTTGTGTTTTTTTAGTATGATGTGCAGTGTTAGATTTCCACCACACATAGCATTTTACATGTTGACCAAAGTTACATTTTGACCAGAGCCCCTTCTTCCACGTTTGCTGTGTCCTCTATATGGCGTGTGGAAAACTGCAATGGCACATCCTTTAGCTTTCTTTCAACAATAACTTCCAACTGATTCTCCCACCTGTGCTGTGGAACTCTGCAGCTCCTCTAGAGAATGCTCTCCTTGCCTAGCTTGTCAGTTTAGGTTGATGTCTTAGCCGGTTTGCAGTTTCGCCATATTTTTTCCATTTTTAGACGATGGAGTGAACCTTGCTTTAAACTTTCTTCCTGATCTGTCTGCAGTGTTCCTTGGTCTTCATGATGCTCCTTGTTCTAGAATGTTCTCTAGCAAATGTTGTAAGCCTTCACAGAACAGTTTGATTAATCCTGAAAGTAAATTACACATATCATGTACACTTTTGATCTACTCAACAATGTTGTGCTATATAGTGACTAGCGAAAGCATTACATAAAGGTGCTTTCATTCAAAACAATGTTTTTGTTGGCATTTTAAAAGTTCTGCTGTGTTTGTATCACTCATTGTGGTCAAGGTGCACGTACGTTCTTGGATTTGAGCAAACTAGTCAAAGCCCTCCCTTTGGCAAGCCATTATAGCATATAATAAAAACATTTTTATTGCCTAATGCCTTTTTTGTATATTAGTAGTAGAATTCATCTTGACAAAATAAAAATAAAAAATGACAGACTGTGTCATATTTTATATTCAATCGATCCAATTGATATTTCTTTGATTAACCATTATAGGGCATAGTCAGTTTATGGAGAAACTAAGATACCCTAAAAGTGTCCAACTATTTTAGCATGTAATAGGTAGAGATTAATGATTTTGCAGATATCAATAGTTTAGTTTGTCCTAAATTCCCCCCCCCCCCCCCCCCAAAAAAAAACAAACAAAACTAAATAAGATTAGACACATATGCCACATATCTCTGTCATATGTGTCAAAATGTTTATTTTTTTATTTCATTTACAGCAACCTACACTAGCAGCAAGTCCGACTGCCATCTGCCATCTCAAGGAACGCTGCACAGTAAAATCAGTTTTGTCACTGTTCAATTTCCAAAATCCAGCAAGATGTCTTCTATGTGTTGTAAAGGCCTCATTTGATTTACCACAAACATTAACAATATATACAATATTCTAGAATTGCGCCGCTCAAGGTGGCAGCAGGTTGGAGTAGCTCTGTTACTTTGATTATCATTTATTCTTTTTTGGGAACTATTCCTGTTGTGGTGGATACAGTTGATTTTTTTTGGACGATTGTCCACTCCGTGTCGGATGCTGTGCAGCTTGGAGGATTTTTCTTAATACTTTCTATTTTTGTACATTTGTTATGATGCATTGCCATGGCAACAGGGTTGTTTCTTACAACCGGGAGCAGCTGATTAATATCTCAAAAGCTCAAATAATACTTCAACTACAACCCCAAATCCCTGATGAGTTGAACAGGAGATGCCGTGGATGAAGAGCAGCAGCTAAGAGAAGAGAGAGAAGGAGGAAGTTCAAACCATCTCTTCCGTCAATTATGATGGGCAATGTGAGATCATTGGCAAACAAGTTGGATGAAGTCCAAGCCCTACAAAGGACCCAGCCATAGTACTGGGCATGCAGTATTATGTGTTTTACTGAGACATGGCTGCAGGATGATATCCCAGACTCCAGCGTCTCTCTGCCGGGCTTTTTAATCATACGAGCAGACAGAGATTTAAAGAGGAGCGACAAATGTAAAGGAGGTGGACTGGCAGTACTTGTGAACAACAGATGGTGTAATCCAGGACATGTAACTGTGAAGTGTCATCTCTGCAGTCCAGATATTGAACTGTTGGCAGTAAGTTTTCGTCCATATTATTTACCCAGAGAGTTCACCAGTGTTATTTTGGTAACAGTTTACGTTCCACCTTCCGCTGTTGCCGACACTGCATGTGATGCCATCAGCTCAGTTGTTGCTAAGCTACAGACACAAATCCTAATGCTTTTGTGGCAATTTCTGGTGATTTTAACTACAGGTCCTTCTCAAAATATTAGCATATTGTGATAAAGTTCATTATTTTCCATAATGTCATGATGAAAATTTAACATTCATATATTTTAGATTCATTGCACACTAACTGAAATATTTCAGGTCTTTTATTGTCTTAATACGGATGATTTTGACATACAGCTCATGAAAACCCAAAATTCCTATCTCACAAAATTAGCATATTTCATCCGACCAAAAAAAGAAAAGTGTTTTTAATACAAAAAACGTCAACCTTCAAATAATCATGTACAGTTATGCACTCAATACTTGTTCGGGAATCCTTTTGCAGAAATGACTGCTTCAATGCGGCGTGGCATGGAGGCAATCAGCCTGTGGCACTGCTGAGGTCTTATGGAGGCCCAGGATGCTTCGATAGCGGCCTTTAGCTCATCCAGAGTGTTGGGTCTTGAGTCTCTCAACGTTCTCTTCACAATATCCCACAGATTCTCTATGGGGTTCAGGTCAGGAGAGTTGGCAGGCCAAATGAGCACAGTGATACCATGGTCAGTAAACCATTTACCAGTGGTTTTGACACTGTGAGCAGGTGCCAGATTGTGCTGAAAAATGAAACCTTCATCTCCATAAAGCTTTTCAGCAGGTGGAAGCATGAAGTGCTCCAAAATCTCCTGATAGCTAGCTGCATTGACCCTGCCCTTGATAAAACACAGTGGACCAACACCAGCAGCTGACACGGCACCCCAGACCATCACTGACTGTGGGTACTTGACACTGGACTTCTGGCATTTTGGCATTTCCTTCTCCCCAGTCTTCCTCCAGACTCTGGCACCTTGATTTCCGAATGACATGCAGAATTTGCTTTCATCCGAAAAAAGTACTTTGGATCACTGAGCAACAGTCCAGTGCTGCTTCCCTGTAGCCCGGGTCTGGGGAATGCAGCACCTGTAGCCCATTTCCTGCACACGCCTGTGCACGGTGGCTCTGGATGTTTCTACTCCAGACTCAGTCCACTGCTTCCGCAGGTCCTCCAAGGTCTGGAATCGGCCCTTCTCCACAATCTTCCTCAGGGTCCGGTCACCTCTTCTCGTTGTGCAGCGTTTTCTGCCACATTTTTTCCTTCCCACAGACTTCCAACTGAGATGCCTTGATACAGCACTCTGGGAACAGCCTATTCGTTCAGAAAATTATTTCTGTGTCTTACCCTCTTGCTTGAGGGTGTCAATAGTGGCCTTCTGGACAGCAGTCAGGTCGGCAGTCTTACCCATGATTGGGGTTTTGAGTGATGAACCAGGCTGGGAGTTTTAAAGGCCTCAGGAATCTTTTGCAGGTGTTTAGAGTTAACTCGTTGATTCAGATGATTAGGTTCATAGCTCATTTAGAGACCCTTTTAATGATATGCTAATTTTGTGAGATAGGAATTTTGGGTTTTCATGAGCTGTATGCCAAAATCATCCGTATTAAGACAATAAAAGACCTGAAATATTTCAGTTAGTGTGCAATGAATCTAAAATATATGAATGTTAAATTTTCATCATGACATTATGGAAAATAATGAACTTTATCACAATATGCTAATATTTTGAGAAGGACCTGTATGCTTCACTCTCTGCTACACTTCCAACGTTTCAACAGTTTGTCAGCTGCTCTACCAGAGAAAACAAAACATTGGATTTGTTTTATGCAAATGTCAAGGACTCATACATCTCGACAGCAAGACCTCCTCTAGGCAAATCAGATCACAATCTTGTTTTTCTCTGCTCAAAATATAAGCCCCTTGTTCAGAGGCAACCTGTAATAAAGAGGACTGTGAGAAAATGGTCACAGGCAGCTGAAGAAGCTCTGCAAGGTTGCTTTGAGGCTACAGACTGGGACGCACTGTGCCAGCCACATGGAGAGGACATCAATGCCATGACTGAGTGTGTAACCGACTATATAAACTTCTGTGTGGATAACATCATCCCCACCAGAACTGTGAGATGCTTCCCCAATAACAAACCTTGGATCACCAGTGACCTGAAGAACCTGCTTAACAAGAAAAAAAGAGCCTTCAGAGAGGGAGACAGAGAATTATTGAGGAGTTTACAGAAGCAACTTAAAGTCAAGATAAGAGACAGCAATGAGGTGTACAAGAAGAAACTGGAGAGCAAGCTCCAGCAAAACAATATCAGAGATGTGTGGACAGGGATGAAGATCACGGGCTTCAGGCAGAGGGATGATCGGACTGATGAAGGTCTGGACAGAGCCAATGAACTGAACACATTCTTCAATAGGTTCAGTTCAGAAACAAGCTTTGCATCCTCCTCTCCTGCTCACAGCCAAACAGACATTCCACCTTCCTTTGACCCACAGGACCCACAGCTGTCCAGTAACACCTCAGATTTTTTATCTTCCACCTCAGCCCTAGACCCTTCTGCTTCTACATGTTTGCCTTCAACCATATCAGAAGATGCTGATGCTTCATTTGCTTCCCCCTTCCACCTGTGTTTCTCAAGAAGTCAAGTGAAGATGCAACTGGAGAGACTGAATCGGAATAAGGCTGCAGGTCCAGATCATGTCAGCCCTAGAGTCCTGAAGGCCTGTGCAGAGCAGCTCTGTGGGATTCTGCAGCACCTCTTCAACCTTAGCCTGGCCCAGAAGAAGGTTCCGGTGTTGTGGAAGACCTCCTGTCTTGTTCCGGTACCAAAGAAAACTCACCCATCAGTCCTCAATGACTATAGACCCACTGTCATCTGGACAAAGCCAGCAGCACTGTGAGGATCATGTTCTTTGATTTCTCCAGTGCATTTAATACAATCCAACCTGATTTGCTTTGTCAGAAACTCCAGAAGACTCAGGTGGAAGCCTCAACAATCTCCTGGATCAAAGACTACCTGACAAACAGACCACAGTTTGTGAGACTGAAGGGTTATGAGTCCAACCAGGTAGTCAGCAGCACAGGAGCACCACAGAGGACGGTACTCTCACCATTCCTTTTCACTGTACACCTCAGACTTCCAGTACAAGACAGACTCCTGTCATCTGCAGAAATATTCGGATGATTCTGCAGTTGTGGGGTGGATCAGAGATGGACAAGAAGCTGAGTACAGGAAGGTGGTGGACCGCTTTGTGGCATGGTGTGGAAACAATCATCTAATTTTGAACGTGACTAAAACAAAGGAGATGATTGTAGATTTTAAGAGAAACAGGAATAAGTCAAAAACTATTTCTATCGTGGGAGAAGAAATGGAGGTGGTGGAAGAGTATAAATACCTCGGTGTTCACCTGGACAACAGACTAGAGTGGAGATGCAACTGTGAAGCCATCTACAAGAAGGGACAGAGCAGACTGTACTTCTTGAGGAAGCTTAGGTCCTTTGGTGTTTGCAGCAAGATGCTGCATATCTTCTATAAGTCTGTTGTGGAGAGTGTGATCTCTTCTGCCATCATCTGCTGGGGAAGCAGCATCAAAACCAGGGACTTAAAAAAGCTCATCAAGCTGATAAAAAAGGCTGGTTCTGTTCTGGGGACTCCTCTGGAGATCATTGTGGAAAGACAGATTCTTCATAAAATGAAGAACATTATGGAGAACCCTGAGCATCATCTTCATGTGACTGTCCTACAACAACAGAGTGTCTTCAGTCAGAGGCTTCTTCAGATCTGCTGTAAGACGGAGCGCTACAGGAGATCCTTCCTGCCATCAGCATCTACAACGGTTCTTTGAGGAAACCCTCATAATGAGCTACAACAACATTTAATTTCCCTTTGGGATTAATAAAGTATTTTTGAATTGAATTGAATATAGTTTTTGTTGGCTATAATTTTCATTTCACCTGTTTTGCATTAAAATATATGACACAAGATACTGTATAGAAAACGTTTTTTTAAAATACATATACATATTATTCATTTTGCAGGCATGCCTATGTTTACTAATTACTAATTTTTATAACATTTAAAATCATATTCTAGGTTTTATGAATCTACAATGGACCAAACCTGATTGTAGATTTCTGAAATTGCATTACCAAATAAAAACTAATCTTAACGTTTACAATTGTATTTTATTGTGCAGTTTGTTTGGATGTTGTGCTCACATTTGTGCAAAAGAGGCTTTGTAAAAGAATGTAGACAGAATTTTGTTTGTGAAAAATACAGAAACATACATGCGATGATATGATAAATCAGCTCGCCATACCATAGCTGACACGCTAACTGCACAAGTTGAGGAGCAATTTTTCACTCCAAATCTGCTCCAATCAGAGGGCGCCAGGCTGTGTAACTGTTGTTACCGTGACAGCTGTATTATGGGATGTACATATGGCTGCTTCCAGGGAAGAAATGGACAGGACCAGAAAACATTTACGCTGGGATTTTTGTAAAGATTTGCGGTCTTGTACATGAATTAGGACACCGTGTGAGAATGCTGGGACTCCGTGTGGACATCTCTGTGTACTGCTGTTTTAATTCCGCTGTTTAAACCCATTCTGGCCGTTTTAACGAATCAACGATAAATAAATCTAGCACTGCTAACAGGATCTCGCTTGAACAAATTAATTCAAAGGTTAGGTTCTAAAACAGGCATTTAAAACATTCATATGTAATTAAATTGCGAAGGTCCTGAAACTGTGCCTGATCTCGCCTGATAAACGTCCCTCTTTCTTTGTTAAACCGACAGGGAATAAATTGGGAACTTTTTTTCCCATATGCAAAAACAGGTAACTATATGGATTTTTGATTAAAAACACGAAATGTTTCAATATAAAATGCAATTCAGTATATTATAATCGAATTATCTTCACAAAACCCAAAATAGTGTAGAGAAACGGGGAAAAAACTCAACATTCTCGTCTATGCATTAATGGGAAAAACAAATATCTTATTGAAGCACCTTTAACTGCGACAACTTGAAGTAGGTTTAGTTGTTTCTGCAGACATTGGTTCATGCACAGCCATCATAATGGTCTGCCACAGCATCTCAATCAGGCTGAGACTTTTACTGGGCCGTTACAAAACTTTTCTTATGCAGGTAATCTGATAGAGACGCAACGATCAGCCGTTTTGTTCTGGCCGATTTTTGTTTGATCTAACTTACCCGATTCTGATCAATTATGGTTTTTTTTCAATGGTTTATACTTCATTAAAAAATCAACAGTTATCTTTAATGGAGGTAGTAGTTTTTGAATACAACCAAAACTGAAGGAATTGCAAGAGAAAACCAATTCATGCATCAAAGCATATCTCCCTAAACTTTATCTGAGCCGTTATTAATCTAAAAAAAAGTGTCTGGTATTGGCAGTGTTACCAGGTGAGAAATGTAGGATTATCGTACTAGAGGCATAAAATTATCGTATTTTGAGGGAAATGATCGTACACTCGTCATAACCAAAATAACAAGTCTGTTGATGTGTTGAATAGCGTCTAACAGGCACTTGTAGCGTCGGTATGGAACAGCTGCAGCCCCATAGTGCCGGGCTCTGCTTCTTCTTCTTTTCTTTTTTTCATTCCTCTATCATGGGCGGGCGCAGTGGACTATTCAGCCAATCATGGCCGTTGTTCTGAGGCCAACGCATTCACGTCACTCGTAGGTCTCATTTAGAAATGCACGATTGGCTGTAATTTCCAGCATCTGTTTCCGAATCCGGACACAGATGCCTTCGAGGTTCACAAAAATCTCCGACAGACTTTGGCGATAGGCTGATGACGACTGATTACAACCACGCATTCACGGAATGGTCAAATCATCGTACACCTGGCAACACTGGGTATTGGTTGATGCATTTATAGACCAAAAATGTTGGGAGCTTTTAGGTTTGATGTATTTCAAAAATAAATAAAAAATAAACATCAGTGTTTTTCAGTATTTTACCTGCCAGTCATCAATCAGAGCCACTCAAGGCAAAATTGGCCAATTTCAATCGCTTTTTTTTTTAAATCTAATGTAGAATTTATGCTGTGCTCCTCCTACAGAGGAGTTCATGGGTGACTCATTGACTCCAAAGTCAGAGAGTCGATAGTCATGTCCTGTGACTCCAAAACAAGCTCAAATCATCAACCCTCTACCACCGTGCCTGAAAGTTGGTATATTTGTGCCAATATGCTGTATTTCCATCTTGGCATTATGTTAGTGCAGAACTTTTTACTCAGCAAAACGGCTGCTTTTATAGAGGTGGTCATACTTGCTGAAGAATAATTAATAAGGAGCTTTGAATAGAAACATCAGGCTGCTACCTTTCCCCTCTGGAGGAATGGGGACATGTTGCTGCCACTGGGAAGCTTAAAGAGTAAACCAATGCCGACGGCTTAAAATACAGATATTTGTGTTTAGAACGCAGTAGGAAGTATTGAACTCCAGCATTTGTTAAATACAATTAGAAGACTGATGAACCTTAGTCGTGGTACACTTCGTTAGTTTGTTTTTCCATATTTTCATCACATAGTCATGTAGCATTTGTTGGCATAAAGGAGCTTTTTAAAGTCTTGTATCTTACGCACTGACATCTCATTGTATCTTGTGTCGTTTAGATTAAATCAAACCAACCTGCCTTGTGAAAACCAATACAGCCGCCATGCCCGGTGATGATAAACCACAACAGGCCCGGCACAGGAAGAAGAACAAAAAGTCCCGCTCCAAGGGGAAGGGTCCTGGTGGGAGTCCCAGCGCTCATCTTCAAGACATCTTAGATGCAGATGATGATCTCATATCATCCTGTCTTCAACCGCCTTCTCCTAAAAAGCTGCTTGAGGAGAGGCCTAAAGTGTCCATCGCCGAAGTGGAGGAGGAATCGGCCATAGCGATCGGTCTTCAGGTACTTTTCCCCTATCTGCTGGCCGGGATGGGGATGGTGATGGCTGGCATGGTGCTGGACAACGTACAGGTTAGTTTATCAACCTTAATATTGCCTGTTAATTTTTCCCCTTTTTATTTCCTTTTTTGTTTCTGTCTGTGGTCTGTGCAGGCCATAGTTCGGGTAGTGGCAGGGTCATCATAATGATGGAAAAACAGGAGGGAAATGGAAAATGCGGTTAATCACAATTGATATCATCATCGCAATATTAACCAATATTATTACAGTTTTATGTTCTTCTTGCGGCCCTAGTTTGATATCAGACCACTTTACAAATTCTACTATAATACTCGTTTTCTGTAAAATTAGCCCAAATATCATGGTTTTTACTAGACATGAACTAAAAAACTCTGCTGATAGCTGGAATCTGACAACTTTTAGGCTTGTCCATTATTAGGTCCCACCACTCATACTCTTTTTTTTGGTCCATAAATTCTTTGGTTTTATCACTTGGTGGTCAGATACTCAAAGATCAAACCTTTTCTGATTAGTGAATGCACCATATCGCTACTATATTGCTCTGAGAAAGTTAAGAAAAGTGAAAGCTGTTAGTGAGGTGTTTGAAGGTTTGGACCGAGATCAGGACATGATTTCCTGCTTTTTCAGATCTTGTGGCCTTCTTTATGTCGTGAAACAGGTTCTGTTTAAGTGACGTCTTGATCCCACAGGTTTGGCAGTTATCAAGCCTGGCTGTTACTAGTGAAACTGGTAAAACATGTGCTTCATCACTGTTAATTCATGATTTTGCAAGGGGACCAATCACTTTTTCACATAGGAACAGGTTGGTCTGGATAACTGTTTTCCCTTCATAAATTAAATGATAATTTTCAGCATAACTCAGGTTATCTGATATTAAAACTAAAAGCAAAAGCAGAGGGAGGGGATATTTTGTCTCAGCGCTGTAGCGTTTAGTTTTGCTCTCATCTGCTCATCTGACAGGGTAAACAGTGTACCACTAACAATGGGAAACAAATTAATTGCCATTTTCTGCTTGTTTGTTGGGGGAAAACATGTTTATATTGGTGTGTGAACAGAGTATGAGATGTGGTAGTTGTTCTGATGATCCACGTAAGTCTTTTATTTTACATACAGTAAGCATGAAACTTTTTATCAACTTTTCTATAGCTCATAAATAACTGTAACCATTTATTTCTGTTTATGTATTGTAAAAGCAGTTTTTTCTAAATCAAAATGGAATTATATTTAGTGGTCGTTGGTACATTTCGACTCAGCTAAACAAAGCTAGAGAATTATGGCTACAATGTTTTGTTACAGACTATATGTAGGCAAGCAGGACAGTGGGGTTGGATACAGTAGCGAAGTGCAACCCTTCCCTTTCCAGGCATCACTTTAACTTTGTTATGAACTCACTGCTATAGATGCCAAGTCCTTGTTATTTTGTGTTCAGACTTTCTGGACCGCATGAGGCATCAGAATACAGGCACAGCAGTGCTACCTTGAACAGTCTTTGTCACTGTGTTCTTTGTAAGGTGCTGTTTGTGTCATGAACACCTACAGCACATTTCTAATGTATTCATCTCCATCCATCAACTCTGACCAGCTTCCTTGTCCCTGCTCAGGAAAACCATGAGAATAATATTGTCATTGCAATCCACACAACAGTACAGTTCAACTTGGTAAGGTTTGCAGCTTGATAAACCCCTACCTAACAAATACAATAACACAAAGAGTCATAAGTTGAGGAACAACAAGTAGAATGAAAATGTCAATAATATTGAGGATCTCATATGAAGCTGGAAATGTGGGTGTGGACAGTCTGCATTCAAACAGCACAAAATGGAAGGCAGGGAATTTGTGTTTAGTGGATCTATTTGTTGTGACAATGCTTTTTATCAGTAAATCTTATACCTTTGGAAAGCCTGTTTATTTCCCTTTAAATGGTGCCACAATTGTCAAGAAAATGCATTTATGGGTTGAGCAGCAGACTTGAAGGTGTGGGTTTGTGCCTGTGAAAAATTACCAAAATCCTACGAACATGAACGTTTTGATCGTGAACATTTTGATCTCGCTGGCCAAGCAAAAGAGTGCATCACCAAAGAAACCTTGGATCCAAAGTAAAGTACGGTCAAATGTTTGTGTATGAGTGACCGTACACTGGCCGAGAGCGCATGCAGAAAAAGATCTGAAAAAAATAATAGATTAGCCAAGAGGAGACAGTCTCCCTAATTACATGGACAAAGCAGTTTTCCCCACTGCCTAATGAAGATCACTGCTGTGAAACCGCAGTTCCAGTCCAAGCCGACTTTCACCCCAGCCTCTGGACCGAGAGCGGCAGCCGCACAACTCAGTGACCCTAACGGATGCCCTCCTGTTCATCAGAATGGTTCAAGTAAGAGATTGTCTCTGGTCAGAGGAAATTGGTATAGGATAAAACAATTTAAATATTGTTTATTTTATTGTGTTTTGCTTTGTTTGTAGGGCTTAACTGCATGAGTGCTAACAGGCCACTGAACCTAATGCTACAACTAGTTTAACGACTTATAAAGACTCACTTTACTCATACAATGAGCTTATTTCGTTTTATGTGTTTTCAATTCATATCCTCTCACTGACCTGCATAAAATAAGTCTCCATAGTCCCTATAAACTTGCTAAATTGTATCTCCATTATCTTAGCTGCTAATGCTTAAGCTAAAGCTCTGCTAATGCAACGACTGAAGCCACCATTAGTTCTGCTGTGTTTACAGCACAGCTCATTCTGTTCACGCTGTAATCGGCCGTAGCATGCCGCCAGCGGTCATACACACATTCTTATTTGTATTAATCATACCTAAAGGTACATGCAGGACCTAGAGTGCTTGCTAAATAGGGCCTCATCTGCAATATTCTTTGTTGTTAGCTGAGTCGTCAATTTCCAGATGTGACATCTTCACGCCTGCCGTCCGTTGACCAAATTGTGTCTATATTCGTTTTATATCACCATCTTGGTAGTCATAAGTCCATTAAGCCATTGTGATGACTAGCTAACTTAACATTAAGAATTAATTGTCCAAAATTTTAATGATTTCTAATTAAGCCAATTCCTTTTTGAAACATTGTTTTATTAAAATAATGTTTTCTTTTCCATGCTGTGAACTGGTTGTTTGAACACTTAGCAACTGTTGTTCTTTGTTAGCTTTCGGACCTAATTTGGCCTGATTTCCCAGGTCCTCAAAACAAACCTTGGTTCTTAAGCATACATATTCAGACTGAACGGTGATAACACTACATCATTCTATTGGTTAGTGCCTTCAATGTATTCCTATTTGTTCTTTTAACTGTTATTTTCCTGTAGTTTATCAGATTTCCTTATTCTTTTAATTTTTACTTAGTTTAGTTAATGTTACTATCCTAGTTAAATAGTTTGTTGACTAAAGTATTTTAACTTGAAGCTAAAGTATTTTGTTAATAAATTCCTATATTTTAGAGAGAAGTTATTTGTTTTTACTCTGTATATGTGTGTAGTGCTTGCTGTTCGAGAACGGCAGTGCCTGAATTCACTTTTTTATATATTGTTCTATAATACCACACCTCACCAGGCAGGTATTCATAAAACAATATCTGACAGCTGTTTGGCTATTAATTCTTGATAAACAGGTGGTGCCCTGACTTGGTAATTTCGATTCAAATTACTAACTTTGTTAATAATTGTCCTTGGCACTTATTATTCATAGCCAAACCAAACCTATTGTTGTACTTCAGGTGTAACCCATATATTAAACTCAGCTGCTCAACCCACACATGCATTTCTCTTACAAATTAGGCACCATTTGAGGGGAAATAAACAGGGTTTCCAAGATTTATTGCCAAAAAACATTGTTATAGGAAACAAAAATATCAGACACAAATTTCAATACTTTTTGTGTTAAGTATATATGGACAACTGGATGGATTTAACCAAATAATCAATAGAGATTAAAGTGGTGGTGTGGACAAAGCTCGTTAAAATGATAATGAAATTGTGATGATGAGAAAAGACAGAAGAATGAGGATAAATCACCACCAATATCCTTATTGCAGTATCTATCTGCTATCTACTGTCTGCTATCTTAATGTCTTCCAACCTCAACCTCTAATGAACCCCTTTACAGTATACTAGAAATAAATGTCTGTCTATTTTCATTAGTAGTCTGTGTAGATTGTGTTTAAGCATGTGTGTGTGTGTGTGGGCTTGTCATGTCTTTATCTTTCGCCTCGTGATGTTTGGTCTGCAGCCAGCTGGGCTGTAAGAAATCCGACACACTGCTGTCTGCTCTACGATGTGCTGCATCCTCTGTTTTTCTCTGTCTATCCTACACCGATAAATCCTAGTTTGTCTTCACGTAGCTTATTCCACCCTCTGCATCTGTTGCTCATCAATAAGCCTTCTAGCCTGCAGTGTACGGTATATATTATCTTCCTGCATAGATGGAAGCTGATTAGTCACGACTTTGGCTGTTGGCTCTCTGCCAGAGCGTTGCGGACATTAAAGGACCTGTGCCAATTGGACTTAAAGTAAAAAAAATGACACACACTACTCTAACCAGTTAGGATTCTGAGTCAGATTTTGCTAATCTCAGTTCTGTGGTCATACATGCACCCTCCGATGGCATCCTACATTCATTTTTAACTCTGGGGGTTTACTTTGGCGATTTGATGTTTTTTGCTGTTTTTCTCCCATTTTTTTCAAACTGAGGCAGCATGACATAGCTGACATAGACGGTAATTGTTGTTGCTATAAAGACATCATAAAAACGTCCGTTGGATTTAATAGACCACTTGACATCACATCATCTTTACGTCTAGTTAATAAGAGCGTAAAGTCTTGTGTAAACCGTTGTGCTGAAATGAACTTTAAAATTGTTGTTAGCTGGAAAGCCTCCCAGATGCCAGTAAGCAATAAATGCTTTGCTTCAACAAACCAAACCAATTAAGTGTTGTCAAGAGGTCCTTGCAGTCCGAGAGTGTTGGATGGCCAAATACTTTGTCCATTAGTGTGGTTTAATTGCATATGTATAAGAAAAGTGACCAGTAGCTCTTTTTTCCCACAACCCAACAGTATATTTAGGGTGATAGCATGGTGCTCTTTAAAATTCTGTTTGCACGGTATTTCCCTTTGTGAGCTAGAAAACTAAAACTTAAAAATGATTCGTTTTCATTTGAACTTGCTGGGTTTGATGCCTGTGAGGCCATCCATGTTTCGATAATCCAGGAACCGAGTCCTTATGGATTCTGTTAAATCAAACTTTGGGTCATTATTTTTATGAACTAGACAATGTTCTCATAAATCCCTATTGCTACTAATACAGATCCACTGACTTTGGATTTCTAGTTTTTGTAAAGCTTTGACCTTTCAGTGGCGATCACTGTGCGATTGAGTCTGATTCTGATTTCTCTTTAAGAAAAATATGTTTTTCCAACCTTTAGATATGGATTCTTAGTTTCCCAGAAAATGTTGCGTAAAGTAATATCGTGTATTGTCTCATGACCTGGTAGTATCTTATACCTCTACTAATTACCACACAATATTTATGTGCCCATGTTCTAAATCGTTGAATTAAAAACTGTTCAATCTTCCTGCTTCTCTTGTTGACTGGTTCAGCTTCTTTCTTGGTCTACTCATATCCAGTCGTTGTCCAAACTTTGAGCAACCGAAAATGTTCTCCCTCTAGAAACTACTCAAAACCATGGTTCAGTTTGAACTAATGCAGACTCTAATGCAGAATGGAGTTAAAAATAGAATTTCACTTGGTGTCGATCCCATGCTTTTTATGCTTTTAAATCCATGAAAGAACATTAGGTGTGTATTCTATTTTTAAGTGGTAATTTCTTGTACTGGAAAGGAATAGAAAGACTAGAAGGTCCTGCACTGATTAATTATTAGTGATCATAAGAAAAAAAAACTTAGCTACTCAATCATTTTGATACAGTTTATTATCAAAGTCTATTACAAATAAATAAGCATAGACAATGTGCCAGAGTGATTATTTCAGTGCTGCTTTGACTTGAAAATTGCTTCAGGAATCAGTTTTAGTTCTGCTGAGTTGTTGAAATTAGGTCAGGGGTTTGCTGTACGGTGAGCGTGTTTGCTCAGTCCTGAGGTGTCACATGGACCGAGACACAGTGCGTTCCAAGATCACTGTGTAAGCAGGTGGACACGAGGTAGAGATGGAAGAATCGGATAAGGAGAAAGAATGAGTCACAATACAGAGCAAGGTGAATGAGAGAGGGAATAATGCAAGGAGGCCTTCTGACGTAGAGAGGGGGATGTCACATGGCGAGAAGGAGGGAGGATGGGAGGCAGACACGCAGTAAGAAGGAGAAGGAGAGCGAAAGGAAAGCCAGTCATTTCCCTCCTGAATTTTCGCCGCGCAGACTGCCCTGCCTCTTTCCCTGCTACGTCATGACTGAGCAGGACTACGCAGATGCTGACAGGAGGAAGGAGACACTTCTGTCTGCCTGAAGCCGGCTTCTCAATCCTCTCACCGGATCTTTCATTGACTTTACAGAGCTCCTTTTGACCCTCATTTTGAGCCTGCCAAATAATACAACAGACTGGAAAGAAAAAAGCATAAGAGCTTTCTGCTTATTTTAACTCTTAAGACCTTTTGGAATATTCCTCATCTTCCTCCAATAGAGTAACTGAGCTGATAATTACAGATTGCCGTCACTTGCGGGATGCAGTTGTGCCTTAAAGATGAAGGTCAAATGTGTTTCAGACTGGATCAGAAGGATTTAGGACTGCACTCAAACTCCCCTGTGAAGTTAATCAAACTGATCTTGGAGCAACAGGAGCTCAATCAGACCTGGTCGACAGCTGGACAGATCATCTCAGCAGTCTCTATCTGAAATGTTGGAGTAAATTTACCTTTTAATCAAAGATTGAAACATTAACATTCAGTACTGTGGCTTGTTGGACATCGTGACCTATAAATCAGAAATGGTGTTAATGAATGTGTTCCCGAGTGGGGCTGACAGATAGATACGTCATTACTGCTGACTCACTGCGTGGACAAGAATTCCTCGCTTCATGCCCTAAATCTAGGTTTAAAGCCTCTGACTTTGATTTTACCTGACGAAAAAGTGGCACTGATTGGAAAAAATAGAAACATAAGTGTCTGAAAACGCAGTTGAAGCTAATTGCTCTCATCAGAGCGGTTTTTAAAGGCAAATTAAAAGAGGTTATTAATTTCTTCTTGGCAAGGAACAATCCTTTTTCTTTTAATCAAGTTCAACAACAATATTGGCTACTCAAAACAAGTTGCCCTTGACCTACTTTAGATGAAGGACAACATGATTGATTGGCTTCCACTTCAGTATTCACTCTATTGACTTCTTTGGGGCCACTGACCCTATCCAAGATTATTTGGACATACAGAAAGTGAATACTACTTATGTTTTGGCTGAAATATCTCTCAATATGAGATATCTTAATTTAAAGTGACCCCCCTGTCATCATGGTGGTAACTCGTCTAGAGCTGGAGCTACGCTACCAGGACAAGAAGCTGCGTGGCGTGACATGGAAGCTAACGCGGTCTGAACATGGTTTCCTGCCAGAGAGCTCATGGCTCATCGCGGCTCAGGTTATGGTCCCATACCTGATATCAGGACTTGGAATGGTCTCTGCTGGGATCCTAATGGACCTTATGCAAGTATGAAAAAACTTAAGATGTATTTTCTTCTTGTAGGAAACATATTATTAAATGCACAGAATACCATCAAAATATTCCAATAATAACTGTATTTGCTACACTACAACATACAAGCTAAGGTGCTTAAAGGCAGCTGGATGTAATTTTTTGTTGGGCTAACATTAATAGTAAAACAAACTTAAACAAGAAAGGTTCCGTTGCTTTCTATAGCTGATAAGCCTACAATAAAAGTTATTGAGCTGGCATATATAAATGGGGTTGGCATTTCCACCTCTGCAGTAAACAGTAATCCATTTATATCATAGAATAAGACAAACAAAGGCTAAATGTATTATATCTGATTATTTTGGTTTATTACTTACCAAAATATAGTTACCCAGAAGGCATAATGCTCCAAAGATTGTCAAACAACTTTAACTATGAGGTATCATGTAAAGCAGAAGTAATAAAAGAAAAAGTGTTGTGAGATTGGCCAATTCATTGGCTGGTCAAAAAGTTTTGCCGATATTTGCCATTTTTTGCTGCTAGATTAACAGGGAGTGTGTTTTCAGCTGAAGCTGTGTGAACGTTGAGTTTCAAGAAGTAGGTCTAAAAGCAGGTAACTCTGATGTTATCATCAGTACTTTGGAATTTCTGTCCTTTGGAGGCTGTATGAGTTGGAGCAGATCAGTAATGCATGTAAGTTACCTGAAAGGGCCTCTATTTCCAGATCTATTGGGGCACAGAAGGAGAAAGAAGCTTTAGTCAGCTTATTTCAGTTCTCTACTACATTGCTGTCAGTTAGATAATACTTGGAAATCCTATATCCCCACCACTCTATCCATCTTCTGTTTCAGTGGGGTTGGAAGACATAATTCCATTTCACACTCTTCCAGACATATTTGATCATCAGCTAGAAATTGAAAAAGCCAGAGCTCTCACACTCAGTATAATCTGTACATGAGCACAACTGCAGCCCTGTTGACACCCTTATGACTCAAATATTGCAGCAATGAGCAAATCGTAACATCACTTACTCTCATGCACCAAACACTGTGGAAACACTTTACTCATCCCAGTTTGGTGGATTCTTACTTTTCGATAAATTTGGCTAACAATTATTTGACCACCTGGGGGCGCTCATTAAGCTTTATAATGAAATAGCTACATGGTCAGATGATCTTTTAATATAAAAAAAATACAAAAATGAACAAGAAAAAGAAAAGTAATTACCCAGTCATGACGCAGCAGTGCACTGTGAAACGCATGCCATTGTTCTCTGTATATCAGTGGCAATAGTGCATATATCACACACTGTTAATAACAGGAACAGCTCAAAAGTGATACACACACTTTAAAGAAGGTTAAGGACTTGATGCTCTGTAAAATGTCCTTTGTTTCTTTAGGTTTAAAACCACATAACTTGTTTTTTAATACGCCAGCATACACGCCTACACAGAAAACAGTGTAACAGCATCTTTAGCACTAAAATACTAAAAAAGTTGGAGAACCACTGCAGTAGGTGAAATGGTTGATTAGTTGTTTTTTTAGCAGAGGTGTAAGGAAGTTTCTTTAAAGCAGACAGGCCACATGGAGGATCAGCTGTTGTAATCAGCTTTGATCCAGAGATGAAATGTTGAATAACATCCACCTCCCTAAATCAGATCTTAGATGTGTGTGAGAGAATATGGAGCCTCAGAGAGTGATGGTTAGTTAAATGTTTTGTTTAAATATAATGTTTGAAGATAAGCTAAGAAGAAGCGTAGGGCACAGTGGACAGATGAACTGGGATGCTGTATGACGGTCTTCTGATGCTTCTACTACACATTGGAACTACACTAAAATGAAAGCTTAGCCTTACTTATTTATATAGTGCCTTGCAAAAGTATTCACTCCCCTTGACCTTTGTCATGTTTTGTTGCCTCACAACCTGCAATTAAAACAGATTATATGACAGTTTCCACCATTTCATTTATAGAACATGCCTACAACAAACAGCAAATAGGACTAAGTAACAGAAAAATTCAGCGTGCATAACTGTTCACCCCCCGTAAAGTCAGTAGAGCCACTTTTGTGGCAATTACAGCTACAAGTCTCTTTGGATAAGTCTCTATGAGCTTTCCACATCTTGCCACTGGAATTTTCATACATTTTTTAACTGCTTCAGCTCCTTCATGTTGTAACCACAGATTCTCAATTAGATGGAGGCCTGAACTTTGACTAGGTCATTCCAACACATTTAAATGTTTCACCTTAAACCACTCGAGTGTTGGTTTAGCAGTATGCTTCGGGTCATTGTCCTGCTGAAAGGTGAATCTCCCTCCCAGTCTCAAATCACAGGAAGACCGACAGGTTTTGCTCAAGAATATCCCTGAATTAAGCACCATCCATCTTTGCCTCGACTCAGGGAAGTCTAGTGGCATTTGGGGATGGTGGGGGGTATATATTGACGTTCGTCTGAAACCACCAGTGTGTGTTGCAAACCAGTGCTTCTTTTGACATGAATTTTTCCATCAAAGATATTTTGATTGAAACTCACCCTGCCTCTTGTGCATTGTCGTTGAATATCAGCAGAAGTGGACCACGTCCCAAGATGTGTCTGTGTGTGACAGCCGACAGACTCAGCATTCTAGAAACTGACCAGAATGTGTATAAACACGCACAGCTGCATATAGAATACTAAAAGTACGGCTCCACACCATATTAGGGTTTATCCCTTTTTTTTCAACGTCACAGGATTATTTGGTGTTCCTAAACTGACAACTATTTGTTGTCATACTAGAAATCCAAAAAGTAGAATTGATCAAGCTAGACTAATTTCTTTTTGGCAGATTAAGACTTAGGGGGTATACTGAAGGAGAAATAAAATATTGTTTAATTTTCTTATTAACAATACAGGGGTTAGACAATGAAACTGAAACACCTGGTTTAAACCACAATAATGTATTAGTATGGTGTAGGGCCTCCTTTGGTGGCCAATACAGCATCAATTCGTCTTGGGAATGACATATACAAGTCCTACACAGTGGTCAGAGGGATTTTAAGCCATTCTTGTTGCAGGATAGTGACCAGGTCACTACGTGATACTGGTGGAGGAAAACGTTTCCTGACTCGCTCCTCCAAAACACCCCAAAGTGGCTCAATAATATTTAGATCTGGTGACTGTGCAGGCCATGGGAGATGTTCAACTTCACTTTCATGTTCATCAAACCAATCTTTCACCAGTCTTGCTGTGTGTATTGGTGCATTGTCATCCTGATACACGGCACCGCCTTCAGGATACTATATTTGAACCATTGGATGCACATGGTCCTCAAGAATGGTTCGGTAGTCCTTGGCAGTGACGCGCCCATCTAGCACAAGTATTGGGCCAAGAGAATGCCATGATATGGCAGCCCAAACCATCACTGATCCACCCCCATGCTTCACTCTGGGCATGCAACAGTGTGGGTGGTACGCTTCTTTGGGGCTTCTCCACACCGTAACTCTCCCGGATGTGGGGAAAACAGTAAAGGTGGACTCATCAGAGAACAATACATGTTTCACATTGTCCACAGCCCAAGATTTGCGCTCCTTGCAACATTGAAACCGACGTTTGGCATTGGCATGAGTGACCAAAGGTTTGGCTATAGCAGCCCGGTCGTGTCTACTGACCCTGTGGAGCTCCAGACGGACAGTTCTGGTGGAAACAGGAGAGTTGAGGTGCACATTTAATTCTGCCGTGATTTGGGCAGCCGTGGTTTTATGTTTTTTGGATACAATAAAGGTTAGCACCCAAACATCCCTTTCAGACAGCTTCCTCTTGCGTCCACAGTTAATCCTGTTGGATGTGGTTCGTCCTTCTTGGTGGTATGCTGACATTACCCTGGATACCGTGGCTCTTGATACATCACAAATACTTGCTGTCTTGGTCACAGATGCGCCAGCAAGACGTGCACCAACAATTTGTCCTCTTTTGAACTCTGGTATGTCAACCATAATGTTGTGTGCATTTCAATATTTTGAGCAAAACTGTTCTTACCCTGCTAATTGAACTTTCACACTCTGCTCTTACTGGTGCAATGTGCAATCAAAGACTGGCTACCAGGCTGGTCCAATTTAGCCATGAAACCTCCCACACTAAAATGACAGGTGTTTCAGTTTCATTGTCCAACCCCTGTATGTCACATTAGTGAGTCATTATTTACTCTATAGTACCTTCTTCAAGGTTTCTTAAAATCATTCTGACATGGTGGATAATCACCGTTAGGCCAAATCCTAACTTTTAGTGACAAATTGCTGTCTTATTAGAGCTTTCTGTTGCTCCCAACGTAATTTTTGAGAAATGACCACAGGTTCTAAATGAATTTGAGGGGGATCCGGAGAGTTTCTTGTCCAAGGTTCAACATTGTAGTGATCTGATCTCTTAGTCAGGTCTTTATCACTTTTGCCTCTGTGGAAAATGTACAGATCATCACCAAACTGTAGGAAGAAATTGTTCTTGAAGGACATTTTGATCCAACTAATAACTCATGGTCAAGTTTTGTGGACACTCACTTGTTTGGAAGAGAATGAACCCAAACATGTATTATATGAGGAAGATTCTTCTTAGCTCTCGTCTTTTCTCCTCCATACTAATGGCTCTGTGTCAACCAGAAGAGGATTCATGACACATAACTTTGCAACAGTCTTCTGTTTATCCTTGTGGTTTGATGCCCTGAAGCCGTGTTTACTGCTGCTGAACGTCTCCCATTGTTTCTGACTATGTTGTTTCTGCTGCAGTATTTTAGGCAACAGATCCCTTAAATGTGAGAACCTTTAGATACAAAGTGATTATTGATGCATGTTCACACAAGACCCAAGCTTGTCATAACGTTCAATTCAATTCAGTTTATATATACCCATGTTGTCAGGTTATAGCTAAACTTTAACATATTTTGGGAGAGATTTTACATGATAGACCAACACAAAGTAGGGCTTAATTGTGAAGTGGAATTAAAATGAATCATATTTTCCAAATGTTTTGCAAATAAAAATATAAATATATGTATTCAGCTCCTTTAGGTAATTACTTTGTGGAACCAGCTGTTGTTACATTCAAACCTGGATCCTCTTTTTACCAGCTTTGCGTGTCCAAAATTTCTTTTTTCATTTCAGTCAGATTGGGTGAAGATCATCTATGAAGAGCGATTTTCCACTCTTGAAACAGATTCCTTATTGGATTTAGCTCTGGACTTTGAATAGGGCATTTTAAGACATGGATATGCAATGATCCAAACCATTCCTTTGTAGCTCCGACTGTATGTTTATGGCAGAGTTGTGTACAGTAGCCAACAGTTGTACTCAACTAAGAGTAGTGTTACTTCGACATATAATCATCAAAAACAATTCGCAAGTAAGAATAAATAACCATTTGGTGAAAAGTAAAAAGCCTACTCAAGCACTGAGTATTTGAGTAGTACTGTTAAGGAGATAAGATATAAAATATAAAATGATTTACAGGTTCTGGTACTTTAAATAATAACATAAAACGTTTGTAAAAAATAAATTGCATCGTCACAAAATAACACATTTGGGCAGAAGAGACAGACATTTCCAGATCATTTTTAACAACATAAAGGTTCTGAAACCAGTAGGTAATTTATATATTTTAGAACAATGCAAAGTTCTTCCAGGGACAATTCAGTAAATTTACTGTCATTCAGTAAAATGAAAAGTCGTGGGCGGAGTAGCCAGAAAATTTACTCAAGTAAGAGTCGCAATACCTCCGAATAATATTACTCACGCAGAACCAAAAAGTGTAGTGCAGTAAAACCACTCCTAGAAGTACATTAAAAAAAGAGTAAATGTAAACTAGTTCCTATCCACCTCTGGGTTAAGGTCGTTGTCCTGCTGGAAGGTGAACCTCCTCCGCATGTCTGAAGTCTTTTCCAGCGGCAGGTTTTCTTCCAGAATTGCCCTCCATCCATCTTCCTATCAACTCTGACCCACATCCCTGGCCCTGCTGTGGAAAGGCATACCCACAGCATCATTCTGCCACTACCATGTTTCACTGTTGGGATGGGTTGCTCACGGTGATGCCAAACAAATGTTTTGGGTCATATTTGATTTTTTCTTCAACTTGTAAAAGGGAATATTTAATGGAAATTGCAGCTTTTACCTAATGACCACTATTTTAAACTATTTCAAACTATGTTGCATTTCTTCTCTCAGTGCTAATAGGAGCATATAGGGTTAATTTAAACCATCTGTAGCTTAAAGGGGTTTATTATAATATAATTAGGGAAATACTGTATTCATTGCATCCCTAGTCAAAATCCATGTCCTATGTAAAATCGTTTCATACTTGCTATTAAATCCCATTAAAGTCTTATGTATTTCAGTGTATTTTTTGCAGCTCTTGTAAAAGCTTTTATCATCTCAGTAGAGAAGTTTCAATTTTAGTTGAGCTTGGTTTCCTTCTGTATTGGACCATTTAGTATATTCAAACAGCCGCACACTGTTCTCCTTTTAGTTTCAGGTCATCCACAATCTCTGCAGAAATATGATTGTTTAAGGCCTTGCTTTACAAAAGACCATTAGCAGCATTTGCAAGTTTTCTGGACAAATTATATCATTTTTTATCATATCCAAACAAAATAATCCTCCAGATGGCCTATAATGCATTTTATATTCAATGTGGTTCCTGTGTTGGTCTTGCTCTGCCATCATTGTTTTCATACATCATTATTTCCGGGGTGTTTTCCTTATTCCTGTGTCTGACTTTCTCCCTTGCCTCATTTATTCATGCTATCCTGCTCTTATGCATTATTTAAAGACCTTGAATCTGCCCGCATGAGCGTCACTCATGCTAAATCTGCATTATAATACTCAAAAACCCACTGAACCTTAGTGGTGTGGGTTTGTGAAAAGTTGGCTGCTGGGTTAGTTTAGAATATGTTATAGACTGTCTTATGTAACTGGATCAGTAAGAGGGAGGGGGTCAGAGGCTACATGTGAGTAGGTTTAGATGTCTCTGATGAGCATAAATATGTTTTTTTTTTTTTTTCTGTGTGTGTTGCTGTCTGCTCTGTAACTTTGTGCGTGATATCTAATTTCCTATGTGAATGTGTGTTTCAGCACTGGGAGGTGTTTAAGGTGATAACTGAGGTTTTCATCTTGATTCCTGCTCTCGTTGGGCTCAAAGGAAACCTGGAGATGACCCTGGCTGCTCGGCTTTCCACCGCTGTAAGAACCAATCAATTTTCTTCAAATTGCAAGGAGGCAACACTCCCTCCCTCCTAATAAACCCTAATGATTAGATTCAACACAATACAGTTTCTTGAATTTTTCTGCATTTTGTCCTTTTCCAACCTCAAATTTGAATGTAGTGTAGAAAGACTTTATGTGATTGGTCAACACAAATTAGTTCGTAATTGTGAAGTGAAAGGAAAATGATGGATTTCAAGATAAAAGTATAAACAATTAAAACCTGTGGTATGTATCAGCCTCCCCCCTATGAGTCAATATTTTCTAGAAACACCTTTCTCAGCAGGTCCAGCTGCAAGTCTTTTGGGAATGTCAGCTTTACAGATCTACAACCTGAAATTTCAAATGATCTCTTCTTTGCAAAATAGTTTAAGCTCAGTGAGATTGAATTGAGAGGATATGTGAAAAACAGATTGTCAGTTGGATTTATGTCTGGACTTTAACTGGGCCATTTTAACACATGAATATGCTGTGACCATTCTGGTTGCATGCTCAGGGTCGTTGTGCTGCTGGAAGGTGAACCTCTGCTCAGTCTCAAGTCTTTGACAGCCTCTAACAGATTTTCTTCTATGATCACCCCATATTTAGCTTCATACATCTTCCCATCAACTCTAGCCTCCTTGTCCCTCTTAAAGGAAAACATCCCCACATCATAATATTGCCACTGCCAAGTTTCATTGTTGAGATGGTGTGTTCAGGGAAACATGCAGTGTTAGTTTTTGTCACACACAGTGTTGTGCCTGTAGTCCAAGAAGTTCAGCTCAAGCCAGATTGGTGCAATGCCCGACTAATAGTTGTCCAAAGATTCTTCCACCTGAGCTGTTCATCTCTACAGCTCATCCTGAGTTACCATGGGCCTCTTGGCAACTTCACTGAATGATTCACTCCTTGTCCTGCCTGTCAGTTTATGTGGATGATCATGTGTTCATAAGTTTGCAGATGCATTGTGGTCTTTAGATTTTCAGATAATAAAGTGAATAGAGCTCTGTGAGATGTTGAAAGCTTGGGATTGTTTTATACCCTAACCCTGCTTTAAACCACGACTTTCTCCCTGACCTGTCTGCTGTGTTCCTTGGTCTTTGCGATGCTTTCTGTTTAATAATGTTCTCTAACAAACCTCTAAGGCCAGGAACAGATCAGCTGCATTTATACTGAGATCAAGGTGAAACTGGTGGACTCGGTTTACTCGGCAGGTGACTTCTGAAATCAGTTGATTGCCCTGGAAGTATTAGGCTGATCTGGGTGTGGGCGGAAATCCCCAACTGAGTACCTCGGTGCTGCTGTTGTCCCTCCAGTGAGACCAAGGCACAGTTCTTTGCTGCTTTAAGTAGTAAACAGGAAGGTTCTGACTATGTCTGTGTTTACACTCCCACCAGAACGACAGACGATCCTTTTAAATGTGACACGAGGTTAAAAAAGAATAATTTGATTCACAATAAAATATATTTTGATGCTGCTTCTCTGTTGTAGGCCAACACGGGCCAAATGGATGACCCGGACAAACAATGGACCATGGTGTGCAGCAACCTGGCTCTTATTCAGGTAACAACGTCTGCATTCACACTGCAGGTAGAGGTGGAGGTTTGTCGATGTGGTGCTACATAAGCTCTGAACACTTCGATCAGACGACAAGTACACGCATGTTTTTTAGCTATGTGAAAAATGTTGTGTTCTGTATTCATGGTGTCATTCTGCAGGTTCAGGCCACAGTGGTGGGATTCCTGGCGGCAGTGGCAGCCATCTGTTTAGGTGCAATCTCCAGGGGAGGTGTAGAACTGGATCAGGCAGCCGTCCTGTGCGCCAGCAGCATTACCACTGCCTTCGTTGCTGCTCTGTCCTTGGGTATGTATTGGAAGGGGGCATGGTGGGCTCACTTCAGCTTTGGCTGAAATTCCATGTTTGTAAGAAATCTCACCCTTGGGTGTCTGAATGTTAGAGCAGCTGAAAACCTCAGAAGAAGCCAAGTTCCGTCATTGTGCTTTAGGGTTTGATGACATTTAAATTAGTGATCTGTTCAGGTAAATTCTGCTGCATTCACTGCTCCTCAAAGGTGGGAGTTGTTCACAATGTTGCTCTTGCATTCTATTCTGAGATTACAGGCAATTATTTTCACTAATAAACACTAGAACTGCCATGGTGGACAGATTTACCCTGGGAATTTTCAACCCTTTGTAACTCTCTTAAACTAAACCTCCTGTGTCTCATACATTTTCATACATTTGGTTTATTTAACATCTCTTTGATTTTGTAAAAGTTTGTTGACAATAAATGAAAGAGGTATAGCCATGTAAAGCTTTATCTATAACTATAAGAGCCACAGGGGTCATTGTGACCTTCCTGTAGTAACCAGGTTTTAGAGTAAGGTGTTGACAATAACGGCAAACAAACTAAATCTTTACAGATTCTGTTTATTAATTGATTGATAATTGCAATACGTATATCGAAATCATAGTTCTCACTGTATTGACAGGGTTAATTATAACTATTGTAGCACAGATCAACTGGCCAATGATTGAAATCTACAATTATTTTTTTTTGGAGGTGTTTTTATGTTCAAAGTTTACGTCTAATTGTAAAATTCATAAAACTTTAATTCGCATTATTATTATGTGGTATAAATGTTAGAAATAAAAGTGGAATTAGCAGGTAAGAGCTTAATAAAATGTATGGCAGGGTATACAGTAGAAGGACAAGAGTACAAGAATTAGTGCAGAATGTTTTTGATGTTTTTTGTGGGGAGGTCATCTGTTACAAGGGCTCCCTCTGCTGGTTCTATGCAGTAACCAAGCTTTTCTAGTCTTAACTGACAGAAAGAGATGGGATGCATCATAAAATAATAGCTGGAACATCTGGTTATATGTAGCCCTATCTTCATTTGTACCAGTCAGTCAGTCATTTTCTAGCGCTTCTTCCATAGTGGGTCGTGAAGAAGCTGGTGCCTATCTTCAGCAGTCTATGGGCAGGAGGCGGGGTCCACCCTGGACAGGTCACCAATCCATTGCAGGGCAACACACAAACAACCATACACACACCTAAGGTCCCCTAAGGGCAATTTAGAGAGACCAATCAACCTAACAGGCATGTCGTTGGACTGTGGGAGGAATCCAGAGTACCTGGTGAGAACCCACGCATGCACGGAGAGAACATGCAAACTCCAGAAAGACCCCAAGCTGGGAGTCGAACCCAGGACCTTTTTTTTTGGATCTTCTTGCTGCAAGGCAACAGTGCTGCCAACTGCGCTACCGTGCAGCCTTCATTTGTACCATTTAAAGTAAAAAAACGTTTTAAATTTTCCTTTTTTTGCTGAATGCACCTGAATGCTCATCCCACAGGTTTTCCCACCCATTTTCAGTTTACTGGTAGCACCAGATTCCTTTTTAGAATCTCCTGCTTCTTCAAACATGATGCCATGCACTCTAACAAGCCTCTTTGCAAGAGAAACAGGCCCACAGCATCACAGGTCATCTGCCATACCTAACAGCGGACATTGGATGCTTATTCATATCAAAGTCACCTGGAGTTTTTGATACCAAAAACTCAATCATAGTCTTATCTGACTAAAGGACAGAGTTAAAGTCCTGGTAGAGTTTCATGTGGACAGTACCTAATGGTTGTTCTTCAGATCTGGTGACCGAGATGCTGCTCTTTGCTGCAGTTTTTTAACAGTGAGCTTTAGACATCTTTTGACCAGATACAGTGAGCAGAACTGCTCACTGTATCTAGCAGAAGAACACATTGGGTCTCTGTGTCACATCATATTTAGACCCGATGGCAACAGAGAGGTATTACTAATCAGAGCTTCCTAGATTTAAAAAAAAACAATGTTTCTCTTTTTTTTTTCTAGTATGATTGTTGGAGGAGCCAACAATTGGGCCGCCACTGATTTAGTAAAAAATAATAATACCTAAGATGTTTTTTTTTTTTCTCCTATTGAATAAATGTCACTCAAATTAAAGGTTGAATGTGAGATTATGCTACATAAAAGATTTCATTAAGAGCATCACCCAGACTTTGTTTCCTGCATCTATGCATGTTGTTCCAACATGTAATTTCTACATTATCTATTACTGCGTGTTATTTTCAAGCTTTAACTTAGAGCAGAAAAGCCTCTTTCTTTATGTTCTATGGTAGCCTGCCTCTAAATGTCATTTATGATTTTAAAAAGTTTCTTTTACTACCCACCCAGCAAGCAGTCCCTCCTTGTGGCTCATTGATGCAAAACATTCTTTGTAGATACTAGCTGACATGTACCTTTTTACCATTTTGTTGTGCTATTAACCTGTAAAAAGGTTTCCCCACTTTTCTGTGCTTTATGTAAATCTTATTTACCCCCCTAACCCCCCCCCCCCTTGTAGGCCTGGTGATGATCGGAGTGATCATAGGCTCCAGGAAGGTGGGAATCAACCCAGACAATGTGGCCACGCCCATTGCTGCCAGCCTGGGGGATCTAATCACACTGTCCCTGCTGGCTGGGGTCAGCAGCACACTCTACGAGTACATAGGTGAGAAACACGGCAGAACTGATTCAGAGGTCAACATGCTTCAATGTTGGATTGGGCTTTTTTCAGATCAGACCACAAGATGGCAGCAAAAATGAGGTCCAATTTCATACAGAAACATGATGGTACTGTTCAACTGCTTTTTTCCAGGTTGCTCTTAACTGCTCTGAGCTTCAGTTATAGATTGAGTTGTGTGTTACAACTGCATCTCAATGAATTAAAACATCATCAAAAATTCAGTTCAAATAGTTAAACCTGTATGTTATACAGATTTAATATGCAGAGTCTGGCATATTTTAAGCATTTAGATCAGTGAATTTTGTTGATTATGGTGCACAGCTGATAAAAAACATCAATTTAATTTCAGTAAAAGTACTAAAATAGTTATAACTAAATTATCTATTATGACCATGTTATTGCCTACAAATTAGGAGGGAATACTGCTGAGTTGATAGTTGGCCAGCAAACAGTGACTGACACCATAAGCATGAAGGAAAAACCACAATCACTCATGCCGAGGAATCTGGCTGTTCGCAGAGTGCTGCATCCAAGCATGTTAGAAAGTTCAGTGGAAGGAAAAAGTATAATTGACTGTATTTGGCCATAACACATTGGAACTGCACTGATCCACATGCTGATAACAGTAGCCTGAAAACCTTCTCATGACCTGATGCTACCATAGATATTAGCTCTGCACATGTTTTATTTTTCTTATGTTTGAATTACCTCTCACAGAAATCTGGTACCTATCTCCTTTGGTGTGCCTGGTTTTCCTGGCTCTGATCCCACTGTGGGTGGTGTTGGCCCGAAAAAGTCCACAGATCAGAGAGGTTCTCCGCTCAGGCTGGCAGCCTGTTATAGTAGCCATGTCCATTAGCAGGTATGGACTAAAATGTTGCTTTCTCAGCAGATTTATTTCATACTTGTAAATGGCAATGTACAGTACTGTGCAAAAGTATTAACATCCTTCCTTCACTTTACACATGATTTGCTTCCAAGAAACCAGGCTTTCTTGTAAATCCTGATCAGCAGTTTCTCTAAATAGTTGCTTTTAACATTTATTGTGCTGAGTGCTCCTAAAAATGAGAAAAGTAGACAACTGTAGGACAAAGGATGACATCAGTCCTAAAAAGAAACTATTAGAAATCAAAACAACAATCTGACAGATGCATCATTCTTCATTTGATCTTTATCTGTATGCTAGGGTTTCAGTTAAAAGCTTTTCGGGAATCACTTTGTTGATGCAAATATCATGTTCTATTAAATTGGGTTATGTTGAGTATTTTACATAGATTCAATTAAAACGAAGGGAACAGATTGTGTTTTTGTGACAGGCTGCTGGTAAAAATGTCTAAACATAAGCTCTTTGCTATGTTTTCTGTTATTTGTCCGCCCAAAACTGGCTCTCAGAACCCTTTATTTGTCTGAATCAGTCCTAGAGCAGACCTACTGTAAGTAACCTTAAGCACCAAAAACCTTTAAAAAAACGTTAAAATACTGTTTAAGCCTTGATTTGGGGGACATGGCTTTTGACCCAGGACGGTGGACAGTAGGAGGCGCCATGATGCATAAAAAATGTCATTGGAAAACATGAGACAAATGAGAAAGATGCAATACTTTATATAGACTGGATTTTATTTCTTATTTTATTATTTGAATGGTAAAAAAAATCGAATTTCTGAAAAATGAAGTTTTGCAGAGTGATTTAATATAAAGACTATCCACCAGTTACAGAATATATTGAAATATTTCTGATTTCTCAGTCATTCTCTGTTATTTTTCAGTTTTGGAGGCCTTATACTGGACAAGACAGTGAGTGACCCCAACTTTAAGGGGATGGCAGTCTTCACACCTGTTATTAATGGTAAACTGATCAGTCCTTTCTTGTGATTCCACTCTTCCATATTCTTTACCTTGTTTTATTTCTGCCCTAACAGGACTAATGCATTTAAAATCAATCCTGTCTTAAAACGTGTTGAGTTAAACTTAGAGAAACAAGCAGTACCATCTGGGCTGCATGTCGGAATCTGAACAGCACAATAAACTCCAGAGTCCTAGTCTTTGCTGAATAGTAAATAACGGCATAGTAATAGAACTGAGTTCTTTTATCACATTACATGCCAGTATAAATGCTACCTGCTGATTTCAGTCATGGATGTTCAAAACCGTTTTAGTTTGCTCAAAGATGCCAAATTGAATGTTGGTAGAAAAGTCCCACCCAGAAAGCAAAGTGTAGACAAACTTGAATGTTATTAAAAAGATGAAAGAGGAAACCGAACACTTATACGAACACGTATACCCTTTCTTCTTTACAATTATGGAAAAATTGGTGATAGTCCATCGCATAAAATGTGTAAATACTTTTACAAGGCATTGTACGCTTTGTCCTCTCAAGGTCTTTTTGAATTTAAAGTGTTAATCCAGATCTGTTTAAATCATTATTCCTCTCAATACTCAAGCAGCTTTAGACGACTGTCACTAAAATAAAACAGCCTTAAACCTGCAATTAGCATTTAAACTGGATAAAAAGACATTTGAGTTGCAAATACTCCTGTCCAACAAACATAACCACAAGAGGAGAGCTCAAAGGAGTGACTGCTTTGAACTGATGTACCCTGCAATGATGACCCAACTCAAGCATTTCCTTTTTTTTGCCCCAACTTGATTTAAATTGCAATCGCGGAATGAACTGAAACCGTCTGTTGTCTGGAAGGCAAAAGAGAGGTCTAAAATTATCGCTAATGCTTTGGAAAACACTTGGCTCCAATTCTAAGGAATATTGATGTTGAAGTTGATGGTGCTGAAACATGTAGAACTTCCAGTTTCTCCTGAGAAACAAAATTTAAAAAACTGCAACATTTAGAAGAGCACCAGCACTATGATGCAGAGAAACAAGGTACCTTGATAAAAGCTCAGTTTTTATTGTACCTTTGCAACCGGACAAGTTGCACAAAGCTCTTCAGAAACATAGATTTTGACATTCATGCACAAACAGCCTCAGGCAGTCATCAACTCCTGCAGGGAACTAATGACACCAAAATTCAGTGACTTCTGAAGGCAGTTGTTTGCCCTGGATTTTGTTTAGGTGTATCGGAGTAAACAGCTGCATAATTTTTCTTCCATTCTGCAATTAAGTGCATTGAGGTTTGGGTGTAAATAAGGTACTGTATCTGTGGAGGTTCAGTTTGGAAAATTGCTCTAAAGCACAAGTGGAGGCAAGCTTGAAAAAAAAAAGGGTCCTGAGATGGAGCGGTTTGGCTGTGAGGTGATGCATGCAGAGATCCTCTGAGTATAGAAGTCAATGCAACCACTAATGTTGCACAGCCAGTCCCAGCACAGCTGACAGGGCCTTTAATAACCATCCACTCAGGTTGTCACTGTGTCTCATTTAGTTTCCACTGTGGTTCCCTATCCTTCCTCTCTGCTGTGCCCCTCCACTGAATTCCAAATTTTCCAATCTGGTTTGAATTTCCTATTGCTCCACTCTGATGTGCCTATAAAACCAGTGAGTTTTTTTTTTTTCCCATTTGACTAAAAACCAATCTGTCATTAAAAGGTGGTGATCCGTGTTAAGCTAGGAGACCCTTGTCTGGAGCAAAATCAATATGGCTATTAAAAATATGGCAGCTTCATAAATAATCGTATGCCCAGGTCAGATTGAAAGACTAAAAACTGCCTGAGTCCATCTGTGTCACAATAAAACAAGTGAAAATGACTTTTTAAATGCAGCTCAGAAAGTTTTATGCAGATGCCAGAGTTTGATACATAATGATTTTTGCAGAACTGCAGCCACATTTATGGCTGCAGGTGAGGTCTGAGATAACGGTCCACAGACCAGGACTGAAGTGTTCCTTAGGCTGAACCTGCCTATAAGATGTGTCTGGGTCAGTGTTTGGATAAAATGCTCTGCAGGCGTGAAGATTTCATGTTTCTGACTCAAATGTTAAAATCACATTATTGGATTTCTCAGAAGTCTTTTTAAATTATTTATTTGGCATAAATTGAGCTTCAAATGAATTATTTTGAGATGCACTGATCAAAGATTTTGTGACCAATTTCTGATCACCGATCCTGTGAGTCTTCTTTCTCAAAAACAGCCCAAGTTTACAGGTTACAATATTTCAGATTTACTGTCATTTGTTTTTTTTAGATCATTCCTTCTAACTGTACAGAGGCTTTAAGAAACAGTTCTATTGTGATCGATATATAATTACTTACATTAGCTCCAGTGTTTTTGTTAAATAGCGAGCAGTCAGTGTTACACAGCTCTGCAGTTAACTTCACTCTTATTTCAAAACAAACACAAAATGATTACATTGTTGACATGTTAAACTGTTTTAGCATCTTCTGTTAACAGCTAACCGGATTCTGTGTGTATTCACTGTAAAGTTAGTACACCCTTACTTTAACTGTGAGCTTTCCAAAAACCTGCTAACATTTCTGCAAACAGACCAACTTTACTGTAAAACATTCAGCTTCCTGGTTTCTGCTAATATCCACTGTTATCCCTGTTTAAGTAGAGAGTTGAAGCCAACAGGCCTTTATAATAGTACAGCTTCCTTTCCAGTTTACTTAAAACCGCTTACAGTTACTAAAAAAATACCAAACTTTAATTCTTCTTTGGCAGTGACAATTTCCACTGTATGGTGCATTCACTGATAAAATAAAAGATCAGATTTTTAAGCTTCAGCCAGCTGTTCACTGATCAGGGCCAATGAAGCATAAAATTGGCAGATTCAGGTCGAAAACTGACTCCTCTTTGCTTTGAACCTTAGCTTGACGCATCCTATAAATGTCAACCCTAATCTTAAGTAATGCATTACTCACTACATGAGTATCCACTCTTTGCCCATCCCATGTGTAGGAGTGGGTGGAAACTTGGTGGCCATCCAGGCCAGCAGGATTTCAACATACCTGCACTTCTGGAGTGACCCAGGTGTGCTGCCCAGCAAAATGAGCCGACACTGGCCCAATCCGTGCATCACCTTCTTCTCTTCAGGTAGACTCACTCGTCTCGGTCGTGTCAGTGAGATCTGAGGTGTTTTACCAAAGTTTTCCTTTTCCACCTGATATAGCTACAGAGAGTTCTAATGGTATTTTGCTATGCTGACGTAAAAATGCTGCTATTCCTAACTGTAACTCACAAAGCTGAAGAAATATTTTTGGTGTTATAAACATTCACTTGTGGTGACAAACCACCACAATAGGACTGAAGGCATCAACATTTTTGTTACAATTAGTGAATCATAGATCAGAATTTTGTTTGTTTGGATCTGCGAATACCAATTTTAGCTGTTTCTGACTTCTCTTGAAAAACTATATTACACACAAGTAGGCAACTCATTTCTATGGTCTGACTGAAACTGAACTGAAAAAGAAAAGAACTGTAATATGTGTAAAAACCATATTCAGAATATTGTTTCTAGCTTTCCTGCCAACGGCCAACATGAATTGTTTCTGTTGAGGTTGAGGAATGTCATGTGGCTGTTAAACAGGGTTTTAATATTTTAAACAAAGATAAAATGAACAGAGTTATAATTTTATACTGGCTTTAACACCTTATATTAGCTATTAGTTTGGTTAGAATATTACAGAAACAGCATTGATTCTGAAAGCTGGGGTCATAACTCATCAAGTGTGGGATATTGAGATCCTCTTTTGAACTTGAACTAAATAACATTTATGATGGTAAAACTTTCTTGTGCTATGAATGTTACAAGAGATAAAAATCAGGTCTTGTAGGCAGATAAAACTAATACATGAACAGTTGATACTCTTTGTTTTGTCATTTTACTCTTGGTTAACCAACTTCGCTCTAATGCTTTTATACTCGATTGATGGTCAGGGTTACGAGCGTATTCTACTGCTGCTTTGTGGTTTGGCAGCTGAAACATTTGGGAACCATCATAGATCTTGAGAACGTAGATCCTGACATTGAAACTCAGATTTCCTAAAGGCTGACAACATTTCTAAATCCGGCATGTTAAAGAACAGACAGCTCAAAAGGAAAGCTCAAAGGAATTAACAGAGTAACTCAGCTGTAATACATTCAGCCTTCCTGTTATCTGCAGGAGTCTTGCTCTCACTCACTCCCACACAGACTGGATGAATCACACATGTTTCAACATATCGCAGAAAACGTTTCTATTTATATTGCTTCTTACACGTCTTGTGCTTCCTTTGACTTTAATTCTAACACCTCACTGAAAGTTTAAAAAATGGATGACATTGAGTCCCTGACCTAAGTAGCAGCCTCCACACTGAAGATTGGTGTTGCCAGAGCAACCTGGTAGTGCTTAGACATAGGACATCAGCTTCTTATCAGTCAGCGCTGATCAAGGAAAACATCATTCAGTCCCTTTCAGCTGGTCTCTGTGCATTTCTAGTTTTCAGTGCTAAAAAAAGAACAAGGATCAAGGATATTATTGTCATACCCGCTCACATCTACATGTTTAGTTACTAAATTTAGACTCAGGTCCTGGTTAAGATGCCTAATAAGAATAAAAACAAAAAACATTAAAAGTATAACATTAAAAGCTAAATCTAATAATAATAGCAATTAGTAAAACTGATTAATAGCTGAGTAGAAATGCACTTTCTTTACAATCTCATTATTTATGGTAAATATAAAGACCACAACAAAACTAAAGAGGCAACAATTACTGAAATTGCATTCATTTTTCTGTTAAAACGGTAATAAATCAAAAAGGAAAAAAAAATGCCACCAGCAAATCAGAGCCAGCTTTTTTTGTAAAACAGAAATAAATACAAAGGATAATATATAACATTATGTTGGAAAGTGAAACAGCCTAAAAAGTAAACCAAGTTACATGTTATGCAGCAAATATTATGTTTTTATTATAGTTGTTAGTCAAGAACAGACATGAACCTCTGCTTTCATGTCCCATGTTGGAATCTAAACACATGCAGATTTTAGGCAGTTGTCCAGATTTATTTCCTCAACAACAGAAACAATGTTCTTGGTAGCATCCAGGAAAATTAATGGGAATGGAGCAAGATAAAACAGTGAATGACAGTCCATCTTCTCTTTGTGTCCCAGGGGTGAACTCTAAGTCAGCGCGGGTGCTGCTGATGCTGGTCATACCCGGGCACCTCGTCTTCCTCTATGCCATCTCTCTGCTGCAGGGAGACGAGGCTCCTGTCACTGTAGCCTTCACCATCTGCTACTTGTGTGCCGCTCTGCTCCAGGTAAACTGACTCAGCTGCTTGCACACAGTGGGCCTCATTTATCAAAACCTGGCAGAGACTTAGGCTCAGCTATGATCATAGGACAAGCTTTATGTGTGAATGAAACCTTGTGTTTACTAGCCAATCCCATCGTATGAACACACAGGTGTCAAAATGTCTGACGGCAGGAAACGGACATTATTTACATACTACATCCTAATTTTTTTTTAAAAAAGGTTTTAGCGCCCTTGCCTTCAGAATGCAACATGAATGAACCAAAGACAGAAAACAAGATTTATTTCTCCCAGATAAAAGACAAATAGAAAGCCTGAAGCCTTAGCAGATGCTGCGTAAAGTCTCATTTTCATAGTATATTTGCTAAACAATCACATTTTAGAAGTTCTGGATTGGTTCCTGTCTCTGTCTGGCAGCCTGCAGACTCAAATCAGCTCATCATGCTGCACAGCATCAAATAAAACCCAACTGGCTAGCGCAATATTGTGCAGAAGTGCACAGGCCAAAGTACTGTCCTACATTTTCTTCTGACTTGAATAGCAAATTTCCTCCAGCTGATCCATGCTGACGGGTCTCCCTTAGCAGGGCCCCTGAGGTACCATTTCACAGCAGGCTGTTTCCTAGTGAACCCTTCCCTGATCTCCTTCAGAACGGGTCCTACTGTCCTAAAACCAAATGCCTTTGGAGCGCTGGCTTTGCCTTCTTTAAACCTAGGTTCTAGATTTTAGCCTGACTCTATAAAATCATTTCTTAATGCAGGTCTTGAGATAAAATGACAGCACAGATGTTGTCTTTAATTTACAAGATTCAATGTTTTTTTCAGTTGTTTGGCTTGAACAGAGTCGAGATTTTATTATGGGAAAATACCAACCTTGTAGTGCCTTAAAAGATGGGATGGGTACCTTGCACATACGGTACCGATGCCCGGTACCTGGGAATCAGTACTTAACGGTACCAATTTTCTGTACTTTTGTGTGTTTATGAGGTAAGAAATGTTTATTCTTTTAATCATTAATTCTCAAAATTTTTCAATTGAATATATTTATTTGGAAAATATATAAACTTTAACGAATATATCAAAACAACATCTAGCTGTTTGTATTGTAACACTGCAGATGTTTCACAAATTTCTTCAATATGAAAACCCTTAACTAACTATGCAGTGCTTTTTCTAAATAATGCACAAATTAAAACCTATTTCTGTCCTCTCCCTTCAGGAAAGATTTTGTGATAGGTGTCCATGGAGGACAAATAAGTTTAAAACAAATGAGCAAAAGAGGATGGGGTAAAAATAAAGGTATACTATTATGCAAATTGAAGTATCACAAACTATAAATGAAAGTGAAGCAAACTTCTTGAATGTGAACAACATTTACTGTTTATCTGTGTTCCTTCTTTTTCAAGAACACTAAAATGTCAACTTTCATGGGCCCGCTCCACACTGGCCTTGCACTTCACGTCACAAATATTGCACCGAGCATAAAACGTGGAGCCATACTTTCAATCACCTGCTAGCAGCAATGCTTACTTTACTGACGGTACCAGCGGTTACTGACGTCATTACGCTCTTGTGCGTGCAATGCTGTGTTCATGTGCGGCATGGAAAATGGCCCACTCTTCCACTTCCTCACTGTCAGGATACCGAAACATGGTACCCTAAAAGCATGGTTTGATTTTACATGAATAGGTACTCGATAGTACCAACAGAATCCGTCCGGTACCTATAAAAGTACAGAATTCAGTACCCATCCCTACTTAAAAGGTTCTAAATGTAGTCCCAATGGACCACCGTTTAGATGAAATTTCAGTCATTTTGTTTTCTTATGTGATTGACTGCAGCTCGTTTGGGACTTTAGTCAGAATCAAATGCAGTTTATATGAGCAAAGACAAATGAAGAATAGAATAACAAGGCAAAGGCTAGGTGGCAAACAAGTGAAGACAGTCAGTATACTAACTGGTGAAAAACTAAATGTGATAAATGGTGGCTGCACGGTGGTGCAGTTGATAGCACTGTTGCCTTGCAGCAAGAAGGTCCTGGCTTCGACTCCCTGCCGGGGGACTTTCTGCATGGAGTATGCATGTTCTCCCAGTGCATGAATGGGTTCTCTCTGGGTACTCCGGCTTCCTCCCACAGTCCAAAAAACATGACTGTTAGGTTAATTGGTTTCTCTAAATTGCCCTTAGGTGTGAATGAGTGTGTGTGTGGTTGTATGTCTCTGTGTTGCCCTGCGATGGACTGGCGACCTGTCCAGGTGTCCCCTGCCGCTCACCAGTAGACCGCACCAGCTCCCCCGTGCCTCACTATGGAATAAGCGGTATAGAAGGTGAATGAATGAATGAATGAATGTGATTAATGGACAAAAATGGCTGTGAATTTAGTTCAGAATAAGCTATGCATAATTTGTTTTTTTCCATTTTCAGTTGACAAAAATGGATAAAAAAGCAAAAATGTGACTGCTTATCTTATTAGTAGATTTTGAATTTGATAGAAAAGAGCCCTTATTTGTTTATATCAATTTGATCAAAAATACAAAATGGAAGAAGGTGTCCCAGGTCAGAATTTAATTCTAACATTTAATCCATCAGGCTTATGTGATCCAGAAATTGTTCTGCATGCATGTGAACATCATAATATAGTGACACCATGGCTGCTGCAGAACCACACCCCACTCTGATAAGTAACCGTCGACGTGTCCAGTTGACGTCCACTATGGACATGTTTCCTCCTTAGTTCTGCATTGCTTTCAGGGTTCTAAACAGTTCTTGACGGCGACCATGGTTAACATCAAAGGGCATTCAAGTACACCTCGTACACAGGATGTTGAAATATTTTTTAAAAGATTTAATCAGTTCCTGTTGTCATTGGATGTCACCAAAATATTATTCAACATAACACCCGTAACCGTTTTCAAGTTTTACTGTTGCATACGATATAGCATGAAGGGTTCCCCTTTCTGCTCATCCACACTGTCACCACTATTATACTGTGTCTTTGCAACAGAATTAGATTTTTCTGCAATGTTTGAAAGTGCTTTTATTTTGAAGGGTCTAACCTTCAGAAGAATGTTTCCCGTATCCTGTGTCAAAACCACATTTCCCTTTTGATAAGGAGCTCCAACCCTCCTCTATGACACATATCTAGCATGTGTCAGCCACAGGTTGCTCCTGATGTCATATGGACCTGGTGTGGGATTTGAGATTATTCTGGGTTCACATCCAAATTATGGATCCTGAAATGAGCATCAAAATTCCCACTCATCTGTACGCCAAAAAGATTTCTCATGAACTCGCTGAACTGGAGCTTGCCCTGATGTTGCTCGCACACAAACAGTGAGGAGCAGCCATGTGAGGGTACATCACAGAGTTTTCGCAGCTTGATAAAAATGGCCACCACCACCTCTTACCCAAATGTGAGGTGACTGGTGCCCAGTGTTGGTGTTTGTTCAAGATCAGAACCAGAACGTCTTCTCGTGACAACCACATTCTGAACCTAAAACAGCCTCAGTTAGTTTCAACACATAGTGACTGGTAGGCCATTTCAATTATCTGTTGTGTGGGTAATAAATCTCAGGGAACAGTGAATGATTTCTTTAATTTCACTGGCTGGCAGACAAACAGCAGCTCTCTCTAACTATATAATTCTTCAGCTCCAATGTCAGGAAATATAAGCTTTATTTTTCAGTGACATTTATTGTTGGTTGTATTTTAGCTTTTTGCCTTTAAGCCCAATGATTTATTAGTAACTTTGAAGTAATGTTAAGCTTTCCAAGCATTTCTATATTTTATTCCGAAATCCAAATACTTTAATAATTTGAACTTTAGCACCTTGCAAACACATTCACACAGATTCAACTTTTTCACATACTGTCACATTTATACCTACACATTTCAATGTATTTTGTATAGATTGATTATGATAGACCAACACAAAGAGGGAAAATTTTAAACATGCTTTTTAAAATGCTTTGGAGATAAAAAACAAACCTTTTCTCTGATACCCCTTAATAAAATCCACTGCAACTAACTGCTTCCAGGCATCGGTTAATTAGTAAATAGAGTCCACTTGAGTAAAATTTAATCTCAGTATAAATCCAGCTGTTCTGTGAAGGCCTCAGAGGTTTGTAAGAGAACATTAGTGAACAAACAGCATCATGAAGACCAAGGAACACAGCAGACAGGTCAGGGTGAAAGTTTTGGAGAAGTTCAAACAGGATTCAAATAAGCAACTCCAGAGCAACCAAGACATGGCTGTCTACCTAAACTCTAAGTACTTATTAGAGAAACAGTCAAAAGACCAAATGTAAATCTGGAGGAGCTGCAGAGATCCATATCTCAGGTGGGAGAATCTGCTAACAACTATCAGCACAGAGCAATTATGGCCTTTATGAAAGAGAAGTAGAAAGAAAGCCATAAGAAGCCCCATTTAAAGTAAATCACAAGTCACGTAGGACACTGTGACCATGGAGGAATGTACTCTGATCGGATAAGAGCAAGTTTTGATATTTTGGTCTACTTGCAAAACCCTTTGTGGCTCAGAACTGATCATACTCATCACCCTGAACACACTATCCCATGATGCTGCCCTGTAGTGGTAGCATCATGCTGTGGGGATGTTTTTCTTCAGCAAGGACAAAGAAGCTGGACAGAGCTGATGGGAAAATGAAGGGAGCTAAAAACAAGGTAAAGCTGAAAGAAAACCTGTTAGAGACTGCAAACGACATGGGATGGTTGTGCTTTATTAGCAGAGAGGATACTGGGAACGCTTTTAATTAGCTCCATGCTATTAAGATCAGACTGCCATCTGCCTGCTTAAAGCTTTTATTGTGAAGGTTTACCACTCGACGCTATAAATGCGTGGACCATCATCAGACCCTCAGCTACAATGCTGGTTCTTCATCTGACAAGCTTGTAACCAGTTAAACAGATAAACCAGACATCCAGTTTATTGTTTACTTACTTACAATTGGCTTATATGATACTAGTAGCAGCTCTGGTAGTTTCCCTCTGTTGTAGTGAAACAAAACATCTTTAAAAAGTCTTCATTGTGCAGCTGTAAAGTCCAAAACTTGTGCTCTGTGGTGATTTTAATAACCCTGGCTTACAGTCACTGCCTCCTGCTCTCACATCTGCTGTGAAACATCTGAGTCGATGCATTTGATGATCAAAAACTTGAATGTGCTGTAAGAGTGTGGTTGTTAAAGTTTTGAAGGTAACTTGATTTTTAACTAGGTTTAGATTCAGACAACTTTATTAATTCCAACGGGCAATTCATTTGTAGCCTACCAGTTCATCCATTCACCTCTACCATGCATCTAGTAACCAAATGTATTAGTTAATTTGAACAAAAACACAACCAGCTATACTAATACTGTACTACTACTAATATTAAAACTACTAAATGTTTCATTCCAGCTCTATAATTTGTTTTCAAGTTGAAGGAAAAGGTGGAAAACGAATCTTAGGCGTCTTATAATACGCATAGAACTGAAATGCATAGAATGTGCCTTAGAGACCATCTTACGATCTCTCTGCTTTTGCAGCTTAACAATTTCCAATCCTTTAGATTAGAAAATCCAAATCTAAGATTGTCATATCGCCCACCCCAAGTTTGAGATAATTTGTGAAGAGTAAATACTTCAGTCCGTGGATATGAAAGCTGGCAGAAACCTGTAGCCGTAACTAGATCAATACATTGGCGAGGCATGTATTTCCATCCCATATTTGCAGTGCATCTTCCACCTCAGCCATGGACCCTTCTGCTTCCACCTGTTTGTCTTCAACCATATCAGAAGATGCTGATGCTCCCTTTGCCTCCCCCTTCCACCTGTGTGTCTCAAGACGTCAGGTGAAGATGCAACTAGAGAGACTGAACCAGAACAAGGCTGCAGGTCCAGATCATGTCAGCCCTAGAGTCCTGAAGGCCTGTGCAGAGCAGCTCTGTGGGATTCTGCAGCACCTCTTCAACCTTAGCCTGGCCCAGAAGAAGGTTCCGGTGTTGTGGAAGACCTCCTGTCTTGTTCCGGTACCAAAGAAAACTCACCCATCAGTCCTCAATGACTATAGACCTGTTGCCCTGGCATCCCACATCATGAAGGTCCTAGAGAGACTCCTGTTGGCTCACCTACCGCTACAGGAGATCCTTCCTGCCCACGGCCATCAGCATCTACAAGAGCTCTTTGAAGAAACCTGCATAATATGAGCTACAACAACATTTAATTTCCCTTTGGGATAAATAAAGTATTTTTGAATTGAATTGAATCACTGTTATTATTAACTTTAATCCTCACTTATTAATTTCTTAAACACAGCCAGCTCAGCTCTTTCTTGTATTCTTCTCAGGTGGCCATCCTTCTCTATGTTGCTGATCTCATTGTCCGTTTGATGTGGAGAAGAAGTCTGGACCCCGATAACTTCTCCATCCCCTACCTGACAGCTCTGGGGGACCTGCTGGGCACCGGGTTCCTGGCCCTCTGTTTCCGCTGCGCCTCACTGATTCAGAGTTTGAGCATGTGACGATTTTCCCGCTAATCTCTGAACCTTGAGACAACACCTGTCTTATTGCATCACTTTTTATGTCTTCTAAAACAAGTTTTAGAGTTTATCACAGAGCTGGTTCAAACCAAACCTTTACTTTCACACTCTAGCACCTCCATGATCTGCCTTGTTTCAGTCCTTTATTTGAGATAGCATGTGTCATAGCTCGTTTACATGCTGATAGATTTCCTGCACTTACTGCATTGTAGTTTGGTTCCTTCTGTTTGCCAGAGGTGCATCAGCTGGGTCACTTGGTCTGTTTCTGGACTTCAGTTGGAGGTTAGATATTCTTAAAAAGAAACTTTCAGTGTTCATTTTTAGGTGGGCATTACCTAAACCATATGTGCTTGAGAACATAGAGGCTGATATACAGAAAACTAGCTGGAATTTAATGAAGAGTTCAGAGTTTGCATCATGATGGTGCCCATTAGGTGAAGTAGATGGGGGATGTTTTGTTATCTTTTTTTAAAGGTTCTTATCTCCATTACTCTTCACAGAATGTACTTTTACCACTAAGAATGATCAAAATCAAATCAAAACAATTTGTTGTCATTCTATAACTGAAAGAGCTGCACAGAGAAATCAGCTGATGACCTCCATTACCCTATTTTCATCCTGACCAGCAGTGACCAAAGGCTAGCCAGTCGGAAACTCAAAAATAAGTTTGTTTGTTTTTTTCGATCAGTGAACACACCATCTTCTTTGTGGAGGTTGTTACCATGGTAAAGATACACAGCTTAACCTATTTTAGTCTCAGTAAAATAGCAAGAATAATAAGCTTTAGGCCAATTTTACATAGGAAGTGCTTTAAAACCCATTAGTGTATATGTGTTGCGACCTGCAACTTGCGCTCCAGTTAAATGTGTTTGAACTTGAACGCAGCAGTTCCAGTCAGAAAGAATCATGTGTCTATGCTCTGATTGGAAACCTAACATTTTGTTTTGGACTTTACTTTGACAGCCATGTGAAAGGCCGCCACACTGCTCTCCAGTCAGTATCAAGTGAGATCAGACTTTCGCAACTCAACCACAGTATCGCTTTCTTCTTCCTCATATTTAGTGAATATACATGATCTTTGGCACATAACATGCTGTGTTCAATCAGCGGTATGAAAACATTTAGGACCCAGCACAGCCAAACCTGGAACCAATTTCTCTGTGCGCTCTTCTCCCTTGGCTTGATTCCAACAGTAGTTGCATTGCTTGCAACTCTCTACGTGAACACATCCTTAAAGGGGTATTTTGGATTGTTTGAATCGAGGCTCTTTAAAGTTATTTTTAGTAATAGTTTTCTTACCTCCGATAGAAAGATGTCATATTACCATGAAAGTCCTAGGAGTGGTAGATGGTGAACAGCTGATCTGACATACACTGCCTGTTTTAGCTGACTTTAGCAATTTAAACCAATCAAAAATGAAATTCTTTGTTGTTTTGGAGCAACTGATAGCCAAAACTTATTTCAACAAAGTTGTTGCTTATTGATTCTTTTAAGTTTTCAATCTCTGTTGGTTTTGGAGACGCTGGCAGTCTTTTGGGAACCTCAGAGTTAAAAGGTCAATATTTTCTAGGAAATACTCACTGAGACTGCTGTTGCCAATCAGTAGTTCTAATCATGCTAACTGCTAATAGAAGATATAAAAGTAAATTGGTAATTAGGTCTTAAATTAGTAAGGCGCTGTTTTACAGTGAATGCTCTCTTGCGCACAGACAGCGATGTTGCCTCTTTTCCAAAAATAAATAATTACCGATCTCTGATGACAGGAGATCAGATAGGATTGGAAGCAAAATAACTAAGCCAGGGGATTTTAGTTAATTTTACTGTTGTTCCCCAGGTCATCCATACATCTTTGGTCTGCCAACCGAACTGTGTCAAGCTATGAACCATTCTTCTACGCATTGATGAGCACAAATGATCATGGTGAAAAGAAAGTACACATTGGGTGAGAGGCAGGTACACCCCTGGAGAGGTCGCCAGTCCATGACAGGGCAACACAGAGGCTTACATAATTGACAAACTTGCATGCAAACACACACACACACCTAAGGGCAATTTAGAGAGACCAAGAGTTTTGGACTGAGAGTCCAAGGGAGGAAGCCAGAGTATCCAGAGAGAACTCCCTCATGCGCAGAGAGAACATACAAACTCCGTGCAGAAAGAGCCCAGGCCAGGATTCAAACCCAGAACCTTGCTGCAAGGCAACAGTGCTAAACACTTCGCCACCTTGCAGTCCAATGGCAGATTCCAACATTTGTCTAGATTTATTTATTTACAAAAGAAAATGACGCCAAAATGGAAAAGCCGAGCTTGAAAAACTAAGCACACCCTAAGATTCAATAGCTTGTAGAAGCACTGTTGGGAGTGATGACTTTATCAGATTCGAGCCTTGCTGTGGAGGACTGGGTTCTCTTCTGTATACACAACATTAATTGATTATTGCATGTCTCAGCTTTAGCCATCACCATCACCCCTCCAACACTGTGCTTCACAGTTGTATAATATGTGCTGTGTTTGGTTATGGTCAAACATTCTTACTTTAGACTTAACACTGTCTATGGAACATTGTTCCAGAGGTTTGGTGTTTTAATCAGACGGAACTTCATGCTGTAATGTTCTCGTTATTTCTTTAAAGCACAAAGGCTTTCTCCTGGCAACCTTTCCAAACAAGCCGTACTTGTTCAGTCGTTCTCTAGCTGCTCTGTCATGAACTTTTCACATCTAAGTCGCTAATTGAAGCTTGAAGATTCAAAGACTGGAACACTTGTTTTTTTTTTTTTTTTTTACAATTTTCAAGAGTAATCCCATCACCACCTAGCTACCGACCAAGCTTTCCCAAGCTACTCAAAAATGCATATAACTGTAGTTTTTTGGTCTGTCATTATTCTCTGTTTCATTTGAATTTAACATTTTCCATCTCTTTCCAAAACACTGTGAAGCCTGAAAACGAGTCTACATGTCACTACCTTTACAGCAACTTATTAGACGTTTCAGTATTTTATACGTTAGTTCTTCTGTTGCCATTTAAGGTAAAATAAACACTAAATTGAGGAGTTTTCAGTTTTTGTTTGAGTGTTGACATGGACTGCCTGGCTGCAGAGTTTTGAGTATTCCTTCAGTACTTAACGATTAACGATCCCTTTATCCCCTTTAGACATCACACAGCCAACACGTGTATGGAGTACACATGTTCCAAAATGCATGTGTGTGCTCTAACCTTAACACAGGAGCTTTAATGAGATCCATAAAGGTAGACATGCACCACACATCTGGCATAGCCGAGGTACGAAAACAACCTGTCTTACCTGGTGACTAAAGGTTTACAATGAGGTAAACTGGTGTTAGTCGTGCTTTGCTACAAGCTTTTAGTGTGACACCGATATACACTACTGCAGTATATTTCACTTAACCTTGCAGTGTGGGGTCTGTCTGTTAACTGTGATACTGTGAGAATTAGACCACAGCTAAGGTTGTGTTGTACCAGCACAAATGTGTCTTTATAAGCAGGGTTGGATGATAGAACCTGGAAATGTATAAACATATCACCAAATATTAGTCAGTCTTAGTCATACAAATGAGTTCTGAATCTTTCTGTTAGTCATGTGTTGAATCCAATGAGTTTTTACAGTGAAATGACTCAAAATGATCCCGTTCTGTATTTTATCAGATACATCAACAAAACAGAGAGCTTATGGGAAAATATGTTGAGAGTCCACACACTAGTTCAAACTGGGGTGGAAGTTTACGTGTACAAAACTGTGCGTAGACATGTCACCGCACACGCAGCCTTCATACATCCCAATATGCGGTGGATTTGACGTAGCTGCACGTGGCACCTGAACCGCCCGGTCCCCGCCTCTAAATACATATGCAAAGTGGAATAAATAGCAGGAAGTCACTCATCACGAGCCCAAATAACCATGGCAACGGTGCTGTGACAGTCAAAGAACCGGCTCCTGTCGGCGGGAAAAAGAGACTGTATCTACTCACCATGAGGGATTGTTTATAGCGAATTACAGCAAACCAACAACTTCTTGAATGACTCAAACCTGACTTAAAATGAAAATGAGGCTAATTGTGAATTAGTTTCATCACTCTGGTTTAAACCATAAAAGCTCAAACTCATGAAAAAAACATCAGGTTTGATGCTCCATGAATTAAATAAAACTGAACATAGTCATGTTTCAGTGTATTTAGGTGAGTTCTAGTTCTGTGTAGTTTATTTTCGTCCATTGAGAAGGTTTGCGTGGCTTTCGCACATTTTCACGGCAGGTCAAAAGTTTGGGTGGATTTACGCACACTTTTACGCAGCGTTCATTTATGTACATGCCAAGTTGTGCGTAAAACATTGTGCCGCAAGATTTGTATGTATACTTGCGTACAAAAATCAGTCCATAAGGCCCCTGGACTAGATCGCATTGAAGCTCAAGCTCAGGAAGAATGGTGGTCACATCACAATGAAGGAAAATATAAAGTAGGGAGCAGAGCCTGGATTAAATGCAATTGTCCTTGCAGTACTGAACAGTAACATCGCAATGTCATGTTTTCCAAACGTGCAGTTTTAGGTTAAACCAAAGCAGATTGTGTTTTAATGGCCCAGTCAAAGTTCAGACCTATTTCTATGCATATTTTTTTTTTCCAAGACTTGAAAATTGCTTCATAGAAGTTCTTGAAATATGAAAAGCTTTGGAAGGTGCTGTCATAAAACAACAGATGAAATGCATACAGATTTATGCCATGTGTTCATGGTCTGCACACTTTCAACTTTAGATGATAGTGACCAGTATGCTATCACTCAGACAATGATGGCAGAAGAGAAAGATAAACGTGAGGAAAATATAATGTTACAATAACATTACAATCACATTTTCCTAACACTGTGTAGCCCTAATTAGCTTAATCTTTCACCCCTGTTTACATCAGGGTTTACAGACTGTTACCATCTAGCGGCTTGTATTTGGCTGTATGGTAACCCAAGATTTCAGGCACCGAATATCTCTGTTTGTGCACAGAATAAAAATATTTTCTTCTAAAGTTTGAACAAAGCAAGGCACATTCTTGAGCTAACTGCTAAATTAAGCTAAAAAGTGGCCACTTGCCGGTATAATCGGGGTAACAAATTTCCAATTGGGACCCCACATTGCTGACGGTACTTTCAAAGTTAACAGACCAATTAGCAATTTAGGGATGGCTGAATAAATCTACACGTAAATATTTAACAACATGTACTAGGCCTACATGTGTTGTTTAGCTGTTTCACTTTTCTTATTAAACTGAGAAACAAAACACGTTTTTTTTTAAATAACATTTTTGGGATTTTTACCTTTTTAGATGTGGTTTATCATCCAGCTCTGTTTCTTAGAAGTGTGTGATTGTCTGATATTTAACTTGCACATTTGTATTAAAAGTAGCGATGCACCAGTCAGTAACAGCCAGTAATTGAAATTGGCCAATATTTCTCTGATCATCTCTGATCAGTAACTGGCAGGTGAAGCACAGCAAACTAGGAAACATGAATTGAAATGTAAAAATAAAAAAAAAACATTTAATTTTTAGAAAAATAGAATATTCTCTGATGGACTTTTTTGTTTTCTCTTTAGTACAAACTAGACTAAGGTAATGGAGATGTTTCATGCATGAATGGGCATAATTTTGTAATCCCTTCATTTTCTGTTGGATTCAAAGTTACTACCTCTATTAAGGAATCGCCAGAATATTTTTACTGTTATAATCAGCATTTGATTAAATCGTTTATTAAATCATTTATTTAAAAAAAGTTTACACAAATAACTATGTGCTATTGTCCTAAAACAGAAAACTGGAAGTGACTGAAGTCATAATTGGCAGGTCAGACCTAAAAGGAAACTGAAAATCGCTATGGGTCGGTAAAAGCCTGATCGGTGCATCTCTACTTACCAGTAGTTTAAAGCTGCCTTAAAATCAAAGTGAATGTTAACTGTGTCATTACTTAAATCTCATTTTGTCCATGTAAAAATGTTTAGAATGTTGCATCAGTGTTTGCTTTCCATAGGCAAAACTTGAATGAATTTCAGTGTTGACACTGCCATATGTTGAGATAAGGCCTTTTAAAATGGTTTCACCTCTGCATCTGTACCAATGCTGTGTCATGTCTAACCTGTAAACAGTTTTGTTTTAATAAAAACCGACTGTTGGGTGTGCTACTTTGCCACCGTCACCTATATGAGATTAAACAAGTAGGTAAAATCCAGAACTGTAGAAAGTGTGTATTTTCACTGTTTAACTTAATAAAACACACCTTATGATGAGGGTTAGGTTTGTTTAAAAAGTCTCTTTTTTTGTTTATTTCTCAGCACAACCTCTATCCTTAAATGTGAGTTTCCTCTTGCCTGTTAAAACTGAGATCCAGGTCAGATAAAGAAAAATGTATGTGGTTTAAAATATCACCCCATTGTATCTGTCATATGGTTGAAGAGCATACAAAGCTAAATAGCACTGAATACTTGACACTTTATCAAAACCTTTTTGCATCTCTGATTCTGTACCCTACATATTTAATGTCCTGCTAAGCCACACCCCCTTAAACATCTAAAAAATGTGAAGGTTTTGTGGTCTAGTGTCACAACAAAGCCTCATAACAAGTGAAAATCAAATTTGCCAGTAATGACCTGATAACAACATACTCCCATGTGACACTGCGCAGAAGCTCTGTCTGCACTGATGAATATTCACTCTCTTAGGCGTGCCATATGTTTGAAGTGACTCCAACAGCAGGGGAGGACAACTTATTTTCTGATTAATTCAGCTAAAAATCACTTGTCTACTTGGAAACCTTCAGACTGTGTAAAAAAAACGACACGCTGAACTTTCCTATAAGATGAATTTTTTCTTTCTGTGTAGACCTAGGTAAAAATCATTTTTACTCAATTACATATGCAGAAAGATACAAAATCAGGATTTAGAAAAATATGCTGTGAAGTTGATCAAAAGCATTAAAATTAAATAAATAAAAAAACAACATTCTAGGCGATTAAAAACTTTTTCCTTTGAACCTTCAGTTATTGTGGACAGTTCTTCTGTGGGCATGTAGCTCTTCCCATTGCAACAGTATTGACTGAAACCTGGTTCGGTCACTGGGGAAGAGGAACAGAGGTTCCTGTCAAGAAAATAAAAGCTGTAATTCTCAGCAATAAGACAGATGAGTCTGCCATCACAGACCCACTGTCTAAGTTATACTGAGTCATTGCAAAGTCCATGGAACAGTGTACCTGTAACAAATATGCAAGGACATCACCGACACAGACTTCCTTGTTCATTCGCTTTTGAGGTGGTAGGAGAAAAAGGCGGCTCCGGTTGGGTTTAAACTGGATGTTCTAGCTGCAAACTTTGGGTAATTTCACTGTTAACAATGTGAAACTAAATTATTACTAAAGGATCATAGACCACACATAAAACTAAAGTATTACTTTAACTGTAATAGATTTTAATCTAATGACACCTGTTTACAGCTATCTGTGGAGAAAGAGTAAGTAAATCATCCAGTCAAAGTTACCATAAAATAGCCGCTGAGGACGTGTTTAAAATATGACGGCATTAAATTGTTGAAACAAATTCAACACATATCAAATGTTTGGCACTCTGCCTCTACAAAGTCCTGGCAATGGTGAAATAGCTACCTCCCTATCAGGGCCTTTCTCTGGGCTAAATTTCAGCTAGCAAGTTCAGGAGGGAAACCCAGACATCCTTCTCTCCACAAGTGATGTTCCAATGTTAAAACAACCATACGGTGGTGCTATCTGAACCAACCTGGCCCTCTGGGTAAAAGTCCCTTGTTAAATCATGAATTAACTGTAATTAAAGTACATTTCTTTAGAAAGCTGATCTCAACTTCACAAGCCAAACCCAGGCCTGATTTTCACCTGACCTGCAGATCTAAGAAATAATTCAAAATGAACCTCTCTGAAGGCTGAAAGATCTGATCATCTAAATACATTTTTTTTAAAAGAGTTAAAAAAACATGGTTAGAGGGTTTAACCCTAACCCTAAGTCATTGACATCCATCAGTCTAGAAAGACTTAACAAAATCATTTCTAAGACTGTGGGACTCCACAAAAACTGGTTTGATGATCTAAAACATTAAAGAGCCACAAAAAGCATAAAGAGTAGAAATCCATTAGGGAGCAAACACTTTTTCAAATCCTTTAAAGCTAAGTTTATAATGGAACTGTTGTGGCAACTACAGTTGCATTTGCATTTAAATTTACATGACCATAAAAATCATTTAAAATAAATAACTGCGGAAAAAAATACACAGCGCAGTAAGAGTGGCGCAAATGTGGGATTTTTCAGGTCTATAATCACAACCAAAACCCACAATATACAACACAGAACATTTTAATAAAATAAAAAACAAAACAAACAAACAAACTAGAACAGCTCCAAATGAGTCTGTTAAATCTAGACAGTTTCATTTGTTTCCATAATGGAGGCTGGGTGCTGATTATTCAGCTATAGTTACTGATGCTTTTCATAAAACGGTCATTTAGTATTTTATTCTCTATTCTATGGTTTTGGCAGCATTTCTGATGCGCTAGCATACAGTACAACAGCTTCCTAATAAACTTTGGTGAAAGCGTCAATCTAAAATTCAATAATATATCTTTAAAGCTGTCTTTGTCTTTTGTTAGCCGTTGGCAGAACTGTGCTGAAATTGTATCCATTAGGAAAAGCAATTTTTAACCACAGGGGTACATTAATAGACTGGTGCCGAGTAAGCAATAGCACCAGTTATCTCTGAAAAACTGGATTTACCTCAGCATCATTGCTGGGCCAAGGAAAAGAACCGCTTTTACCAGGAGCTCATAGAGACCCACGCCCCGTTACAATATTGGTCCATTGTTTAACTATTAATCTGCCTAATTTAAAACCTGACAATGAAAACATCTAATTAATAAAACATGAGCTTACTGTTGATCTTGCTGATTGTTTTAATGCAGGGCTAATGAATGTGGGGTACTGCCACCTTCAGCTGACTTTCACAAACAAGGTTATGTCTTTTTTAAAAGGTCAGCTGGTTTTTATAACTCATATTTGAAACAGAAAGTGACCCGTGTCTGCTGCATTGCTCAGAAACCCTGATCAGAGGATCTGAAACACCAGTCAGCAATGTATGAACCATTCACACACACTGACTGTTGTTTCAAACAGCATTTAGAAACCAGACTCCTGATGCAGGACATTTGTTTGAAGGGATAAGGAGACACATAGCAGTTGGTACAGAAAGTGTCTTCCTGTACTCTGATTCTCTTCTAGAAAACTGTTCTGTGCTGTCTGTAGCACTAGCTGAGAGCTGGATCTAGAACCGCTTTAGTGGCAAAACAAAAGTCCTCACTTCCTGTTATGGCAACCTCCATATTGCTACAATAGGCCACAAAAACAGCAATGTTTTTGCTTTAGTATTTTCTGCATTCTAGACACCTTTCAGCATATAAACGGCTTTTTAATCTGATCATACAAAAATAACAGTACTTTTCCAGTTAATTAAAGTAACTGTGAAGAGAAATTGGTTTTCAATCATTTTCCTACTTTAAATAAATTCCTAAAGCTTTCTGATTTTTCCCTCTGGGGATTTATTTTTAGATGTCTGTAGTTCAGCAGCTGAAGTAAAGTAAGAAAGAACAAAAATCTCAGTTGAAGAACCATCTTTATGGTACAGTGTTTTGAGCCTACAATACCCACAATGCAACTTAATGACAAACTAAAAAGTACTGAATGCTGTGCTTCCTGGTATAATGATAACTGTACTTTTTTCTTTTTTTAATGTGCAGTAAAACCCAACCTGCAGACCGAGAACAAGCCATGGATGTGTAAAATGTTCCTCTTTTGGACAGAAGACAGTAAACTCCATTAATAAGCCTTTTCCCATAGTAGGTTCCAAATTATCCCTCTAGAAATTCCAACACATTTGCTGAACAAGGTGCCGCAGTGCAGATGGCTGTAGGTGGATTTAACTCTTCATCTGCCGACGTTTCCATTAACAACGGCAGCTCTGACTGGGGTACTGCCGGGCCGGGCCCAGCTACAACCACAGCTATGTGGTTGTTTGTTCAGCCTACTGGCCCAGAGCTAAATACAGGCATCGAAAGACGCTGGATAGTTAGCTTTAACTGAAATTAAGAGGACTACCAGATGCTGATATTAGACGGAAATTAAGATCATTTCTTAATCCAGTTTCTAACATTTTGATAAAGCCATGCAGCAAAAACGTCTCTGTGGGCTTAAATATCACTTCTTAAAAAGAAACCCTCTTGTCCGTTCATTTAAATTATTTTCACTTAGGTTCCACACCTCGCTTCATACAACAATAAATACTCTGTGCTGACATACGTACATAAATAAAGGCTTTCCATAGGTGCTCGGAAACAATCCTGTGAGGAAAACTTCACAGTCAGCACAATGGCCAGCGAGAGGAGAACCCGCTCCTCTGAGCACAGACCTTCAGTTATGGCTCATTCATTTTCAACAAAACAAAAAGCAATAACAGGATATAATTGTAGTGGGCACAGCAGGAATGATGGTGAGGCACTTCTTACCAGCTCAACATCAACTGGAGTCTAAGCAAACCTTTATCATGTTTGATCACATAAAATCCAGGTCAGAAAATGGAAAAAAAGATATTGTTTGTAAAAGTTTGTGATTCACCTACATGAGTCTGTTGGTACTGATGGAACGGGGAACATTTCAAAAACAACCATCTCTCTGAGAAGAAGATCAGAGTTAGTTTCTCCCAACTGGTAGGAATTTTCATGTCATTTCAACAGAATCCAAAAAGTGCAAACTAATAACCACTTAAAAGTCTGGATGGAAAGTGTGATCCTCTGGTCTCCGCTGGTCATCGCGTCCTCAGATACTCCGGTGTGGAGTAATTAAATAGTAAGAAGTCCATGCGATACAGGTTGAAGAGTTTTTTCTGATAGAAAGGGCTGATGTACTGAAAGAAGCGTGCTGCCATGTTGCCGTCGGTCCTGGTGCTCTTGCTAGATGTTGGGAATTGAACTTTTCCCTCCACGGCTGCTAACCTTAGCACGGCCTGAGCATCGGGCTCCAGAGTTTCATACTTCCCCACCACGTCGTAGTGGATCAGACAGGGGTGGCACAGGGAGTGCACCCGCTCCCAGTGCTCATTAAATGGCTCCTCCCGCTGCGTTCGCGGGTCTACGAGATACTGGACGAACTCTCGGAAGGACACGTTGTTTCCTTTCTCCATGGCTTCGGCCTCGGGGTTCAGCCGGTGCCGGCGGATGATCTTGGTTCCATAGCGCTTGTGGAAGGCAGTGTTGTAGCTACGTGTGAACTTGTTGCGGTAGGCTGACACAAGGCGTTCAAAGGGCTCCCGCACAAAAATAAATTTGAGGTAGCTGCGAAGGCGCTGGTTTATCTCCGTCACCGAGAACTCAGAGAGTGTGTGGAGGTTACCTGCCACATGGGCCTCGTTGGCAGGGATGGCAAGAGGGTCGGTGTAGCGGCCGTTACCGGTAAGGACCATTAGCACACGCTTCCAGTTGGTGCAGGCTACCTGGACGTAATCAGGTAGAGAAAAACATGCATAAGCTAAAGGAGACATAATCCATCATATTTACAAGTGTTCTCAGGGCAACCATCACACCAAATTGGTCAGAGCTTTTTTAAACACACAGGCCCTAATCTTGAAATATCCCAAATAAGGAGTGCTAAATTGCTTTTGCGAAAAAAAAAAAAAAGAATGTGCAATAAGTGGCCGTGTTGGGACCAACTTTCAAACATTGTGCGTGCAATGGATAACAGGTGAAAAAGAGGTGCAGACCACAATGTTTAAATGAGTGTGCTTCTGGCTGGCTGCTACTGCCTCCAGTGGAACTAGAGGAAAAGCAAACAGATCCTCTCTGCTGTTGCTTGAAACATGCAGGGATTGATGCGCTGCATCATTATGATTGATCTAGTTGCTGATTTTTTTCCCTTCTGGTTCGTTCTGCTCCTGCTTTTCTGGACTGTTACAGTTTTTGTTAACTTTTGGCGTCGCTATTCAAAGCAGCAGGTCTGTCAACGCAGCCTCTTCCCTGACTAGATTATTTCACCTCTCTGTTCATTTGCGCAGGGCGCCTCTGAGTGCATAATTAAGCAATTTCAAAAAATATCATTTTCTAAAAGTCAGCTTTTATTTAAAAAAGTCATTATAATGTATTTTGATATTCATGAAGACAAACCCGCTAAAACGTTTGCGCCTGCTGTTTCGGTGATTACCAACTGGTTTGTAGGTGAAACCAACATCTATTTTTTGATTTGTTGTGTGAGGCTGAAATGTAATACTGACTGCACCTCGCCCTGAACACCCCATCTCCACCATAAAGCAAAGTAGCAGATGGAAGAAAGAAAACCTGCAACAGCCATAGCTACAATGGAACGGTTTAGATAAAAATACTGACATTTGACAGTGGCCCAGTCAAAGTACAGACTAGACCGAATTGAGAATTTGTGGCAAGACCTGAAAATAAATTTTCGTAGAAACTCCTCATCTAGTATGACTGAAAGGGGACATATCATGCAAAATCCACTGGAGTCTGTAGAAGTGCAACAAAATTTAATTTAGTGCCTCCAGGTGCTGTGTAGATATCTTTATATTCCGTTTGGGACATATTTTTCAATCCGTTCATTTTTCTCTATTCCCTATTACGTCTATTACAGGGGGTGAGTTGAATAACAGCCCCCAATTATAAGAACTACAGACCACACAGCTTATGTCTCTCAGCTCATAATCCTCCGCCCTGTCGGTCAACTCTTATTCATACCCACAAACCTGATGTCTACAGCTGCAGCCAGGGATTTACCATATAGAAACCAACCTTAGGTACGTAGCAGTAAATAAGGCCGTGTTTATCGTCCACAATGAGGTGTTTGAGGTCCTCTGGCGAGAGCACGCGGCGCTTCTTCGTGTGGCTCAGACATGCCTGCTCCAACACCTCCCGGCGGCCTTGGAGGGACTTCTGAGCTCCAGACAGCCCCAGCTGATTTAGATGAAAATGAAGCAAGATGAATGAGAGAAGGACCAAAAACATAAACAGCTTTTAAACAGACGGCTTTTTTACAAACAATGGCAGGAAAACTATCTTTGCAAAGTCTTGTAATTAACAAATTTAACTGATAAAAATATTTTTTTTTACATTTTGTTTTTAGAGAAAGACAGAATTGTTTATTCTTGTCAGTTAATGATTTTTTTAAGAGTCATCTGATCTGTTTACTTCCTGCCCTGTTAGAGTTACTCAGGTTAAGAGGTCAAAAGGGAAATTACATAAGGCACTGCAGACATAAAATCTGAAATGTGCACATTTATTAGTTACAAACCCCAATTCCTTGCAAACACATTCGTACTTCTTGAACGTTTTAACATTTTGTCAAGTTAGAACCACTATCTTCAATATATTCTGCTGTGATTTAATTTGACAGACCGAACATAAAGTCATATATAATCGTAAAGTAAAAGAACAATAATGCATGGCTTTCAGTTTTTCTCTAGGGTTGCATCAAGTTGAATTAATAAAATATTAACCTGTGTTTGTTTAACCTTCAACCTCTTGGATTTCTTGTATGTCACCTGCAATTGCGAAGATGCTGCATTGGTGAAAAGAGAAAAAACCTCGCAGCATTCAGCACCAAAGAGCAACAAGAGGCAGGGACCATCGGCAGCCCCAGGCAGACAGACACCAGTCTGGGATACAATTGTTTACGTAACAGTAATATAATTCCATATATATCTTGTGTCAATATATGAAACTGATATTGTCATCTTTTCAAATGTATTTTTAATATATTTTTTCAATATATATTATAATATATTGAATAATACAGAAGCAAATGCCGCTTTTTATATTTTATAAATATATGGCAATATGGTTATATCTTGTCATTTTAGATTTGTGGTCGTCACATTTGGTAAAAATGTCCAACACAGCATAAAAACAGGTGGTGTACATTTGTCGTCACCTGGTCTCCTTTATAAAGGGTCTGCAGAGGACTTCTTCTACTCTTCCCTGGTCTGTTGCCAGTCTTCAGAGATGGTTCTGTAAATCAACAAGAAAATGATTAATAAACATCTTATATAACAAAAGCCTTCGAATAGAACAAACATTTTGAAAATCTGCGTTAAAATGTAAGCTCATGCTCTAATGCATCCATCAGCATTCCATGGGATGATTTTAACACCCCAGGAGCTTTTCTCATGTGAACAAGACGTCATTTTCCTGTGTATTTTAACGAAGAGGTTTATTGGCAGGGTATCAATAAAGATTACATTACTGTAGGTCCTGGTTAAAAACTGAAATCTGTTTGGCATATATTTACAGGATTTGGAAATACACTGTGAAAGTAGCCGTACAGTTTTAATCCGGTTCATTCTAAGCCAACTTTCCAACTAACCCACTGCTCTGATTTATTCATAAGGAAAATTCTCCCTCCTTTGCTTTGAAGAATCCATAGAAAGAGATTGTTCCTTCCTAACTTTGCCTTTAAAAACTTTTAAAGATTGATGATCAGCCAGAAAACTGCACCCCAAGTGCAAATGGGCCTCCACATACTTCTTGTTAATTAGGTACAGATTTATAGTGGCAATGAACTACATCTGTGCAAAGGTGTAACTGTAGAAAGTCAAAGATGAATTTAACAACAGCAGAAGTCTACCTTCACTCGCATTTGGCAGTAGAGAGATGAACAGTTCCTCCAAACCCCAAGAAAATGTGTAAAATTAAAAGATTCTTTAAAAATTAAGTTGACGCAAGATGTCACTAAAACAACAGGCCTCCTTTTCTTCACGCTTCGGATCTAATAATGATGCAGATTCTGATGTTTTTATACGGGCCTGGGGAAATAAATGCAGTAAAATATTCTGACAATTTACAGACGACTAACAGCAGGACCCTATGATTTAAGATCTGATACAGTTATCTTCCACAGAAAACATGAACTATTTGGGCGTTTAAACTGGGTTGACTGAGATATAAAGATCAACCAGTTCCAGAAAATGGTTCCTGGTCAAAACCCACCTTAAGCATGAGAATGGATTTGTTTAACAGATGTGGGTTAACAATGCAGAGTGTTGATTGTGTCTAACACAAACAAGGAGGGAGGCAATGGTAAAGAGAAGTGGGTGTAGCTTTGAATCACAGCAGCATGAAGGAAACATTTTCATGACGAAAACTCCTCATATTCATAATGAAACAAAATAAGCAATAAAATGCAGTAAGTTACACAAATCCAGAATCCAGCTGAGGCTCACATGCTGTGTTCCCTGTTGACTTTACAGGCCCTCTGAAGGAGGGCATGTTTCATTGCTTTCAAATGGCATACAGTTGTAATATATTATTAGTTTAAATCTGTGATAACAGGACCTGTAATGCACACCATGAATTGCAGCTTAAAATCGAGCTCTAAATCATTACTGTTTCCTGTCAGTTAGAGGAAGTAGAAATCAGAAAAAGCAGAACAACAGTATTAATGGTGACACAGCAAATGTGTAGCCGGCCTGCTGTGGAGCACAGAATGAGACCAAAATCCTCAATTTCCTCAAGACCAATGTTTACCACAGCATTGGAAAACACAAATATAGTCATCACGGTCTTGCTGGACAATTTTGAGACTTCGCTGTAACCATTTAAACATGTTTTTTTAATTAAATCGTTTGAAAGTCTGGGAACAACATTTTGAACCCACAGTCGCATCTTTATGGTATTCTTGTGGAAAAGTCCACGTTCCAAGGGACAGGTCTCACATGATCAGACAGACAGATCCAGGTTACAACACAACGAATCAGGCATCAAAGGTTTCTGCAAACAGAGCTGCAGCTCACAGCCTTTACAAATAATCCAGCAAACTCAAGACCCTTCCTCAGGAAGCCAGAAAGTAGGTCAGGAGACTCCTGCAGAGGCTCTGCTCACATACCTGAATAATAAATACCCATATATATGATCACAGAATATGAAGTAAGAACTGCATATATGGGAAAATGTTCTTTGTTCAAGTGGTGTCAAAATGTATTGATTGGAATATTAAACGTTTAAAGGCACATTGCAGGAAATCAAATCAACAAGTAAAATCAACTGAAAACCACTGGTATGAGTAAAAGCAAGGAAGGCTGCAGCAAGAAACCACTGCATGGGCAGAACACCTGAAAGCAGTCAAGTATCACCGAATGACATTAGTGTATGTATTAAAACTTTGTCCTTGGAGTTCAGATCTGTGAGCACAGATTGGGTTCAAAAAAGTAGATCAATATTGAACTCGTTTACTACTATTATTTAAAATAATTATTCATTGAGTTTGGAAAAAACACACACACAGAAACCCTTCAACAGTCTGGAAAAAAACCTAAACTTGAAATAATAAGTATTTTATGGTTATATTAAGACACAATTCCTAAATAAATACATTTTAAATAAGAAACAAAATAAACAACAGTCCCAACTACCTGCTAATAAATATGAAAAAATGATTTTGACCAAACCCATTTTCTCACGTTTACTACTAAAAGAAAGTAATTCAGTCATAATATGTTCATACATTCCAGTCACTTCTTGTATAAGTTGCTCATAGATCACTCCAAGTTCAAATTTCAGATGGTCGAACAGATTAGCTGTGTGGCAGAGCGGTGCAGAAGCAAGTATTGCTCCTGGTGTGTTACTGATCTGCATCTGCGTCGTTTCCACACAATGAAGCGTTGACGCAAGACGTTTCAGACCCACCATGAGTCAGTTCCTACCCTGCTGCTGCTCCTCTCCTCTCTCTGCCGTCTCGCGCTGACTTTTCAAAGCAAGACCGCACAACGCATGTGGGTCCAGCCTCAGAATGAGGTGGAAGTGCTCATTAGATGGGAGACGTTACAAAATAAAAGCACATTTTAAAGCGGAACATTGCAGCATAAAGTAAAACACTACAGTACTTTTGAGCATTGCCTTATTTGTGAGATTGTTTAAAGTAAAAAACGACGCGATAAAAAATAAAGGTTATGAAATGCCCGGCTCTACAGGTACAGTACATGTACAGTAAGGAAGAAAAGCACGATAAAGTTCTTTACAATAGATTGCAGATTTATCTGTGGAGGTGAAGTTGAACAGAAGAATGAAGTTGTTACAGCGAGGGAATCTGTGTATGGATCTCCATCAATGATATGGGAGAACCGTGAGGCTGCACAGAAGGTCAGGGGGAGATTTCTGGAACTTACTTTATCATAACTAGCAAACATTATTGGATGCTGATGTAAAAGAAAGTGTACTGCTGTGTACTATGATTATGTCAGCCTTCTAGTTGAAGCCCCAGTGTGCCAAAGCAGTTCTTAACCCAACTTGTTCACTCTGACTGGGACTCAACCATTATCTGGACACAATCTCAAAATGTCTCCACATTCATTTGAACGTTTAAACCTCAAAGGAAATCGTCTTTCTTCCATGCTCACATGCTTTTACACAACTTATGTTTTCATGCCAATAATGTGAGTATCTACAGGTTCAGTTCTGTTGTGGTTCAAATGTTTTCAAAGAAAAATTGTCTCATATAGGGCTGCACCAAGGAATCGATCAAATCGATACAAATCGATTATAACAAGTGTTAGCAACAAATTTCATTATTGATTTGTTGTGTTGCACGATTTCTGTGTCACTCAGCATGTCACAGAGTATATATATATATATATATATATATATATATATAGTTTTTGAAAATAAAACAAGGCATTTATTGAGTTGTTGCAAATTATGCTCATACTATACTGTCTTTCTCACTCCAGAAAAAAACAGCAAACAGTGACAGGCTTCATAATACGAAAGACATCATGCACACACCTTTTTTTGTTTTACTGTAGCTGTCTGACATACATTTATTTATTTATTTTTTTTTATGATTTATTATTACTGTAACAGAATACTCAGGTGCCAACCTGTTTTTGTGTGCTTATTTGCTCTGTCAGTCCAATCATTCTGTTTTTGGAATAAAGAGGTGAAAATTATCCGATTCATTGATTAATCAACAAAATAATTGGCCTACTAATCGATTATTAAAATAATCATTAGTTGCAGCTCTAGTCTCATATTTATTAAAAATCTTTTAAATAATAACAAATGCACTTTTTTGTTTTTGCATGAACAGTGTCTTAATGACAACTTACAGGCAGAGACTACCACATTGTGATTATTGCAACCCGCATCTCTTTCTGTCTGATGTGTTCTATTACATGTACCAAATAACCACCACTTCCTTTCACAGCAAGGAAGTGAGATAATACTGCCTGCAAAAGCAGCCCCCATCCTATTACACACCCTTCTAATGGGTCTATTTGGACACTGGATACCTGGTTCAACAGTCTGACAGTCATGTGATGTCATGATGTTTCATTCAGAGACAAGAAAGGCTGCATAAAGCCTTCTATCTATCGGGAACTATAAACACACAGCCCTTAGCTGATCCATTGACCGGTGCTGGAAAGGTAAATATGTCTTCTTTGTTAGGGCAAAAATGGATTCAAATAAATCTTATCTAATCTTTCTTCCTTTTGAAAAGACAAATCTCTGCCTTTTTTCTTTTCAGAAATAAAAATCCCTTTTTCTTCAAATAAAAGAAAATACATTTATTCCCTCTCTAATAGATACAGATCGCAAACAATGATGGGTCAGTAGTAAAGCAAAGCTGACGAAGCAGGCATAAACATTTTTCTTAACTGCACTTGAAAAGGGCAGATAATGAAAGATTCCATGAGCCTTTAAAACTTCAGTTTGAAAGCACAACTGAAAGTGACTGAAGGCCAAAATGAGTGACGACTAAACAAGACAAGTTTCAGCAGGTAGTTACGACAGTAGCAGCAGCTGTTTACAGTCAGCGTTACTGCTTGTTTTGAGCAGGACTTGGTTTTAAAAGGGTCACAACCTCCATATGCCTTGGAATATGCTACTTGGAACAACGCGACCTCACCGAAAGAGGGGTCGTGTGCTTTTAGGGCATTGCTGGTTACATTGTGTCCTACTTTTTGTGCAACTGAACAGTTCTTACAGATGAGTCAGATAGGCATGACATACATGGGAACAACATCATGAGTCATAACATAAACCAGTTCATTTATCACTAGGAAAATCTTAAAAGACACTATGTAAGAGTTTACATTGACGTTAAAGACATCAGCAGCTTCAAATCTAATTTCCCTGGAACATTCAAAAACTTTGGTCAGATAGATCACAGCTTTACTGAGGGAACACAGGCTACCAGCAGTGTGTGAGACCTATCCGGTGAGCAGCAATATAAACAGGTGTGTAAACACAGCTTAAATGAGAAGCAAATAAGGTGTTAAAATGTGGATGGCAATTCCCTGTTTGGAGAGAGCACCGTTCTCCGAGTGTTGACACAAAGCTCTCCATCTTTCAGTGTAAACAACATTCTAAAATAAGGGTTTTCAGGAAAGATGTGTTCAGTAACGTGTGAACTGTTGAAGTTAAATAAGAATGTGACAACTGCTTTATGGATCAAAGTGCAGATAATATGGGTTAAAGGCTCACAACAAATACTAAAGCTTTGCAATGTGTAACCCTCTTGCTCTACAACCACACTTCCTGTATTTTTTCACAAGGCAAAAGGCAGAAAAAGGTTCTGCATCTTCCCCTTAAGCTTTTTTGATTTTTATTACTATTCTTTCATGAGCCGAGGTCTTGTCTTCAGCAACTCATTCAAACACTGAAAGGATATTGTGCTGCAGCAGTGCTGAGTCGGGGTAACCACATAAAAGAGCGCATATGTGGGGAAAAAGAAACTGTGGGTTTCATCTATTTTTGTTGGGGCTAAACAATATTAAGAAAAGATCCGACAAGCAACAATATTGGGGTATGTTGTGATGACAATATGACTTGCAATAAGTAAACACGTAGCTAACAAAGTCTTAATGTGTTTCTGCCTTGGGTTTTTGAAAACAGTCTCCAGATAATGACTAGTCTATCTAGCTAAGCAAAACAGAAGAATAATAATATTTCCATCTCAACTACAGGTTTTTATTGAAAAAGTTGCCTTTGGCCTTTTGTCGGCTATTTTGACTTGATTACAGCTTAGATGCAGTTTCTTAAAAACGTAACCGTCTTACCACCTCTTTACCTTCGAAAACTGTCTTTGCTTTATTTAAGGGGAAGTGTCACAAATATATTAGAGGTATAGGGAGTAGGGGTGCACCGATTGCAGTTTTCTGGCTGATCACCGATTAATTATCTTTAAAAAGCCGGACCAGCCGATTCTGACTGTTACCAATTTATTTTTAAACTGACACTGTCAGGTGTTATAAGATCACAATACACTTTTAATGTTCCAATCTTATTTTATTCAAAAACAATGAAAAATACCCGTGAAACAATACAAACTTGTTTTAACTGCACGAGGCAGTGCTCTCAAATATAAATAAAAAGTTTAGAGCATTGCACTTCCTTTAGTCTTTCATTTTTTACATTTTAAAAAAGAAAAAAAACTTAAACAATATATTAGACAAGTAGATAAGATCGATGGATAAGATCAGTTTCACATAAGTAAGTATTGGCTGATCATCGATCTCCCAAAATTAAGGAAATCGGTACAACCCTAAAAGGGAGCCTCTAAATAATTTGCTAACACTTATGGAAGTCTTGGTACTTCTTTGCAATATGCATATTGTGTACAGTGATACTGCGACACTGATAAATTTGCGATGTATTGCGCAGCCCTAATTTTGTGCCACCTGTGATGTTTGTAAAGACAGAGTCTGAAGGCCGATATGACAGAACCAACAAAAAATGTCACAGTTTAACACTATCCTGGTATTAGCAGAAAATATATAAGATGATGTTTTTGCTTTTATTCTAAACTGTTCTTACTACTATTAACAGTGGGACAGAATATTGATTACAGCAGTTGAAATAAATTGTTCTATAACATTTATTCATTATTTTTTTATATTGATACAAGGGCAAAAATATACAAATCCCCTAAATGTAGTAGCAGTTTAAAGTAGTAGTGCTTAATGCACATTATATAATAAATATTTGCAGTTCTAATTGTTTGAGTAACACTGCGAGCATAGCAAGCTCATATGACATGGTGAAGAGGGAGTGCTTACTTTCTCCATGCACTACAAGGCAGGGAAACCTCAGGTCACTCTGGCACATCCTCTAGCTTCTTAATAAAATGGCTCTAAACAGTATAAACAATATGATGGAACATTGTAGTGGTTTCGAAATGTTAACTTTTTGTTATATTTACATTTTGGTGTCCCAGAGTTCTTTAGTCACAGTAATCAGAAAAGAACTGGGCAGACAGAGTAGGGAGGAAGACATCCAGCAAAGGTCCCAGGGTCAGTAATTAAACCCCTTCTGCTTTGAGGACTACCCTCCATATAGGGGACCACTCTAGTGCTATGCCATTTGCTGCCCCAGAAATAGTTACATTTTAAAACTTTGGTATATCTGAACACTGGTAACTGGACATACCTATAATGGCACATGTGAAGCAGATTCCAACAGTTTCTCCACCATGTATTTAGCCAGGCGATAAGAAGCTGTTTTTGGGGAAAACTCAAACTATCAGATGGACTCAATATGACTTCCCTCAAAAGATTTAACAAAGTGCAATCACACAAATGGTTTAGCAGTTTGTGTAACTGCACAGTCACCAGCAGTTTAGTTGCACTGGTATTACCAAACTTGCAAGGCTGGTGGTTAATAACAGGCTATGAGAGAGGACCTTTCTTAATTTTCAAATCATAGCCACGTTTTTTGGTAAAGAAAATACATGAATGACAGAAACAAGAGTTTTTATATTCTGATTTATGATAAGAAAAAATACTTTCACAGAAACAAAAAAAGTGGAAACTTTGAAAAAAAAAAAAAAAAAAATTTTATTGTCCAGACGAAGATTGCAATTTCAAGAATTTGGCAACAGTCTTATTAGGTTAAACATAAATATTTAAGGAAGTGAGCTAGTCCAGCAATGTTGGACTTCGTTTATGAGTTACGGAACAAAATCATTGGAAAATGTAGCTCATTCTAAATGCACATTTTTCTTCACTTATCATGTAAGTGTATGATTGTGGATGCCTTCACGTACCCATTGGTTCCAAAGTTCGGCCACAGTGATTTCCGTCCATTCCACATGTCTGGGCTGGTGACAAGATTCTAACACGTTTCATTACAGAATTCCATACTTTTCCACACTCTTGCTACTGTTTTAATTTAAATCCTTGACCTCTACGTACAAAGTGTTCATTCTGAACCTGCTTGAAGAGGCGAGTCTTACTATCTATAGGTTCCACAAGTAATGAAAAAACACAATGGTGGATTTGCTTGGTATGTGTTATAGGTTCAGCTCACTGCTGTCGTGGTACCTGGGCTAATGCAGATCAGCTCTATTCCATAATCAATAATCTTGTATTGTCAAATAAGAAGTGGAGTATCAGATTTTTGCTGATTCTTTTAAAGCACAGTCTCTGTACTTTGGAACATTTATTAAATTACCTGCCAAAAATACCAAGTTAATGCTTTATTTGTTTAAACACCATAGGTCCAGTTCGACCAGAATTTAAAGTTGTCTAGAGATAGTAAAAAGGCCCTTTTTGATTTTTGAATGTCTGTGCATTCAGGTAGTAAGTGAAAAGACCAAATACCTAACATGTAATGTGTAATATTAATCAGAAACCTATGCTGTTATTAAGCATTAGAATATTTGTGTCCTTTAGAACCTGCATGGAGAAAAAAAAAGTCTTGAAATTTTTTCAATATTCAATTGAAAATCTTAAAAGAAAATCCAGACATTTTTCAAGACAGCATGCGAACCTTTTGGTGATGCCACATAATACATGTTAAATGCATTATCAATGTCTGGTGACCATCACTGTTCCAACTGACTGTCAGATGCTTCTGCAGCTGTCTGGTAACAACATTGCTCGTGTGTCGTTTCAGATTTTCCAGCTACAAAGCGAATCTATTACAGACCCCTAAACCACATTACGTCTAAATCAGAGCTTTCCTTCTGAGCGCTTAACTGCTTTTGCCAGTGAAAGTATAGAAGGAGGAACCAAGCTAATGCTCGCATTTCTTCTTTGTCTGAGACAATGATTGCTTAAAAATGGTCAAGTCTAATTAAAAGTGGCATTAGGCTTCCTTTTGCAATCTCTGAACATTAAAGGCATTCAAACGAATTAAACAACTAAGACAAAAAGAAACCAACCATACAAAATGGACTTAATCAGATACCATCTTTACCATAATGTTGGCAGACATACAAATGTCTGAGCATGTACTTTAATTGCTCAGAGCATTGTTACCCAATGGTTTAACAACTTGGCACATTGGCCCTACAGCTCTTCAGTAACTGCATGTCATAGCATTCTTATAGGTTCAACAGAAAATGTGTTTGTGCCGTTCGGTAACAAATACACAAATGCTAGAGAAAACTCCCATTGGAGAAAAGATTATATCCTAAGTTCATACAAAAATTTTAAACTATATTAGATGTTGCTAGAGCAATGCATGTGACATGAATAAAATTACGTAATTAGATGCTGAACAGGAGTTGTATTTCTTTCCTGTGAGCCAACTCTGGGGTGTTGCAGCAGGATGCCAGACAATGAAAGCAGAACAATAATTAGCAATGTGCTTCCTGTCCAGTAATAAACAGTTACCTTAATTGGCAGATATGGCACTGAAGTAAGTAACTGCATCTTATTTTTTACAACAAAATTTCTAAAGTCAAGAAGTCCAAAGGCTCTGGAAGCCATTAACTGTTAGAGCTCCACCACACAGTGTACTTTGGTTCTGTCTCTGGAGGCAGAGCCCAACACAACTTGAAGGTAAACCAGGCCATCATGAGAACAGGCAAGAAGAGCAGACCGACAGTGAGAAAGTTGAGTATCTATTTCTACATGAAATTCTCCACAACAGCAGAGTGATGCAACACAAACGACGGGATTCAGCTAACAACTGCTCCTTGTCCTGTTTCTCTCTTAACAGTTGGGCAACATTATTGGAAGCCATTTCTCATCTGCCACAGACGAATGTCGGTTGTCAGAAAAACTATTTTTCATTGTAGTGTTTTCCCTCAGCTAAGCCTCCTTCAGTCAGTGTAGGTTAAAATCAAAATGTGCAATCAATTTTACAGAGGTCTGTAAAAATGACTAATAGAGAGTATGTCAACTAATGCTAGTTTCCATCTGTTACCATCCACCAGTGTCCTCCAAATGTGTCTGGTGCGGTGAACAGGTGCTGTGTCTGGTTTCCCAGCTAAGCATCACTAAACATTTAAATCTATTACTGCAGGTCAGGACGATGCATACTAAATGATGAAAATAAAGAACCCTGTTTTTATTTAAATTTCTTATGTTGAGTATTAAAGTATAACACTGATTCATGCTAGTGTGCTTGTTGATGAAATGTCAATAGAACAGCTAAAGCACTGGCTTTCTGTGGTTAAGATGCCAGAGTTCATATTTCAGGCTCCAAAATTAAGTTGATGTTTGACAGCAACTTAAACACGATTGTAAAGCTCCTGTAACGGCAACAGTGAAGTAGTAAACCTCGCAGATGACATAAGCTAACGCTATATGTATAAATATTAGCTTCGAGGACACGTGAAGCTTCAGATATTGTTGTACAACCTGACTCCGCTTTAAACTTTTCCACAACCTTATCTCTGACATGTCTCCAGTGTGTTCTTCCTGATGCTATTTGTTCACTGACCTCAGAGGTCTGTTTTTAAACATATTTTTACACAGAATAAGGCCCTGTTCACACTATGTTTTCTGGCGAAAACTTAAAAGTTTTGCTGTGTGTTTACTGTTTGTCAACAAAACAACGGCGCACGTTTTCTCTGAAAATGGCAAAATTTGAGAATGGGTTCCAGAGTGTAATGGTTTAAAAATGTTCCAGTGTCCGTTGTCGTGGAAAAAAAAAAATGTATCTTTCTTATGGGTCAGCCCTGGCTCGTGACAGTATGACTGAAATCAGTAGAAATGAATGTGCATGCACGCAACATAACGCCTGGCAACCATTTTAAAACTTACAGAAGAAAAAGATAACAATAACATTGGGTGATTGCAGAGTACTTACTTGTGCTGCTGACACTTTTAAATCTAACGAGGGTTCCCAAACAAAGTGCTCATTTTCTCCCCTGTTTTGTAAGCTGGAAGTGTTTGCGCATGTTGTTGTTTCAGAGAACATACCACCAACTAGTGGCGTGGCGGGGACATTACACCATTTTCACAACTCTACTGTTGCTCTGTGAACGGAGATTCTAATTAAAACGTTGTCATGTAGCTGTGTTAACAGAAATAAAATCCAGTTTTCAATAAATGGACGTATTGTAAATATGGTCTAAATCACACAGTGGACTCTATTTACTAATTAAGGGACTTCTAAAGCAGCTGATCACACAGGATTTTATTTAGGAGTCTCAGAATAAAGGGGGTGAATACATCAGCATACCTCCTTTTTCAGGTGTCTACATATAAAAAACTTTGCACAACAGTATTTTTTTTCCCATTTCACTATTATGCACTTTTATGTGTTTGTGATTACAAAGCCTCAATAGAATGCATCAGTCTTTGGTTGTTACCCGAAAAAATCTGAAAAGGTTCAAGAGGGTATGAATATTGTCAGGATGTGACATTTTGGACTTTGTGGTTTTGTGTTTTTGTTTACCTTTTAGCTAGATGTTTCTTACTTGTGTTTTGTATTCATGTTAGTTGTGGTTTTCTGTTTTGGGTTATCTTCTGCCCCCCAGTGTGCTCTCCTAGTTCCCTTGGCGTTGCTTTCCTGTTTATTTTCTTAGAATGGTTTCCTTATGATTATTATTATTATTTCTCTTAGTTCTCTGGTTCATTGGCACTCTCATTTATTAGTTTATTTTCTGTTACTCCTCTCGTCATTTGTTTTCCCCTTTTAGTTATTACTCAGTTTAAGTTCCCTTTATTCTCCAGTTCTTCTTAGCTTTGTTCCTCTAGTTCATCTTTGTTTTCCACCCTCTCCTTTATAGGTTAGTTTTAGTTATTGTTTACTTAGGTTTCTTTACTTTTGTAGTCAGGGTTTCCTTATGGTTTCTGTTTTGCTAAGTGCTTAGGTTGTTGGGTTCCCTCCAGTTTCTCAGTTTCCTTCAGTTCATGTTTATCCTTGATTCTTATGCTTTATTTTTTACCTTGGCTTATAGTTTCATTTAGGTCTGCTTACTGTCTTGTCTTTAGTCCCTTTCCTCATGCTTTGGTTTTAATAGGTTCACCTGCTCCCTCTGCTTCCCAGCCTCATTGTCTCACCTGTTCTTAGTTCCTTTAATTACCTGCCTTTGTTCTCCCTCTGTATATTAGTTGGCTTTGTTTCATTGTTCCCTGCTGGTTCCTCTGTTTGTTTACACTCTGTTCTGCCTGTGCATTCATGCTCACTACCCTCGTCCTTGCCTTGTTCCTGCAGTGTCTGTAAGTTTGTTTAGGATTCCGGCTCTGTAATGTACCTGTAGTGATTTACTATGTTCTGGCTCTTCAAATAAAGTTGAGCATTTATTTAAGATGCTGCATCCAAGCCCTTGTCCGCACTTTGGTCCACACCAAAACCTCATCGTGACAAATACTGTTGCAAGACAGCGCAGGTATTAAAAGGTAGGAATCGCCAGAGTAACACAGAACTGAACAAGACATGACTTAGTTTTGACTTCACTTTGAGTACATGAACAGTAATTACAGAAAGCCTGTGTTTCATCAACATCCTGTGAATTACTCCTGTCTAATGTGGCTCCAACCAGCTTAACATGTGGCTTTCGTTGCAAAAGGCAAGCCTAAACAGGTCAGCCAGTTGTGTCGCACAACTCATGTGTGGAGGCAGGTCATTGAGAGTGCTGCAAGTGTGCCTTTTAGAGAGTCAGCAACATGTAGTTTGTGTGTTGGTCTCTAATGGTAATAAAAGGTGGTTTACAAGTGTTCCAAAGTGATGTGTGTTCTGGCCAGGTGTGGAGCATCGTTTTTTGCAAACTGGTAAATGGTCTCCACTTGTGACCCCTAAAAACCTGCAGAAATGAGGGTATCAATGTGTCATTTATTGCACTGAAAGGGTTCAGCCTGAGACAGAAATAGAAGAACATGAAGAGGAAAAGGGGATACAGCCGTGGAATGCAGGGGGTCTCTAGGAGGGTCGGGAGAGGGGGTTTTGAAAACATTCCAGCCTTCACAGTGGGCCTATTCATATATCATGTCATTCACTTTTAATCAAACCATCTGTTTTACACCTATACAAATGTTGCGGTCTATTTGGTTGTTTACTAAAAAGACAAGCAAAACTAACACACTAAAAAACACAAAACAATACCTCATATAGCTTACTTTGAGCTACCTGTATGCCATGCTGCTGAGAGTAGCAATCAGAAGACAGATACACTGTAGTCATAAAAGGATGGTCAGCAGCAATACATGGTCAGGTTTGCAGTGATGACTGGTGGATAGTAAGGGAAACAAAATGGGCCAAGAAACTAGCCCGACACATTACACATTAAACTACCTGAACCACCGATACAAAGCAGGATAAATCCATGCATCTATGCCTAATTTTAACCATCTCAATGTCACAGCTGAAATCGACTTGCTGGAGCAGGCAACCCTTTTTTAATCTGTTAATCTCTAATTTTGGCAACCAGTCTGAATTGTAGCCTCAGTTTCCCCTTTTCAGCTGAAAGCAGTGCCACCGGGTGTGGTTTCTGCTGCTGTACCCAATCTGCTTCCAGGTTCAACATGCTGTATGTGCAGAGATAGTTTTCAGCATAACTTGGTTGTAACAAGTGTTTATTTCACCTAAAACCAATCCGCCTGCATCTGCTGACCTCTGACATTAAAGAGACATTTAGATACAAACAAGTGCTGCAGTTTGACAGATGTACCAAATAAAGTGGCCTATAAATACAAACACCTTTTTCCCGTTTGTCATCGTGTTAATGGCACTGTTTTTAGGTTCTCTAGTTCCATCCTCCTATTATGGCAAGCAAATCTATGCTAGACCCACAGTACAATTTGCCTCAGCTGCCAGGACTGAACATACAATAAAATAAAAACAACACTGGGGAAACAGGTTATGTACCTTTTTCAATTTATTTGAAGTAGCTTCACGCTCTCTAGTGCAGTTTTGTGACGTGGTTAAAAAAAAAATAGAACATCCGTTCTAAATAAAATATCTGCAGATAACGATGTCTGAAGGCTTGAAAATACTGTAGGTATGATGTCTTACCTGGTTTGGTGATGCTCTGGAAGTAAAGAACAAGGACAAAGAACGAGCAGAGGCACGTCGCCAGGAACAGACGTCCACCCTTGGGCATCCCCATCATAAAGTCTGGCTCCGCTGGCGGAGCCTCCAACCCTACGTCGCTGTCTCCCAACGGCTCATACGAAGCCGACCGATGGAGGATGCGAGCATGCGAGGCAGCCGACAGAACAGAGGGTCTCTGTGTATTATCTACCGGAAACAACGCTGAATTAACACATAGTGGCGAACAGTGGCCTGCTGCTGAACAAAGATGTCATTGAAGATCGGTGATCAGCTCCAGCCGCGACTTTGGTCGGGATTTTAAACAACGTTATTATTTCTAACAATAAAATCAACTTATACTAAAGGTAATATAATGTACATATTAATACGAGCGGACATTAGAAAAAAGAGTTAACGGTCTAGCTTTCGTCATAACTGCCGTGTTCCCCTCATCTACAGTATGCTGTCTGAAGTTTGTCGAAGCAACACAAAGTTCTCCGCCAAACATGGACGGGGCACTGTGCCATGACGTCACACAAACCCCCAACCCCTCCCGCGCCCCCAGTTTCAACTGAGCTGCCTTCAGGGACCGCTGGTTCACCGAGACTCCATTCGACGCTGATCTTCACGCTGATACGTTTTGTTGTAGAGCGAATGAATAATAAAAGTTGGATATATTTTCACAACTGGACCTCAGAGTAGGAACCTATGAAAATAAATTCAGACGATACCACGTTTTAAAATTATACAATTGTAATTTGTTTGAGTTAACTTTCTGTTCAAGGAGTACCTGAAGGTGACACCTGTTATATTTATTATATTAGCTCTTCTAACTACTAAACTTCTGTTTAGTAGTTAGAAGAGCTTTTGAGGGAAACGTATTTTACACGATAATCAAAAGATTGTCAAGTCATAATTATGACTTGAAATAATATGAAATTTAAAATATTTTTCTATCAAAGTGGTAGAATGGTCGTTAGCAGGCTTTAAATAAACTAAAAGAAAAATATATTTACATAAATCTTTCAAGAGGATTAAAAATTAACTGAAAAACAGAAAGGCTTGGCAACAAAATACGTACTATTTGAATACTTTTCCTGCTGTGGATTCCAGCACCAAAGAAGGCAACACCTTTTATTTTCAGCCCCATTTAAATTAGAATGACTCCAAATTGCTGAAAGCAGTAATGTTGTTTCATTGTGAATCACTTATGTATTGACTCGATGTCCTCTTGCAAATCCTGTGCTAAATATAAAACCAAATTACTGCACTCAAAAGTTTCCAGTTTTAGCTTAAACAGCCTGTGGAATGCAGGCATGTGGCTCTAAAGCTATATTTAGGGACATTTTCTCAGGAAAGACAACTTAAGATGTTTAAAATGACAAAAATACATCAAATAAGCAAATAAAAATAAATCACAAACACAGACAGAATTCATGTTGAGTAAAACAGAATTGACAAAAGAGAATTGCCTACTGAGACACTAAACAAACTAGAGAATACTCCCAAAGCAAGAAGGTACATGATGAATATGATTAGAATGATTAGGACAGCAAATCAATCGCAAAAAAGACCCAAGGCAGTCATAAAAAGACAAGTGTTGACTGTATTTGCTTAAGTCTGTGCCCAGGGTCAATGCCATGTCCCATCCCTTGTCCCTGGCCTGTGTGCTGTGTTCCTCCATTTCGGTAATGTCAGGCTTTGCACCTTCACTCGCCGTGTTGCCTTAGGCTTCACTTTATTAGTAGGAATATTAACCGAGGGCTCAAGCAACAAACCTCAAATCTAACAGATCAAACTGATTTTGTTTCTTGTGATGCAACTTTTTGTTTGTTAATGGGCAGGAGATACAGACAAAGCAGGGAAGCTGTTTTTCCCTTGGACCCACATAAAGACAAGTAGTTCAAATAATACTTAAGTATAGGATTTAGGATTTTGTAATGTGTTTAAATAGAATCACAGTTTTATTAGAGAAAAAAATCATGGCACTGAATAGGGATGTACTGATATAAAAATTCAGGCCTATATCGATATCCGATATCAATATAGTTATGGCCTATAACCGATATTTAACAATTATTATCTGCATCACTGCACATGCCCAAACAAATACCACATGGTCAACCCCCCCCCCCAGAAACACATACACATAGAGCAACAAGATGGTAATAAATATCAGTTATTAATATCGGCCCAGTTGAAGTTTTTTAGGGACATTTTATTGTAAAGCAGTTTCAAAAAATGCATCCTCTTGCTTCCACTTCGCAATTAGGCACTACTATATGATGGTCTGTTACATAAGACACCAACAAAATAAACTGAGGTTTGTGGTTCTAACATTATGAAAGTTAAAGGAGTATAAACACTAAGAATACTACTGTTTGCACATCTGCCATATACTGTACATTTCTACCTGTACAGTCATATTCAATAAATTAAAGTATTATATTATTTCAGTTACTCAGTCGTCTAAGTAAAACATATCATATGGAATAATTGCACACAAACTGATGTTTTCAAGCCTTAATTTCTGTTAATTATGATGATTTTCCCCTTACAGCGAATGAAAAGATGACATTTATGACTAAAATATTACAACAGACCAAAGACAAAACAGTTCTTATACAAAAATGTGGGCTTAATTAAACGTATGCGTCATACCTGCTTAAAGGTTGTTGTTTTCAAAAGGTACTTTTAACCTGACAAATGAGCCTTATCGAAGGTGTATTCTAATTTATTAAATAAATATGAATATGTATATCTGACCTTTTAATACCTGACCAAGAAGAAGAAACAGCATATTGTATGATGGAACTCTAATGTCAGTACCTATCCTGTGTTTCTTCTCAAAATTGAACCCACACTGCGTAGTTACAGGGCAGGACTGAACCTGATTATAGTCTAACAACGTGGCAGATAATGAGGCACTGAGCAAGTGCCATGTCAGCTTGTAAGCAATGCAAGCACACACGCTACAATGTCTGAGAATGCGGTAATTACACACACCATTAGACCTACAACACCATCATTAGACCTCCAACATCCATCTACTCCTGCACTTCTTGGATGCACTTGACAGAAAATTCACACTTGCAAATGAAAGTGATAGGTGGGGATGCACAGGAAAGCTATGTGGTTGTTGGGAGAATGTTGGCATTTATCTCACCAGTGGATAGTTTGCCGACCACCCAGAAGAGTAATATAAGTACAAACTCATGGCAATGTCATCTTGCCTAAAGGACTTGATGCATCATCACCAGCTCATCCACTAGTGCTGTGGGAAACTGCTGCTTTTAAAAGAGGAAACATTTTGATCTTTCTAGTTTACATCATCAATCTTCAATGCCTTCAAGCTGGTTGAAGAACAATTGGATCTTACTCAGAGTTTTTTTTTTTTTTTCAAGTTATGATTCAAGATAGAATGAGTCATATATGAATAAATTGCTTTAATCAGTGTTGATTTTTTTTTAACGTGTGGTGGTAAATGGGATTTTGATGGTATTTAGGATAAGTACATGTTGCTAAATGGTGCATAAAATCTCTTTTTTGTGCACTTCATTCTTTTTCTGGCTTTAAACGACATGTTTAATGTGCTGCCAAATCATTTGCATTGGAAATTATTTACCCAAATTCAAAAGTTTATTTGTGATGCTAATAAAACCTATGTTCTTTGCTGCTTGCCTTAGCATTTTCATTGTTTTAATATGGTACTTTAAACGGCTCTGTGGACATATTTAGCTATTTATGCTGACATGATTTTGCATACTGACATGAAAGTAGTTTGGTTGAAAATCCAGGTACAAACGTAAGAACAGTGTAATAAAAATATATTCATATTGCATTATATCTGTTTTAAAGTGCCTAGATTTGCTAAAATGAGAGCGTTAGCACTTTTAACTGCTCTGAGGATTTTTTAACTTTTCTACAAACTTGGCTCGGTATGACATCTGTCCACTACAGGCAGAGATGTTCACAAGTCATTTTTTCCAGGTCCAAGGCAAGCCTCAAGTCTTTCACCCCAATTCAGAGTCATATCTCAAGTCTCCAACGACCAAAACAATCCACAGCATCTAGGTCACCTCCAACCGCTGTAAGTTAGGATTCCAAACCTGCACCTTTTGTCCTTAGGCCTAAATGAACATTTGATAATTATCTTTCAGTCTTTTAAGATTTATTAAGACTTATTATCAGTTATCTGTTAATCACTGAATGTTTAATTTACCATCAAAAAATCCGCCGAAGGCTGATTTATTTTGTTTTGAAAACTGATCAAAGGTATTATTTAATGCATTAGAAATAAAGATAGACATATATGCTCTAAAAATAATTTCTGTAAGAGATTAAAATCAGATAATGTTGAATTTGTGAATAAATCTAAATTCTTTTTTGTTTTTGTAATGACTATCCCTGTCTTCATATTATCTACTCCTTCAATAAATATTGCACTGAATCTGGTTTGGAAGGTTTTTCTCACTCTGAGCTGGTACATTTTTAATAATATTGAGAAACCTTTTTCTGAATCCACATTTAAAACCTTTATTCTCAATTCTAAATAGTAACAATGTTCAAATAAGAGGCATACATTATAACATGGTGAACAAGAAGTGTAGTAAGGAAATAAATGACTGTTACATTTCCTTGCAATATTGAAGCTAGCTTAGCAGTAGGACAATTTCAGAGGTAATATGACTTGACAGATACTAAAATAGGATGCATAAAAAGGATAAAACCTGTTTATCAATTAGCAATGCTTGATTGGTATAGGTGTAATTATGAGTTCCAGTTTTACTGAGAAGTTAATTAACGGTTACAGTTAACAGTTTAAGTTTATCACTGACTATAACCTCCAATATGGCTACCTCGCATGTAGAACTTAATAGCTGCAGCTAATAAAAGCTAATAAAAAATAAAACTATAATGATTTGTATTACATTAAATATCTAGAACACACAGTGTTATACAGCCTCCTTTAGTAAAATAAATATTATTTTGTAAAAGAAACTACATTGTTTTTAGCTTGTATTGCCCACAACGGTTAGCCTGATCAATCGGCACATAAGTTAACAGATTTTACTAGTTTGGAGTTGGAACAATGTTTAATTGGGTTTGTTGTCAGTCTCAGCACCACGTTTCAACTTCTGAGATATATGAAACACAGCATTTGTGGCCCCTATGACTTGTTCCTGGGAAACATTGTCTACTTCATCACAGTCAATTTGTTTGTATTTACCTTTCAAAATAGTTTATAAATTTTTTTTCTGAGGACCAATAAAGGCAGCCTAAATACCAGTTTAATCATAAATTAATAAAAAATATTTATTTATTTGTTATTTATTTGTTTTTATCCTTAACTTTTCTAAAATTACTTTCATAGTTTACTCCAGACTAACGCACTATTCCAGCTTTTCATCCCCATTTAGCACTTTTCAGAATCAGAATCAGAATCAGAAAAGCTTTATTGCCAAGTACGTTTTTGGACATACAAGGAATTTGTTTTGGCGTAGTCGGTGCAATACAATACAAATTAAACAGTATAAACATATCTACAATATAATATAAATATATGTGCACAGTTTTAAGTGAGTGAGAGTAAGTATAGAGCAGTATAAGATGCAAGAGCAATACAACAGTGCAGGTGATCATTGTGCAAGTATGGCAGTGCAAGTAAAGCAGGAGTCCAAGCTGAGTGTTAATGTAACGCATAGAGTTACAGGTTACAAGTGTCCTGTCAGCAAAAAAAAAGGTGGGGGGGGGAATGTCAGGGTGGACCGCAGCCTCCTGCCAGAGGGGAGAGTCTCAAAGAGTCTGTGACCGGGGTGGGAGGGATCAGCCAGAATCTTCCCTGCCCGCTTCAGGGTCCTGGAGGTGTACAGTTCCTGGAGCAACAGTAGACTGCAGCCAATCACCTTCTCAGCAGACCGAATGACACGCTGCAGCCTGCCCTTATCCTTGGCTGTAGCAGCGGCGTACCAGATGGTGATGGAGGAGGTGAGGATGGACTCAATGATGGCTGTGTAGAAGTGCACCATCATAGTCTTTGGCAGGTTGAATTTCTTCAGCTGCCGCAGGAAGAACATCCTCTGCTGGGCTTTCTTGATGAGGGAGCTGATGTTTGGCTCCCACTTGAGATCCTGGGAGATGATGGTTCCCAGGAAGCGGAAAGATTCCACAGTGTCAATTGTGGAGTCACAGAGGGTGATGGGGGCAGGTGGGGTTGGGTTCTGCCTGAAGTCCACAACCATCTCCACTGTCTTTAGAGCGTTGAGCTCAAGGTTGTTCTGGCTGCACCAGTCCAACAGATGGTCCACCTCCCATCTGTACGCAGACCCGTCACCATCAGAGATGAGTCCGATCAGGGTGGTGTCGTCCGCAAACTTCAGAAGCTTGACAGACTGGTGACTGGAGGTGCAGCTGTTGGTGTACAGGGAGAAGAGCAGAGGAGAGAGAACACAGCCTTGGGGGGAACCGGTGCTGATGGTCAGGGAGTCAGAGACGTGCTTCCCCAGCCTCACGCGCTGCTTCCTGTCAGACAGGAAGTCAGTGATCCACCTGCAGGTGGAGTTGGGCACACTCAGTTGGGAGAGCTTCTCCTGTAGCAGAACTGGGACGACGGTGTTGAAGGCAGAGCTGAAATCCACAAACAGGATCCTGGCATAGGTTCCTGTGGAGTCCAGGTGCCGGAGGATGAAGTGAAGGGCTAGGTTGACTGCATCGTCTACAGACCTGTTGGCTCTGTAGGCAAACTGCAGGGGGTCCAGGAGGGGGTCCCTTACCTTTTCTTAGGAAACACGTTTGTCTGCCGCCACTTTGCTCAGTTAGAGGCTGTGAGAAATTGTGGGAGCAACAGTTATTACATCATACATGCATAACATTGTCTCTATGTTTTTTTTTTCTTGCTAAATAATTGTTTGCAGTGCTAGACAAAGAGTAAGAAATTGATCTTTAAATTGATTGATTGATATTTAATTTCCCATGTGAAATCAGTTTTACTTGTATAAACTGACTTCATCATCACAGCTGTAGTGTTTGACAACAGTACCAGTCAAAAATGTTGGATTTCTGGAAATTTCCTCAGTGACTGTGGTTTAACCAGTGTTGTGCACATTAATCCTTCAGCAGCACTGGTTCTAAGTTTAGTTTAGGCCTACATATATTACAACTGAATTAATTCATGTTCACTTGTAATAATTTGAAAATTCTGAGCGAAATTGTCAGCCCCAATAGGAACATGTTCATATTCACTTATCAGCTCCTGATTATGAAAGTCTTTAACAAAAACTCCTGAATTGTTGGTAGTTATTTTATGCCCCAATATCATGGTCAAAAGAAAGCACAGTCTCTTTCAACTGTGAGGTTTCTACATGTCTGGACATAGGAAGAAATTATCTGTTCCTTCCCAGGCTCTGACAGAAGTCAAGTTCAACCCAGTGTTATTAAAACCGCACGGAAAAGGCAAAACTGAAATTAAGAAAACACTGTCACTAATTTAAATAAATAAAAACTGTGATTAAAATGGAAAATCTATAACTAACTGTATTGTGCGTTTATAAAACTAACTAAAACGTACTGAAGTTACAGCTTCCTCTTGCGTCCACAGTTAATCCTGTTGGATGTAGTTCGTCCTTCTTGGTGGTATGCTGACATTACCCTGGATACCGTGGCTCTTGATACATCACAAAGACTTGCTGTCTTGGTCAAAGATGCGCCAGCAAGACATGCACCAACAATTTGTCCTCTTTTGAACTCTGGTATGTCACCCATAATGTTGTGTGCATTTCAATATTTTGAGCAAAACTGCTCTTACCCTGCTAATTGAACCTTCACACTCTGCTCTTACTGGTGCAATGTGCAATCAATGAAGACTGGCTACCAGGCTGGTCCAATTTAGCCATGAAACCTCCCACACTAAAATGACAGGTGTTTCAGTTTCATTGCCCAACCCCTATATATAAAGTATCCAAGATGGTGTCACTGGTGGCAGCCTTGGTACTTCACGTTCAGACATTAATCCAAGTCATACTCATCTGCATTGTGTTTTCTTCCATCGTGTCATTATTTGAAATGTTATCTACAGGTGCTTCTCAAAATATTAGCATATTGTGATAAAGTTCATTATTTTCCATAATGTCATGATGAAAATTTAACATTCATATATTTTAGATTCATTGCACACTAACTGAAATATTTCAGGTCTTTTATTGTCTTAATACGGATGATTTTGGCATACAGCTCATGAAAACCCAAAATTCCTATCTCACAAAATTAGCATATCATTAAAAGGGTCTCTAAACGAGCTATGAACCTAATCATCTGAATCAACGAGTTAACTCTAAACACCTGCAAAAGATTCCTGAGGCCTTTAAAACTCCCAGCCTGGTTCATCACTCAAAACCCCAATCATGGGTAAGACTGCCGACCTGACTACTGTCCAGAAGGCCACTATTGACACCCTCAAGCAAGAGGGTAAGACACAGAAAGAAATTTCTGAACGAATAGGCTGTTCCCAGAGTGCTGTATCAAGGCACCTCAGTGGGAAGTCTGTGGGAAGGAAAAAGTGTGGCAGAAAACGCTGCACAACGAGAAGAGGTGACCGGACCCTGAGGAAGATTGTGGAGAAGGGCCGATTCCAGACCTTGGGGGACCTGCGGAAGCAGTGGACTGAGTCTGGAGTAGAAACATCCAGAGCCACCGTGCACAGGCGTGTGCAGGAAATGGGCTACAGGTGCCACATTCCCCAGGTCGAGCCACTTTTGAACCAGAAACAGCGGCAGAAGCGCCTGACCTGGGCTACAGAGAAGCAGCACTGGACTGTTGCTCAGTGGTCCAAAGTACTTTTTTCGGATGAAAGCAAATTCTGCATGTCATTCGGAAATCAAGGTGGCAGAGTCTGGAGGAAGACTGGGGAGAAGGAAATGCCAGAAGTCCAGTGTCAAGTACCCACAGTCAGTGATGGTCTGGGGTGCCGTGTCAGCTGCTGGTGTTGGTCCACTGTGTTTTATCAAGGGCAGGGTCAATGCAGCTAGCTATCAGGAGATTTTGGAGCACTTCATGCTTCCATCTGCTGAAAAGCTTTATGGAGATGAAGATTTCATTTTTCAGCACGACCTGGCACCTGCTCACAGTGCCAAAACCACTGGTAAATGGTTTACTGACCATGGTATCACTGTGCTCAATTGGCCTGCCAACTCTCCTGACCTGAACCCCATAGAGAATCTGTGGGATATTGTGAAGAGAACGTTGAGAGACTCAAGACCCAACACTCTGGATGAGCTAAAGGCCGCTATCGAAGCATCCTGGGCTTCCATAAGACCTCAGCAGTGCCACAGGCTGATTGCCTCCATACCACGCCGCATTGAAGCAGTCATTTCTGCAAAAGGATTCCCGACCAAGTATTGAGTGCATAACTGTACATGATTATTTGAAGGTTGACGTTTTTTGTATTAAAAACACTTTTCTTTTATTGGTCGGATGAAATATGCTAATTTTGTGAGATAGGAATTTGGGGTTTTCATGAGCTGTATGCCAAAATCATCCGTATTAAGACAATAAAAGACCTGAAATATTTCAGTTAGTGTGCAATGAATCTAAAATATATGAATGTTAAATTTTCATCATTATATTATGGAAAATAATGAACTTTATCACAATATGCTAATTTTGTGAGATAGGAATTTGGGGTTTTCATGAGCTGTATGCCAAAATCATCCGTATTAAGACAATAAAAGACCTGAAATATTTCAGTTAGTGTGCAATGAATCTAAAATATATGAATGTTAAATTTTCATCATGACATTATGGAAAATAATGAACTTTATCACAATATGCTAATATTTTGAGAAGCACCTGTATTTCCCCAACCTGATAAAGATACAGTAAAAGGATAGCACATTATTTCCAATAAGTGCTTATGTGTCCAACGCCCGGTAATGACAGCTTTTCTATCAATCCTTGGACATATATCTGGTTAGCAAACTAATTCCAGTTAGAGTTCACTTGTCGAAGGGCTGGTCCAGAACCTGGTGCTCAATGTGGACAACATGAAGGAGATGATCATTAACACACTACCCTCAGTCATAGCACCCATGCAGTAAAGAAAGCGTGCTGATCTTTGATGAGCTCACTTGCTTAAAGAAAATGACTGGGATTGTGAAATGTGCCCAGCAGACATTTCACTTTCTGAGGAAACTGAAACAAACACTTTCTACCAACACCCTCAACATGTCGCAGCAGCCACAAATGGCAGAGAAGGCCCGATGATAGTAAGGTGAGCTGAGATGTTCTCTAAAATTTCTCCACCTTGTGTCCAGGAACCATTTTAATAACCACTACAAGAACAACGTTCTCACACCCTCTCAATGAACTTTTTGAATTGCAGCCATCAGGGAGTTGGTACCACAACATCAAAGACAGAACCACCAGATGTCATGATCCGCACCTGTTTGTGTTACTTTTAATTGCACCCACCTGTTTTCCATATTGTTCCTTATACCTTAGTTGCATTTAAGCTCCTATTTTCTGTCCCTTTCTGGTTAGGTCATCTTTTGTAATCTGTTGCCTCTTTGGTCTTTCATCACCACCAACCTTTCACCAGACTGTTACACACCTCTCTGCTTGAAACTTTTAAAATGTACTACTCAATTCACTTTACATTATAGCAGTATTTACCAGTTTTGCCTTTTTGTCCATGTGTGTTTTCTGATATCTGTTATTATTTTAATTATCTATTGACCATTGACTAGTGGAAATAGGCACTAGCAAGGTAAAGTAGGTCTGGCGTTGGATGGATGGATGGTCTTTTCATAATTTTTTCCACGATTGTAGATCCCAGAAAACGTTTTGTTTATAGACAATAAAATTACATTAGATTGTAAATAAAAGAATAAATAATTAATATACAATATAACATAGTAATCAGTTTCAGATCAGCTGAGGCAATAGTCTTCAGCCAATCAGAGCACTTGCTTACAGAACATGTCGAGGCCACATACAGCCGAGCTTAGTGGCAGTGTGGCTGGTTAGCCACAACAGAAAGCAATAAGAACCATTTAAATGAAGATTTATTAAATGTATGTTGTAACTGAAGTAATAGTCCACTGCAGTTATGTTTCTCTACCAGGTTAATGTAGTTCAGGGACAATGGAACAGATTCAAACTGGTCGTGTCCATCCTGCACCAACACATTCCTACAATGATGTAATACTATAGATGAGAAGAATGGCAAGTAGAGACAGAAGTCCCATGTGTCCTGTTCAACCCAGAGCCTGTTTCCATGTGTTCCCAAACAGTATCATTTGGTTTACAAAGGTTGTTTTTTTTTTTTTATCAATTCATGTATATTTACTTGATTCACTTTAACTTTCTCATTAATGTTAGTTTTGGTATTAAAGTGGCAGATTTTGAAGTCACACCTGGATTGCATTAAGATACTTTAAGGAGCAGCTTCTGAGCATGCAGCTTTAAATAATTAAGAAAAAAACATTTCCGGAAATTTGTGAAAAACTGCAAAACGTTTCTCTGAAAAAGTGTCAGAGAGTAAAACTAATTGGTATAGTATGGAGACCACCAAAATTACAAGTTAATCTTTAATTTCCAGCTGTTTTAGATGTTGGTGTCTGACTCTTGTTTGGAGTCTACTCCCTGTTCTGTTAAATTGATTCCCTCATATGAATAGTTGTCCATCCTGAGATCATGAGAAAAAGCTGCAGTCCAGAGTGCTTCAACTGTTGCTGTGACAAATGTCATTTGTGGGGCCTGGGAAAACGTTTGACATTTAACATCACTCTGAAACCAAGAAAATTGCTTCTGCCAAATATTATCTCAGCAGTTTTATAAGCGTTAATACCAAGACGAGACCCGCTGCAGTGCAGTGGTTAACTATATCCACCGCTTCACAGTAAAATGCTACTCAAATACATAAAGTACCATGAACCCCAAACCCTGCTACACAGTGCTACACACCATAAAGTAAACATAGTTTGGCAGAAGCTTTGTTAACACTAACCCAAGTTGCAGACAAAGATTTAAAGCTGTGATGCAGTGCAAGAGACCTTCTTTTTTTGTTGAAAATTAGGTTAAACAGGTAAAACTAAGGCAAAACTCAACAAACATGCAACTCATTACCAACTATTTAAATTCTGAACCCAGTGAAAAGATAAGCAATTATACACACAATTTTGCGCGCTTGTTTGATTATAAAATATAAACAAAATAGCAAAAATATGTTTTACATTATCCTGGGCCAACACTAGTTTTATGTGTCCAACCTAGCTAAATTATTAGCAAAAAATATAAATTTACCCAGTTGAAAATGTGAACACCTCAGCATGTACACCTTTGCCCTGTGTCGATCACATAATTTATAGCTGAGGCCAAAATTATGCATACCCCTGGCAACTTTAGATTAAAAATTGTTTAATTCAATCTCTCAAAACATATTAAAACACTGTAAAAGAAGTATCAATTTGACAAAAACAAAATAAATATGTGTGAGACCACGAGTTTCCAGTATTCAACGTTAGATTCTCAGTGAGGAATGGAAAAAACTTTATTGGCATTACAGCAGTCAAACCCTTCTTATTCTGACCATGTTTCCACTGGTATTTTGAGGATTTGTCTTTTCTCATTAGTTCAGTCTTTGAGGTGTGAAGGTCTTCATGCCGTCACCCCAATCTTTAGCGCCCTCAACAGATTCCCTGTCAGACTTGGGTCAGAACTCATGTCACTTGTTCCGCTATGAAGACATATGTTGATCAAATTTAAAGATTACTTTAAACTTAAATTTGCCAGGGGTATGAATAATTCTGGGTTTCATACTGTATTTGATGCATGCGTGAAAATAATATGAGCTAAAACCCTGTTTATGATTCCTGGTTGTCAGACCTGCTCTACTCTCTCTCCCCACATCAAGTTAAAGACAAAATGTCCTACAAAGACAATATGCAAAATAGCAGAGCACTGTCAGCTTTGATTTATGTCGTGCTGATTTGTAAATTCACTTAACAAGACTTTTACGAGAGTGCCAAAAGGCAAGGATGCCTCAGTGGCTAAATTTGATGATCTCTTTGGCAGTAATTACTATTCTTCATCATAGTTAGGTGGTCTACAGATGGGAGTAGTCCAACAGAACCCGAGTACTTCCACATGCTGTATCTTAGATAATGGTTTGTTTCGTTTAGCTTAAATGAAAGCCTCAGCTGCAGCAGTGATAGTCCGAGATGCCACATCAATGACAGCACATGGGGCTTGTCATCAAAATGAGCTGATTCAGTTTGCAGATGTTTTAATATACAGAGCAGGCCTGTGAGTTCTTCATAGTCACAGGATCCAGAGCAAAGCAAGAGCAAAGCAAGAGCTCAGGAGGCGGAGCCGGTCTGGCTGGACCATTATCCAGTCTACACTGCAGATTATTGTTGAACCTGTGGGTTTCCAAAATGTTGGACCATGCTATGACAGAGGAATACTCCTGCTTTTCCTCCCAAAATATTCTGTCTTTACTGTTTCAGTCCAGCTGGAGGTAGGACCACACTGGATCCACTGCAAATGGGTTGTCAAACCACGACAAAACCACTTGAAAAGTCCACAAAATATACAACTTCAGCCATGTGGCATTTGGGTCACAACGGCATCCTGACTAAAGCCCTTTAGCACAGTTTATGTGAAACAGATGAGAAACCGATATGCTTTGACATGAGAAACACAGAAAATGGACCGCAAAACATAGAATCTCATCTCATCTCATCTCATCATATGAATAGTTTGAGGAAGTTGAGTCACATTATTATGTGGATAATATTCTTACAACTTCCAAAAGTTAGGAACATTATTAATGCTTTGCAGCATTTGTTTTGAAGTAATTCATATTTTATCAAGTTCACATGTGCACCGTAGCCCTGAATGTTGCCTGTCATCCAGAATAAGAATGCAAATGTCCATAGCATTGGCTCTGGGTTTAGTTTGGTTGGGTGCAGCCAACAGCAAAAGGCTGCTGCTTGTTAGCAGAAATAAGCAGCAAAAATAAAATGAGCGTACCGCTCAGAAGACTGACTCCATATGGCCACCAGATACCTGGTTGGCCCTTCAGGATCTGTCCACACCACCATCTGTCTCACTCTTCCCAAGAAACCGCCTGCTGAGCCCTGCAGAGAAACTCCTGAGCAAAGTTTCTGTTTATTCTCCAGAAAATCTCACATTTTGGTTTCTGGTACTGGTTTTAGTCTTTCTCTGAAAACAAATGCTATCACTACCTAATCCAAGAAAGGGATCCAGCCCATTTGGAAAACGACCTGCTTTGAAAGTGTTGCATTAGATCACAACCGTCAGTTGTTGTTTTGCAACAATTCATTCAAACTAGCTTCCTCCATATTGTTTTAATGTGCAACAGAGACAAGTAAATGAATTGGAATGACAATTTCAGAGCAAGCCCAACCAATGAAACCTTTCTGGAAGAACAACTATTGACAGATTTCTTCCATAGAAATACCTATCTTGTATCACATTAAATAAAACAGGTTTGATTTTCCTGCATTAAGCATTGTTTAAATTGTTAAATGATAGATTGATGGCAGCACAACTTAAGTTTGCAATTTTGCAACTAAATTAACCACAGAGCTTCGGGAACAACATGGTTTGGATTCAGAAGTCCATAACAGATGCTTGGCCATGATGCACTTTGCAATCTTAGTAAAAGTTAAACACAGCAAATCAGCACAAACACCTCAAATGAACTGTCGAGCATGGTGGTGGAGGAGTGATTATTTGGACTGTTTTTTTAGCCACAGGAGCAGGGCATGTTGTCAGGAAGAACATGAATTCTTCTGCATAACAAAGTATCCAAATATGAGTCCATTGATCCAACAACTGAAGCTTGGGCCCATTGGACTATAGGTCAGCCCTCAGCTGTGGATCAGAGTCTCAAAACTTATCATTACTTTGGATTCGAGTTGTTTATCCTCTTAAGCCCAAAGGGGTTTTGTGAAGTATGAGCTCAAAATAACATGCACAAATTGAACTGAATTTGTCCTGAGAATTGACATACTCTAAACAATTATTATGTTAATAATTATGTTTTTCAAATGGGAGTGATAATTCTGGCCTTCCTTTGCTGGTGGTTGAGTAAAACCTGGGTGGATTTTGACAAAATGTATTTTTTGAAATCTGTGAGCTCTCTGCTTACAGCTGATTGTGTGTGTAGAAGCCGTGTGATGAACAGCTGAGACCAAGTTTTGTGGTTACGTCCTTTTGTGGAGTTTGTTTATTTTCTGATTCAACTGCCTTTAGTTTTAACAATTTTGGTGTTTGTAGAAATGGTTTATATCAGCTTTTAGCCAAGATTCTACTATTTCTGTGGATACCACATATGTTTATGTTTAAAAATAAAGTTCTGCCCCCAGTACTGGGGGTTGGGCTTAACAGGTTAAAGATATTTGTTATCTCTTATTGTCATAATCCTGAGATGTTAGGTTCATGTTTTTTAGCATTTTCCTTTTGGTTTATTGTGTTCTATTGGTCTTGCTAGATTGTGTTTTTTTATTTTTGCCAATTAGGTTTTGCAATATCAGTTAATTTCCTTGCACTCATTATTGTTAGGCTTATTCCTTTAGTTCATTTGTCATTTCTCTCCTTTGACCTGCTCTCTTCTTCTGTCTCAGCTGCTATTCATTGCCTCTGATTAGCTCATCTGCTTTGCTTGTCATTTCTCCACTGCCGTAGTACTTAGTCTCTCTCAATCTCTTTGTTCCTCGCTGGTTTGTTCTGTTGACTCCATACTTGGCCCAGTTCAGTTCCTGGGCTTCATGTTTCTGCCCCTTGTGCAAGACCATTCTTTAAGTTCCTCTGTTTTCTCATTAAAGTACTGACCTGCACTGTTGTATTGCTCTTGCATCCTATACTGCTCTACATTTACTCTTACTCACTTAAAACTGTGCACATATATTTATATTATATTGTAGATATGTTTATACTGTTTCATTTGTATTGTATTGCACCGACTACGCCAAAACAAATTCCTGGTATGTCCAAAAACGTACTTTGCAATAAAGCTTTTCTGATTCTGATTCTGATTCTGAATATAACTTCTGTTAGCTTGAGTCCTGTATACAGAAACCATGACACTTATAATCTATTTTCTTTCAAATATTAAAACTTTTAGCAACTTGTCTGTTTATGATTTATTATTTTAGTGCTGTTAGTTTAAGATATTATCAATCTAACCCAAACAAAAAACATATTAATTGTGGCAAACAGAAGTTGGTAGTGTAGCCAAAAACTACTTGAAAAAGAGAAGCATTACTGTGGCTCAGTAGGAAGAGTAGTTGTGGGTTCAATTCCAGCTCCCTCCTGCCATAGGTTGATGTGCCCCTGGGCAAGGCACTTAACCTCAAGTTGCCTACCAATCTGCGTATTGGTGTATGAATGTTTGAGCGTTAATGAATGTGGCTCTAGTGTAAAGCGCTTTGAGCGGTCTGTATGACTGGAAAAGCGCTATATAAGTTCAGTCCATTTACCATTTAAAATAATATTATTCAAGCAGAAGGTAAAAGTACGGAGCAGTAAAACGTTCTAGAAGTACTTTTTTATTTTTAAATTTCTCAAGTAAATGTAACTAGTTACTACCCAACTTTGGAAAGTACTGTCATCTGTTTTTGATATTATGTATTATTTTAGATTTTATTGTTTGTTTTTAATGTGTTTTTAGTTTTCACATAACTTGAGTTTTTTTGAGTTTTACTTTTAATATTTAACATTTCTCTTCATCCAATTGATTAATTTATCTTTCTCTCTTAATTATTCATCATTTCATTAGTAATATTATTTATTTTGTCTGTTTCATTGGTTTCATAATTTTTCATGCCTGTCTTTCTGTTTTTAACCTCTGTAAAGTATATTTTGTTACTCTTGGCTATGTGAATAGTGCCCTATGAATAAAGTTTGACTGAATGATCCCAGACAAAGCAATAAATCTGAAACAGAATGGCTGGAAAAATTAAAGAATCGAAATTATCTTGCTGTGAGCAGGCGGCAAGGTCCTCATTGTAAATAACAATTGGATTTCCATCAATCAATTTTGATTAAATAAAGGGGTAAAAACCTAAATGTTAACAATGTGAGAGAACTATGGATTTCAGAAAACCCAGTGGACCAAAACCAGCAGATGACATGGCACCCTAACTGTGGAAACTTCACTCTGGACTTCTAGCAACTTTGATTCTGTGCCTCTCCACACTCCACACAGAATCTGGGACCTTGATTTGTAAATGAAATGCTAACTTTACTTTCATCTGGAAAGAGGACCTTAGACCACTGGGCAGCAGTCTACTACTTTTTCCTCTTAGCCCTGGTTGGATATATCTGTTGTCTTCTGTGGTTCAGAAATGGTTTGATACAAAGAATGCGCTTGTAATGCGGCTGAAATGAGCTTCCTCCGTAGGGTGGCCGGGCACTCCCTTAGAGATAGGGTGAGGAGCTCGGCCATCCAGGAGGGGCTCGGAGTAGAGCCGCTGCTCCTCCACATCGAGAGGAGCCAGTTGGGGTGGCTCGGGCATCTATACCGGATGCCTCCTGGACGCCTTCCTCGGGAGGTGTTCCAGGCACGTCCCACCGGGAGGAGGCCCAGGGGACGGCCCAGGACACGCTGGAGGGACTATGTCTCTTGGCTGGCCTGAGAACGCCCTGGGCTCCCTTTCCACAATTTTGCCTGGATACTGCACTCTGTGAACAACTACTCTCTTTAGCAATGCCCTTCTGTGGATTCCAGAAACTTCTTTCATAAATTTCTTCTCGTTGGCCAACGGGGTAGAAGGAATGAAAATCCACATGGGATTTCTTCTCCATAGTGCTGTGCCCCAGATGCTGGGGCGCCTCTTTGAGGATGGTGTCGATGTCTTCTTGACATTGGTCCAGTCAGCAGTCTGCCCCATGATTGTGTAGCCTACTGACCCAGACTGAGAGGCCATTTAATGGCGCTGAAAACATTTCCAGGTGTTTTGAATTAATTTGCTGATGAGGGTGTGAGACGATGAGTGTCCAATTCTTTGCATGATATCCTAATTTTTAAGTTGTAAATGTGTATACAAGGCTCAAAAGAAATTAAAGAAACACTAAAAACGCATCAGTTCTCAATTGTAAAAAAAACAAATAATGTTTAATATCCATACTGAAGTGGAATGCGTAATGTTTTAGGAGCAAAAGGTGTCAGATCATTTGATGAAAATTTTCAACCCACAGAGGGCTTAAACCAAAGTCACAGGAAAATTTAAACTGAAAATATATTAGGCATGTCCAATTTGCTAAAATGTCATTGCAGCAACTGTCACTGGTACTCAGTATTTTGTATGCCACCACATGCTTGATGTTAGGCATGCATACAAGCTTACTGGGGTATCTTGACCAGGGCATCACTAAGCTCCTGGACAATCTGACCCACTGCACCAGCGAAGGGTCTAACAATGAGCAGCATAATGTTCACCGCAGCTTCTACAGACCCTTTCACCTCTGTCACATGAGTTCGGAGAAAACCTGCTCTCATCTGTGGTGGGAAAAAAAACTGGGTGCCAGTGCTGAATCTGCCAATCCTGGTGTTCTGTGGCAAGTGCCAGTCGAGCTCCACGATGGTAGTGAGTACAGGATCTACTAGAGGATGCCGGGCCCTCAGGCCACCCTTATAAAGTCTGTCTTTAATGGTTTGGTCAGAGACATTGTGGCCACTTTGTAGGTTTCTGGCACTACTCATCATGTTCCTCCGTGCACAAAGGAGCAGATACTGGTCCTGCTGATGGGTTAAGGACCTCCAACGGCCCTGTCCATCTTTCCTAGTGTAACACCCTTTACTGCAATTACAGCTGCAATTCGCCTGGGGTATGTCTCTATCAGTTTTGCACATTGAGAGACTGAAATTCTTGCCCATTCTTCCTTGCAAAACAGCTCAAGCTCAGTGAGGTTGGATGGAGAGCATTCATGAAACGCAGTCTTCAGCTCTTTCCACAGATTCTCGATTGAATTCAGGTCTGGACTTTATTTCTGAATGTCTGCCTGTTTGTCACTTTTGTAAATGAGTTTCCATTCTTCCCAGTCCCACTCTTCCTTTCTGGCTGTGATGTGTCAACAGTGCCTCCTGGAGGTGCATTTTCAATCTTGCATGATCAATTCCACACATTACAACAAAGCTGTTCTTTTGCATAATGAAATATGTATATATATATCTCTATCTATGTATTTATCTATCTATTTCTATAGATAGATACACACATGGACAAAATTGTTGGTGCCCCTCAGTTAATGAAAGAAAACCCCACAATGGTCACAGAAATAACTTGAATCTGACAAAGGTAATAATCAATAAACATTTTATGAGGTATGAACAAATGAAAGTCAGACATTGCTTTTCAAACATGGTTCAACAGAATTATTTAAAAAAATAAACTCATGAAATAGGCCTGGACAAATATGATGGTACCCTTAATTTAATATTACGCCCACTCCTCATGAGCGAACTGCTCCAGTTCTCTCAGGTTTGAAGGGTGCCTTTTCCAGCATGTGCATTTCCGGCATGTTTCAGCTCCTTCCAAAGATGGTCAATAGGATTTAGGTCAGGGCTCATAGAAGCCCACTTAAGAATAGTCCAGTATTTTCTTCTTAGCCATTCTTGGGTGTTTTATCTATGTGTTTGGGGTCATTATCCTGTTGCAAGACCCATGACCTGTGACTGAGTCCAAGCTTTCTGACACTGGGCAGCACCTTTCTCTCTAGAGTCCCTTGATAGTCTTGATATTTCATTATAACCTGCACAGATTCAAGACACCCTGTGCCAGATGCAGCAAAGCAGCCCCAGAACATAACAGAGCCTCCTCCGTGTTTCACAGCAGGGACAGTGTTCTTTTCTTGATATGCTTTATTTTTCTGTCTGGGAACATAGAGCTGATGTGCCTTGCCAAAAAGTTCAATTTTTGTCTGTTCATAGGAGATTCTCCCAGAAGGTTTGGGGCTTATCAACGTGTAGTTTGGCAAATTCCAGTCTGGCTTTTTTATGATTTGCTTTCAAACAATGGTGTTCTCCTTGGTCGTCTCCCATTAAGTCCACTTTCCCTCAAACAACGTCGGATGGTACGATCTGACACTGATGTTCCTTGAGCTTGAAGTTCACCTTTAATCTCCTCAGATGTTTTTCTGGGCTCTTTTGTTACCGTTCATATTATCCGTCTCTTTGTTTTGTCATCAATTTTCCTCCTGCGGCCACATCGAGGGAGATTGGCTACAGTCCCATGGATCTTAAATTTCTGAATAATATGTACAACTGTAGTCACAAGAACATGAAACTGCTTGGAGATGGTCTTTTAACCTTTACCTTTTAACATGCTTGTCTATAATTTTCTTTCTAATCTCCTGAGACAACTCTTTCCTTCGCTTCCTCTGGTCCATGTTGAGTGTGGTTGAAGCATGCTTGAAAAACAATGTCTGACTTTCATTTGTTCATTCTCATAGAATTTTGTATTGATTATTACCTTTGTCAGATTCAAGTTATTTCTGTGACCATTGTGGGGTTTTCTTTCATTAACTGAGGGGCACCAGCAATTTTGTCCACGTGTGTATCTATTTATAGAAATAGATAGATAAACACATAGATAGATATATATATATACATATTTCATTATGCAAAAGAACAGCCTTGTTGTAATGTGTGGAATTGATCATGCAAGATTGAAAATGCACCTCTAGGAGGCACTGTTGACACATCACAGCCAGAAAGGAAGAGTGGGACTGGGAAGAATGGAAACTCATTTACAAAAGTGACAAACAGGCAGACATTCAGAAATTAGGCATTTCAATTTTCCAAAGTGAATTTTCAGACAACTATGTACTTTATGCCAGCTGAGAATTTAAGCAACCAACTACTTTCTGTATGTGCCATCTTAAAAGAGTTTTTTCTTGCCCTCTCACACAGTCTGTTTAGCAAAGGTTGAGATTCATATTAATTAATCCTGCATTTGTGATTCTTTAGGTAAAAGCAAAATACTTCTGATGGCTATTAAAAAGTTGTTGCCAAGATTAAACAGCAACGTCCAGACCACAGATCTATGTGGCCTCCAGACACCTATGGCCAAATACAAAAAAAACTATGCTGTCACATCAATAAAACTGTGTACAAAGACCGAAATATGCATTTTGATTATTTTCGGCAGATTTATCAAACTATGACTATACACTTCTTTTTTTTTAAGTAATCAGTACAAACAAAATACTTTTTGTACCACTGCCAAACCAGATTTAAGGGGACATAGGCTTTTGGGTTGCAGCTACCTTTTGGATGCAATCTGCACTGTTCTGGTGCCATCTACAATTTTCAACTCTTGCCAAAGATTCTTAATTGGATTTACAGTAGATTTGGAAATTGACTGGGATATTTAAACACATGACCATTATTTGACCTGACCCATTCTGTTGTAGCTCTGGCAGTATATTTAGGGTCGTTGACTTCTTGGAAGGTGAACATGCGCCTAATTCTCAAGTCTTTCTGCAGCATCTAACAGGATTGTCTTCTAGGTCTGCTGGTTATTAATATTCGCTGTCCCTGCTGAGGAAAGGCATCCCCAAAGCATAATGCTGCCACTATCATGTTTCATGATCGCAATTGTGTTTTCAGGGTCATGTGGATTGTTAGTTATCTACCACACATGGGCAAAAATGGCTCCTTAGCAGCACCTTCACCTCTCACAAGGCTTGTGGCAAACTGCACAGGGTACCTCTAATGGTTTTCTTTAAACAATGGCTTTCTTGTTGCCACTTCTCTATAAGGGTCAGATTTGTGGAGTGCATCACTAATAGCTGTCCTGTCAACAGATTATCCCACCTGAGCTTTGGATATTTGCAGCTTCTCTAGGATCACCATAGGCTTGATGGTCCCCCAGGGGAACTGGACAGAGGGACACAGCGCGCTAATGTCTCTTTGCTGGCAAACAGACATAACTCTTCAAACTGGATCCAAGAATGACATACGATCATATGCACTAAGTTAAGTACGAATGAATTGCTGTTTGTGTATCCGGTATTCATTCATGAACGGGGGGTAATTAGGGTACAAGCATGGCTTGACTTTTCTCTCTGAGGTCTACAGAAGCCGAACTGTGTTCTAGAGAGTTCCCAGCAGAGACCCTGTCTCTACAACGCCAAGTGAAGCAGTTTTCCCGGTCTGAAGGAAGGACAACGGGACCGCATCACCGTGGTTACAGCTGCAACGTGCAGTTTGGCCGGCCGACAGAGCAAGCCGCTCCTCCCCACAGCTACGGAGGTTAGCTGCAGCTAACCCTTTGTTCACTGTGGATGTTTTCTTCAAACTTCGTCGCCCTGGACAGCTTTTCCTCAGCACGGTTCACATCAGAGGTTAAGTTTGGGCAGAGAGAAGTAACTTAGAATGAAATAATCTAAACATTATTTTTGTTTTATGAAGTTTGGTTTTGTTTGTGTTGAAACTCAGCTATCTTAGTGCTAGCAGATTAGCTGTAAGCACATGTGCTCATTTGAGTGTTCGGTGTTTGTGTTTTTTTTTAAAGTTAAGACAAACTTTATTTAAAGGGGTTATTTTAAACACAGAAGATCGGCCATAACGTGCCGTCCATGCTTATGCATTTTAACCCATATTATTAGTGGTATTTTAAAGGTATATGTACGAGTCTGATGATAAGCTATAAGCTTCTTTTGTTAGCTTTAACTGCTAACAGCTGAGAACACGTGCTTGCCTGCTAAAGATCATTTACCCAAAAAAGTTGTTAGTTTTCAATCCAGTAAAATAATATTTCCCTAAATATTATTTTACCAAACTTGAAAACTAACTAAACACCATTAAGCCCATTTCTCCAGAAAGATTTGCTTCTTATTCAAAATAATATTTCTTTAAATATTATTTTACTAAATAAAGGCAGCTAATTAAACACTGTTGAGAATTGGTCATCCAGAAGGTTGGTTTTATTCAGCAAATCATTCTTAAAATATTATTTTATTAAAATAATATTTTATCTGATCTTGCATTGTGAATGGTTGTTTAAAGGTGTACCAATTATTGCCTAAGTTAGTTCCAAGACTAACTTCACTTCACTTCCAGATTCTTCAAGATAATCCTTGGTTCTCAAACATAAATAACATTGCATGGTAATGTTGCATCACTCTTTCGGTCAAGGTTTTCAACCATCTTTGATCAACTTGTTTATATTGTAAATAGCCCATTAGTCTTCCTTATTCTTTAATTCTGCTTGGTAGTTTAGTTGGATTGTTTTAGCATAGTAAATAGTTTTTTGATTAAAATATGTTTGATTTTGAGTTGACTTATTTTTTTTTTATAAATTTGTTGGACCACTTGTTTGCTGAATATTGGACCATTTGCACGTTGCTGGTCGCCACCAGGCCTCCTGGCGTTTTCGGCCATTTTGTATCCAGGACTGTCCGTTCCTACAGATCCCGTCGGCCCCCGCGGCTGATAAGACAGGGGCGTCGCAGCCCTGAGGCTACCGTCAACTATATAACAGAGGATGAGACGACCCACCATTTGCCTTCAGCTGGAGACCGTGACACAGTTACCAACATCTGAAGCATCACCTGGATTAGAGTCCCGAGTGGATTTCATTTATTCTTCTTCATTGGCCAACAAAAAATTCATGGTTTCTGGAATAAGAAGGCCAGAAATTTCACTTTGCCGATCGAAGACGTGAGCTTAAAGCGTAACCAAAAAAAAAACCCCACGGAGTTTCAAGGAGACGAATTGCCACCTTATTTTGGTCCTAGTCAACTGCTGATGGTCAGCTCATATTTTTCCTTTTTGCCAAGGAGGACAGAGGACGAAGATTGACCTCTTTTCCTGAAGTTAACTGTGGACGTACATTAACTTCCAACTTTCCCCTTCCTCTCTCAACTCCGCTCAGAAGGAAGGCTTTAACAAAGTAAAACATCCTCCACTCACCACCACACCCCTTTTGTCATATTATCATTTTTGCCATAACTGCTAGTTTGACCCCATACTGCTGTTTTGATTTATTTTGTTTAGTTAGATATTTTACTCCTTCTGTGTAGAACTTTGCATGTTTGAGTAGGTGAAGATTATTAAATCGGAAGAGCGAGTGTATCAGGGCTGTTATTTAATAAACGTTCACATAGATAAACAGAAGGCGTTTGTGTTTATTTTGTGCAAGAGTGATTCGTCAGTCAAGATAAGGTTAAAGTTCCACACGTTTCGGTAGAAACGGTCAATTAAACAGTGACATCTCTGGTAATAGTTATTAATTATTACTGAGTATTTAACGGTTGTAATTATCAAAGGCGTTGAGCCACAATTACAACACCAGAAGACATCTCTGGTCTCGATTCATAAATGAGGATTTTGGTTAAGAAATTAATTTTGTCAAATTATGATTTTTAATTATAATTATTGATATAGATTAATTAATCAATAATCATAATTCTAACAAATTCTTGTATTTTAATAAATTGTGTGAATTCATTCAATGTGTGTGCAGAGTTTTGCTGTTCAATAATATCAGAGCTTGGCTCATCCATTTCGATTTTGTCCAAATGCCACCGCCTTATTGGGCTGGTATTCACAGGACAACCCTTAACAGACCAAAATATTATTTAATAAAATATTAAAATATTAATATTAAATATTAAATAATATATTCATATTCATAATTACAACACTAACAAACCTCTGAGGCCTTCATGGAACAGCTGCATTTATAAATTCAGTTACAAACAGGTGGACACTGTGTCACCAGGTTCTCTTCTAAGAGTCTATTGTAAAACAAATGTTAAAAAACCAAATCTGAAAACAAATCACTATGCCAGCACAGGCCCAGTGATATGTTCTGTTTTTTTTTTTTTTTGTATACTTCTTTCAACTTTTCTTTTTTTGTTTCTTTGTTTCAGTTTCATCAGATCAGGCGTAAGTGGTTTTTAAGTGTGTGTACGCCTGCTGTGAAGTCTGTGTGAGATACACACAGGCTCTTGCTGTGTTCCTTCTATATAAATACCAGTTTATGTGCCAGAGAAGGTGTCCGCATGGCTTTTGTGTGTTCGCATTGTTTATGCATCTGGCCACTGCTCGGCCCTTCAGGATCTGTCCACACTTCCATCTGTCACCTTCTCTTACTGATAAACATCTTTTCAGTTTCTGCTTCTCACAGGCCAGGAGCCACAGGGAATATCCAAACACTTCTTGGGGAAATGGGAAAAGAAAACCATACAGCTGGTGTATGACTTTTGCCAAACAACAACTTGCACCTAATATATTCTCAGTTTGAGTTGGACTTATTGTGCAACACCAGCTATTGTGCCTGAATGGGCAGCGAAGCCTTTGGACACATCTGTCCCACATTAGGCGGACTTAGCAGCCAGTAAAGCTGTCAGTGGTCCGTGACTTCTACAACTCCTGCAATGCGCAATTAAGTAGCCACAGATGAAAGTTTCTGCAGTTTTCATAATAAGGGCAGCTTCACTTAAACTGATGTCAAGCTTTTAGTTGTAGGAAATGATAAACATTTATGCAGCCTGTGTCTTAAACTTTCACATACTTCATCTTTACCTTTTCTTTACCTGAAAATGTTCCGCTTACAAATGTCCTCATCTGTTTCACCCCTGGTAAAGATGTGTGAAAATCCTTTAGATGCATCTTTTAGTGTAGTAGCATTATCTGAGTACCAATAATTTCGATCCATTTATTCAGTGAGAGAGTAAAATCACTGGTGTGGCTCTTATTAGCACACTGACAGTTGATATTTTGTAGAACCCTTTAGCCAGTAGAACAGCACGTACAGGGGTTGGACAATGAAACTGAAACACCTGTCATTTTAATTTGGTTTCATGGCTAAATTGGACCAGCCTGGTAGCCAGTCTTCATTGATTGCACATTGCACCAGTAAGAGCAGAGTGTGAAGGTTCAATTAGCAGGGTAAGAGCACAGTTTTGCTCAAAATACTGAAATGCACACAACATTATGGGTGACATACCAGAGTTCAAAAGAGGACAAATTGTTGGTGCACGTCTTGCTGGCGCATCTGTGACCAAGACAGCAAGTCTTTGTGATGTATCAAGAGCCACGGTATCCAGGGTAATGTCAGCATACCACCAAGAAGGACGAACCACATCCAACAGGATTAACTGTGGACGCAAGAGGAAGCTGTTTGAAAGGGATGTTCGGGTGCTAACCCAGATTGTATCCAAAAATCATAAAACCACGGCTGACAAATCACGGCAGAATTAAATGTGCACCCCAACTCTCCTGTTTCCACCAGAACTGTCCGTCGGGAGCTCCACAGGGTCAGTATACACTTCCGGGCTGCTATAGCCAAACCTTTGGTCACTCATGCCAATGCCTAACGTCGGTTTTAATGGTGCAAGGAGCGCAAATCTTGGGCTGTGGACAATGTGAAACATGTATTGTTCTCTGATGAGTCCACCTTTACTGTTTTCCCCACATCCGGGAGAGTTACGGTGTGGAGAAGCCCCAAAGAAGCGTACCACCCAGACTGTTGCATGCCCAGAGTGAAACATTGGGGTGGATCACTGATGGTTTGGGCTGCCATATCATGGCATTCCCTTGGCCCAATACTTGTGCTAGATGGGCTGCCAGGGACTACTGAACCATTCTTGAGGACCATGTGCATTCAATGGTTCAAACATTGTATCCTGAAGGCAGTGCCGTGTATCAGGATGACAATGCACCAATACACACAGCAAGACTGGTGAAAGATTGGTTTGGTGAGCATGAAAGTGAAGTTGAACATCTCCCTCGCCTGCACCGTCACCAGATCTAAATATTATTGAGCCTCTTTGGGGTGTTTTGGAGTAGCGAGTCAGGAAACGTTTTCCTCCACCAGTATCACATAGTGACCTGGCCACTATCCTGCAAGAAGAATGGCTTAAAATCCCTCTGACCACTGTGCAGGACTTGTATATGTCATTCCCAAGACGAATTGACGCTGTATTGGCCGCAAAAGGAGGCCCTACACCATACTAATAAATTATTGTGGTCTAAAACCAGGTGTTTCAGTTTCATTGTCCAACCCCTGTAGTCTTCTCATAAAACATTTGACAGTGTTAGAGCATACAGAGAGAGAGATCTTTGACCATTCCTCCCTATACAATCTCTTTATCCTCCAGTGTCCTCATTCTGCTCTGTACTTTTCAGCTAATCTCACAGGTTTTCTATAGCATTTAGGTCTATGTTTGACCATGGAAAAAGATTGAGTTTGTATCCAGTGAACCACATTTTGGACATATTTTTTGATCATTAGTCTGCTGAAAGTCCCAATGACAACCCATTTTTGGTTGGCCGTTAGAGTATTCAAGATGTTTAATTACAAATCTCCTGGTATTTTAAATAGTTCCTGCGGCCATGCACTCCAACACGATTCTGAGGGCCTTTGGTGGAAAAAACAGGCCCACAGCATTGCAGGTCCTTCACCACACTTAACAGAGGGCATCAGGTGCTTTTCGATAATTCTTAATTTCTTTCACATTAAACTCAGAGTGTTTATTGCAGAAAAGCTCAATCTCTCTCATCTGACCAATTCACATGGTTCTGGAGGAAGTTTCGGTGGAGTAGAGCAAACTTAAAATGATTGTGATAGCAGGACAGAGGAGATTTTTTTTTCCTGGCATCATTCTTAAACAATCTGTTGGCATGTAGATATCATTTTTTGGTTGTCATGGAGACTTTGTAAAGCTTATCTCATTGTTCTGTATTTACCTTTTGTTGAAATGGCATATGGAAACACTCGCCTTAAGTAACTTACACTCCAATATAATCTTTTTATATATATATTTTTATTCAATTCAGAAACATTCACAATTTGATTTGCAAATAAGCCAGCTTACCACAGATTGACAAATTGAAATTATATGGACTTCATGGCTGCATCTCTCAAACACATGTATGACTCAGTGCAATGGCGAGTCCAATATTGCAGCAACAACCCTAATAACATTTGTTAATTTCATGTTACACCATGGAGATGGCTTACTTATGCAGGATGTTTGAAACTGAAAGTGAAACTGGTGGCACAACCTACTTTCTGATGGTAAATGTTGTGTGATAATTTTGCGGCACTCATAGATAATTTAAATGTCATTCTCAGACAATCAGTTAACCCTTCAATACAAGAAAAAATAAAAAGGCAAGATGATGCCAACCTACCCTGTCCTGATGCAGCAGAAAGCAGTGAACCCAACACAATTTGTTTCAATACAGACGCACTATTCAGAACAGGACTGCATCAAAATATGCACACTTCATAAATGAGACAGAATCCGATGTTACACAAAATCCCCTTCATCTAATGACATTTAGAACCAAGTAAGATGTTTTACAAAACACCAACTAACTTGGCAAGGTAAAACAGCTTTACAATGAGCTATTGATCATTTACCTTCTGTTCCATCCTGCAGAATGTCAATGGTAGCATGATAAATATGGGTCCTCATGAAGCCTTGTTTGTCACAAATTTGCTGGAGTTCCATTTATTCCTCTGAATGCAGATGTGGCAACTTTAGGCAAATATGAATAATTATGTAGTCATTTCATCATTTTGTAACTATCAGCATGCATTTGCGTAATTCAAATGTCATGGTCTCTTCTCTTGGAGAATTGGGTTTCTCAGTCATGTCATTTTTACCCACAAGAAAACAGGAAGTTTTCATGAATTTATTTTAAGACTTTTAGCAGATCTTTGCCAGGAGTGGCAGTAAGTGTAGAGGGTACTACACTGTATAACGTTGCATGGCTAAAACTGGTAGAGAATTACAGATATAAAGAAAATAAGTAAAATATATGATAAATCAAGTTTGCACAAAAATATAATACCAACTGTGTTTTTTATATGCAAAACTCTATGGAATTAAACATTTCTAAACACACAGATGCAGTTTGGTAGGGAATACTGACAACCTGATGATGACTCTGGGAGGTTTATGGGATATGCAGATAACCACATTAGAACACATTGACTGGTGGGAGGCCAGTTTATTCTAGCACAAGCCAGAAAAAGTGGGTAAATTATGACCTCTGCTGATTAAAAAAGAAACTACCATCAGATTGAAATTAATTTCTAAAAGCCAATAATACTAGTAATAACAATAAAAATATCAGTAATATCATTAGTAAGTTATTTTCCCGCAGACATTTGCTTTTGTTTAGAAGCTTTCTATTTTTTTAATAAGGATTTTAATTGTTAAAATAAATCCACTTTTAAGTATTTCTACTCATCGAACTGAGACACTAATACACAACACTAAAAAGACATTATTCAGCATACAACATACACTTGAAGAAGACAAAGATTTCTTATTTCTTCATTTCCTTAGTTTTGTGATTATTGATTCATGTGGATTGAACAGGGACACAACACCTTTGTTGTACGGGTCCACCTCTTACATGCTGAGGTGGACCCTCAACTAGTAGATTTCCCCACCCTGCCTACAATACATTCTTCAGAAAAAGTTAAGTATTTGTGTTGAATATTCTATGTTGTTGAATCAATAGGTGTTTCATGTGTTGACAGTGAAAGCAAAAATGATGGTACTAAAATCATTGTTCTGCATTCACTTGCATTAAAAAAGATCACTATGCTACCTTAACTAAAGTCACCATTTCAACTATTTGTGCAGCATAGCAATTTGATTCACAAAATGTCAGGATGACATCATATTGCTAAAAATGTCATTTTGAGTTTTCACGGGTTAAATAACAAAAAACATGAAAAGAAGGAAGAAGGTTTGAAACCTGGACTAAGACAATAAACCTTTTAACACTAAATGTGTTAAAAAGGTTGAAATGACAGTGTTCCTCATACTGGTTCCAGACACTAAGTAAGTCTGATGCATCAGTGAGAAAGAAAATTGTAAAAACTTCTATCAGTCTGATTTGGGCATGGACATTATGAGAAATCCCAACTAATTAACAAGCATGCATTTGTATTATTTCCCCTTTACCCTGATAAAATCCATTTTACTTTAACTTTGTTTTTCATATTTTCCAATTTTTCACTTGTACTGTTGAGTCATTAATTTGCTAACTGCAAACAAAATGTATTTGCCCCCTTACAGATTTCTTCTGTTTCTGCCTAATGTTTCAGTTTACCAAACACATTTTACCAGAAATAATTTTAACTTCAGACAAATTTAACTGGATTAAATACAAATATTGCAAATAATGATAACATTTATTCTAGAGAAAAAGCTAAGTACATCCTTGGTAAATCATGAATTAACTTTGATTAACATTTTTGTTTATTTCACTAGTCACATCCAAGCCTGATAATTGCCTATGCTCTAGTATAAAAAATCACTTAATTAGAACCTGTCTGACAACATGATGTAGGCTAAAACACCTTAAAGACACACATCATGCCTAGATCTTAAGAAATTCAAAAACAGATGAGAGACAAAGTCATCAGTCTAAAAAAAGTTACAAACCCATTTCTAAGTGTTTAGAACTCTAGCAAACCATAGTGAGAGCCATTATCCGAATCAGATCAGCTTTATTGCCAGGCTTGTACAGACAAACAAGGAAAGGGACAACGATACAATTTGCTCTCAGTGAAGATTTTTTTTGTATATATAATAGTGGAAATAAAGAATATCTTTTTTAAATGTACATATGTATAATACTGTGCAAATGTTTTAGGCAGGTGTGAAAAGATGCTGCTAAAAAAGAATGTTTTTAGAAATATAAATGATGATTGTTTATTTTTATCAAATTACAAAATGCTAAGTGAGCGAACCCAAACATACAGCCAAAGTCATTAAGAACTATCTTCAGCGTAAAGAAAAACAAGACTTACTGAAAGTGATGGTATGGCCCCCACAGATCCCTGACCTCAACATCATGGAGTGTGTCTGGGATTGCATGAAGAGACAGAAGGATGTGAGAAAGCCTACATCCACAGAAGATCTGTGATTAGTTCTCCAAGATGTTTGGGATAACCTACCAGCTGAGCTCCTTCAAAAACTGTGTGCAAGTGTACATAGAAGAATTGATGCTGTTTTGAAGGCAAAGGGTGGTCACACCAAGTATTGATTTGATTTAGATTTCTCTTTTGTTCATTCACTGAATTTTGTTGATTGATGAAAATAAATGATTAACACTTCCACTTTTGAAAGCATTCTTTGTTTGCTGCATATTTTCACACCTGCCTAAAACTTTTGCACAGTACTGTATAGAGTTGACTTTACAACAGAATATAATGTGAGATCAGTCCAAGTATGCATGGTGTTGTTCTGGACTGTCAAGTCTCCATCAGAAAAACAGCTTGGGGGAAGAAACTGTCTCTGCGGCGGCTGGTTTGAGCAGACAACTCTCTGTAGTGCTAAACAGTTTGTGTGCAGGGTGTGTGGGGTTTGCAGAGATTTTAGCTGCCCTTTCTGACCCTGGACCTGTATAAGTCCTGGATAGAGGGAAGGTCAGTCCTGATGATTCTCGATGTCTGGGTTGATGGTGTTGAAGGCTGAGCTGAAGTCCACAAACTGGATCCTGGCGTACATCCCTGGATGATTGAGGTGTTGCAATATGAAATGTATTTCCAAGTTGACTGTATCATCTGCCGACCTGTTTGCCTGATAGGCAAAGTGCAGGTCCAGCAGGAGGCCTGTGATGACCTTCAGGTACTTCAACACCGGTCCTTGATCACAGATGTCAGTTCGACAGACCTGTAGTCCTAATGGTGGAGCGTTTAAAACAGAAGGGAACGTCACATATCTCCAGTACCTTGTTGAATATCTTAGTGAGGATGGGTGCCAGTTGGTTGGTGCAGGCTCTCAGGCATGATGGGGAGACATTATCAGGTCCTGAGGTCTTCTTTGGTTTCAGGCGCTGAAAGTGCCTATTTACATCTTCCTTAGTGTGGGCATGGGGTCTGAAAGTAAAGGGGTGGTTGGTGTATGGCAATAATTTGTGTCTGAATGGGATGTGGAGTAGTTGGGCTGAGGTGTGAACTTTTGCTTTTCATACCTGCAGTAGATGCCATCCAGCTGATTAGCCATCCGAGGATTCTACTCAGGGTTGGGGGAATGGCTCCTGTAGGCACTCAGGTTTTTCAAATCATTCCAAACAGCAGAAATGTCTCAATGTTAGAAGTTTTTCTTTAGCTTCTCACTGTAGCTTTGCTGCTTTGATCTGCTTGGTCAGTTTGTTCCTGACCTGCTTCAAAGCATCCATCATCATCCCTGTCCCAAAAAAACCAAGGACCACAGGACTAAATGACTTCAGACCCATCGTCCTGACCTCTGTGGTAATGAAATCCTTTGAGCGCCTTGTGTTGACCCACTTTAAATCCATCACAAATCCATTTCTGGATTCCCTGCAGTTTGCCTACAGAGCGAACAGGTTGGTGGATGATGTAATAAACATGGTCCTTCACTACATCCTGCAGCACCTGGTCTCCCAAGGAACGTACAGCAGGGTCCTGTTTGTGAACTTCAGCTCTATTTTCTACACCATCATCCCGGCCCTGCAGCAGGATAAGCTCTCCTTTCTGAGCGCGCCTGACTCCACTTGCAGGTGGATCACGAACTTCCTGACAGACAGGAAGCAGCGCGTGAAGCTGGGAAAATACGTCTCTGATCCCAGGACCATCAGCAACGGTTCCCCTCAAGGCTGTGTTCTTTCTCTTCTGCTCTTCTCCCTGTACACCAACAGCTACACCTCCGGTCACCAGCCCGTCAAGCTCCTGAAGTTTGCGGATGGCACCACCGTCATTGGGCTCATCTCTGGGGGGGGGTATGAGTCTGCCTACAGGAGGGAGATTGACCATCAGGTGACCTGGTGCAGCCAGAACAGTGTGGAGCTCAACACTGAAAACAGTGGAGATAAGCATAGACTTCAGAAAGAGCACAGCCCCACCCAACCCCATCATCTTGTGTGACTCGCCAGTCGCCCTTGTGAACTTTCTGGGCACCATCATCGGTCAGGATCTCAAGTGGGAGCTGAACATCACCTCCCTCACTGTCAGGGTCTACCATTTTGGACTTTGTTTTGTTTTGTTTTTTTTGTTTTTTTTCAGTTAGGTGCTTCTATTCCTTGGGCTTAGTAGTTTTGTTTATTCCTTCATTTACCCTGATGTTAGTTTTGTTGTCTCTCCTGTTTTCAGTGGTTCTTTCTCCCCTCGCCCATAGTTCCCTTGATGGTCGCTTTCTCATTTCTTGCTTCCTATGGTTATTATTATTGTTATTATTATTATTACAGTTCTCTTTGTTTATTTTTCTTCTATGGTTTTTCTAGTTTAGTTTCTCGGTTAGTGTTTCTGTGCCTGTTTACCGTTTGGTTTATTTAATCTTGGTGCATTCTTCTAGTTTATTAGTTCCCCTTTGGCCTAAGAGTCCTTTTTGTTATTGTTTACCCAGTTGCTTGTTTCCCCTTAAGATTGGTTGTTCTTTCCCAGCCTTGCTCTTTAGTATAGTTCTTCATGTCCCTGCTTTGTCTAGTTAGCGTTCCTCCCAGTTAGTTTAGTATCTTGCCCAGCTCCTCGTGTTCCTGGTTACCCCTGCTAATTAGTTTCACTTATTCCCTCAGTTCCCTGCAGCCTGGTCCACACCTGTTACATGTTTCCTCTGATTGCCTGCCTCCCTGTCTCATTGGTCCATACTCCACTTCCCTCAGTTTATAAGCTCTCTGGTTTTCATTGTTCCCCGCTGGTTCCTTACGTTGACAACCCTTTTTGTATTCCCGAGTTCCTCTTTATGGTTTGTTTGTCTCCTTACTGTACACCTGGATTACTTTCCTGTAAGTCGTTGCTTTCTTTTAAAAATTAAAACGCCTTCTACTCACCATGTGGCCTCCTCGCCATGATCTGCACTTTGGTTCTGCCACCAAACCCACAACTTTGACACTCACCAAGAAGGCTCAGCAGATAATCTACTTCCGGTGGCAGCTGAAGAGGTTCAGCCCACCAAAGACAACGATGGTGCTCTTATACTCCGCCATCATTGAGTCTATCCTCACCTCCTCCATCACCATCTGGTACGCTGTTGCCACCCATCAGGGACAAGGTCAGGCTGCAGTGTATCATTCACTCTGCAGAGAGGGTGATTGACTGCAATATTGCTTCTCTTCAGGAACTGCATGCCTCCAGGACTTGGGTTGAGCAGGAAAGATTACAGCTGACCCCTCCCACCCTGGACACAAACCATGTCAGAATTTCCCCTCTGGCAGGAGGCCGTGGTTCATCAGGACCAAAACCTCTCACCACAAAAACAGCTTCTTCCCGTCTGCAGCTTGCCTCATTAACAAAGCCCTGGTCCCACAATCAGCCTGACAGTTTGTCAGAGAGAAAACCCTTTTACATGGCACTGTGCATCCTCTCAACTGAGAATGTCTGTTACAGTATGTCTAGGAATGTATTTGTCCTAGCCAGGTTAACCAAACTACACAAAAGGTTTTCAAAAAGATCACAAGCACACCAACACAAAACCTGAAAATACTGTTAATTAGTCTGTCCTACTAAACAAGCTGCTTAGAAAAGCTATTAATTCCTGCTATTTAAAGGTAGAAATAAAAGAGTCATGGGCCTCCACGGTGGCACAGTTGGTAGCAGTGTTGCCTTGCAGCAAGAAGGTCCTGGGTTTGACCCCCGACCAGGGGTCTTTCTGCATGGAGTTTGCAATTTCTCCCCATGCATGCATGGGTTCTCTTTGGGTACTCCAGGTTCCTTCCACAGTCCAAAAACATATCTGTTGGTTATTTGGTCTCTCTCAATTGCCCTTAGGTGTGAATGGGTGTGTACATGATTGCGTTTCTCTGTGTTGCCCTGTTATGGACGACCCTGTACAGAAAATGGATGGATGAATGGAAAATAAAGAGTCTGCAAACTGAAGAATCATTATGAATTAAACACAACAATGCCACATTAAAACATTTTTTCATCACTGCACCCCGGTTTCAGAAAATAAATATGTGTATGTTGAGAACCCATAAACCAACAGAAATATAGAACTTTCAGTAATTAAAAAAAAATTACAATTGTTCTTTTTATATTTAGGCTGCTGCTGCTGCTGGTGTAATGGTGGAGTATTGGTGCTGACCATATCCATCCCTTTATGAGCATGCTGTGCCCATCTTCTAATGGTTCCTTCAAGCAGGATAATGCACCATGTCACAAAGCTCAAATCATCTCCAACTGGTTTCTTGGCCATGTGTTCTCTGTAACACAACGGCTTCCACAGTCACCTCTGGGATGTGGTGGTACAGGATATTGACATCATGGATTTGCATACACCCAGTCCACAGGAACTACATCATGGTATCCTGTCAATAAGGACCAAAATCTCAGTGGAATGGTTGTACATGTTGTTGAATCGATGACATAAATAGTTAAGGTAGTTATGAAGGTAAAAGGAGGTCTAACCCTGCACTGGCAAGGTGTATCTAATAAAGTGGCTGGTAGATATCTAATTTCTCTTATCTCCCTTAGAATTGATACATAAAATACCTGTTTTCCTTTGATTTAAATGCTAAATGAGTGCATCAGCCTAATTTGAGACTGGGTGTGGCTCTTTGCTCAGCCACAGTTTCTTGTGTGTAGTGTATTTGCTTCCCAGTATCTTTTACTTCTGCATCAGTATGAAAAAGTAAGAGTGCTGCGTAGGAGAGCGTGAAGAGAAAGGGTTCTCTGGGATTCAATTCTCTGAGCAGCAGGGAGAAAAAAAAAGCTAATTTTTGACAGGTGGGAGGTCTTCACCACTAGATCATCACAAAGCCATCCATTCAGAGAAAATAATGTGTCAAGTCTTCAAAAGGTATTCAAACAAAGTGTCAGTCATGGAAGGCAGGAAAACACAGGTGGGAAGATTCCTCCCTTTCCCATTCCTTCAACTTCCTACCAGGTTCAAAAGCCATCCGTTTGATTCAAGTCTTTTTTTTTTATTTATTTAGCGTCTTCCCTTTATGTGAGTAGTTTTATATTCCTCCACTCCATTCTGACTCCGTGACAAGCTTGATCTCTTCCACATGTATCTGTAATGAAAGTCTGTCTGTTCTCAACAGAAAATAGAGACATTTGTCATAGCTGAAACTGTGCATTGCACTCTATTAGCAACTTGCCAAAAACTAGTTGTGTCTTTTGATTTGAAGCAGAAGAATTATTCTCCACAACCGGCCTGTCACAAACAACAAAACGCTAAAAATGAAAATTTAATACATACATGCTTGGCAAATAGAATGTCACAGCCCTCCAGCTGTGAGACGTCTGCGAATCATTTTGTGTTAAACTGTATTGACTGTTGTTATGTAGCATTTCACCGCAGCTAGATTATATACATTTGTCCACTGGTATTTTTCTGTGCCGGGACTTCCTTTAGTCTGAAAGTGCCTGTCACAGGGGAAACACAGGGGATGTGAGTAAAAATGACACAGTCAGGCTGTTTTCACCGCTTTTACCATGAGGGATGTATTTGTTTTGATTGCAGTGCAGGAATGGGAAGGGAACGGAGTGGAAGCAAGCATCAAAAAGCTGAGAGAAGCAATAAGGGCATATCTGGATTCAGGACCTGGGTAGAGACAAACAGAGTCCTGGAATTTGACTTGATTCTTGCAGATTTTAGAAAAGGCCAGATTTTAATCTGACCAATTTTAAGTATTAGCTGGCTCCATAGTGGGTCTGTGTCAGTTGATCAGATATTCAGGAGTGTCATAGAGCAAAGGTGTGCAAGTTAATGTCTTTCTTACATTAATAATTATTATTCCACCCTCTCAGTGGATGCAACAAGGAGGACATCCTAAGTTGTCAGGCTCAGTTTCTTTTTTACTAGCCAATTTGTTAAATGGGTACAGGCACACAGGAGCAGACATGACCTTTCCAGAAGGAGCAAAATCAGGACTAATATTCCAAACATTTAGCTACAAACAATAAGCATGAAGACCTCTGGTGACCAAAAATGAATGATTTTCAGCCTGGCTGGCCCCTTGAAGGGTCAAAAATGTAAAAATGTTTTGTGGTCAGTAAATACCTAAGCAGTGCTGCCATATTGTCCAGGAAACCGAGGTAAATTGAAATTTTACATTTCAATCCGGCTTTCCTGGTTAAATTAGGTATAAATAAATACATTTAAAAAAGCCTTACCAAGCTGCGTAAACAACACTTCTTGATGCAGGTCTTGTTACTGAGGGAAGACTGAAAGTTGGGTATTTTTAGTAAGAGTCAAGGGTTTAAAAATTAAGTCTGAGATAGCAAGAGATGTAAGAAGCTAATTTAAAAGGAATGTTGAGATATGTCTGCGGTTCATTCAGAAGGAGTGAGAGAGAGTTAGATAACAGGAAGGCTGAGCGTATTAAAGCAAAGTCACTCCATTTTATTCTTTTGAGCTTTCACCCTCTGATTGCCATGGAAAATACTTTTGGAAATGTTTGCTGTGTTTTGGAAACATTCATCTTAAAAGGTATGGGATACAAACAGAGCCTGATGTTTTAGTAATGCTAACAGCTGTTGGTAAGGACAGTTTAAAATGTAAATTCAAATGTTTTTTTCCTTTTTTCCTTCCTCACACAGACAGTGTGACATCACCCCTGCATCCAGTATAAAAAAATAACAGCTCAGATTCAGTTAAATCTATTAGCAGGCCAACACTTTGCAAAAATAAAGCTTGGAAATTGGCCAGTAAACTGTGATCGGTGATTCTATAATTGCAAGCTTTTCAAATCCTTGATGCATGACTTCTTACAAAAGAAATGCTTCTTACCGAGCTTAATCCTCACCAAGATTAAAGTTACATCCTCAGACACAGTAATACTAAAGGTTATACAAGGCTGTCACTACAACAATTATGGAAATCACTACAAAACCACATAGATCAGTACCTGAATCCTAAAACAAATCCTTGACTTCTCAAAGAAAAGGCTCATGAGAGTTTGAACCTGTAGCTTGTCCATGCCTCTGTTTTCCCTGCTGCTTCATAAAGTTACAGTTGTGATGACTGAAAGATGTAGTCTAGCAGTTTAACTCAAGAGAGAGCTACTGTTTTCCTGTAAAGATATTAGACCAAATACAGCAGGTCTCCATTGTGTAAAGGCTCCTGTTTAAAGAGTACTTTTTGTGATGTAAAAGAGAAAGTTTAAAGAATCATTTAAAACCTTTCCCCACATTATTTATGACATTTGTCCTGTTCAATTCAAAAAGTTGCAATAACCTGCTTGCCTAAGTGTATAAACTATTAAACTAGTACTTTGTGGGATCACTTTTTCATTTAATTTCAGTGTTAAGTCTATTTTTGGTAGCAGTCAGCAAGCAGGCCTCTTCTTGTCTTGGTAATTGTACTACTCTGTGGACAGAAGATTATTATGACATCTTTTGTCCACTCCTCTCCTCCAAAACTATTTTTTCCTCTCATAAAGTCATTCTTTTGTTGATTTATGTGTACACTCTGAGTTACAGTGATGTTACAAAGTAAAAAACAATCTACATCTTCAGGTTTCTAGCAGACCCCTAAAGGTTTAGGATCAAATCTAACTGGTATTTAAAGCTTTTCATAACCAACCACCTTGACAAAAACCATGATTCCATCTGAAGAAAAGTAACCCCACACCATGATGCTGCAACCATCATGGTTGACTGTGGTGAGGTTTTTACATCTACATTGCCTGTTGGAATTACACACCAAAGTTCAAGTTTGGTTTCATCAGAGTATAACAAGTTTTTTCATAATGTTTTAGAAGATTTCAGTCAGGGCTGGATGTTTAATTTGAGAAAAAAGGGTTGGCTTTTAAAGCTCTTTGTTCAGGCACATGAAGACATAAAACAGCTGATTTTTGACACATGTAGAACAAAACCAGTAGTTGACAAAAAACCCCAATGCTTTTTCAATGTTGCCGTTGGCCTCTTCCAGATCAGTTTCTTTCTCATCTTTCAATCCGTTCAGGAGAAACACAGTTTTTCTTATTTCACCATTGTCACATTTTTGTAAACTTTTTGACAATTCAAATTTTTTCTTTTATTTTTAATGCCTGAAACACATTTTAATATAAAGATGCTTCAACAGACTGATTTAAGTATTTTATGGGTTTGAAAATTTATACAACCAGGTTATTGCAGCTTTTTTTACATGTTTGCATCTTAACATATTCGTTTGTTTTCTTGTTGAATTTCTTTCACTTTTTTACATTAAAGATTAAAAAAGTGTTTCAAATAATTTAGCAAGCTCTTGCAAAACCTTGCATTGTAAAAGAAGCCTTTACACTTTCAGAACCACTGCATATTTGGTGTAACGTCTCTTAATATTGCCTTTACAATCTTCCCTTAAAAAGCACAGCAGAGAAACATCAGGGCCTGATGGACTCACCTTATCGATCTGTTGCTCCATTTAGTTCTGTAGCAGCTGGGTACTTAAAGCTGAAAAACAATCTAAATCAGGAAATAGCTTACATCTATAATGAGATTTTAAAATGCCTTTTTTTTTTATCAAATAAAACTAAAACTTTCTATTCTCTTCAGTCAAGGTCTGCTTTTTTTATCTTATTTTCCCCAAAAACTCAAACAGGTTTATTGACTCAAACATCCCACAAGCGTTGGAGATACCTTAGAGTGTGCAGGTCAAACATAAACAGAAGATTTGCTTATAATTTGTTGTGATACAACATAATTAAGAGTAGAAAAAAATGAAAAACACTATGTTTTAATAAGAAAGACATTACAGACACTCAGGTTTTTCAGACATGTTCACTGCCTCCATGAACTGTGTTCCACTGTTTAGGCTGCTGATCGAGCTGGATGTGAGCTGCATCAAATTTTAATGACTGCAGGATTTTTGCGATAAAAGCAGCACCTCCTATTGCTTTCTATTTCAACATGTTCATTTCTTTCTTTGTGATGTCGAATGCTATCCAAACGCTCCTATATGTTTGTTAATGAGAACTAACAGAGCAGCATCAATAATAAAAGCTCTCATCTTTGATTTCTGCATGTTTCCAGTACTGCGGAGAAATCAAACCATGCTGATGCAACCTTGACTGAAAAATCTAGTTAGTGGACCTGCACAACAAAATAAGAGTCAAAGTGGTTGCTTAGCAACAGATACATCTCTCTGGCCTTCCTCCAACAGCATCTGCTGCTGGAGGATGTTTTTCATCTTATCACAGAAAATCACAGGTTGAGATGACTCAGGCTCATTTTCTTCAGTCAACAACAGTATTAACAACATGACTCCTGTGAGGGTCTTCTCTATTTTTTAGGGGTCAGAGGTCAACATTAAGATATTATACAGGGGACAAAATCCTGTTTAGACTTTTAAACCCCCAAAGAATCAGAACAAGGCCCTCCTTTTCTCATATCTAGTTCCTAAAATCTGATTTATAATGAGAGCCATGTCTGTACTCCACCTGCTGACCATCTCCTGTGGCCTCATCTTTTACTCAAACAAACCATCAAACACAAGTATTAAGTACTTTTACTGCCCATGGGATGGCGCCATTGCTTCAGGTTAGTGAGATCCTGAGCTAGTCTCTATGTGTCACACACACGGAGAAATGACTCTCCTTACATCAGTATGATGTATCAGTATGGGCTGCCGATATGGACCCTCACACTGTGGCATGAGCACTTAGGCTAGTTGATCCTTTGATGCACCTGAAATAGGCCTGCAGCAAGGTATCATTAGAGGCAGCGACAGAGGACCTTCTGCATCAAAGCATGTTCGCTCACCTTTGTATCTGCAGCGCTGCATGAAAGCAGTGCCAGAGGAGACTAGTCGCAAGTTTTCCAAACAGAAAATGTGACAAAGACGGAATGAAAAGGTTTGGGTTGTTTGCTGATGACAAAACAAAGTTCATGATGGTACAAAGGAAAAGATCTGGTCATCTTTACAACAGCAGCCATTCAAACTGGAATGCATGAACTTAAGTAAGTCATAAAACTTGAAATTTTGTACATATCCCTATTCATCCACAAACATCTATGTATCTTGTTAGGATATTATCTGATTCTCCAACAAAAAGTAGTGCATAATAGTGAAGAGGAAGGAAAATGATATAGTTTTTTTTTTTTGACAAATAAAATCTAAAAAAGTGTGCCATGCACGGTATTTAACTCTGATACCCCTAAATGAAATCCATCCAAATGCCTTCAAAAGTCACCTTCACCCTCTGTGTAAATTCTATGAAGGCCTCTGGGGTAAGGATGGATGATGTGGACTCAAAATTGTATCGTGATATTTTGTGGGATTTATTGTGATTTATTGTAGATCTTTGCAATCTTTTTCAGAACCTTTATGGCTGTGGTTGCAAGCCACTGCAGTTAAAACTCACACAAACATAAATACTGCTCTAAAACACAAACCCAGTTAGAAATAAGCTTCTTCAGGAAACCACTTTGTAATGAAGGGGGATTTTTTTCTCCCTAAACTGTACATAGTGACTGTATTTAATCATATTTAATATTTTTATTTATATTTATGATGGAGAAAATAGTAAAAGTCACGATCCTGACAATCCAATCAATTTTGGGGGTTTTAAGACATTATAGAACATCATTAGAACTTTATTGTTGTTATCATAGATCAAAATTCTTATTAGGAATTTTTTCACAATAAAGATGATTATTGTACGACAAATGCCCATCCCTATTCAGTGGTTTGTCAGAGAACGTTAATAAGCAAAGAGCAAAAAACACAGTAGAGAGATCCGAAATAAAGTTGTAAGCAGTTAGGTTATAAAACAACATCCCTTGAAATTGAAAAAGCAAGTTACACCTGCAGCCTACCAAGACATGGCCGTCTACCTAAACTGCCAGGCAAGGAGAAGACTAATTAGAGAAGTAGCCATGAGGCCCATGGTAGCTCAGGAGGAGCTGCAGAGATCAAGAGCTCAGCTGAGACAATCTGTTGACATGACAACTAGTAGTTGTGCACTCCACAAATATAACTTTTATGGAAGAGTGGCAAGAAGCAATCTACTGTGTTTGTCTTGTCTGCATTTTTCCACAAACCACTTAGGGGACACAGGAAACATTTGAAAGAAAGGGCTCTATATGCAAAACGCTGTGTGGCAGAAAACCTCCAGGGTGAAACATGTTGGTAGCGGCATCACTTTTCTTCAGTAGGGACAGGAAAATTGAGCAGAGCTGATAGAAATATGGATGGAGTTAAAGACGGCAATTCAAAAGAAAATCTAAATCATATTAGGAATATGTGTCAAAACTTGAAAATTCTTTACAGAAGCTCCCCATCCAATCTAACTGAGCTATTTCGCAAAGAAGAATTAGCAAAAATGTCAGTCACTAAATATGCAGAGGTGAAAACCATATATCATGTTCCTTCCACTACACAATTGTGTACTAGTTGATGTTGATCTATTAAATCCCAATAAAATACATTGAGGTTAGTAGTTGAAATGTGACAAAATGTCCCAGGGGCATTAATATTTTTGCAAGACAGCAAGGTGATGAATGTGGGCTTAGTCAGAATACCTGTGAAATTTGGGATTTTTCTTCTTGTGTTTATCTGGTTTTATTCTACATGTTTGCATTTTTCTCCTATTTTTTTAATGGTCCCTGTATAGGCTCATGTACTGAATAGTCCTCTGGTTCCATGACATTACATTCACTAACTTACAGTTCATCCTCCCATTTCAAAAGATTTAGTTTGTTTCCCTCAGCAAGGTTTGACAAACTACAACCAAACTAAAGAACTTGGTTTTTTAAAACTTGGTAAAGAAACTTAGATCATGAGCAGAGCAAAAACAACCATCATATTTTACTGTGGTTTACTGTCATGTTTGTTAAATGCAAAACAAAGCATAACCCTGGTGAAGAATGAGTTCCCAGAGAGCTTTTGTTTTTCTGTTTCAAATTAAAGTTGAAACCGTTGATTACTCTGTATCCTGATAAAAGAGTTGCATAAAATAGCAAATTATTCTGGTAAAAGTGGAAAATGAAAAATCGTACATCTGCGTTTGATGTGGTATGTCAAAAGCAAGCCATGTGCAATACTTGGCTTTAAAATGCAAAGATCTTCTAAAGGAAACCTACTACCACCTAGATTTTATCATCATTTCTAAAAATCATTCTGTTTGTTCTACACCCACAAACAGACTGAAAAAAGAAGCTTTTAACCTTGATTTATTTCTTCTACAAAACCAGATGTTTACATACCTAAAAAGACACAACTCCTTTTCCACTCTGTCTGACATTAAATCAGACTAAACCTTTCCTGTTTAGGTCAGTTGGGATTACAATTTTAATTGTCTTTGTTAAATACCAGGGTAATCTAAATTTATTTTTATTACTTTTTTCAAATTAAAAATGTTACACATCATTAGCCTCATAGCATAATTGCATAAGTCATATTACTTGTGCAATTATGCTATGAGGCTAATAATATACCAATTTATATGCCTTTAAACAGTTGTGGAAAGCCCCAGATAATGATGACAAAGATTTGAAAGGTTCTTAATCCACAACATTTGAGTCAACTGGATGCTCACCTGTGTGCATTTTAACACTGAAAACAAAGCTTATTTGTATATCATCATAGAAAAAACTAAATAAATTAAACAAGATATAAAAGTCAATGGGCTGCGCTGTGGTGCAGTTGGTAGCACCGTTGCCTTGCAGCAAGAAGGTCCTGGGTTTGATTCCCGGCCTGGGGTCTTTCTGCATGGAGTTTGCATGTTCTCCCCATGCATGTGTGGGTTCTCACTGGGTACTCCGGCATCCTCCCACAGTCCAAAAACGTGCGTGTTAGGTTAATTGATAACTTTAAATTGCCCTTAGGTGTATGAATGAGTGTGTGTATGGTTGTATGTGTGTTGCCCTGCAATGGACTGGTGACCTGTCCAGGGTGTACCCTGCTTTTCACCCATAGACTGCTGGAGATAGGCACCAGCTCCCCCGTGACCCACTATGGAATAAGCAGTAGAAAATGACTGACTGATAAGAGTCAATTTCCACATGCCTGAAGATCAGCTTTCATCTGTTCAAACATTTATACACAAGTATAAACAGCTCAGGAATGTCCAGGTTAGTAGCCTTAAGTTGCCGTCCTGTGCTATGATGACTGAAATATTAACCTCTGCCCATCTCTCTGGGAAGTTCTTTCAAGACTCTTTGGAAAACTATTTCAGGTAACCACCTCATGAAGCTCATGGAGAGAATACCAAGAGATCAAAGCAGTAATCAGAGCAAAGGGTCGCCATTTTGAGGAATCTAAAATATAAAAATATTTAGAGTCATTTCATACTTTCTGTTTACTATATAATGAAATGTGTGTTCATTCACAGAAATGAAAAAAATCTCTTATTCTGGGATTTAGCAAATAGAACTTTGATATTCCTAACTGAATAAAATAGGGAAAGATCAGTCTAGTCGGATGGAGAGAGAAAAGATTATGTCCTTTTTTTCATGTAATTTTAACACAATGAACTGTTCCAAAATCTTATTTTAAACTATGTCTATTTTTTCAGTCACTCAATGTAATGCATCTATTAGATTATTCTGGGTGTTATATAAGTAAGACAAGTTGCTTTAAACCTGAACGTATGGAGAATGTTGAGGTTCAGAATCCTACAGTGCACAGTTACATTTTAAAAAGCTACATCAAAACATAGCATAGAGGACTCACAGCTATTACTAAAGTCCACTATTTTGGAACATTACAATTTCTTAATTAGCTAAAGTGATGACAGAGAACGAAAGGTGGACCAAATCAAAGCTCTATTTCAGCATTTTTCAACAGCAATGCTGGAATATATTCTTAAAATTAAATTATTGTCAGAAAACTTTACCATACTTTGTTCACTGTTGAAAAAAGTAAAAAAAAAAAAAAAAAGGATTTTGTTTATGCATCTCTTTAATTAAATGTATAATAAACTTTCTGCACCTTGACTTTTTTTGTACCGTTACACCCCTAGCGAATAACACTCCAGCATCAGCTTCCTATGCATCTGATACTGGAGCTTATATGATTATTTCTCCAGACTGCTATCAATTTATTTGGACATGTCAAAAACTTCTACTGCTCTGTTCATAACTTCGAGCAGTGTTAAAGGCTGCATGTAAACTCCACTGCAACAGAATTTTGTTTACCTGCAACTTCTTCTATCCTAAAACACTCATCCTGCCTTCATTTGGCAGAAAGAAAAGAATTGCAGCTAAAGCTTAGAGATAAAACTAAGCAAGAGCATTGATGTTTTTAACTCAAACTGTAGACATCGGCAGATGTTTTGTACTCTAGGTTATTAAATCTTAACTGATCATTTTTAAGATAAGAGATAAGATTTTTTGTCGCTTGCATGGTAAACCTCTGCAAACAAGGTAAAACAAACAAAAGAAAGCAAACCCCAGCAAAGATATCAAACAAGTGTACAAATGTGACAGATTACAATAGTCTATTCTGTCTCTCCATGTTCAATTCAATTCAATTAAATTCAATTCAATTCAATTCAATCCAATCCAATTGAATTCAATTCAGTTTTATTTATATAGCGCCAATTCACAACACATGTCGTCTCAAGGCACTTCACAACAGTCAGGTACATACATTCCAATTAATCCTAACCATTGAACAGTGCAGTCAGATTCAGTTATTTATTCAAATTGGATAAAAAGTTTTTCTATCTAAAGAAACCCAGCAGATTGCATCCAGTCAGTGACTTGCAGCATTCACTCCACCCGGATGAGCATGTAGAGACAGTGGACAGTGACTGGCGTTGACTTTGCAGCAATCCCTCATACTGAGCATGCATGTAGCGACGGTGGAGAGGAAAAACTCCCTTTTAACAGGAAGAAACCTCCAGCAGAACCAGGCTCAGTGTGAGCGGCCATCTGCCACGACCGACTGGGGGTTTGAGAGAACAGAGCAGAGACACAAAAAGAACAAAGAAGCACTGATTCAGGAGTCCTTTCTATGGGAAGGAAAAGTAAATGTTAATGGATGTAGCTCCTTTAGTGGTTTCAGCTAGAAAGAAAGAACAGATAAACTCTGAGCCAGTTTTCAAGGTTAGAGTCTGAAAGAGAGCACATATAATTAGTTACAGTTAAGCTCAGTCAATTTCCATGTCTAGGAGAGAGAAAGAGTTAAACACTAAAAGACAGGGCCATGTGGATCATCGGTAGAGGGTGAGCATTAAGTTGTTGCCAGCAGAAGCTCGGACAATTCCCCTCTCCAGAAAGGTGTCACAGGTAGACACAGAGTCAGGCCAGGTGTAGCTTCTAGAGGAGAAAGGTGGGCAGTGGAGACGAGAATGGGGGATGGATGGAGGTGAAAGCTCTGGGGTAGAATCTGTTCTGCAGACCTTTTGTATGTGCTTTGATTGTCCTGTAACTTTTTCCCAATGGTAGGGGCATCACCAGCCCAAATGTTTTTATATTGTTGTGAAAAGGGATTTTAAACTTGTAATTCTGCTTTAAAAAGCTGTAAAAATTGCATAATTATTAATTTATGTTTGATACTTTTAATATTTATAGTTTTCATAGCTTTAAAATATAATAACACAATAAGGGAAGCAATGTGTGGGCCACTCTGTCTAATCAAGAGATAAAGTACAGAGAATAATTGTGCATATGAATTTTATGCAATTTTGAGGGCTTTATTTGTTAGACCAGTAGCTTCAGGACTCCATTTCCTCAAATAACACCACCTGAAAAATCTGACAAAAGTCGGGGAAAATTGTCTAAGCTTGTGTGGGCTGGGGATTTGTGGCCTAATTAGTCTTATAAATCGGCTGAAAATCTACTCAGAGGCTGCGAGTGCCACTCGACAAGCCCGCAACGTGACATATTCCACTTTCCCCTGCGAATCACCCGGGGCATATTTTGAAGAACATAATCCTGGATGCTCTAATTCATCAAGTTCAGACTTTGCAACATAATGACACAATAAAGAAAAAAAGAAAAGAAAGCACATATAGCAGAGAGAGGGCAAACTTTCAGGTTGTTATAACTGAGTTTATCCATTTTCCATCAAGCCGCCTTTGCTCTGCGCTCACATTAGTGCAATCCCTTATCGCTCTTGTGGTCCAGACGCACTCAGATCTGGGCAGCGAAGGGAACATTGAGTTTTATATAAATCAATACAATGTCCCCAACACTTTGCTGCTCCTGGCACACCAGGGAAGATTATAAAACGCTCTGCAGTGGCGTCATCCCTCCCAATCATTTCTTTCTGAGGCGGGAAATGAGGGCTGAACTGAAGGAATGAAGGAGCACACAATGTCAAACAATGTGGTCTTCTTCAAGATGACAAGGGCTGAGTTAAATTTGCAATTTACAGTCAATTCCCTTCAGGTAGACCCAGTTTCAACAGCAAATCTGGTTGCTTGTTTGCCATCTTAGAAATTAAACTAAGTGCAATCTTCCCACCTTTAGGTTAGCGAGTCAAAACACTTAGACCTGTTCCAGCTTTCATGTCAGTGAAAGAGCTGACAAGCTGTTACTGAAATCTCAGCTGAAGATGCTATTCATAAGACGCAAGCCTAACAAGCAGCAAGCTTAAAAAGCCCTTCAATTGGACAGGTATTCAGACTTTGGGGAGATGGGAACAGGTCGGATTAGATGGGATAGTCTGTTGCCTAAGCAACTGCAACACTCAAGTGTGTTCGAAGAGGTTGCTTTATCTGCAAGGATTACACCAGGGCGCAAGGGAAAGGCAGGGGGGTGGGGGGTTGTTTGGGGTGCAAACTGTTTGCCTGAAGTCAAACAGTTTGGATTCAAGGCCAAACGCTTTGTCAGAGCGAGGCTAAATCCTCAGTTGCTTTAAGTAACAAAAGAGCTGGAGCCGTCAAAAAGAGGGAAAACAAAGTCGAGTGAATCAAATAGAAAGGTGACAAGAAGGAGGGACGAAAGATAAGAAGCGGAAAATTAGGCTAATCTATGCTAAGTCCACTCCAGACAAAAAATGATTCGGAAACAGCGGCACTGCGTACCTAAGCTCTCAGGTGAAAAACTGGATTTGTTTTTTAAGCTGACAAGTGGAAACAGTCAAACCACAAGGGACATGTCAAAATCCCCAAGAAGTCCTTTATCTCAAAGATGTAACAATGTTTGATATCATTTATTTACGTCCTTGTTTCAAGATGCTGCAGAAATAGCTTGTATGGCCTGCATCGCGTTGATGTGGTTGTTTATATTCATGAATTTATTCATGAAAGCTGTGGGACAACAAGGAAACTGTGACACGACGCAAAGACCGGCAGCAGGGCTTTTATGTCTTGAGCTTGCGGGTACCTTTGAGAAGACTTTGACTTTTGTTTCGATTATAGGAACTTTTTATCTGATGAACCTTACTCTGAATTTCCGTTTGATACCCATCATGAAACGTTCTTTCAAAGTACATAACATTCAAAATTGACCACTGATTTCTAGTTTTTCAAAAAAATATCTAAACTTTGTGTATATGTGGGTGTGGATTTGATTCAAGAGATTTAACTTATGCATTTATTTTAAGATTTTGTGGCTCAATAGGTTGTTATCTGACTATTTCTTGTAAGCGAAGAGAGTAAAGAGAGCAGAGGATAGTAGGCAGCAACTGATCTCAGCCAGAGGTAAAACCTGGGACTACCCTGCAGACTCTCAGCATCATTTTGTATATACTCTGGTTATCATTGATAATAAAAATGTATTTGATGATCTGAAACATGTAAGTTTGACAAAACAAAACAAAAACAAAAAGCAGAAGAAATCTGTAAACAGCAAATATTTGTTTCATAGCACTGCATAAACAAAGGCTCCGAAAACCTTTTGGAATGTCAGAAAAAACACTAATTGATGAAATAAAGATTTTCTGTATTTTCACCAAAAGTGACAAAAATCAACACACGTTTCTCAGTGCAGAATAGAAACACTACATTACACACACACTAGTATTGTGAGTGTGTGATATGTATATATATATATATATATATATATATATATATATATATATATATATGGGGAGGGAGAGAGAGAGAGGTAAATATATCTGAAAAAGGGGTAGTAGGGTTACACTGAGAGTTCATTTTGCCTACGAAGTAAAATCTAAAGTGACAGAAAAAGCAGGCCTGTCTATAAAGTGGAAAAGGTCAAAGTTCAAAAGGATTTGAACATTTTGCTAAATGCCTCTGTCTCTTGTTTCCAAGTTTTTGTTTTTTTTAATTTACAGATTGCCATGTGACCTTATGTCACTAATTTTTCTTTATGTATATGTTATATGCACTGTCAGAGGCTTTTGAGAAAAAATGTATTCTAACCATGGTGTTTTTTTGTACATACCAGCAAAATGACAAATAAATTATGTTATCGAGTCGTGGATCTTAGTAGGCAATGCCAGCTGGATCTGACTGACACACAATAACCAACAGCTCAGTGTGTCATAATTCTGCCTTCTTCCAGATCAATGTTTTGTTGATGGCAATATATGCAATTTACACAACATATCCTCTTGTAGCCATTGATAAATGATTATTTTACTCTAACACATTCCTGTATAATGTCCTAAACGTTCTGCTTCTTGACAAGGTTGTTTTTGATCATATCTGATTTGACTCTTAACCTTCAGATTTGTCTTGCGAAATACCCAAATAAATAAATAAATACATAAATAAAAGAGGAACCATGTTTTCATTATGGTTTTACAGTCATTTCAAACACATTTCTCTCTGTGACATCATCTGAGTAAGCAGACAGAACAAATTATTATTTTTTTCCAAAAATATTATGAAGAATAAGATCAACTGAATGAGTAATGAAAAATGATCAATGACGTTATAAATGATGAAGCAAAAATGTGCTGTTTGTCCACACTTTATTTGCTTGAAGTAATACTTTGTTTCGTGAGACTACCAATAAAACGTTAGCAAAATAATTAATAAACTGATCTGATTTTCACAAAATCTGTTAACCACTTACTGCCTGATGTTATCATTTATATTTATCTAAAAACTGCTTTTGCTGTCTAAGAAATTCTAAAGTAGAGATTTGTAGGTTTGGATACATCATATAAAATAGGTAAATGTATGTATTTAGTATGAATTATTTTTTTCTATTAAACTACTATTAGCATCTCAGTAATGGGTGCATATCAGTGGCGATTGCGCTTAGACTGCAAGGGAAGCTCAGCTTCCCCTAAAATGTCAAAAAATAAGTGATCAAATATATACTGTTGTGTGTACATGTCACTGACTAAATATGCGCTCAACTTTTGTTCAGAATCAGCTTCTTGTCACTGGTAACGATGCGGCTTTCCTCTCACTTATTCCCGCAGCTTCACAGTGCTTTAAACAGTGAGTTCAATAGCGAAGCAAAAATGCTGGCCTTTGTCCCGCCCATCGGACGCTCAGCGTCTCTGGGGGTCTATGGGGCAGTGGGCCGGCCTTAGCTGGCCCAGACGCTCAGCTTCTGCATGATGATTGGATGATCTGTCTGAGGATGAATCCCTTTTTCATTGACAGTGAAATGAGCGAATCAGCGATCTTGAAATTGAGCTTGGTGAAACTTTACCAGTAAGGGTCTGTATAGGTAAGTTTTTTTTTTTTTCCCTTATAACAAGTGTGTAATTTTTTCCAAACTGCTTTAATGATTAAAGTTTTTTGTTTTTTTTTGTTTTTCAGTTTTTAAAATCAGGTACAAAGCTATAATTAAAAAGAATCGATTCTACATGACATTAAAATTGTTTAGCGTAATGAAATTCCTCAAGCCACAGTGAACGCTCATGCACTTTTATGTTTTAACACCTTGTTTAAATCTGTGCCTTGCACATTCTTCAGCAAATGTCACTCAAATGTCTGTGTTTTCATGCTGTATGTGAGATTAGAAATGGCCAACTGTTGCCCGAAGCTGCAGAGTGAGATAAAGACTTCTCTGTGTCTGCTAAAGCCTCTGCTTCATGAACAAAGTCTTTCTCTGAAATTATTTGGCTCATCTAGCTTCAATTACAACTCTTGGTTGACTAATCCCATGATGAAAATGGGCATTACACTTAAACACGTGTGCAACCACAAATGGCAGCAGAACTAACTGGATTAGCTTCCTCTGAGGTGATGTCAGAAACCAGGCTTGGTTCGTGGCTCTGTGTTCGTGTGAGTGTCGTGACATGTACACTATGTGGGTGCCAAAAGCTGTACTGTGGGAGCAGAGAAACACAGAAGATCTGCTTGACTCTTGCCACGTCTTCACAGTGGAGGCTTGGAAACTGGAGCAATGAGTGGCAGGTGGTGTGTGTGTGTGTATAAAACTCTGCTGTGATTGGCCTCCCAAGAAAGCAAACCAAACCATTATGGTACAAGTACACATTCTCAGCGAAATTCAATTCAATTCAAAAATACAAAATTAACATATACCCGCTCAGTAAACAGTCATGGAGCCTTGCAAAAGTGTTTAAACCTCTTGGACACATTCGTGTTTTATCAATCACAAAGTAGCACATATTTGTGAAGTCAAATAAAAAATGATTACAAAAATAAAATCTGTAATGTGAAAGTATTTAGCCCCCTTTACTTTGATGACCCTAAAATCCAGTGCATAATTCAGCTGCTCTGTGACGGCCTCAGAGGTTTGTTAGAGAACATTAATGAACAAACAGCATCATAAAGACCAAAACACAGCAGAAAGGTCAGGAGAAAAGTTATGGAAGAGTTTAAAGCAGGATTGGCTTGTAAAGCAAAATCACATGCTTTAAACATCTCATAAAGCACTGTTCAATCCATCATCCGAGAGCTGAAGCAATAAGATACAACTGCAAAACAACTAAGACATGGCGGTTCACCTACACAGACAAGCAGCCAAGAGGTCATTCATGAACTCTGAAGGAGTTGCAGAGATTTACAGGTCGGGTGAGAGAATCTGTCAACAACTGTCAGTAAAGCGTTACACAAGTCTGAACTTTTTGGAAAAGAGGAAACAAAAAGCCATTGTTGGAAAAAAAAACAACAAGTCCTGTCTACATGAATACTTTTGCAAGTCGCTGAATGCTAGGAACAAGGAATTAAAATGATCTTTAATGTAGATTTAAATATGTAGGTTGAATAGTCCATCAGTGTTCTCATAGGTTTGTTGAAGTTGTTGTTATGCAACCAAATTAGTACGACCTGCATTTAGCACTAAATGCTGCTACATTTGAGGAAAGAGAGTTGAGTGAGGATTTACTATATGAGGCTTAATAGTCAGGGGACATCTAGGACTGTGTGGAGGTGTGTGGAGATGAATATGCAGTCACAAAGACAACTATGACAACTACGTCTACTGACGTGTTGGGAAAAATAAACCGAAAGCTACACAGAACCACAGAGCAACATAAACAGTGAATCAAGAGAATCAGGGGCTGGAGAGCACCAGTGATGTTAAAGCTGGAAAAAGCTTTGAGCATCATAAGCTGTCTCTCTCTCTTTTTAGCTGCAAGAGCAGCTGGTCGGAGTGCTTTATTTACTTCATGAAAACCTAAGAGATCAGGTTGACATCATCTTGTCATTGAGGCAAATCCATCCTGGATGGAGCACTCACTTACTCTCTTTATGGAACCTTTTTTATTTTTATCTATGTTTTGATCCATCTCCTATGTGAGCGGATCTGAGATACAGCAGAGGAGCAACTAAAACTTTAAGTTTTTTTTTAAACAGCTCAGGGCTACTTTCATACAGCTAAAACTTCCACAATCTCCAAAGATTTAAGTCTATATTCATGTAAAAGTCTGTTTTTGGTCAGGATCACTTTTTTTTGAATCTTTGATGGAACCAACGCTGTGTGAGTCTCACAAAATGCAGTACTGTGCAAAAGGTTTAGGCAGATGTGAAAAGATGCTGTAAACAAAGAATGCTTTCAAAAATGGAAGTGTTAATTGTTTATTTACATCAATCAACAAAATGCAGTGAATGAACAAAAGATAAATCTAAATCAAATCAATATTTGGTGTGATCACCCTTTGCCTTGAAAACAGCATCAATTCTTCTAGGTACACTCTAGGCACACAGTTTTTGAAGGAACTCGGCTGGTGTGTTGTTCCAAACATCTTGGAGAACTAATCACAGATCTTCTGTGGATGTAGGCTTTCTCACGTCCTTCTGTCTCTTCACCTAATCCCAGACACACTCCATGATGTTGAGATCAGGGCTATGTGGGGGCCACACCATCATTCCAGTAAGTCTTGTTCTTCTTTATGCTAAAGATAGTTCTTATTGACCCCGGCTGTATGTTTGGGTTCACTCACTTAGCATTTTGTAAATTGATAAAAATAAACAATCCTCATTTATATTTCTGAAAGCATTCTTTGTTTACAGCATTTTTTCACACCTGCCTAAAACTTTTGCACAGTACTGTATATCAACAGAATGTTTATCATTAACTCGTTACTCTTACTTTTTCCTGCATTTGAGCTGAGAATTAACATTTAATTTAAGTGCAAATGTACCAGCCATGCATGGCTTTCTGGCTCAGTGGATAATTGTCTCAGTGGATAATTGTAATGAACACTATAGGAGAGGATAATTTAAGATACTCTGTAAGAGTGAATAAAGTGACAATAAAGTATAAATTAGTTAATAGATACTAGTTTCATTAAGAAAATATAGGCAAGTTTAGGAGCAGGTCTGGATAAGAGAGTGCTTCTTCCTGCTCACTTTCCAACACCTTTGCAGTTTGTTTTCATTGTTCCTGTTGAAGGCATTTTCTTTGTCCATGTTTTCTTTTTCCTTTGAGTGTTTTTTTATTATTAATTATTGCTTGAAATAAATTTAAAAAATTTGAATATATCACAAGTATAAATATATTTAATAGTGTTAGCATCATAATCAAGTGTGTTTTTAAACACGAATGTCTAAAAACATTCCGATCACAACAAGCATGTTTTCTCTACAATATTCTATTAAACTATTTAGTAAAAAATAGATGCCTACCAGTAGCATGTTTACCTGCTAAATTTCAACAAGAAAAATCTGAATGTCTAGAAACTGACTCCTTTTTTGAGATATTTGTCACTCAGCAGGTCACTCACCCATAAAGCCATGCTTTCAGGTTTTTAATGGAGCCCTCTGGGACCCTTTTGATGGCTGTCATTCCAGGAGCAGACAGTCTCAAAGCATGCCGACTACACACAGAAAGTGAGTGCAGTGTTTTTTCTTTTCTTCTGGAATATATTTCTAGTCCTGTTTGAATACTCTCCATTCCTGTGTAAATGTGAGAAAAATTTAAAAGGGGAATCCCAATGAAAATAGACTGGCAAAGGATCTGATCATGATTGCTTTCATTCTGTACCTGTTGTAACTTTAAAATATTTGACTAGCTATAGACAAACATTTCTTTCATATGTATCAGTTTGAAGACTCTTAGGCCACCACTTCACAAAGGATATGTTTTATTTCTGGGATGATGGTGGGTTTGATTCCATGGAAATTGGTTATTGGAACATTATTCAGGCCAAAACAGCTTGAAACTGTTCATGCACGTAAACCATAACTTCGGGCCTATCCCTCTTTTTGAATGAGTCTTTAAAACCAAAGAAAATACATATTTAGTGCATTTCTCTTAGAAAACAATTTAACAAGATGCAAAACACTTTTACAAGTACTAAAACAAATTTACATTTGACAAAATCAACCGGAAGGGGAATGTACCAACCCCGAACCTCAGGGGCTGCATCCTTCGAAGGACCCGGTCTACGTGGGCTGGGTCCTTCGTCGACCGCTAAAACCAGCGCCATAGAAAGAGAAAGCGTCCTTCTATGGCGCTGGCTAAAACCACGGAGGCCGGAAGTGAGCAGCTGCGAATTGGGACGGTCTAGCCTTTACCATCTGTTCCCGTCCTCACCTCAGCGTAACAGCTGTCGCCTAGCAACCGTAGCTACGAGGAGAAAAATGCAGTTAAAGCAGAATGGAGCCGAACTTCTGGTAGTTTTATTTTAAATTTTTGAGGAACTTCAGCAGTTTTATCATCGTCGCAGACATCTCCTTTATTTTATCTCTGGCTAAGAGACAATAATGTTCAGGTAAAGAAAAGGTTTGATTTAACTTAAAGCTTCTAGCCAATAAACAAATAGATAGCAACTTTATGGCTAATGTATGTCGACACATTTTATATATATATATATATATATATATATATATATATAAAAACAACAACTTTCAATTTTAAGATCGATGGGAATTATTAAAGTTTTTGATCCCCTCTGGCTGGTCTTCAATAATTATATAATAATGCAGTGTTTTTGGTGTATTAGTATCTACTTGCTTTGATCATTATCCAGAAGCATGCCTTAAAAATTTATATTTTTTCCATCTCCATTCTTCCCTTTTCTAGACCAGACCCCTTTACTGCAGGATCAACCTGAGTGTCCCAGTCCTGATCGCTTCTTCAACCAGGAGGACACCAAGCCTGATTTTCGGCTGAGCAGGGAGTCTCTGGCAGTGCTGCTTAATCTTTTGCACCAGGATCGGTGACATGAATGGGGTGCTACTATTGAGACCTAGGTGTTTCTTTTCTGGCTGGCAAGTGGCACATCCTACAGAGTGGTCTGCAGAGTGTTTGGGATGCCTCGCTCTACTGTCCATCGCATCGTCCACAGAGTTACAGAGGAGGTGGTGGCTATTCGTCACCAGGTCATCTACCTTCTAAAGACCCCTGAGGACTTGGAGGCAGTGTCCCGTGGGTTTGCAGGGCTGGCACGCCACAGAGCTTTTCTTAAAGCTGTGGGTGCAATATATGGCTGCCATATCCGCTTCAGGTGTCCAAGCGGCCCTGATGGTCAGTGCTACAGGAACAGGAAACTCTTCCCTTCCATAATCCTGCAAGCAGTTTCTGACCATCGCAGCCATATTATTGACACGTATATGGGCTGGCCTGGGTCAGTGTATGACTCTAGGGTGCTCCGCCACAGCCCACTGTACAGTTTATCCTCCTCCAGGGCATTTTATCCTTGCTGATGGAGGGTACCCATGCCTCCAATATCCACTCCCCCTCATCACTCCTTACAAGAGGACAATACAAGGTGTGGGAGCCCAGCGCTTTATCAGCCATCATTCTAAAAACACGCTGTATAATAGAGCATGTTTTTGGAATGATGAAAACCAGAATCAGGGCCATCTTCTTGCAAGCGCTGGAGGTGCACCACACCTTTGTACCTCACGTAAGTTTTGACCTAGATCCATTTTATATATACATTATATATAACCCTGGAGTGTCCTCAGGGATGGAGGCAATCAGGACAGGAGGTGTTGTGGAAGGCCTCTGTCCCAACACCTCATCCATAAGGACAAAACAGGGCCAAGTAGCAGCAGTGGGCTTTTCACTGACTCCCTCTCCTGACCCTGGATACTTACAATCCTAAAGTTAGAAGGAAGAAAAAAAGAATTGACTAAACAGAGAAACAAATAAGACTTTTAGAAATATTTTTTTATTTGTGTGTGACATGAGAACTTCTGAACATACTCAAATGTATTTATTTATTTCAAATTGTCCCACTTTGTTTTGGCCTGCAAAGGGGTGACCTTCCCCTGTTTGCCCATCTTCTCAAGAATTGTCCTATGCAAACAAAAGGAAAGAGGGAAAACCAAAGAAGTATGTTAATCCCTGGATGGATATTTATGAAAGTTAGAAAGATAGGAGTTATTGAAACTGGACAGAAACCGACTCCAACGAATGTTGTTATTGTACCTCCAAGCCAAGGCTGAGTTTTTAGCTCCAGTAAAAAGGTGGTCATTCTCACCCCTGAGCTTAATAAACTGGCCCGTCTGCTCCTTTGTCCCTAAAAAAAATATGAACATACTAAAAAAAAAACATCTTGCTTAATATCAGAGCAAAAATAAAGCCTTTTTAAATTTTACATTTGTCTTAATTTGAAGAAAATATTAAAATATTTCTATGCAAATGTCTAAAACAAGCTCTTTCAAACTTTTAACTTCTTTACTGAGATTCACTTACATTTGGAGGTGTATTCCTCGTCGGGTGTACCTGGAATCAGAAATTATAATGCTAGCTGAATTATAAATAAACTTTTAAAACATATGGCACATTTATTCATCAAAAATGAATATTGAAAAGTTTATTTATTCTCAATCACACTGTCCAGCGATACAATTAGATTACATAAAACTGTCCATTTATTCTGGTTAACCTTAATATCACCTGAAATGTCAAATCAATTTTCAGTAATAATTTAAATAATATTAACATAAATTGTTAGAAATTACTTGTGTTAAACGTTCACTGTGATGACTGCCAGCGGGAGTTTAGTGCCGGGAGTCCGGTCAGATATCTCCAAGTACACCTTGCCTCACCGCCGGGAAGGCTGGCGAGGCAAGCCATTTACTACGCCAGAAACTGAAAACTCCGAACACTTTGGAGCACGTTTGAAATTAAACAATGTCTATATAAATCAAGCAGATATTTCACGTCTACATAGTAATATTCCCGCACTAAAAACATTGTAGAAGTTAATTTGTGTCACAGAAAGTGTAATTTTTCACAATTTACTCACGGCGTTTGCCGCTATGGTCCGTCATGGCTTCCCCTGCTTGACCAATCCGCTTCGACCCACAATGAATCATGGGAAATGATGGGCCGCGAAGCATACTCACGACCCATCCTTCAAAAGAATGACACATTTGTCGGCCGCATTTGAAGGAGTCTCGGATGGATTCATGAATTGGGACAGCCTTTGTCGACGCGCTGTGACGTAATCGGCCTACAAATACGGCCTTCGAAGGATGCAGCCTCTGAATTGGGACCCACCCACTATGAGTGCAACCGTTATTATTTCTGGGTCAGCATCGCCGTTGGTACATTCCCTTTCCGGTTGATTTTGTCAAATGTAAATTTGTTTCAGTACTTGTAAAAGTGTTTTGCATCTTGTTAAAATGTTTTCTGAAATGTTAATTTGTCTATAGGTTTGTACAAGTGTTTTAGATTTTGTAATGTTGGTTTGCAACCCCTACACCGTACTTTACAGTGTGAAAACTTAAAACATGGATGGTATTTGCAGGCGATTGATGTTTTCTGGGGAATATTAGGAGTGCAATGGGCTCCTTATCATTTTGGATGTGCACCACGTGCACTTCCAGTACAAGTTTGTGGGAGCCTATTTTTAAGGTGGTGCCATATTTCTGAACTGGGTCAAGTGTGAGTGAGTAAGCAGAGTAAACATGTGAGGCTGGCTATGTCAACAGGAACTTGAAGCAGGAGTTCCAAAGAGAAACCTATGGTTGTAGCATTATCTTGGTGTGGGGTGATCTTCTTGCACATGTAGATGCATCCAGATGAGGTCCAAGAGTCTTACCAATGTGGGCCAGCCTCATGCTGCGATTGAGGATATATGTGATAGGATTTTTATGGCAACAGGTGTCCCCCTCTCTCAAGTATGACTCCTGTAGCTAATGTTCAGTCTCATCCTGAAAACCGCATCTTGTCTCCTGAGGTTCAGAAGAGACACCAGTGAGCAGTAAAATTTTCATCTGGCATAGTTCTGAATTATAGAGTGTGGGGCAGCTGTATAGGTTGCTGTTCGGGTCCAGTAAATGTGAATAAGAGCAATGTGAAACTGTTTTGGAGAGTACTAAGGCTGAGACATCATCATAATTGCCTTTACACTGTAGGAGGTTTTCCAAGGGCAGTTAGGTCTGTTCCTAGATAACCTTGTCACCTTTGAACTCAATAAGGGTTTGGGTCATAAAACACAGACTCTTTGCAGTTGAGATAACACTGTCATGTTCTGGTATAAATACTGTGTGTAAATGTTGATCGGGGCTCTGTTCAACTGACTTGCTTGGTGACAGAGTAATTCAAACGCTGATGCCTTTGAATAAAACTTATAAAGACAAAGTCCGGATTTTCTCTTGTTATGAGTCAACTTCTACCCACTTTGATAAGAAAATTCCACAACATCCTCCACGCTAATACTACTGGAGTTTATCTGTCTAAGAAATAGAATGCAAGATATGTACTAGACATAACTTACAAAGATGCATCAGTGGATTTGGCATAATAAATGTTTTATGAATTAAATATTAAAATAATTAAGTTTGTTCTTTTTTCTGAGTTAAACTCTTTAAGACAAAAGAATACTTCAAGTCATCTAAACATGATGACATGTTTAGCCGAATGCTGTCATTCAACCGCTGGCTGTCTATGTGGTGTCCAGAAAACAATGTTGGTCACAGTGATAATTGGCGAACATTTTGGGGAAAACCTGGTCTGATCCGGAGAGACAGCATCCATCCCACTTTGGATGGAGCAGCTCTCCTTTCTAGGAATCTAGCCAAATTTATTAGTTCTCCCAAACTCTGACAACCCAGGGTTCAGACCAGGAAGCAGGGTCGTAGTTCAACACTCCTCTCTGCAGCTTCTGTACTGCTACCCACCCATTACCCTATTAAGACAGTGTCTCACCCACGGCCAAAATTTAATAGATTAAAAAATAACGTAAAAGGAGGAAATCATGAAAATATCATAAAAATAAACACAACTCAGACTAAAAAGAAAAAGAAAACAATTAAATGTGGCTTACTGAACATAAGATCTCTCTCTTTAAAGACTTTGCTAGTTAGTGACCTGATTTGTGACAATCAGATTGATTAATTTTGCCTAGCAGAAACCTGGCTGCAGCAAGAGGATTATGTTACTATAAATGAGTCAACTCCGACTAATTATTTAAATTTTCACATTCCTCGAAATACTGGACGAGGAGGAGGAGTAGCAACCATCTTTCAGTCCAATTTATTGATTAGTCCCAGACCAATCAAAAGCTACAAATATTCAATCCTTAGTTTTCCTAAATTGCAAATCACTAAAACCACTTCTGTTTGTTGTTTTGTATGGTCCATCAGTCCCTTACTCTCAATTTTTAAATCAGTTTTCAGACCTTTTATCGGCTTTAGTGTTAAATACAGATAAGGTTATTATAGTGAGGGATTCATGTTGACACTGAAAGTGAATATAGTATCTTAGACTCAATTGGTATTGCACAAAACATTAACAAACCTACCCACATTTGTCTTCATTCTCTGGACCTTGTGCTGACATATGGTATTGAGTGTAAAGACATAACAATATTTTTTCATAATCCTGTCCTGTCTTACCATTTTTAATAACCTTTGAGTTTAATTTAACCGAGTACTCCACACCTGAAAGAAAATGTCATTATAGTATATCATTATCAGACAATGCTGTAACAACCTTTAAAGAATCTGTTTCACTTTTAATTTCCTCATTATCACAGAAAAACAGTGGAGGGCAATAATTTTGTTTCTTCCCCTTCACAAATTGATTCTCTTGTTCATATTGTTACTTCATCATTGCGTGGTGCATTAGACAATGCAGACCCCTTGAAAAAGGGGGCAGGCTCCTTGGTTCAATTTAAATCTGCATACTTTAAAGCACAATGTTAGAAAATTGGAGAGAAAATGGCGCTCTACACACCTAGAGGATTCCTAGTTAATCTGGAAAAATAATCTACTGTTGTATAAAAAGACACTTCGCCAAGCCAGAACAGCTTATTTCTCATCATTAATAGAAGAGAACAAGAATAATCCTAGGTTTTTCTTTAGTACAGTTGCTAAACTTACACAGAGTCATAGCTCTGTTGAACCATCCATTCCCTTAGCTCTCACCAGTCATGACTTTATGGGATTCTTCTTAAATAAAATTGATTCTATTAAAAATAAAATCTTTGACATACTCCTGAAGATGATTACTTCATCCTCAGCAAGTAAGACAACATTGGAAGTAACTGTAGAACCTGATCTGTGTTTGGACTGTTTTGATCCTGTGGAGCGTCTTGAGTTATCAGGAATATTAGTTACATCTAAACCTTCAACTTGTATGTTAGACCCAATCCCAACCAAATTATTTAAGGAAGTGTTCCCTCTGATTACCAGCCCCATTTTAGATATGATTAATCTATCTTTAGTAAATGGATACCACAAGCTTTTAAGGTAGCTGTAATTAAACCTTTACTTAAGAAACCTTCGCTTGATCGAGATTACTTAAAAAATTACAGACCTATATCCAATCTTCCATTCTCATCTAAAATTCTTGAGAAAATAGTTGCTAATCAAATGTATGAGCATTTACACAGCAAGGACCTGTTTGAAGAGTTTCAGTCAGGCTTCAGAGCTCACCATAGCACTGAAACAGCTCTGCTGAAAGTCACTAATGATATTCTTATGGCCTCAGATAATGGACTTGTGTCTGTACTGGTTCTGTTAGATCTCAGTGCTGCATTTGATACAGTCGATCACAATATTCTCTTAGAAAGGCTGGAATATGCTGTAGGGATCAGGGGAATAGTGCTAGGCTGGTTTAAATCTTATTTGTCCGACAGATTCCAGTTTGTTCATGTAAATGATAAATCATCTTTAAACTCCAGGGTTAATTGTGGAGTACCACAGGGTTCAGTACTTGGGCCAGTTCTCTTTATTATATATATGCTTCCAATAGGTAAAATTATCAGGCAGCATAGGATAAATTTTCACTGTTACGCTGATGATACTCAGCTTTACTTATCCATAAATCCTGATGAGCCCAACCAGTTAGATAGACTACAAGCATGTCTTGAGTGACGCTGAAAAACTAGTCCATGCATTTGTTACTTCAAGGCTGGACTATTGTAATTCTTTACTGTCAGGATATCCATAAAATGCAATTAAAAGCCTTCAGCTGATTCAAAATGCTGCAGCAAGAGTTCTGATGAAAATTAAAAAGAGAGATCATATTTCTCCTATTTTAGCTTCCCTTCATTGGCTCCCTGTTAAATCAAGAATATAATTTAAAATTATCCTCCTCACATATAAAGCCATCAATGATCTAGCTCCATCATACATCAGAGATCTGATTGTTCCATATGTTCCTAACAGAGCACTTCCTTCTCAGACTGCAGGTTTACTGGTGGTTTCTGTGGGAGGCAGATCCTTTAGTTATCAGGCTCCTCTCCTGTGGAACCAGCTGCCAGTTTAGTCCGTGAGGCAGACACCCTGTCTACGTTTAAGGCTAGGCTTAAAACTTTCCTTTTTGATAAAGCTTATTGTTAGAGTGCCTTAGGTTATCCTGAGCTATCTCTGTAGTTATGCTGCTATAGGCCTAGGCTGCTTGAGAACATAATGACCACTTTCACCCTCTCCGCACTCTCCAATTTTGTGTTATTTGCATTTATTTAAGCTTTTAACTTTGTGTTCTCTCTCTTTTCTCTTCCTAGAATGCTACACCTGGCCTGACTCTGTGTCTACCTGTGACACCTTTCTGGAGGGGGGCATCGTCCAAGCTTCTGCTGGCAACAACTTAATGCTCACCCTCTACCGATGATCCACATGGCCTGGCCCTGTCTTTCAGCATTTAACCCTTTCTCTCTCCTAGACATAGCTACTGACTGAGCTTCTACTGTGACTAACTCTATGTGCTCTCTTTCAGACTCTAACCTTGAAAACTGGCTCAGAGTTTATCTGTTCTTTCTTTCTAGATGAAACCACTAAAGGAGCTACATCCATTAACATTTACTTTTCCTTCCCATAGAAAGTACTCCTGGATCAGTGCTTCTGTGTTCTTTTTGTGTCTCTGCTCTGTTCTCTCAAACCCCCAGTCAGTCGTGGCAGATGGCCGGTCACACTGAGCCTGGTTCTGCTGGAGGTTTCTTCCTGTTAAAACGGAGTTTTTCCTCTCCGCTGTCGCTACATGCATGCTCAGTATGAGGGATTGCTGCAAAGTCAACGCCAGTCACTGTTCACTGTCTCTACATGCTCATCCGGGAGGAGGGAATGCTGCAAGTAACTGACTGGATGCAATCTGCTGGGTTTCCTTAGATAGAAAACTTTTTATCTAATTTGAATAAATAACTGAATCTGACTGCACTGTTCAATGGTTAGGATTAATTGGAATGTATATGCCTGACTTTTGAGAATTGCCTTGAGACAACATGTGTTGTGAATTGGCGCGATATAAATAAACTGAATTGAATTGAATTAAACAGCACTCCAACAGCTGTGTCCCAGTTCAGCCTCTAAGGGATGCGGTAAATAACAGTTATTCATATGCACCTGCATCTCTTCTCAAACATTACATATTAATCAACACATAAGGGGGAAATTAAATCTGTGCTATTGTCTAGAGCAGAAAAACCATGTTTCGGCCCAAGCTCAAATAGCCTCAAGGGATGCGGATAGCCCAAAGAAGACCTGTAGCAAACCCTGAAGCAAGAACAATTAGAACTTCTGAATGCTAATTTCAACAACAAAATAGTAAGTTATGTCTGGTTAAAATTTCATGTCTTGCCATTGATTAAATGCGCAGTGGATCTCAAGCTTTACCCTGTTTAATGTATCTGACTTTAATTTGTTTTCAATGACATCTGTAATATACTAGATAATTACCTGTAAAGACAGTCAGATATCTAAACTGAGAGTCTCATTAAAAATGACCGACAAGGGATCCCAGGACCTAACCTCAGGACCATACCATTTTAGGTAGAGGACTGATTAGCCTTTGGTGAGTTTGCAGTAACAACCCCCTCCCTTAAAGGATCATCAGCACAGGAATGGGAGGAGACCACAATCACCCAATAATTATGACAGTAATTACAGAGTAAATCAGAAATGGGTTAAAAGAGAGATGCTGATGTATCATATATAAAAATAAAATAAAATATCAATACTTTGCAAAGTAACTTTGTTCATGCTACTTCTGGAGGTAAATCAGGCAAAAACACAGCTGGTATGAATAAAAATGTCTCATCAGCCACGTCTGCATTAACAATGAAATCAAAGCCTTGTGTTCAGGTGTCAAACTAACTTTTTCACCTTCTGTCAGGAGTGTCACAAACCTTGCACATGTCTTTGAAATGAATTATCAAGAGCTACAACAACTTATTGTCACAAGGGGGCTTTCACTTCTGCCAGATGTCTAGCTCATCCAAAAACAGCTTGCCTGCTCGTCATTCCTTTTTCCTGTCTAATGGAGACGAAAAACACATTGAAGTGATGTGGCAACAAGCTCACTCTGACAGATTTTCCTAACTGCAATCCTGAAGGTGAAGAAAACACATCCATTTCTGTTTCTGTAATACTCAGTTGTTTTTTTTTAACCCTCTGATAAAAACCTATGTGGTTGGGGGTAGTTCTCCGCCTCAAGCCGAGGAATTCAAATATCTTGTTCACGTGTGATTGCAGGATGGAGTTACAGATGGATAGATGGATGGACTGGGGCTTTTTCTGCAGTAATGCAGGCCCTGCTCCAGTCTGTCATGGTGAAGAAAAAGCAAAGCTCTTTGTCTATGTTCCAACCCTTACCTGTGGTCTTGAGATCTGGATCATAACCAAAAGAACGTGTCCTGGAGATAAACAACTGAAGGTAGCTTCCTCTGTGGGAGGAGAGTTTTTATCATTTGTGCTTTGCAACAAGAATGGGATGGATGGATGGATGGATGGATGGATGGATAGATAGATAGATGGATGGATGCCTAATCTTCTAAAAAAAAAGTCATTACCTTTTGACCTAGGTGAAATTGTTCCAAAGATAAACAATATTCTTTTTCAGGCAAAAAGTATAAACTAAAAATAAGCAGAATATAGCTGAACATGTATTTACAGACAGACAACTCAACTAAGTCAAAGGTCACAATAAAGAACTAGCAAGAAATCACAGCAAATGAAACAGTGTTGCTGAGAGAAACTGATCTCGTGGACCTCTTCAACTTATTTGATATACTAGTGTTATATCTGGCTTAAAAACATACTTAAAATACTCAATCATTTCTACAGGAAAAACTGAAGACTGGAATTAACAAAACCATTTGGAAATACCAAAGTACAAAGCAGAAGCTTTAATTTAGCTTAAACCAAAGTTATAAGCAGAAGAAAGCAGTGACAAAACCCCCCGGTTGGCATACATAGTCTTGGGGGATCTCTCGTATACTTTTTAAGCAGCACCACCAACATTGCTGGGTCACTTTCACAAATAAAAAACAAGTGTGGTTAATAGTAACTGAATCCAGTTTAAAACTAAAACAGAAAACCTCACTAAATCCGCAAATGAGCAAAGATGGCAAATTAATACAAGAAGTCAAGTCTGAATAAAGGAGTTTGTGTCTTAAGTCTACATGTGGATGTGGAGATAATTTATGGCCATGTCCTTCGATGCATCTTGACGGGTTGCGACAAGAGTATAAGGTACCAGCTATCTGGTCCTTGTATAACCAAAGCCAGGGCTGTGTCCGCATTCCAAAATCAAGATTGTTACCAGTGCAGGTTGGAGTCTGCCAGGGCTGTCATTTCCTGACATTTCCCGTTTGTGGTGTTCATTAAGAGGATCTCAAGTTGTAGTCATGAAGAGGAATGTGTGTGGTTCAGGAACCTCAGGGTCTCATCTTTGCTTTTTGCATTTCACCTTAAGGCTATAATCTTCAGTGTGCACTAGAGCGGTTCGCTGCTGGGGTTGGGAGTCATCTCATCTAAGTCTGAGGCCATGGTTGTCAACAAGAAAAAGGTGGATTGCTTGCTCTGGTTCGTTGGTCAGTCTTTGCATCAAATGGAGGAGTTCAAGTGTCTTGTTTGTGACTGATTGTAGGAGAGAGAGATGGATCGATGGATTGGGACATCATCTGGAGTGATGCGGCTGCAGCTCTAGTCTGTTGTAGGTTCAGATTAGTTTTATTGTCTAAAGGAAATTTATCTTGGATACAAAACCTGGCTGCTGCAAAAAATGTAAAATCCATAAAAATCACATAGCATTCACTGTTAAATCTGCTTTCTCTCACTACATATGAAACATTTTCCAAGTACGAAAATTATGAGAACAAAATAGGCAAATATATAAATTAAACACATGGTAAATACAGTTTATAATCCTATTGACCATAATCTGTACTTCTGCGGTCACAGTGTATTATTTTTGATGCTATTTAAAGCCTTGATGGAGAATAAAACAAATTAGTTCTTGTAGGGGGTCAATCTCCATGCAGGAATTCTGAGGTGCTGGTAAGTAGACACTAGTAAATGGTCTCCAACTGACTTTGGGTGAAAGATATTGTGCTATTTTTAGGATATTAAGAATCAGGATAAAAAAAGAGCTGTAACACATTTGTTATTTGAGTTTATGTTCTGACCCTTGCCAACTTGAGTCACTTGAGGTCGTTCGTGCATTTGATTAGCAAGTCTCCTGGGTGCCTGCTTTTAGAGGTTTTTCATCTTCTGTCCATCCAGAAGCAATGCGAGGGCAGACCCAGAACTTGCTACAGGCACAGGTTCTGGCCTGGAAACTCATTGGGATCCCCTGGAATGAGCTAGTATGCTGCTGTAAAAAGGTTATTTCAGATTTCCCTCCAGGACCTTCAACCCCTGTGACCTGATCTGGGATATTTGCAAGACAATAACTGAATGGAAGACATGCAAAGTTAAATTCACCCAGAGAATCTAAACTGAGAACCTGTTTACTTCATTTTGGCTGAAGCTTGCCTACAACTGCAGTTGATTTTTATTTATCTTTTATTAATGTACTCTCAATACTTTGTTATTACCTTAAAAGCTATTTGTCATCTTAGCCAATTCTCATTATTTTGAGGTATTCCAGACCCTAACTTTAAAATCCAAGAGGATGCCTAACACTACCTCATCTTGTCAAAGCAAAAATCAATCCACTGAGAAACTCTCTGGAGAAACCCAATACAAGGTATTCAGAGTCTGTTTTTGCAATAGCTGGGGTGTATCTGCCAGTAATCAAGTGGTATTATGTGACTTTGTTCCAACATTCACAACAAACTACAGAATAATACCTGGATCGATGCACTTCTTGATTACAAATTTCTCCTGGGAACTGTGTTCAATATATTTAGTTAAATTGATTGTTAACGTCATGCCACTGTTGCTTATATGCCAGAGGTGGGAAGAAAAATGAAACTCTAGAGAAATGTACTGAGGAGAGAGGAGGGCTTAAGTGAAATAAAAAAAAGAAAGAAAGCAGTACAGCTATTTAGATGAGTGAAGTGGCTGAGCGTTAAGGCAATTTATTTGCGAGTGCTACGATGACAGGAGTGGGCGGGCACTCGATATCATAGCAGTGCAAAGGAGGAGCTGCAAATCTACATTTTCTCTGACCCTGCTAGTCGTCCACCCATGTGTCCATCTGTCTGTCAGTATATGAGAAGAAAAGGGGTCTCATGATGCTGAGATAGAGATATGCAGGGGTTGGACAATGAAACTGAAACACCTGGTTTTAGACCACAATAATTTATTAGTATGGTGTAGGACCTCCTTTTGAGGCCAATGCAGCGTCAATTCGTCTTGGGAATGACATATACAAGTCCTGCACAGTGGTCAGAGGGATTTTCAGCCATTCTTCTTGCAGGATAGTGGCCAGGTCACTACGTGATACTGGTGGAGGAAAACGTTTCCTGACTCGCTCCTCCAAAACATCCCGAAGTGGCTCAATAATATTTAGATCTGGTGACTGTGCAGGCCATGGGAGATGTTCAACTTCAGTTTCATGTTCATCAAACCAATCTTTCACCAGTCTTGCTGTGTGTATCGGTGCATTGTCATCCTGATACACGGCACCCCCTCCAGGATACAATGTTTGAACCATTGGATGCACATGATCCTCAAGAATGGTTCGGTAGTCCTTGGCAGTGACGCGCCCATCTAGCACGAGTATTGGGCCGAGGAAATGCCATGATACGGCAGCCCAAACCATCACTGATCCACCCCCATGCTTCACTGGGCATGCAATAATCTGGGTGGTACGCTTCTTTGGGGCTTCTCCACACCGTAACTCTCCCGGATGTGGGGAAAACAGTAAAGGTGGACTCATCAGAGAACAATACATGTTTCACATTGTCCACAGCCCAAGATTTGCGCTCCTTGCACCATTGAAACCAATGTTCGGCATTGGCATGATTGACCAAAGGTTTGGCTATAGCAGCCCGGCCGTGTATGTTGACCCTGTGGAGCTCCCAACGGACAGTTCTGGTGGAAACAGGAGAGTTGAGGTGCACATTTAATTCTGCCGTGATTTGGGCAGCCGTGGTTTTATGTTTTTTGGATACAATGCGGGTTAGCACCCGAACATCCCTTTCAGACAGCTTCCTCTTGCATCCACAGTTAATCCTGTTGGATGTGGTTTGTCCTTCTTGGTGGTATGCTGACATTACCCTGGATACCGTGGCTCTAGATACATCACAAAGACTTGCTGTCTTGGTCACAGATGTGCCACCAAGACGTGCACCAACAATTTGTCCTCTTTTGAACTCTGGTATGTCACCCATAATGCATTTCAATATTTTGAACAAAACTGTGCTCTTACCCTGCTAATTGAACCTTCACACTCTGCTCTTACTGGTGCAATGTGCAATCAATGAAGACTGGCTACCAGGCTGGTCCAATTTAGCCATGAAACCTCCCACACTAAAATGACAGGTGTTTCAGTTTCATTGTCCAACCCCTGTATATGTCAGACAGGAGAAGAGAAGAGGGAAAATACCAAGGTGATTGATGACTGAACAGAGAAAAGAGGGATACATGGGAGGGATCAAGAGCAGGAGATTACTAGTGGACTGTCTTTCAAAGCTAAATACATATTGTCTATCAGAACTGTCCATTGGCTATTTTCTTGTGGCAAAGAAAATTTCTGTGCATCTTTGTTGAAAACCGAGAAGGCAATTGAAGCTTATTAGTTGTGTTAGACCATCTAATTCAAAACTTTACCTCCACTGGATATAAAGCTGTTCCACAAAAGAGGCAGTGCTTTTAAAGAGTTGGTAGTACCAAGCAGTCTCTTGACACTGTTACTAAGAGCCAGCTCTGATTAAGTTCTGAGGTCCTGTCATTTAACCCCCTTTGGAACTGATGTTAACAGCCACTGAAAAAGAATAAAGGAAATATTTGGTTTTACAGTCAAGATGATGCTGTTAACATTGTGACCTTGAATGAGCTGCTAAAGCTTGCCCATTGCTTCATGTTTTGTTTTATTTTCTTGATATCTTCCCTCTTTGGTTTCTGTTTTTAACCCATTCATATTTCTAGATTGCCAGTTATCACAACATCTTTTCTTGAACACATACTATCCAAGGGTCATAGTTGCTCTATATCAGATTTTTTTCCCTGTTAAACTTTGTATGTAGAAGTCTTTCCCTACCTGCTATTCATCTACAGGTATAATTTCAATTAAATGCTGTTATTCGGTGTGTGTGTGTGTGTGTGTGTGTGTGTGTGTGTGTGTGTGAACGTTTGTGTAAAAACACCAAAAAGTGGCATCCTGATGTCACCAAGTCTTCATTACAACCATTAGATACAAGCAACGTGCCAAACAATATTAAAGTCAGTTTCCTAAGTGCTATAGCTACTGTAGTGTTTTTGCAACAAATACTCCAGATGGATTTGGGAAAAAAGGCTGAATATGTGGAAAAGCTTCTTATTGTTTAATATGTTGGAGGATCTGCAAACCTGTGGGCATGGAACATTAAAATTTCAAAATATCTTGAACAAAAATCTGTCTGTACTGGGAAACGGGTGAGCTGAAAAATCTATGAATTGAGCTAAAGATTGGAGTGATAGCAAAAGGGCCCTCCCATCTCATAGACTTGAAATATAAGTCAAAATATTAGTGGACACTATGTTTATATTGTTTGTTTTAAATATGCCAAAGGTTTATGCTCCCGAGTTTTGTTAAAATGCCCCAAAGGATGGTGTGAATATACATAAGCTAAACAAGTTTCTGTCACATCTCCTGATGCCAAAGCAGCATCCCTCCACTTTCAAGGCTGATTCTGGGTTTAACTCAGAGATACACCACAAATTCATGTCATACAGTTACATGTGTTATAGGAATACCTGCAGGTGTAACCAATCCATCCTGTTATCATTTGAGCAAACATTAAGAAGGAAGGGGAACTTGACCTCAGCCACATTAGTAAGAAAAAAAACAGAGCTGTTGTTCTGTGCTCTAAGCTGCACCTGGTTAACAGCTATGTTATCTTTTAGAGTTGTTAAACAACCAAGGACAAAAAATAATCATCAGCCTATTCTTCTTAGATTTGTAGTTCTAGGCTATAAATGACACCATTGTGAGGACTTATCCTCCATGACACCTCATGCAGAAAATAAAGATTCTTGCTTCTCAACACGCATAAAATGGTCACCTCAAACAATAAACAGAATTATAACAAATGACTCTCAATAAATCAGTCACTGCTTGTCCAGATGGTTCATCAGCTCAGCATGTATCGGCAGTCAGGTAATCGGCTGCACTACTTGATGTGTCCTAATAACAGTTTTAACATTCTTCTCACCCTTCCCTAATAAATCTTTGAACAAATCTTCTTGGTATTCTAAATTACTGCAGTCGCCGTAATACTCCCAGATATCTTCACCACAGGAAGCTGCCGTATTTAAGGCTGGGCTAGATTTACATTGCTTCATTGCTTCTTCTCTGTGACATTAGGTGAGTGTTTCTGTATCCATGTCATATTTTTGCTTTTTCTTTCAAAACCAATGTTCAACAGGTGTATTCTATGGCAAAACATACACCACATATCGAAACAAGGTGCATAGTGGTGAGATAAGGGTCTTAAATGTTGTTTTGTAAATGTCAAACGATACTGTCAAAAAAAAGAGATGTTTGTGTAAAAATAGCAGGAGACCTGAAAGGAAAGCTAAACTGTAGCTCACAAAGGCCAAAAGAGGGCAGAGAAAAACCAAAAAAAAGAAGCAATTTGTTGTTTCAGCTTACAAGAAAGTAGTTCACACATTAACAAGCACACATGCCCACACACACTCTCCCAGACTACACTAGTCTAATGTTGAGGAGTGTTTGTATGTTGGGTCACACTGACTGAGTGCTGCAGGTGTTATTTACCCATGCCTGTATAGCATAGCACTATGCCATGAAAAAAACACTGATGGGTTGGTTTCAAAGAGCCTTACCTGCTCTTTCAGCATCAAAAAGTGCACTTAGAAGCCTCTGTAATTTTCCATCCCTTTCCTCAGTCTAAATCATATTATGATGAGCAGTAGTCGCCTTCTCTCTCTGTCTCTTTCTCTCATCCTGTCGCCATCAGCCGTCCTTTCATCTTCAATACTGTCTCTTTCCCTACGTGTCTGGGTGCTGGTTATTTCACATGTTGCACCGATGCTTTGTTGCCGTAACAACAAGCCTTGACTTTTTCGAAAAAGATAAATAAATGTAATTTCGCTTTAAACTCAGCATGCCCTTATTCACCTTTTATTCAGGGTTTTTAACAAAAAGCACAACAGATAAAGAGGCAAATGCACCACAGACTGACTAACTGGAGTTCTAATCATTCAAAGCACCTCGGTAGGTGGTCAGTGATGCGCTTGAGCACATTAAAAACAAGCAAAAGCAGTGTGCTGCCAATCAGCATACTGGTATGATTATATCAGATTAAACAAGGATCTGATTGGGTTTAACATCTCTTGCAACACAGACAGACAGTGGTTGCACTATATGCGGCACACAGGGGTGCTGCTCTAGAGGGGGCCCCAAAGCATTAGTGGGAAATTGATTTCTGCTCGGCATTTTCTGTGTTTTACAGCTGTTTGTGAGTGTGTAAATAATATGTTCAATAACAGAGGCACATCACTGATTATGTGCCCCTCCGCTTCTTTACCTCCCGTCCTATCGCTCCCCCACATAGACTATAGGCACTTGGGTGCACGCCCCCTGGAGAACGTGCTGGAGCACAATTGTTTTCATTTGAATAGTGTTGTCATCTGATGAGAACAAGCTAAAGATGGAGAGGCAGATGAAGCAATGAAAAAAAGCTTTTAACAGTGGTTGAAAGACAGTATGTAAGTTATGACAGTGTATCAAGAGGAGGCTTGTAAATATTTAGGTTAGCTAAAACTACTACTGGTAAAATGACAGGTTACTATTTTCTTGCAACTGTGTCCTGACCAGTATTTACAATATAGCAGATCATGACAAAAAAAATAAAGTAACTTGTTTGTGGTTATTTAGTTGTTCCAACAGTAATCATTAAACTAGATTGTGAATATATAGAACTTGAAGGTGATAAAATGTCTTCGCTCAGATGTAACTCTTCAGTGCAGCTGTGATGTATCTGCTAATTTTCATCAGATGCAGCATCCAATCAGAAACTGATATCCAACAAGGATTTCATTAAAAATTAAAATTTCATGTTTTCATTTGTGGTTTGACTGCACTAGTTTTAAAACCTTCTTAACACAGGTTAATGTTATTCAGCTGTGAGGATGGAGAGAAAGAAGAGAAGAGAGAAAAAGAATCAAGACAGACAGGGGAGGCGACAGGTTGGTCTAATATTAGGTGGAAGAGTAGGAACCTTCGGTGAGGAAGTGGGAATTACATGAGTAGGTAGACAGCAACAAATAATCAGCTTGTTAAAAAAACCTTTTACAAAAAAAATAGGTGAAAATATAATTTTTTGTTAAAAGTGAAGACTTGTTCACTCTAAAAATGAACTAATGATGCTGGAAAGATCATGAAAAAGTTATTTAATTCTGTGAAGACATATTTTGTTTTCTCTACCCTTGCTTGGCACCCTTTGTGGTTAAATCCATTAGTATGTGGTGTTAGGTTTTGAACTGTAGAAACTGGGTGTTTTCACACCTGAGGTATTTAGATTCATTTCTCCCCTTGGTGCAGTTTGTTTGGGTAGATGTAAACACATCAGTTGCACTGGGCTCTAGAGCAGTTTATTTATGGTGTGAATGCGATCCAACTTTGATCCGACATAACTACCAGGTATATGCTGCAAGCGTGATCTGAACTCCAGGTATGTATTGCATTCTGGGATTAGGTAGAGTAAACAAACTAATTGCTTAAATTGCTGTGTTAGTTTTACGCCAGATGCAACATGGTGGGCACTTTTCAAAAATTTCCTCTTCTGTCTTTTTGAGTCTACATGTCCGTTGTCAATCAGGCCACGTGGGGCAAATGAAACTAAACCATAATACTGGCCGCTGCCCAGTTCTCTTCTTCCGCAGCGCCAGCTGCCCAGCTCTCCTCGTCCGCAGCGCCCGCTGCTCAGTTCTCCTCGCTCGCAGCGTTCGCTGCTCAGCCATCCACATCCGCAGCAGCCTCAGCCGAGCCATCCACGTCCGCATTAGCCTCAGCCACCGCCGAGTTTCCCGCGCCTATAACACCCTATTCCTTGGTGTTCATGGTGCAGGTGTTAAGAAGAGGCAAGGTCCTCACGGACTTAGCTATCCATCTACTGACATCGCAGAACTCACCAAAGCAAACCCTAGAAGTCCTCGATCAATTAAGGGACTGGAAGGCGCAATGGGGACGATACTCACCAAGCTCCCTAACCGTCAAGATGATCAAAACTGAGTGACAAAAAATAATCCAAACCATCCACAAGTCTGTGTATGTTACCACTTTAGTGGCCAATTCTCCCGGCACCACAACACCTGTTTCCGAGGTGAGTCGGCCAGACACCTCTGCCACAGCCTCCACAGAAGGTCTATTCAACGCTTCCGCATCAGTCTCCGCGGAAGGTCAGTTTGAAGCTTCTGCATCAGTCTCTGCTGAAGGTTGGTTCGACGTTATTGCATCAGCCTCCACAGAAGCTCATCTCGACACCTTAGCCATAGGCCCCGCCGGAGCACAGCTTGACGCCCCAGCTTCAATCTCTGCCACCACCGGACATAAGCTCTTCTCCCCAATTCCGGCACCACTAAAGGTCCTCGCCACAAGTCTTTTGGGTTCCGCCACAGATCTTCAGGGCTCCAGAACAGATCTTTGGCAGGTTGAATTTCTTCAGCTGCCGCAGGAAGAACATCCTCTGCTGGGCTTTCTTGATGAGGGAGCTGATGTTTGGCTCCCACTTGAGATCCTGGGAGATGATGGTTCCCAGGAAGCGGAAAGATTCCACAGTGTCAATTGTGGAGTCACAGAGGGTGATGGGGGCAGGTGGGGCTGGGTTCTGCCTGAAGTCCACAACCATCTCTACTGTCTTTAGAGCGTTGAGCTCAAGGTTGTTCTGGCTGCACCAGTCCAACAGATGGTCCACCTCCAATCTGTACGCAGACTCGTCACCATCAGAGATGAGTCCGATCAGGGTGGTGTCGTCCGCAAACTTCAGAAGCTTGACAGACTGGTGTTAGTTTATGTTTAGGTTTCTTTTCCCTAGAGTTGTCTTTAGTTTAGTTTAGTTCTCCCTTTCAATCTCTGCATTCTCTAGCTCCCATTTCCATAGTAACATATTCCGTCGGTTTCCTGCAGCCTGGTCCACACCTGTTTCATGTTTCATCTGATTACCTGCCTCCCTGTCTCATTGGTCAATACTCCACTTCCCTCAGCTTATAAGCTCTCTGGTTTTCATTGTTCCCCACTGGTTCCTTACGTTGACAACCCTTGTATTCACGAGTTCCTCCTTATGGTTTGTTTGTCTCCTGACTGTAAGCCTGATCTACTTGCTTTGAAATTAAAACGTCTTCTAGTCACCATGCGGCCTCCTTGCCATGATCTGTATTTTGGTCCTCCCACCAAACCTTCAACTATGACACCATCATGTAATTAATTACACACATAAATTGTAAGTAATATAATGTCCCTAACTTTTTTTTTCATAGGAAATGTTGTCAGAGTCTGAGTGTGTGTGTGTGTGTGTGTGTGTGTGTGTGTTTGGTGCTCTTGTCTTCATAACCATTCAGTGTTTCACAGTTGGTGCTGGAGTTCTCAGGTGAGCTGGATGACAAATGTCTCCTATCTGCTGATTGCTTGGTGGAGTACTTAAGCGGGACGCTGCCAGCACTTCAATGCCAGAATGTTTGCCTTAGTGGTAACAAGCTCAGCCTTTACTGATTTTTTGCTTCGTTCATGAACTTCAAGTAACTTTGTATTTTGTTTCCATGCAGGTTTTTACCTGAGGCTTGTTTACCTCGCTGTGTTCCGACTTCGTTCCGACTTCGTTCCTGAGTTTATCTGAGCGTCTGGATTCTCAACTACTGAGTTAAGGATCTATCTTATTGTGGATTTTTTCTTCTCTACTGTCTGTACCTCTTGAACATGGACCAAGCTGGCGGCTTCCCGTTTTCTCCAACTCCTGGACCCAGGCATCAGCATACCCTGTTCCTTCCTCCATCTCAAACATCTGAGCTCCATTTGGCTGGCACCAAGATCACAACGAAGAAGACAACGGAACAATCTTCCCTCGCAAGTTAAGACTCTGAATCTTTCTCTCCCTGATGGTTCAAGCTACAACAATTTAGTAAGCCATTTCTCAGTAATCAGTTATTTCATATCAATCGTTTATTCACCAATCCATTATTTTTCCTTCCCGTACAGTTGGTGTTTCCAGTCCTCCCCAGATTACTTTGCCGACATTAAAATCTGTAAAATCTTTCTCTTCTGAGTGTTCTCTGTATGTGGGTCAGATTTATACCACAAATGACAAATGTGTCAAAACATTTCATTTTTATTTTCTAAAGAAAGAATTTTGTCATTATGATGATTTAAAATCTCCAAAAGATGTTAAGTTCACAATACTTCACATCCATTCACTGGTGAGAATGTCACAAATGTTAAGATTTTTGTCAGGTCAAGATTTCACTGTATAAAGACTGTCTTTTAAGTCCTTATGTGCCTGTTATAACTTTCAATACACTAAATTCAAACATTGTCTTTATTATAATTTCTTAACCTTTACCAGAAATGGAGGACAAACTAAATGGCATTTTGTTATTTCTGTGTGATTCATCCTGCTGGCTTTTTATAAGTTACTGTCATTGCTAACTTTATATAAACTGATAGATGACCTACTGTCTTCTTTTTAAAATGCACTGTGCATTTCATTTACAAGCTGCTTATAAGGACCGACAACTTCATCCATATAACTCAATAAACTGTCCTCACAGTGATTTAATTATTTTTGTTTGGAGTTTCAAGTCAGTTGAGCATGACACAGATACCAAGTAAAAAGTCACTAATTAGCAATGTTAATGCATAGAATTATTTAATTCTATTGTTTTCTGTCATATTAAATTACTAATGCAAGTAGAGCTGACATAGGGGTGGAAGAAAACAACCAGCTAATGATGAACAAGACTGATAGAAAACTGTAAAATAGCCCTTTAATTTAGAGCTATGTAAAGCTTCTAAGCAGATACTAACCTTAGCGTCATTAGCCAGTATTGCTTGTCCAGTGTTCTCAATAGTTCTCGACTGTTACTTTGTTTGCATTTAATTTTTCTACTGATTACTACTGAGTAGTCAATAAGACAATAACTCTTTTTCAGTCACTCTCTCACCACAACAGAAGAACTCAATATCTATTTCCTTTTTTCTTGAAAATCGGAGTCCCAAACATATGGTACCGTAAACCCCTGGCTAGACATAAATTGAGGATTTTGCAGTCTGGTAAAATATTGCTAGTTTCAGAGAGTCCACAAAATCCACAAAATGTGTTTTAGAGATCACTTTGGTAAATACATCTTTTTAAAGACCCCTCAGGTAAAAATCAAGTTTTTAACCATTTTACATATATGCTAGAAGACATGAGAAAAACTAGTGTTGGAGATTACAGCCCCAGGCAGCAGCAACCTGAGCATTTTGCATACTCTCTGATTGCAAAATAGTGAATTAGGATAACTTCAACAATAACTTCAAACCAATTTAGAGCTGGGAACAAACATTGTTATGGAATAAACCTTAAATACGCAAGTTAGGATTGTAGGCCTTGCAAAAGTACTCATACCCCTGAGTCAATAATTGTGCTTCTGTTGCTGTTACAAATCCAGAAAGGTTTTTCCATTTTTCTTTGCAGATTCAGAATCAGAATCAGAATCAGCTTTATTGCCAAGTTCGTGCATACAAACAAGGAATTTGACTCCGGTACACTTTGCTCTTTTGTTCAGTTTTTGCATTACAGAATATACAAATTTACAATTTACAATGTACAATATACAATGTACAATGCAATATTCTGCATTACAGAATATACAAATTTACAATTTACAATGTACAATATACACATATCTAATAGAAAAGGTGCATTTGCAACATCTGTATGCTGTTGTTCTGTACTCTGTTGAATGATTAGCTCAAGCTTGACCAAATGAGATGGAAACCATATGTGGACAGGACTGTTAACACAGATTCTCAGTTGGATTTAGGTCTGAAAATTCTTTAACCCAGAAGCATCCAACTCCAGTCCTTGAGAGTTACTATCCTGCAGCACTTAGATGCACGCATTTTCTAACCTGAATGAAATGAACAGCTTTTTACCAGGCCTCAGCAGAGCTGAATGACATGTTGATGAGGGAATACAGCCATTCGTTAAATGCTGTGGCCTATGCCATTCCAGGGTAATGCTGGCTGTATGTTTAGGGCCCGTATGTTAGGGAATGTCCCTGTATTTAGCTACATCCATCTTCCATTCAGCTTTAGCCAGTTAGGGTGAAGTGCACAGTTAGTTTTCCGCCACATATTACTGACTTTCTTTCAACAATGTTTTTTCTTCTTGCTATATTTCCATAAATGCCAAAGTTGTGCAGTACACAATTAAGAGTTGTGTTGTCAGCAGACTCTCCCACCTGAGATGTGGACCTCGACACCTGCTCCAGAGTTCACATCGGCCTCTTGGCTGCTTCTGATTAATCCTCTGCTTGCTTGGCTTGTCAATTTATGTGCACTGCCATGTTTTGCAAATTGATTTCATTTAGGAGTTTCATAGGGGGTTGTTTACAAATGCATTCCACACTTTCCTGATTTTGTTTTTGCAAAACATTTAAACCCTGTATTGATTTCCTGTTCTGTTAAATCTCAGTGTTGCATTTGATACAGTTGATCACAATATTCTCTTAGAAAGGCTGGAACATGCTGTAGGGATCAGGGGAACAACACTAGGCTGGTTTAAATCTTATTTCCAGTTTGTTCATATAAATGATAAATCATCTTCAAACTCCAGGATTACTTGTGGAGTACCACAGGGTTCAGTGCTTGGGCCAATTCTCTTTACTGTATATATGCTTCCAATAGGTAAAATTATCAGGCAGCATTGAGTAAATTTCCACTGTTATGCTGATGATACTCTGCTTTATTTATCTATAAATCCTGATGAGCCCAAGAAATTACATAGACTACAGCTATGTCTTGAAGATATTAAAACCTGGATGACTTTAAATTTTGTGTTTTTATATTCAGACAAAACAAAAGTTGTCATCTTTGGGACATAGTCCAAAGAAACTGTTTAGTCAATCAATTAATGGGGATGGCATTAAATTGGCCTCCGGTAATAAAGTAAAAGCCTTGGTGTTATTTTGACCAGGACGTGTCATTTGAATTCCATATTAAACAGGTTTATAGGATTTCCTCTTTCAACTCCAGAACATTGCCAAAATTAGACATATCCTAACCAGGAATGACTTTCACCTCCGGAATATTGCCAAAGTTATGGAATAGAGCTGAAAAAACAGTCACATTTTTTACTATCAGGGTGTTCACAAAATGCAGTTTAAAGCCTTCAGCTGATCTAAAACACTGCAGCAAGAAAATTAAAAAGAGGTCATATTTCTCCTGTTCTAACTTCCCTTCATTGGCTCCCTGTTAAAGAATAGAATATAAAATTATCCTCCTTACATATAAATCCCTTAATAATCTAATTCCATTATACATTAGAGATCAGATTTTTCCTTATATTCCCAACAGAGCATTTGTTCTAAGACTGCAGGTTTACTGGTGGTTCCTAGTCTCTAGAAGTAGAATGGGATGCAGATCCTTTAGTTATCAGGCTCCTCTCCTGTGGAACCAGATCCCAGTTTTAGTCCGTGAGGCAGACACCCTGTCTACTTTTAAGGCTAGGCTTAAAACTTTCCTTTTTTATAAAGCTTATAGTTAGAGTGGCTTAGGCTATCCTGAGCTACCTCTGTAGTTATGCTGCTATAGGCTTAGACTGCTGGAGGACATAATAACCATTTTCCCTCACTCTGCCACATTCTCCTAATACTCTCATATTTTGTGTTATTTGCTGTTGCTTCAACCTTTAACTTTGTGTTCTTGCTTTGTTTTTTGTTTTTTTTCTATTGCTACAAGCTACACCTGGCCTGGCTCTGTGTTTAGCTGTGACGCCTTCCTGGAGGGTGGCATCGGCTGACCTACTGCTGCCAGCAACTGGCTCTTTTGTGCTGTAAGACAGAGCGCTACAGGAGATCCTTCCTGCCCACAGCCATCAGCATCTACAATGGCTCTTTGAAAAAACCTACAAAATGAGCTACAACAACATTTAATTTATCTTTGGGATTAATAAAGTATTTTTGAATTGAATTGAATTTAGTACTAAGTGTGGATTTCTTCTACAGATGATACACTTCTCTCTGTCTTTCAGTGTTTAACCCTGTTTCTCTCTAAGACATAGCTACTAGCTGAACTTCTACTGTGACTAACTGTATGTGCTCTTTTATACTCTAGACTTGAAAACTGAATCAGAGTTCATCTTCCTAGCTGTGGTTCTCTCCTTGATGAAGCCACTAAAAGAGCTACTGCTGCCATTAACTTTTTTACTTTTCTTTCCTCTAGAAAGTACTCCTGGATCAGTGCTACTGCATTTTTTTGGGTCTCTGCTGTGTTCTCTCCATCCCCCAGTCGATCGTGGCAGATGGCCGCTCACACTGAGCCTGGTTCTGCTGGAGGTTTCTTCCTGTTAAAAGGGAGTTTTCTTCTCCACTGTCGCTACATGCATGCTCAGTATGAGGGATTGCTGCAAAGGCAATGCACTTGACTGTCCACTGTAGCTACATGCTCATCCAGGAGGAGTGAATGCTGCAAGTTACTGACTCGATGCAATCTGCTGGGTATCCTAAGATAGAAAAGTATGTAACCAATTTTAATAATAAAGTGAATTTGACTGCATTGTTTGAAAGTTAGGATTAATTGGAGTGTATGTACTTGACCTGGAACTTGAAACATTGAATTGACTTTGTAATCTGCCTTGAGACGACATAAATAAACTGAATTGAATTGAAATTCTACTCATACAATTATGCACTTTGTGTTGGTGTATCACATAAAATACAAAAGAAAACTTCCAGTTTTGTGACAAATTGTGAAAATGTTCTAGGAGCCTGACTACTTTCACAAGTCGCTGTATACAATATATACATTATCTGTTTGCTGAGCTGTATCATTAGTGAAACAAAATGAGTTTGGGAAATCATTGCCAATTTTCTTAAGTTGAAAACTATACTAGTGAGATCTTGGTTCTTAAAAAAATTAGTTTGGGAAATCATTGCCAAGTGTGTTTGTGATAAATATTCAATTTTCTTTTTGTTTGTGTAATGTATTAGCACACAATATGGCAATGTGTTGAACATCTATGTAAAAAAATACCGAATGACTCACTGATCACATAGAAATCCTAATCCTTTCTCTTGTTCCCAAAAACAATAAACATTTTGTTTTTTAACAATTTTGTTTATTCTGTGCTGGACTTGGTCAAGGAGGCATGAAAATTCACATGCAGTGAAAAACAGCGGCAGATTTCAGACAAACAAATTGCTTAATTGCAGAGCCTATATCATACTTGGCACATTAGCATAAGCAATTCCTTGGAAGGATAGTGGTAGAATAGCAGAAAATGGTCCTGGGGGTCTTTGGAGAATTAGAAAGCCAGACTGCATGATGTGGTGGAAGGAGAAGCCTAAGCTAGCGGAACCGACATTTGAAGCTTTTTTTCCCCTCCTAATTATGATTCTTTGGCGTACATTTTTCCCTAGCCTTTTTTCACTCCACACTTTATCCATCTTAGTTCCAATTAGAGGGAAATCTACAGCAGAAAAATAAGCTTTTCTTGCTAGTATCATTTTAGTATGTTCTGAAAAAGAGATTATATTTAAAAAAAAATTATGTCTGTGTTTTCTTCTTATTTAAAATCATTAAAAAAATCACATATTTACATGATTCCCAGTTATAGTTGTCATGCTCTTTTCTTCCTAATTCAAACAGACTTGTGCCTGACAGTAAAAGCAGTATTTCATCCCAGGCACTTTCCAGTCTCTCTACTTTTTCAGTTTATTCATCAAATCTTCTTTGTCCTTCATTTCCTTTCCAACATTGCCCACCCAACCAGCGTGAAACAAACAATAAAACCTCCTAAACGAGATGACCCACCATGCGATCTTGCCAACAAAATGACGGACACCCTGCTGCTTGAGCGAAATGCTTGGCCTCTGATGCCTCCCGCCGTCCGTGATGGCAGCTTGTGTGCACAACTAAACGCGCCGTGCTGATGGCAGCCAGAGCATGCCGAGACACTTCGTTTTCATTTCCATTTGCCCTGTGCTGGTTGCTGACTGCGGAAATGCTGGTATTAATGGGAAACAGAAAGTAATAGAACACTCAGGGATGAAATAAACCTCATTCACCCTCCGTCTGTGCCATTCCGAGTTGTGAACGTGCGAGCCTGCAAAGCTACTGTCAGCACTTTCTTGAAGTACTGTTGCGTAATTAAATATATGCACCAGTCAAAACTACAAGTGATTTTGATTCTAGTTCTGAATACATGTGCTGGAGTTATCCTACTGTTGCCCTTGCATCTTGTGACCAAGAACATTTGTATGTGTACCCTCTTTACCTTTTAGAAAGATTTAAAATTTCATAAGCTGTAAATACCAAGCACAATAAACTGAACTTTTAAAAACAAAAGCACATTTTCAAAAGCTGCCTCTGAAGTTCTGTGAGTATTGTTTGTTGGTGGCGTAACTGCTTTTTTAGTTGTCTGGAGCATTTTCTTTAACCTGTTCTGTTGCTAAATATTTCATAAAGTGTAAACAGCCTCCTCAGGACTGCATTGCTAAAACCCAGAGAAACCAATAATCAATTAGCACTTTCTCTGAATGCAGTTTTCAGATTTTAATAACTAGAAATGCCACGATCAGAATGTTGTGGCTTATTTCCAGTCTCCAGCTATGCAAAGCATTGGCCTGCCAATACAAATTTAAGCCGATTCCGATTCGTCTTTGAAAACTAATTTAACATACAAGAAGAGCAGCGAAAATGTTTTTATTTTGTAGTCTGTCTTGCTGGGAGTGTGCATAAATTATTTATAGTCTCCCTTATATTTACTTTTCTCAAAAATAAATGGAAAAGCCTGTCTCTATGCCTATTTCCCGTCTGATTACTGTGAACAATGGCCTCTAATGCCACAATAAATCCAAGTGTACGGATAATTCTGGGCACAATTGTATTTAAGAAGCAGGAGCAACATCACTCCATGTGTGAGAGAGCAGTTGCTGACAACTAGGGTTTTACTATCATTTTAGAACAGAAAAAACTGTTGACATCTTAAACTGTCTTTTGCAATTTATATTTTATGTGGTCAGCTTTACTGAAACAGCAGTTTCCTGTGTGTCTTAAAGATTCTTCATCCTTATATTCTGACATTTTCAAACCGATCATGTTTTATTTTGAAACCTCAGAGAATATGGACAAGGTTGCTGTACTCCATTCAGCCTTACTGCTGTCTGCTGAAACACTTGCTCTTGCAGCCTGAATGAACCAAAGGCCTGTCTCAGCTTGTTGTAGAAAATACAATTTCCTTTTAAATAGATTCTTGAAACAGTGTGACACATAATTGATACTGGAAATAGCTAACCTTGTGTCAGAATGTTGACTTTACCAACTCTGAGTGTGGACACAATTACAAAGACCGAACAGCAGTTCAACAGTTTATTTGGAATATGTACAAAATATGGTAGAATACAGACTGCAGCTGCCAGGGGTTTCTGGATTGGCACTGAGGAGGAGAGGAGAGAGGGTATTGCTGTTCGGAGGAAGTTATGGAGAGTAGTGCAGAATAAGGTTGAGGTAGCTTACTATTGGTGGTGGATGATGGCTTGCTGGAGGTAGCAAGTCTGTCTTACAGAGTTTGGCAGGAGGAGTAGCACAAAGATTCACAGTGCTGATGTTCTCTCTTTGTAATCCTTAAATAGCTGTGCTTCAACTGAGCATGTGGTGTTGGAGGGTGGACATGCAGGTGAGCAATGGTTTGGTGTTTCCACGAGGTGATCTCAGAGTTGCAGGGCTGGAAGTAGGAAAGGAAGGGAGTGGCAGGGAGTCTCTTCCAGAACTCCCTGAACCATGAATACAGAGAACAAGAGCTTGGAATCCAGGACACTGTCACAGAGTGATCAGGTCTGCAAAGCAGAACAAGAAACTTGATGAGAGCAGACTTAGGAAATGCAGAGAACTGCAGAACATGGCTTTTAAACAACAGTCGCTATAAAAACATCAGAGATTAGTAGTGTTTGGCCTAATTTCACTATTAATAAAAGCATTCTGGACTCTGCTGTTACTGTGGTCTGAGCCCCTCAGATCACACTAGATCTGGACTAAATGGCACATCAATCCAGAGCAGGAAATGGCAAGGTGCAGGAAATGTGGGCTGAATCTCAGGATTTGACATATAATAATGTGGAACATTATAAGACTTATTTGTGCATTTGATATAACTAATCTCCAGAGAGTAACATGTCATAATCTGCCTGTGTTCTGAGTTTTGTTTATTTCTCTTCACTGCCAGGTTCTGCACTTGCTTTATTTTAGTTCATTTATGTTTGTTAGATTTGTTCAGTTGTTTAGGCATTTGTTACTTCCCTGGTTAGATGTATTAGTTTATATTTTCCTTTAAGATCTGGTTCCCCCTCGTTAATGTCCGTTAGGTAGTCTCATTGTTTACTTGCTTCAGTTCATTTAGATGTTTTTCTGTCACTTCCCTGCTCATTTGTGTTAATTAGTCAATATGCCTCAGTATTCTTTAGGCTCTCTTCCACCAGCTGCTCCTGATTCTCTCTCTGATTAGCCTCCTCAGTTCATTTGTCCATTCTCCACTTCCCTCAGTATTTATCCTCTCTGGTTTTCATTGTTTGCTACTGGTTCTTCCTGTTTTCTACCCAATGTCAACCCTGTACACTACCCTGGCTTCTACCGGCTCCATGTCATTGCCTCTGTTCCATGCTTTGCCGTGCTGTAAGTTTGCCTTTATTTAATGAAACAAAGATTATACTCACGATGTCTCATCTGCGCTCTTGTCTACACATTGGTCCAACCCAAACTCAGTGTTATATGATGCAACTATAATCTTACAAAGATGTTCACAGTAAAAGGGAGTAAAATCGAGCATGTCTTGTCTGCTGCTACCTCTCAGCCTATCTGTTCTGTGACCCATTCAGCCAAAACTTAGCTCTCCCTCAGACCAATAGCTGTCTGATAAAGACCTGGCTGCAGCATAACTCTGCATATTAATAACTACAACTTGCAAGGCACAACACTTTATTCATGAAGCAGGAAAATTAGCTCTGATAAGTTTTGTCTGCACACGGTTACTTGGAGCTACAAAGACTACATATTCTGATAAGAATTATCAACTAAAGCCCCTTCATCACAGTGTGAAAGCAAGCTAGTGTTAGCGTGCCGTGTTTGCAAACTCCTCCCTCAGCAGAGATATTGAGCATAGGGAAATGTGCAGTTATTGACTTTTTGTAGCTATACGTACTGAGTCAGGTCATCATTGTCAATAAACAATAAAGCTCTGGATGTTTTAAGTGATGTGCTGTTTGAACATTTATGCAGCTTTTCAGAACCAAGTTAACCCTTTGTTGGACCACCAAACACTGTATATTTATTATTGTGTATATTAAGTAAGTTTGTTTTTATTTGCTGAGGCATGAAAAGTTATTAGGTTGGTCAAGTTGAAGTTCATATTTCTTATGAAGTTAGACTGCTCATTGTAATTTGCTGTCAGATATTGGACTTTCAGAAATCTACAGTTGAAACGGGCCTCATGATGCCTTCACCGATCAGGAAAAAAATTTTTTTTTTTCAGTTTCCAACCAGCAAATCACCAGTTATGGCTGATCAGACTGAAAGGTGTCCAATTTTAGCCTTCAGCTAAATTTTCAATGCGTCTCCAAAAATTCCTTATGTTTTTGATTATATAGAAAAAGTCTGAAAATAAATTGAGTCACATCATTGTTAGGATGAAAAGGAGAACTGAGAACTGTCCATGGCAATTTTTATGTTGTATACTTGGATTAAAAAAAACAGCAATTTATACTAAATTTATAGGAAGAAATTATTTTTGAGAAAACAGTCTAATAAAAAAAATCCTCATTCAAAACATTTTGAACTTGAGCTGTTTGTAAAGTATGAATCTAAAGTTCTTTCCTTTGTATCTAGAAAAGTGTCAGTCCTCCAATGAGTGCCCCTTTGAAGTTAAATCTTGAGTCTTCTTTAAAGGTAAATGAAACGCACAGAGACTCAGCAGTAAGACGCCACCAAACAGCACATTGTGGTTGAGATTCCAAAAGCTTCCAAAGATATATTCAGCGCTCTACTGTTAAAATCCAGTAAAATGACATTCAGACTTTGATGGTAATAGAGTAAGCTAAGTAACTTGAGGGAATGCAAGACAAGTGTTGAGTGACATAGGGTGGAGGACTTAAGCTGTTAATAAGTCAAATCAGTCTCCCATTCCATTAGGGCTATAGGCAACAATGCCATGTTAATTGCTATGTTGACACATGACTGCTCTAATTTAAGTTCCAATTTATTTTCACAGTTTTTCTCATCAGGCAGAATTTTCCTACCCTGCTATGAATATTAATAAAGCTATTTCCTCCTGAAACATGTTTTATGTCGGATTTAAAAAAAAAAAAAGAAAGGGAAAAGGCTAGAAGCTAGTATGACTGTTTGAATTTTCTTTAAGTGTGGTTATGTGGAGAGCCAATGAGCAGTAAGTATTTTTGAGCAAACACACTCTAGAGAGGGGAATCATTTTAAGCAAAAAGTTAAGCTAATGGGTTGTTTGAAGGCAATGTGTTCTAAAACAGACCCTTAAACCCTAACACTCGATCATGAACATTTCTTCTAATAAACTTTACCAATGTAATCTACTGTGCACTCAGACCAACTCTCCGGAGGAACAGTAACGGCATAAAAAAAGTCAACTTTTTTGCTTGAAAAATAAAAATTCTTTATGCGTTTTAAAACTCAAAAATTTTTCACAAGATTTTTTTCAGGGTCATAACTATCCCATTCCACTTTGCAACACTTTTCAAATGGACTGTCATTGTCATCTCAGCAATTATAGACATCTATATAAATATGAATTAAATTTAATTCTATACAATTCTGTTGATTCATATATTGATAAAGACATCTCAAGGCTTTTAATAAGACAAACAGGTTCAATTCAGATCTAGTTGTATGCATTTTATGATTTTGAGAACAGAACATGTAAAGCATTTTAAGTCAGAGTAACTTCCCAATTGAAAAGGGTCAAAGGGTTTGGGTAGGGTAAAAAAAACCAATTTGACCTCTTTAATAGTTTTATCTGTTTTACATTGCTTTTTTTTATATCATACCGGAAAAGCTTTACATGTTCACAGTGTGTTTGTCAGACGAAGATTATTTGTGGCGTACCACCCCCCACCTACATTTCCTGTGAAACTGCTCTTCAGCATATATACAAGTAGGGGTTCATAAAACAGTGTTCACAGAAACATTGTGTTTTACAGATCAGAGTTGCTTTGAGGTGATAGTAGTCTGCTTTGGTCTTGGCCCCTGTCGGACCAGGCATTAGATTCAGGGTCTGGGACCAAATAGTCATAATTTGAACGAAATAAAGACACCAAGATAGTTATTTACATTGGGTAATATAACAACTGTCTATAACTTTTTTAGTTATAACTTTTTATAGTATAGTATAACTTTTTTTTGAGAATATATGTTTGAAGAGTTCGAAGTTTATTATAAACAGCCACAATATTTAAGCCTGAATGTAATATTAGCAACATAAATCTAAATTGTTGTAGGAGTTGGCAATCTGTATGTTATAGCTTTGCTAATTTTAAACATAGCGTCACATAACTGTGAAGCCACATATTATCTGCCACATGTTATCTGTCTTATCTTTTGCTTTTGTATAAACAACAAGTATATCCAAAGAAATGATGTATGATGATTTTCCAAGTATTAAATGCAATCAGTGATCTTTTCCATTCTTTTACAAGTATTAAATGCAATTAGTAACCTTTGATTAACAAGTTAAAAGATGTATGATTGAAATGTGGGTAAGAACTGAGAATTAGCGTAAAAAACATTAAGGTTTGACATTCTCAATCAGCTATTTATGAAAGATAATTTGTGAAGCATGAATAAAAAGAATGAAGTGATGGTTTTGTAACTGTGTTTTAAAGTAATTGCAGAAAGCTAAGAATGGAATGTGTAAAACTGTGTAAAGTTTAAAACTGAGCAGATTAGGGAAAGAACTGTATGATGACTAGGAGTGACGAGAGCCAGCTGCATGCTGACAGCGAACCTTTTCAAGGCTAATGGCAGGAAGGGAGGATGCGACTACTGCCAGCTGCGTGGCTATTACCGGCTTCTCCAAGGCCGAGAAACAGCATCAGTAGGTCACAATGACCATGACTAAAGTATTGAGCAATAACCAAGAGGCTGAGCTAAATAGGTTGCGCAATAACTGAGAAGCCGACTGGTGAAAGCATCAAGCACCATAAAAGCAATGTTGAAGGAGGGAACGGGGTTGTTTCCTCGCAGAAGACCAGCAAATAAGATCAGATGGAGAAAAGAAGCTTAGATGGAAAAGGAACAGAGACACAGCCCAACTGATCGACTGCATTAAAAAAGAGGATCAACCCGTGGGCCCAGAAAGGACTGTGCCTCAAGATTAAGAATCTGATTTCATCTAAAGCCTTTTTATCCAGACAACAGAAGTTAACTTGATCGGTGTACAGCTGATTGCTCTAAGTTTCAGGCTTCTGGAAGTCCTGAATCAACCTCATTTATGTCTCCGGGTTTCCTTCAACTCTTCAGCCTCTGTAAACTACTGTCTTCGGAGACATAACAACAAAGATCCTGTTTAAACATCAAAGCCTAGAGTATCAGTGCCTGCCACTTAAAGGAAGAAAACTGAAGATTAAGTCATATTCCTTTCAAGAAACCACTCGTTACCAGAAGAATCTCCTCCATCAGGTGCATGGATGAGCCTCCGTCTTCAAAGCCTCCCCAAACTCACTAGTTTCAGCGTCAGGGAAAGACAGGTTGAGTTGATTGATTCATTTCTATTATTGAAATCATTACGTGTTGCCGAATTGAAGCTGTTACTGACCCCTGCATAAGCATTGCTAATTAAAGAAAGCATATAAAATTCTAGTTAAATCGTGGACATTCAATTATTTACGTCACCGTATTTTATTTTTTTGTTGGTTTTTCATTGGTGGTAAAAAGTCTTGTTGCCTGGTTTCAAGATATTTTAGGAGGTTTTTATAGGTTGCCTTGGCCAAGTTTGTTAAAACAGCGCCAAAGGCGCTGTTTTAACAAACTTTTGTATGAAGGCTGTCAGAGGCCATACTTTTGTATGAAGGCTGTCAGAGGCTAGGCGAGTAATTTCCCGACACCAGCTTAAACAGAACTTTCAGTAAACCTGCTTAGTAAGACCTTTCAGGTTTGGGGAAGTCCGGACCCGTTGGATAGAGAGCAGGTTTGAGCAATCCCTTTAGAAATAGGGAAGTAGGAGTGAAGGGTTAACTCATTGGACAACGAAAGGTGGCGCCCGAATAGGGACCCTGACAGAGATAAAGGGGCCCCAGAAGAAGGATGCTCAGCAGATGGATGTCTGAGCACCCTGGACCAACAGCCTGAAAGGGAGTAAGGTTGTCTGTGACTGATAAGGCCGTCAGTCACAACCCTCACAGTAACTGCAAAGCGTGCAGGTGAGGATAGGGCTTTATTGAGGGTAGACTGACCAGACCCAGACAGTAAAGCTAGTAGCCAAATAGTCTTAATCCATCCCTACTCAAAGGATCCTCGAGAGGCTTTGGAGATTGACAACTCGAGATGACAAAGACATAGCGATGGACGAAGAGAGTGAAATGCAGGAATGGATGGAGCGGGTAGCTGAAGGACCACTCCCGTCAACAGAACAACCGACATCAACACCGTTAGAGCTACAACGCTTACCTACCGAGTAGCTGTTAGGTGGGGACGGATATTCAACATGGGCTTCATTGGTAAAGAAAATGTTCTTCAGTTTCAACAAAGAGCAATCGAAAGAAGTACTAGAGAGTCAGCTAGCATACCACCTCCAAAGAGATGAAGCATACTATTGTTCAGAGATAAAACGTGGATTTAGACTGGTCCTGATACCATGCCCCAAAGCAGTCCAAAGGAAGGAAGACATTAATCGATGGTTACGATGGTGGACAGGGTTCCTTGAACTTTGGGGGCTGGGGAAACTGGTGTCACTGCACAGTCCATCCGAAAAATATGACCCGATCGTAAAGATGGTTTCCAGTGAGTCTGGAGTGAACGGGTACCTCACAAACCCCAACACTAGAGCCATGGCGAGGTTGAAAGAGTATGAAATAGGGACCAGAAAGATGACCCAGTTCAAAGAAAAGCTCCGAGCCATCCAAGATGATGACAAAGAGAGTTTGCTTGAGGAGTGTAGTGAGTATGGCAGACCGGATCATAGAAAAGACCACAGAGCTGACGCAGAGATACCAACTTATGATTTAACGAAAGAAACAGAGAGTGAAGAAGAGGGCAACGAGTCAGAACAAGAGCGATCCCTTTAGACATAGGGAAGTAGGAGGGAGGGGTTAGCTCATCGGACAACGAAATTGGGGACACAAAATAATGTATTACTCCATAAACAAAACCCTCCCCTGGCATATGTTCATTTAATCAATGTAATCAAACTGATCCAACTCCAATTGCCCTGCAAAGTGCCAGACATTTTTGTGTCCCAGTTAGCACCTACATTTCAAATGTGCTGAATCCACATGCAAAAATTGTGCCAGCAAACCATTTCAGGCTTTGAAAATCACATTGTTGGTGGTAAGGGATGACATTTGCATATCCTCCTCCCATGAATTTGCGCATTTGGGTCATTATCATACATTTTGCATATTCATGAAGGCAGACGCTAAATAGTTTGCGCCCACAGTTTGATTGATTTTGCTCGCGCAATCCTATTAGCACTTTGTTTGTAGATCAGCTTTGCTGATGCAAACAGGTTTGGGTTCCTTTTTTTTCTACAAGCAAATTGTTTGAAGATCAGACTCTATGAGTTACTCTCCTCCCCGAGGTGCCTTCATTTAGTATGAAGGCAGATTAGTTGGTCCTGGAGACTGAGGCCTTGTCCACACGTAGACGGATATCTGGGAAAACTAATAACTTTTTATGCGGTTTGGCCTTTCATCAACACATAAACTCCGTTTTACATCCCTAAAAACCAATAATTATGAAAACTCTGACCAAAGTGGAGATATAGAAAAACTCAGCTTTTGAGCCTGCGTGTGTCCATGATCAAACGGTGATCGGCTCATCACTGTCTACAACAAATATTGCCGCGTTGACGTCAAATGTGTAACCATTGTTAGACTCAGTTACACAGTGGAGTAAAAATGAATGATGAACAATTCCCAGTCGACACTATCTTGTTTTATCAGCTTTATATTCTAAAACTGTGTTTAAAAGAAGTTCAACTTCTTTTTTTGTCCATACAAACGAACCTCCTGGCACCATGTTTAATACCTAACAGGAAGATGTGATTGTTTTAAAGGATTCTGATTGGCGGACATAGGCTTCATTTTTGCAGTACACTGCCCCCTATGCAATTGGAGTGTTTAAGACAACGCTCAGTGGCGTATTTCTGTGGGTTGGTATGGATGAAAACCTTTCTGAAAAACCTCACGTGTGTACGATATTATTTCCAAATGTATGAAGGAAGGTGGTCAGATGAGACCGAAATTGAACTTTTCTGCCACCAAGTAAAATGCTGTCTGGCGCAAACCCAACACGTCCTATCACCCCTAGAACACCATCGGCTGTGGGGATGCTTTTCAACAGCAGGGACTGGGAAAGTGATCTGAGTTTATGGAAAGATGGATGGTGCAAATTAGAGGGATATTCTTGAGCAAAACCTCCCAGTCTGCTTGTGATTTGAGGCTGGGATGGAGGTTCACCTTCCAGCTGGACAATGAACCAAATCAGACTGCAGACTCGAGTGCGTTTAAGGGGAAACATTTGAATGTGTTAGAATGGCCTAATCAAAGTCCAGACCTCAATGGAATTGAGAATCTGTGGTTAGATTGTGTTCACAAGCGAAAACAATCCTACAAGAAAGAGCTGGAGCAGTTTTGCCTTGAGGAATGGGGAAAATCCCAGTGGCAAGATGTGGCAAACTCACAGAGACTTATCCAAAGCCACTTGCAGCTGTAATTGCTGCAATAGGTGGCTCTACAAAGTACTGACTTTATGCGGGTAAACAGCTATGCACACTGAAGTTTTCTGTTATTTTGTCCTATTTGTGGTTTGCTTCACAATAAGAAAACAATACAACTTCAAAGTGGTGGGCATGTTCTATAAATAAGGTGGTGCAACCTCTCAAACAATTAATGTTCTTTTCAGGTTGTGGGGCAACAAAACATGATAAATGCCAAGAGAGGGGAATACTTTTGCAAAGCATTGTACTGAAAACATGACATTGGAAGTGTACCGGTTCAGATTAACTACCTATAAGGAAGGTAAGGTAGTGTAAAATCAATAAAATACTGTTCACTTAAATCAATTAAATAGTTTAGCATTTTTAATGCTTTACTTTTTTGTCAAGCAGCTTCTCTAGCTGGAGCTTAGATGCTACTTTCTCACTACTCTTCACAAAGGAAGATAATTCATGGCACACCCTCTCATACCTACATTTTCTGTATAAATAATCATTGGCACTTTGTAAATAACCACCTAGTGCAAATGTGATGATGGTTTAAAGGTTCATAATGTAGCATTCACATAAACTGCCATGATGTTTTGGAAAATTGAGGTCTTAGCCCCTAATAGATTAACCATTAGCTTGGGCCTTCGGGACCAACTTATCAGGATTTACATCTGTTTATAGCCGTTTCATAGAACTTCACTTTGGATCTATTAACGTTATATCTAAATTTGGATCTATCATTTCACATTTTTGGTGAAAGATATCCAGTGGTACAAAATAGACTTTTTTTATTTGCACATTTGCAAATAAAACCTAGAAACACTGTTATAGTTGACAAGGTGCTCCAGAAACCTTGTATCTGTTTTATTCTTTGTTTCAGTTCAAAGGTAGAAAGAAAAGTAGAATTGAGCAAGGCCCCCACCTACACCTCTATTACCACAGAATTTGTTTTGGTGTCTTGAAACCTATACAGTGGTAAATTCAAAGTTAATTATGCATGACTTGATGCATGATGCATAAATTACCGGGGAAGCAAAACCCAAAAGAAAATGAAAATTGGAGGCTATCAAAGGACAGTGTCAGAAATCTTTCACCGTGTGCAGAAGATGGGAAAATAAATGTTTATTTTCGGGTCACTGGGAATGTTAATTAGATTTTTTTTCTTGGTTTTACAAGCATGAATAGCGCTGGACTAAAAGCTGAATGGGATTACCACCGCGAGGCTATCTCTGATGCATTGTAAATGACAGCTTGCCAACGCAAAGGACATTTTCAATGACAGGTTGCCGGTTGCTCTGAAGATCATATCCTCAGACCTGATGGCTGCAAGGAGAAGTGATTTCAACCCCATTAGGGTGTACACCACACTCCTTGGTGTTTACACTGATTAGATATGCAGATATGCTTTAATAGCCCTGTTGTACTATTCCATCTATGCATACAATAAGCATAGCCTGCGGTACATTATGTTCCATGTTAAGATGGTAATACAAAAAAAATTAACAAGCAAAAGGGGTATCGGTTTAAGTATTCATCAAGTATTTGCCCATCACAATTCTCCATTGGTTTTGCTTTTTTGTTACACATGCTTCAGATCGTCTGTTTACAATATCAGACAGGTTTATTTTGTAATTTTGATTCTCCTTATGGCTCTTTGTTTATTTCTTAAGTTATTGTTTCTATGTTCCCCTCTAGTTTCTCTGTTTACTTTAGTTCATAGTTATTCTAGTTCTTTATTTCCTCCTCTGATTTATTCTCTTGCTTAGTTTGTGTTTTCTGTTTCAGTCCTTTCACCCATCCTCAGCCTTTGTATTTGTTTCACCTGTTCCTTGTCACACCTGTTCCCTGTTTCTTTGATTACCTGCCTTTTGTTCCCCTCTCTGTGCTCTGTGTATATTAGTTGTTCTGTTTGTTTAGTTCCTCGCTGGTTCCTTGTTTCTATGTCGGTGATGTCTATGCTTCGTTTATGCTACGTTTCAATGCTACGTTTCTATGTCTATGCTTTGTTCATGCTTCGTTTATGCTATGCTTTGGATACCTATGCTTCGTTTGGACTATGCTATGCCTTGCTATGAGAACCTGCAGGTTTGCGCAAGTTTTGATCTAGTCCTTGTTTCATCCCTGCAGTGTGTTTTGTTTCCTTTTGGACTTTTATGAATAAACAAGGAAGTAACTATGATGCGGCTACCGAGCTCTTGTCTGCGCTTTGGTCCGACCCACAGTCCTTCCCCGACAAAAATAGATGGAGTAAATGCAAAAAGTAGTTCACCAATGATGATTTCTTTTTTTTTCTTTTTTTAACCGTGTCCTGTCCGGCAGAGTATCGCTCAGAATTGTTGTCTGAGTGCCAAGAAATTGCCCAACAGATTTACTTTCACAAGCAGAGCATCACAGCTAATGCTTTAAAGCTCCGCTTGATATTTATAAAAGAAACTTTATTATAAACTTCTTTGGGAATATTTCAATGGCATCATGGGAAGTCCTTTGCTACCCCCCTTCCCCTTCTGAAGTTGTGCTGAAAGTCTGTTAAATTCAATGTATTTTGAAAGTTCCAGAAATGTCCGTACCGGAGTTTAATGTTGAAATCCATTGCTGTGGGTCCCAACAAGTTGTTGTTGTTGTTTTCTTATTTATCACTTAGAATGTTTTTTTCTTTATTATGATTATTATTATAGTTCTCTGGTTTAAGTCTCTATTCTTCCAGTCCCTCCTGATAGGTTAGTTTTAGTTATTGTTTACATTTTGGTTGGTATGTATTCTAGTCCTCACGTTCTCTGCTTCCTTTCCAGTTATTTCAGTCAGTGTTGGTTTAGGTTTGTTTACTGCATTGTTTATTAGTCCCTTCTCCCATGGGTTAGTTTTGTACTAGTTTCACTTCCCCTTCAGCCTCCCTGTTTGCCTCGTCACACCTGTCACACCCTAGTTCTTTTGATTGCCTGTCTATTGTTCCTCTCTCATGTCTCTCTGTATATTAGTTGGTCTGTGTTCTTAGTTCCTTGCTGGTTCCTCTTGTTCACTACCCCTGTTTATGCTCAGTTTTGCTACGATACAGAACTGTGTACACATGTAAGTTTTTGGCTCGACTCATGTTTGTACCTGCTGTGATTTATGTTACGTTTTGGCGCTGGACTAAAAGCTGAATGGGATTACCACCGCGAGGCTATCTCTGATGCATTGTAAATGACAGCTTGCCAACGCAAAGGACATTTTCAATGACAGGTTGCCGGTTGCTCTGAAGATCATATCCTCGGACCTGATGGCTGCAAGGAGAAGTGATTTCAACCCCATTAGGGTGTACACCACACTCCTTGGTGTTTACACTGATTAGATATGCAGATATGCTTTAATAGCCCTGTTGTACTATTCCATCTATGCATACAATAAGCATAGCCTGCGGTACATTATGTTCCATGTTAAGATGGTAATACAAAAAAATTAACAAGCAAAAGGGGTATCGGTTTAAGTATTCATCAAGTATTTGCCCATCACAATTCTCCATTGGTTTTGCTTTTTTGTTACACATGCTTCAGATCGTCTGTTTACAATATCAGACAGGTTTATTTTGTAATTTTGATTCTCCTTATGGCTCTTTGTTTATTTCTTAAGTTATTGTTTCTATGTTCCCCTCTAGTTTCTCTGTTTACTTTAGTTCATAGTTATTCTAGTTCTTTATTTCCTCCTCTGATTTATTCTCTTGCTTAGTTTGTGTTTTCTGTTTCAGTCCTTTCACCCATCCTCAGCCTTTGTATTTGTTTCACCTGTTCCTTGTCACACCTGTTCCCTGTTTCTTTGATTACCTGCCTTTTGTTCCCCTCTCTGTGCTCAGTTATTTCAGTCAGTGTTGGTTTAGGTTTGTTTACTGCATTGTTTATTAGTCCCTTCTCCCATGGGTTAGTTTTGTACTAGTTTCACTTCCCCTTCAGCCTCCCTGTTTGCCTCGTCACACCTGTCACACCCTAGTTCTTTTGTTTGCCTGTCTATTGTTCCTCTCTCATGTCTCTCTGTATATTAGTTGGTCTGTGTTCTTAGTTCCTTGCTGGTTCCTCTTGTTCACTACCCCTGTTTATGCTCAGTTTTGCTACGATACAGAATTGTGTACACATGTAAGTTTTTGGCTCGACTCATGTTTGTACCTGCTGTAATTTATGTTACGTTTTGGAGACCTTTGATTAAAGAGAAGCCTTCCTCTCATCATGCTGCTGCCAAGCTCTTATCTGCACTTTGGTCCGATCCAAACCCAGACCTTGACATGAGCTAATTATTATAAATGAGGAAAACTTCCTCGGCGAATACAACGGTTTACAGATCATATAAAATGCCTCCAGATCAGGACTACATATTTTCCCCAGCACGTTTATGTCTCTACACCAACCTTTGTTTATATAAAAGCAGATTCCGCCTCTTCCCCGATAGCTCTGCGCTGCGATCCGCTCTGAACAGCTGGAATCCCAGCATCAGTAGTGCGCGGTCCGGGATGTTTTGTAGAATATAAACTATCTATGTGTGTAACTGGAATGTGGAGATAGAGGTCATAAATTGGTGAAGGACAGGGGGAGTAGCGGATAGGGAGTGCAAGGTCATAAATTGGTGAAGGACAGGGGGGTGTAGCGGACAGGGAGTGCCGGAGACAAGATAAGATGAGTCTGCTGGAAGTAATAACAAGAAGCACTCCTTATTTGGACATAAGGAACTGTTATGCTATACATCTGAGTGATATGATATATGTAAAAAAGGAATTACTGAACACAACCTGGAGACTTAATAAAACGAGCTGGAAGCAGAGAGAGAGCCCAAATCAACGGACCCGGGGAAGCAGAGACGGCTTCGACAGTTTTTACTCAGCCATGTCTCTGTCATGATATGACATCCTTGGACTTGGTTTGTGTTTTGTCTTAACTTTTGTTTAGTTCTGTTTCCCTGTGTTAATCAGTTCCACCTGTCCCCTCTGCCTCCCTGCCAGCTTGTCACACCTGTTCTTAGTTCCTGTGATTACTTGCCTTTGTTTTCTCCTTGTATATTAGTTGGTCTGTGTTCTTTGTTCCCTGCTGGTTCCTCTGTTTATTTACTTACTGTTCTGCCATGTTTCATTTCCCTGATCAGTTCTTTGTGTTTTGCTACTTCCTCGAGATTGCTAATTAAAGATGGAGATTCCTTTAAGTATGCGGCTGCCAAGCTCTTGTCTACACTTTAGTCCGATCCAAACTCAGAAGCTGACAGTCTCGGTGAAGCAGAGAACTGCTGATCCGCGGAGGTTTTTACCGGTGAGGAGAAGCAGCTCGTCCATCTTGTTGCTTAGAGAGGGGACATTTGCCAGATGGATTGAAGGCAGTGGTGTGCGAAGTCCTCTTTTGCTGAGTTTTACTTGCGCGCCAGCACGTTTCCCTCTCCGACATCTCCGTCTGCGCAGAATTCCATAGAGTGCCGCAGCTCCGCTTGCCAGAAGCTCAGTGAACCTCGGATCGATGAAAGATGGTAAAAAGATCCCAAGGGAGGACTCTCTGATGTTGAGAAGTTCCTCTCTACTGAATGAGACCACAGTACTGTGGCTCCAAAAACATATAAACATTCAAAATACACAAACAAAGAGAGAGCGAAGCTCTGAGGCTGCCATTGACTTATCTTGGATAGAAAAAAAAAGGAAGAAGGGAAGAAAAAAAAGACTTCCTTATGTTTGATGGCTTTTAGAATACCACTTCACTTAACAAGTTGCACACAGTAGCATTAAACATGATGGGAATCAGACTGATTAAACTTTTGCTATTTCCCTGTGGAACCAGCAACTAGTCCATGTCAGAGGTTCCATGTTATTTTATACAGTAAGTTACATATATGTTTATTGAATTAATTAACATTAGCTATATTAATTCTCAGCATAATCTCCAGGTCCAATACAACATTTATTGTCTATGTTTAGGATTTGAACTCGCCTCAGGGGTTACATGTCCTTACTTGAGACTTGCCTTGAGTGGAAAGATTTGAAACTTGTGACTTGGAAAACAACGACTTGATCCAAATGACAAGTTTGGCTATCGGAAATTGATCGAAATAACCTTACAGGAGCAGTTTTAGTAGATTTTTTGGCAGCCTTCGATCTAATTGACCAAGAAATTCTGTTGAAACTTAAATGCTATGGCTTTACTGTATCCACAATGAAGTTTATAACTTTATATGATGTTCATATAAGCTAAAATGCACAACCTACTCTCGTTTAACAATTGCTAATTTTTTAAATAGTATTATTTCAACACAAACACTATCTATGTTCTATGAAAAGCAGCCTTTTAGTATGGATACACATCACCACTTAACCAGACACTCTGAAGCACAGTGTTTCACTTTGTAGAACGAAATGTAGAACCAGTATGAGCCAACGTTGAGTTTTGTTTAGAGCCATGCATGTATGGAATAATTTACAAATGAACATAAAACAACAGAATACTACTTACAACTTCAAGAATAAAAATTTCATCAATGCATAATTTCTGTATTGTTCTCTGCACTTTCCTGTTCTACCTGTGAATTTAAGTAAGGTAATATTTTGTTTGCATCTATTGTCAGTCAGTCATTTTCTACCGCTTATTCCATAGTGGGTCGCGGAGGAGCTGGTGCCTATCTCGAGCAGTCTATGGGCAAGAGGCAGGGTACACCCTGGACAAGTCGCCAGTCCATCGCAGGGCAACACACAAACAACCATGCACACACCCATTCATACACCTAAGGGCAATTTAGAGTGACCAATTAACCTAACAGGCATGTCTTTGGTCTGTGGGAGGAAGCCGGAGTACCCGGTGAGAACCCACACATGCATGGGGAGAACATGCAAACTCCATGCAGAAAGACCCCCGGTTGGGAATTGAACCCAGGACCTTCTTGCTACCAACTGCGCCACCGTGCAGCCCTTGCATCTATTGTATTAGGTCAATATGTGTGTGATGTAAAATGACCCCAGGAAGAGTAGTTGAAGCAGTGCCCTGCTAAAGCTAATGGGGAGACAAAATTAACAAACAAACAAATCTCTGAATTTTAATGTCACATGATCTCATGGGACAAGATCATGCTGCACCCCTGCTCGTTGGCATTTTATCATCTACTGCATGTAACTTTACTGTAATAATGTACTATACTGTAATAATAGGATACATTTGATTCTAAAATTGATTTGAAACACAATCTTATTATATTGGATTTCTTTTTTTGCTGGAGACTGTGGGACTGAAGAGAACTAAAATTTACCCTTTTTAGCTTAATAAGTGCCTTAGGAAACATTTGTTATAAATTGGAACTACTTTAATAAACTGAATTGTGCTACATTTGTAAATAACTTAAAATGCAATCTAAACATGTTTTTTTTTCCATTTGAGGATGGCGAAGCTTGATTACTATAAATGCAGCATTGAAAATCGCTTTACAGTACAGTACTGAATAGATCTTTGAAGGCAAGAGATTTTCTTTATCCTGGCCAAAGAAAAAGCTTCAAAGCCATCAATAAAAGTTAATCTATCTCTTCTATTTACAGTGGAAGTCAAAGTGCAGAGGCGCTTAGTATTTTTCCCAGCATTCTTGCAGGTGGATGCAAGCGAGGTCTTTACATGGTTGGTTAGTCCTCTGTACCTGCAGTGAATGCTTCATCAAAGGGCGAAGCTTCAGTTAGCCGTCATGTTTCCCAGCCTTTAAAAAAAGTGCTGAACTACAGTGGCCTTCAACTTACTGCTGATCTCAATAATGTGGTGCATGTTGTGTTTAGACTACGCCTGCAGATTCACCGTCTGCTTCAAATCTGCTACTCAGCTGAAAACATTAAATAGGCTGATTATAGACATTATCAGTAAGTGCCACCCATTGTGAAAACAGATGTGAATCACTCCAGCAATATTGGTGAGAGTGCCTCTATCTATGTGGGCTGCAATTAAATGTTCTTTATTTATTCTCCTATACGTTTTATTGAAAGACTATGCATGTGAAAACACCAAACTGATTGTGTTGCATCCACCAACCAGGCAGATAAGAAATAATTTAGCAGAACAAAAGTTAAACAGTCTATGGATCCCCCCAAGAGAAAAGCAGGCTTCTCATTTTTACTTTCGATGAAATCACTTTAGGTAAAAAAAGAAAACCATGATTTGTTATACTTTTTCTTTTTTTTTCCTTTTTTACTGGTGAACATTGATTTCAGCCAGCTATACCTTTCTAAACAACTTAAACTAATTAGGCCCTCAAAGTACAGCAGGGGAGAAGTATGCATCAATTAACTCCATCCCTCTGCTCCAATGGCATTTAATTTTTGCGTTTTCCATTGTTAGATATTGACTAAATGCCACCTAGGCTTCGATCACGCCATCACCCCCAACCTTCTCAACTTCCCCCGACCATTAGTGTGCCTCTTATTCTCATCTCATAATGTTAGTTCTGTTACATTTAGGTCTGATCTCTTGTAAGATGGTTGGTCATCTCAGTCAATGCAGTGATGCGGTGGTAGCACCAATGTGGCAAAGCAGAAGGCCTTATTGATGCCAAGCCAAGATGAAATGTTACCAGTACTCCCATTTTTCATTTTCTCAAATAAAGATTTCACAAATCCCAAAATGTCATTTTTAAAAATCTAAAGTTGGTGCACATAGAGTAAGTCAGTCCTGGTTTGACCAATTTAGCTCAGGATTGTTCATACCACTGGCAGACTTAGATTTAAAATGATTTTCATTCAACCAAGACGTTTTATTTCTTTGTGAAAGGAGACAGGCAAAATATTATAAAACTGTGTAAAAGTAAATTTTAAGTACAAAAAAAACCCAAAAACATTCATATTGAAAATGAATTATACTCCTCTGGATTAGCTACAGAAAAACTTTATTGGCAGTACAGCAGTAAAGCCCTTTCTCCTGTACTGCTGACCAGCTATTTGCATGTCTTCACTGGTATTTTAGGTCATTTCTGGCAAGATGACCATGACATCACCCTAATCTTTTAGCTCCCTCCTCAGATTTTCTATCGATTTCAAGCCCAGACAGAGCCTGGGCCACTCCAAAACATTAATATTAGTTCCAGTCAGAAGAAACAGGGTGGCTGAATGAAAAGATAATTTCATACCTAAAGCTGCTACAACAATGACAACTGATATTAAATTTACAGATTATATTTCCCAGCAGAAGTACATATATGATCTTTAAAGCTTTGTGTGTGAACTGTGGTACCAGTATTTTGTTAGTAGGTATAGTATAGTGTAATTCTTTTGACTTGATTTAAGAACAGGCCCACTTTAATCTGACTTTAAAGTTATTTAAAGACCAGAAAGGTAGTGAAGCTACACATTTTTTGTTTGAAATGAATGTGCACTCAGTCATAAAGTCAGTAACCAAAATACTGATTGATAAAATGTTAAAATCAAGATGAGATGTAGCAAATCAAAGACAAAGCATGTCATATTTAACAGGAATCAACATTAAATCCGCTGCATTCTTGGGGTATTAGATTTTTGTCAATTCGAAAATGGTAGAATGAAAGACTTCTGGAAAATGAACCATTTTTCCTTACTTATTTTCCATTTTCCATGCTTCTCCAGATATTAAAATGATAAAAGCAAATAGCATACTTTTGCAAACTTTTCAAAACTGCACAGTGACAATGTTAAACAGATCAACAGGATGAACATAGATTGTATGCAATACAGCTTGAGATTCACTAAACCTTCAATCTATTTGTTATAACCCTTAAAGGGAGCATTTTGTTTTTGGCATTAATAGCACTAAGATATTTAGCAAGCATATGGACAGCATTACATCATATGAACTAGTCAAAACTTCACTGTTTTAAAGAATCTGTAATCAGTCAAAAATAATTCCCAGTTAATGAAAGATTTATTTGTGAAAACAAATATTGGGATTCTTCATTTTCCAGAACATTTTCCTAAAATTTCATCTCAACAACTGCATGCATCGTTATTCTCCCATGTCATAGTGTTAGGATATTTTATTATCATCATAATTAGAAATGTCAGAGTGATTTTGAATAAGATATAAGTGGAACTGAATTGGATTTTTCACTCAGAATGGAAACACAGCTGTAAGTTTATCTACACCTGAATGTCACCAAGAGCCCTCACATCTACACTTACTGTCTGTCCTTTTAGTGTTGGCATGCACAGTGCACACGCTCTTGTTGTCTTTGCTACCAATACACACAGAGAGGGGCACATAAACAACTAGCAGCCAATTATTCTCACTTTAATTACTTTACATGCTGCCCTTTATGGTGATTACCGTGACCTTTCTTTCCAGAGCATCTCCTCTGCTCTGCTGCTGCCATACTGCCATTTTGGAGGCTTTTAGCCCCCATGTTTCAACTGTGCTCTGTGAAAAGCCAGCCCCCATAATCGACCAGGCGAAAGACTGAGACCAATTAAAAGTATTTTACCCAGCACTTAAGGTTGACAGGGGCTGGCACACTCGACTCAGCAAATGCCATTTTAACAGCAAATTCATGAATGTGTAATTGTTTGGCTAATGAAGCTGATGGTTTGAGTGTTGTAATAGAGGGACCCCCGCCTTTTCCTGCCACACGCACACACACACGCACACGCACACACACACACACACAAACACACACTCAACGACAACCAGCAACAATAGCATTTTTATGTTTTTTCATAAGATAAAAACAGAAAAATATCAAATTAATATTTTAAATAAAGTACATCAGAAATTACATTTCCACGTATGAAGAAAAACGTAACATACATTGCCTTGAAAAACAGTCCATTTCTCCAATGAACCTTTCCACATCTTGTAATCTTCCAACCACAAACTTGAAATGTAACATCCTCCAATTACCATAGACTCTTGAGGAGCTGCTAAGATCAACAGATCAGGTGGGAGAATCTATTAACAAGAAAACCTTTAGTACTTCACAAATCTGGCCTTTAGGGAAGGGTGGCAGAAAAAATATCCATGTAGTGGACACGTCGGACACAGGCTGTGGTCCAACGAGACCAAAACTAAACTTTTTGGTCGAAATGCAAAAGGCCGTGAGGGGGCAAGATTATTCATCCCATGAAACCCTAGTAACATTCATTGAGGTTTGTGGGTGTAATGTGACAAAAAGTGAAAAATACCTGGGTCTTTGCATAAACAGTATGTCTGACACAGTATATGGCATTGGGTCAAAACTCACTAAATATTGGGCATGGCGCTGGTGGTGTAGGGGTTAAGCACATGACCATGTGTAGAGGCTAGTGCCTCAAAAACAAACAAAAAAATCGCTAAATATTAAGGTGCTTTGCTTTCTTTGGTAATATCTGGCTTTGCAACAGACAGGGTTAAAAGTGTCTTTTAAACTGAATTTCATTGCCCAGCGATGGTTATTCCCTCCGTTGGTATTTATTACAACATAACATTTTGTGTGCTGCTCTCACAAAAGCAACTTTACTTTTTTGCTGGATAAATAAGGAATCTTCTGATTCTGAAATGCACATATAACTACAACAACACTTAATAAAAAACAACCATCAGAAACTATCTTTCTGTCACAAATCACCCCTCATTCATTCACATCCTGTCCACACTGCTGGCACTCTTTACTTCACATTCCTCGTGCACTGCGGGTCGCTTGAGATAGTTGACCATAGACGTAAAAACTCATCCACTCTATGCTTAATGCGTCATTTGTTTAGCAGAAAACAACCTTGTAAACAGACATGACCAGCAGGTAAATAAAGATTTGTTGTTTTGTACAAATTGATCATATGAAAGCAGGCATGAAAATGAAGGTCATGCAATTGTTAGTTTATCTAAACAAAATAAGGTCAGTTCATTCAAAAAAAATTGTCAATGTACAATGCTTCTAAGATTTTACAAAATCTCAGAAGCATGAAATTACGTTTGATGCTTTAATTGTTTTTATCTCAAAGCAACAAGCAACTAATGAGAATCTAATTTTACTTCTAAAGGTTTGTTGCAGTCATGTGGCTGTTTTTGTTACCGGTGACATTTGTAACCTGTTTATTGTGTTCTAGTGTAATGGGCTACCCCTGACTTTACATGACTGATGAATCACTTGCAAGGTGGTAACAGTATTAGTGTTACTTAATAGGGGACTGTGCACTTTTTTAATATAAAATCACTTACAATGCTATGAAAAGGTTTTTTTTTTTTGCTTAAACGTATCAAATTATCAAACACACTTTAATATCAGGCAATGATAATCTGAGTAAATACAAATAGCAGTTTCAAATGATTATTTCATTTATTAAGGAACTAATTTGGAATTATCTGTGATTAATGATTATTGCCAAACCTGCAAATTCATAAGAGTTAAATGTGACGTGTCTTAAAATGTAATGTAGGCTGAAAGATTTCAAACAGCAGCACATCATGGCCTGATCTAAAGCAATTCAAGAAGAGATGAAAAATAAAGTCTTAGACATCTTTAATACTGGCAAAGGATACAAAGCCATCTCGAAAGCTTTGGGACTGCGGTAAACATCAGTGAGAGCCATCATTCCCAAAAGGAGAAAACAGGTAGCAGTAGTGAACCTTATCAGGAGTGGCCAGCCTACCACAATTACTACAAGAACACATTGAAGGCTCATCCAGGAGGTCCCAAAAGAACCCAGAACAATGTAAAGCACTGTGGGTCTCACATGCCTCAATTGAGGTCAGTGTTCATGATTCATCAAAGCAAAGTGAAGAGGCAAAGATGCCATCCATGGAAGAGTTCCAAGTTCAAAACTCTGCTAACCCAAAACATTCTGATGAGATCCAAACGTTTAGGAAGAAATATTCTGTATACTGACAAGTCAGCAGTACAACTCCTGTTACAATAGGCGTAAAATTAACACAGCACTTCAGAAAAAAAATATACCTTCAGTCAAACAGGGTGGTGGTAGTGTTATGGGCAGGGTCAGCTATTTTAGGAGCTAGAAGACTTGATGTAACTAATGGAACGATGAATTTGACTCTCTATGACAAAATCCTAAAGGAATGTGTCTGGCCATCATTTTGTGACTTCAAGCTGAACTCTGCTTGAGTTATGAAGCAGGACAATGATCCAAAACATACTTGCTAGCTAGTTCGAATGTTAAAAAGCAATGGACTGACCTAATTAAAATCTGAAGATACAGTGGCATGACCTTAAACAGGTTGTTTCTGCTCATAAACAACATAATATGGCTAGATTAAAAAAAACAAAACAATTCTGTAAAGAAGAATTGGCCAAAACTCCACCACAGTGATATAAATGACTGATTGACTGAATGATTAACAGTAATTGCAAATGTGTGATGAATGTTATAGTCACCAAAGATGGCCAAAATATTAGGTTTAGGGGGGACATTTCACATAGCCAGTCTGGTTTGAACAGCTTTTTCCCACTTTCAATTTCAATTTCAGTTATTAAATTAAATTCAAATTCAATTCAATTCATAAAGTACATTGGACCACTTGTTGCTGAGTATTGGACTATCTGCACGTTGTTGGACGTCACAGTGCCTCTCCAATGACATCGACCATTTTGTACCCAGGACAGCCCGCTACTACATATCCCGTCGAGCACTGCGACTGATATGACGAGCGTCCCAAGTCTGATGTCACAGGACGCTATATATGGAGGCGGCCATTTTGAACATACGCTTTCAGCTGGAGACCTTGACACGGTTACCACGCAACTGAAGCATCCTCTGGAGAAGAAGAGGTCCCACGTGGAGTCTTCATCTATTCTCCGTCGTTGGCCAACGAAAAATTCATGAAAGAGGTTTCTGGAATGAGAAGGCCAGAAATTTCACCACCACTTTCCCTCTCACTCGCTGCCCCAGAAGGAAGCTTCACCAAGTAAAACCCATCTTTTATTTTAATCTTTTATTTCTTTATTAGAAGGCCTGGGCAGAGTCAGAGGTGGTAGAACGATCAGAATCGCTAGTTAGAATCTCATGTGTTCTGAACGATATGTGCATGTAACCTTGTTTATTGAAACTTTGATGTGTTGTGTTGATGTCTGGAGCCGCTGCGTCCTAGCTTTGTGCATGTTTTACCATCTGAGAGTCAGCGCAGGTGCGCGGTCAGACTGGACTGTTAAAATAACCTCATGGTGAAATTTTCCATTTTCCTTTGTCTCCAATCTCACTGCTCGCTAGCTTGCCGCCAAAAGCTTTATAACTCTTTGTCTGCTCAGGAGTTGGGGAAGTTGTATGACTCAGAATATCGGAGTTACAGTTGGAGCTGCGCCCCCCACTCTCCACTCACCACCACACCCCTTTTTCATATTCTCATTCCTTCTTTTTGCCATAACTGCTGGTTGATTCAATACACACCCAATGCTGTTTGCTTTATTTTGCTTAGTTAGATGTGTTACCCTTGTTATGTAGAATTTTGCATGTTGAGTAGGTGAAGATTAATAAATATTCACATAGATAAAAAGAGAGCGTTTTGTGTTCATTGTGTGCAAAAGTGATTCGTCAGTCAAGATAAGGTTAAAAGTTCCACACGTTTTGGCAGAAACGGTCGATTAAACAGTGACATCTCCGGCAATAGTTATTAATTATTACGGAGTATTTAACAGTTGTAATTGTCAAAGGCGTTGAGCCACCATTACAACACCAGAAACATCTCTGGTCTCGATTCATAAATGAGGATCTTGGTTAAGAAATTGATTTTGTCAAATTATGATTTTTAATTATAATTATTGATCAAGATTAATCAATCAATAATCATAACACCCAACAAGTATTTTTGAATTGAATTGAATTTGAATTGAATTTAATAATTGAAACCATAATTATCAAACTCCTTTTTATATTCACTCAGGTTTTCTTAGTCTGATATTACAGGTTGTTTTGATGTAAAACATTTTAAGCGTGACATAAAGCAGAAATTGATAAAGAGAATACATATGTAGGGGCAAACACTTAATCACAGCACTGTATGTACAAAAATGGGGATGTGGTCCATTTAATGCCACTTATTATTTGACTAGTGTTTGCACCATTTATGTGTTTTGCAAAAATCTGTGTGGATCAAATAAATTGCAACGCTCTACAAGCTGTGCTTACACTTGTTTCATTTTATGCCGCATAAAGATCAAGAATTCCTGGAGGAACTGAGACATCAAGTTCATCTTGTTTATTGTGCAAAAAAAAATGAGCACATTCATTACTCTTAGCATAAGGATTGTGGCTAATTACCATAAAAGCCTCCCACCAGGGCTTGGACGAGCGACAAAGGTCACACCACCTGCATATGTTTGTAACAGAGTTGGAAAATCTAAATGCCACCTCATTTAAAAAGCTCATTCAATTTAGCTTGAACACTGGGGTTGCTATCGATCATGCTGCCTGGTGCATGTTTAAGAATGAACTCAGTTCAACCACAGGAAGGGTAAAGTGTGGCAACACGTCAAAGCTGCACAACAATCCCTCCAAATCCAAATTTTGGAACTCTTTTCTCCTTTATATCGAATGTACAAACCCTTTTTTATTTCTCAGAAGCATTATGCATGTGATGAATTAGTAAACAGGGCCATGCATCCAGAAAGCCTGTCCGTCTTTCTTTCCCTCTGTTAAGCAGTTGTCCCTTCCTGGGGTTATTACATGAACTCCGCTAGGTTTTGTTTGGCCTTCCATAAGGCTCCAGCAGGATCTAATGACTTTCATTATCAGATGATGAAATTTAATTTGAGCTGCATTGGTGTCAGAGATGAGCGGCCCGATATGGACCTACGCTGGAGAAAATAAAAGAGGGAGTAATTACTCTTTAGGGGCACAGGTGAGGTGGGCCCAGTTTGTGGTTGACAAGAGCACAGTGGGTCGAGACACCGAGAGGAGGAGTAGGAGAGGAAAGGAGAGACATGCAGGGTGGGTTATGAAAGGAATCAATAGTGAGTTGCCACCATCAGGTTATGAGATTCTGAGCGAGGATCCGTCTCTTCATTCTGAACGGAGCAATGGTCCGCGTTATTATCCACGGGCTTCTAGACAGTTTAGCAAACAAAAGAGAATACTGGGTTGGCATGAAGAGCCACTTGCTGGGACAGATTAGTAATGTGTGATTAGGAATCTATTCAGATGTAAAATTAACGTTCAGATTCTTAACAAACAAACCTTGTCTGTGCAAGACAAAGGTGATGTGACTGCTTTATTCCTCAAGCAGGTTAAAAAAATGGTCCTATAAATAAGTTTTGTTTTGTTTTTTTCACTATTTATTTTTCCGAAACAAAGGTGGTTACATCCTAAAATATGAAATTCAAAAAATAAAACAGCTAATTGGATTTCATATAGCCCTGTAAAGTGTTTCATGAAAATGTATGAAATGTAAATGTGTAATGTATAATATAATGCAGTCATTTCTATGTGATTTAACATTTAAAAAAGATATATTTTAAGCCAGCTGAATTAAACAGGTATGACCAAGTATGTGCATGGTTGTCCGTCCTGTGTATCTCTGTGTTACCCTGTCCAGGGTGTAAGTCGATAGAGGTGGTTCGGGCTTCGAAACCCCCATTTTCAGGTTTGGGCACGTGCCACTGGGAGATCATGCTGGAGAACACTAAGAACTCGCTGGAAGGACTGAATATCCTTAATGGCCTAACAAGGCCTTGCTATTCCCCAGAACAAGTTGGAATGTGTCACAGAGCAGAGGGATCTCTGAAGGGCAGCTGGACCGTTTTACTAATGCCACTCAGAGCATTATTTAGTCTGCTATCATGGTTGTTAGGCTTAACATTTTCATATGTAGTAACTATAAACCAGCATTAATAGTGGAGCCAGTTTGTCCATAAACTTACACCTCGTCATTGTTTTGCTCCTTTTATCTAAATTGACTCAAACAAGTTGCCAAACGTGCAAAACTGCTAAGAAACAACAGCTTGGACATGTCCCATCTTTAAATGAAAAGAAACAAAATTATTTCATTTCAAGCTAAAGAAATATATTTCTGGAAGGTTATCTTGCTTAAACTATCAATAACAATTATTTTACCAACCTTTGTCATCCCTATTGCTGCTTCGACTTCTTAGTGTCTGTCTTCTCCTTTTGAGCTCCACAGATAGAAATGTAAAATTTCTGAGTAGAATTCTTAATTTGCTGACAAATTTTGGAAAGCATCTAATGTTATGTAACCATGGAGGCTCAATGTGCCACAGAACCAGAACACACAAACCTATGGATTTCTATCAGGTTGCCTTAGATAATTTTAGGCTAGTAGTCAAATTCTGTTCTGTTGTTTAACTTGTGAATTTGGACATTTAGGCTCACATATGAACAAATTATTGGATGGTTTTTCAGTACAGTTAAAGCACATTATAAACATTCAGGCCTAAATGTAATCATGTAAACAAATATGTTTTTGATTAGAAGTGACAAATTCTAAGATACTGTAACTATGTTATATTTTCTAGGAAAAAATCAGTGCTGTGAGGCTGTATCTTGTTAATCTTTAAATCCTAAATAATATATTCTTTACGTTGTGCTGTGTTGTAAAGTTTGCTAAATACAGTAGTTAGGTCAATAAATACATTCATTTGAATTTGCATATATAATTTTAAAAAAATGTTGTCAGTTCTTCCACCTTTCAGCCATTTAGCAGCTTTTCCACTTACCTCTTCTTCCCACTTATAGATACAAGTTTTAATTATGCAGTGAGAAAAACCTGAATCTTTAGAGGGCATATTTACATCTATCTGCATATGCAAATGAGGGAGTGTAAAGGGAGGAGTCTGGTATTCCCTCATGTGCACTCGATTTCACACTCACTGGGATGTACAAAGGGAATGTGACTGGATCCTTGAGTACACACCAATGTCTGAGTTGATTTGTGTGTACAAAAAAAGGTCAGGTGTGACAAGGGTCTGAGACCTCTCTCCAGTCTAATCTGGATATTTAACAAAACAGATTTTCTGCTCCATTTCCATGTACCATCTACATGTAAACAGTTAAATTTCTTTATCAGATGCATCCCCACCTGTTTCTAAGCACTGTGAGAATGCTGCGAATGGCTAATTCAATTTAATTCAAAAATACTTTATTAATCTCAAAGGGAAATTAAATGTTGTTGTAGCTCATTATGAAGGTTTCTTCAAAGAGCCGTTGTAGATGCTGATGGCTGTGGACAGGAAGGATCTCCTGCAGTGGGCCGTCTTACAGCAGATCTTAAGAAGCCTGACTGAAGACACTCTGTTGTTGTAGGACAGTCTCATGAAGAGGATGCTCAAGGTTCTCAATGATGTTCCATCATTTTATGAAGCATCCTTCTTTGCTTCTTTTTAATCATAAGCAACTAGCTGCTTAGGCCAATGTTGGAGCTTCTTTCACTAAATTCAAATGTTATACTTCATTACTTCTAAATGGAAATTAAATCAAAAGGTGTTCATTATAAAGGGTTGTTTCACAGCTTTTAATGAATCCTGACTGCCTTTACATATATGTGGGTGAATGTATGTGTCCTGTGCTCTCTCTCTCTCTCTCTCTCTCTCTCTCTCTCTCTCAAAATTCAAAAACATCTGAGTCTGAGAAAATATCACAGTCTGAGATTTACAGGTCCTTCTCAAAATATTAGCATATTGTGATAAAGTTCATTATTTTCCATAATGTCATGATGAAAATTTAACATTCATATATTTTAGATTCATTGCACACTAACTGAAATATTTCAGGTCTTTTGTTGTCTTAATACGGATGATTTTGGCATACAGCTCATGAAAACCCAAAATTCCTATCTCACAAAATTAGCATATTTCATCCGACCAATAAAGAAAAGTGTTTTTAATACCAAAAACGTCAACCTTCAAATAATCATGTACAGTTATGCACTCAATACTTGGTCGGGAATCCTTTTGCAGAAATGACTGCTTCAATGCGGCGTGGCATGGAGGCAATCAGCCTGTGGCACTGCTGAGGTCTTATGGAGGCCCAGGATGCTTCGATAGCGGCCTTTAGCTCATCCAGAGTGTTGGGTCTTGAGTCTCTCAACGTTCTCTTCACAATATCCCACAGATTCTCTATGGGGTTCAGGTCAGGAGAGTTGGCAGGCCAATTGAGCACAGTGATACCATGGTCAGTAAACCATTTACCAGTGGTTTTGGCACTGTGAGCAGGTGCCAGGTCGTGCTGAAAAATGAAATCTTCATCTCCATAAAGCTTTTCAACAGATGGAAGCATGAAGTGCTCCAAAATCTCCTGATAGCTAGCTGCATTGACCCTGCCCTTGATAAAACACAGTGGACCAACACCAGCAGCTGACACGGCACCCCAGACCATCACTGACTGTGGGTACTTGACACTGGACTTCTGGCATTTTGGCATTTCCTTCTCCCCAGTCTTCCTCCAGACTCTGGCACCTTGATTTCCGAATGACATGCAGAATTTGCTTTCATCCGAAAAAAGTACTTTGGACCACTGAGCAACAGTCCAGTGCTGCTTCTCTGTAGCCCAGGTCAGGCGCTTCTGCCGCTGTTTCTGGTTCAAACGTGGCTTGACCTGGGGAATGTGGCACCTGTAGCCCATTTCCTGCACACGCCTGTGCACGGTGGCTCTGGATGTTTCTACTCCAGACTCAGTCCACTGCTTCCGCAGGTCCCCCAAGGTCTGGAATCGGCCCTTCTCCACAATCTTACTCAGCACTCTGGGAACAGCCTATTCATTCAGAAATTTCTTTCTGTGTCTTTCCCTCTTGCTTGAGGGTGTCAATAGTGGCCTTCTGGACAGCAGTCAGGTCGGCAGTCTTACCCATGATTGGGGTTTTGAGTGATGAACCAGGCTGGGAGTTTTAAAGGCCTCAGGAATCTTTTGCAGGTGTTTAGAGTTAACTCGTTGATTCAGATGATTAGGTTCATAACTCGTTTAGAGACCCTTTTAATTATATGCTAATTTTGTGAGATAGGAATTTTGGGTTTTCATGAGCTGTATGCCAAAATCATCCGTATTAAGACAATAAAAGACCTGAAATATTTCAGTTAGTGTGCAATGAATCTAAAATATATGAATGTTAAATTTTCATCATGACATTATGGAAAATAATGAACTTTATCACAATATGTTAATATTTTGAGAAGGACCTGTATGTCCATTATACTCTAGTAAACACAATTAGCTTTTTAGGCCTTAGGACCACCTAAGAATTGAACACACACAGAAACTACAACATATCTCATCAAACGGAACAGAAATTCTTTAATACATAGAAACAAAAAACATGGGGATTCTTGGTTTTCCCAAACATATTGTGTTATCTCATTTTATTTACATGACCCAGTACACTCCTGGTAAACTTGATATGTACTGTCTTCCAATGAGGCTTGTTTTTCAGATTAAAAGTTACCTTTTGAAACTAACAACCTCTAAGCAGCTATTAAACATTTCATTAAGCCCATATTTGTATTTCTAATTTTGTATTGGTCTGATGTAATAATCTAATCTTAAATGTCAGTTTTTAATTAGCTTAAGCAGAAAATCATCATAATTACCAGAAATAAAGGCTTGAAAACATCAGTCTATGTATATTTAACTAATATATTGTGTTTCAAATTGTTAATAGAGTTACTAGAATAAATACATATTGTTAACAATATTCCAATTTATTGAATATGACTGTATATGTTTTAAGAGCAAATAAAAATCTTTTTTCTGTGAAGCCTGAACAGATTTTTTAAGACCAGGCAGGCATAAAAAGAGAAAAGATCTGGATTTAAATATTGTATTATTAAGACAGTTTGTAGCAGATGAGCTAAACTATGCTATAGGAAACTTGGCACTGAATCTGCTTTATTTTGCCTTGAGGGAGCCCGGTACAAAGGCAGATCTTCCCTATTCCCTCTCTGTCCAAGTGCCCACTCGGACTCGTGTCAATTGTCTTGATAAAAGGTTCAACTTTGAACTGCATCTAGCCTCAGGCTATGGCAGGAAACTTGTGAATCTAACACAGACAATAAGCTAGCAGAGGGTGAAGTTACCAAGTTACTGTAACTTGTCAAAAAAGCTAAACTTGTTTTATCTTCCTGCTTAGTTATCCAAAATCTTCAACTTAGGTTACAACTGGGAGAGAAATATAAAAAAAAAAAAATGTATAATATGCTAATCATTCTTCCATTTCTGAGAAAAAAAATTGTCTCATAGTTAAAATGATAATTCTCATTGATATAACCAGCAGAGAGCAGCATTGCTATCTGTTTGCTTTGCCTTAATCACACCACTCTTTACCTGCTACAGAGACAGCAGCAGTCTGGGCAGCAAGTTACGACGCACTGACTGAAGGATTCTGTAAGGGCTGGAGAAATAATGAGTGACAGGGGGTTAGATAACAGGAAGAACAAGGATGAAGCAACACTGACTGACTGATGGGCAAGAGCAGAGAAACTTAGACTTAATTTGCTGCAAATCTGATGGGCGCCAGAAGATTAAAAATGAAATGCCTGATTTAATTTGTGTTACTTTCACAGTCACTTTGCGCTGTGTTTCATTATCAAAGTGTCATATCTCTTGTATTAAAGCTATCACAATCGAATATCACACATCTCTCTCTACCCCGTGTCTCTCTTTAATTGTGATTGAAAAAAAAACATGGTCGAATTAACAAAAAAAGTCTTGATTTAAATCTAAACTCCTAAAATCAACTTATATTACCTTGATTTATTTGAAGATTTAAGTTTACACGTTTTACTACATATGACCGTAAAGGATGAATAATAATAATGCTGTCTGTTCAGTGTATAAAATGTCCCCAGCTATAATTCTTGCTATGGTTAATCTTAGTAAAGGGTGTGAACAGTTTTGTACATCTCTAGGATTCTGTTCAGAGAAAAAGGAAATATTATTGACCGATGCTTGAGAAGACAGCCACCAACCAAGACTCGTGTCAGTGCCAGAGGGAACATCCAGGCTCTACTGCTTCATCATTCTTTTGGTGAAAAAAGCCCATAGTTTCCATATCTTGAAACCAATCACCAGAATTTGAATCCTCGTTCTGGGGGAGCATTGAACACATTCACAGCTAGAGGACCCCTGCTAGTCATAAGTTGTTCTCTCTTTTTGATAGCTACAATTTGTCTTTAAAATAATTTTAAATGTCAGATAAAGTGATATGTAAAACAAGGTATTCTGAGCTGGATTTTGTTTGTGTGGCACACAGTTAGTGTACCAGTACATACGCTCACTTATTGCTCAGTGCTTTCTGTGACCATCACATTAACCCTTTGCTGAATTGACAATTATGGGAATGGGATATTTCTTTTTTTCTTTTTAATTTTGTTATTGCCATTTGAAGTGTGAACTCTTATGACATCCATCTATCACAATCTCACTCTCTATTTCAAGGAATGCTTTAAATTAGGCATAGAGACAGATGACTCACTGTGTTAATACCTGAAAGAAAAAGAAGAAAAAGGCCATTACCTGTTTCAAAATGTACTGAGGTTGAAAAATCTTTAGGTTGCCAAATCCCAGAAAATATTCCCTCATACCGTTCTTTAAGGAAGGTTTTCTGTGGCTGTATGCATAGAGTATTAGAGTATCGCTACCCCTTTTCCACCTGTTGCTGTGTACTGCTGATCAGCTGGCCAGAAGATCCCTAGTAGGTATTTGTAATACTTACAGAAAATAGAAATTCATCTCTTTGGGAATACTTTTGGTTTGGAAAAAATACTGACAGTCAAGGTGTCCAAAGTGAAGAAGCCCTACCTTTCAATCTTTTTAAGATAAGGCTGTTTTAAAACTTCAGTTGATGAGCTCCAAGATAGTTGGCCAGTAATTTTTTATAAAAATAATTAGATCATGTTAGACAATTTGTTTTAAATTTATGTGTAAATAAGTATCTCATGGAAGAGATTGGAACACCGGAATTCCTTCATTTGGTGGTGTGACCCAATACTTTTGGCAGTATAGTGTAATTCAAGCATATAGTATATAGTTCTGAATAATTTAAATGTACAGCTCTGAAAAGTTATTATCACCAATTGTTCCCTTACCTGCTGACATTATCATGTTGTTGTATCCTGAGGGCTGTGTGAGGGATTGTTTGTGTGTGTTTCATTTCATCTAATTACAGGGGGTGACTGACAGATGTATCTACTCAGCTGGAGATTGTTTGGTTTAGTCAGAAGTAGTATTTAGAGGAGTGGATACCCCTGGACAGATGCCAGATAGTTGTCACTCTATAGTGGTAATCAGGCTGTACTAGTAAGTTTCTCAGCTAGTAACTTTGATAGTTAGTTACGCTCTTGAGTTCCTTTCTCAGGAAGATCCTCAGTTTCTGTTAACTGTCCACCTCTAGTCTCAAGTATCCAGCTGTCTCCTGGCCTCCTCTGATGTTCCTTGCCTGAAACTCTTTTGTGAAGCTCTCCTTCGGTGTCTCAGGTAATCCCTCCATGCAACCTTTCTGTCACTCCTCTCTCTGCTCCTGGGTCAGCCACCTGGGCCACTCCGGCATCTCCTGCTACTCGCCTGCCTGTCAACCCTCCGAAGATTTATTCCATCCTCGTAGATCCTTCACTCTCTCGTGGAAAGAAAATAAATACAACATCACAGTTCATACCAGACACATTCAACCCACCAACCTCAACTTCTATGGATACATTCAGGCTTCCATCTAACACAATATTACATTACTGACCTCTATACTACCATTCCTGCAGATAATACTTTACCTCCCTTCCTCAGTGCCATCCTGAAAACTGAACGCAAGCCCGGAAGAAACTTTCACTTACCATTTTTCCTCAGTAAATCCTTAAACTGCTACTTGTGTCTGTGGTTGTTGCCTGCGCTATGATGTCATTGTAAATGCAATGACACACATCACAGCGAGTGAATAATGAGCAAATTAAGATGTTCATGTCCACTGGATACATTATATTAGTGGACATTGTAAATTTTTGCACCTTCACATGTCACTTCTGTCAAGTTTGTTGCCATTTTCTCAGCAAAAAAAGTGTGTGATTATTTGAAGCTGTGTTTTGTGGAGCCTGCCAACTACATCAATTTACCTCAACAACTTTGACTCATCAGTTTGTTTAGGTCCACTAGGAGCGGAGATTATGCCCAGCATTTGGATATTTTATTGTGAAAGGCTGCGTTCTATTTATTAACCAGTGATTTTCTCAAACTGTGGATTGTTAAAGGTTCCTAATAATCTGTTAATGTTAAATGTAGCTTTACAACAATGGCCACATGGATGTCTCTCCATCTGAAAACTGTATTATATGATGTGGAGTTGTTTCAGAACAAAATGAATTTAATTCCCCCCGAATCCTAATCTCTCGTTAAGATACATGCATTATTACAAAGACACTTCTGATCGATCAAAGGTTCACTTCTTGATTTTTTCCTTGATAAATTTTACATTCTCTAATTTACCCACTATACTGCCCTTCATTCATGTTGTAGTTTATAGCATACCTTCGAACATGTTTACTGTTTAATGGCTTTTAAATATACATTCAGCACATGGTTTTCTAATCTTTAAAAACCTCAGACTCAGAATGAGGAAACAATGACCTCCAAATTATATACAGGTCCTTCTCAAAATATTAGCATATTGTGATAAAGTTCATTATTTTCCATAATGTAATGATTAAAATTTAACATTCATATATTTTAGAGTCATTGCACACTAACTGAAATATTTCAGGTCTTTTATTGTCTTAATACAGATGATTGTGGCATACAGCTCATGAAAACCCAAAATTCCTATCTCACAAAATTAGCATATTTCATCCGACCAATAAAAGAAAAATACTTTTAATACAAAAAACGTCAACCTTCAAATAATCATGTACAGTTATGTACTCAATACGTGGTCGGGAATCCTTTGGCAGAAATGACTGCTTCAATGCGGCGTGGCATGGAGGTAATCAGCCTGTGGCACTGCTGAGGTCTTATGGAGGCCCAGGATGCTTCGATAGCGGCCTTTAGCTCATCCAGAGTGTTGGGTCTTGAGTCTCTCAACGTTTTCTTCACAATATCCCACAGATTCTCTATGGGGTTCAGGTCAGGAGAGTTGGCAGGGCAATTGAGCACAGTGATACCATGGTCAGTAAACCATTTACCAGTGGGTTTGGCACTGTGAGCAGGTGCCAGGTCGTGCTGAAAAATGAAATCTTCATCTCCATAAAGCTTTTCAGCAGATGGAAGCATGAAGTGCTCCAAAATCTCCTGATAGCTAGCTGCATTGACTCTGCCCTTGATAAAACACAGTGGACCAACACCAGCAGCTGACACGGCACCTCAGACCATCACTGACTGTGGGTACTTGACACTGGACTTCTGGCATTTTGGCATTTCCTTCTCCCCAGTCTTCCTCCAGACTCTGGCACCTTGAGTTCCAAATGACATGCAGAATTTGCTTTCATCCGAAAAAAGTACTTTGGACCACTGAGCAACAGTCCAGTGCTGCTTCTCTGTAGCCCAGGTCAGGCGTTTCTGCTGCTGTTTCTGGTTCAAACGTGGCTTGACCTGGGGAATGCGGCACCTGTAGCCCATTTCCTGCACACGCCTGTGCACGGTGGCTCTGGATGTTTCTACTCCAGACTCAGTCTACTGCTTCCGCAGGTCCCCCAAGGTATGGAATTGGCCCTTCTCCACAATCTTCCTCAGGGTCCGGTCACCTCTTCTCGTTGTGCAGCGTTTTCTGCCACACTTTTTCCTTCCCACAGACTTCCCACTGAGGTGCCTTGATACAGCACTCTGGGATCAGCCTATTCGTTCAGAAATTTTTTTCTGTGTCTTACCCTCTTGCTTGAGGGTGTCAATAGTGGCCTTCTGGACAGCAGTCAGGTTGGCAGTCTTACCATGATTGGGGTTTTGAGTGATGAACCAGGCTGGGAGTTTTAAAGGCCTCAGGAATCTTTTGCAGGTGTTTAGAGTTAACTCGTTGATTCAGATGATTAGGTTCATAGCTCGTTTAGAGACCCTTTTAATTATATGCTAATTTTGTGAGATAGGAATTTTGGGTTTTCATGAGCTGTATGCCAAAATCATCTGTATTAAGACAATAAAAGACGTGAAATATTTCAGTTAGTGTGCAATGAATCTAAAATATATGAATGTTAAAATTTCATCATGACATTATGGAAAATAATGAACTTTGTCACAATATGCTAATATTTTGAGAAGGACCTGTATAGTGCATTACATGGTGAACACAGGGATTAATTGATGTTAACCAAGGAATTACGGAGAAAACAATACCAAATTAGCTTAATTCAGAAATACAACTTTAAAAAATATTAATTACTTTCTTCATTTTTCTCTGACCACAAATGCAGATTTATTTTTCTAATAGGACTCATATTATATATCAGTCAAACATTATAAAGCAGTTCACAAAAGGTTTTTGCATGAAATAGTAAAAGATTAAAAGCTAGGGGTGGACAGGAAAGGGTTTGAATTTCTAACCTAGAGCAATTCCATGCAGACTAGGAAAGAAAATTATTCTTTCTGTCATTATAGACTTGACTTCAGACAAAAAAAATTTACTTGTACTTGCCCCTTAAAAGCTTGAGATTTGGTCCTGAGAAAAATTTACATCTTTGTGACAAATACAGTATATTTAGTAATTTAGTATTGTATGAACATTTTCAGTTTGATAGGTTTTAAATGGTTTAATGTGCTAAATCTGAAACAACCATCCGAATAACTGATTAGCCTGCCACTGCGCTTAGGATTTCTTTAGTTTTCTGATAACTGGTTGCGATACAAGATCTTTCTACTACTTGTACGGGAACTCTTATTACCTTCACAGAACCTCTCTTAAGCTCCCCCTAGATGATGGAGCTCATAATCAAGGTTTTAATAATTTTGTTTTGACTTCACATTTTCAATTCTATTTTAGTTTCAATTAATTTTTAGCATTTGTTTGCTATTTTAGTTTAGTTTTTATTATTTGAAAATGGTCAGTTTCAGTTTAGTTTTATTAGTTTCTGTTATAGTTTTAGTCTTTTTTCAGAAATCAAATCTGGGCACGTTTCCAGGTCAGATATATAAAAAAAATTTTATTAAGATATAATGAAAACATTGGTACAGTTACAGTTTAATTTATTTAAAAATATTTATTCACAAATAAACTATAAAAATGAAGTGTAACAGCAGGGAGGTCTATCCACACTGTTGCTAGCATTTCTTAAGCGTAATAAAACAAATAAATAGCAGTAGTAATGTCTGTCTTCTTTACTCTCCTCCTTTTTCTAACACTCATCAGCTCTTTCCTTGCTCTTAGCTTTACTCTTCTTTCTATCAGTCTTTCTATTTTCCTCCTCTCTCCTCTTCCATCAGACGTTCACTATTCTAAAAGAGACATAATATAATCACAATCCTCTCCAAAAGCATTAGAGCGTATAACATACTCAAAAATTACAATTTAACAAATAGAATAGGATTTTTGTTTCAGAACCCCTATAGTAGTTGGATATTTTTAGATAGTATGAAACTAGGATAATCCTTTAAATATTAACTTTTCTTTAATAAACTATTTTCCTCAGTTGATGGAATACCAAAATTGCCATATTTAGCAAAACAAAAAAACTATTTTTACTTGGAGCTACAGGCTCATACAACAGCTCTTCTTCTACTCTGTCTGTAACGTTAACAGCAGCACGACCAGCTACCATAACAGCAGTTGTCGCGCGCAACATGGTCACACAGGCTTTCTAACCCCAGCCACCATAGTAAGACTACACACAACATTTCTCATTCACAAATCGCTAAAATCGGGGACAATTCCGGGGATAGCTTTAGCCAGGGACAGGTTGTATAAATTGGGATGTCTGGTCACCCTACACTACAAAACACTTGGTTTTATCTAAAACACAGTTGGGAGTTTGGTAATCCCACTTTGGACTCTGGCGTTTTATCCCAAGTTTTGCTGACATGACACTAGGTGTGGACGGACCGCTCAGATAACTTGACTGACTTACCTGCCATCTGTTGGCGTAATGCGGCACAGCGAGAAAAAAAACAACAACAACCCGAGACTAGACTTCATACTTATGCATCAGACACACAAATGAAAACTAAGCACATTATCTCTATAAATTCCGTTAATTTTAGTTAGTTTTGTGAACACTCATTACAGTTAGTTTTCCTATGTTTTTTTACTTCTAGTTTTCGTTATTTCGTTACTTTTCGTTAACGATAACAACCTTGCTCATTATCCTATTTCTAAGGCTGAGCCCAGCCACCCTCCAAAGGAAACTTGTTTCAGCTGCATGTATCCCGGATCTTGTTCTTTTGGTCCTCTCATGACAATAGGCTAAGGTTGTAGCATAGACCGGTCAATTGAGAGCTTTGCTTTTGGCTCAGCTCTTTCTTCACCACAACAGACGGGAGCAGTAACCGGAATTACACCAGACAAAGCCCCAATTAGTCTACCCATCTCTCGTTCCACCCTACCATCCCTTGTGAACAAGACACCAAGATACTTAAACTTCTCCGCTTGAGTCAAAGACTGACTCCTAACCCAGAAGGGGCAAAATGTGGACACAGCTCTTGCTTTGGACATACAAGGATCAGATAGCCCTTAAATCCACACCCCTGACACTCCATACAACCACAGCACAAGCACTTCTCCAGATCTACAAAACACATATAGACCAGAGAAGCATAGGCAGCATTTATGTGAGCATACATACTGCTGTTTCCAATGTTGCCATGTATGCAAGTGAGTGTGTATCGGTCCGAATGCATTTCTAATCGAATAGCTCATGTATACCAAGTCTGGTTTGAAATTCACAGTGTTCTATTGCTTAATGACCAGGTATGTTACTTTTCCATGAAATCAGCATTTTGTTTCATTGCTTTTATGAGCTGCTGCACTCAGGAGGCTTAATTTATTTCTAAAAATCTTTGACAACTTGGACTATGTGATGATAAAATTGTGTGTTCTACAATAATGGATTCGTAGGAAGTCAATATCAGTGCATTATTTCCCTGTGGTATCATGTTTTCCTATGCCATTGAAATGAATACCAGAGTTGCAGCAGTGTGACAGTATCTAATAACGTCTCACCGGTTGGACTTGTTAACAGAGATTTATTGCATAATGTACTAAAACTGGTCATGAACTGTGCAAAGTGCGAGTTAATATGACCTTGTTTGAAAGTTTGCCATGAAACGGTTCACCAGAAAAAGTCAAAATTCCCAACTAGACAACACATCAAACCTACTTTTGCTTTTTTTCTTCTTCTTCTCTCTGAAAGTTGTCTACTTATTTATTCCAATCTCAGAACACCATGTTCCCAGAACATATTTCACTTGAATATTTCACCACATGCTCCCTCTGCCCTCCCCCCCCCACCCCCTGACTCTCAGTCTGCGTCTTACAATATTTATTTATTTCAGGAATCTTTTTTTTCACTGAATTACAGCAAAATGGCTACAGCTGTAATCAGAGGATAAGTAGCATCCGACATGGCAGGTGTTTGAAGGAAGATAAGGCGAAAACCATTGTAAAACTGCCTTCCTCCCTTTTAAATGTTTTGGGGGCTCGAACTTCCTTGTTTGATTTGTTACCTACAGCTTCCCTGAGAGCTGTCAGACGGGAGATAGCAAGAGGTTCTCTTTAGGGCTGTTTCTCAGGGCAATGTGTTTGTGCCGTCCTTCAGATGTTAGAGGCGTTCAATTTTGGGATGTGACTTCATGACATGACGCAAATCATGCTTTTGGTCGTTATACTTTAAACGCCAGCTACTGCTCATGAAAAGCGTGTGTGCGCTATACATTTTCTGAACAAACCAGAAAATCAGATCCACAATAACACACACACTTGTATCTCAGGTGGCAGTTGGTAATTATATCACAGTGCTGTTTGGTTGTGCAGAGTCCTCTAGAGAAACTAAAGGCAGTGTGTTCATGTTTGATTTTTGGCTCCAGTTCTCACATACATAAAAAAGCTTCTGCCATGCTCTTAGACCCCCATTATTGAGCCAATAAAAAAATAAAATGTTGTGTGTGTGTGTGTGTGTGTGTGCTTGTGTGTGTATGTGGTGGAGGTGGTGGGGACAGGGTTTCTCTGCTGAAGCTGTTACTGCACAGCAGTCTCATTTTTATTAGCTCCCAAGACACAATGGACGCCAAGAGAAAATATCAGAGCCCACACTGTCTTCTTTGCTTCCTTTCTTTTAAATTAAAGTGATATCTCATTGCTGTACAATAAACCAGCTTTCAACAGCTGTGAAGAAGAATAATAGCAATTGTTGCCAAGCTTCAATAGATGTGCCTGTCTCTTTTCAAGACAGTTTTTTTTAATGATCTGGGATTATAGATGTTTTAGATGTTAATGGTGAATGGTCTCACAGTTTGAGCCAGACTCAGAGTAACACAAAACAACCTATTCAATTTGCCATTTGGCTTAAGTAACACGACTGAAAGCTCATTGTGTTGAACTAACCTCCAATCCCACTAGATCTATGTTTTAGTCCATTATCCATACACTAGAGTAAAAAAAAAAAAATGACTCAAGGAGGTCCAGTGAACAGAAGTAAAAGCTAAACCACCAACACACTGTCCATGTTTCACAAGCCCACAATAAAAGCTTAGTACAAAGAGTAAGGACGTTGTTTGGTACATTTTTGTTTGTTGTAACAATAAATCTTCTAACAATAGAAAATCTGTTTATCTTCCCTCATATTGTACCATATTTGTTAGGCAAATTGTTTTGTGAGTTGATCAGCAGAGTTGATTATGGGGGATGTGCATGTGAAAAACAGCCTTTGATGGATGGAGTGTGATGATGTGGGGGAGCATCTCCCTCACAGGAACAGCAAAGCTTCTCATCATAGGCGCAATCTCAAAGCAGAAAGACATCAGGTTGAGATTCTGCTATCAGATACAATCCTATTTCTATATTCACTACTTAGGACTGAACTCTACCTCCACAACATCTCAGTGTTTAATTCCAAGGAGAGTTCCTCCTGAACAGGAAAATGGAATGAGCTGCAGTATGGACCTCAACCCCACTGCTTCTCATTCGGTTGTGTATAGTGTTCCCACGCACTACTGAGGTTCCTGGTTGTCAAAAGATTAAATCTTTAAAATAACCAACATGTCCTGTTTCTTCTCCAATCATCCAATCTAATTGTTATGATTCTGGGACGTCTGCTCTACCCTGTCTCCCTGGCTGCAATCAGCAGATCAGATGCACCTGGTGGCTGCTGCAGTGTAGTGCAACCTGTGGAATGCCAAGCACCTGTGTCTTCCCTGATATACAGGTCCTTCTCAAAAAATTAGCATATTGTGATAAAGTTCATTATTTTCCATAATGTCATGATGAAAATTTAACATTCATATATTTTAGATTCATTGCACACTAACTGAAATATTTCAGGTCTTTTATTGTCTTAATACGGATGATTTTGGCATACAGCTCATGAAAACCCAAAATTCCTATCTCACAAAATTAGCATATCATTAAAAGGGTCTCTAAATGAGCTATGAACCTAATCATCTGAATCAACGAGTTAACTCTAAACACCTGCAAAAGATTCCTGAGGCCTTTAAAACTCCCAGCCTGGTTCATCACTCAAAACCCCAATCATGGGTAAGACTGCCGACCTGACTGCTGTCCAGAAGGCCACTATTGACACCCTCAAGCAAGAGGGTAAGACACAGAAAGACATTTCTGAACGAATAGGCTGTTCCCAGAGTGCTGTATCAAGGCACCTCAGTGGGAAGTCTGTGGGAAGGAAAAAGTGTGGCAGAAAACGCTGCACAACGAGAAGAGGTGACCGGACCCTGAGGAAGATTGTGGAGAAGGGCCGATTCCAGACCTTGGGGGACCTGCGGAAGCAGTGGACTGAGTCTGGAGTAGAAACATCCAGAGCCACCGTGCACAGGCGTGTGCAGGAAATGGGCTACAGGTGCCGCATTCCCCAGACCTGGGCTACAGAGAAGCAGCACTGGACTGTTGCTCAGTGGTCCAAAGTACTTTTTTCGGATGAAAGCAAATTCTGCATGTCATTCGGAAATCAAGGTGCCAGAGTCTGGAGGAAGACTGGGGAGAAGGAAATGCCAAAATGCCAGAAGTCCAGTGTCAAGTACCCACAGTCAGTGATGGTCTGGGGTGCCGTGTCAGCTGCTGGTGTTGGTCCACTGTGTTTTATCAAGGGCAGGGTCAATGCAGCTAGCTATCAGGAGATTTTGGAGCACTTCATGCTTCCATCTGCTGAAAAGTTTTATGGAGATGAAGATTTCATTTTTCAGCACGACCTGGCACCTGCTCACAGTGCCAAAACCACTGGTAAATGGTTTACTGACCATGGTATCACTGTGCTCAATTGGCCTGCCAACTCTCCTGACCTGAACCCCATAGAGAATCTGTGGGATATTGTGAAGAGAACGTTGAGAGACTCAAGACCCAACACTCTGAATGAGCTAAAGGCCGCTATCGAAGCATCCTGGGCCTCCATAAGACCTCAGCAGTGCCACAGGCTGATTGCCTCCATGCCACGCCGCATTGAAGCAGCCATTTCTGCAAAAGGATTCCCGACCAAGTATTGAGTGCATAACTGTACATGATTATTTGAAGGTTGACGTTTTTTGTATTAAAAACACTTTTCTTTCATTGGTCGGATGAAATATGCTAATTTTGTGAGATAGGAATTTTGGGTTTTCATGAGCTGTATGCCACAATCATCCGTATTAAGACAATAAAGGACCTGAAATATTTCAGTTAGTGTGCAATGAATCTAAAATATATGAATATTAAATTTTCATCATTACATTATAGAAAATAATGAACTTTATCACAATATGCTAATTTTTTGAGAAGGACCTGTATACTGACTCTGACAAGCAGACGGTGCCAGATTTTTGAAAGCCATCGTGTGAGTAGATATCCAGCGTTCCTTCCTGTCTGATCATTGCTCTTGACCTTGCCTTGCTTTTTTGATTTATGCCTCTGCCTGCTCCCTGTCGGACTATTTGGATTTTGGTTGTCGACCTTGTTTCCTGCATCTGGTTTATGCCTCTACCTGCCCCTTGCCTGACGCCTCTTGTTCCGATCGTTGACCCTGTTTCTGTCCTTGGATTATTGAGCCAGCCTAGCCCTCGGATTATTCAGCCTGGAGTCACTTCTTACCTGTGCTGTGGAGATCACCGCCTGCCGCCCACTGAGGTTTCCCCTCTGGGTTTCAAGTTCCACTCAAGACAAAAGCAGGTTGGTGACTTTTCTGATTCCTGCAAAATCTGGAGAGACTACATGTCACTAATCCCCCTTTCTGCCTCAGTAATTCCTGGAAGCTGTGAGGAGTGTTACCTGTGTGACGTTTTCCTGTGGCTGAATAAACCTTTTAAACTTTCAGTACTTTGTCTGGCTGAATCTTGGGTCCGCCTTTTTCTGATTCATAGCACTAATAAACAGCACTCACCAAGAGTCAGAAGCAGACAAACTGTTTGGCATAGGCAGAGAGGATTTGTCAGGTCTTTCATGGGTCTTTCAACCCACATATTCAACACTGCTGCTCAACACCAATGCGTTTTGTACACCAAATCATTCAAAAGGCTTCTTCAGTTCTGCAAAACAGTTGGACTATTTGTTTGTGTAGTTTCTCCAATGTAGAGGTCTAAGAATTCCTTGCTGGACTGGACTCCATATACCACACAGCTGAGCTTGTGTTTGGATGTTTTATTCTTGGGATGAACCAGCCTCTAAGTGTTGTGGAGTTTAAAATGCACCAGAAAAGTATTCTTGTAAAATATCCTTCTTGGTTTCCAGCCATACAGGTAATGACAGTTTTGGCACACCCATTTGTAGAAGTTGCCCTTGTATATAAATTATGTAATGGAAAAACAGAGATCCAACAGAGTGCAAATCGGGTCAGGGTGAAGTTACTTAGTAAGAGCCTACGACAGGCCTATCTCACCATCGAAGCCCTTTCATATTTTACCAAATCGTCCAGAAATTTTCAGGTCTTTTTCTTACCTCAGCTATAGAAGTTTGCAGTTTCATTGAATAGCTGCAGGTAATTCAACAGAAGAAGACCAAAGAATAAAAACTGTCAGGGAAGAAACAAAACAGAAGGCAGTAGAAGCTTGTTCACTATCTCACAGACCCTTAGCTCCAGTTATTCCTATTTAAATTTGCAGCTAATTTTGGTTTACCTTAAAAGCAAGCCAAACATAACCCTTTTGATCATCTTTTTGACATCAAACATGTGTCACCTCTCTTGTACAATCAAACAACAATAAATGAGGTCTAAATGCAGTTCTTGCAAAGTTGTCAAAGAGCAGTTGAAATGGTTTCAGCATAATAAACAAATCAGAAATGTCAGAAGTGTTTGCCATGCAAATTTAACATGCGTTCCTGCTTTGTCTTCCACAAGTTTCTTTAATCCTCCTCCGTCTGAAGTCGGAGTGAAAAGAAATAGACAAAGGTTTGTTATCTAGCTGGCAGGTCTTCTGGAACTGATGCTGCTAATTGACACTTGCAAGATTTGTAAGTCAGAGCAAAAGCAAATCTGTCATAAAACTTTAATGATCAAACAATAGTAGCACTGCTGTCTCCTGGCTTATGTGAGCAAACTGGATCAACAGTCCAAGGTGCAAATTAAAAACATTAAAAGTACGGCTACGTTTGGCCCTTTAGAACATTTTCCAGGAATTATGTGGCAGATGTGTATTTATATACCCCTAATATTGTTGCTTTGGAATGATTCTGCATCAGCTTTTTATTCTTTCAAGTATGCACATTTATAGAGCTCAGTTAAACTCCAGTCAAATTTAGAATCTGTGAAAACAAACAGAAATTGGTGTCCATAGATGTACTCTATCACATTGGACTAAGCTTTGGCTTTATAAGGCAAGGCAAGTTATTTATATAGCACATTTTAGTAACAAGACAATTCAAATCCCTTTACATGAATAGATCATAAGAAAGGAAAACACATTATTTACTGTTAATAATTTGCAGAAGTTTCAGTCTAAGAGTACCTTAGTAAATAGAAAATGCAGTTTTTAAAGGACAATTTAATTGTCATTCAACTATCTCAACTAAACCCTATGTAAAAAAAAAAAATCTCCCCTTGTTAAATGATAAATTTCATTTTAGTGATTATATTTTTTGGACAGCAATGTTCAAACATCGCTTTGATAGAAGGAACCTGTCTCACAAAATGAGGTAGGCTAATAGACCGGAGATGAAAAACAAAGTTATTTATATCAGTCTAGTTTACAAAGCCATTGCTGAGGCATTTGGGTTCCCTGGACAGGTCGCCATTCCATCACAGACACAGAGGACAAACAACTATGCACACACCCATGGCAATTTAGAGAGACTAATTAAAGACCCTGGTCCTGGAGTTGAACCTAGGACCTTCTTGCTGCAAGGCAACAGTGCTACCAAGTGCACCACCATGCAGATCCCAAAGTGCTATTATCCACAGTTGCAGAAAACACAGTGGTGAAACTTCCCAGGAGTAAACGGCCACCAAAATTACTCAAAGAGCAAATCAATGACTCATCTAGGAGTAGGGATGGGTACTGAATTCAGTACTTTTATAGGTACCGACTGAATTCTGTCTGTACTGCCAAGTACCTATTCCCGTAAAATCAAATGGTACCATGTTTCGGTACCTAAATTCATCATTGTGACACTGAGGGAGTGGAAGTGTGGGCAATTTTCCATGCTGGGCTTGAATACAGCATTGCACACACAAGAGTGTATTGACATCAGTAGCCGCTGGTACCTTCAACAAAGCATGGCTGCTAGCAAGCGCTCAAAAGTATGGCTCCACTCTTTAAAATGATGTAAAGCTTTAAAGTGTGACAAATAAATTATATTATATATACCAAAAAATAAAGAATCCTCACTGAGAGCAAAGTGTCCCGAAGTCAAATTCCTTGTTTGTCTGTACAAATGTGGCAATAAAGCTGATTCTCAAAAAAGTAAAAACAGAATCTATGAGGGGGTAAATACTTTTACAGACTTGCAGCTGTAATTGCATCAAAATGTGGCCGAATACAAAATACACGCCACATTTCTTGGGAATTGTTAAAAAAATCTAAAGATCATGTTTGTTTTTCTTTATGCTGTGCAATTTCCTCCATATGATAAATTTACTCCTTTTAGAGAAATACAAAATCCCAATAAATTACATGGAAGGTTGTGATAGTAGCGTGACAAAATGTGAAAAAAACACATGAAGAATGTTTTTCCGTTTTGCACTAACCCCAAAAAGTAATTTTCAGTCAGGGAGCAGCATCTAATAAAGTGAAGCCAAATTTTCCACACACGTGTCTAGTCTCCCTCTTTATTTAAGTCAATCCTTTTCTTGTTCTACATCCCTGACTCTTCCCACCCCACCTGCTACTGCTGCTTACTGGACTCCTCTGAAGAAGGCTCATCTAAGAGTTCCAGAAAAACTCGATACATTTTTTCTTTTAATGGTCGGAAGAAATGCGGGAGCTTCTTCCCAGGCGCTTTGATGCAAGCCTTTGCATCTAACCCCCTTCACAGAAAGTTAGAGTTCAGTTCCATGAAGGCTGCATGCACTTATCTGAATAATTCTTTGGAGACTCATCTTTGGTGGAGGACTATCAAAGCAAGTCTTCAAAACGGGATTTTATTATGTGCTGGATTTCACAGCCAAGCGATATGCACAGACAACCTGCTTTTTTTCGCCCTACAGCAAGCGTGATGGATGGCTGTGCAGCTGCTAAAAGACAGAAAAAAGAAAGCAACAGACAGCTGCATTAAATATACAAAACTCAAACACACACACACAAACACAAACACACTCAGTTGCAGAGCAAACCTGCATGAGGATCAAGAGCAAACTAAATAGCCTGAAAGAGTAGGATTGCTTCTAATTGGAATGCCAACATTCAGAATTCCAATGATACTGAATGCCTTTTAACATTCACTTGATAGGCAAAATGCCCTCTGTAGGTGTTACCTGAACTGGGTTTCAGAACACTGTCTCCCACTTTTGACCTTTGAAGAAATGATTGTCATTTGACGGATGTTATTTGGGGAAAATTACAGATGAAACACTAGGAGCTTTGAGTCCACCTGCCTCACCTCGGACGAAAAACATTTAATCTTTTGAGTAAATGAAATGAGAAGGCTCTGGGTATCTGCATGTGATTCAGAAAAAAATACCTATCAATTAAAGCCAAAGCCAGGCCGATGTTTAGCTAATCACTGAGCCAATTTTGTTTTATTCTCCAACATGACCTTCCTCGGGTAATGTCTGAATGGCCGCACCAGTTTCATGAGTTTGATAAGATGCTTTTCTTTCACTGCCTTTTTTAGCTTGGCATGCCGTTTTCCATCGCACCTCTGCCACCCACATGCGGCACCTTGCAAAAAGCATTCTCACCCCTTGAACCTTTCTACATTTTGTCACATTACAACCATAAACCTCAGTGTGATATAATTGTGAAGCAAAAGGAAAATGATGCATGATTTTCAAACACATTTACAAATAAGACTGAAATGTATGGTATATTTATGCTTTCAGACCACCTACATCATAAGTTTGTAGACACCACTATTGTGCAAATATAGCTGCAAGCCTTTTGTGGGTATCTCTCTACTAGCTTTGCCAATGTACACAATGACATTTTTGACAATTCTTTTTTGCAAAACAGCTTCTAGTAATGGAGATTCTTTTAGAGAATATTTTGACTCTTCAGAGTTTTATGTTGGTTAAATTACTTTATTACCTACAGCAATGTAATTATGTACAATTTGAATTACTTACTTAAAAAATTTATGTTTTTCTTATTTCATATATGTTCATTATATAAATATGCCTTTATTTGTTACATAGTGCCACAAAAAGTACATTTGTGTTTGTGTTGTCTCTCCTTGTGGTCTCTTGCTCTGTTTCTCTCTCGTCTCGCCCACCCTCCTGTTCTCCTGTTTGTGTGTGCTATGTGTGCAACTGCAGCCCCTCCCCCCTGTGCTTAGCGCAGACAGAGACAACATAAAACATATTGAGTAATCATGTGAAGAGAAAAAAAAGTGAAAGAGAACGGGGGCAGAAAAAAACCGGCACCCGATCAGGAGCTCCCGTCGTTCACTTCAAAGTGCCGGCTCTCAGCGCCGTTTCGTTACTAACAGCTTCAGCTCAGTAAAACTAAATGGAGAGCATCTGTGAACAGCAGTTTTCCAGTCTTGTCAAAAATTGTCAGTTGAATTTAATTCCAGACTTTGACTGGGCTATTTTAAGACATGAACATGCTTTGATCTGAACTATTCCATTGTAGCTCTAGCTGCATATTTAGCTTTAGTCCTTCTGGAATATGAACCAATACCTTCCAGAAGGACAGTCGGTAGGCCCCTGCAGCATCGGACAGGTTTTCTTCCAGCAGCTTTTCTCAACTTGTAGGTCAGGACCCAAAAACGTATTCTGGAGCCATTTTTAACGGGTTGCGGACCTTTGCCTGGACAAAAACTGTTAAGAATAAAGAAATTAGCCCAGTTCATATTCCCTAACAGTAGATGCCATTAATGCATTTAATGGGAGTTGACACCCTTAACCCTTACACACTATAGAAGACCCCGCAAGATACATACACGGACATGAACCTACATAAGACAGGGTTCAAATGTTTTTTATAGATTGTTATGTTGGCCTTAAAATTAATGCTTGTTATGATTCTGGCACGTCTGCTCTACCCTGTCTCCCTGGCTGTAATCAGCAGATTAGATGCACCTGGTGGCTGCTGTAGTGTAGTGCAATCTGTGGAATGCCAAGCACCTGTGTCTTCCCTGATATATACTGACTCTGACAAGCAGACGGTGCCAGATTTTTGAAAGCCATTGTGTGAGTAGATATCCGGGGGACCTTCCTGTCTGATCATTGTTTTGACCTTGCCTTGCTTTTTTGATTTATGCCTCTGCCTGCTCCCTGTCGGACTATTTGGATTTTGGTTGTCGACCTTGTTTCCTTCATCTGGTTTACGCCTCTGCCTGCCCCTTGCCTGACGCCTCTTGTTCCGATCGTTGACCCTGTTTCTGTCCTTGGATTATTGAGCCAGCCTAGCCCTCGGATTATTCAGCCTGGAGTCACATCTTACCTGTGCTGTGGAGATCACCGCCTGCCACCCACTGAGGTTTCCCCTCTGGGTTTCAACTTCCATGCAAGACAAAAGCAGGTTAATGGCTTTTCTGATCCCTGCAAAATCTGGAGAGACTACAAGTCACTATTCCCTCTTTCTGCCTCAGTGATTCCTGGAAGCTGTGAGGAGTGTTACCTTTGTGACGTTTTCCTGTGGCTGAATAAACCTTTTAAACTTTCAGTATTGTGTCTGGCTGAATCTTGGGTCCGCCTTTTTCTGATTCGTAGCAATGCTTGAATATGTGACTCTATGGTTTAAATACTTTTATATATTCAGGGAGTAACTCCTCAGCTAAGGCTATATATCTGGAATCTTTATGAAACTAATTCTCCATTGTTGGGCCTCTTTATTTATAAAGTTGTGCAATTAAAGTACTGTTCACTCTGTTATAAAATGGTGGAGGTTTTGTGTTGGCGCACTGCCATACTGTAATATTCTATTCTACCATTCAAGCACCAAGCTACACCATGTTAGAATGTTATTGAAGTTTTCTTCCTTGATTCGGGTCATGGCTTGTCATCTAAACCTGACCAGCTGAGAACCACTGTTCTTCTAGAACTCTCCTGTATTGATTGGTCTTTACATCAACTATGGCCAGGTTTTCCTGGTAGGCATAGTTTTCCATGCTTCCACCAGCATTTATCAATATGGAGTTGATGCGCTCATGGTTATCAGTTTTCCTACAAACATAGCTTGATTTGATATGGCTTACTTTTAACGTTCATGTTAGCGTTAATGTTCAAAGCTTGGGCTATTGTTTTATAAGCTAACAATGGTTTAAATTTTTCCAAAGCTTTATCTGTTACCTATCTGATGTGTTCTTTGGTCTTTAGAAAGCTGTTGTCATGATTGTTAGAACTGTTGTTTTGTATTCTGTGATCATTTGATGTTCATCTGGCTTTTCAAGGATCAGTAAAAATGATTTGAGTGTTAGTCTTTACTTTTTTCCTCAGCAGACCTTACTTCCTTCTTGTGTTGGGTTGTGTTCTGTTTCTGGCTTTGGACACTTTTCTGGTTTTCAGTGTTAGTATCTGTTTAGCCATTCATCCTATTTGATTTCCTGACCTATCTGTGTCCTCAGAGCATGCTTCCCTTCAGCTGCAACACATTCTGTCATTTAGGCTTACCTGATCTTGGCGCCAGTATTCACCCTCCTCAGTGTATATATACTCTTCTGCTCTTCACTCCTAAGTCAGATTCTACTGTTGCCAAGACTGCTTGCTACCTATAATGCTCTTGGCCTTTACCTATGTGCAATGTTTTGTGGATTTTCCACCTTCCAATGTTTCTCCTTTTTTGCCAATTATTAAATTCAACATGAACTTTTTTGCCTGCGATGGACTAGTGACCTGTCCAGGGCGTACCCCGCCTCCCACCCAGTGACTGCTGGAGATAGGCACCAGCTTCCCTGCGACCCACTATGGAAGATGCAGTAGAAAATGACTGACTGACCTTTTTGACTCCTTTTGGGTCCTCCACAACCACAGTTCATGTAATTGGTTGCCTGGATTTTGGTCAAGGAATCATGGTTAAAAGGGGTGAATACAAACTTGGAAAAAAGTTAAGGGGTATGAACATTTTGTAACACACTGTACACCTTGCATTTATGTGGCTTCTCAAAGTGATCTAATTAACACTAGAACTCCCAGGGCCATCAATTTGATGGTTTTGAAAGTTTGACATGCCATAACTCTGGTTTATTAAAACTCTTATCTTCCTGGCATCCTGACTTTTTCTAAACCTGTGCCTTGTGTATTCCTATGTCTCTATTTAAAAAAAAAATAACAAAGTAAATAAAAGATCTAAGTATTTCTACCTCTAACTACTGCAGCCGCTATTTTGACGGCCTTATTATTTACATTGATATTTGAGTGTACATGCGAGCGTTGCCTAGCAACTGCCGGTCTAGAACGCAGTCTGAGAAGGAGATTGTTATCCTACAAATGGCTTCCAGAAGGATATTTTCTGCTCAAGAGGCATTGGAAATGCTTCATAAATTACATGATTGTGAGTCTGTGGTCCAGAGGGATTCTGATGGCTCTTGGTCAGCATTCAGTTCCACTGACAGCGGGTCAGAGAGTGAGCCTTCCCCGGTTAAAAAACACGAGTTGTCCCGTTAGCAGGAGGTTGTGGCGCATCATTTCAAGGAAGTAAAAGACTAGCCTATGTAATGATTTTATCATTTTAGGCTATAGTTTATAGATTAGTAAACTAATAACATATAAACTATAGCAACAGTGCCACAATCAGCGCAGGTTCAGAGATTGGGAGACGGGCCAGGTGCCCAGCAGTCCAGCTCATTGGCAGGAGAGAAACTAAAAAACAAGGTACTGATAATGGAAAAATAAATAAACAATAAGTTAGGTCATAGATATAGTAGCCCAGTAACAACAATCTATTCTGCGTCCCCCTTCTCCCGTTCTCTACACACCTGGGAAAGAGGAGGAAATAGGAAAGGATGGTACTGTGTGGACAGTGGTAGGGGAGCAAGAAAGTAGAGGGAGGTGTCAAAGCCAGAACGTGCTGACAGAGCGCCAGATCCAAGATGCCCAGACCGTGTTCCTCTGCTTGGTGGATGCCGAAATGCCCATCCACGTTCAGGGCTGCAGTGTGGCTGAGGCCCGCAGAGTTTTAGATGATTCCTCCTCGGACATAAGTGTGGATGAGCTGAAGGCATTTTTAGCACTAGTTTATGTCCGTGAAGTGAAAGGGGGCGTAACATGGAGCTGTCCAGCTTTTGGTCAGATTAGTAAAGCTTTTTTTTTTAAGTGTACCCACTACTCTGTATTATTTTTCAGTACTATTTTTAAATAATAATAAAACATAATAGGTTTTGATGAAATACTATTATTAATTCTTGTCAAAACCATAATTTTATAGCGTTAATGCGATGACATCATCACCGCCCTCGCATCCAGAATGCTCGCCGTCAAATTGACGGGCTTGGGAGTTCTAGTAGTGTAAGCATTCTGGGAGTCCTAGTGTTAAGAGCACTGGAAGAATTGGTCAAACAGGTTGGGAGGCTGCCAAACATCTGAGAAAAAGGAAAGCAGTCTATGTGCTGAGGTGGTGAGGGGACCTTTAATCTTCTGTTCTCCTCTTGCAGTGAGGTGGGAGACAACAGGTGTAGAAACAGAAAAAAAGAGAGAGAGAAAGAAAAATGTATGTACAAATTAACAAGAGGAAGAGAGAAAACACTCAGGTTTCATTTGTCAAAAAGCTCCTACAACTGTCAAGTGTTCACAATTAGCCATCCATTAGCAGCAGTTGTTGTTCGGCCATCTGTCCATGAACGCAGACACTGTTGTGGTAGAAGGAAATAATATGACATCCACTGATCAACACATGCAGGTTTCTGTTCTGTCCGACCCCAGTGGGAGTGACAGTTTAACTGGCATAGATGTTGCTCTAACACACGCCAGGGATGTTGCAAACAGAGAAGGAATGAGGGAGGAAGGGAGGGAAGGATGTTGGGGTCAAGCCTGCCTCCTCTCCAGTTAATTGGCCTATTTTGCAGCGTGCGCTTGACAGATTGAATTATCAAGCTGCCTCCATGGTCTGAAATTCCCCAGTAACATATCCTGGTTGACTATTAATGACCAGCTACAGCCGTCTCCTCTTCTTGCCGGGCTCTGCTACCGGGCTCTTTGTTCTGCACAAACCCTCTCCCCATCTTGGTGACTTAAAACATTAAGCAGAGAATTTCTTAGAGCCTGTGTGTTTCTTCTCATGCTGCTGGATGCTCTTTGGTCTTTCAAATGTAGTTTTCTCAAAGCATAAAAAACAAACAAAAAGCAAAAAAAAAATTCACAACTTTGAAAACAAACCTTTCAAGGAAAAAAGTTAAACTTTCAACAAAATTCTCTACTTGGAGGCTTAATTGCCTCAATACAGCTGACACTTTAGTCTTGTTCTTCAAATCTTGGGGAGGTATGGGCTGGGGCAACAGAGCAGATAATGACAAAAACTGGAAACAGGATGAGGGTTGATTTCCTATCTTTGTGCATTTCATTGTATGGATGATGTTAATGAAGAATCAGTGAGGGTGAAAAAAAGGATGGCAGAACAAAGCTGCTGTATAGCGGAGAGCCCATTAATGGCCATGTCCTGAAAGCTGTTAGACTGCTCAACCACAAACACAAGACTTCAACAATGGTTAATTTCAATATACATTGGGTGCTTGAGCAGCTCACCTTTGTAACTATTCTTCTGTCTCTTTTTTTAAGCATCTGTTTTACATCACTTTTTATGTACAGTACATTGGTGGCTGAAAGACTCTTCACAGAGTGGATGACTGAGATCTGAACACTTCAGATAGATATCATTGGCAGGTTTTGAGAGGGTCCAAAGACATCTGCTGGAGGTGATCAGGTGTAAAACATATCTGTCCTCCTTTAAATCTCTTTGACATCTGATGATGATGTATTAATATGCTAATCGTAGATATGAGGTTGTAACCTATCAGGCTATTTCTGCAGTGCCAGGAAGGATGGTACATTCCTATTCTTTTCCAGGTCTGTGGTTATTTCGAAATTAGCCTGCCCAATTCAAAATTGGGCAGATAAGCTGAACAGGGGAATTAGTACAGCCCGACCTCCCAACTTCCCTGATTTATTGCTGTGTGCTGCTGGACAGCTGGCCAAAGAAGTCCACAAGAATTGAATTTACTCTAGCAGCGAGTCCAACTATTAAACCAGCTACCTGTAAGTTACTAAATACAGTAAGTCTTACTCTATAAACAACAAAATGGCAAAAAGGGATGATATTCTGCTTGAGAAGCATGCTAACATAAAACCCAAGCTAAGTTTAGCATTCATTTGTTTTATCAATGTATCAGAACAAAAACTTCAATACATATATGTTATATATAAGGTTATCATATCTGTAACAGTTGGGAAAGTCCTAATCAGGAATTTTCTGTTCCAGATAACAACTGATACCAAGTCCTACTTCAATACATTAAAGTTAATAAAATGAATGTCATCTGCATGTCTAAAATCTTTCTAGGTTTAGGTGCAGTAAAATAACACACTGCATTTCATCAGTATGTCCCAGATTGTGAAGCATCTGGGACCTTTCTACAGTCCATCTTTACAATTGCTTCTAGATGGCTTCACTAAGTTTAAAAAAAGCCGTTACCATAACCTAACATGTCACTTCAAACATGCATAGCTTTACCATTTGTTTCTAAACATACGTACAATTTGACTCTCTTTACTCATATACCTACACTCTTCAGTAAAGTCATTCATTCATTCCTGCTCGCAATGTTTTGCAATAGCAGTTTGCTTTAGGCTAATGTTGACAATCCCTGTTCTACCACTACCCGTACCTCCTTAATTCTGCTGTTAACATTTGAATGCAGGGGAACCTATAGGGGTTGGACAATGAAACTGAAACACCTGTCATTTTAGTGTGGGAGGTTTCGTGGCTAAATTGGACCAGCCTGGTTGCCAGTCTTCATTGATTGCACATTGCACCAGTAAGAGCAGAGTGTGAAGATTCAATTAGCGGGGTAAGAGCACAGTTTTGCTCAAAATATTGAAATGCACACAAAATTATGGGTGACATACCAGAGTTCAAAAGAGGACAAATTGTTGGTGCACGTCTTGCTGGCGCATCTGCGACCAAGACAGCAAGTCTTTGTGATGTATCAAGAGCCATGGTATCCAGGGTAATGTCAGCATACCACCAAGAAGGACGAACCACATCCAACAGGATTAAATGTGGACGCAAGAGGAAGCTGTCTTAAAGGGATGTTCGGGTGCTAACCCAGATTGTATCCAAAAAACGTAAAACCACGGCTTCCCAAATCACGGCAGAATTAAATGTGCAACTCAACACTCCTGTTTCCACCAGAACTGTCTGTCCGGAGCTCCACAGGGTCAATATACACAGCCGGGCTGCTATAGCCACACCTATGGTCACTCGTGTCAATGCCAAACGTCGGTTTCAATGGTGCAAGGAGCGCAAATCTTGAGCTGTGGACAATGTGAAACATGTATTGTTCTCTGATGAGTCCACCTTTACTGTTTTCCCCACATCTGGGAGAGTTACGGTGTGGAGAAGCCCCAAAAAAGCGTACCACCCAGACCGTTGCATGCCCAGAGTGAAGCATAGGGGTGGATCAGTGATGGTTTGGGCTTCCATATCATGGCATTCCCTTGGCCCAATACTTGTGCTAGATGGGGGCGTCACTGCCAAGGACTACCAAACCATTCTAGAGGACCATGTGCATCCAATGGTTCAAACATTGTATCCTGAAGGCGATGCTGTGTATCAGGATGACAATGCACCAATACACACAGCAAGACTGGTGAAAGATTGGTTTGATGAACATGAAAGTGAAGTTGAACATCTCCCATGTTCAGATCTAAATATTATTGAGCCACTTTGGGGTGTTTTGGAGGAGCGAGTCAGGAAATGTTTTCCTCCACCAGTATCACGTAGTGACCTGACCATTATCCTGCAAGAGAAATGGCTTAAAATCCCTCTGACCACTGTGCAGGACTTGTATATGTCATTCCCAAGACTAATTGACGCTGTATTGGCCGCAAAAGGAGGCCCTACACCATACTAATAAATTATTGTGGTCTAAAACCAGGTGTTTCAGTTTCATTGTCCAACCCCTGTAGTTGCGTGGACAAAATAGAAAATGTGGTTCTGCTTCAGAAACTTATCTTAATATCGTAGTGTTTAAGCTGCATGTTCTACAGCGCTCTCTGTCTTTAACAGTAATATACTGTTGTAGTCTTGGATCGTAAGCGGAAAACCCAGACTGCATCAGTTTGCGATCTGATGGGCATCAATAGGCTAAACGTTGTTAAGAACTGGCCATTCAAACCGTGACTACATGTTTCTCTGGGATTGTGGCTGACAATACCAGAAAGAACATCGAGAATAATACTAAAAGGCAATGAAAGTTGCATTTATTCCTTATTTTGACCATCCCATTCTAAAACTTCGAGCCATTCAGAGGTGGATTTACTGGTTGGCTTTGTATTATGCCAAACAATTACGTCTTCCAGGTCCCGAACCAGCAAGGTGGCTCCAAAACGACACACTACCACCAGGATGTTCTTTTTCTGAAATAATATTGTTACCCCGTGTCTTACTTACAGTATTGGGAGTAACAGAGTAACAAAATAATGGCATTAGTAACTGTGTTACTTTTTCAGTAACAGAGTATTCTAACTAATTACTCTTCGGATTTCCATAACGCCAGTATGATGTTTATAATGTAATGTGAGTGTTTACTACAACTCAATAAGCGGGCCTAATAAGAGCACAGTCTGCTGCGGTGGAGGGATCTGCTTTTCTCCCACAGCTGCAGTGAGTGTTTTTTACAGCTCCTCAAAGAAAAAGCAGGAGGTGGGGCACGGACAAATAGCAGTATACGTCACGTCGATTGGCTGACAAGGCATCGGGTAGGCGGTTTTTCGCCACACAGACAGCAAGAGAAAAACAAGACGATGGAGGGAAGTCTTGTAAATTCAAATGCAGCGTTCGAAAGTAGGAAGAATAGGCAAAATTTCACGTTCGCTGAAGTTAAAGGCAAAAATGTGTTACGTTATGTCCAGGAACAAATAAATTATCCACGTCCGTGACCAGCAAATCCAACCTTATGAAGCATCTCGCATCGTCTCACCCTTCCACAACACTTGTGGCAACCAACCTGAGCCTTGCTGCGACCAACGCGGGCTCCGACAATCCTACACCATGCAAACAGAAAAGGCTTATTTTTCTGGTCAGCAACTTGTAACATCCTTTTAGATTCTAAAAAGTAACTGAATAGTTACTTTGTCTAGAAACTAGTTACTTTGATAGTGCAGTAACTGTGTTACTAACTCAGCTGCTTTTTGGGAGAAGTAACTAGTAACTATAATTTACTTTTTTAAAGCAACGTTCCCAAAACTGCTTACTTATCATTAGATCAATGACGCAGACCTTGACTAAAAGCTAACCCCCAGCTAACTGAGGTCTTTGATGTCCACTTTGAATATTCGTTTCCGGCCAGTCACTCCTAGGAAGCTGTTCTATGTTTTTTTCATTTGTGGATAACGATTCTCACTGGGGTTCGCTGCAGTCCCAAAACCTTAATATGGCTTTTGTAACCTTTTCTAGACAGATGGATGTCAGTGACTTTGTTTTTCATGTGTTGTTCAACATCTTTAGTTTGAAACCTCTATTGTCCAACAGATTCTTTTAAAGTGATTTCTTGATTTAAAAGCTTGTGCAGTAATCAGGCCTGTGTGGCCAATAGACTGAATTCAACTCTCCAGGAAACTTGGTTAGTTTTACCTGTTATTTAAGGGGGAAGATTACTTTAACACACAGGGTCAAGTTGGTTTGGATAGCTTTTTTCCTCAATAAGCAAAATCAACATTTGAAAAGTGTGTTTTGTCATACTTGTTTGATGATCTGAAACATTTCAGTCTGACAAATTACTAAAAACAACAGTTTTTTTAGGGGGGAACACGTTTTCTCAGCACTGTATTTAGCTAATAATGGTTTTTCATTTTTTTCCTTTCAGTTAAATTCTGAGATGTTTTCCACCGTTGCTCGAATTCTCTTTGGTTGAGCTCCCAAGGTCACCGCTGCAGGAAAAAAAAGTCTCATAAAATGAAACTGAAACCCTTGGCAGGGGTTGGAAAAGCACAAAGGCAAAGAGCTCTTATTGGATTTCTGGAAATCCACTCTTTAAATTTGAGTCAGTCAACATAAATCTGTGTTAAACAGAGTCTCTGCAAAATGACCAGCACTTTATGGAGTGGTGTTTTATCCGCAGCTCAACCTAGCAATTAAAAGCAGCCACAGCATGCTGTTCACAGCCAGTCTGAGGTCCAATCAGACTAAAATGAAATGCTGAAAAGACACCCTTTTGTCCAGGCTGGCATATTTCTCAGTGTGAAACTGAGGCAGCTATAATGGTCATGATGGTGCAATGTCCTGCTGTGGCTAAAACCAGGCTGCCTGCTGGTTTCCTGACATTACTGTGTTATCAGTGCTTACCATCGCAAGCACCAGTCAAATGCCCCCAAAAATAACTTACACAAATGTATATATCGACATAATGACTCACATACAATGCAAACACTCTTGCTGTCTCTCAGAGATACTGACGTGCACGCATCGCTCCACACATCACACGAGGACAACAAATAGGCTTCCTTTTATTCGCCCACTTTCACATGTGCACAAGCTCACAGCTTGTATGTGGGCCATTGTGTGTGTGACAGAGAGTTGTATCGGTAGTTATCTGTGTATGCGCGGTCGGTATGTGTCGTCTTAAAATGCCAACTGTGGGTGTTTAACTTGAAGATAAGATATTGAAAGATGTGAAGGCAAAGGCTCGCAGACTTTGGGACACACTGTGTGTCAAGATAAAAGCACAGACGAGGTGTGTGTGTTGGGGGGTTTTCGTCAACCTTAAAAAGCAAGACAATTTGAGGGGAAAGTTACAAAAGAATATGATTTATTTTTTTTGGGGGGCTTGTCCCTCTGATAAGACATTCACCATGATAAATCTTACCTGACCCTCAGGATTTTTGATCCTTCTCTAACTTAGTAGCACTCATATTAAGCTTACAAAGTTGATGCTGATAGACTGCTGAGCCCAAAAGAGATCTTTGTTTTCTTTGCTGGACTAATTCAATAAAATACATATTTTATTCTGGTCCTCTTCCTCTGTATCAGCTGTAAATCCAGAGTTTCCAAAGAGTGTCCTACTGACTGATGGGCCAGTTTGTGCAAATTCAGTTAAACTTTCAATTCTTCACAGTTTGTCAGATATTGACATACGATCCATGAAGGTGGTTGCAAGTTACAGCTAATCACACTTTAGAGCTAAAAGATTGCCGGTCAAGGGTTCATGTCAACATTAAGGAGATACACTACCAGTCTGGTAGTGTTTGACTGGTGTGCACATGCAATCCCCACTTCATTTTAGGAGCATGGCATTATGTTATAAGTACTGCAAAGTTCTGTTGAAAGGTTAGAAAGATTTACTATATTACTGTATTAGCTAATGTTCTTGGTGTTAAGTATAAATCTGTTATTAGATCTGGCAAAACCAAAGCTGATGTCCAGCATCCTAAAACAACTTTAAGCTCAAAAATATTATAGTGGTTTATGTACACATTTTTAAATTAAATTTAAACCCTCACCATGTTTGCAATGGACGTTATTTACTCAGAAATCATTGATTACTTACAATGGAGATGGAGGTGAATTATCCGATAAGAAGCTGTGAAAGCAATGACATCATCATCTATGCTTTCTTGAAATGTTAAAGGGACAATATGGTTCATTTTGTTTGACTCTTTCGGACCAGTTATAACAGCATTTTACGAGTAATCCAATGCAGTTTCAAAAACCTGGGTCCTTGAAGCAAGTTAAACCCTACTGTCTGTAGAATTTGTATGAAAACGACCTTGTCATAGTTTTTGAGAGCTTTTTGACACACACGCAGAAACTTCCAGGATACAGAACAATCTATTAGAATCTTTTATTTAGAAAAGATAACGCTTCATCAGCGGATGGGTTCTGGAATGGTTCAGACACATCACTAGGAGAGAAGACAACAGAAGGTGAGAGTGGGAGGGGGAACCAGAATCCAGAGCGCGGGCAATCCAGGAAGCGATGAAGGCAGAGAGAGTGGTTCGTTGGAAGGTGGACAGGCTAGGCAGCGAAACGATTAGGAAACCTGGTAGTGTCCGAGCCGGCTGCAATCTGGAGGCGTGGAGGTTCCAGGGGAGGCAAAACAGTCAGGAGTTCTGGAAGGCACCTTGACAAAGGATCAGAACTGAAAGTTAGCAAAGTCACAAAAATAGAAAGGCAAAAAACGTGAGGTACTAGAGGTACCCCTATTTTCAACACTCAAGCTTTGAATGAACGGCAGCTCATTCCTCTTAAGCTTCTCGAACAAACCTGATCCATCACAGGTGCGGCAAAGACAGCCTCGAAGCTCGCCCACCAACAGAAACTGCTCTCAGGGAAAATCAGTCACAGTTACCGCACTAACCTGGATTCTGACAGACCTGTTGCCTGTGTTGCTAATCTAGTTAGTTTGCTAAATTAGCAAATGTTATAAAACAAATGAGTTATGGTTGACCAACTTATTTGCAGTTTTATTTAGCACGCACACATATTCCAACTGTAGTCTCTACACAAAATTGCCAATTTTGTTCTTTTTACTGGACAACTGGCATGAGGCCTTAGTAAAGAAAAATGCTAATTGTAATTAAGATTACTCTAACAAGCCATTAGCAAGATTCACTGATATTCTTCTTCCGAAAACTTTCTTTTGTGCCAGTCTCTCTTTATGTGCTTTCTCTGTTTGTCTTTATTATTGAAAAAAAAAAAAAAAAAACAAGCCAACAACCAACTTTCACTAAATCCAAGTGCAAACAAAATGTGTGCATGTTTGAATATACAGTGCCAGCCAAACATTTGGAAACATCTCTGCATTCAAAGTTGGTGAAGGCTCTGTGTTTCTCTGCTGAATATTCTAAATTATTCAGTGCAGTTTTATGCATCTAGGTTACAATATACTACAACGCTAAGTACCTTTAGCCCTACATGAGCCATATGAACCTTTGCACAACTATGCATGCAGTTAAATAAAGTGGACATATGAGGAGAACAAACATGGAAAATGTATATTTATTAAGCCACCTTTATCACGTTTGCTATGATGTACAATGAGAGACAGGTTGAGAAGAAAAATGTAACATTAAACCTCGGGGAAGGTTTTTAGCAATAAAATCTAATCTGTCTCTGCAGTGTCAAATTTATGGTAACTTATGCACACAAACGTATGTCTATAATGCATTGATTACCATGTCAGATTATCTGGATAATGTTGAACGTTAGTAGGGAAACAATAATGCCTCCGAGCAGGGCAAACAATGATTTGGTGAAAAACAGAGTCACAGAGCCATTAACAAAAATGAATTAAAAAGACTTTGAGATAGGGCTGCACAGTGGCGCAGTTGGTAGCCCCATTCCCTTGCAGCAAGAAGGTCCTGGGTTTGACTCCCGGCTGGTGGTCTTTCTGCAATGAGTTTGCATGTTCTCTCCGGGTACTCCGGCTTCCTCCGACAGTCCAAAAACATGACTGTTAGGTTAATTAGTTTCTCTAAATTGCCTTGCATTAATGTGTGTGTGCGTGGTTGTTTGTCCTGTTAGTGTCTGTGTTGCCCTGTTGGCGACCTGTCCATGGTGTACCCTGCCTGCCCACAGACTGGTGGAGATAGGTAGTTTCCCACAACCCACTATGGAAGAAGTGGTAGAAAATGAATGACTGACTGACTTTGAGATAAGTTGTGAACTTCAATCTTTTAAATATCTGGCTAATGCTTTTGATGAGAAATTTAATCCTACTGATTCCGTTTCTTGCCTATCAGATTTCTTACAGACAGTGACACAAAAAAATAAAATAAATGAAAAGTAGTGCTAGCAAAGCAGAACACTCCGATTCTTCCTATGATTAAATTAATTATGACACAGTGGAACCAAGAAGGATATATCTCAATCTCAGAATGCTTCTTACCCACACTTATGAATGTCATATATACTCCGCAAAGGTCAGTCAGTCTTGGTGGCTTGTTGGACACACACAAGACCAGCACACATACAAACACACCCACACACATGCAAATCTTTCCTAAAGTAGAGCACAAGATTATCCCCTATCTCTTTATATTAAGCAGACAGTTCCCACAACCCAGCTATAGTGTAGAAAGGGCCCATGGCACCCTATTACCAGTGACACCACCATACTCGAGAACCTTAAAGCTACACACAGTGCCAGAAAGGAAGCCTAACACAGAGTCAAAATGCAAAGCTAGCATAACAAAGAAGCAATGACAAACAGAAGGAAATGGTATGACAGGAGCAAAATGAAGTTGATTGAGTACCAGAGTGGTGTCAACACAAAGAACCAACCCGACAATAACAGGGGCATTAGAAAACAGTCAGCAAAATAAAAGAGTGCTTAAGAAAATGATTCTGGGTGAAAAAAAACAAAACATTTGTTTTACTTTAGGGAACATGCAGGGAAAACAGCCTTTAAGCATTTGAGATACCACTGAGCAAAAATAGTTTACTTTAAATAATTTCTATGTCATTAAATTAAAAACTGAAAACTCTAATGAGCTTGAATATATGCAAGCTAAGATGTTTTGAACGGTTTCCCCTGCTTCCTCCACAGAATACTTCAACCGAATTGCAGTATTGATTTCCAGGCATTTGAGAGTATCATAAGTGGCTTTTTGACACACAGGAACTCAGCTTAGTGTGTGTGTGTGTGTACGTGTGTAAGCGTGTGCATATGTCATTGGGATCCTTTTTATTCCTATATATATTTGGTGTGTCTGAGCCTCTCTGTGCATGTAGTACAAGAACAACTAGGAAGGGGTGTGTGTCCCAGTGTGTAGCCATTGTGGCTGGCTGCGGCAGCAATGGTTTTTCCTCGGCATAACTGTGTACAGTTGTTGAGACAGTCATTACTGTGACAGATGAGCCGAGGCTCGTTGCACTTTTTTTTCTCTTCTCTCAACAGGCAGATGTCTGCTCTTTATCTCCGTCTGTTGCCTTTTGTGTCGCCCTGCCACGCTTTTGCAGGGATATTCTCTGAGTCAATTAGCTAACGAGCAGCTAACGAGCAGATAAGGCCAATTAAGATAATAGTGATTGTGATGATGGTAATTATGACAATGACATTGGTGAGCCACCAGGTCAGCTTTAGGAAAGCAAATGATTCCAAGGCAGACAAAGAAAAAAAACAACCTTCTGATGACTGTAGAACACAAAGAAAGATTTCAAGCATTGTTTTAGTGTTCAATGACCAAAGTGACATGAAAAGTTATTTTCTTTCTTGCAGATTTCTCCTGGTTGTGCTTTTTTGTCACGCTTAAATGTTTCAGATCATCAAAATAATTTTAAAAGACCAAGATAACCTGAGTGAAAACAGCTTTTTGTATTTAAACAATGATTTCATCTACAGGTCCTTCTCAAAATATTAGCATATTGTGATAAAGTTCATTATTTTCCATAATGTCATGATGAAAATTTAACATTCATATATTTTAGATTCATTGCACACTAACTGAAATATTTCAGGTCTTTTATTGTCTTAATACGGATGATTTTGCCATACAGCTCATGAAAACCCAAAATTCCTATCTCACAAAATTAGCATATTTCATTCGACCAATAAAATAAAAGTGTTTTTAATACAAAAACGTCAACCTTCAAATAATCATGTACAGTTATGCACTCAATACTTGGTCGGGAATCCTTTTGCAGAAATGACTGCTTCAATGCTGTGTGGCATGCAGGCAATCAGCCTGTGGCACTGCTGAGGTCTTATGGAGGCCCAGGATGCTTCGATAGCAGCCTTTAGCTCATCCAGAGTGTTGGGTCTTGAGTCTCTCAACGTTCTCTTCACAATATCCCACAGATTCTCTATGGGGTTCAGGTCAGGAGAGTTGGCAGGCCAATTGAGCACAGTGATACCATGGTCAGTAAACCATTTACCAGTGGTTTTGGCACTGTGAGCAGGTGCCAGGTCGTGCTGAAAATTGAAATCTTCATCTCCATAAAGCTTTTCAGCAGATGGAAGCATGAAGTGCTCCAAAATCTCCTGATAGCTGCAGCATTGACCCTGCCCTTGATAAAACACAGTGGACCAACACCAGCAGCTGACACGGCACCCCAGACCATCACTGACTGTGGGTACTTGACACTGGACTTCTGGCATTTTGGCATTTCCTTCTCCCCAGTCTTCCTCCAGACTGTGGCACCTTGATTTCCGAATGACATGCAGAATTTGCTTTCATCCGAAAAAAGTACTTTGGACCACTGAGCAACACTCCAGTGCTGCTTCTCTGTAGCCCAGGTCAGGCGCTTCTGCCGCTGTTTCTGGTTCAAAAGTGGCTTGACCTGGGGAATGCGGCACCTGTAGCCCATTTCCTGCACATGCCTGTGCATGATGGCTCTGGATGTTTCTACTCCAGACTCAGTCCACTGCTTCCGCAGGTCCCCCAAGGTCTGGAATCGGCCCTTCTCCACAATCTTCCTCAGGGTCCGGTCACCTCTTCTCGTTGTGCAGCGTTTTCTGCCACACTTTTTCCTTCCCACAGACTTCCCACTGAGGTGCCTGGATACAGCGCTCTGGGAACAGCCTATTCGTTCAGAAATTTCTTTCTGTGTCTTACCCTCTTGCTTGAGGGTGTCAATAGTGGCCTTCTGGACAGCAGTCAGGTCGGCAGTCTTACCCATGATTGGGGTTTTGAGTGATGAACCAGGATGGGAGTTTTAAAGGCCTCAGGAATCTTTTGCAAGTGTTTATAGTTAACTCGTTGATTCAGATGATTAGGTTCATAGCTCGTTTAGAGACCCTTTTAATGATATGCTAATTTTGTGAGATAGGAATTTTGGGTTTTCATGAGCTGTATGCCAAAATCATCCGTATTAAGACAATAAAAGACCCGAAATATTTCAGTTATTGTGCAATGGATCTAAAATATATGAATGTAAAATTTACATCATGACATTATGGAAAATAATGAACTTTATCACAATATGCTAATATTTTGAGAAGGACCTGTATGAAGGGAGAAAACAGTCCCTGTAAAGAAGGAACTGCTCCTCAACCCAATAACTGGTTTTGTCACCCTTAGCAACAACTGCCATCGAGCATTTGACATAACTGGCCATGAATCATTATATTGCTGTGGCAAAACTTTGGTCCAATCTTATTTGGAGAATTGTTTCAGATCAATTGTTTTAGATTTTTTTGCTTGAACAACATGATTACATTCATGCCACAGCAACTTAATCGGATTAAATCTGGAGGTTTAATAGGGTACTCCAAAACCTTCATTCTACTTTAATTTTGTCTAGCAGTGTAACTTATTTATTTATTATACTATTTATTATTTTTTATTTGTTACACATGGTGTTTCACATTAAGATTCTGATTTATGTTCTAACCTTTGTTTTTCTTTAAGCATATCCTTTTTAGCTCCTTTTGCTGTGCTGGTTGTGCACATTTATTTATTCTTGTTATTTTGCCTAAATCGTCATCAACTATTTTTTCTCTTTGTCTCTCCCAAAGGCCTTTGGTAAATCTTTCTTTCTTTGTATTATTCTTCTTGTATTCAATTTTTGCATTGATAATCATTGGACTTATTATTTTCCAAATTAAACTTGTGTTAATCTTAATTTCTGCTCTTCATCTGTTCTTTCTCATGACATCCGGACTAAGGTGAGGTTGAGGCCGCAAGGATATCAGTGATAGGATTATTTTACCTCAACAATCCTTTCTAGCTCCTTTTGCTGTGCTGGGTGTACACATTTGTTTATTCTTGTTATTTTGCCTAGATCGTCATCAACTATTTTTTGTCTTTGTCCTCAACAATCAAACAGGACAGCTTGAGCTTAAGGTCATTAACTGATGGCCTTGGGGTAATTTTTATGAGTCAGCCACTTCTGGGAAGGGTCACAACGGTTCCACGAGTTATCCATTTGTGGACAATGGCCCTCTCTTTGGAGTTCCTTTCCATACTGATAGATGTCACCGAATTTATTTATGTTCTGTTCTTCAATTTCATCCGATGGGTATGATGCTTTTGATATCTTTTATCCTGCTTAATGGAAGAAAGGTAGACATGGTGAACAGATTATATTAAAGCAATGTTTTAATTTAATAGGTCTAATAGTGATAAGGCCTTGGTGTGGCTAGTAAAATTTAACTCATCTTTCCAGAAATGTGGTTAATATAATCACATTGACTTCAGCAAGGTATAGTTGTGACAGTTTGGAAGGTGGAAACCAAACAGAGCAGTTAGTCAGAAATAGATGCATTAATAGGTGTGGGTTAAAACTAATGAAACTCGCATATTTTTTTAAAAAGCCAAAGCTATAGGAAAACATGTTTGCTCTCTGTCTGCTCATCTACGAATCACCCCAGTTTTAAGAGCTTATAGTGGTGATGGAAGGGCTAAAGCGCCTCAGGACGGGCTACAGGGGGAGGGTTTTTGAGTGTGTATGTGTGTGTGTGTTTGCCTGCAGGCATTGGACGGTTTCTCCTCAGAGGATAACAAATGTGAAATGATCATTTCTTTTCTGTGAAAATAAACACAAATATATAAAAAGCTTCAATAGGAAATAAACACCACTTCTGCAGGATAGCAGTGTTTAAAATTCAGCAAGCATATTTTAAACAACATATTCAATTCAAAAAATAAGAATGCTCTTTTCATCTGGCTTCTACTCTGCCACTTTAGGTATAGACACACACACACACACACACACACACACACACACACACACACACACACACACACACACACTGATCTGTAATGCCCATAACTTTCTTTATAACCCCTTTAAGCTACACAAAAACACAGTAAGTGTCTCGGTTTAGAAATTGGATATGTCAAATGCTCACTCTGGCGTGAAATACATAATAGTGAGAAATTTTCTCCCTTCCTCCTCTTCTCTTTATTTTCACCTTCTTAGGTTTGCCATAGTCCACAGTGGCACCTCAACCCTTGTACTGCAGGTCTCATTGTGTTCCTGGTGGACTCTTTAGCCAAACTCTAACAGTTGTCAGTAGTCTGTTCTTCAACACACCATTAGTGTGATTGCAGGAATGATGAGATCCTTTACTGGTTATTACCTACAAACACAGTACTTTCAAGGAGCAATATATAAAATCATTATAACCACTAATTTAGTTTTCATTGTTTAATTGTTCTAAGGTTACTGAATCCAATTATATTATTATGCACCTGAAATTGTTTTGTTGCAACAAAAACAGGCACTCAGAGGCACAAATATTTTTAAGTTTTATTTTCAGTTTTTCCTGTTTCAGTCTTGAAAGAACTCTTCTCTATATACGTAGTGTTGCTAAAAAAATGGTATCTTCTTGACTGGTTCAGGCTAAGCATGAAAATCAACCACTGTCGTCAATTCTGGTTTTTTAAAAGAAACCAAAAAAAAAATATGTTCCTTGGTTTACCTGACCACCGTTATTCCATTGTCATCTTCAAACATCACGACACGTACAAGTAGAAAGTTACCTTGGAGAAGCTGAGGGATATGGATGTTTTACCTCAATAAATTTCCGGGCCGATCATAGGAGTTTGGTTGTCTGGTTCATGTATGCTCTGTGTCCACATGCAGGGTTTAATTATCAAGGATATATTTTTTTTTCTGTACTGCTCTGCAACAGTGGTACAGCTAATAACATTCTGACAGCACCCTAGTAAGTGTCAGCAGCAGCAGACACTGTGGTGCTTAATTAATGACGAGTATTGCTAACCGCGTGTAATTTGACCATTTTGACTTTCCTTATGTCCAACACTCGACTGTCATGATTTATCAGGGACCCCACGCCTTTTCATCTGGTTGAGAAAACAACCAGGCAGGTCCTCACACTACTGTAAGTCCTCATTACCCTTTATTCTTGCATTGCTTTGGTTTGGAATTACTTGGCGTCTTGAGTGATATATTTTCCTCTCATGGCACTGAACTAAACACAGTAAAAACACATTTGTGCTTTCTTGAATCAGCTCTATATTGATTCTAAGTCCAACTATGGAAAGGACTGTTGTACACTGCGCATGATGGTCTCCAGACTTTACTGGAGGAATGTAGAATACCTGGAAGTAAATATTTAGTTACTCACAACACAGAGACTTGAACAAATGTTCTTTTAAAACTTTGGATATCAAGAAAAGGTCTGAGCATTTACCCAGGATCATACTCTCATGTAATGGAACAAAATGAAACATCAACATGTACTTTACGGTATCTTTTACTATTTTATGAACCAAAAAATATCCCCAAAGTTCTCTCCACGTTCATTATTTAAAAAAAACAACATTGTTCAGTTCAAAGTTCCCAAAAATGTGAGCTCCGTTCACAAACACATTAATGCATAATACTGGTTAGAGAAAACACATACTTAATAAGCGTTCAATGTCAGAAATGTCAAAAAAATATAAAAAACATTTATTTGTACATGCCTAATTATAAATTCACTGAACCACATGGTGCCTTTAACAAACAAACTTGTTTGTCTGAAGAAGAGTGGCATGGTTTAAAAGTTGTGAGCTGTGTTTGAAGGGTGGATCAATAATTCACATTTTTCCTAACACAAAGCAGACAAAACCACCGCACTAACAGAGCTTAGTTGTCCAAAAATATTCACTTTGGACCACTGGGTAGATTTTGGAAGAGATCAAGTAAAAATCTCTTCAGCACTACACAATGGCTTCAATCCCCTAACAATTTAAAAAGACTTGTAAAATGTATCAGTGTAATCACACTTGGAGGTACATTCATTGTGGACAAGGTTCACAATTTTTCCTTGTCTGAGTATAATGAGCAGCATGTGACACAACAGCATTTCTCAGCTGGAGTAACAAGGGAAAAAAAAGTGACGTTCCTGAGTACTCAGCACTCATATTCATTCTGGAGGTACAGATGGCTAGGGCAGATTGACAGCTTCTACTTAGATGTTTACTGGAGATATTGCTTTTTAAGAAACACCTTCATAATGGTTGGCCTGGACGGCCCTGACATTTCAGGAGAAATTTCTCTAAAACATGACTTTTTAACTGTGCAATATTCCTGAAAGTAATAAGAAACGTATCTACACCTCACTGCAAATACAAAGTATTTGTCTATGACTTACTGTGTCAATTTTCTTGTCCCTACGCTAAGCCATTAATCAACATTATGTCAACACTAAGGGTTTTGGGGAAAGAATGAGACAATTTCATTTGGATGGACGATCTGTAAAATAACATCATTAATACTGAAAATGTGGAGAAATTCTTTTTAAAAAAAAGTTTAATTTTCTGTAAAAAAAAAAGAAATTATGGTGGCATGCATATGTATTTGGTGCCTTTAATCTGACACCCCTTAATAAACCCTAGCACAACCACTTGCATTCAGATGTCACTAATTAGTGATTTGAGGAACCCCGTTTGTGTTTAATTTAAGTATAAATCTATTTCAGTTCAATTCAATCCAGTTTATATAGCGCCAATTCACAACACGTCGTCTCAAGGCACTTTACAAAGCCAATTCAATCAATTCATGCAGATTTCAAGTCAAGTACATACATTTCAGTTAATCCTAACTATCAAACAGTGCATGAGCACATACAGTTAGTCACAGTAAAGCTCAGCCAGTAGCTATGTCTAGGAGAGATAGGGTTAAACACTGAAAGACAGGGCCAAGTGTATCATCGGTAGAAGGTGAGTATTAAGTTGTTGGCAGCAGCAGCTTGGTGATGTCCCCCTCCAGGAAGGTGCCACAGCTAAAAACAAAGCCAGGTCAGATGTAGCTTGTGGAAAGAGAAAGAATTGAGAGAACATAATGTTAAAGCTAGAAAATACTGCAAAATTGGAGAGTAGTAAGAGAATGTAGCAGACAGAGTGAAAGTGTTCATTATGTTCTCCTGCAGTCTAAGAGCTAAGAGAGAGAGAGAGAGAGAGAGGGAGGCAGGATGGAGGATGGTTGGTTTCCAAGTGAGAGTTTCCAGGAGAGGAATCCAAATACACGAGTCCTTATGCTCCAGCAAAAGGCGAGTTCCACACTCCAATAAGTGTCCTTAGAAAAACACAAAAATCACCAGGTTACTCAAGAAAGTCTCAAAGACAAATTATTGGCTGTCTCACTCAGTACCAGTGTCACTGAATAATCCGGCGAGGAATGGATCGCTTCCAGTAGTTTAAATGCCAGCTGCTCTCATCAGCAGAATCCAGGATAGGTGCATAGATTGGGAAAACTCCGCCTATGCCACTCTGACTCTGGAAGGTAAGTAAACACAAACAGATCCACCAAACAGAACACAATCCTAACAATAGCAGCATAACTACAGAGATAGCTCAGGATAACCTGAGCCACTCCAACTATAAGCTTTATCAAAAAGTAAAGTTTTAAGCCTAGCCTTAATAGTAGACAGGGTGTCTGCCTCATGGCAGACACCCTGTCTACCTGGGAGCTGGTTCCACAGGAGAGGAGCGTGATAACCAGTGTTGGGAACGTTACTTTGGAAAGTAACTAGTTATAGCTACTTCTCCCAAAAAGTAAATGAGTTAGTAACTTAGTTAGTTGACAACTAAAGGATCTGCCTCCCATTCTACTTCTAGAGACTTTAGGAATCATCGGCAAACTTGCAGTCGCAGAACAAATATATGGAACAATCGGATCTCTGATGTATGATGGAGCTAGATCATTAAGGGATTTATAAGTGAGATGGAGAATTTTAAATTCTATTCTGGATTTAACAGGGAGCCAGTGAAGGGAAGCTAAAATAGGAAAAATATGATCTCTCTTTAATTTTCATCAGAACTCTTGCAGCATTTTGGATCAGCTGAAGGCTTTTAACTGCATTTTGTGGACATCCCGATAGTAAAGAATTAGGATAATCCAGCCCTGAAGTAACAAATGCATGGACTAGTTTTTCAGCATCATTGCTGGTTAGGCTATGTCTAATTTTGGCAATGTTCTGGAGTTGAAAGAGGAAAGACTGGTCCAAAGACATCAACTTGTCTTGTGTGAATTTAGAGGAAGAAAATTTAGAGCCATCCAAGTATTTGTGTCTTCAAGACATACTTGTAGTCTGTCTAACTGGTTGGGCTCATCAGGATGTTTGGATAAATAAAGCTGAGTATCATCAGCATAACAGTGAAAATGTATCCTATGCTGCCTGGTAATTTTACCTATTGGAAACATATATATAGGAAAGAGAAATGACCCCAAGCACTGAACCCTATGGTACTCCACAAGTAACCCTGGAGTTTGAAGATGATTTATCATTTAGATGAACAACCTGGAATTTGTCAAATAATATTTAAACCAGTCTAGTGCTGTTCCCCTGATCCCTACAGCATATCCCAGCCTTTCTAAGAGAATATTATGATCGACTGTATCAAATGCAGCACTGAGATCTAAGAGGACAAGTACAGACACAAGTCTATTGTCTGAGGCAGAGGCGTTTTTAGGGTCTCAAAACATTGGGGGCTGTAGCCCAAATCCAAAATATTTAGATTTCAATAAGACAATTTATAGGTAATTTAAAATCAAAATAATGTAGGACATATTGTACCAGTTCTCTGGCTGGTTTTAGACTGAATGTAAATTATTGTGAATCAAACAAAAAAGGTTTGCAGTAATTTTACTTTTTATTTTTGTTAGAAGCTGAATGAAGGACAAGGAGAACCAGAGTTTAGGCCTGATGAAAAACCATTTTGCTGAAGCAAATGACACATTTTGAGGTATTTTGAAAATAACTTAATCTGAATTTTTACTGACAAAAGTTTTTCTTAAACTCAGAGATGTTTACTATGGGCCAGATAAATGTGCTTCTTTTGTCATCTACATAAATTACCTTTTTTAAACGTTACATTCTTATCAAAGTGTTTCACTCCTGAGGTTCCATTGTCTTTATTCTTATATTTCAAAAAAGGAAACTGGTATAAAGTTGATTTTCTTAAATCTTAGTCAAATGGTAAAAATCCTAAAACACATTTATTTTATTATGCCAAGAGCTTTTGAAACATTTATTAAAATTCTTCCTTCTTTTATGAACCTGTTCTCTTTTATCACCATCTTTTCAGTCCTTCATTGCACTACTGAAGAAATTTGGCCTGCCAAAAATAATAAAAGAAACATTTTTCAACACAGTCTTTTGTTCTGCACTGAGCATGTGAGGCATTAGTGCAGTTCTTACTATTAAACACTTTGAGAGGAAACGGTGTTAAGTTGTGGTGTTTAAAATATAGCATAGAGCCTCATCCTGGACCTTATCAGTACTAATATTATAGTTATTAATAATTGAATACATCTGGTATGTATGTCTCACCTTCAGTAAAACTGTATCATTGTTTAATTAGTTTATATAATATTACATGTGTAATTCAGAAAAATAAAATAGTTAACCAATCAATTAATCAAACCTGTGATTAATTGCTATGATTTATTTCTTAATTAAACTGCATCTTTAAATCCAGAGCTTTATGTTTAGAATCAGCACAGAATATATGAAAGAGAAGAGGGAGGGTTACTTTTGCAGTTTCTATACGTCTTTCTGGCACCAGGAGATATTTTCCTGGTTTATTGAGCAACACTTTTTTCTGTCTACATGTAGAACTAGACTATAAGACTGGCTGCAGCAATGTGATGATCTGAAGGACTTTTAATGTGTTCAGCTATGTTAGGATTAAATGCTTTCATTTTTACTGAAGTAAAGGACCAGATACTTTCACATTATGATGCAAATCCGGCTAGAAGCTCACAGAGAAGGTTGCTACTGTTTTCCATCACAGCCAGATCATTTAACTTCACCTGTAGCTCAGGTGAAAGTTCCTCATCATGACCCTGAAGTTGCTCATTAGAGTGAACCTCCACCTCATGTCTTGCTGGGTAAATAAGTGATTAGCTGTAACATACAATTAGCCCATTCCGAGTCAGCATTCAGGTTTTAGCTATATTATTTTAATTAATAAAGGCAGCTAATTAGACACCGTTGAGAAATGGTCATCCAGAAGGTTGGTTTTATTCAGCAGATCATTATTTAAAACATTATTTTAATAAAATAATATTTTATCTGGTCTTGCATTGTGAAGGGTTGTCTAAATGTTTGCTGATTATTGCTTAAGTTGGTTCCAAGGCTAACTTAACTTCACTTCCAGATTCTTCAAGATAATCCTTGGTTCTCAAACATAATAATGTTGCATCACTCTTTTTGTTCATGGTTTTCTATCATCCTTAATCAACTTGTTTATATTGTACATAGCCCATTAGTCTTCCTTATTCTTTAATTCAGCTTGGTAGTTTAGTTGGATTGTTTTAGCATAGTAAAGAGTTTGTTAATTGAAATATATTTGACTTTGAGTTGACTTATTTTTGTTAATAAATTCTTGTATTTTAAGAAATTGTGTGAATTCATTCCATGTGTGTACAGTGTTTTGCTGTTCAATAATGTCAGAGCTTGTCTCACCCTTTTCTATTTTGTCCTAATACCATTGTCTTACTGGGCTGGTATTCACAGGACAACCCTTAACAGACCGTAATATTATTTGATAAAATATTAAATTATTATTAAATATTAAATAATCTCAGATTAATAATCATAACAAAAGAAACAAGTGTATTCTTATGTTTTCACTTCAAAATTAAGTATTACTTTATGTTGGTCAAACACAATAAAATCCCATGAAAATACATCAAGGTTTGGGAATCTAAAGTGACAAGGTGAAACACCTCTATTCCAAAACATGGGGGACATATCCAGGTGTGTGTACTCTAAGGAAGAGCAAATTACAATAATTTTGCCTCCAGTTTCCCATCATGCAACAAGCTCCCTTCCTGGGTTCATTCTGGAGCAAATAGACTGTAAAGACGAGCTCTTATCTCAATCTTTAAACCCCTGGTGTAATTGTGCTCCTTTCCTCTAGGATGGGAGTTCACACCTCTTTCTCCAATTCTTGTTTCCTTTATGTGTCTGATGTAGTGGTTAATCATGCTCACCCATCATTTATGCGCCCTTTAAAAGACACACAGTAATTGCACAGTTAACTTTGGGGACTTCTGGCTTGGATGTCCATAAAAGAGCGCGTCCCTGTGTTTTGGGACTTGATGAGATTGCACGGTGGGGATATTTTGGACTCCAACTGCAGCAATTATGATATGCAGAGACATGGAACTTGGTGTTTAAAATTTTTTTAAAGTTTTTTTTTTCAGTTTCATTCCCATACTATCATTCACATTCAACGAGAAATAAGCGCAGATCTAAAGGGTATTTGGCTACAATTTTACAAATGCCAGCTGGACAGCAGGCATGTTTAGAAATGAAAGGAATAAATCTGCTTAGAAGTGTAAGGGTATTAATACTCTAACAAGGCAATCAAAGTAGTATTTTTTGGCTTGCAGAATGTTAACCCTATGTAGAGCAATGTATGTCCTGCAATCTGAGAATAGCAAACACATGCTGCTTAAAAAAGTAGTTCAGCTTAACCACCAAGATTTTATAACCCAGCATAAAACAGTCTCCCAACACTGCACCCCAGATGTTTTGCCCCACTGTAGGGGTTAAATGGCTTTAAGCTGTGGGACAAAAAGGCAAGTTAAATGTTGGAGGTTAGCAGGAGCACTAGGCAAGGTGAACAAGGGTGTGGAGAGTAGTTTGTACTGGTAGTGTTTTTACGGTGAAGTGCTGGTCAAGCACGACTACCGAGTTGTCTTGAGTGACTCCCTGCTATAGATGGTCCATTGCAGCCTAATTTCATCCTCCACTGAGCAGGGGGAGCAAAGGGGAGCAGGCAGTCTTCCGAGGCCCGTGTCAAGCCCCCCTCTTGCTTGGAATTGACATAGTTCCCTGAGGGGGCATCAGGTGATGGTGGAAGGGTTGGAGTGATGAGGAGGAGCAGGGGAGCTTGGTCCCACAGAGAGGTTGATGAAAGAGGCTGACTCACTGTGACTAACTGTAGAGGAGACAGCTGATAGATACCTTAGAATTAGAGTCTGTTCCAATGAATGAGGGGCCTGGCAGCCAAAGAAGGATGAAGACAAGGATTAAATAGGATGATGGATAGCGAGGAGTATTTTTGTATTCTCTAAGTAGGCTTGGATCATAAGTGAGCTGTTCTCTAAGTAGGGTTGAGAACAACTCAGGGTAGAGATGTGACATAACTTAAACATTTCTCACATTGTAATGCAATATATCACAAGTCAATTTTAATTAAGGTTATTTTTCTTTCCTTCTTTCCTCTTAAAGATGACTTAGTTGAAAAACAATTTCTAAAAGCATTATTAGGGTCTCTAATGACATAAAAAGAACTGTGTCACTCTGTGGTGTCTCAAATAGGTGCTAGTACCTTTGCAGTATCCCCAGCCATGGTAAAGGTTAAAACAGTAGGCACACATGGACAAAATTGTTTTGAGGGTAAAAAATGTTGGTAAGAAGGGAAGAAATAAACATGCCTGGGTACCAAATATGGGTTGGAAATGGCAAAGGACCTGGAGCCATCTGCAGAGGGTTTTGGTGCTTAAATCTTGTAGATAAACAACACATTTGAGTTCTAAAATAGCTAATATACATGATGCAAATAATGCTATCTGCATTTACTTAGATAGGCCCTAAAGTTACTGTTAGAGGTCGACTGCTGACTTTGAGGCAATGTGCATCTTTAGTAACTTTGTAAGGAAAAGTATTGTTTTAATATTTGACTTTTTACTTTATCCTTGTGCTATAGATGTGAAAACTTTAGAATTCAGATGTTTAGCTTCTGTATTTTCCTAACAACTACTAAATTAAACAATATGTAATTTACAAAGGATGCTGCCCAGAAGATTTAGCAGAACAGAACTTGTGATTAACCTGGTAACTTCAGCAGAGTTTGTTGTGATCTGATAGTTTCTCTGGATCTAATGAACAAAAACAGAATGAACATATGAGAGACGTCTGCATACTCCTATACTTGTAACTACATGTCAGAATACAAACATAAACTACCAGGAAGAAACTTCTCTGTGATGCTCAGGCTTGTAGCTCACAATTGTTATATCATTTCCCATGACAGAAGTCAAGAAATGTGCACAAAATAGTTGCCGAAGAGTGATGTTACTCAGAACGCAGAATTTAGGCAACAATGCATAAAATAATCGCCACCAAATCTCCAACTCAGATATGGGTTTATAAAGGGAGAATTTACAAATTTATACAGTGCAGAGGACATCAGCAGTACAAATGTTGTCTTAGAGCAGTAGTTATCCACATCTTGTACATTTTATGTTTTTAATAGTTTTTACCTTTGTGTTTATCTGTATGCCTTTTACTTTGCTGCTGATACACCTGATTTTCCCCACTGTGGGGATAAAGGATATTTCTAGTGTATTCTATTCTATTTCAAACAACCTGCCTTAGCAAATGACCACTTGAGAGAAAAGCAGTAATTTAAAGTACTGAGATTCTGGCAGTATTCAGGTAGACGTTGCAGTTTTGGACCAACATTGTTACTCTGATCAGTACCTGCATAAACATTTTGCTCGTTTGACTTGTCATGATTTAACTGCACTCCATTTGCACAACATTGATAAGCGATATTCCATCTGGCACTCAAACTCTACAAGTCTGTCTGTAGTTTACCAACACATTGCCTTATAAAGTCATGTCAAAGTCTCCGTTTTTCCTCAGGTTTGGGTTATTCCTTTTCTTAAATACAAGATTGAGGGATTTTTCTAGAGGTCTTTGCAGATGCAACATCATCATCTTTACGGAAGTGCGATCTTGGTTTAGTAGGTGTGATTCAGATGGCTCTTTGAATGAGAAAAGAAAGTTTTAAAAATGACTTATTTGCTTTCAGAACAAATGGAAAGGCCTGTTGTGATTAATTTAGGTTTCATACATTAAAATGTTCATGTCTTCTGGCTCTGAAATAGGGATTGTCAAAACTTCAAAAGTCATAGCCTCAGAGTTTGCCGAGTTTGAACTAAAATCGTTCACATCCTGTTTTTGTCACTGTCTGACCGTAAAGCATCGTTACGACCACAAGTTAGTGATAATAATCAAAGCCTTCAATTCCAGTTGTAATGCATTACTGCAACCACAAGGCAGTAACAATGCATGAGCTAAATACTGACAGACCGGAGCACATTTGTCTGGACTAGTTTTTAACTGACAATCGCTGTGTAATACTTAGAGTAACATGGCACCAGCAGCTTTAGATACTGTTACAGACAGGTCCCTGCTGGGAGATTTTTGACAAATGCAAAAAACTGATGTAATGATGAAGAACTGAGGCTAGTGGAAACAGAGTGGAAAAAACATCTATACATTGCTATGACAACAGAGTTGAAGCTTGGCAGGTGACATGGATCTTGACCAAAAAAATAAATCAAATAAATTTTTTGTGTTCTGTGTTTTGACTGAATAATGGATTATTGTAAAAATGTATTTATAGATTTTACTGGTTTGAATCTCTGCTGCGGGTTTTATGACCCAACATAATTCAATCTATTATGTCTGCAGGTGATTAGAGAATATGTGTATATTTCAAAATTTGGATGGTTATAAGAAAATGCATCCACCCTCTGCATGTTGCTACTGCATTGAACCTCTACTGGTTTCAGAAGATGCACAGTAAAGGCCATGCAAAGGTCGAAGGACTGTTATGGCAGTTTCAGCAAAAAATCAACAAGAAAACAAGACTGCAAGGACGACCTGTCCTGATATTTAGTTTCCTATTTGTTGGAAATTAATAAGTGCCTTTTAAATATTCTACTAGTATTGCAGCAATCTAGAACTCTTTTCCGGTGTGTCTCTGTGTTGCCCTGTAATGGACTGGTGAACTATCTTGGGTGTAAGTTGCCTTTTGCCCAATGTCCTTTTTTTCCAATCAGTGTACTGCTAACAAGTGTAGGTTTATTAAAACAAGTCGACATAACTAATGAATTAAATACAGTATTATCAGTGGGCTAAATAAAATATTAACAGAAAGTGATTCAGGCTACTATTTGAGAATGTATGGTATCGGTTTGACTTCTTAAATATCTTTTACATTTTTATGTAGAGTGTGGATGAAATATCAGCATATCACTGGAACTGCTGACATATTAAATGTGGTTAAACGTATTCAAGGTTCTTATCTGTTTTACCTGAGAGCTAGACTCAAGCATGAACCTTCATTATCAGCGTTATTAGCCACAGAGAGAGCAGTTCTTAGCTGCATCGACCCGTCTACTGAGATCTTGCAGTGCAAATTGGAAATATATCACGTCCATCAGCCTTTACCCTCATTCAGCTCGGCAAACGCATTTACAACCATTCCATATTTATAAATAACACAATTTTGATGTGGTGGGGTTGTGGGGTAACCTTGAAAGGGCTCATGGCATTGTTTTTTATGATACTCATCCAAGGTAATTACACATTGATTGAGTCTCCTGACAAACAACAGGGTCAAACGAGAGACAGAGCCCTGCCTCTGTCATTCGGTATCTTTGCCTCCTTTGGTTATGAGTGATAATTCTGAGGTCTTGCAGCCATGCCTTGCACTTCAATGAGGAGAGGGCCAACAGTGAAAAAAAAACAAAACAGGAAGAATGTAATATTTCATTATCACTTCACAGCGCCAGTCACAGATAGTGACATAACAGTGGTAGCACATAAATCACATCTGATGTGGCGAGACAAGCTAACAGGGGTTGATGGTTAACTAACAGTTGGGATCTATTAGACTCTGAGATTATGGCCTGCTCACATCTTAATTCTATAAATTTAAGTAGGAATAAATATAGGAAGAAAGCTGTGTAACAGCATTTTTTTCTTTGTTAATGTCCTCTGGGGAACTCCTGTAATTTGCAATAATACTATGATATCATTACATATACATACTGAATTAAAGAGTTTTAATTATATGTATTCTCAGAAGACTCATAAAATACATTCTTAGAAGTATTGCTAGCTTAATGTACTGTAGCTTTCAAAAGTACTCATGCCTCTTGAACTTTTTTTTACAGTCGATCCATTCACAGATTCTCAATTGGATGTCGATCTGAACTTTAACCCAGCCTTCCACATGACTATGTACTGACATAAACCACCTCATCATACCACTGGCTGCTGAAGAATGGCATCCCAAGAGCATGATGCGCAAGTTATTACGTTTTACTGTGGGGTTGATGTGCTCAGGGTAATGTTCAGGCTGTTCTTTACTGAAAATAGTATTTTGTATATGGGCCAAAAAGTTATTTGGTTTCCGGCTCTAGCACCTTCATTTCTGTGCTTAATTGTTTGTGGCAAACTTTAAACAGGGCATCTTATGGCTTACCTCCAACGATATCTTTTTTCTTGCAGTTTCTTTGTTCTTTCTAGTTTTTCCACAATCCAATTTAATGCAATTCAAATTCAAAACTACTTTATTAATCCCAAATGGAAATTAAATGTTGTTGTAGCTTATATTATACAAAGGCTATATTTGTAAGATGCTCAGGTTCGAAAGGACACACACTCTAGAAGCAGGTGGACATGGTCTTAATAAATGGTGGTCTCAACATGAGAAAACAACTGGAAACATGGGAAAAACAGGTCATGGAAGTTGGCAGGCAGGAAAACTGGTGAATATGACAAGATGATGACTAAAGTGAGAGGTATTCAAACTGGAGCTGTGATTGCTGAACAAGAAGCAGGTGATGATTACTAACAGTGTGATGCTGATGGAAGAAGCAGGAAGGTAAAGTGATCTGAGAAGATTGACAGAGGAATGATATGTAATGAATCCACAGGGAAACTAACTAAACAATGCATAAAATAATTACTAAAAACCATAGAAAAAAAAAACAGAACACAACACACACTAGAGTAGATGCTAAGAATACCAAAACCCAACAATAAACTGCAACATAAAACTGAAAAACAATGTCCAACAGATCATGGCAGTGCACAGCTTTTCCAAAGTAGGGAGGGACCTCTAGGCTGCTTCTCTGACTAATGCTGTTTTGCCCAGCCTCTCAATTTAGGAGGATGCCCCTGCGTGTAGGTTTGCAGTTGTGCCTTACTTTTTTTCATTTATTAAATGGATTGAGCAGAGCACTGTGAGATGTTCAAAGCTTTGGATATTGTTTTATAACCTTACTCTGCTTTAAACGTCTCAACAGCTTTATCCTTGACCTGTCTGCTGAGTTTTGGGGGCCTTATGATGCTGTATGTCCACTAAAGTTGCCTTACAGGTTTCACCAACAAACCATGTGAAATGATCAGTTAAGTTCTTCTCTATCTGTGCAGAAGCTGATTTACAAAAATCAATCAATGTGTTAAGAATCACCGCTTTAAAGATGTACAGTGAAACAATTTTATATATTCAGCTCACAATCATAGAAACAATAGACATTAGTGTTTTAGGTCAAGAATTCACCTATAATAATTTGGTAAAGGCAAAAAAAAAAAAATGATATAGGAATAGCAGTAACCCACAAAGCAATCATCTGATCCAAAATATAATTGACATTTCTGTCTACAGGTCATGAAATATTTCTGGAAAACCTCGCCCCTTTCTGATTTCCAACGAATGACAATAATGTGCAGTGTCAGAGAGGGTTTTAGGGCCGCGCCACTGTTTGTCGAGATGTCACACTCAATACATTCAAAAAGACATGACACACAAAACTACACATTTTTAATACCAGGCACAGATCCAACATTCCAAATATGTATTTAAATATATTCTTCAGGAATTCATCTTGTTTGTAGTTTAATCACATGTACAGAAACTTGTACACGTTCTCACAAAAAGTACATTTTCTATAATGTGTAGGACATTTCTGCTTGTAGTAAAATGACCTTGTTGTCATTCATCTTCACATCTCTTCCCTTCAGGTTAAACTACTAGAGGAAGGGAGAGTGAAAGGCGTAGAGAGAGCAAGAAAGAAAGTGCCTGAGACTGCAAATCTGTTACAAAGGCAAGTCATTGATTCCAGTAAGGGGAATTAATGAAGCCTCGGCTGGATATGACAGTACTTTGCCAGACAGCGAAGAGTTATGCAGGCCGTCGGGCTCTGGCAGCCATTAGCTTACAGATAGTTGTCTCCCAGGATGACAAAAGAAGAAGTAGGAGAAGTTAAAAACTTATTCATTTACAAAAGAAAAGGAAGCCAATTTACTTGAGCAACATTAGTGCGTCTTTGGCCATCTTCTTATGATGGTTTTCACTCAAAGGCTTCCAGTTTCACTTTTCATCTTGTAAAAATGCTCTGCACTGTTGTTTTATTTCTGATGAGTCATGGCAAAGATAGGCCCTGTCTGTTGTTATGTCTTTCTGCTAGATTTGGCTTGCAATGACATTTGTTACAAACTCAGATTTTATTTAGTTTTTGTTTTGTTTAGTTTTATTTTTTATTTTGTTGTTTTAAATTCCATATGACAGATAACTAAAAGAAAACTAACAAAATACTTACAAAATGCTTTTTAATTTTTACTTTTTTATGTTTCTCTGGAATCCAATTTAAGATGGAGAAGCTGTTTGGCCTTCAATTTCACAGATATTCCATTGATGATCAATCATTCCAGACTGTAACATTGTCCTCTGGAGAGACAATGAACTCTGTTGCTCAATATGCACATTTTAAAACCTAGGCTTGATAGGTGCACATTATTTACCACATTTATTGCACACTTTTGACTGTAGAGTATAGACTTAAAAAAATTAAAGTCTGCATTTTTTCACTTTGTCATAATTTATTGTCCATTCAAACGTATATGCCCCTATTATAAAAATCCTATTTAACTGTAACATGTCCTTTAAAATGTATCTACTTTGTTTGTAAAACAATACATCAAATAATAAATCCTGTCAAAACTTACATTCATGTAGAGTATGAGTTCATTTTGAAAATAATTTGATTATTAACAGTCACACAGTGGCTTCTGTTTTTGCATTTTTGTCACAGTTAAATGTTTCAGATCATCAAAAAAAATGTATTCCTGGATAAAGATAACCGGAGTAAATACAAAAACAATTGTCAAATGATAATTTCCTTCAGTAAGGTAAAAAAGCTATTCAAGTCAACCTGGCCCTCTAGGTAAAGGTAATTGCCTCCCTTACTAAATCATGAATTAACTGTGATTAAACTACATTTATTTTTAGAAAGCTGAGCTCAATTTTACTAGCCAAGCCCAGGCCTGGTTATTACCTGACCTCCATATATAATACATTATTTGAATAGGACCTCTCTGGTGGCTAAAAGATCTAAATACCAACACATCTAGAAAAACTAAGTTATTGACTTCAATCAGTCTGGAAAGAGTTACAAAGCCATTTCTACGGCTGGGGTGCAAGTAGATCAAAGTGGGAGAAAATGTGCAGCTATGGTAACCATTCCTAGGGGAGGCTGGTCAACCAATATTACTCGAAGACATCAACAATTAAACCAGGAGGCCATAAAACAATCCAGAATAACATCTAAACCATTGCAGGCCTCACTGCCTCATTTAAGGCCAGTTTTCAAGATTTAATAGGAAGAAAGAAAGACTGTGTAAAATGGCTTCCATGGTAAACTTCCAAGGCCAAAATAAACTCCTTCAAGATCTACAAGACATTGGGGAAATATTATCTGGCTTGACGAGACAAAAGTGGAACTTTTTGAAAGCTGTGTTTCATGTTGCATCTGACCCAAAACTCACACATCCTTTGGAAACAGAGCATCATACTCACAGTCAAATGTGCCAGTGGTAGTGTGTGGGTTTTGGGCTGCTTTTTTCCCCATGATCTGGACGACTTGGCATTTTTAATTATAAATAATAATAATCAGCAATTCCTGCAATCACACTGTGGCTATGCAGCAGGACTACCTCTGAATGATCAGAAAACACCAGAATGAAGTTTTGGATCTAACCAAAGTCTGAATTTCAATTCACATACTTTAGTATGACCTTAAACAGGGCGATTATACTCAAAAACCCTCCAGCATGACTGAACTAAAACATTTCTGCATAGAAGAGTGAGCCAAAATCCCTCAGTGGTGAAATTAAAGACTAAATGCCAGTTATCACAAACTTTTGTCAGATGTCTCTGCTAAGGGTGGCACAACTAGTTATTAGGTTTAGGGGGAATTCATTGTTTTTTTTTCATAGTTTTTTATTTTTATTTCATCAGGTATGGTTTGTTTGGATAGCTTTTTTTGTTGAACCCAATGAATGAATCGAATGAACAAATTCATCATTTGAAAACATCTATGGTTGGCTGTGCTGGATTTTGAAAAATCAATCAGCCCGAAAAAAGGGATAAGAATGTATGGCTTCCCTAACGACAATGAAAGAATAAGAAAATGGTTGGCAGAAGTCAGCAGGAGCAATCTCACTGTTAGCAAAGGTACAATAACAGAAAACTGTGTCCTGTAAGCCATTTTGACAAAATGAAGGTAGGGCCTGCAATGACTGTTTTCATTAAGTCAGGAAGCGCAAGTCTGAAATACATGGTGGAGCAGCAGCAGCAACGTACTTGTAACCTAACAACAGCCTGGTTTCTGGAGCAGTTGAACCACTGGTTTGATCTCAAGACCTCTCGCCACCCTGTGATGGCACCAAGCAGGCACAAGATGGAAGAGTACAGCAAAGCCATTCAATTCCTCCAGAACACAATAACACTCTTCTCTTCTTTGGACTTAAGATAGGCCAAACAGGTAGCTGGAAACCAGTGCAAACAAGAATTCTGATGGCAACATGTACAATCTTATCAATCTAAGATGACATGCTTAACCATGGACATATGTTTATGCGAGCTGTCTAAAACGCATCTGAAACATTACGCATTTAGGTAAAAGTTACATTAACTAACTACATTACTGTCATTCAAATGCAACATATAAGTTTCTTGGAGCCCGAAGAAAGCATGAGCAAGAGGTACATTGGTTGACCCAGCCTGAGCAAGATCGACGGGAATGGAACAGAAAATTGGAGTTGTTCCGTAATTTGACGGAGAACGACGGAGAACGGAGTCTGTTGACGGTGACGTTCGGAGTACTCACACTGAATGTGGTACTGTTCTCATTAAACAACATAACAACAGAGTTCCTCCGTCAGTCGGAACAGAACAGAGTAGGAACGGAGGATGTGGAATTATTTTACCTCCCTCTACGAACAACTGTAGCAGCTTCGCAGGCAGGAAGGAGCCGGCGGTATTGGTTTTTGAAAATAAAGTAAATTTTAAGGTTTCATGATATTTAAATTTCAAACACTCTGATTATGGTTAGTATAAGTGCGTAATTAGAAGTTAAAATAACAATGCATATATATATGTATTTAAAAAAAAAAACACTTTACTCTGAAGGTGTGGCAGCTTTTATTTTGCCGTGGCGGTGCGCCACAATCAATTACATGTGGAAAACCTGGAGACATAATATTATAACAATCCTCCTCAAGAACATTAGAGGTATATCATACGGAAAAAAAATAATTTAACAAATAAAATAAGATTTTTTTTCAGATACCCTTTATAAAGGGGTTATTTTTAGATGAGAAACTAGGGTAATCCTAATGTAATCTTAAAAATATTAAAGTTTCTTTAAATATTTGACCAGTTTCCTCAACTGAGGAAATACCAAAATTGCTATATTTAGCAAAACAAAAAGCTATTTTTACTATGAGTTTAAAGCTCATACAACACAGGTGTCATATTGGAGATGGCCGACTTGACCCACATACAGATAAACACGAGAAACAGAGAAGCATTTCAGGAGCTTTATTTTCAGGACCAGGTACTGGAAACAGAATCGGCTGAGCAGCTGCAAGGAAACGGATGCAGGTAAGACACCACAACTGATACCCTTAAACTCTACTATGCAAGGGAGCTTACGGTCAGGTTGGGGTAGGTCCGCCAGGGAGAGAGATTGTGATCCTGGAGGAGGCAGCGGGCTACGCTGAGCCGCCGGAGCTGGGACAGTCTTGGGAGGAACGGAGGAGGGTGGACAGGGTTCGCCTGAAGCTGTGCCAATCCGGCAGCCAGTGGGGAAACAAGAGATCCAGAGTCCACGCCCTGTTAGACGAGTCTCCTGAGAGGTATTTTAATTTGGAGCGAGACTTGGGTAACCTGAGTCAAAACAGACTATTAGTCAAGATACCAGACTTTCTCAAAGAAGCAAATTTCTCTAGATGCTTAAACTATGAAATTGGCCAGGTAGAAATACCATGAAGAGGCAAAACACTCAGGCATCGAAGTACTGGCTCGCCACCCTCTTATAGTCCTCCAGCTGATGACAACATGCGAAACACCTGACCACCCTGATCCATCAGCTCCTACGGCTCCTACTGGTGGAAAAAGGTTAGTAGCAGGCAGAAGATGACCAGGACAACAAGAAATTCATATTTAACCAGGTGATTATCTCTCCCTCCTCATCATTCTCAGTTCATACAGTTCTTGCCTCATTTACTTTCCCTGTCACTGAATGCTTTATTTTAGGTGAAAAACTTTTTATATGACCAAACTGAGTAGACAAAGACCCCTCAGCCTGAAAGTCTGTGTTTACATATCACAACAATAAATTAACAAAACAACTAATGACCAGTTCTGAAAATATATACAAAATGTGTCCAATCAATTCTAAAACCTCTTAGTTTAGACGAACCCTTGTTGACACTGTAACACTCGACTTTACCAAATCAGAGTTGTTTTAGTCATTCTGTTATGATTTCTCTTTCTCTCAGCTGCGTCACTCCTTGTGCTTCCGTCTTGCCTTTTGCTGTTCTGTTCATTTATAAAAGCTTGGTTTATTTGCATTTGGGTCCTCACCTTTACCAAACTCAGCTGGGTCTTTCTGCATGGAGTTTGCATGCGTGGGTTCTCACTGGGTACTCCGGCTTCCTCCCACAGTTCAAAGGCATGCCTGCTAGGTTAATTGGTCTCTCTTAATTGCCCTTAGGTGTGTGAATGAGTGTGTGCATGGTTGTTTGTGTGTTGCCCCGCGATGGACTGCCAACCTGTCCAGGGTGTACCCCGCCTCCCACCCATAGACCGTTGGAGATAGGCACCAGCTTCCCCACGACCCACTATGGAAGAAGCGGTATAGAAAATGACTCACTGTCCTTTACTAAAACAAAATACATCCAAGCCTTGTTTTTTTACCTGGGTACAGTAAATGTTGACAACACCTAAAACATTTTCTTTCGCGAACCAAACCTTCTTTACTGCAAGGATCAGCCCAGTCCAAGGCAACACGCTCAGCTGTTCTTCTACTCAGTCTGTAACATTAGTAGCAGCACGACCAGTGACTGTAACAGCGCTGTAACAGTGCTGATGTTGCGTGCACTCAATGCACTTAATGAAATCACTCACACTTTCAACCCCTATAATAACAGTCTTCACACAACATTTTTTTTGTCATTCACAGAACGCTAAAATCTGGGACATTTCCATATGTGTAAGGTGTATATGTAGTGTGTCACACTTAATGTGTTATGCTGACCTAATCCCCTCAAATCTTTACAACTGGAAACATTGTAAATGTTTGTGTGGTAAAAAAAAAAACTGCTCAGCTCTTGATAAAATAAAAACAGAGCGAGGGAAACCCTTCATTATTGACTTCATTTACGGAAACATGTAATTTGAAAAAAACAAAACTGAAATGTCAGGTTACTAATCTTCCAGATTAGAACAAACCTTTTGGAACTATGAACTTTTTTTTTTTGTTCGACTGGAAATGTATTTTTTTCCCCAAAAAAACTTATACTGGCTACAGCTTATGCCCCTTTTCCACTGGCTCGATTTAGCTAGCCCGGAACAGCTCTGCATAGTTCTGCACGTTGTGTGTTGCATTTCCATTGACCCGCTTTTGCTCTGCTGAAGGGAACACCTCCTGGAGGCGCGGCTTTAAAGCATGTTGTGCACATGTGTTGTGCTGCATAACTGCGGACGAAACACCCAACCACCAATGTAAAGAAGAAAAGACCGAAACGCGTTACAAAAACAAGAAGAAACACATTTGTTGTCTGGGGATTAAATCTGCTGACTGCATTGACAATCAGATTTGATGAGTTTTATTATTATTATTAACGATTTCTCTTTCCTTTTAAGAGACTTGGATAGATTTTAATTAGGTCCCATTTTATTTCTAATAGTTGTTGCCTATATATTTATTCAGCTGCCGCTGAATATTGCAGTCTCCTATGATCGGCAGAAAAGCTTGCACCTCGTCGTTGCTCCCAGGGGTGACTTTTCCGGATAACTGTGCAGACTCCATCATATGTTTCTCTCACTTGAATGCATGTTTGAAAATGACGGTTGTTTTTTTTTTTTTACGCTGGTTGACCCTTACCGCTGGCCGCACCCACGGCCAATCAGTGAACAGCCGTTTGTTCACGTCACATACAGTACCGACTTGGCCTCGCTTAGCCCTGCTAAGGAGGGGGCACCAAAAAAGTAGGTATTGGCACTGAAATAACAGTAATGGAAAAGCTCGCAAAGTGAGCCGAGTGGAGCCAAGTCGGGCCAAATCAAGCCAGTGGAAAAGGGGCAATAGTCATACAATTTCCATCAGGTGCTGGAACCAGTTTGTGTCATTAACATAGGTGGTGCCATGAACTGTGGGGAAATAAATGTGAGGGAGTCAATCCTGAATTGCAACTGCTTAACCTGCCTATATGCAGTGTGTGCCACTACTGCTGTCAAAACCAATCCAATGACAAGGAGAACTACAGTAATGGTATTATTAGATAAAGTTTTGGATCCGCATCATGGTAGGCTAATAGTGATGGGGTTTTTAGGTGTACATGTGTTATCCTTTCAAAAAAGCGATGTTTAACACAGGTTCAGGTTTATACACATTAGCTCTTTCAAATGCAGACATGGTGGGATTTAGCATAAATACTGTCTCTAAACTATCTAGATTGAGAGAAAATATTGGAATTTTAAAGAGCAAAAAAATGAGTCATGACTGCGGAGAGGAGCGTCCTCGGTGGCTGGGTGCAGCTGTGCACCAGGGGTCCCTTGCGAACTGCCGCTTGCACCCAGGGGTTTTGGCACCTCCAGTTAGACCCAGAGTTAGTCCTGGAGGCAGTCAGTGACTGGGGCCACCCTGTCCAGCAGGTCTTGGCCACCTAGGAGAGACCCTGTGTCTGGCCCACTGCTTCTGCCACCATCTTGCATCCTCCATCTCTTTCCTCATGATTTCTTCTGTGAGTTGGTTCCACCCTTTTTCCTCAGGTTTACCTTTGGGCCTCACGTGGTGGTCAGGTCGTATGTTTGACCGGAAGTTATCTGGTTTATCAGACTTTGGTTGACACTCATTACCCCCCTCAGGTCCTGCCGACCAAACCAAACAAATGTTTTTCCCTGATCTTAACATTGTTTCTGGCTGACTGCATTTCTCGGTCTTCTAACACAAGACTGTCTAAATCTGTAAAACTCTAGCTTCACCTTCTGATCCCTTAGTTGGGCGTGTACGTGTTTCCCACGCCATCTGAGCATATTTCCACTACAATACGTAATAACGTTATATCGCAAGCTTTCATGGAGATTATGGAGAAATAAAGATTTAAAATCATGGTCCTTCTCTATGCCGAGAGCATTGCGTCCTTGGAAGTAAGCGGCTCTCAGGCGCTGGTAATACTCCCTGGTGCTTTGTGTTTCCTCTGCTGGATGGTGAAAGCACCAAGAGTTGCAGAGGCCCGGTCCATGTATACAGAATATTCTTCCCTTGACCGAGGGTCGAATAATGGTCTCGGACTCCTCGGGATAGGCTCTCCATGAACACATGAACGCTCTTGGTTGTCGTCTTCCAAACGAGCGTCAAATTTTCACAATGGGCAGTACAGGTCTAAAAGACAGTGTTCCACCTCCCTAAGATAATCATCAATGTTTGACTCTGCTTTATTAGAGCCAAAATGTTTTGGGCAAGGGACTCAAGCTCGCGTGTGCACAATCCATTCTCAGGGATTGGTGCTGGCCCATCTGACTCTTCATCTGTGAGGGTTTACTCCTTCTACATCCATGGTGTGTCAGGACATCACAATCCATCCTTGGAGAAGGCACTGGAGACTGCTCATAGTACTCTGGTGGACCCTGTGCTACACGGACTCGGGTCCTGGGCAGCGGTTGAGGGCATTATGAACCACCAAAGTCCCAGGGATGGCTACCTTGTCGCCCTGGCGGAGGTGAGGGGCCATAGAGGAGGGTGCTGCAATTCAAGTTTGAAGGCTGCTAACCCATAAGCCTTGAACTACCTCCTTCTGCTGAGTCCACTTCCAGGTATTGTCCGTGGCTGTTCACTACAGTGGGGTGGGACACAGCACCACTGAACTTAATCTGACCACTCCCACCTGCTCTGGACTCGGTGGATGTATGGGAACACCATGAGACTGAGAAGGAAATCTTTGGAGAGCAGCTTCTACTTTTTTCAGCTGAAAGTTGCTGAAAGTTCTCTCTGGGTATTGCAGGTGCATCTCACCTATAAAGGGTCCAAGCTGTGAGGTGGAATTCACCTCCGCCTCAAGGGATGGAGTGTGTTCTGGGTGTGGGGTTAGGGTGTGTTCTTGCTACTCTCAGCTACCTCCAGCCTTTTAGTTCTCAACTCAGCTGCTTCCAACTTATCTTCCACTTCTAACAGTTCACACCAAGTGGCATTTATTGTCTGCAAAGTATCATCCAGCTCAAACTACAGTTTAAACTGCTGGTCAAATCTCCAACATTAACTTGCGCTGATATAAAAGACCGAGCTGTCCTAAGACATTGGCCACCCCTCTGTTTTTTGGTGGGTTCTTAATGACCTGGAGCAACTCCTGAATCCTTGCTTCACATTGCTCAGTGCTATAATCATTAAGGTCGTTACACAGCTCTGAGGGTACTAACGAGGCTCAGTTCGCAGCCTCAGTCTGTTCTAAAGTCCATTTTAACTTCAAATAGGGTCAGTGCTCTGTTGATCAGAACACAGTAAGCACGCACCGGCCTTCAACTTTGCTGAGTGCAGCCTCGCTTCGCAGTCCAACAATATTAAAAAGCAATCACAGTTCATCTTAAACTTTTCAAAATTGCATGCAACTAACTAATACTTTGGATTAACTAATCGTGATCCTAGATCATGTTAACTATGCCTCACCCTGCCAGACTAGTTACCAAAGTGGTGAAAATAGGAAACAAAACAAGCAAGTGTCGCACGTCTGCAAATACGGTCGTGCAACACAACGGTTACCTTCTCCTCTTTTGTCCAAAGCTGAGAAAATATGATACACTGTTGCAGTCGACTGAAACACTAGGAGGGAACTCATTTCCTTGGGCAACCCTCTGGGGTTTTTACATTCGCCAGGGAATCCTCAGAGTGTCTTCGATTGGGATATGCATCTTTTGATGTTCTTTATCAGACAGATTTCCAGCTTTTCAAGCTCCCTGGGGATGGCAAGTGTAAACCAACCTGCGAGTTTCAATTACTCCAGAGATCGCCTCCGAGCGTAGTACCTGCTGGAAATGGCAGCTCAGCATAGGCTTCAGTGGGTTTTTATAAACTCCGCTGAGGTCAGAGCTGCAACGCCTGTTGAGCTGCGTAGTAACAGTTGGCGGATGGCCCAACAACAACTTACATATACACCTAATGTTGACACGTATACACCTAACACAAGCACATTACATATGCACACTACATATACACTTTACATAGACACACTACATGACCCTGGGCAGGGTGCTAACCCTAACCCTAACCCTAACCTTACATACAGGTCCTTCTCAAAATATTAGCATATTGTGATAAAGTTCATTATTTTCCATAATGTTATGATGAAAATTTAACATTCATATATTTTAGATTCATTGCACACTAATTGAAATATTTCAGGTCTTTTATTGTCTTAATACGGATGATTTTGGCAAACAGCTCATGAAAACCCAAAATTCCTATCTCACAAAATTAGCATATTTCATCCGACCAATAAAAGAAAAGTGTTTTTAATACAAAAAACGTCAACCTTCAAATAATCATGTACAGTTATGCACTCAATACTTGGTCAGGAATCCTTTGGCAGAAATGACTGCTTCAATGTGGCGTGGCATGGAGGCAGTCAGCCTGTGGCACTGCTAAGGTCTTATGGAGGCCCAGGATGCTTCGATAGTGGCCTTTAGTTTATCCAGAGTGTTGGGTCTTGAGTCTCTCAACGTTCTCTTCACAATATCCCACAGATTCTCTATGGGGTTCAGGTCAGGAGAGTTGGCAGGCCAATTGAGCACAGTGATACCATGGTCCGTAAACCATTTACCAGTGGTTTTGGCACTGTGAGCAGATGCCAGGTCGTGCTGAAAAATGAAATCTTCATCTCCATAAAGCTTTTCAGCAGATGGAAGCATGAAGTGCTCCAAAATCTCCTGATAGCTAGCTGCATTGACCCTGCCCTTGATAAAACATAGTGGACCAACACCAGCAGCTGACACGGCACCCCAGACCATCACTGACTGTGGGTACTTGACACTGGACTTCTGGCATTTTGGCATTTCCTTCTCCCCAGTCTTCCTCCAGACTCTGGCACCTTGATTTCCGAATGACATGCAGAATTTGCTTTCATCCGAAAAAAGTACTTTGGACCACTGAGCAACAGTCCAGTGCTGCTTCTCTGTAGCCCAGGTCAGGCGCTTCTGCCGCTGTTTCTGGTTCAAAGTGGCTTGACCTGGGGAATGCGGCACCTGTAGCCCATTTCCTGCACACGCCTGTGCACGGTGGCTCTGGATGTTTCTACTCCAGACTCAGTCCACTGCTTCCGCAGGTCCCCCGAGGTCTGGAATCGGCCCTTCTCCACAATCTTCCTCAGGGTCCGGTCACCTCTTCTCGTTGTGCAGCGTTTTCTTCCACACTTTTTCCTTCCCACAGACTTCCCACTGAGGTGCCTTGATACAGCGCTCTGGGAACAGCCTATTCGTTCAGAAATGTCTTTCTGTGTCTTACCCTCTTGCTTGAGGGTGTCAATAGTGGCCTTCTGGACAGCAGTCAGGTCGGCAGTCTTACCCATGATTGGGGTTTTGAGTGATGAACCAGGCTGGGAGTTTTAAATGCCTCAGGAATCTTTTGCAGGTGTTTAGAGTTAACTCGTTGATTCAGATGATTAGGTTCATAGCTCGTTTAGAGACCCTTTTAATGATATGCTAATTTTGTGAGATAGGAATTTTGGGTTTTCATGAGCTGTATGCCAAAATCATCCGTATTGAGACAATAAAAGACCTGAAATATTTCAGTTAGTGTGCAATGAATCTAAAATATATGAATTTTAAATTTTCATCATGACATTAAGGAAAATAATGAACTTTATCACAATATGCTAATATTTTGAGAAGGACCTGTATATTGTCATGTCACAGAGGTCAGCACTGGTTTGTGTGGTTTGCTGGTGTGTTTTTCCTTTCTCTCTCTCTCTCTCACCTGCAGGGTGCGACAGGCAGTAGCAGCTGCACAGCTGCTTTCCATCAGGGCTCATCAAGCTCAACGTTCATAGGGAGCTGGACCGAGAAGGAGGCGTAAGATTGTTTACTCACCCAGAGCGGTAATCCGACCAGCAGACCTAGCTCTGCAAACTCTTTTTGCCTTGACCGTGTTGCTTACCTGAGTTATTTAAAGTGGATCAGACCCTGAAGACCCAGACCTGGATTACTTCTGTCTAATTTCCTGTGTCCAAGTCCTCCATTAGTTAAAGCTCTTAATTGTGTTTCCACTACTGAGAGCCTCCTCCAGCTTCCTGGAACCTGCCTGCTTAAGGAAGTCACCTACCGCTTTCTTGGATCTCATGCCTTGTGCCTCCCTGCCCGTCCACCCTCCAACATTTCACACCACCATGTGGGGCAACAAACAAAAGAGAGTTACCAACGTAACCCAACTACCACTCCTGTCAACCTTAGCCTCCGTGACATTACTCTCCTCCTCCTGAATCACTACTGCAACCCAGAACAGTAGGATATGCCAGTCTCCTCTTTCAGCCATACTCACCCTTTTCTCCTCCTCAGTGAACTGGCCTGAAGAAATCGAGTTCCCGGACCATCCAGTTGAGATCTTGTGTCACAATAAACTTGTTTAACTATAACTTTGCCTCCGTAATTGTTACCTGCTCAAGAGACACACGCTTTTACAATATAACACATATACACATTACATAGACATAGGCACACTACATATACACCTTACATAGACACAAAACACATTTTTGGCACTAATGGAACCCCATAACCTGGTCACCCAAAATAAAAGGCAAGACTAGAGTACAGGGAGTAACTGTGGTGTGAGTGACAGAGAGTGAGAGAAAACAAGAGGAGGGGAGGTAACAATAATATTAAAAAAGACTTCTTGTAAAGCACTGCTTGCTTTGGTATGGTGGCATGCTACAGTGTTAATAAAGGTTAGACCAAAGTAAAATGTTTAATTGGTGACCTTTAGATTATTTATTTAGAGCTACTTATGAGTTGTTTTGCCAATTTATTATTGTGATTTGATAACAAAGGCCTTGTCCACACGTAGGCGGTATTCTGGGAAAACGAAAAACCTTTTATATGGTTTGGCCTTTCATGTACACATAAACTCAGTTTTACATCACTAAAAACGAATAATTATGAAAACTCCGGCCACAGTGGAGATTTAAAAAAACTCAGCTTTTGAGCCTGCGTGTGTCCATAATGAAACGGACTTTAATGGTTTGGCGCATCACTGAGTACGATAACCATTGCGGAGCTGACATCAAATGTTCGACCATTGCTTATAGACTCGGCCATACAGAAGAGTAAAAATGAATGCTATCAGAGAGGTGCTGATTACATTGGTGTTTTACAAACCCTGCTGCAGCAACACACACTACTGTCCACACAAACAAACCTCCTGGTGCGATGTTTTATACCTAACAGGAAGTTGTAATTGTTTTGAAGGATTCTGATTGGCTGACATAGGTTTCATTTTTGCAGTACACCGCCTCCTATGCATCCGGAGTGTTTAACACAACGTTCAGTGGCGTATTTCTGCATGTTGGTGTGGATGAAAACTTTTCTGAAAAACCTTATGTGTGTACGATATTATTTTTAAAAACCATGTAGGGGAGATGTTCGTTTTTTTTTTTTTTTTAAAAACCCTGCTATGCCTGTACAAGTCCAAATACTTTCAGGCTTAGTTGTGTTTGTCTACTCAGTTTGGTCATATGAATATTTGTCATTAAAAAATAAAGGAGTCAGTGCCAGGAAAACTGTAAATGAGGCAAGAGCAGCATGAACTGAGAATAATGAGGAGCGAGACATAATCACCTTTTAAGTGTGCATTTCTTCTGTTGTACGAGTTTGTAGCTCCAAATAATATTTCTTGCTAAATACAGCATTTTTTTTGCATCAGCTGAGGAAACTAGTTAAATAATTAAGAAAACGTTAATATTTATAATAAGAGAAGATTATACTAGGATGACCCCAGATTTTTATCTAAAAATAATCAATGTTTAAAGGGTATTGAAAACAAAAATGTTATTTTATTTGCTAGGGTTTTTTGGGTGACAAAATAAAATAAGTGGAAGAGCAAATAAAAAGACACTAATAGGCAACAAAGGCATATTACTAAATTGTCTTATTTCTTGTGTTTTATGTATTTCACTTTACTATTACCTGTTTTCTTTCAGTTTTTTCTTTTCTGCTCTTGTTCTATCCAGACCTCCATGGCTACCATGCCTGATTGCCATGCCTGAAGGCTCAGAGGAGGCTTCGCAGAACCAAAGATCAGCTCCTGTTAGCTTACTCCATGACCAGATTTCACTCACCTCACACTGACACAATATACTTACACATCAACTACGTAACCATAGACATACATAATGTACTTATACTCACCTATGTAAGTATATACATGTTCACATTCACGCACAACATACGCACGCTTGCTTACATCAGTATTTGTACTCTGCTTCTACTACTATTACTCTATTCATTTTATTACTCTTAGGAAATGCTAAACAACAGTGTAGAGACACATTCCTTCTGTTACACTTGATTTTTATGAATAAATATGTACAAAAATCCAACCGTCCCAGTTTCTTCATTTCATCTTAATAAGATTGAAGTATTTTTAATCTCCGAACTGGAAGTGTACCCAGTTTTAGTTTCAGAAATCCTTTCACCTTAAATTAGAAAAGCATAAGTTACATAATGTACAGTGCCTTGCGAAAGTACTCGGCCCCCTTGAACTGGTCAACCTCTTGCCACATTTCTGGCTTCAAACATAAAGATATAAAATTCTAATTTTTTGTGAAGAATCAACAACAAGTGGGACACAATCGTGAAGTGGAATGAAATTTATTGGATGTGTCAAACTTGTTTTACAAATAAAAAACTGAAAAGTGGGGCGTGCAATATTATTCGGCCCCCTTGCATTAATACTTTGTAGCGCCACCCTTTGCTGCAATTACAGCTGCAAGTCTCTTGGGGTATATCTCTATCAGTTTTGCACATCGAGACACTGAAATTCTTGCCCATTCTTCCTTGCAAAACAGCTTGAGCTCAGTGTGGTTGGATGGAGAGCGTTCGTGAACAGCAGTCTTCAGCTGTTTCCACAGATTCTCGATTGTATTCAGGTCTGGACTTTGACCTGGCCATTCCAACACCTGGACACATTTATTTGCGAACCATTCCATTGTAGATTTGGCTTTATGTTTTGGATCATTGTCCGTCCCAGTCTCAGGTCTCTTGCAGACTCCAACAGGTTGTCTTCCAGAATGGTCTGTATGTGGGCCCCATCCATCTTCCCATCAATTTTGACCATCTTCCCTGTCCCTACTGATGAAAAGCAGGTCCAAACCATGATGCTGCCACCACCATGTTTGACAGTGGGGGTGGTGTGTTCAGAGTGATGAGCTGTGTTGCTTTTACACCAAACATATCGTTTTGCATTGTGGCCAAATGTTCGATTTTGGTTTCATCTGACCAGAGCACCTTCTTCCACATGTTTGGTGTGTCTCCCAGGTGGCTTGTGGCAAACCTTAAACAGGACATTTTATGGATATCTTTGACAAATGGCTTTCTTCTTGCCACTCTTCCATAAAGGCCAGATTTGTGCAGTGTACGACTGATTGTTGTCCTATGGACAGACTATCCCACCTCAGCTGTAGATCTCTGCAGTTCATCCAGGGTGATCATGGGCCTCTTGGCTGCATCTCTGATCAGTCTTCTCCTTGTTCGAGATGAAAGTTTAGAGGGACGGCCGGGTCTTCGTAGATTTGCAGTGGTCTGATACTCCTTCCATTTCAATATGATTGCTTGCACAGTGCTCCTTGGGATGTTTAAAGCTTGGGAAATCTTTTTGTTTCCAAATCCGGCTTTAAACGTCTCCACAACAGTATCTTGGACCTGCCTGGTGTGTTCCTTGGTCTTCATGATGCTCTCTGCGCTTTGAACAGAACCCTGAGACTATCACAGAGCAGGTGTATTTATACGGAGACTTGATTACACACAGGTGGATTCTATGTATCATCATCAGTCATTTGGGACAACATTGGATCATTCAGAGATCCTCACAGAACTTCTGGAGTGAATTTGCTGCACTGAAAGTAAAGGGGGCGAATAATATTGCACGCCCCACTTTTCAGTTTTTTATTTGTTAAAAAAGTTTGACACATCCAATTAATTTCATTCCACTTCACGATTGTGTCCCACTTGTTGTTGATTCTTCACAAAAAATTCGAATTTTATATCTTCATGTTTGAAGCCTGAAATGTGGCAAGAGGTTGACCAGTTCAATGCGGCCGAGTACTTTCGCAAGGCACTGTAACGAACAGGCAGACCTGTGGCCTCATGTATGAAACGTACTTATGCACAAATCCGTTGCGGTGCAATGTTTTATGCACAACTCAGCATGTACAAAAATAAATGATTTGTGAAAGAGTACAGTTTGTCACGCAAACTTATGACATGCCATGAACATGTGTGGCAGCCACGCTAGCTTTTTGAGTAAACAATAATAAACTACAAAGTTCTAAAACTCACCCAAATACACTGAAATATGACTGTATTTAATTTTATTTAACTCAAGGAGCATCAAACCTGATGTTTTCATGTGTTTGAGCTTTTATGGGGCTGCATGGTGGTGCAGTTGGTGGCACTGTTGTCTTGCAGCAAGAAAGTCCTGGGCTTGACTCCCGGCTGGGGATCTTTCTGCAGGGAGTTTGCATGTTCTCCCCGTGAATGCGTGGGTTCTCACCGGGTACTCCGGCTTCCTCCCACAGACCAAAAACATGACTGTTATGTTGATTGGTCTCTCTAAATTGCCCTTACGTGTGATTGAGTGTGTGCATGGTTGTTTGTCCTGTATCTCTGCGTTGCCCTGTGATGGATTGGCGACCTGTCCAGTGTGTACCCCGTCCAGGGTGTACCCCGCCTCTCACCCGTAGATAGGCACCGGCCTCCCTGGTGACCCACTATGGCATAAGCAGTCTAGGAGATGAATGAATGACTGAATTAATGGTTTCAACCTGAATAATTGAACACACCTCATAAAACTATAGAGTCAATCAAAATTCCACTATGCTGTTGCTGAACAGGCATAAATTAAATCTGTAAATGTAAAAGCTTTTGCACCTGCTGCATTTACAGCAATCACCACCTTCTGCCTCTCCATTTTCTTTATTTTGTTAGTGATTCCACAGGTGGTGGGTACCTTCTGGCTATTTATACTACTTTGCATATGTATTTATGGGCGGGGACCAGGCTGTCCAAGCGCCATGTGCAGCTGCACCCAATTTACTGCAAACTGGGATGTATGAAGGCTACATGTGCGGTGACATGTCTATGTACAGTTTGGTACATCTGAATTTATGGTGCACAGCAAGTTTCAGCAATTCCTACTGGCAACAGTTAGCATTAAGTTGTGAACTCTTTCATACATGAGGCCCAAGGACTGTATTATTCCACAATGATTAGATTCTTTAAAATACAATTATTCTCATTTAAAACATCACCTCAAATTTGTCGTAACAAAGACAAGTTTTTTTTTGTTTTCCTAACAATAATGCTACAATCTTGTGTCGTCTTGTGAACCCAATACTGTGTGCTTTTTCGTATCCTAAATTAGATGTATCAGTACACCTAAGTTTTTTGTATTTCTCAGTGCAATGCTTCTTGTAATTAGCACCGCTGCTAAACCATTAAACCAGTGTTACTTAAAAACTTTATCGCTGCATTTAGCAGGTATTCAGACTCCTGCGGTAACTCTTTTCCAAAATAGCAGCAGTAGCAGCAAGAGATGTTCACTCTTTCATGTCCACACTAGAAATGAACGCACATGCGCGAAGCCACAGTGCATATATGGACAGATCTAAATATCAATCTTCTCCTTCCCAAAATAATTGTGACTTGTCATCTGGATCCTAAGGTTAAAAACCAAAAACGACTTAAGAAAACTAAACTAAAAGTAAACCTATTTAAAGGGAAAATTTTGCTGGATAATCGAAGGAGGGCGGAAAAGAAGGATTTAACAGATTTAGATTCGTTTGTCATTCAGAACTGATATTCTTTTCTCCTACATAATGCATTACAAAAATATGCATAAGAACCATAACAGTTTAGATAATAATGTCATTTTGGCACAGTGTATGCATCAATGAGTCTTCTCTTTGTGCTCCTCGTTTCCTCAAAGAGTATAGAAAACATGCACCTTATGTTTTCTGGAAACTCTCACTCAATAGTTTTAGTGTGTGAGTAAATGCTAGTTTGTTTTATTCATTTTCATGTTGGCTCTGTGGTGTAGTGGTCTGCCATTTCTAATACTCAACACTAAAACAAACAGTTTTCATTACTAGAAAGCAGCAAAAGTTTTTGCACATTTCATTTTGATATTTGTGCTTAAACTTGCTGCAAAAAAGGAAATTACATAGTTTGTATTTACCTCTATAGAATTGTTTCAAATTCCCCATACATCTGGTTAGTATCTGTAGTGTAAACCTTTGTGTAATCTTAGTCTCTCATGTATTTGGGAGTGTGTATAAGGGTGAATCTTTATTTTTAAGTGTCACATTCAGTTACTGGTCAGTGATAAATATTAGTACAAAGCCTCTAAGCAACAACAGCATGCATTAAACAATAGATCCAAAGTGACAACTGTTAAGGGCAGATCCACGACAAGCACACTCATGTCTGTGGGCTTGTTGGAAATTCACCAACCGCCTAAAATGTTAACAGAAAGAACAAAGCTTTAAAATGGCTCACATTTCACCCTGATATTTATGCCAGCGTTTCATAAATGGCCTCATTTAATATTTGCCACATCTGAGCTGTGAAAGAAGTGCCACAAATTCAGCTTAGAGCCCCATAAGGCTTGTGGGACAGGCTGAGACTGCGGCCAACATTTGTTTAACTTCCACTCAAATGAAAGTTATTTGCTCTTTTTTTAAAGACTCGCTGAGCAGATGATGTAGATCCTGCTTCCTAACCGCTCCTACACTGAAACTCCTACAGTCCACCCAAGCGGTAAATCATTATTTACTGGTAGAATCCAAGCAACTTTGTAACTGCAGAGTGCCTGCTACGACTTAAGCTGAGGAACAATCTAAAACAAGTTTGCGAACAGCCGAATCACGACTGGAATGAAAAATGTCAATATCCATTCATGTCATTGAAAAATAGGACTTTCCCCAGAGGATATGCACACATAGTCTTTAAATTTTGACTCACACAAGAGGTGTTTCTTTGCACACATCGAAAACCCTTTCAAGCAGTGATTGAGGAAAGGTGGCAACGCTGATTATGTGAAGGTATTCCAGCCTGACCAGGATTTAAGGGGTTATTAGGGTGAAGTGCTCCAACTACACGGTGCTCAAACTCTCCTTTACCTCACTCCATCCTTTCCGGGGCCCTTATCACCAGCCATTAATGCAGAGGCATAGCTGCGCCTGCATCTAAATGTTTCATTATGGCAAGAGTGCAGATACCAATTTCTGCACCAATTTCTACCCTCTTTTCCCGACGTGCCCCCCCTCCGCCATATACACTCCGCACCTTCTGCCTCTCTTCCAACCTCTCACACTGAGGGAGGAGAGATAAGCATGACAAATTGAAATAAATGAGAGAGGAGAAAAAGGTGGTGCGGGGACAATGCCGGTGTCCCGACTCCTCCTCCTCCTCCGCTTGGAAAGAGAAAAAGGAGAAGATGACAGCAAAAAAGGGATGCAGCAAAAGAGTTCAAGTGAGAAAAGCAGAACGTGATGAAGGAGGTTGAGTGGTTGTGAGAAAGACAAATTATTTATCCAACCAAAATTATCATTTCACCACCAGCTGTCCTCTCTAAGAATCGCAGTTTCATCCTCCGCTCCCTTTATCCGCTGTGAGTAATGAGCGGCAGTAATTGGGGGATCTTACTGACCTTTGCTGCTCTTTGTCTCCACATGTGTGGATCTATATGCACTAGTGTGCAACAGGTTCGCTGCTCGGGTTATGTAGTTTACGACAGTCCATCTTTTTCGATCCAGCTCAGAAAGCACTTTTAACAATGTTTTACTATATAACATGACATGTCGGGCTGATCCTGTCAGAGAACAGGATATAGGCAATAATGGTGTCTGGTGTGAGAGGGCTAGTTGCATCAAAACAATTCAAACCCAGTCAGCTTTATCCCCAGCTCATTAGGAGCTTTGCAAGAAATGAGATTTAGAGTTTATTTAATGATATCTCACTCTTTTCGGGAGGTTATCTTTTAACTTCAAACATTGATCTTTATTGAAAGTAATTGCCTCCTAACTAAATAAAAGAGCACCAATGACATAAAAATTCAGCATATACCCAAGCAAAACAGGCCTGCTGATTTACTGAGTCTTAGCACATGTCAAGAACAAGTGTGGTGGTGGACCCCAAAATACAGACAGGCAGGAAGTAGCGTGGCGTGGTGAGTTAAAAAAGCATTTAATAATCAAAAAGGAAACATACAGGCAGGTCGGTAGGTAGTTGCAGAAGCAGGCATTGGTAAATTGAGTCAGAACAGGCTTGGCATAAACAGAAGAACTGAAAAACTGTAATGTTTCTGCGAGGAATGAACAGAAAAGCAGTGTATATATGGAGCATGGTGCAGGTGAAACAAGTAGACTGATTGGATAGTGCAGGTGGACCGAATTAAGCTGATTACTGTCTGACAGAGGCAGGGAATGGAAACAAAAACATGGCTGGAACAAAACAGAAGTTCAACAACATAATCAAACATAAGAAACATAACTGTAACAGAACATAATCCAGAAAGCAATATGAACTGAAAACAACCACAAGAAAACAAACCTAAACCACAGCACCACCTCTAAAACAATAACCAGAAACAAGATCCAAAACACAACAAATTGGAAAACATAATCATAAGAGAAAAATCCAAAAACTCCCAAATCATGACAGCACATTTGCTTATAAAGTCAGTCAAAATCCCAAAACCGTGAAGACAAACAGAATCCTAGGGCATTTTTGCTTATTTACCAAAATCTGTCTTGTTTGGAAGATCCTCTTTCATTTCTTTACACAAAGCAAGAGATTTGGGAAGACAAATGTTTTAGCCTGAGGAAACACAAAGTCAAATTAAAACAATTGTCCAAGGCCTGGAATTAGAGCTGCGATTTTCAAATCTAGGAGTTAAAGGGACCATCTGGAATCAGATTTGTTTGTTGTTGCTTGTCTTGAGCAAAAGCACTTGTGTGCCACTGGTGTCCCTTTAAATGCTGTTTAAAACAGCGTTTGACGGGACATTTTTAGATTCCTGGACCAAAAGAGACAATTCACACATATAACTCCTTATATCAGTATGTAGGAGAATAAACAATAGCCAAAAAACCTCCTGCACATTGCTTCAAAAAATCTGCCATTAACAAACAAAGGTTTATGATTGTCTAAAAATGTTCACTGCAAGTGTGATGTTTTTTAAATTTATAGACCATAGATTACATGCATAAACCAATAGCTATCTTGTTGCATTGTTATGTGTGATTCTGACTGTAGAACACGACTCTGACATTTGTTGATTGGTTGGTGGCCTGGAAAAATATTACAAACAGATGTGGAGGTATGGGGACAGATACTAACATGGTCAAACAGGTTATGGGGGCAAAGGAGTCTCAGTCTGCAGCAGAGTTTGGTGTCTTAGACACCTTGAACACCTGCTCGTGTGAAAATATCTCACCTCACATAGGAAAACAACAAATTTATATTTTACAAAAACCTAGTTTACAGAAAACACAGTTTTACAAACACATTGATGACAGGTGAGAACATAAAAGGTGTATGTCCTCTGCCAGACATTCATCACAGTAGTACATTAGTTAATGTATTCAGTACCTAAATGGTAAGACTACAAGAAAATTAAGTTTATTATTGGGTCTAAAAGAAGCATATACAAGTTTGTCAGTTTCTAAGAAACAATCCATTACTTGACCTATTATTTTTCATCTTTATCTTACATCTGAGTGTGAATATCTATGTGTTTTTATCAGAAATATAGAAAAGCTTTAAAATACTGTTGCACTTCCCAAGTCAAAGCCGCAACCACAGGCACCATATTGTGGGGGGGGAGCAAAATATGTTTTCTTCACCATTTTTAAAAGTCTATGAATACATTTGTCAGATTGCAGGTATGATCAGATTTTTTTTAAAAGAATAGTGGGAGTAGCTGCTCCACTTGCTCCATTGTCCAGTCAGTCAGTCAGTCAGTGATTTCTACCGCTTCTTTCATAGTTGCTTGCGAGCTGCTGCCCATCTCCAGCAGTCTATGGGCGAGTCGCCAGTCCATCGCAGGGCTGGCTGCAACCAAATAAAGCTTATTTAATGTTATTGAAAAAGGACCAATAGGGCATGAGATTTAAACATTAAAATGGGTAAACGATTACCTTAAAAAAGGTTCCGATGCAAAGTTCTCTCTTGGACGTAGCCATTAGGAGATGAGTACACTGAATAGACATTTGGTTTGCTTTTAGGGAACCACTGTGATGACAATAGCAGTTGCAAAGAATCACATTTTCTTCAGTCCTATCTTTTTTGTGTGCTTGCTGCATTGTATGTGATATTTAACATCTTGGACACTGTAATCTATGTGAGATATGGACATTTACTGCATTGCAACGTAATCCAAAAGACTCAATACTTGAATGTAGTCATCTCCAGATGACATAATGGCACTTAGAATATATTAGCCAACAATACTAGAGAATTTAAGTGCACCCTTTCATCAAACATTTTGACAGGTGGGCGGGACTTTCGGTGAGGGCGGGACTTCCGGTGGGGGCCATGTGGGCGCCATGTGGTTGCCATGTGGGCAGGGGGGGGGGTGTCCAAGGGGCGTAACAGTGGATGTTGATTGGTTGTCGTCATTAGGGGCGATACCTTAAATGAGTCAATTAAAACACAGGGGTGTGTTTAAGGGTGTTACGGGGAAGGCCTTAAATGAGCCAATTAAAACACACAGGGGTGTGTTTAAGGGTGTTATTAATAATCTGTATGTTTTTTCAGGCGTTAATACATCTAAAAAACAAAACAAACAAAAAAAAGACATGCATCCTTTTATATTTTTAAAGGTATAATCAACTTAATGTTGACCTATCACATGAAATCCTAATAAAGGAACTGTGTAACCTGACAGAATTGTAAGTTAATTTTGCTTTACAGCAGGACCTATTTGTTGAATATATGAGCCAGTCTCAATCCGTTCAAAATAGAAAAGACCTTAAAAAGTAAATAAATAAAAAAAAATTGTGCTTCACTACATCGATGGAACGAGAAAAACCTTCAGCTTCTGCGTCAACATACTGGAAAAGCAGCTGAAATAGGTAAGACGAATATCTGATTAACAGAAAAAAAAAGAACATCAGTATACTGTTTCCAAGTTACAAATTGACTAGCAATGATGTGTTTGTTTTTGAATCATGAGAGACTCCATTTTAGGAAAAAGGAATGATAATTTTAGTTACCTGTAGCTTTTCTAAAAAACATTTTACTTTTTCATCTTAGAGTTACAGGGGGTTACAACTGTTAGGGGCGATGTCAGGAAAGGGGCAGTTACGTCTGTTTCTTAGATAACATATCACCTTTGAACTCAAGAAGGGTTTTGGTCTTAAAAACATAGGCAGCTGAAATAGGTAAGACGAATATCAGATTAACAGAAAAAAAAAAGAACATCAGTATACTGTTTCCAAGTTACAAATTGACTAGCAATGATGTGTTTGTTTTTGAATCATGAGAGACTCCATTTTAGGAAAAAGGAATGATAATTTTAGTTACCTGTAGCTTTTCTAAAACATTTTACTTTTTCATCTTAGAGTTACAGGGTTACAGTTATTCTATATCCAACTGTTAGGGGCGATGTCAGGAAGGGGCAGTTACGTCTGTTTCTTAGATAACATATCACCTTTGAACTCAAGAAGGGTTTTGGTCTTAAAAACATAGTCTTTGCAGTTGAGATAACACTGTCATGTTCTGGTATAAATACTGTGTGTAAATGTTGGGGCTCTGTTTCATTGGTTAACCTCAGTGTCAGGGTCTTCAAATGCTGAATGTCTTTGAACCATAACACTTGTTACATTGAAAAATACCAGTACTGACAAGAAAAAATGTCGGTAAATATTTCAGGAAACCCGGAAATTGTGGCTTCTTCTTCTGATAATTCACAAAAGCCCAATGACATCTTAAAACGTAAGTAAGTAAGTATCATTAAATGCATGTGAATGTTCTCAAATTTTGTTTATATATATTGTTTATATATATATATATATATATATATATATATTTGTTTCTTTGTCATAGAACCCACCGCTGATGACCTTGATGATTTCATCTTGACACAATCAGATTATGGTAAGTAAATGTTAAATGCAATAAAATATATATATATATATATATATATATATATATTATAGTTAACCCTTGACAATGTTTCAATTTATAGATTTGATGAGAGAGGTAAACCCGAATGATCAAGTTGGAGGGTTCAGCGGCTGGAATCCACAGTCTAAATTGAGAAGGCGAATTATTTCCAAACAAGAAAAACCCCCAACAACATCTGAACTTTCTTCTAACACAGAAATTACGACAGATTCTTTGAATACTCCTCTGCCAATTATCATCATTTCCCCTGAAGACACACCGGATAAGTTACCGGCACCTCCAGAAAGTAAGTCCTAAGAACTAACTGTTTTTCTTTGAGAGTGAATGTATTTTATTTATGTGTTATTAGAGACTTTTGTTTTAAACCTCAGATAAAACTGTTTACAGATTCGACTGAGAGCTCTGTGGAAGACATAGTTGTCGAGCAGGAGCAAGGTAAGGAAATAAAAATTAAATAAAAACAATATATATATATGTATTTTAAGCATAGTTCAATAAAAATGTCATATAAACCTGTTTACAGATACATCCAAAGATGCCACATTAAATCCGCCCACCAGAAGGTCGCTTTTCAAAGATCAAGACAGCTTTCAGCAGAACGGCACAGTTTCAGTCCAACAAGAAGTGAAATCTGGAGGTTTTACCGCAAAGAATCGGAGTAAGATTAAAAAAAAAACTTGTGTATTTTAAAAACTATTTTCGTTTTATTTATGAACGCTGTGCTGCGCAGCGTAAGATAACTTTTATTGTCTTCTGTTTTTACAAAATATTTAACCCCGGCCAAAAGACAGCGACTCTTTGCGCTACAAACCAGAGCAACGCTAGTGAGTGGTTTAATGAACGGTACGTTTTAATTCATACATACATACTGAATTAATTTTAATTCCCCTTTTTTTTTTTTTTTTTTTTTTTTTTTTTCAGCTTTAATGTGATTATTTCAATATATATATATATATATTTATTATCTATTTATTTATTTTTTGTTCATTCTCCTTACAGAGGTAACGTTGATGGTAGGACAGATTGGTCACAGAAACGGACAGCGCAGGAAGACAGTCTCTACAGCCTCACGGAATCTTCGTAATAAGGCCTCATCGTTAACGCTTCTGGCAGCATGTCAGATTCTGTTAAAGAAGCATTTTGGTGACATCAAGGTGATTTTAAACTGAACTGATCACTGTGTTTTTGTTTTTTGTTTTTTCTGTAGGTTAGTTTTATTTTTATTTTTGTTTCTTATGTTCATAGAAAATGGATAACCGAATCAGACTTGCCCTGGATGAAATAAGAAATTTAGTTAATGAACTTAACGAAATTCCCGTTAATGCAGAAGAAAATAGCACACCGTCTCCACACAGCATTGAGCAAAATTATCATAATCCCTCTACGACACACTCCGCAGATCATCACGGGGGTCATTTCAATACGGGAGTAGCGGTTAGTTCTGATCAAGTAATCAGACTTGCCCTGGATGAAATAAGAAATTTAGTTAATGAACTTAACGAAATCCCCGTTAATGCATCTCCTGCTAACAGTGAAAATTTAATAAATGAACATCAGCACGGTGACGTTTTAAACGTAATCAATCAGGCTCTTTCCGATTTGAACAGCGAACCGTCTCCACACAGCAGCATTGAGGAAAATGATTCACCTGACAGTCATCAGAATCTTTCTACGTCACACGCCGCAGATCGGCACGGTGACGTTTTAAACGTAATCAATCAGGCTCTTTCCGATTTGAACAGCGAACCGTCTCCACACAGCAGCAGCATTGAGGAAAATGATCCACCTGACACTCATCAGAATCCTTCTACGTCACACTCCGCAGATCATCACGGGGGTAATTTCAATACGGGAGTAGCGGTTAGTTCTGATCAAATAGAGCGAGATCCTCCAGCTGTGGTTGAACGTGAACATTTTAATAACCATGAAATAAGGAGACCTTTTACCATACCGCCGCCCTGTCCAAGTAACGTTCCAGATTTAGCAGCATTCTATACAGACATCATGCGTATTATAATTGAATTAGCCGACGCTGCGAGATCGTTAACCAGACGTAACGACGTTGTGCAGCTGGAATTAGTGGGTGAAAATCTCAATCGTCACATCACATTTACTGTTACAGATGATGGAAATATGATCCTGCCTGCTTTCGAAAACTTCCTCGACGATTTAGTACAATCGAATGCAAATATACCTGTAGATAATAACATGGAATTTGTTCTTCAGGTTGTTAATGACCCAGCAGGAGGTTCTAAGCGTAAAGCTGCAGGAACGTTAGACTGTGAACTGTTTAATAAGAAAATGCGTCATTTGTATATTATAAACAATACCGGTAATCAGTTATGTTTTGCAATCAGCCTCGCACACGTCTCTGATCCTGAGCTCACGGATCACCGTGCTGTAGAACTGGGGAGGAGATGGCAGCATCAGGCAGGCCTTGACGAGCAAACAGCAGTTACTTTTAGTGATATTGGTAAATTTGAAACCATTCTGAAGAGAAAAATTGTAGTGTTTCACAGAACCACGGGCTCTACTGCTCTGTGTAAATTTGAGACCAGTTTCCCCGATCGTTCAAACCCTCTGTTTTTGCTGTTATTTCAAGGTCATTACTATGGGATAAAAAATCTCAAAGGTTTTATGGGGTGCAGATATATTTGTAATTACTGTTACGCCAGCTATCAGAATGCCAATACACACCATTGTGAAGGTTATTGTCCAGTGTGTCGAACATATAAATGTATGCAAGAGATTAGCAATCCTGTAAGCTGTGCAGGCTGTCAAAGAATCTGTCATAATTCTTCATGTTTCAGCAGACACAGGGAACCGCGCATCAGAAATAGTGCTGAAAGGCCTATGAGTGACTGTGAGTTGGTAAAACTGTGTAAAGTATGCAAACGGATATACGTTATTCCAATCAGTAAACCGAATAAACCACACGTGTGTAATGTAAAATGCAGTATTTGCGGTGAAAATGTACCCCCCAGCCTAGACATTACATGCGATGATCATAAATGTTACATTCTGCCTTGCAGTGCAATTAATCAGCTTGATGATAAACTGATTTTTTATGATTTCGAATGCCTCGTCAATGAGAGCGGCGTGCATACCCCCTTTCTGGTCTGTGCTAAAACGTTGAAAGGTGATGAATGGTACGCTTATGGACTGAATTGCACCCAAAAATTTCTCCTGCATTTCAGGAGGCCAATGTACAAAGGTTACACCTTAATAGCGCACAATGCGCGGGGTTACGATGGTTACCTGATTCTCACAGCAATGCTGCAGTTAGGCATTAAACCACATATCGTCATGGTAGGGAGTAAAGTTCTCTGTTTAACCGACCCTGATTACAGGTTAAAATACATTGATAGCCTGTCCTTCATGTGCATGAAGCTTAGTGCCATGTCGAAAGCGTTAGGCTTTACCGATCAAAGCAAGGGTTTTTTTCCCCACCTATTTTCCTCTGAACAACATCTCCAGTATGTAGGGGCTTTTCCTCCTCCATCCTGCTACGCTGTAGAACGCATGAGTCTTCAAGAACAACAGGTGTTTAGCAGCTGGTACAGAGAAGCGAGCAAAGAGGTCTTTGACTTTAAGAAAGAAGCAATTCGTTATTGTAAAAATGACATTGAAATTCTTTTTCAAGGATGCTTAAAATTCAGAGACGAGTTCTTTAAGGAGACAAGTGTGGATCCGTTTAAAAGTATCACAATAGCATCAGCCTGCATGAAGGTTTTTGTAACCAATTTCCTTCCTCCTCAAACCTTAGCCATTCCATCACCTCTGGACTACAGACGTAGCAGTAAAACGTTCTCCAGCGCGTCCATTCAATGGCTCGGCTGGATTGCAGACAGCAGAGCCATATTTATCGAGCATGCATTAAATAGGGGTGAAAAGAAAATCGGGCCATATTCAGTGGATGGGTATGCAGAGATTAACGGTGTCAAAGTTGCGTTTGAATTTTATGGCTGTTTTTTCCACGGCTGTAAAAAGTGTTACATGCCTCATGACAAGTGTCCGTTGAGAGGGGTCGCATTTGAACAGTTTTACGCAGCCACTGTTGAGAGAAGCAAGGTGTTACAAACTGTGTACGGCCTTCGTCTCGAAGTCATATGGGAGCATGAGTGGATTGAAATGAAAAAATCAGACCCAGGTGTGATCAGCTTTCTTGAGAAAGTTAATGCACCCGAACCGCTATCCCCCCGGGATGCGCTGTATGGTGGACGCACCTGTCCTATGAAGTTGAGGTACACAGCGGAACCGGATGAAACTGTACACTATGTGGATTACACATCTCTGTACCCTTATGTAAACGCCAACTGCGTTTTTCCCCTCGGACACCCCACCATCATTTACAAAGATTTTGATGACCCCAGCAGCTACTTCGGTATAATCAAAGCTGTGGTCTACCCACCACGTAACCTGTTGTTCCCTGTTTTACCTTACAGAACATCCCAAGGTAAACTTGTGTTCACTCTCTGCCGCTCATGCGCTGAATTAAATAACCAGTCAGGTCCCTGCATGCATAATGATCAAGAAAGAGCTTTGATGGGAGTCTGGACGAGTGCAGAATTCTGTAAAGCTTTGGAGTGTAGTTATCGTCTTGCTAAAATCACAGAGGTGTGGCATTTTGAAAAGAGAAGTGATACAATCTTTAAAGTTTATATTCATTGCTTTTTAAAGGGTAAGCAGGAGGCTTCAGGCTATCCGTCTGAAGCAGTGGATCAGGAGAGTAAGTCAAAGTATATAAGCGACTACAAACTGCATCAGGGCATCCAATTAGACCCTGAGAAAATCGAGATGAATCCTGCCAAAAGGCAGGTTGCAAAATTGTGTTTAAACAGTTTTTGGGGGAAATTTGCGCAAAGAAGTGATCTGTCTCAGACCACAGTCATCACTAATCCTGAAGACTTTTTCAGCTTCATGTTCTCGAGTAAATACAGGGTTAACTATTTTCATTTTTTCAACCCTGAAATGTGTGTAGTGCAGTGGAACTACAGCAAACGTGTCATATATCCACCAAGTAAGACAAATAATGTGTTTATAGCAGCATTCACCACCGCTTATGCACGTTTAAAACTTCTCAGCAGCATGGAGAAGTTACAGGACAGATTGATTTATATTGACACGGACAGTTTGATTTATGTGACAAAAAGTGGTGAAACTCCTCTGGAATTGGGGAATTATCTGGGTGATCTTACTGACGAGTTAGATGGTGACAGCATTTCGGAGTTTGCATCGACAGGACCCAAGAGTTATGCATACCAGACCAAAAACCGTAAAAATGTAATGATACGTGCTAAAGGCATCACTCAGACGCATGAATGCAGCGAGAGGGTCAATTTTGACACCATCAAAGGGCTGGTCGAGGACTACTTACAGGGGTCAAGTGAGGGTGTCATTGAAATCCCCCAGCACACGATCAGGAGGGATAAAAAGAGATTCCGTTTGACAAACGCGACATTTCTTAAAAAGTTTCGACTGGTGTATGATAAGAGACGTCTTTTTTCTGACGGGACAACTCTGCCTTTCGGTTATTAGAGTTGAAGAAGAAATAAAATAAAAAGTCACATGGATTTACAGGAGATTGATTTTGATCCTAGATTTAGAGCCCCTTTCTCATGTATGATAGTTGGACCCAGCGGCTGCGGGAAAACTTTCTTTGTAAAAAGTATTTTACAAAACTGTAATCATGTCATGGATATTGTTCCAGAAAATATTGTATGGATTTACACATCTTTTCAACCCATGTATGCTGAATTGCAGAAGATGAATAAAAATATTACCTTTGTGGAAGGATTGCCTCATTCTTTTGAAGATGAAAACCTGTTTCCTCCTGATCAGAATCATCTGATTATTCTAGACGATGTTATTGCTCAAGCCTCAGATGATGAAAACGTGATGAAGGTCTTTACCCAGTTTCGTCACCATCGTAATATGAGCGTTATTATGCTGACTCAGAATGTATTTCATCAGGGAAAGTTCAGTCGCACTATTAGTTTGAACTGTAATTATATGGTGTTGTTTAAAAACCCGAGAGATAAACTCCAGCTGAATATACTGGCCCGCCAAATGTTTCCATCTCAAAAGGGTCTCTTCTTGGAGAGTTTTGAAGACGCAACGAGAGAAGCTCATGGATATTTAATCATCAATTTTACGCCTACCTGCCCAGAACATTTCAGACTGAGAACGGGGATACTTCCTCAGCAGTGGCCTGCTGTGTACGTACCCAGAACAAAGTAAGTCATCATGTCAGCGCGTATAAAAAGGAATTTACCATTATTCAGAGCTTTGTACCAGGCCTGTCCACAGAAACGTAAAGATATTCTCGCACACTGCTCTCCCAACTTTATTCAGGCTCTGTGCGAGATTGCACTGAATATCCTAAAAGGTAACATTAAACTATCACCCTCTCAACACCGACAATTGAAGAAACAAAGAAATATCATCAGATTGTTGGGTGATAAAAGAACCGGGATAAAAACTAAACAGTTGGCTCTCAAAAAGCAACGAGGTGGTTTTATTCTGCCCATCTTAACGGCTCTTGCACCCTTGATCGGTGATCTAGTGGGTGGAATCATCAGGAGATAATGTCTCTCAGAACATCGCAGAAGATGTTTCTCATTTCCCCTCATCAATTCAAGCGTCTGACCCAGTCAGACACGTCCATCAGACAGACGGCGGAGGAGAATTTGGATGCTGAAATGAGAGCGATATTAAACGAGCCGGGTTTGACTTCTTATGAAAAAATCAAGAGATACGATGCTCTTCTCCAGAGGTATCTGACTTTACTTAAGCAAGGTGTCAAAGAAGAAAAACAGCGGGTCAGTTTAACGCTGCAGCGTGACACAGAGGTTCCTGAACATGAGCGGTCCCAAGAAAAACAAGGCCCAGGGCAGGACGAGGCCCCTAAGGATCAGGTTCTTACGGAAGTACTGAAAAGCCTTCCTAAACACAATCGTAAAAATGCCGAGTACATTTTGAAGAAATTATCCGAAAGAAGTGAGAGTTGGACTTCGCGAGGTGAATTTGTATTTAACGGAAATATTATAAAGGGGTCCCACATGATTGATTTGTTGAAAAATCTCATGCTTCCGTTTAAAAAATCTGGAGCATCACAAACCCGAGGATGGTCTGATTTTCTACACTCCATGTCAGAAGTAAACATACCTGTATCTTCAGTCATTAACCCTTATGCTCGTGAAGAATATAGACGTTTCAAAACAGAGGGTACATCGATTGAAAATGGGGGTACACCCCCCAGCGTTAAGCAGAGAAGAAAAAGAAGAAGAAGGCAGATAACTCATTCTCCCTACTGGTCGAGATCTGAGCTGGAAGATCCAAAAAATGCTGATGGGAGATCAAAAAGGTCTCTTCGTAAGACGACACTACCACCCCGATGGATTACATTTTCACCATAAACCGTTATAAGAAAAATGAAACATGTAGTCTATTTCTTTTATTCAATAAAATATTTATTGATTATATTTTTCAAGTCTAACTTCGTTCTCTACTTCACACACTAACATATGATATCATTACACAAATATTAAATCATAAGAAGAAAAAAAAAACAAACAATGAAAAAAAAAATAAAAAAAAGACATTTTAAATTCCATAACAATCCAGAAACATCTCCAAAGAGCATGTTCCGTGAGTATAAAATGTACAACTTTGATTAATGACACATTTCTGATATTTTTTCACAAAGTTAGATACCATTAAATCATTCTTAATCACATCTCCGGTGTATTTCGACAACACTTGCTGCATTGATAATCCGCACGCTCTATGACATAGATAAAAAATGCAATGGTGACCGCACACAGTGGACAGAGTGTTTTGAAGCTGATTATTATGATACAATATTTTTGAGGATCTGTCTTCTAAAAATGTTACGATGCTTGACGGGTAGAACTCGAAATCCGGAGAGAATCCATAAGAGTCAAAAAAGCTGGATTGACCATTCTCATCCAATGTCAGAGCTAGCCAGTGTTCCCCCGGCATGTGTGAAGGATGTGTATTCACGATAAAGTAGGCCGGCCCTGGGAATTTGTCAGCTAGCAGCGGCAGCTGGTCGCACGGCCACACACCGCAAAACAAATCTCCCAGCAGATGACGCATCAGGCTCTCAATTTCATGATTATTCATGCCTGATTAGATTAATAATAATCCACCAGCACACGCCTCTTTGAATCAATCTCTAAAATAGAATCATAACAAGCGTAGATGATCAGCGTGGTGGTATATGGCAACGGGTTTCTGAAGCGCATTTCCAATCTTAAATTCCCACTGGAAACTGGAGATAGAGCATCTGTGTCCTCACCCGGGTTAAGATTAAATGTGAACAGAGAGTATCCTTGATTAAATTCCTGACGTGATATACTCAGTGGAAGATCTTTTAGATGTCGTCCTGTAGCCGTAAACAAGTTGTAATACTCTCTCACTGAATGACCTTGGTTAAAATTTGGCTGGAAGGCTTTAGCAGGAATTTGTCTGCCATCCTTACACAAAGCTAAATATTCCATATCAAAATGATTAAAGTCAAACGGATTGAGATTGCGTGTTCCTGTAAAAGCGTCATGATCCAGTAACGCAATCACCACATACTTGGGAAAGATGCCTAAGAAAAGATTCTCTTGGTTGCATACCCTTGAATTTTCAGGGATGGAATATGTTTTTACATTCACACGTGAAAGTGGATACAGAGCATTTGCTTTCATTAAAGCTGAAGCGTGCCCCAGTCGTACAGCTGGAGAGACAGTAACTTTTTTGATAAAAAGAGATGCTCCTAATATCCTGAGTTTGTAAGTGGAGTCTCTTGCGGCCATGAGACAAAAGGCATCGTTGGCTCTTGTAAGTTTAATTTTAAGGTCAACAGAGTTTAAAAGAAGTCTCTCGCAGAAAAATATGTCGGCATGCAGGGGGCCTAGGAGATGTACCTCCCTGGAATTTGCCGTAAAGCCTGTTCTGCTGTTAAGACCTTGGTTAGGGCCGTTAGTTGTAACAATAGAGTTCAGAGCACCTGCAGTGTCTTTATAAAAAAGACCAGAGCTAAACTGGGTTTTTAAAGAATCCTCAGAAAAGTTTAACAATGTCTCAATCATGGCTCTATATGGATGTGTAGCGCTGGATTGTGAAATCATTCGATCTCCGAGAGTGACGTCACACTGACTGAAGATGGTGTTTAACGGGTAGTTGATGAGCCCTACAGGTGCATCATCTGGCAGGTTTGTTCCATTCTCGTTAGTAATTTTCACTCTGAGATGCAACAGCGTATCGTTGAGATCCAGATACTTTTCTCCGTCTCCCGGAATGAAAAACTCGATCGGCCCTCCATCGGTGATTGCTGATAAAGGCTGGATCTCGGTGTAAATTTTATCTTCGATCGATAGCTGCGTCATCGGGGCAGAAAATAAGTCCAACTCTGCCAGCGTGCACTCTGATGATTTGTTATGTAAAAGAGCCATTATTTAAATATATCAAAACTTGCGGATGACTTCCTTCCTCTTCGTTTGTCAGCTGCGACTGATCTCCTTTTTCGCGTTTGTCGTTGTTTTTTAACCGTCCTTAAACGATCACCAGGGGGTCTTGTTCTGGGTCTTTTGGATAAAACCATAATTCCTGAACCTTCTTGACCGTCGATGTGTGCAGAACCACTCATTTTACTCACGGCTCTACCGATGACATCCGAAGCGATATTTGATGCAGCCGTTTTAAGATGGGGTTTTGCAATTGCAAATCCTTTTTTAACCAGAGGGGATACGAAGCGGAATAATTTTGAAAATAATGATCCAATTCCGCGTCCGTACATGACCGGGGCCCCATAAAACCTTGGCAGATTACCGCCTGATTGACTTACATAGTAATTTACAAAGCGATTTGGATCACGTCTCAGACTTAGATGTGCCATGTTCTCTCTTGCCTGCTTGATGCAGTGTTGAATGACCAGCGTAATATGAATGATAACCAATCAATCTTAGAGGTTATATACATATCTCTGGAATAGTTTATACAAATAAAATTTATCTCAGGCTACGTTGTGATATCACCGGTCTGAAGTGTAGTCTTATGACGGTCTTTCCATAGACAAAATTTACAGGAACGTTTTGGTCCGATTTAATTTCTATATTGATATTTTCAATATGTCTTCTGGAGACTGGAAGGTAGTGGGCGGGGTTAAACGTCTGAGTAATCATATCACTGAATGTGCCTTGTACTTTGACGGTCCGCAGTAAAGGTGCAAAAGTGTCGCCTACTATTTGTGGGCTGACCACGTCGCTGTAACAGTATAGGTGATAGAAACCAGCCTTTATATCCGCCGGAAAAGGAGCCAGTTTTGGTTCAGAAACATGAATCCATTCCCCTGGTTTCACGCCCATCATATAAGCTAGAGTGCTGAAGAAGCGTATTTCATACGGACTATTTGCTTGAAATGCAAATCTCTTTTGAACTTTGCTGAATTTAATGCGTAAACCCGATTTCAATTTTTTGAAAAACATTTCCATCTCTGTCTCGAGTTGAACAACGCTGTTATAGTAGCCACTTCTGATCCTTTGCGTATTGATCTCCACATCACCAACCTTCCTCCATTCAAAGTAGGCATCATAATCCGGTAAATTATGCCATGTATGAGGGTATGAAATCTCGGCTAATGCAACCATCCATTGGCCTTCTAAATCAATATGTTGAGCTAAATTTACACGGAAACTTGAACTGGTATTATTTTTAAACACTTCCATGCTAGCATTAGATGGAAGAGTAACGTAAAAGCCATCATCCTCTACCTGACGGTTCATGATGCTGTGTCAACTGTGAGGTTTAGTGCAAACCTTTTTTATACGTTTCGAAGTTCATCAAACTTGATCCAACTGTTGAATTTCTCAGGCCAGTTTTTCCAGCTTACAAAAACCTGTTTGACTCCCTTGACCGTACGTCGTTTTAATATTTTTTCCACTTGATACATCTTGTCGTTAAATATTTTTACTTTTTGAAGTTCCTCAGCGTAAAAGGAACCCTTGATAGGTTCTTCATCCAAATCTTTGAGTTTGTATACAGGAGGAGAACGGGGTATCCGGTCATAGACTGTAAACACTTCATCCGTAAAACTCTGTTCGTATTTTTTGTCAAACACTCCACGGACCTTGGATATTCTGACAAGATCCCCTTGTTTAAACGTTGTCACTGAGTCCTTGCAATATCTGTTGGACTTGACATCATACAGATTCTGAAACACTTGAAAGGCATTTTCTGGGGTCACTTCCATAGGGCTCATTTTAATGCTGGAGTGGTAGGAATGGTTGTAGCTTCTAGCTAGGTTTTGCAGTACATTGACGTACCGCCGGGTATTGTTAGCTGTAAAATATCTCCACATCCTTGTTTTTAATGTGCGGTTAAATCTCTCGACCACTGAAGCTTTTGCTTCACTCGCTGTGGCAAAATGTTCAATACCGTGTTTCTCCATTAAAACTTTAAATTTCTTGTTAAAAAATTCTTTACCTGCATCAGTCTGAAGTTTTTTGGGGATCTGACTTTCTGTAAAAACTGATTCAAATGCCTTTACCACCTTAGCGGCTGTTTTCCTCTTCAAAACTCGTACATACGCCCTTTTTGAAAAGATGTCAATGACTGTTAATAAATAATTATAACCATCATTTTCCATGGCCAGAGCTTGCATGTCACAGAGATCAGCCTGGAACTGCCTCAATGGTCTGGTGACAAAAACTCTGTTTCTCGGGAACTTTATTCTTGCAGGTTTATGTAGAGTATAGGTATCTTCTCCTGATAAAAAATCTTTAACTTTTTCAACCGCAACCTTCTTTCCCGTTTCATCTTGCATAACCCTCCTCAGCCTATCTACACCCCCAAAACTTCCCGGATTTGAAGGGCTATAATATACTTTCTTCATCAGCCGTCTTCCTGCCATCTCTGCCGATTACTTGTTAAATAATGAGAAAAAAACACACAGGAGGGTAGATTTATCCTTATTTTTTTTTTATTTTTTATTTTTTATTTAATATAAACAAAAAACAACCAGAAAAACAAAATCAGATAAAATGCAGATGAATTCAAACACTACTAGCTTTTTAAACAACACTTTTGGGAAAGGTTACTATGTTCCTACTTTAATTGTATTTAATAGTAAAAAGAAAAAAGAAGAAAAATCATATAATGCAGATTAACTAAACTACTGGAATACTAAAAAAAAAAAAAAAAAATGATACAACAACAAGTCATCAAACATGTGAGATCAGTTTGTCAGTCCATAGCACTCTGAAACAGAGTTAAGTTGTTTGAGATGTTTCTCATCGACCATGCAATCATAAACGTGCGCTATTGCACTGTGGATGCTTTGTACCGATTTCAGTTCATATAAAACCGTCTTGGCAATCGTCTTCACTCTGAAGTCATCCGCTTGTATGCTTCGAAGTACCAGAAGATTCTGAATAGCAGGAATGAGTTTGGGGGTTACGAGTCGTCGTACGATGCGTTGAAAGTTGACTTGGTAATAATCCTCCCCCAGTACCTCCAGGCAATGGTGTTGACGCTGGCTTGGGTGGTTCGTTATACATCCATAGCAGGTTTCTCTGACATAGTTCAAAGAGGTTATGTTGAATAAATGAAGTATCGCTGTTTTCACCGTATTGATGAGGGTGGTTGAGAACCAACCGTCAATTTCGTCCTCCTGGTTACTCTCATCCTCTGCTGAAGGCTGAGGGTCCTCCATCAGTTCCGGGGTTTGTGTAGGGGCTTCGGTAGAGGGTGAGTAGCCGGTGGCTACCTCCTCCTCCACGACCACCTTCATGTCTTCAGGCAGGACATTCGCGTCTACAGACTCAGCCATGAATAGCGGTGATGGTGAGCAGAGGTCTGGAGAAAGCGGTAGATATTTCATGTTGTATCCTGTAGGTGATGCAGGACTGTAGTGGTTTTCTGAGAATGAGGATGTTGAGGTGGATGGTGAGAAGAGGTCAGGGGAAGGCGGATGATATGGTCCAATGTTGAAGCTTTCATCGTGCTCAGGAGAGAAGTGGATCTCTGCTGGGTGGTTGTAGAGATCCCTGTATGGTGTCGGTCCACTCATTCTCATGATACGATTCTCAGTGTCTGTGAGCTTGCAGTTATCCCCCCCGTATATATATCATAGGAAGGGGCGTGTCCTCAGAAGAGGGTTCGTTCTAAACGTAAAACAGGAAACGTCAGCGTTTTTTTCACTGACATGACATCGATCCAACTTCGTGACTTTTGGAAAAGGTCGGAAAGACGATGTCCAATTTCACTCATCTTCTCTGCCCAAGCTTCAAACGGCAGAGCCAGCATTGTCTTGAATACGCCGCAGTCCTGATTGAAAGCCTCCAACACAAACAGATCTGAGGGACTCATCCGGTTGTTCCTGCGTCTGCTTGCCCGAAAAGACCAGCGGCCATTTGCTGTGGTTTTTGACCCCCACACTGCGCTAAAGAGAGGTTCTCTCTCAGCTATTTCAACATCGGATGGTATATGAAACATTCTCGCCCGTTTTACAGGTCGAGGAGATAGTTCATTTTCTTCTTCTTCTTCTTTCTCCCTCTCCTGCCTTGAGACTGTTTCAGGGCTATCATTAAGGTGCGGGATTGCAAGCTTTAACACAGCCCAGTCGCTGTGGGTGAGTGTACACAGAGCCAGTGATCCATTAAATACCTCGTCTTGATCCAATTGATACAGGCAAAGCTCTCCTATTTCATACATGAAAATATAACCCCAGCTGCCAACCAGGCCATATGGCTCCAAAGACCATTCTTCCTGCAGAGTCTTGAACGGGGGTCTTTGTACCCTGCAGATGTAGTATGTTGATTTCTTAGGAGCATTCAATTCACGGGATGAATACTGGTAGACGGTCACTGGGGTTTCGCACAGAACTGACATACCTCTTGGCCGAACCGAGGTCTGATTTTCAACCATGGTTGTTGAAGTTGATTTTGGATCCTCATCATCGGTAGAGTATGTCACGATGGGAATTCCGATAGGTATCTCCGTTGAGGAAGTATATGATGCAGTTGCTTGTTCATCATCATCATCTTGGCACGCGTTGCGTTTCTCCTCCGCTTGACGATAAACTCTCTTAACTCTAGCCATTGTTGAACGGGTGTTCTTTTTTTTCCAACGAATGCTGCATGTAAAGTGCAGAGTTTTATCTCTGTATTTAAAGTAAACACTAAGGCACGCCCTATTGTTTTCATTGGGTTATTCAAGGTTTAACGATGCTTACAAACACACCCCCTCTATTTTTAATTGGTGCTGATGCCAAACAGTTTCCGATAATACCATATTTGTCTTGTTCTATTTATAACAAACACACCCCTGTGTTTTAATTGACTCATTTAAGGTATTGCCCCTAATGATGACAACCAATCAGCATCCACTGTTACGCCCCCCTTGGACACACCACCTGCTTGACCACGTGACCTCCTGCCCACGTGGCAACCACATGGCGCCCATATGACCCCCACCGGAAATCCCGCCCTCACCGGAAGTCCCACCCACCTGTCAAAAAGTTTGATGAAAGGGTGTACTTAAATTCTCTAATACTGCATTCCATGTTTTCTGTTGATCTATTAAGACTGCCAGTGTCTTACAAATGTGAATACCCCTCTCATTTTGTAAATATTATTTATAATAATATAATTTTACTGTATATTTTCATTGGACCACACTGAGTATATGACACATTGCAACCACAGACCCTTGACACCATCTGAACCAGTTAAGTTTATCTTGGTCTCATTAGACCTCAGGACATGGTTTCTGTAATCCATGTCTCTAGTCTGCTTCTCTTCAACAGGCTGTTTGCGGGCTTTCTTGTGCATCATCTTCAGAAGAGGCTTCCTTCTAGGACAACAGCCATGTAGACGAATTTGATGCCTTGCGGAGTATGAGCACTGACATACTAATCCTGCACCCCCCCCTCCTTTGACCTCTACATTAATGCAGGCAGCACTCATACATCTATTTTGAAATAAACTCACCCATTTATTTTGAAAGAACAACCTCGGGATGTGATGCTGAGCATGTGCATGGTGATATCTGTTCTGAGTGAAACCTGTCCTGTTAAACCTTTGTATGGTCTTGGCCACTGTGCTGCAGCTCAGTTTCAGGGTGTTGACAATCTTCTTGTACCCTAGGCCATCTTTACAACAGCTAATTTTTTAGATCCTCAGATAGTGCCATGAGGTGCCATGTTGAACTTCCATTGACCAGAATGAGAGTGTGAGAGCAATAACACCAAATTTTAAAATGTCTGGTCAGCATTCACAGCTGAGAGCCAGTAACACTAACGAGTCACATGAGACCAGTAAGGAAAAACGGCTAATTGGGCACAATTTGGACATTTTCACCTAGGAGTGTACTCACTTTTGTTGCCAGCAGCTTAGACATTAATGGCTGTGTTGAGTTTTTTTTTTTTTTTTTGATGGGACAGCAAATGTACACTGTATATAAACTATACACGGTGTATTTTGTGAGATACTGTAGCAAAAACAATATAGACATAAATAGTGCTGCTCCCTGATGGACATGGTCAGCACCAATACTTTTAAAGGATGCTTTAATTTTACCAAGGGACTTAAAGTACGCCAAAACTTTCCCACACCAATACACCTTCAGCAGCAAGATGGATCAATGTTTAAATGTTGTTTATGCCTAATTCTGACCCTACCATCTGAATGTTGTAGCTGGAATTTGAGACTCATCAGACCAAGGCAAAAAAAAGGCAAGTTTTTTTGATTAGCATATTTCAGTAACAAGACAATAAAACATGCTTTACGTTATGAAAACAAACAAAAAAAGAAAACACACAGACAAACAAATGGATTTTTAACGTTGTTTAAAGTAACTCATGGTTTAAGCACTTTGCAGTTTTCTGGAAGTTTTTTTCAGATTAGTGGTGCATACTGTAAGAATTGAATGCTGCTTCTCCATGTTTGGTTCTGATTGTGGGAATGCAGGTTAAACTTGAGCTAGAGGGCCTGAGTGGTCTGGAAAGTTGATACAACAACAAATCTTTAATGCATTTTGGTGGTTAGCCATTCAGGGATTTATAGACATAATTATTTTATAGTGTATTCTCTGAGATACAGGGAGTCAGTTTTAGGACTTTAGAATTGGGGTGATGTGCTCTACGGTCTTAGTATTAGTGAGGAAGTGGGCAGGAACTGTCTGATTGACGTTTTACCCCGACCCGTGAAGACACTCTTGCAGTGGTCAATTTGACTTAGGAAAAAAGCCATGAATGAGTGTTTCAAGATCCTACTGGGATATTAGTGCTCTAATCCTGAAAATGTTTTTCACATGTTAGAAGGTCGACTTAACAGCTATCTTTATGTGCCTCTGAAATTTCAGGTCTGAGTCCATCACTACACACAGATTTCAGGCCTGATCAGTGTTTTCTAGCAGTAGTAACTTAGGCTGGGTGCTGACTCTTGATCACTCATCCTTTGGTCCAAAAATATTTACTTCAGTTTTTATTCACCTGGAGAAAATTATGGCACATCCACATATTAATTTGTTCTATACATCCACCCTAGCTTGAATGGGTGCATAATCACCTGGTAACATTGTAATGTGTATCATCTGCATAGTTATCTTGTTGTTTGTTATAATCTGAGCTAGGGAAAGCATGTAGATATTGAATAGGAGGGGCCCCAAAATTGAACCTTGAGACTTTTGTCAGCTCTGATGTAAAGTTACCTACTGACACAAAAAAGTCCCTATCCTTCAAGTAAAACTCAAATCAGTCAAGTGCTGTACCAGATAGACCAACACAGTTATCCAGTCACTCCATTAAGTTATCATGATCAACAGTGTTGAATGCTGTGTCATTCTTCCACAGCTTGCATTTATGCAGATGCCATTGAACACATTGACAAGGGCAGTCTCTGTACTGTGGTTAGCACAGAAACCTGACTGGAATATGTCAAAGCAGCCAGGTTATTCTTTAATATTCTGTAATAATAGTTAAAAAACCGGGCTGGAATTTATTATTTTAAATCAAATCAGACACTTTGACAGGCACAACTTTCTTAAAGAATACTGTGGGTAACGTATCGAGACAGCAGGATGAGGAACTTAAATGATGTATAATGTCTTCTAAGCTTTTGCAGTTGATTTGGTAGAATTGTGTCATTTTGTCCAGATTTGTTTTGATTGGACACGACATTGGTTCTGGATTTGATATTGATGTACAGACCACCCTTCTAATCTGTTTTTTACCTTTTCTTGATTTTGAGATCTTTTGCTCCTAGTACTTTTTGCCTTAACCTCCACTGTTCTCCTTACAGAAACCTGTTTCCTGGCTCAAGCCCCAGTTCACGCTGCACTGTCCAGCTCCTCCGTTCCTCAAACACCAGGAGAAACTCCCACTGGACTCATCTGACTCCCTCTGATCCCCTCACTGTTCCTCCATTTGCCCTCCTGCTGACAGCCATTCAGGTTTGCTGCTGCTTACCTCACAATCACCAGCCTCTACAATCTCCAACACTGCTGTTCCTCTTAAGTCCTTCCTGCAGAAAAACCAGACACACTTTCAGACTATCGTCCAGCACCGCCTGCCTCAAACTTACTCACCTTTCCTGGATATTCTCTTTTGCCACTGTTACATCAGCATTTATCACCCTTCTCATCCTATCTTCTTCCAGATAATAATCTTTACCTCTCCTCCCCAGTGACTGCTGGAATCAAAGCAGAACATCTGAGGACCCCGGCTGTTTCAATATACTTTTTCAAATGTTTTTCTCCACTGACGTTGGTACATTCCATGGATTTCTCTTAGTGTTCTCTAGTTTTCAGCCATTCTCTTCACTTCTTCCCCGACAATGGCAACAAGATTTCCTTCAATACTGGATTACTATGGAACAAAACACTAAAGTGGGCCAAAGCCAAGTATTTCTGAAGACACAATTCATCTTTACACTTACATTACGTAATTTTATGGAGTTGTTCAAATTAGCTTTGACAAAAAAAAAAAAATCAGTGACAAGGAGTTGGATAAGGCACAGTGATCCTAAAGCAAGGAGCCAAGTCAGTAACCGAATTAGCCATCAAGTTCCATACTGTGGCCGCTGAGTTGGGCTGAAAACCTCTTGCATTAAAAGGTGGCGTTTCACAATTCCTCCAATGAAAGACTCAAGGATGAGTTAGCTTGGTGCGACAAGCTCAGGATATTCGAAGATCTAAGAAACGTATCCATATGTATAGAAAATTGTAGAGGAAAGAGCCAGAGAGAAGCAAAGCCCTAAACCCATGATCCTCAGAGCCACTACCTCACTACCTCTGGTGACCACAGAAGCCAAATCTGTTCACTATCCTCTTTTGTGGAAGTCTCCTCATCCAATGCAATAGGTCAAGCCTTACATCCCAGGAAAGGCAGCACCGTTTGAATTCAACAGTCTTTATTGTGGGTGCTCTGATCATTCGCCCAAAAGCCCAAGTCCGCCAGTAATTCAGGCAAGCGCCATACATCAGAATTAATTCCTCATTTTCAGTTGAACCCTGCTATGTCAGGCCATGGAGCTAAGCACAGGTCGGTTATGTTTGTGTGGAGTGTTGTTCTCTCCACAGGGTGCGACAGGCAGGGGCAGCTACACAGCTGTTCCTCATCAGGAGCAATTAGGGAGAGCTTCATAAGCTGCTCGAACCTTGGAGGAAGCGTCACATTGCTTGCTCAATTAGAGTGGTGATCAGACCAACAGACTCAGCTCTGTATCTACCTGTGCTCAGAACATTTTGGTTTTTAACCTGCCAGTGCTTCCCTTTCCAAGGGTGCCGTTAGTGAGATCCAGTCCTGGATTACCCGTCCTGGTTCTGCCTCCTGCATGATTGAAAAATGCTTAAATGAATTTACCTCTGCTATATGACTTCCCTGGATTTCCCGGATCAACTACGAGAATTGCTGCTTTTGCTCCACGCCCTGCCTGTCCACCCTCCAACACAACTCACCTTCTGGAGGAGCCCACTCACACAGCACACCGGCCTGTCAACCTCAGCCTCCGTGGCTTGCTCACCTCTTCTCAGAACATTCACATCCACCTCCAAGAAAAAGTTCAGTTCTCTCAGCGACAATCTAATTCATCAACTCCATTACTTACCGTCATCTCCTCCCCAGTGTGTCAACCCGCTGAGACCATACTCTTGCTGGATCCTGAATCATCCAATATTTTCAATAAACTTGTTAAAACTTTTTTCTGTCTCTGTTATTGTGCCTGCACTAGAGTCTCCTGGTTCTGGCCCATTATGACAGAGCAATCTGAGCAACCAGACTCTGAGGTACAATTTCGGATGACACTCTCTCAACAGGGAATTCTGCACAGACAACATAACTCTCTTCTCCAGTCTCTAGATCACCAACAGTCCACAACAAATCAAGCCCTGATGGAAATCTCCAGGAGTATTCAAGCCATCCATAGCCGAATTCCTTCAAGGGTGCTGAACCAACTGAATGTTCCTCTTCCTGGTGCCAGCCCAAATCCTGTTGCTGCCCACTCCGCTTATTGAGGTATTCATCCCCAGAGACTTGGACCGTTCCTGAGCTTGTGACAGATGTGTGACAAATGAAGCCCCGCTTATACTTGCTGCTCAGAGAAGATGACACCAAGTAATCCCGTTCCTTCTTTTTGGTACTATAGAAATTGCTTGGGCAGGATAAAGTAGGGTAGTTAGGGTGATTTTAGAATCACCATTCATGTAACTCAATGTGCTTTAAGTTGCATGTTGCATGTAATGCTTCACTGAAGTTCTGTGGAACTTTCTGATTGCTGTTTGACACTGCTAAACCCAGAAGCGTTTACTATATTTTTAACAACTGAGCGCTCACACAGTTAAGGTTAAAGTAAATTCTAAAAGTAGACTGAAGCTATGAACTGAGCCTCATGTGTTGCTCTTTTTGTTACAGTTTATTGCCCTTTGTGTTTCACAGAGTTCCCGCTTTGGGGGGTTTTATAACTATGTTGATATGGAGCTAAGCCACACCCGAAGGGCGCTGCCTCTGTGGAACTCGTTGAGTCCCATCGCCTTTGTTCATCTTTCCAAGTTAATCCAAATTGTTGTGTTATTCTCATTTGTCCATAAACTGCTGGTTTGATCACCATTTACCCTCCAAAACATATCTTTATTTTTTAAATTAGTATACATCTTTCTGTAGAACAGTGCATGCTTAGTTAGGTGAACGTTGTTGGACCAGAATAGTTTGATGGTAAGACTGACTATTGGTTTAATAAATTTTCATACAGATAAAGAGACAGCGTTTGTGTTTATTTTGTGTAGGAGTGATTCTCTGTCAAGATAAGGTTAAAACTCCACCATTCAGTGAAGCGGTTGATAACACACTGATACCTGCCGTGGTTTTGTTTAATAATTGTAAATTATTATTAAGAATTAACTAATTGTAATTATTAAGTGCTGTGAGCCCCATAATCACACAACCAGAGTGTATTTCTGATTTTTATTCTTAAGAAATTATTTTTGGTTAAAACTTATTTCTAAGTTCTAAGTTATGATTTTTAATGAACATTTTTGATAAATATTTATAATCAATAATCATAAATCCTAAAGAGCAATACTTCAATGATTCCCTTAAGGCAGCAATAATTCGTCCATCCTCCTCTCCTGTCGGTGCCAGTTTTTTCTTTGTTGAAAAAAAGATAAAACCTTGAGACCTTGCATCGACTAGAGGACCATGAATTCAATTCAAAAATACTTTTTCAATCCCAAAGGGAAATTAAATGTTGTTGTAGCTCATTATGTAGGTTTCTTCAAAGAGCCGTTGTAGATGCTGATGGCTGTGGGCAGAAAGGATCTCATGTAGGGCTCCGTCTTACAGCACATCTGAAGAAGTCTCTGACTGAAGACACTGTTGTTGTAGGACAGTCTCGTGAAGAAGATGCTCATGGTTCTCCAAAATGTTCTTCATTTTATGAAGAATCCTTCTTTCCACAATGATCTCCAGAGGTTCCAGAGGAGTCCCCAGAACAAAGGAGCCCAAGGAGTTAAACCTTAAATCACAGGATGAATGGACACAGGATGTATCCTAAGGAATGACATCTGTAACTAATGTAGTTGCTCAGCATGCATGCACTGGGCTACAGCTTACACACTTATAACTGTTCTAAATCACTTATGACTAGTTCTGGTCACACATAGACACATTGATACGCACAGGGGAACATTGACTGCTGCAGTTCATTTGGGCCTCCTTGGTTACATCTCTTAAAGGTGAACTAAGCTGTGGTCCAGCGCTGCGGACAGTAACTGACTCTTTGCATTTATTTGTGTGGATCTGAAGTTTTGCTTAATGGAGTAAAGACAAAAATTTAATCTGGGAGACTCACCCCTCGTCCGGCTTCACCCAATGGCTACTCCATGCGTCTCCGCGCCAACCAATCAGCTTCAAGTCTGCAATAATCCTCAGCCAATGATCCTTCAAGGCTCCACATTTAAAGTCTCCCATCCATGGATCTCTCAGCTGTCAGTCGAGCTTCGACCCTTTGATACAGCACTCTGGGAACAGCCTATTCGTTCAGAAATTTCTTTCTGTGTCTTACCCTCTTGCTTGAGGGTGTCAATAGTGGCCTTCTGGACAGCAGTCAGGTCGGCAGTCTTACCCATGATTGGGGTTTTGAGTGATGAACCAGGCTGGGAGTTTTAAAGGCCTCAGGAATCTTTTGCAGATGTTTAGAGTGAACTCGTTGATTCAGATGATTAGGTTCATAGCTCGTTTAGAGACCCTTTTAATGATATGCTAATTTTGTGAGATAGGAATTTTGGGTTTTCATGAGCTGTATGCCAAAATCATCCGTATTAAGACAATAAAATACCTGAAATATTTCAGTTAGTGTGCAATGAATCTAAAATGTATGAATGTTAAATTTTCATCATGACATTATGGAAAATAATGAACTTTATCACAATATGCTAATATTTTGAGAAGGACCTGTACATCACCTATCCTTATTCATCCAGAACCATCCTCACAGTTCAGTTTAGAGGTGGACCCCTCAGAATCCGGGGTGGGAGCGGTCCTATCACAAAGATCTCCTACAGATGGTAAGCTCCATCCTAACGCCTTCTTTTTCTAAATGTTTTCCACCCACAGAATGCAACTATGATATTGGAAATCAGGAACATCTGACCATAATGTTAGCACTCGAGGAATGGAGACACTGGCTGGAAGGCACAGAGCAGCCGATCATTATCTGGACAGATTATAACAACCTCTCATATCTGCAATCAGCTAAGCATTTGAATTCACGACAGTCACGTTGCCCATTATGCTTTTCACATTTCAATTTCATCATTACATGTTGCCCCGGGTCCATAAACATGAAATTAGACCCCTTTTCTCAGGATAAAGCTCCAGCGACCCAGAATCCATATTCCCTTAGGACTGTCTGGTTGGGGCCTCTCTTGCAATCAGGAGAACCAAATCCAACATGCTTATCAGAGCGAGCCAGATCCAAGAGGGAGTCTTCCAGGACAACTATACATTTCATCCATCATCAGGTCTCCGGTGATATATTGGGCTTATTCCTCCCATTTTTCTTGTCATCCCGAAACTAGTCCTACCATAGGGCTTCTCTGCTGATACTTCAAGAATGAGACTGTAATTCTAACTATCATTGATCAGTTATCCAAAAAGGATAGGATAGGAGAGGGAGCAGCCCAAGATCCAACCTGACACAAAAAACAGCCACACACAATCACACATTCCCACCCTCATGCATACACATAAAAACAATCTCATCCACACACCCAACGTAAAGACAAACAACAATGGACGTCATACACTCACTCATACTCCCCATACATACTCTATACTCCCAAGTCCAGGTGCCGATAACCCGTAGGACAACCAGCCCCGGACCCAGGAGGTGGTCCCCTTCCGTCCGGGGGTGGAGACAGGCAGACCGCCACAGCACCTGAACCTGGTCTGGGCTAGCCCGGGCTTGTGCCTGAACCTGAGCGACCCTGGCCCGGACCCCAGTCCCCAACCACCATTATCCTCATCTGGGGAGGAGGCCATGTACAAAAGAGGAGTCTACATGATCCAAACAAGCCTGCCTACCAGAGCCGTCACAGAATAAAGTAGTCCCAACCCCCAATGAGTTCGGATTCCAAACCCATGAGCCCCCCACCCCCAATGAACTCAACATGAATCTCCTCACTGGGCCACCCCCAACCAGGACACAGATATTGAACACATGCCCCCGAACCCAAACGAAGTGGTTACACAAACTTATTAGGAAGGTCAGCTCTGTGCTAGGATGCCCCCTTGACCCAGTGCAGGTGGGTTTATATCCTTTAGATCAGGTTTAGATCCTTCCGCCAAGCAGCTGTTAGACTTTCTAACCACCACTGCTCCCAACAAACTCAAAAATGTTTGCATATCAACTCTTATTTACATATTTTTTTAATTTCTTGTAGTCTGTTTTTATACTCAAACATACATGCATATTTTGTACATTTTCTTATCCCCCATGGGGTTTTCGTGAAGTTTGTGCTCAAATTTAATTGTGTTTTTCTCAGCAATTAGAAACTCTAAATAAACAATCTTGGCATCAAATTAAAGCTAACATGTAGAAGATTTCATCAGAAGTATAAATACCACAGTACATGCTATGGTTCCAGAGATAATGAGAATGGAACACAGAGAAAAATTTTATTATTTTTCTCCCGCCAGAAGCTTCTTTTGAATTGTACAGTATATAAACATTTTAGAAATGTGAATAAGGCTACAAACTTTTTAAAACCCTCAATCCACTTGTGGACATTACCTGTGCACAGATTCATGACGCTTAGGTAAGCTAAGGCAAATTTACAGAGCTTTTAGTAAAGACAGACATAGGCGTTTTGACCAACTTTTTTTTAAGTGTCTAAAAAGGTTTGTTTTAACATATTCGTTTTTTAAATGACCAAAATTTATTTTCCATAAAAAAAAAAAAAAACAGAGACTGCTCTGTTTTGCTACAACAGTATTCACATTCTCGGACAAGCAGCTGTACGCAGAGCAATGACTCGAGTCTGGTTGGTCTGAAATGCACAAACGACCTGTCCTTTTAATCTGTAGAGCCAACAGAATCAGACTATACCAAACTGATTGATGTCAATTCCACCAGTCACCAGCTGTAAAAAGACAAAGACCTCTGACGCAGACTTATCCTTTCGTTGAATCAACAAGCTCTATGAAACAGGAAGCAGGAAACATATTACTTCCGCTTGTAAAGCACACTGGGAGATGTAGTTACCCAATGAAAAAAAAAATTAAAAAAAATGATTATACATTTAGGGGAGCAAATTATGAAAGGCTTGAAAGTTTTAGATTATGTTTTTCATTTGTGAGTGATAATTCTGGTCTTTTGCTGCTGGTTTGTTAAATCCTGGGTGGATTGTGACAAAACTTTTATTTTCGGAATCTGTGAGGTATGTGTGTGTACAAGCTGCCGGGAGGGGAGCTAAGACAAAATTTTGCGGTGACGGCATTCTGTGGAGTTTGATTACTTTCTGATTCAACTGCTTGTAGTTTAAACTGTATTTGGTGTTTGTAGAAGTTGTTTATAACAGCGTTTAGCCAAGATTCTGACGTTTTAGAGGATACCACATGTCTATGTTTGCCTAAGGGAAGGTAGAGCAATGAACGTAGAAAAAACAAAGTACACACCCTCCACCATTTCCGAGGGATGGGTAGTATGAGGTTATAATCACCCCACTCAGTTGCTCATTTCTTTTAATGTGAGTATCCTATTTCTAATAACTGTACAGTATTTAATATTATGATGTAAATGTTCCCTTGCTGTACAGTCTCTTATTTTATTTTATGTTTTTTTTTACTTTTGTATCTGCATGTTTTCATTTGCCTTTCATTTTGTTGCTAGTACACCTCAATTTCTCCAATGTTGGACAATAAAGGATATTTCTATTCTATTCTATTCTAGTTTTACCTGTAAATTAAATTAATGTTCTACAGAAAGTCCTTTTAGTTGGGAATAATTTTTTTGTAACTGGTAATACATTGAGTTTTGTTTCATCTCTTCGTCTGCAGAAAAAAAACAAAAAACTTTTTGTGCACAATGACACAGAGCTGAAGGTTATCTTGTCTCTAGAGCACATTGTGCCACTTCACCTTGGTTCATGTTGGTTTATCAGGAGCAGGTTTCCAACTCCAGAGGAAGACATAAAAGACCACAGTTGAAGATTCCCACCCAGATGATTTCACTGCGAACTTTACAATTTTCACTCCATTTTGTCTTGCCCCACTCAAAGCCTTGTTAGTTGCTTTGGAGACATAATGTCACCCTAGAGGTTGATATACCAAACTATCATAGCTATAGGTTTTGTGGACCAATTTCTTGTTCACACCATTTTTCCTTTCTTTCGAATTTTTCCCTGCTGCCCTCATTACTTCACCCAGGCTTTTACAACTCTTTACAACTTTCCCTCAAGGACTTGGTACCATCTATCTTTTTATCAGACATGGTCGTTGCCTTTCATTTTCTTCACAGAGCTACATCATTCCTCTACTTACACCATTTCATCTCCACCCAAGCAATTTCTGCAAACCTCTGTCCACTTCTCTTCCCACCCATGATGCACTTTTGTGAAGCACACTGATCCCCCCACCCCCTTTGCCACAAATGTTCCTTTTCCACCTAAGAAAATCTTATTCCCTTCTTCTCTTTTGTCTTTTCAATTTCTGGTTGCCTTTTCTTAGTACGATCTGGGTCATCCACCCATACACACTTGTTATTTGTAGAATAGATAGACCAACAAAACACACAGAAACAAGTTTTCTTTCTTTAAGTTGAATTTCCTCTAAACAAACTTTTCATAAATGTGCAACAAAAAAATACTGGTGCCCATTAAATGTATTCACTGAATACAGCTCATTATGTTCTGGTTTAAAAAGGTAAAAAGAAAGCAAAAATGGGCTCAATTGGAAACTGAAAGAACTCAAAAACAGAATGAAAGCTTGATATATTATGGTTCTGCAAATACTTGGTTTTGTGCAGTTGTTTCAGCTTGTGGACAAAAATAAAATCCATTTAAACTGAAAATGTGTTTGGTCTAGCATTAAACTAGTACAATACCAAACTGTACTAAGCGTTGGGGTCGAAAACTTTAAATGGTTAAGAAAATACCTGTACATTGCCTTGCAGGAGCATTCATACTTCATGAACTCTTCCACATTTTGTCACAGTACAACCAGAAAATACAAATTAATTTATTGGGATTTTAAGGTCACGTTGAAAATAAATAAATTCAATATAGATGGTTTCTTGATTAGTAGTAAAAGAAACAGACACCAAAAAGATGTAAAATTAATATTAATAGGGTAGTTAAATCATTTCTGTTTTTACTATTTGATATGTGTCAAACATTGTCAATACTATAGACCCTTTTTTTTGGGCATTACAATTGTGTCACAGCGTTTGTGCTAGGCAAAATAAACTGACAACTGGAGGCGGCCAAACCAGCACAGGGTCGGCAAGGAGCTCATGTCATTTTGTCATCGGGTTGTGTTGTTGGTTGGGAGAATCGATGGAGTACAGGCGATTTGAAATTTTATCGCATGCCTACTGCCACTGCCAGACAAAAAAAAAAAACAACAACTGCTGTGGTTAAATGCAATAAAACGAGGGGACTGGACAGAAACTGTCAGGTTCAAACAACCTAAAATACCTATAACATCACAAAAAGAAGAAAAAGACAAGATAATTAGTTTCTTACTCGCTGCGAGGAGAACGGACAGAGATGTGATTCAGTTACAAATATCCTACCGCTCTGAAAGACATCTCGCCGAATCCTCTCTTTTATTATCTTTAGGGTGGTACCTAGTTACTTGAACGTTGCTGCTCTAAAGGGTGGGGGAAAACAAACAGCAGCAACGTAACACAGGTCATGCACACCATTATCTTGTACAAACATGCTTGCATAGTATCCATAATCTTAAGATGTTTGCGATCTTTGCTCAACACAATCAACTGTTGTCTTTGTGATGAGTCCCCAACTGTGAGTGCATCATCTCGATTCCGCCTTTCCTCTTTGTCTGCAAAACAACTCATCACATGTTTGCTTACACATACAGCATGAAAGGTTATAAAGGTCAAATAGTAAAGATAAATAGAAGAGCAAATGTAAGATAAATCTATATACAATTATTCCAACAGAAACAACCATCAAAAATGCTTGCGTATGCAGCGCACACTTCATATCAGGTAACAACACATCACAATAGCTAACACAACATAATGCTAGCTAACTGTTAACAACAAAAGTGTTTTTTTAATTTAAATTCAATATCAAATGTGAGCTTTCTTATCTATATTAGCTAAGTTACTCACCCAGCCATGCAAGTGCAGTTTGCCGTCAAGATATAGTCGTTTCTTCTGTTTACAGTGACCCAAGCCTGGTACATGGTCACCTTCTGGCCTTGGTGCTGGCTAGGCAGAACTTTGGATCGTACGAAACGAAAGTTAGCTGCTAAATCTTTGTATTTTAAATATTGTATGTGACCATTCCGTATGTAGTTATAGGAATGTGAGGACTGATACACCCTCGATTTCTCTTTATTATACGCGCTCGGTTTCTCTATCAAGAAGGTGTAGATGTCAGGCCATTCAACCGGAGGTAATCCTGTCAGATCATCCATCCATTGGGTTGACAAATCTGGTTCCTTCTGTTAAATAACTATTGCGGTCCAGGAAAATAAGTAACCATACACATTTAAATAAATTCAGATTTTGTACAGCTATTGTTAAATAAAACAAGCTAGTAAAAGTTGCTCACTACTGTTGTTAGTGCTCAGGGGAATCTTTCTGCCTCCAGCTAGGCCCTGCCCACCAAAATACATCACAATGTTTACCAGCTGAAAAGGGGTCTATTCTCAGTAATTAATAGAAAGATTTTTATTGGCATGACAGCAGTAAAATCTGTGTTATAATTACTGACCAGCTTTTTGCGTGATTCAACTTGTAGTTTAGAATTTCATCATTAATAATTATAAGCCTCAAGTCTTTGAGGCTGGAAGGACTCCACGCCATTGTCACGATCCTGAGGTTTTTTATTTTTTTATTTGTGGATGTTGATCATTTCTTTGCTGCTTATTTTGTTCTTTAGATTGTGCCTTCCATGTCATTTCCCTGTGCTATTATCATTGTGCTTTTCTTATTAGTTTATTCTTTTGTAGTTTGTCTAATGTTTCTATATTTAAAATAATTTCCTGTTAGATTTTCCCCCTTGGGTTTCTTTCTTTCTCTCTTCATCCCTTTATAGTTCATTCTCTCGCTCCCTCAGCTGTTTCTCATTCTCACCTGATTGGTCACACCTGCTTGCCATGCCTTTCTCCTCATTTCCCCTCTGTATATAATCTGGGCCCGTATTCACAAATTTACCTAAGACTAAAAGTAGCTCTTAGTTACGCCGTTCTAAGAAAAATTGTAGAATTTCTCGAATTCCAAGATTTTTCTAAAGATTTTCCCTCAGTAAGATAAAAGTTATTCAGGAAGCATCTTAGGGCTTAAGAGAGTTCCTAATGTGAGGAAATGTTAAGAGTAGTAAGGAGGACTTTTGGTGAGCCTAAGAGTGTCTTAAGCAGAGAACATGGCAGAAAGACAGAGAAAAAGGAGAGATATTCTATAAAAAATTAAGAACAGCGAATTGATAAAAGGCTACCGGCTTGATCGCGCAGGGATCCACCCCCTTAATAGTAGAGTAAATGAGCACATAAACTTCAATCATACAATTATAAATACAGAGATAAGATAAACTTTATCACCCCCCAGAGCAAACTTTTATCATTTCAGTAGCAGAACCGATTATAGATGTACCTCTAGTAAGGTAATATTAGGAAGGATAAATAAATAATAGAAACAAATAACCATAAATAAAAAGTGAACAAAATTAAAAACAATATAGTACAGAATTATTTAAATATTTACAGACTGTAAAATCGTACTCGTACTCGTCGTCTTCCGTTTATCTGGGACCGGGTCGCAGGGGCAGCAGACTCAGCAGAGACACCCAGACGTCCCTCTCCCCAGACCCCAGACACCTCCTCCAGCTCCTCCGGGGGGAGCCCTAGGCGTTCCCAGGCCAGCCGAGAGACATAGTCCCTCCAGCGTGTCCTGGGCCGTCCTCTGGGTCCCCTCCCAGTGGGACGTGCCTGGAACACCTCCCGAGGAAGGCGTCCAGGAGGTATCCGGTATAGATGCCCGAGCCACCTCAACTGGCTCCTCTCGATGTGGAGGAGCAGCGGCTCTACTTCAAGCCCCTCCCGGATGGCCGAGCTCCTCACTCTATGTCAGAGGGAGTGCCCGGCCACCCTACGGAGGAAGCTCATTTCAGCCGCTTGTGTCCGGGATCTCGTTCTTTCGGTCATGACCCAAAGTTCATGGCCATAGGTGAGGGTAGGAACGTAGACCGACCGGTAAATAGAGAGCTTTGCTTTTCAGCTCAGCTCTCTCTTCACCACAACGGACCGGCACAGCGCCCCCATTACTGCAGCAGCGGCACCGATCTATCTGTCGATCTCCCGCTCCATTCTTCCCTCACTCGTGAACAAGACCCCAAGATACTTAAACTCCTTCACTCGAGGCAGTAACTCCCCTCCAACCTGAAAAGGACAAGCCACCCTTTTCTGGTCGAGAACCATGGCCTCAGACTTGGAGGAGCAGATCCTCATCCCAGCCGGTTCACATTTGGCTGCAAACTGTCCCAGCGCATGCTGTAGGTCTTGGCTAGAGGGGGCCAGAAGGACCACGTCATCTGCAAAAAGAAGAGACGAAAACCTCTGGTCCCCAAACCAGACCCCCTCCGTTCCTTGGCTGCGCCTAGAAATCCTGTTCATAAAAGTTATGAACAGGACCGGTGACAAAGGGCAGCCCTGCCATAGCCCAACATGCACCGGGAACAGGTCCCACTTAGTGCCGGCAATGCGAACCAAACTCCTGCTCCGCTTGTACAGAGACCAAATGGCCCCTAATAAGGGGCCCCCGACTCCATACTCCTGGAGCACCCCCCACAGGGCATCACGAGGGACACAGTTGAATGCTTTCTCCAGGTCCACAAAACACATGTAGACCGGTTGGGCAAACTCCCATGATCCCTCGAGTACCCTGTAGAGGGTATAGAGCTTGTCCAGTGTTCCATGGATGGGACGAAAACCACACTGCTCCTCCTGAAGCCGAGGTTCGACTATCGGCCGGACTCTCCACTCCAATACCCTGGCGTAGGCTTTACCAGGGAGGCTGAGGAGTGTGATCCCCCTGTAGTTGGAACACACCCTCCGGTCACCCTTCTTATGAAGGGGGACCACCACCCCAGTCTGCCAGTCCAGAGGCACTGTCCCCGACCGTCACGCAATGTTGAAGAGGCGTTTCAACTATGACAGCCCCACAACATCCAGAGACTTGAGGTACTCAGGGCTGATCTCATCCACCCCCGAAGCCCTGCCACAGCGCAACTTTTTAACCACCTCGGTGACTTCAGCCTGGGTGATGAAAGAGTCCAACCCTGAGTACCCAGCCTCTGTTTCCACCAGGGAATGCGTGATGGCAGGATTGAGGAGATCCTCAAAGTACTCCTTCCACCGCCCGATAATGTTCCCAGTTGAGGTCAGCAGCCTCCCACCCCCACTGTAAACAGTGTTGGCGAAGCACTGCTTCCCCCTCCTGAGGCGGCGGACAGTTTGCCAGAATTGCTTCGAGGACAACCGGTAGTCCTTCTCCATGGCCTCATCAAACTCCTGCCAGGCCCGGGTTTTTGCCTCTGCCACCGCCCGGGCCGCGGCACACTTGGCCTCATGGTACCCGTCAGCTGCCTCAGGAGTCCCACAACCCAACCACAGCCGATAGGACTCCTTCTTCAGCTTCATAGCATCCTTTACTGCCAGTGTCCACCACTGGGTTCGGGGATTACTGCCGCAACAGGAACCGCAGACCTTATGGCTTCAGCTATGGGCAGCAGCATCGACAATAGATGCGGAGAACATGGTCTACACGGACTCTATGTCTCCAACATCCCACCGAATCTGGTCAAAGCTCTCCCGGAGGTGGGAGTTGAATACATCCCTGGCCAAGGGCTCCGCCAGACATTCCCAGCAGACCCTCACTATGCGCTTGGGCCTACCAAGTCTGTCCAGCTTTCTCCTCCTCCAGCGGACCCAACTCACCACCAGGTGGTGATCAGTGGACAGCTCAGCCCCTCTTTTCACCCGAGTGTCCAAAACATGTGGCCGAAGGTCTGATGATACGACAACAAAGTCCATCATTGACCTCCTGCCTAGGGTGTCCTGGTGCCAAGTGCACTGATGGACACCCATATGTTTGAACATGGTGTTCATTATGGACAATCCGTGACTAGCACAGAAGTCCAGTAACAAAACGCCACTCGGATTCAGATCAAGGAGGCCATTCCTCCCGATCACGCCTCTCCAGGTGTCACTGTCGTTTCCCAGACTGTAAAATGCTTTCAAAAACTTTTGAAAATAATTGGAAAAAATTCAAAAATACATATATTTGCACATAAATACAAACTCTAGACAAGATACAGTACAGTAATTTAAGCACTATATTCACAGAAGAAAGACGTAAATTAGGTGAGTAAGTATTTGCTGTAATGTATGTGATGATGTCAGCAGCCGAAGCCTAAATGGTCATCTACAGCACCGCCCAGCTGTGGAGAAGTTCTCTGGTTTGCTGCTATCTCCTCTGTAGCTTCTGATTGTAGCAGGAACTAGCGCTGCTCACTTTCCAGGTTGGTGGTGAAAGCAGAGGGAACGAAGCATTGATCTGCTCGGGAATGCCTGTTTGTTCGCACCATGATCCCAGGACCAAATCAATCGTTAAACACTCTATTTTCCTCCACCAGCAGGTTCCATTCCTGTTCAGTTCGGTTTTCTTCGCTTTTTTTTCTCCGTTTTGTTTTGGTCGTTTTACCAAACTAAACCTCGTTATACAAGAAGGCAATGAATAAAATGAACTAAGATGAAATAGATGCGGTATGAAAATTACCAGCATGGCGAATAAACATAATAATAAGCAAATCAAAATAATGATGAGCATGTAAGTAAGCTACGTCCAAACATTTTGATGCTGTGTGACAATTAATTTAATCTTGCAAAATGTTATCATCATGATTTACATATTTCTGAATTCAGTCTAAATTCTATCATCAGTTAATTTCTCTCTATTGATTACTAGGAGCACAATTGGTTTTTTTGTTTTTTTTTCTTGTTTCTTTTAACAACCAATCACAGCTCTTGGAAGACAGCGTCACACCTAGCAACGGGGTCAACCACACCTCCTCACTAAGATAGGAATCTCTGTCGTCTCCTCGCTCAGAGGCGCTCTCAGCAGCGAATGGAATCGCTCTTAAGCTAGGACTCCATGGCAGGACCTTTTAGGCTACGTTAGGAGCTCTCTGAGAGGACTCTTTGTGAATACAGGCCCTGGTTTTCATCTCTTGCTGATAGATTGTTCCGTTAGATTGCCTTATTCCAATGCTTTGTGTTTTGTTTCTCTTGTGTTTTCCATGTAGGTTTTCTGTTTCATTTAATACTGATTCATTCAGCTCACCATGCTGTTCTTGTATGCTCTTTGGTTCTGCAAGCAACCTACTGAACATGACAGTCATTCCCCTAATCTTTAGCTCCCTCCCCAGATGTTTTATCAGATTAAAGTAAGGATACTGGAAAGGCCACTGAAAAACATTAACATCAAGGCAGAAGAATTACACTATATTGCCAAATGTATTAGGTCCTACCACCAAATCAATGAAGTCTGGTATTCCAATCACTTCCATGGCTGCAGGTGTATAAAGTTTGCAGTTGAGAAAATTGACTGGCCTGCACAGGGTCCATCGACAGATTGTACCTTATAAATTAGGAATAGGATGTCATCAAAGTTCATGAACATGTAAAAGTAGACAGACAAATTTTGGCAATATAGTGTATCTTGCTAAAAAACAAAAGCTGAACCTGAAGCTGCCAAAGCTATGAATAAGTTTGGACTTAACTGTATTTGATAGACTAACTAAAAGCTATGCATAACTGTGATGTAGAAGAATAATGAAACATGATTTTCACACTCTCTGAAAACAGTGGATTGCTTTTGTATTGAGCCCTCTGTAGTTTGATACAATAAGTAAATTCCAGTGCAACCAGCTGCTTGTAGGAGTCAAAAAACTAGTAAAAAGAGCTGTGTATTTTTCAATCTCAGAACAAATGTGTTTGTTCTGTAAAGGCCTTACGGATCAGTGATAAAGATGTCGAGAAGGTGTGAGCAAGTAAAACTTTAACAGTGAAAAAGGTATAGGATGAGTGTTCCAAAAAAGAACCGGAACTGATGAAAAGGAGAAAAACACAAGAAGTAACCGAGAATGAAGCTGAGACTAAATATACTCGGGTGGTGATTATTGGATGCAAAAGAGGCAAGACTACTGTAAATAACAGCCACACTACAGCTGTGGGGATCTGGAAAGAACGTAGGGAAAACTATTGTTGGGACCCACAGCCATGGATTTCAACATTAAACTCCGGTAGGGACTTTTCTGGAACTTTCAAAATAAATTGCATTAACCTACTTCCGGCATAACTTAGGAATTGGGGGTGACTTCCCATGATGCCACTGCCCGCATAAAACCCCCCACCTTCCAACAAGTCTTTCTCTTTCCACACGGCCTCTAGTGGGACTGGTCAGGAGAGGCCCAGCGCGCTAATGTCTTTTGCTGGCAAAAGACATAAACTATTCAAACTGGATCCAAGAGTGTCATAAGATCACGCGATCATATGCACAAGTTAAGTATGAGTGAAGCACTGTTTGTGTACCCGGTGATTTCATTCATAAAGAAGGGAAATTAAGGTATAAGCATTGCTTACTTTCTCTCCGAGGCCTGCCGAAACTGTGTCCTAGAGAAATCCCCAGTAGAGAAGCTGTTTCTCCAAGCCGAGTCTGAAGGAAGGATAACGGCCCGCATCACCGTGGTTACGGTAATGAACAGCTGGTTGATGGACAGAACGAGCCATCTTTCAAGCCACAGCTCCGGAGGTCAGGTTAGCTGAAAGCTAACCGCTTGTTAACTGTGGACGTTTCTTCAAACTTCGCCCCTTGGACAACGTTTCCTCAGCATGGTCAGAGGTTAGGTTTGGGCAGAAAAATAATAGAAAGATTTAGATTGAAATTATCTAAACGTTTTTCATTTTTATGAAGTTTGATTTTGTTTGTGTGAAACTCGGCTATCTTAGTGCTAGCAGGCTATCTGCAGCACACGTGCCCTGTTTGTGTACTGTCTTTGTGTTTTTAAAGTTAAGTCAAACTTTACTTCAAGGGTGATTTTAAACACAGAAGATTGCTCATAACGCGCCGTCCGCGCTTAAGCATTTTAACCCTTATATTAACCGAGGTATTTTAAAGGTATGTGTTTGTTTCTGGTGCTAAGTTATCCGCTTCGTTTGTTAGCTCAACGCTAACCGGTAAGAACACGTGCTTGCTGCTACAGAATATTTAACAGGAAGGTTGTTAGTTTTCAATCCAGCAAATAATGTGTCCCTAACATCATTTTACTAAATTTCATAACTAAGTAAACACCATTAAGCCCCATTTCTCCAGAAAGATTTGGCTCTTTCCAAAATATTTCCTTAATAATATTTCTTCAAATATTATTTTAATAAATAAAGGCAGCTAATGAGACACCATTGAGAAATGGTCATCCAGAAGGTTGGTTTTATTCAGCAGACCATTATTTAAAACATGATTTTATTAAAATAATATTTTATCTGATCTTGCATTGTGAATGGTTGTCTAAACTTTGGCCGATAATTGCCTAAGTTAGTTCCAAGACTAACTTAACTTCATTTCCAGATCCTTCAAGATAATCCTTGGTTCTCAAACATAAACATTGCATGGTAATGTTGCATCACTCTTTTGGTCATGATTTTCAATCATCTTTAATCAACTTGTTTATATTGTACATTGTCCATTAGTCTTCGTTATTCTTTAATTCTGCTTGGTAGTTTAGTTGGATTATTTTAGCATAGTAAAGAGTTTGTTGATTGAAATATGTTTGACTTTGAGATGGCTTATTTTTGTTAATAAATTCTTGTATTTTAAGAAATTGTGTGAATTAATTCCATGTGTGCAGAGTTTATGCTGTTCAATAATGTCAGAGCTCATCTCACACCTTTCTATTTTGTCCTAATACCATCGCCTTACTGGGCTGGTATTCACAGGACAAACCTTAACACACCGAAGTATTATTTGATAAAATATAAAAATATAAATTTTAAATATTAAATAATATTCTCAAATTAATAATCACAACACTATTTAATAGAATGTTAAACACACAGGGAAACATATGGAAACAATAACTAAACAGAGGATGACCAAAAACACCCACCACCAGGGTCCTGCTTCAGGAAGCGGGGTTAACAAGTAGAAAGCACATTCCCTGAGTTGACCTACTCCACACTATAATACCCAGGGCTTTTGGTTTCAGAACATGGGGTAACACTTTAATTTTTCAACTCTGAGTCAAAGTCCCAGGAGTTAAGGACAAACGCGAGTAAACAAGAAGCCCTCATCAATGGAAGGCAGATAACACGAGGAACATGAGGAAATAAGGCCCCCATTGACACTGCACGAAAATGTGGCCCAAATTTGATTTTTTTTTGCGGGATCAAGTGATCAGGTAAGGCTGTTGGTAAAGCAAGTGGGAACGCTCAGATCTGGACCGTATCTGACTTTTTCAAGTCAAATTTGACTTGTCCCTGATCTTATAGAATGTGACTCCAGTGGGAAAGACCAAGGCGGATTAGATGTGACTTTGACGTCACTTTCCATCGCATTCTTCAACTTTGTGTCTCCCAGCAGGAAATGGTAACAGTTAGCAAAACAGGCGGGGGGCTAGAATAGTATTACACCGTAGAGAGACAGCGAGACATTAGAGCTCATAAGAAACAGAGCAAAAACTTTATTCAAGCCTAATTGAAAGGCTCATAGGAACCGTCTGGATGTGGGACGTACATGGGTTGGACAATGAAACACCTGTCATTTTAGTGTGGGAGATTTCATGGCTAAATTGAACCAGCCTGGTAGCCAGTCATCATTGATTGCACATTGCACCAGTAAGAGCAGAGTGTGAAGGTTCAATTAGCTGGGTAAGAGCAGTTTTGCTCAAAATATTGAAATGCACACAACATTATGGGTGACAAACCAGAGTTCAAAAGAGGACAAATTGTTGGTGCACATCCTGCCGGCGCATCTGTGACCAAGACAGCAAGTCTTTGTGATGTATCAAGAGCCACGGTATCCAGTGTAATGTTAGCATACCACCAAGAAGGACCAACCACATCCAACAGGATTAACTGTGGATGCAAGAGGAAGCTGTCTGAAAGGTATGTTCGGGTGCTAACCCGGATTGTATCCAAAAAACATAAAACCACGGCTGCCCAAATCACGGCAGAAATAAATGTGCACCTCAACTCTCTTGTTTCCACCAGAACTGTCCATCGGGAGCTCCACAGGGTCAATATACACAGCCGGGCTGCTATAGCCAAACCTTTGGTCACTCATGCCAATGCCAAACGTTGGTTTAAATGGTGCAAGGAGCGCAAATCTTGGGCTGTGGACGATGTGAAACATGTATTTTTCTCTGATGAGTCCACCTTTACTGTTTTCCCCACATCCGGGAGAGTTACGGCGTGGAGAAGCCCCAAAGAAGTGTACCACCCATACTGTTGCATGCCCAAAGTGAAGCATGGGGGTGGATCAGTGATGGTTTGGGCTGCCATATCATGGCATTCCATTGGCTCAATACTTGTGCTAGATAGTCGCGTCACTGCCAAGGACTATCGAACCATTCTTGAGGACCTTGTGCATCCAATGGTTCAAACATTGTACCCTGAAAGTGGTGCCATGTATCAGGATGACAATGCACCAATATACACAGCAAGACTGGTGAAAGACTGCTTTGATGAACATGAAAGTGAAGTTGAACATCTCCCATGGCCGGCACAGTCATCAGATCTAAATATTATTGAGCCACTTTGGGGTGTTTTGGAGGAGCAAGTCAGGAAACGTTTTCCTCTACCAGTATCATGTAGTGACCTGCAAGAAGAATGGCTTAAAATCCCTCTGACCACTGTGCAGGACTTGTATATGTCAGTCCCAAGACGAAATGACGCTGTATTGGCCGCAAAAGGAGGCCCTACACCATACTAATAAATTATTGTGGTCTAAAACCGGGTGTTTCAGTTTCATTGTCCAACCCCTGTAGTTTGTATTGTAAAATGTGTATACAACCCTTCAAACAGAGGACTTAAAAATGCTATTATGTTACTGAGCATGTGATGATCCACACCTGCTGCAGTCTGATACACTGCATTGCATCAAGTCTTCTGCCAGTGGAGTTGAGAGGAGAGGCGCTGACATGTATGATTAAAAGTTGCCTTCAACATGATAAAGTTCTGAATAAACTCTGTCTTTGTAAAGTTGTTAACATTCCTACCCCACCATTGCTGGCTGTGTCTCCGCAACCAAACAGTTTGTTGTGCTGAATCGGCAGTCAGATCTTCCTAAAACGGAGAATATTGACTGCGGTGAAAACGGTAACGCTCGAAAAGATATTCATCCAGAACATGATACGACACCTTATCGCGGTCTGATTACCCTCTCCTAGTCTAGCGGAGTAGTTGCGCCCAGGGTTAGTACAAAACTCAGTCACAAGGAAAACACAAAGCAAATGGAAAAATGTGTACAAGACGTACATCAAAGTAAACAGGAACTAAGACTTACAAAGAAACAATAACCAAGACTTAAACTCAATACAATGCATCAAAGACTTAAGGCACAAAAGCAAAGCCCCATTGATCATGACAAAAACCTGTCAATGCTGCAAAAGAACCAGAACATCCTAAACATACAGCCAGAGAAACAACGGGTGGTTTCGTTGAGAAATTCTGCTGAGACTTAAAAATTGCGGTTCAGCATGTGCTCACCATTCACTCAGAGCTTGAAGTTTTCTGCAAAGAATGGGCAAATTTTTTATCTTTGCACATGTGCAAAGCTGGTACAAACATACCCCCTAAAACTTTGATCTGTAATTGCAGTGCAAGGCACTGACTCAGGGGTGCTAAATACAAATGCCTGCCACAAATTTATTTGCACAAAATTGAAACCAAATGTAACTGTCCTTGCAAAAAATACAGTGTAGTTTGTGGTTGTAATATGACAAAAAGTGAAAAAGTTTAATAAGTATGAATACTTTTGGAACAAACTCGAACATAATCAAAAATATCCTACTGTTAGTGATCACTTTGAAAAGAATTGCACCCTGTGTTGACTATATCTTCAAATTAGTTTTCACAACTTCAGCAGCAGTCAGGCTGACCTATTTTCATTCACAGCAAAACGTGAAATAAAAATATCTTTATTTCAAGGGCATGTTAACCTCACGCATCATTTTTCTTATAACCTTAAAACAACTCCCAACACTGCAGCACTGAGACTGCTGAGGTTCTGTGAGGAGTTGGGTGAGACAAATCAATATATTGACACACTGACACAGATGTCGTCTGTCAATTCAGAGGACCTTTCTCAGAGAAACTACCCATTGTTGCTCAAGATTGTAAAACTACCCTAAATGTTGGTTCTGATTCATATGGAAGGTTGATGCTTTTTTTATACTGTGTCAATTTGCAGCAAAAGTTATCTCAGGGTAGATATCTCTTAAATTGCATGTATGTAATGTGATGTAGATTGCTGTTCAGTTTAACTTCTCAGTTAAACAGTTTATAAGGAGTGGTGAGTGATATTTAAGAGGAACAGCTTTGCAAAAAAGGGAGAGACTTTCAGGAGAACCAGATTAGGAAAGGATGGCCATATGAATCAGAAAGTTGGAGCTACAATAAGATGGAAGAATACAGAAAAAAATACAATTTAAAAATCACCAAGTCAAAAAAATCTAAATTGGAAAATTTATTTAAAATGGGAAAAATCCAAGTTAATGGTCACTATAATTGGTTTTATACTCAATGAACATGAACAAAAGTAAAAGCACCAGGCTAAGCCTGTTTAGTTAAACTGTAGTGTTTCAGGTTACCTGAAATAAACAATGCGAGTTATTAAAAAATGAATGTTTTAAGTTCCATTTTAAAAGGGATGGTTAATATTTTAGTAGTGTGGTTCGGTACAGATATTATGAGCTGTTATTATCTCGAAGAGGTTTAGCTTGGAGAAACTGGAGGTTGTTTGGATTGTATACAAGCTAGTTAGAGCAGGGTCAGTTCAAAACATGAATTAAACAAATATGGATGTTCATGCAAATCGTGTTTTAATGTTTAAAGCAGTTTATTACAGTGCTTTAAAAAAACCTGCTTGGAATGGTTTTTAAAATTGTGGTCCGCTTTGGAATGGACCCCAATCTGACTAACCATTATCTTCACTGTATGATTTGTCTAAACCGAGTTAGCTCAAAGGGTTGTTAACTGCAAGTGTCTCCACTTCTCACAGCATTTAAGCTTCTGTTTTTTCACTCTGTATTGCTGGATTCTTCTGTCACACTGCCCTTTACTTTCCCAAGTTTTTCTGCATGTCTTCCAAGACTTGTACCTCTCGCAAATCCTCTGCAAGTTTTTCTTATTTTCTCTTTTACAATATTCCGTTTACCACATTCTACCTCTTCACTTGGGTCCTTCACAACAAACAAACATAACAAAATGCAAGAACAGAAAGAGTTTGGACAGAATCATACCAGAATGATAAAGAGAGGTTCAGAACAAAATCAAACAAGGGCTAAGCTGAATGAAGTAAGAAAACCAAAACCCAGAAACGAAAACACCAAGGCTGAACAAAGAACTGGGTCATCCAAGGAGTACAGCAAATGCAGTGGGAGAGGTGAGGACTTAAGTGGCAACATTTGAGGTAACAAAGAAGGTAACATGAGGTAAAATGGCAAACAGAGGAAAAAATCAGAGAGAAAATGTGAAGTAGAAAGAAGCATGACTCATAGGCAGAAGCAAAGCTCCATTGGAACAATAAGACATAAGAAAACCAAGCCAGAACCGAGCCAAAGACATATCAACCATTGCACAGTAATCCTATGTCTAACAGCCATTAACTCTACGTCGCTCCAATGGACCAGAGCTTCAATTGGCCGACTAGAGTGGCATTGGGCAGCAAAGATTTTAAAAACAGCTGTTACACAAATCTGAACTGTAATATAGTGTAGTTTTAGTTCAACCAATGTGTTGGTTAAGTTGTTACCTGCACACCCAAGGATATATATACATTCTGTGCAGAACTGAACTGCTTACATCTGTATAAAGCTCTTAAGAACACTCTGTTAAAATTTAAAACCACCAATTTCTTTCTGGTAAAGCAGGGGCTTCAGCAAAATGGTGCCCTTCTTACTTGTAGTATTAAGTTTGTTGCTATGCCAACAGCAGATAACACATTTCCCAAAGAAACATTTCTGATTCAGTTTATTTGAAGATATTTTATGATCCATTATGTGCAGAAAAAAAACGGCAGCACACTTTGAAGGCCATATTACTTAAGAGTGGCTTTCACTGCAAATAAGCAATGATTGTGTGCTCCCTGACAAACACTTTGCTTTTATTTGACTTGTTTGGTGTGAAGACTAAATCAATGTTAAATTTTTCCCATTAAAAACTCAGTATATGTCACGTTCTGGGTTTGGGTCAGACCAAAGTGCGGGCAAGAGCTGGGCAGCTGCATGTTGTAAGAAGACTTCAGTTTTTATTACAGAGGTTTTCAAAGAAATGAAGCAAGGCACTGCAGATACAAACAAAGTCCAGATCCAATAAAACTTACAAAGTTGGTTCTGCAGGAACATGGAAAACGCAGCACAAATACGTGGGTAGTGAATGGAGGTGTGAACGAAGAAACCAGCACAGCACAATGGAACAAAACCAACTAATATACAGAGGGAGACAAAGGCAGGTAATCAAGGGAACTAAGAACAGATGTGACAAGGAGGCAGAAGGAACAGGTGAAACAAATACAAAGACTGAACATGGGCAAAGTAACAAATAAACAGAAACACAGACCAAAGCCAAACTATAAAGCAATATGAAATAATCAAAGAAGCATATGAAATCTAGAATAACCAAGAACTAAAGGAAACAGAAAAACTGGAGGTATCCTGATACAAAAGTAAACAAACCTAAAACCACACTGACTAAATAAACTAGAACCAAGTGGGGAATGTGAAGACAAACAAAGATGTAACCAAAAACTAAAGCTGACATAACATAAATAAACACAGACAATCCAAGGAAGATACAGAACTATGACAATCACAATAAATCATTGAAATACTATTCTAAGTAAAGCAACACTAAAGGAACAAGGGCGAGAGGAAACCAACAAACTCTAGGAGGCGGTAGAGGAAAACAAACTATCACCAAAATAACTGAAGGAAAAAACAAACACAAAACCAACACAAAGTCCAAAATGTCCAAACCCTGACAGTATATGTCTGTTGACTGAGTGTCAGGAATTCTAGTTTTTATATCCAGTATAGTATTGTAATTATTACCTAAAATATTAGTTTTTTACAATTGCCAACAAGCATTTGTTTATAGTTAAAATACTTTTTCAAAAACTCTTAACGCAGGAGCACGTCTACATCATGCAACGTGCCACATTTTTCCTTTTCCGCTCAAAATCTCATTTTGTTATTATATTCTTTATTGTAAAACTGATGATCATCTTTTTCCACACAGACAACTTTATTAAAATACATGAAATCTTACTCAAAACAACATAATTTTGTCAAGCAATTCACATTCTGTTCAATTCACAAGGTGGAAGCAGACAGTCATAGTTTTCGAACATTCAAAATGTGGACAACTGTACAACTACTGTGTTGGATGTGAGCATTTGGATCATTAAAAAACAAATCAGATTGTCCTTTCCTGTATACAGTGGTAGATAATACAGTAGAAAAACACAGCAAATGGAACAAGACAAAAAAAGCTCAGAAGAGAGAGACGCAAGAAAAAATGCATTTCTCCTGGCTGCATTAATATTATAATCAGCTGTGTGTCAGTTACTATACCATAACCAGCTGTTTTTCTTACACATTGAAAGTACTCCTGGAGCGGTGCATTAGTGTTTTCTGTTTTTCTGCTCTTTCCTCCCAATCCCCCCTGTTGGTTGCTTACACTGAGCCTGGTTCTACTGAAGGTTTCTTTCTGTTAAACGCAGTGGTTCTGTTCCACTCACCACTTGGTTGTCCAGGAAAAGTTGTAAAGTAAATGTTTAAATACAATGGATTGAGCTTCAAGGCATTGTGAACTGAACTTGACTGCATTGCATTATGATCAGACTGGAATGCATGTAACTGAATGTGAATCGATCTATATGATTACTGGATTTGATTGATTTGATGATATACAGGTCCTTCTCAACAAATTAGCATATTGTGATAAAGTTCATTATTTTCTATAATGTAATGATGAAAATTTAACATTCATATATTTTAGATTCATTGCACACTAACTGAAATATTTCAGGTCTTTCAAAAGTGTTTTTAATACAAAAAACGTCAACCTTCAAATAATCATGTACAGTTATGCACTCTACTTGGTCGGGAATCCTTTTGCAGAATTGACTGCTTCAATGCGGCGTGGCATGGAGACAATCAGCCTGTGGCACTGCTGAGGTCTTATGGAGGCCCAGGATGCTTCGATAGCGGCCTTTAGCTCATCCAGAGTGTTGGGTCTTGAATCTCTCAACGTTCTCTTCACAATATCCCACAGATTCTCTATGGGGTTCAGGTCAGGAGAGTTGGCAGGCCAATTGAGCACAGTGATACCATGGTCAGTAAACCATTTACCAGTGGTTTTGGCACTGTGAGCAGGTGCCATGTCGTGCTGAAAAATGAAATCTTCATATCCATAAAGCTTTTCAGCAGATGGAAGCATGAAGTGCTCCAAAATCTCCTGATAGCTAGCTGCATTGACCCTGCCCTTGATAAAACACAGTGGACCAACACCAGCAGCTGACACGGCACCCCAGACCATCACTGACTGTGGGTACTTGACACTGGACTTCTGGCATTTTGGCATTTCCTTCTCCCCAGTCTTCATCCAGACTCTGGCACCTTGATTTCCGAATGACATGCAGAATTTGCTTTCATCCGAAAAAAGTACTTTGGACCACTGAGCAACAGTCCAGGGCTGCTTTTCTGTAGCCCAGGTCTGGGGAATGTGGCACCTGTAGCCCATTTCCTGCACACGCATGTGCACGGTGGCTCTGGATGTTTCTACTCCAGACTCAGTCCACTGCTTCCGCAGGTCCCCCAAGGTCTGGAATCGGTCCTTCTCCACAATCTTCCTCAAGGTCCGGTCACCTCTTCTCGTTGTGCAGCGTTTTCTGCCACACTTTTTCCTTCCCACAGACTTCCCACTGAGGTGCCTTGATACAGCACTCTGGGAACAGCCTATTCGTTCAGAAATTTCTTTCTGTGTCTTACCCTCTTGCTTGAGGGTGTCAATAGTGGCCTTCTGGACAGCAGTCAGGTCGGCAGTCTTACCCATGATTGGGGTTTTGAGTGATGAACCAGGCTGGGAGTTTTAAAGGCCTCAGGAATCTTTTGCAGGTGTTTAGAGTTAACTCGTTGATTCAGATGATTAGGTTCATAGCTCGTTTAGAGACCCTTTTAATGATATGCTAATTTTGTGAGATAGGAATTTTGGGTTTTCATGAGCTGTATGCCAAAATCATCCGTATTAAGACAATAAAAGACCTGAAATATTTCAGTTAGTGTGCAATGAATCTAAAATATATGAATGTTAAATTTTCATCATGACATTATGGAAAATAATGAACTTTATCACAATATGCTAATGTTTTGAGAAGGACCTGTATTAACATGAATCAGGGTTTTTTGTAAATTGCCTTGAGAAGATATTTGTTATGAATTGGTGAGGTATAAAGTAAATAAACATAATTCAGTTTCATATTTTATTGTTTAACGTATGTAGATAAGACTATAATTATTCACAGATTTGTTTGAGTTATACCGTGTGTTTTAGGAAAATATTTTTGAAAGGTGATCACTGAATGCATTTAAAAAAACGACATGAAACTAGTCAATGGCATGGCCACAACTGAGTGGTGTCTAGTTGTATCTACAGTTTTGAGAATGTGACAACTGATTGGACAAACGCTTGTTAGCAGCTAAAAAAACTGAATTGTTTTGCTATATTTTTGAGATAAAATCATTGCTGAAGGTTTTTATAAACCATCTAAGGTTTGGTAAATCGGTTGCTTATTAGCGGCTGAAATTCTAACAAAAATAACACAAGCACTCGACCTAGCAGCTCAAATGTAACGGAGAGCCATCTGAAAGTTGAAGCAATAGACAGTTTATAGTTTCTTACAAGCAAGTGCTTAACTATACTCAAGCAGCTGACCTTCGTTGCATGCGGTCCAAATTAGAAAGTTTTTTCTCAAAAAACAATTACTGTCAATTGAATACTAACTGTTCATTTTCCAAATATTTTTACATGCTGATAAAAGCAGAAGAAATCTATCACAAAAGGAATTTTCACAAGGTACAAAAAGCCACTCAAAGCACAATGGCTTTCTAAAACTGGCAATTGCTGACACAAAAACTGATTACAAAAACTGCAGTTTTCTTATGTTTGATTATACAGCTGCCTGCAAATAAAATACACTACCCACTATTTGTGTAACTGAATTCTCTTACAGTGCATCACAGTTATTGCTTGGGAGTTAAATGTCACCATCAAACCAAGTTACTGATGGTTAACAAAAAACCCGTGAGATGTTAAGGTCTGCCAAAAATGTAGTCAAAGAAAATAGTATTTAGTAAAACACAGAAGAAAAAATTAACCAAACCATGCCACACCCTGTAATACTCAGGGTGAGGCCAAATGTTTTTATTGTCATAACATCCGATATCACCTAATGCAAAACACTAATCTATAAGATAAGGAAGGGAAATCAGGGGTATCATGTGCAAAAGATTGCACAGCTAACTTACTAAAAATTGGCAGCGTAGAGAAATTCTGAAACTTGAGGCCCACAAAAAAAATTCAGATGTACGAAACCGTGCGTAGACATGTAACCACACATTGCCTTCATACATCCCAATTTGAGGTGAATTTGGTGCAGCTGCTTGTGGCGCTTGAACTGCCTGGTAGTAGTGCAAATAGCCAGAAGGCACCCACCACGTGTCCATACAACCATGGCAATGGCAGAAGTGAATAAACCAAAAAAGCCGAATTTCACTGAATGTGAAATTGAGGTGTTAGTAATGGAGCTGGAAACAAGGAGTAGACTCTTATTTGGCAACAATTCTTCTGGAATCAAAATCAAACAAATGGAGTGGCAAAAGATGGTGAATGCTGTAAACGAGCAGGAGCCAGAAGGCATATCCGTGACTGACATAAAAAAAAACATGGTCTGACATAAAAGTGGATGTCAAGAAGAGAGTCGCTGTGCATCGGTAGAGTGTTTTGGCAATAGGTCGAGGTCCAGGGTTGCCGGAGCTGTCCCCACATGAACACAGTGTAGCTACTATAATAGGAGAGACAATGCGGACTGGCATTTTGCCAGCACATGAGGGTGAATCAGACATTTGGTATGTATAAAAATGTAGATGTATGAAACACAGTAATGTGATCATGCTGTCATCCGAGAATGTCATATACAATTATCATAATCCAGACAGGTCATGCGGATTTAGGCCTTGTACACATGTAGCAGGTTTTTTTTTTTAAAACGAATATTTCCCCAACATCGTTTTTAAAAATATCGTACACACGTGAGGTTTTTCAGTAAAGTTTTCATCTACACCAACCTGCAGAAATATGCCACTGAGCGTTGTGTTATACACTCCAGCCAGATGCATAGGGGGCAGTGTACTGCAAAAAGGAAACCTATGTCAGTCAATCAGAATTCTTCAAAACAATTACAACTTCCTGTTAGGTATAAAACATGGTGCCAGGAGGTTCGTTTGTGTGGACAGAAAAAGAGGTTGAACTTCTTTTAAACACGGTTTTAGAATGTAAAGCTGATAAAACACGAGAGTGTCGATTGGGAATCATGTCAAGCAAGTATGTGGATATATTGACGTTGAACGGCATTCTGACTCCGTAGTTGGAGCGAGAGTTGGTGTAAAGCAGCTGATCTCCAAGCGCTCTTTCTCCTCTGGCCCTCAATGTGTTGCAGCAGCAGATGTAAAACACAACAAACCAAAAGTGTCTGAACCAATGTAATCAACACCTCTTTGACAGCATTGATTTTTACTCCACTGTATGACAGAGTCTATAAACGATGGTCGCACATTTGACGTCAGTGCTGCAATATTTGTTGCAGACAGTGATGCGTCGAATCATAAAAGTCCATTTGATCATGGACACACGCAAGCTCAAATCAGAGTTTTAAAAAAAATCTCTGGTTGAAAGGCCAAACCACAGAAAAAGTTATTCGTTTTCCCAGATATCGGCCTATGTGTGGACAAGGCCTCATTCGTATTGACATTTATTTGTAGGACGGGGGGAAGCTGGGAAACACAGCAGCAGGGATTTAGAATCTGAGGACCCCAGTCCTACACCCAGCATCTCCATAGCGGCTGACAGTGGACAACAGGAGGCATCGGAATCAAATGCACTGCGGGCTTCGAGTGCAGTAAGACACCAGTCCAGCCAGGTGTTTACCACTGCTGTGCTTCAATCACAAAGAGACATTGTTGACAGCATAAGGGATGTCTGCACAAAATTACAGCAAACAAATGACCTCCTCTGTGAAATCAGCAAGTCCCCTACCCAATTTGTTTCACAATGTCTGTATGAAATTCAAGCGGTGCTGTCTTGCTGCTGCATTGACATCAATTATAGGTGCTGGCCCAGAGTCCGGATGAAGGTTGTGGACACCCACATCTGACAGAGGCACATCACAAAGGCCTGCCTCATTGTGCAGCGTGCCACAAGCTAGCACAATGCGACATACCTTCTGTGGGGTGTACAGCAGGACGCTATCACTCCTGTTCAGTCAGTGCCAGCGGCCTTTGACCAGCTCTATGGTGAGTTCAATAACAGACCTTGTGTGGTCATGCAGTAAGTTATACTGCAGCTCTTGCTCTGTCTGAGGCTCAGGGATTGGCATGAGAAGCAAGGTCATAAGCAGATAACCATGATCACCTAGGACTAATTATATTGAACCAATTGTAAGCGGTAGAAAATGACTGACTGACTGACAATTGTAATCCAAACAATGTGATGCAGTGAATATGTCTAATATATTTCTATTAGGGTGACTGTCGCCGCACACTGGGAGGAACAATAAAGTCCACTGACATCTGGACATCAGATAGAGACATGAAATTTACCTAGGAGCCAGCCATTGTAAACGGCCCCTGCTTGAAGTTTGTTTCCAACAGCGCTACTCTGTAGTATGAAGGAATCATGTGTTGAACCACATTTGTGCATCACATACATTTATAGAATGCAAATGCTTTCCATTGACAAAGGCATATTCATTTACAGGCGGTTTAACAACGCTTTCACTGTTTTCCAGCCCTTAGTTAATAACATCCTAAGAGATTTTGCTCAAGGTTTTTGTTTATCAGGATGACCTCTTCATTTATACCAAAGATCTACAAGAAAACAGGTGATATACCTACGGCTTCTGGAGAACTGCTTCTTTGTAAAAGCTAAAAAAATGCTAATTTCACACCTCTTTCTTTCTGTGATATATTTTTTCGAGGGTGGACAGGTGAAGACTGATCCTGAAAAGAGCACTACAGGAGTGGCCCACTCCCAACTCCAGGAAACAGTTACAGCGCCTTATGGGGTTCCCCAACTTCTACTGAAGGCCTATCATGAGTTTCAGTCTTACTGTTGCTCCTCTAACCGCTCTCACCTCCACTAAAAGGTTTTTGTCAAGACAAAAAAGCAGAACATGCCTTCCCTGACTAAAATGAGATGTTCTCTGCTGCTCCCATTTTAGTCCATCCTAAGATGGACTAAGATTTTCTAAGAAAACAAGATTCTCAGTTCATTTTAGAGGTTGATGCTTCTGACAGTGGCATTGATATGGTCCTTTCATAGAGATCATCCTTCTGTCCCCAGAACCCGCCAAACATGATGTACATAGTTGCAACAAAGATCTGTATAAGATCTGGTGTTGGGTCTATCTAACTGAAACAATAGCCTCTTTTCCATTGCTTGTACAGAACCCTAGGCTTTTAAAAGACCAGGGCGCGTTTCGATACCAATTTACCTATGTAATTTCACCTTGCCAGGGCTTTACTTTGAATGGTAAATCATTCTACTCTGGAGTAGATCTTTTCAGTTTCGCCCAGAATTGTTGAAGGTCAGGGTTGTGTGCAGCGAGGCATGGCACTAGCAGCTGCAGTAATGCCGGAAGTTAGTATTCAAATGATTAATTCTTTTATCATAGTTTTCATAGTTTTATGCAAATAGCTCTGCAGGAGGAGAGACAACAGTTCCAGGTTTAGATGCAGTTTCCCAGAAGCTGAAGAGGGTGAAGAGATCCTCTTCACCCCCGTGTCCTGCCATCCTCCACTCTGCTGTCTACACATCTTCTACTTTATATAAATATGTGGTTATAATTATACAGTCAAGGTATCAATGCCCTTTACATTTTTACAAAAAGAAAAATTCTATAGTTATCTGATATGAGTTTACCTGACGATGATAATAAAATAAAAATACATGTGTTAATCAGTGTGTTGTAGTTCAATCATGAGATGTTGAATCATGAGTAGTTGAATCATGTAGTAAAGAATTTTATGTAAAATAATGATTTAAACTTTTCCTGTATATGGATCCAGTGCAACTTAAATTATAATGGAAATAATTAATCAACTTTGTAACTCTAAAGCTGTTCATCATCATCATCTATTATTTATCAGTTGAAACAAAAATTATTTAATATCTAATGGCAGTGGTGGCCCACTCTGAAATGTTAGGGGGAAATGTAAAATATATTTTTACAAATTCTGTTAGATACTAACATATGTATATATGTGTATATATATTATGGAATGCCGTTCAGGAAATTATTTATATTTATATTCAAAAATCTGAATATATGGAATGAAAGTCTGAATATATGGAATGAATCTTGAATATATGGAATGAAAGTCTGAATATATGGAATGAAAGTCTGAATATATTTAATGAACCTTGAATATATGGAATGAAAGTCTGAATATATTGAATGAAAGTCTGAATATATTGAATGAACCTTGAATATATGGAATGAACCTTGAATATATGGAATGAAAGTCTGAATATATTGAATGAACCTTGAATATATGGAATGAAAGTCTGAATATATTGAATGAACCTTGAATATATGGAATGAAAGTCTGAATATATTGAATTAAAGTCTGAATATATGGAATGAAAGTCTGAATATATTGAATGAAAGTCTGAATATATGGAATGAACCTTGAATATATGGAATGAAAGTCTGAATATATGGAATGAAAGTCTGAATATATTGAATGAACCTTGAATATATGGAATGAAAGTCTGAATATATGGAATGAAAGTCTAAATATAGGGAATGAAAGTCGGACTGCCCTCGAGGACATATGGGTAATGTGGTTCAAAACATGCATAGTTGTGTGTAGGAGTGTTTTTGCGTGCTTTTGACACTTCATCGCAGTGGCTCAAGCACTGTTCCAACCTTAAGTACGCATCAAACGAAGTACTCTGACAGAACCCATAGATATTCTTATTTCATCCATTTTATTGAAGATCCATCCTTCTGCGGACTCGGGCCAGCATCATATCCCACAATGCGTTGCACCACCAATAGTCGTAAACAGAGGAGGCGAGCGTGGACACTTAGCATTTTCATACTTTTCTGTATTTGTCGCAGAAACGTTCGACATGTTTTAAGCATAGAAGTATAACTAAAATCTTTATGTGACCAGTCAGTTCATCCACAATGGGCAACCTTTGAAATATGTTCTGGGGTTTTGGAAGCACCACAGCTTAGTTCACAAGCCGGTCAGCCTGCGAAGTTAAGCTAAGCTAAACTAAACTAAGCGGAGTTGGAATGGGATCTCACCTCTCATCCCTGCCTTATCTCGGATAGGCACGCTGTCATTTCTTGCTACCTGTTTTCTGTTTGTGGCCGCTGAAAGTGAGATAGTACGCATTTTTAATATAAGGTGAATAACTGCAAGTACCAAATTATAAAATGTATGATTTTCTTCTAATTTTTTTAATACTTTTACTCGGTTTACATATTTAATTTGTGTCACATTATCCTCCCAACATTTTTGGCATCTTCACCCTCATGTCTTGACATCATCTACTCCCCTTCTTCCTCATGTTCTTCATTTAATTATTTGCTGATGTTTTGACATCCAAGATATCAATTCCCTGTACTTGCTGACTGTATCTGTAATTCCAATAAAATTTTTACTAAAAACATTTTTCCTACATTTGTGCTATATATGTGAAACGAGCTTACCAGATGGTAATACAAGGAAAATAGTGTGTTCATGAGTGTTTAGTAGTGCTAAGTGCAGTGTGCTGGATTTGGTTGGTACAAGGAACGGTTAAAGTGTTTGATCACCACGGTATACAACATACTACATACGGTTTCTATGAATTTGACCCAAAATTATTTTGCGGACATACAAAAAATTTTTTTGAGTTGAGATATCACAAAATGTGAAAATTAATTGAAAATATAAAACATTTAAGGAGAAAAACCATAAATTCTATATTCTGGTTGTTGCTGTTATTTGCCACAAAACTGAAATTTAACCGCCACTAACGAGTAACGGGTAACGGGAAATGACAGCCTGCTTATCCAACATACGATACGTGAGAGGGGAAACCCCACTCCAACTGTTCAGTTAGTTCAGCAGCCAAGGCGATCTGTGAACTCAGCTCTGCTGTTTCGAAAACCCCAGACTAAATTTCAAATTATGCTCAATGTTGATAAACTGACTGGTCAGATAACATATTAAGGTCTATTTTCTTGCTTAACACATCTGGAAAATATTTAATTTAGCCACAACGTCATGATAGTATAAAAATTTGAAGTTTCTGTCCTTCCCTTCTCTGTTTAGGACCACGAACCACATTACCCATGATTCCTTGATGACTTTCATTCCATATATTCAGACTTTCATTCCATATATTCAGACTTTCATTCCATATATTCAGACTTTCATTCCATATATTCAAACCAATGAATTAACCTTGAATATATGGAATGAAAGTCTGAATATATGGAATGAAAGTCTGAATATATTGAATGAAAGTCTCAATATAATGAATGAAAGTCTGAATATATGGAATTAAAGTCTGAATATATTGAATGAATCATGAATATATGGAATGAATCATGAATATATGGAATGAAAGTCATCAAGGAATTATGGGTAATGTGGTCCATGGTCCTAAACAGAGAAGGGAAGGGCAGAAACCTCAAGTTTTTATACTATCAGGACGTTGTCGCTAAATTAAATATTTTCCAGATGTGTTAAAGAAGAAAATAGACCTTAATATGTTATGTGACCAGTCAGTTTATCAACATTGAGCATAATTTGAAATTTAGTCTGGGGTTTTCGAAACAGCAGAGCTCGGTTCACAGATCGCCTTGGCTGCTGAACTAACTGAACAGTTGGAGTGGGGTTTCCCCTCTCACGTATCGTATGTTGGATAAGCAGGCTGTCATTTCCCGTTACTCGTTAGTGGCGGTTAAATTTCAGTTTTGTGGCGAATAACAGCAACAACCAGAATATAGAATATATGATTGTTCTCCTTAAATTTTTGATATTTTCAATTAATTTTCACATTTTGTAATCTCTCAACTCAAATAAATTTTTTGTATGTCCCCAAAATAATTTTGGGTCAAATTCATAGAAACCGTATGTAGTATGTTGTATACCGTGGTGATCAAACACTTTAACCGTTCCTTGTACATAACAGAAAAAAAAATCTCTAAGGTTGACTTCCTGTAAACCCACCTTGTGTGAACTCTTAATTGTTTTTGATTTTTTTTCAGGAGAATATACCACATTTCCAAATTTGAATCTCTCATCTTTTTACCTTGTAAACATTTGTAGACAAAAGCAAAATAATCAAATTCAGTCTCTACAATCAGATAAGTGAGTTTGCAGAAGACTTGTTCTGGATAAAATCAATTGACAAACCTGTCAGGAGAAATAATTAAATGTAATAATTTTCTAAACTCCCTTAAGATGTCCACAAGCAGAGTTTGGACCTCAATCCTTTGATCTTAAGTGGTTAACATAATCAGAATCAGAATCAGCTTTATTGCCAAGTTCGTACAATGTACAATATACACATATATAATAAAAAGGTGCATTTGCAACATCTGTATGCTGTTGTTTTGTACTCTACTGAATGTTCAACAGACAACAGAGAAACAGCCTGGGGGAAGAAACTGTCTCGGTGGCAGCTGGTTTTAGTGAGCAGTGCTCTGTAGCGGCGGCCTGAAGGTAAAGCTTTAAACAGTTTATGTGCAGGGTGTGTGGGGTCTGCAGAGATTTTAGCAGCTCTTTTCCTGACCCTAGACCTGCATGAGTCCTGGATGGAGGGAAGGTCAGCCCTGATTATTCTCTCTGCATTCCTGATTATTCGTTGCAGTCTGGACCTGTCCTGTTTTGTGGATGAGCCAAACCACACTGAGATGGATGAAGACAGGACAGATTGAATGATGGCAGTGTAGAAGATGACCAACAGCTCCTGTGGAAGGTTGAACTTCTTGAGTTGCCTCAGGAAGTACAGTCTCTGCTGGGCCTTCTTTCGAACAGTGTCTATGTGTGAAGACCATTATAGGTCCTCAGAGATGAAGTGGTCCACGGCCGATACAGTGTTGTTGAGGATGGTGAGGGGGTGTATGGAGATGGTGTTCTCCAAAAGTCCACCACCATTTCCACAGTCTTGAGTGGGTTCAGTTCAAGGTATTTCTGACCGCACCAGTGTACCAGCCGATCCACCTGCTGTCTGTATGCAGACTCATCACCGTCCTGGATCAGTCCAATGACAGTGGTGTCATCTGCAAACTTAAGGAGTTTCACGGACGAGTCCGATGAGGTGCAGTCATTTGTGTAAAGGGAGAAGAGGAGTGGGGATAGAACACACCCCTGGGGGGCACCAGTACTTATTGATCTGGATCGGGAAAAGATGCTCCCCAGTCTCACCTGCTGCTGTCGGTCCGTCAGGAAGCTGTTGATCCACTGACAGGTGGAGGCTGGGACGTTGAGCTGGGTGAGCTTCTGGTGGAGGATGTCTGGTATGATGGTGTTGAAGGCCGAGCTGAAGTCTACAAACAGGATCCTGGCGTACGTCCCTGGGTGGTTGAGGTGTCGCAGGATGAAGTGTAGACCTAAGTTAACAGCATCATCTGCCGACCTGTTTGCTCGGTAAGCAAATTGCAGGGGGTCCAGCAGGGGGCCTATAATGTCTTTCACGTGCTTCAACACCAGCCGCTCAAAGGATTTCATGACCACAGAAGTAAGGGCTACAGGCCTGTAGTCATTTAATCCTAGGATGGTGGGTTTCTTGGGAAGCGGGATGATGGTGGATCGTTTGAGGCAGGAGGGGACCTCACATTTTTCCAGTGATTTGTTGAAGATCCTTGTGAAGTTCGGAGCAAGTTGATTTGCACAGGCTTTCAGACATGATGGGGAGACGTTATCAGGTCCTCCAGCTTTCTTTGTTTTCATGCGCTGAAAAAGCCTATTTACATCTTCCTCTGAGATCTTTAGTGCAGGCATAGGATCTGAAGGTAGGGGGTTGGTTGTTTTACGGGTCAAATTTGTTCCTGAATGGGATGTGGAGGGGATGATTTGAGGTGTGAATGGCTTCTTGTCATGTCTGCAGTAGAAGCCATTCAGACGGTTGGCCAGGAGACGACTCTGTTCAGGATGGGTGGGGGGGCTCCTACAGGCAGTCAGGTTTATCAGACCGGTCCATACAGCTGAAGTGTCACCAGTAGAAAGGCTGTTCTTCAGCTTCTCACTGTAGCTTCTCTTGGCTGCTTTGATCTCCTTTGTTAGTTTGTTCCTGGCCTGCCTGTACCGCGCCCAATCTCCACTGCTGTGAGCTTCTTCCTTTTCCCTGCGCAGATTCCTGAGGTGTGGAGTAAACCATGGTTTGTTATTCCCAAAGGTGCAGAAGCTCATGGTCTGCACAGACATGTCCTCACAGAAACTGATGTATGATGTCACCACTTCAGTTAGTTGGTTTAAGTCAGTGGCTGAGGTTTCAAAAACAGTCCAGTCTGTGCATTCAAAGCAGGCCTGTAGCATCTGCTTAGAGTCCTCAGTCCACTTCTTAATAGTGTGAATCTTGGGTTTGGAAGCTCTTAGTCTCTGTAGGTTGGAATGAGGTGGATTAGATAATGATCCGGAAAACCCAGAGCAGCCCTGGTAACAGCATGATATGAGTCCTTTAAAGCTGTGTAACAATGGTCCAGTGTGTTTTTGTCTCTGGTGGGACACTTAATATGCTGTCTGTATTTGGGGAGTTCATTGGAGAGGTTTGCTCTGTTAAAATCTCCCAGTATTATGATGAAAGAGTCCGTGTATTTTTTCTCCACGTCTGTAATCAGCTCAGCAAGATGTTTTTCAGCAGCAGAAGTGCAGCCATGTGGTGGAAAATATGAGCCGATTATTATAAACGAGGAAAACTGTCTCGGTGAATAAAACGATGGATGGATCCATCATCCATCCATCCATTTATCTATCCATCCCGTTTATCTTTTTGGGGTCGTGAGGGTGTACTGGTGCCTATCTCCAGCAGTCATCGGGCAAGAGGCGGGGTACACCCTGGACAGGTCACCAGTCCACCGTAGGGCAACAGAGAGACAGGACAAACAAGCAACCATGCACACACACACACTCACACCTAAGGAGAATTTAGAGAGACAAATTAACCTAACAGTCATGTGTTTGGACTGTGGGAGGAAGCCGGAGTACCCGGAAAGAACCCACGCATGCATGGGGAGAACATACAAACTCCATGTAGAAAGACCCCAGGCTGAAATCGTACCCAGGACCTTCTTGCTGCAAGGGCTAACATTATACAAAGCAAAAATGTAATGCCAACCAAATCCTGCACACTACACTTGGCACTACTAAACACTTATGAACACACTAATTTTTCTTTTATTACCATCTGGTAAGCTCGTTTCACATATATATAGCACAAATGTAGGAAAAATGTTTTTAGTAAAAACTTTATTGGAATTACAGATACAGTCAGCAAGTACAAGGAATTGATATCTTGGATGTCAAAACATCAGCAAATAATTAAATGAAGAACATGAGGAAGAAGGGGAGTAGATGATGTCAAGACATGAGGGTGAAGATGCCAAAAATGTTGGGAGGATAATGTGACACAAATTAAATATGTAAACTGAGTAAAAGTATTTAAAAAATTAGGAAGAAAATCATACATTTTATAATTTGGTACTTGCAGTTATTCACCTTATATTAAAAATGCGTACTATCTCACTTTCAGCGGCCACAAACAGAAAACAGGTAGCAAGAAATGACAGCGTGCCTATCCGAGATAAGGCAGGGATGAGAGGTGAGATCCCATTCCAACTCCGCTTAGTTTAGTTTAGCTTAGCTTAACTTCGCAGGCTGACCGGCTTGTGAACTAAACTGTGGTGCTCCCAAAACCCCAGAACATATTTCAAAGGTTGCCCATTGTGGATGAACTGACTGGTCACATAAAGATTTTAGTTATACTTCTATGCTTAAAACATGTCGAACGTTTCTGCAACAAATACAGAAAAGTATGATGCTGGCCCAAGTGCGCAGAAGGATGGATCTTCAATAAAATGGATGAAATAAGAATATCTATGGGTTCTTTTAGAGTACTTCGTTTGATGCGTACTTAGGGTTGGAACAGTGCTTGAGCCACTGCGATCAAGTGTCAAAAGCACGCGAAAACACTCCTACACACAACTATGCATGTTTTGAACCACATTACCCATAAGTCCTCGAGGGCAGTCCGACTTTCATTCCATATATTCAAGGTTCATTCAATATATTCAAGGTTCATTCAATATATTCAGACTTTCCTTCCATATATCCAAGGTTCATTCAATATATTCAGACTTTCATTCCATATATTCAAGGTTCATTCCATATATTCAAGGTTCATTCAATATATTCAGACTTTCATTCAATATATTCAGACTTTCATTCCATATATTCAAGGTTCATTCCATATATTCAGATTTTTGAATATAAATATAAATAATTTCCTGAACGGCATGCCATATATATATATATATATATATATATATATATATATATATATATATATATATATATATATATATATGCCTTCAGTGTGAAGCTACAATAATGCCAAACGTCGGTTTCAATGGTGCAAGGAGCGCAAATCTTGGGCTGTGAACAATGTGAAACATGTATTGTTCTCTGATGAGTCCACCTTTACTGTTTTCCCCACATCCAGGAGAGTTACGTTGTGGAGAAGCCCCAGAAAAGCGTACCACCCAGACCGTTGCATGCCCAGAGTGAAGCATAGGGGTGGATCAGTGATGGTTTGGGCTGCTATATCATGGCTTTCCCTTGGCCCAGTACTTGTGCTAGATGAGCGCATCACTGCCAAGGACTAACGAACCCTTCTTGAGGACCATGTGCATCCAATTGTTCAAACATTGTATCCTGAAGGCAGTGCATTGTATCAGGATGACAATGCACCAATACACACAGCAAGACTGGTGAAGGATTGGTTTGATGAACATGAAAGTGAAGTTGAACATCTCCCATGGCCGGCACAGTCACCAGATCTAGGCGAGTCGGGAAACGTTTTCCTCCACCAGTATCACGTAGTGACCTGGCCACTATCCTGCAAGAAGAATGGCTTAAAATCCCTGTGACCACTGTGCAGGACTTGTATATGTCATTCCCAAGACGAATTGACGCTGTATTAGCCGCAAAAGGAGGCCCTACATCATACTAATAAATTAATGTGGTCTAAAACTAGGTGTTTCAGTTTCATTGTCCAACCCCTGTATATTCAATTCAATTCAATTCAAAGATACTTTATTGATCCCCGAGGGGAAATTAGAATTCCAGTACAACCCATCCAAACATACATCATGACACAAGACAATGGGGGGACGGGTCACCGAGGCTTTGCTGTCCACTCACAGGCGCTGCCCTTGCTAGATGAGAAAAGAGGCCACATTAGGTAAGTAGAGGGAAAAAAATCATATTTCACACTTTATCCTTAGCAGAATACAGTTTGAGATTGCAAAAAACCTAAGCACAAAGAAGCAACAAATTTACAAAACAACATCATGCTGGGAACGGTGAAGGTGGTGTGAGGGGTGCATATGTTTATCTTTAGCATGTGTGTGTGTGCAAGTGAGTGTGTGCAAGTAAGTCCATGAAGCACTGTCACAGAGGCCATTGTCCTTGATTGTTCGTTGGAATGTACATCAACCGGCCAAGTTCTGAGCAGGTCCACAGGTGTCCTCAGGGAAGGGAGGGGGCAGAGGGAGCAGAGCGTCATGTTTACATAACTTCCAGGAGAAGTTCAAGATAGCCAGCCATCAAGGCCGCGCAGGGGAGCCAGATTCAGAAAAACAATAATTATTTGGGTTAGGCTGACTCTTAATTTTCCATCAGCCTTGAGAGTCTCACTGGTGCTTCTCAAAGGCAAATCCAAACAGCCAAATTCCTGGTCTTTCTGCCAGATCCGAGCAAACAACTTTCTCCAAGATTTATCCCATTTCACCCCTGAGTCCAGGAACCGCAACCTGCCTGCGATCCTGTGTAAGGATCACATCCAGTCTGCCATATGGCCAATTAGTGTAGTAGAATTTCATCGCCTTGGGGCACTGAAAATATCGCCCCCACAGGTAAAAAGAAACAAGAAACGCTTGTGCGACACATTCAATCAGACGGATGATGGGGATCTTAACGAGCGAGGTGCCGCTTCCACTGAATTTGTTGAGATTCTTATTTATCTACCCGTTCATAAGAAGGACAGTTTAGGAGAAAATCCGGATTAAAGAGCTGGGACCCGACATTATGATCAACCAGCAGACCACAGAGAAAAATAAAGTCTACAGCCGGAGTTTGGATTGAGCGCAAGTCGTGGCTGACCAGCTGTGGAATAGCCAATGCACTTTTCTGTTCTCCCTGCATTCTTTTTAAAAATGCTAAATGTGACTTAAAGTGGACACAGTCAGGACATACCAACTTAAAGCAACTCTTTAAACACATTAACACTAGGACTCCCAGAATTTTAACACTACTAGAACTCCCAAGCCCGTCACTTTGACGGCGAGCATTCTGAATGCCGATGTTGGCGTCATCGCATTCCATTGGCCAGAATGCAGAAGGTTTTCCTGCATGCTATAAAAAGGATTAACAATAGTATTTGATCAAAAACCTCAGTCAGTCAGTCAGTCAGTCATTTTCTACCGCTTATTCCATAGTGGGTCACAGGGTAGCTGGTGCCTATCTCCAGCAGTCTATGGGCAAGAGGCGGGGTACACCCTGGACAGGTCGCCAGTCCATCACAGGGCAACACACAAACAACCATGCACACACTCATTCATACACCTAAGGGCAATTTAGAGCTACCAATTAACATTTAGAGCTACCAATTAACCTAACAGGCATGTCTTTGGACTGTGGGAGGAAGCCAGAGTACCCGGTGAGAACCCACGCATGCACGGGGAGAACATGCAAACTCCATACAGAAAGACCCCCGGTTGGGAATTGAACCCAGGACCTTCTTGCTGCAAGGCAACAGTGCTACTAACTGCACCACCGTGCAGCCCAAAAACCTATTTTTTATTATTAATAATTAGTATTGAAAAATAACAGAGTAGCAGGTAATTAATCTGACCAAAAGCTGGACAGCTCCATGTTATGCCCCCCTTCCCTCCGCAGACATAAATTAGTGCTAAAAACACCTTGAGCTCATCCACACTCATGTCCCAGGAGGAATCATCTCCTAAAACTCTGTGGGCCTCAGCCACAGTGCGGCCCTGAATGTGGATAAGCATTTCGGCGTCCAGCAGGCAGAGGAATGTGATGTGGGCATCTTGGATCTGGCTCTTTGCATACGTAGTGGGTTCCTCTGCCTCTGTCAAAACATTCTGGCTATGACACCTGCCTCTATTTTCTTCCTCCCCTACCGTTGTCCACACAGTGCCACCCTCTCTTATCTCCTCCTCCATCTCAGGTGTGCGCTCATCTTGTGATGAAAGTGCTGTAAACCGTAGAATAGATCATTGTTACTAGGCTACTATACCTATCTATGGCGTAACGTATTGTTTATTTCTTTTTCCAATATCAGTACCTTGATTTGTAGTTTCTCTCCTGCCAGTGAGCTGGATTGCTGGGTTTATAGCTGAGGACTGGGCGCCTGGCTCGTCTCCCTGTCTCTAAACCTGCGGTGATTGTGGCACTGTTGCTATATAAATAATATATACATTATTAATTTACTAATCTGTAAACTATAGCCTAAAATGATAAAATCTTTACATAGGCTAGTCTTTTACTACCTTGAAATAATACGTCACCACCTCCTGCTGATGGGACGATTTGTCTTTTTGTAGCTGAGGGAGGCTCACTCTCTGACTCGCTGTCACTGACTACTGACCATAAGTCGTCAGAATCCCTCTCGCACCTAGAAGAACTCTCATCTAACTTTTGAATTATTTCCAATGCCTCTTGAGCAGAAAATCTCCTTCTAGAAGCCATTTGTAGGATGCTACCGATCTCCTTATCAGACTGCGTTCTAGAATGCCGGTTGCTAGGCAGCGCTCGCGTGTATACTCAGCCGCGGGAAAAAAAATCTATGTAAATAATAGAGATGTCAAAATAGTGGCTGTGGTAGTTAGAGGTAGAAATACTGTACTTCAATTTTTATTTACTTTGTTATTTAAAAAAAAATAGAGATATAGAAATACATAAGATACAGGTTTAGAAAATGTCAGGAAGATAACTGTTTTAATAAACCAGAGATATGGTATGTCAAACGGACGGCCCTGGAGGTTCTAGTGTTAAGAAGCATGACCAATCACGAGCTAATATGGAAAACCTTGTCAGGCTAGCTGTGCTTGGAAAGATTACCATAGTGACGCAGCTGGATGACGGACACTGCGTAAGAAGGTACAATGAAGAGGTTGATAAGAATCGTCATGTTTTATCTAAGTTTTGTGGTGCTTTTGAACTGGCATTGCGCAGGCTTGATGAAAGGGATGCTGTTCAATTGTATTCGTCATCTCACTGTTGATTCCATTTCATATATTGGAATAGGTAGATAAATGTATTGTTACATGAGTCCCACCAAGAATATTTTTCACCAGGCGCCACTGGCTAATAGTTTTCTTCACAAGTTCTCCATAGATCATTAAGCTGATTTAAATATATGGTCCGTGGCCTTTCTGGGCAATGGAAAAAGAAAGTACAGAATTCCCTGTGGTTCCTATTACCTGGGTAAAACAAATCCTGGGGCATTCGATGGAAAAGTGCTCATGATAACTAATACAAAACTTAATGTCTGAAAGATAGAGAATGCCAGCCAATACTATGACTCTATGCAGTTCCTTATTTGTGTGTTCAGAATAAGAGAGTAGTTTGAGATGTAGTAACTAATAATTTCATACAATAACAGAAAAAGTTGTCTTTTTTGAGCATTGCTTTATGAGCAGCTACTAAGACACACACAAAACCACCATTATTGACAAAAACAGAGTTCAAACAGCATTCTGATCTTGTCAGGGACTACAAAACCCTGAAAAGAAAAACTAAACATTTTCATACAGGAATTCTTAATTCACAAAAATGTCAAAAAAAAGTTCAACAACAGATATGTTGCCCCCCCAAAAAGAGGTCAACATAACAGCCTTCAACCCAGGTAGAAGAAACTCAAGCACAAACTGACCTGACAAACAAGACATGAGGGAAACTTAAATTTTGGCTTATCAGACCACTGTTGACACAAAAGGGGAAATACCAACTAACAAACAAATAAAAACGACTAATACTAAGTAGTACTTATTATTAGTGCTAATTATTAACCTATATTAACCTATATTATTAACCTATAAAAAAAAATATAAAAATCAAAATAGTCAACTAAAAATGCAGATTCATAAAAATACTAAAAAATGTTATTGTGAATGCAAATCTAAAATATCCAATCATTTTTACCAAAAGTATGAATCTATTTCAAGAATGAAAAACAGTAAATAAAACATAAACCTTACAGTTCAGCCACTTGTCTGATGTGTGGCAGTAGGAACAGCTGTCACAGATGTTTGTGGTACTCTATATGAGACTAGTGAATAAAACATGAGACCCGCTTGAATATTAACAAAGTCCTCGCTCTACCATTTCTCAGAACAGGACATTTAATTAAGGTTATAATCTATATATTAATGTTTATAATGTGATACAATGGAATGTAGTTGAATGAATTTTTGTTTTATTGTAATTTAACTACTTTCAGATCAGACTAAGAAGAAACTTAAAACTACTCTTGCAGTTTGAAAAGCTAGTCTATATTAACAGACTTTTACATGGTTTCATTTCACTCCTGAAACCTTTCGGACCCAGCAGTCAACCCAGCCGCCCCAGTGAGTTTGAATGTGAAGTTCAGACTTCATCACCATTGTCATGTATTCTGTTTCTTGTGAAATCTCACCAGCAGCAGTAGCACACAGAGGCTTCTCTACACCAGCAACAGACATTAAACCATGGAGTACTTTAGGGTACGTGCCAGAAAATTAGCCTTTGCGAATATACATGAAATTACTTCAATAGGCAGAGAAGGGAAGAGACTCAAACAAAGACGTTATCTGTGTAGCTGGCATAGATTTTGTCTGATAGGACCATTTGTTGAAGAGTGTCGAAGATTTGTCTGTGAGTGTGTGGGGACGCAATCATGCCAATTACTCTGTTTCTCAGTGTGTGTTATAATGAACCAGTTTGTCTTAAATCCTTAACTTGCTCATAAATTATGGACGATGCAGATTCATTGAACTGAAAAGGTTGTTTATTATTAAGAACCTTTTATTATTTATTCAATATTAATTGAATAAATAATTCAATTGATATTTTTCAATTGAACAAGATAATTCTCCCCCTTTTTAGCCTACTGAATGAAATTTTTACATTTTCACCGTTACAAAATCAATCCAATGTCCATCTTTGTACAACCAGTTGATAACTTTACAGATGAGAACAAAGTAGGCAGTATCCTATCATCTACCAGTAACATACCAGCTTTAAATTAGAAAATGATAGTATCATGAAATACAGAAGAAATAGACAAAGTAAAAAAACACAGAGTGTAATTAAACAGAACTCTATTAAGTGTTATATGCAAGTCAGGTAAAAGAAAATAAATCTAATCAGACAGGCTGTCATTTAAGCCTTGTAGGTAACGATCTTTCAAAGTGTGTGCAAGCTTTTGATATCCACTTTGTCTTATTCTTTGCCTCACCTTTTTCTATCCCTCATCTTTTCTTTCAAATGTTAATATGAATTAAAACCTGGTGCAAACAATAAGGGGGAAAAAAGAAATATATCGCATTTTGAAAGAAAAAGTAAAAAAAAAAGAGAAATTGTATTGTACATTTGTAAGATAACATCCACAGTAAAAGTATTTAATTCAAGCTTCCAGTGAGACTTTTCAACTACAAGGAACTCTAAAGTGGCATCCACAGCTCCTGGGTGTGATTTTCGCCTTGATACGTCTTTTCTGTATGAATGCTTCTGATATCAGTCTTTTTATTGTATGTCTAATTTTCATTCTTGGTTCTACAACCCATCTTTCTTACCATCAGGACATGGCAGATGAGTGGGGGAAATTGAAAAATCTGCCCGCACTGACACTGGAGGCTGAATACTAACAATGCAACCTCTCTCCGAACTTTTTCTCACCTTACATTTGCTTTCCCTACTTCACTCTCCTCCTCTCAAGTTGCCTATTACATGGCAGGTTACATACCAAATCATGTTCTATCTGCAAAGGGAGCAGTGATATGATGACAAGTTATGAGTGAAATTAAGCTACAGTATCTCAAATGTAATTGTGAAAATTTGCCTTATAAACACACAGAAGATACCTAGTGTTTGCGGCTGGAAAATTAGCACCAGCAATCTGACCATGATATTAATGCTACAACGGATATTTATAGATATCCGGATAGTTTTGACTGCAGAAGTGGCACCCTGTTTGAGGTCAGACATCTCCAACTGTTAGTGTTTATTCAAGGCTTTTTAACACATTTTGCTCTGGGTTATTAGGCTCTTTTCTGAGATGTGCTCTGAGTCTGGGTGTTAGAATCAATGACAGCTGATACAGATTTACACTGATGTGTATGGATGGATCATGCTGTTACACCTTCTAATCCTGCTCCTGAAAAATTAAACTGAAGAGCACCTCTGTATTTCTGATGTTAACATGTCTGACCATAGTCAGTGTTGAAACGCTGCCACCTGTGTTTTTTTTTTCACTTTAGTTTTTTAGGATTTTTTACCTCACTGTCCACCTAACCATTCACTTAACCTCAAAGCCTGCCTGGTATAAACTGCCGCCATTGTGAGTGTGAGAAAAATGTGTGGACCTAGACATGGTACCTGCTTCTACAAACATTTGTTAAAGAATGGATCTCCCAAGGGCCTAGTGACTTCCAGTGTGGAGCCACGATGGGATGCCACCTGTACAACAAATCCAGTTGTGAAATGTTCCCAAATACATACTACAACTCAACATTTAGTGATAACTAAGTGGAAGTGTTTGGAAATGACAGAAACTCAGCCACAAGGCCATACGCCACATCAAATCTCAGTGGGGTCAGTAGAGTGTGTAGAGGTCACCTTTCTGCAGAATCAATAGCTGCAGACCTCCAAACTTAATGTGGCCTTCAGATAAACTCCAGAACAGTGTCAGGTAATGGGTTTCTATGGCTTCGCAGCTGAATGCAAGAGTTACACTAAGTGCAATGCAAAGCATCAGGAGCAGTTTTGTAAAGACTGTAGTGCAAGTTTATAAAGACTGTAGCACAGTGGAGACATCTTCTCTTGAGTGACAAATTATGACTCTCCGGCAAACCAATCGACAACTCTTCGCAGATCCCAGGAGAACAGCATTTGACTCCCTGCATTTTATCAGGTGTAAAGTTTGGTGCAGTTAAGATTATAGTGTGGGGCCTTTTTTAGGATTTGGGTTCAGCCCCCCAGTTACAGTCAAACGAACTCTTAATGCTTCAGTATACAAGACATTTTGGACAATGCTCCCAGCTTTGTCGGAACAGGGTCTATAAAGAAAAACATGAGCAAGTGTTTTTTTTGAGTCCTGACCTTAACCCGACGAGCAACTTTAGAATTAATAAGAACAGAGACTGTGAGACAGGCTTTCTAGTCCAACATCAGTCTCTGACCTTCTAGAAGAATGGAATCCCCATAAATACACTCCATAACCTTATGGAAAGCCTTACCAGAAGAGTTCGGCACATAATATCACACAAGATGGCTGGGTATAGCTTCACTCATTGTTCATTCCTTACTTTATCTGTTTCTTTTCCCACTTTATCTCAGTTGACTGAGATTGACTGAAGAGTACAATATTGGAACCTTTTCACTACAGGACAGAAATACAAAAACACACTGCTATCCATGGATTGGTCAGTTCATTTCTAAAATGTTAAAAGCTGTACTGATGCAGTGCAGTGCCTGCACTTCTATAATGCTGTGTGAGTAAGTTTGGTGCAGAGGTGTGAAGAGAGATGGTGAAAATACTCTGCAAGTTCCACTTGAGTGCCTCTCATGCTGTCAGTCTGCTAGGCCGGGCCACCTCAGGGTCAGCCCATTTCTGATTATCCAAGATGATTGGCGGCTCTGTCTGCAGCCACAGATGAGTGAGTTGATCTGACATCAAGCCTTATTGGAGTAGACTCGGGTTCAAGGAGAGGGTCAGAGGTGACAGAAGACCAGAGGATGGAGATGTTAGCTTATGATTGGTTTATGAGTGACAGCTTGACACAGCCAAGTTGGCAAAGAAGAAGAAAAACACAAGAGGTCAAGGTGTTACTTGAATGTCACACTGTATTAGATTTGTTGATGACTGTAATGGGGTTTATTTCATTAGGTGTTAGCATTATTATTGTCAGATTTTGTGCTGCCATCATAAGTGCTTCTGCTTCAAATATTATGGATATACACATTTTAAGGTTAATGTCATCATGCTTTAATGCAGTCGGCCTTCCTCCATGCAACTTCTTGTGAAAGTGAAGAAGATGCAGAGATCCACAATTCCAATGCGTGGCCAGACTGAGGACACAGGACACATCTGGAAGAAGGTCCCTTAGTCAGATGAGACCAAAATTAAATTTATTGGCCTAAAAGAAAAATACTATGTGTTGTGGAAATCTAAGATGTTAAACACACCTTCCCTATGATATGCAGGGGTGGTTTCATTAACAGGACAATCCTGAAAAAAATTGTTAGATGCTCACTTACAGGGCTTTCCTTTCCAGAAGAACAACTGCCCTAAAAATACAGCCAGTGATACAACAAAAGGGTTTACATCAAACCATAATCAGGTGTTAGAATGTCATAGTCAAATGTCCAAACCTTAATACAAATAAGTAGTTTTGGCAAGGCTTTAAAAATATATATATTTAAGGATTCCCTCAGTCAGGTTGAGATTGAGCTATTTATCAAGGAAGAATGGAAAAAATAATCTTGCAAACTGAGCGAACTATCCTACAAAACACTTGCTGCTGTAATTGCTGTGCAAGGTGGTACTAACCTATTGGGCTGAATATAAATGGATGCCCCTTTTAAGATTTTGAAAACCATGCGTATTTTTTTCTTCACTTCACAACTTTGCTCCGCTTTGTACATATCTACAACATTAAATCTTTAAGTTTGTGATAGTTATGTGACAAAAGGTAAAAATATTAAATAAGAATAAATACGTTATTTCACTATCAACTCATAAAAAATTTTCTTGACACATACTGGAGATGCAATTATACAGAATCTCAATATCTTAACTGACTTTCCATTTATGAAAGTGTTTTTCACGGCCTACCTTTGATTTTCCGTTGGAAAAAACGTTTATTTGCATATTTGGCCAAACCCTGACCCTACCCCTAAACTTAACCATTACCAGTACATACGTAACCCTAACCCTAACCTTACCTCAATTCACACCTTAGTCCTAAACCTCACTCTAGCAAGAAACACAGTAAGGACCATGACAGCTGAGTGTTAATGACCTTAGTTCACACTAGATAACCAGCTTGTTGACTTAAGCTAACATTTGCCTTTAGCTGCTAAGTAGTGAGCACAAGTTAGTGCTTGCTCCATTCAACATTCTCACATTGACCAAATATTTGGTCGAAAAGTCATATAGAGTCATACATAGTGTTTTGTATTGAGAACAAATGATGTTATGTAATTTAAACTGTTTGTCAGTAAAAGCCTTATTTTCCAGGACTCCAGCAAACAGTCAAAAAACATATACAGTAAGTTAGCTTTTTGGCCAGTCTAAATAGCCCGTTAGGCACGGGTGTGTGTGTGTGGATGAAGACCAGTGGCTCTGTGTTGGCCTGTGATGGACTAGAGACCTGTTCAGGATGTAGCATGGCTCCCACCGATTGACAGGTGCAGGAATGAAGAGGGTATTAAAAAAAATACAGTAATGGGGTCAATAAGAAAAGAAAATTACTCCAAATATTACTCAATTAGTTATGTCTTATTGTTTTCAACTTGTTCTTCTGTTACACCAGACAATAGTTGTCTAATATCGGTTTGAAAACCCAACCTGTTATGTTGGCTCAAACCCATCATCCAATTCTTATGTGTTGAATCACCCAAGGCTTGAATTGTTTGACATTTGACCCAGAGCAGGGTAAGCAAAATACCACAAATTAAATTGTTCACAGCCAAGCAGAGTTTTAGAGATAATTCTGCCAGTAAATAGAGGAAAATCTCCCAATCCGCAAACTGTAGGCGTTTGGAGGGCAAAAAACAGACACTGTTAGCTGAATGTCTGTCATTTAGATAGCTTTTAAGACAAACTGTGTGTCATGCCGCAGAAGTTCTCGATTTTCTACAAAGAATGTTTAGAGTGGCCATTCTCTCGCAAGACATCTGAGGAGCAGTTTAGCAAGTCCCAAAACTAATGATGTCCTATTTTATCTTGTTCATAATGACTAATTATGGATTAGTCATTATGTTAGTTATGAATATTTTACACAGTTAGGGCTCTCATATTGACTTCATTTCTACAATGAATCCCAGTGAGTTGTGTTTACGACTTCCAAATGAGCATTCTTGCATGCAAACGTGGTCTTTCGCAAATGTGCGAATTTACATATAAACATACCCACTTCAACTGCTATTTCTTTAACCTAAAATTATGGTGATCTGATCTGCTCTCAACAGTGCTGTTAATCCTTTTCAGAAGCCAACATTTCTTTGGTGGATCAGAAAGTGGACTGAGGATTTTCTTCCACAGGCTTTTTGTTGAAAATGTGAAGCCACAAGTTAAGGTTCATCTGACATGTTGTCAGAAAGAAGACTGAACACACAGATACTGATTGGTGATAGTGTGTATCGTGCAGATGAACCCCAACTGTGGCAGAATTTAGCGGTGTGTAGATGGAAGCATGCAATTTGATATAGTAACACCCAAAGCACTAAACGCGATCTTGGGTAAGAGAACAGTGTTACAAATGGTCCTGGATCCCAACAGGGAAGAAAGAGAGACAAACGAGTGGGACTTACGGTACCGGAGAGGATGCCTGGCTGACACACAGACGGGATCAGGGCTCGTGACATGTATGAACGATGTCTGAGAGATGAACAGGTGAGAAGCACTTCCTTTTAAAGCTGATCTCCATGGTCACCTGACCACTTATCTGTCACATGTCAGATTATCAAAATTTAAAAAGGGATTTAGATTAACTGCAAACCAGTTACTTGGAAAATGCAGCTCAGTACACACAGTTAGTCACCAAAACAAGCTGCAACTCCTACTATCTTACTGGAAGCTGCAAACACAATCAATCCTACATCAACACCACCAGGAATAATGTTGAAAACACACTTCCTATACACATGTCTATGAAAATGGAAATCGCTAAGAATGAGTTCAGTCTTGCCATTTAACAAACACTTGGGACATACAAATAATTGTCAGAGGAACTGTTGGTGTGTGTTATTCTGTATGGTGACAGTTAATAGTCAATATTACACTAGCATGCATAGCCATTGTTAAAAACTGTTAAACACAGACACTTAAATATTAATTGCCTAACCATAATCAATCCTACAGTTTTCAAAGTAATGGCTTAGGGGAGTTTCAAACTATTCAAACTTCCTGTGGGAGCTAGCTGTGCCGCAGTTCTAATGGTAATGTAACGCATGCACTAAACGTGTGTGGTCACGAATAGGTTAACAATGCGCAAGGCATTTTTTTGATCCTCAAAGGCTTGATCCTCCGCTTGTGTGTGTGTGACGAACAAGCAAGCGGAAAAAAACTATAACGAGACAACCCAACCATCTGAGAGGTGAGATATAGAGCACAGATGAAATTATAAAGCAAGAAAGAGAAGAGAGAATAAAGTGTGCCAGAAAGAGTGCTTTATGGTAATTCTGGTCAGTAATATTAATAATATGTGAATCGAGCAGCTAGCTAAGCCGTCAGCTAGTAAGTTGCTCATATTATCAACATTTGGAAAAGTTGAATGTTGGTTAAAACCAGGCAGAGTGTTTTGGAACTTTACATGCTGAATTCATGATGTTTTTTTTTACTTAAAATGATATCAAGTTATCATCCTATATTGGAAAATTTAAATTTGAGCACAGGTTAGACGGATGTTACTGTGTTATAATTCCATGAGTGAAGACTTGAGAAAATGTATGTCTCAAGAGTGTTAAAAATAATTCCATGGGGAGATTATCTCTATTTACAAGTTAGAAAAAAAATGTAAACTTGATGCAGCAATTCAATGTAACGTCAATGCATTTATGATGATTTGATGTGCATTGTAGTGATTAAGCAATTTTTATTTGTTGTCCTTTACAATATGTGCAAACTGGTTTTTTGAGCCCAAAAGGCAGACAAGCACAGAGAAAAGCAGAGTGGGTTTGAAACTCCTTCTTTAATTTAAAGAGAGTCCACTTACATGCAGGCGAGGTGCTGGATGACAGGATAATCCTGATTTCAAGGCAATTTCAAACTAGAACTAAACAGGATCCGGAGCAAGAACGAAATCCAAAGAGACATATCACGAGGACATGGAAGAGACGCTACAACACCGCGTGGAACAAAGGACGAAGGCAAACTTAAATACAGACAAAGGTGGACATGAAACAATAGGGCAGGTAATCAGAGGAACAGGGAACAGGTGAAACAAGGAGGCAGGGAAGAAGAGAGAGCAGGTGAACCAGATAGGGACAAATGAGGACATGGAGGAGCTAGACGAAGAACAAAACTGTAAACACACCGAGGACACCAGAACACGGGGGGAACAGATCTATAATTAATAATAATAACACAATCAACAGAAGAGAACCTAGGAAACAGAACCCAGAAACGAGGACTTAAGGACTAACCAAACAGTAACAGAAAAAACACCTGACTAAACGTAACTAATTACAGAATCAAAACCACATACAATAAACTGAACATAACCTAAAAAATAAGACACCAGAACGGGAACTCAAAGACTAATCATACTGGACCACCTAACTAAAACGTAAACAAATACAGAACCAAGAGACACACTGTGACATTTCTTCCTGCAGCTTCTTCTTTCGGTTGGTGGACTGGTTATGCCCAACCCCAATAGGTGGTTGCATTTTTCTCAGCACCTTCTCGTTTTAAAACACAAAATGTTTGGCAAAGTTTACTTTTGAGTTCAGTTGTTGTGTGTCTCCAACTCCTGTGCTAATGAATGAAAATGTGTTATATTTTATATAGCCCGGCATACTCTGTTTTCACAGGTTATTCAAGGCAGCATACCGTTGAAATATACAAAGCTGCTATTCTTTCTTTTTAATAAAACATTAATAATGTTCTTTTATTATTTTTGATGAAACAGGTTCACAACAAATCATGTGAGGGAATTTTCTCCACCAGTATGAAAAACTCTTTATTATGACAGTGTTAAACTTGTCTTTGTCTTGTCAGACATTGCTCACAGGAATTTCCACCCTTTTGTATGTATAATCATGTTTGAAGAAAAATATGCGGGTACTAAATTGGATGGAATGATTTTATTTTAATGCGGACAACCTTGTACTTCAGACGATGATTGAACTGACTACTATGAGAGTACACTCAGACTTTCTGGGGATGAAGCACAGTGACTAACATTTGAAGCCTATTGATGTACTGAGAGGCTAAATAAAGGTTAAAAACTGTAATGTATATTTTAAACGTACAAACTTCTGCACTATTTAACGTGCATTATAAAAGTACTGCAGCTGCTTCCCTCCATCTCCTGTGCTCTTAATTGCTACTTTCAATTCAACCTCCCTTTCTTAATCATTCCTGCACTTCACCCATACTTTGATACGCTGCCTCAGATCTCCACCTCCACCCACGCTCCTCTTCTTGAAAGCCTTCATCCTTGAGTTTTCATCTCTGTCTCTGCTGAAACTTATCCCTGCTCTTCTGCTATTTTCTTCAGCTCCTCTTTTCGCCCTTCCTCATTCCTATTCTCTCACTGCCATAGTCTCAACCTCTCACTCTCACACTATCAGTCTGTTATCCTTTAAGGTTACTTTTTGCAGTTGAAGAAAAATCACTCTCACTGGAGAGTGACCATAAAGCCAATAGTCTCCACTCTTTATGGTCCATCTCAGGTAAGAGTTGAAGTGCTGCTGAAGGATGTTGAGATCACATCAAATCAAACCAAACTTCACCCCTGAGGCTGGAATAGCCAGATTGGTATTAAAAACAGCTCTAGCACACTGGGAAATGTCAGGGCTCGCAGTCTGGAAAACTATAGCACCACATGCTCTGCTCATTTTATGGGGTGACAGGAAAATGTCAGGTGAAAGATTAGATAGACTCGTGACCTGACCAATTGCTCTCACTTTTGAGCAAAGATGTAATTATTGTTGTAGGTGTCACTGAGGACAAGGAAAGAATGTTATGAGCAATGTTGTTTGTACCTGTTCTAAATGTAATGTGTGGGACTAAAACTAAAAAGGTTAAAGGCAACTTGGCTAACATTCTCAATTAAGAGAAGCAAACCCTACAATGTCACTAAAGTTACTTCAATGAAGAGAAAGGACAATCACTGCATTGAAGCTTTGCAACCTACTTTAAAAAATCCAAACTTTCCTTTTAAGGAAGTACTGACGGACACATTTTTAAAAGTTTCCTTGCAAAAGTATTTATGCCTGTCCAAATTTTCCTCATTTTGTCTCCTAACAGAAACACTTTGATGTCTTTCAGTTGGATTTTATATGACAGATTAACAAAACACGATGTGAAGGAAAGGCATACGTGGAGCCCATAAAAAACAATTGCGCATTGACCTGAACACACCACCTAAATGGTGAAACATGGTATTGGCATTATTATGGAGTTTAAACGAAAATTCAACATGGAAGACTCACCGCCGCCACGTCCAATCACTCCTCACTGGCTGCTCCAGTCAACAGCAGGTCCGCACTCCTCCTCAGCCAATCATCTCCCAGGGGATCACTTTTAAAGACCCTCTGCATGGAAAACACCGCTCTTCTGCTGTGCTTCGACCCTCTGCATGGAAAACATCTCTCTTCTGCTGTCCTTCGACCCTCCTCCACCCCTTCTCCACCATGGGCTCCCAACTCCTTCCATACCAAGGCTTACACCACCACCAGGATCGGATCCCAGGGGGGGGAAGACGCACCTAATCATAATCCTAAAATGTTTATTCAAACCTACTTCATCCTCAGCATTTACGTCTCCCTCAGGGGTTCGAGCGCCAAAGAAATAATCTTTCATTAATAAATTATTTAACCGTCTTCTTGTTGTTTCTCCTTTATGTGAGTCTTTTCAGGTTGAAATGCTGTAGGAGACATTTTCACAAGTTATTTTTTCAAAGTCGAGGTGAAGTATCTTTAAACTGGGGTGAAAGACTTGACAACGAAGGTCACCACAGGGCACATGCTGTTTCTAATGCTGATGTCAACAGAGAAGAGACAAACTTACCTGGAGGTTAACTGACGAATTTGAAATCAGATATGACTCCATTAAGCCGTGTGAACATTTCATAGCATTTGATCCTTCAACATGGCCTCAGGAGATGCAAACCTTCCACAGTTTTTAATACACAACAGTTTGTAGCAATCTGAAGAAAAATGAGGCCACTTTGTAACTTGACAAAGATACCAATATTTTGTGCTTGAAAACCAGACTGCATAGCTGTGAATTAGGTTTTGTAAAACGATGCTGGGAATTTCAGCTTTGTGCAGGTGTAGATAAGAATGTGTGTGTGTGACAGATTTGTACTTGTAAAAAATTATTACACAAGTTGCAAATTTAATTTTTTAAGCTCTGTTTACAGATACAAGCTAAAAACTATAAGTAAAACTCTGTGCTCAAGTTCCCCAACTTGCATGTGATTTTTAACTTGCAAGTACAAATTTTGAACAGAACTTTCTTTCTCTCAGCAGATTGGTATTCTTATCTACACATGCACAAAACTGAAATTCCCTGCATTTTTTTTTTTACAAAATCTAGTTCACAGCTACACGGTCTGCAGCTACACAAAGTATTTGCTTACCCAGCCAAATCCTTAAATGGTGTCCAATCACTTTTTTGTCACAGGTCTATACAACCCACCCCCTACACTTGCAGACTGCTTCTACAAACTCCTCACCCTCACAGGCTAAGTGAATTTTAGCATGGTAGTGTGATAAGATGTCACGTGTTCAATTCAGTTTAGTTTATTTATATAGCGCCAATTCACAACAAATCTTAGGCAAGGTAATTCAAGCCAATCATACAGACAGATTCCAAATTGATCCCAATTTTCTTACAATGCAGTCAAGTAAATTTTATTATTCAAACTGGTTAAAAGGCTTTCTATCTGAGAATCTCAGAACCTGACTGGCCTGACCCTGACCTGATAGAAAACCTTGGGGATGAATTAGAGTCTAGACTGTATACCAGGCCATCTCATCTAATATCAGTGTCTGACCTTACAAATGACAAATTCCTGAAGACTGTTCAAACATTTTCCAAAAGAGCTGGAGTCATTATATGGTAAATCTTATAGGGTGGGCCGAAATAATATTAAACACTGAATAGCATGTTACTCATGTTCGTGTGTGAATCTTGAAGAGCCAATACTGTTGGCAATGTACACTGCTCAAAAAAAATAAAGGTAACATTCAAATAACATATCCTAGATCTAAAAGAATGAAATATTCTCATTGAATACTTTTTTTCTGTACAAAGGTGAGTGTGCTGACAACAAAATCACACAAAAATCATCAATGGAAATCAAATTTATTAGCCAATGGAGGCATGGATTTGGAGTCACACACAAAATTAAAGTGGGAAAACACACTACAGGCTGATCCAACGTTGATGTAATGTCCTTAAAAAAAGTCAAAATGAGGCTCAGTTTTGTGTGTGCCCTCCACATGCCTGTATGACCTCCCTACAATGCCTGGGCGAGCTCCTGATGAGACGGCGGATGGTCTCCTGAGGGATCTCCTCCCAGACCTGGACTAAAGCATCCGCCAACTCCTGGACAGTCTGTGGTGCAACTTGACGTTGGTGGATGGAGTGAGACATGATGTCCCAGATGTGCTCAATCGGATTCAGTTCTGAGGAACGGGCGGGCCAGTCCATAGCTTCAATGTCTTCATCTTGCAGTCACATGAGGTCTAGCATTGTCCTGCATTAGGAGGAACCCAGGACCAACCGCACCAGCATATGGTCCCACAAGGAGTCTGAGGATCTCATCTCGGTACCTAATGGCAGTCAGGCTACCTCTGGCGAGCACATGGAGAGCCGTGCGGCCCTCCAAAGAAATGCCACCCCACACCATTACTGACCACTGCCAAAACGGTCATGCTGAAGGATGTTGCAGGCAGCAGATCGTTCTCCACGGTGTCTCCAGACTCTGTCACGTCTGTCACATGTGCTCAGTGTGAACCTGCTTTCATCTGTGAAGAGCACAGGGCGCCAGTGACGAATTTGACAATCCTGGTGTTCTCTAGCAAATGCCAAGCGTCCTGCACGGTGTTGGGCTGTGAGCACAACCCCCATTTGTGGACGTCGGACTCTCATACCATCCTCATGGAGTCGGTTTCTAACAGTTTGTGCAGACACATGCACATTTGTGGCCTGCTGGAGGTCAGTTTTCAGGGCTCTGGCAGTGCTCCTCCTGTTCCTCGCACAAAGGTGGAGGTAGCGGTCCTGCTGGTGGGTTGTTGCCCTCCTACGGCCTCCTCCACGTCTCCTGGTGTACTTCCGTGTCTCCTGGTAGTGCCTCCAGGCTCTGGACACTACGCTGACAGACACAGCAAACCTTGCCACAGCTCGCATTGATGTGCCATCCTGGATGAGCTGCACTACCTGAGCCACTTGTATGGGTTGTATAGTCCGTCTCATGCTACCATGAGTGTGAAAGCACCACCAACATTCAAAAGTGACCAAAGCATCAGCCAGAAAGCAAATGTACTGAGAAGTGGTCTGTGGTCCCCACCTGCAGAACCACTCCTTTGTTGAGTATGTCTTGCTAATCACCAAAGATTTCCCCCTGTTGTCTATTCCATTTGCACAACAGCATGGGAAATTGATTGTCAATCAGTGTTGCTTCCTAAGTGGATAGTTTGATTTCACAGAAGTTACTTGGAGTTATATTGTGTTGTTTAAGTGTGCCCTTTATTTTTTTGAGCAGTGTATATATATGTCAGTGTGCACATTCAGAAAGAATCATGCACATAAAATCCATTTTATTAATCATTGTAAGCTGATCATACTGAAGCCCTGAAATCTAAAGTTGTTTTCTGAGTTGCACTGTGAATATTGTCACATTTTAGTATACCTATGAAACACTGCTAATGTTTTTTTCCTTTACTTTCCTTTCCTCCCTTCTCATCACATCAGATCTTATTCTTAACAGTCTGACATTTTGCAGCCTGAAAACAACTTATTTTGGTCTCCCAGTAAATAGTTTAAGTGCAGTTTGGAGGTGTGTGAACTTCTCTTTATCTGGGCGAGCAGTACATACCAATTTAATTTGTGCAAAGGAGCCTGATCACAACACTGTATTTGTTGGTGTGGACACTGTAGATTGTTCCTATAAGCTGAATGGTGAGATCCTTTTGGTTTAAGTTCAGAGAAGTGCAGGGTGCAACATGCAAAGCACCTATGGGGCAAAGAGTGGGTGTGATGACGTTACAGCCTCAGTGTTAGAGCAGCTGGGCCACTCTGTGATGTCCACAGCACTGAGCACAGGCCACACATCACAGATATGCTGCCATTGCTGTTACCCGGCTCTTCCATACAGCCCAGGATCCAGAAAGGCTGCTATTGTGATGATAAATCATCACAGTGTCAACATGTACATTTTGTGCATACTTAAAAAAGTGTGGAAACTCTAATGCTTCGTCATGCAAAATGGGTACCGCACACATCATTGTTAATGCCCTCCAGAAGTCAGTCAGTCAGTCATTTTCTACCGTTTATTCCATAGTGGGTCACGGGGGAGCTGGTGCCTATCTCCAGCAGTCTATGGGCGAGAGGCAGGGTACACCCTGGACAGGTCGCCAGTCCATCACAGGGCAACACACAAACAACCATGCACACACTCATTCATACACCTAAGGGCAATTTAGAGAGACCAATTAACCTAACAGGCATGTCTTTGGACTGTGGGAGGAAGCCGGAGTACCCGGTGAGAACCCACGCATGCACGGGGAGAACATGCAAACTCCTTGCATAAAGATCTCGGCCAGGACTCAAACTCGGGACGTTCTTCATGCAGAAAGACCCCCGGCAGGGAATTGAACCCAGGACCTTCTTGCTGCAAGGCAACAGTGCTACCAACTGCGCCACTGTGCAGCCCCCTCCAGAAGTACTCCTGCAAATGAACCATCTAGTTTCTGGCTCATGTTTAATGTCATGGTTAGGTTTTAGTCAGGTGTGAAGTGGGCCTAAACAGAGAAAATTACCCAAACTGCGGGCAGTGCGCATGCTACTTTGTAGTAAAAACATATTTAAAAAAGCTCCATATTTGTATAACAAGCAAATGAAGAGATGCATTGATTTGGAGATTCATGATGATCATGATGACCAGCTCACCAGAAAACTGTCTATGTGATTTTTGTAATAAGTTAAAAAGGGATTTTGAAACTGTTTTAATGAAACAACTTCCCTCTGTGGATGTTTCTATAGGAATAATGAGACTGAATGAACGAGATGAGAATATGCCTGACTGTACCTTACACATATACATTATATAATTACAGTACTGGGATATATCTTGCTGCATTCAGCTCAATGATCCCTTACAAGCACTGGGGGAAGTGCTCAACACTTCCATGGACTTCTGCTGCTTTTCTTGATAACTTAACAAAAAATGGTTCCTTCAGAAAACAGGCAGCTCTCAGAAAAAACGTCTTGAGATCGAAAAGTGGGATAACTCCCTTTTCTGACACCTAATGTGCAAAACTGCAGCATAGATATCCTGCTCTTTAAAAATAGATACCACCCTAATCACCTTATTTCACAGTTTTAACCATTTTCACTGAATTAAATAGGGCATTTTTTTTTTCTTTGCAGGGCATTTCTAAAATCAAGGGTTGTGATATTGCTAGAGCTATGACATGAATGTCCTCTGCCACAATTAGGTTTGATTTGGCATGTTGTGCCTCTGGGCTGTAATCATACATGATGCATTTCTATCACCAGGGGGTGTTTTGTAGTTGTTTTGGATGAGTTTGAAGTACTTTGCATTCTGCTTTTGCGGTCCAGGCACCTCTCATTTATCCACTTATGTGGCTCCACTTTTATTGAGGAAGCACCTGCACTCCGAGGCGAAAATGACCACGCTTTGATGGGCTCACAGCAGAAGAGGATCCTGTTTCACTCCTTAAAAAAATAACTTCTATTGTCCAAAACGAAGGTTACATTTAGTTGTTCCAGCACCTGGTATTTCAGCACACATATATATGGTGACTAAACAGTGTCATGCTGCAGCTGAACTGGATGCTAAGTTTTTCTATTTTCACCTTGAATTAGCTAATAACCGTAGGTCTTCTATGACTTGTTTCCTAGCAACAGGTAAGGGACAGTTTGAGCACATCTGCCTGTGCAAGCCTTTCAAAATCAAGGCCTTCAAACTAAGCTCTGTAAATTGTGCCTTGAAGGTAGTGAAGGTAAATCAAACAAAACAAAACAAAACGTGCAGTAAAGAACAGTATGACACATGAAACTGAAATAATTGTGGTTGACTAAAATATTAGGAACAACCTGAATTGCACATTGTCCCGGCTCACTTTGAATATGGAGGATTGCTGATAAATATGCTGCTGCTTTCTCGCACCTTTACGCACTGCTGGGCTTTGAACAGGAAATGTCAGCTCTCAGGATGGTCAATATCTGATAACCTTTTTAAGTTTGATCCGAATGTTTAACACCAACCACCAGGACAGGCATTACTTTAATCTCCTGGAAATGTTCAGGATTTCCTTTACAATACGACTCTCCAAAGCAGTTTACAAATTAGAGAAATGCATTCCTATAAATAACAGGTTATACCAGTGATCTGGTTGTGACATTAAAGAAGGTATCAGAGGATTAGATCAAGCAAAACGTTTTTATTACTCATTTCCTAAAATATATGTAAATGATAATTGCTGTGATATTTAGTCTTTTTGAAGGCCTAATGAGTGTGCCAAAAAATACAGTTCTTAAGTATATGAATGAAATCCGTACTTTTTTGTAGTTTACTTAGTTTTTAAGAAAATTCAAATATCATTGTAAGTAAAGAATTGGATTTACTAAAAAAAGATGTGCAGTAAAACCTGATGCACACATAGTGACAGCACAAACACATTGGCAGTAACTCCTTCAGTGCCTCAGTCTGCTTTTGTGGTGCAAGCAAAGCACTCTTTCATGCCCACTCAGTAATGCATGCTTTAAGGGCCCCTCCTCTCTTTCGCCATCATTAATGCCCATCTGATGTCTGATGCTCTGTCAATGATCACTCCCAGTGCTTCAGAGGCTTCACACATGTCTGCTTAGTAGGGATGCTGATTCATACTCGCATCCAGTGATTGACATTTTACTGAGGCTAATGAAGGAGACATCTCAGTGGCACGAGGCTAATAAACCCTTTGACAGCAGTAGCAGAATGACTTACTTAACACCTTTGATCTTTCTAATGAGAGCCAACAGCCATTTGAGTTCAGTTCAGTTTGAACCCTTAACATTTCCAGCTTCGTAAAAGTATTGGGTTTTTCAGGAAGTAGCTAAAATTCCACTTAAGGATTGTTGTTTTAAGTCAACAATTTACCACCACAGAAAACTACCTACACACTAAGCACTCCTAAGCAAATACCCAAAACAATAGCCCTGATCTGTTGTGGCACAGGTGCTGCCGTGCTTTCATTGATTATCTGTGATGTCAGGCAATGGCAAACTGGCAGCAATTTCTTAGAAATTGAATCTTTGCATCTTTCAGGGTTGGCAATCCTTTAATCTGTATTACATCACAAGTTCAAAACAATAATGTAATCTAATGGTCAATAGACGTTTCTTGTTTGTAATGAAGGAGCAGTGGCTCAAACTCATTCCTATCGAAAAACAATATCATAACTGTCTCTTTTAGACTGCATGCAGCTACTCTGCAGGAAACTAATTTCAGCTCAGTCTTTCAGCCATCATCCAAATCTCACGACCATAGTTAAGGAGATGTTGACAGTAAACTAAATCAAGATCTTAGCTGACCTTATTCTTTCCAACTCGACAATGACTGAATGATGTATTGTTAGTGTCACAGCTGTCAAAGCACCAATATACACTGCACAAAAAATTAAAGGAACACTTTAAAAACACATCAGATCTCAATTGGAAATAATCATGTTGGATATCTATACTGATATATATATATATATATATATATATATATATAACCCACATAGGGCCTTATCCTTAGTCAATGAGAAATTTAAACTGAGAAACTTATATGGCAGGCTAGTCCAGTTTGCCGTGGGATTGCGGCATCTCAAAATGGTGCGCAGTAGTTTGTATGGCTCCCACGTGCTTGTATGCATACCTGACAATGTCGGGCATGTTCCTAATGTGGTGACGGATAGTGTCCTGAGGTATCTCCTTCCAGATCCTGACCAGGGTATCCTTGAGCTCCTGGACAGTCTGTTGTGCAACCTGCTGGCCTCAGATGGACCTAAACACACCTAAATGTCCCAGAGATCTTTTTATTGGATTTCAAGAAGCATGGAACTCCTAGAACTGCCTGCATACTATTGCCACATGAGGCCAGGCCCTACTGCATCAGCGAAGGCTCTAACAATGGGTCTAAGGATTTCATCCCGATACCTAATTGCAGTCAGGGTGCAACCACTTATCCTGTACAGGTCTGTGCCTCCCTCCATGGATATGCCCCCCCAAACCAACACTGACCCACTAACAAACTGATTGTGCTGAGCAATGTTACAGGTAGCGCAATGTTAGCCACAGCTTCTTCAGACCTTTTCACGTCTCTAACACGAGCTCAGAGTTAAACTTCGCTTATCACTGAAAAGAACAGGGCACCAGTGATGAACCTGCCAATTCCAGCGTTCTCTGGCAAGCGCCAGTGTAGCTTCACGCTGACAGGCATTGAGTACAGGGTCTACTAGAGGATGTCGGGCCCTCAGGCCACCCTCATTAAGTCTGTTTCTAATGGTTTGGTCAGCTAAAGGTCACTTTGTAGGACTCTGGTAGTACTCACCCTGTTCCTCCTTGCACAAAGAAGGAGAGACATGTCCTGCTGATGGGTTAAGGACCTCAGACAGCCCTCTCCAGCTCTTCTAGAGTAATGTCCTGTGTCCTGGAATAACCTCCATTCCCTTGACATTGTGCTGACACTGACTAACTTGACATTATACTCTGATTGAAAAGTGTTCCTTTAATTTTTTTGAGCAGTGTATTTGACTTCTTACATTCCTCTGTAAATCTGACACCAAGATAGGTAAACTCCTCTCCTTTAAGGAGTGACACAACCCATGACTTGGTGAATGCTCCATAAACTGATCTAGATAAAAACGAATGAAGAGTTAGATGCATGTTTTGGTTCTTTTCCCACATTCTGTAATTTTATAGTTGACAACTTTTTTACTTTGTTTATAAGTGTAGGCCTCTTGCAGTTGGTTTTGCATTCTATGTTTTCCACACACCTGGTCTCAGTGAATAATTACCACACCTGTCCATTCTTCAGCTGCTGTACACTGAGCACATAAGACTGTGGCAAACATAACTGCAAAGGGCCCCAATACTTCCATCTATCCCACTCCATCCTACTATCACTTGTTAACAAGTCAGAAAGAGACTTAAAATCCTCCACTTGACCTGTTCAAGAGGGAGCAATGTTAAGGTGCCGATTTTAACTGTTTAATTTGGTTATACATTTTTTTTGTGGCACAAGTACCAACTAAGCGTGGCTTCACTCAGAGCGGCTTGGTAATTTTACATTACAATTTGGTGCCACCTCAATGTGTTTGTGGTTGTCATTGCAAGGATGCCCCAGAGTAATGTGACTTGATAGTATGCGACACAAACACAATGCAATATTGGAGGACATGCAAGCCATGGGAAACCTGCTGCTCAGTCTATGGCTTTTTGTCAAACTAAAAGTAAAAGAAAAGGCTGTGGGGTGGAAAAGTAGAGTACACTCTGGAAAAGTAGAGAAGACAGCGGGAAGCCATGGAGCAAAATCAAACCGAAGGATACACATGGATAAGCTCATGGTACTAAGTCCTAGCTTGCTATACACAATTAGCCCAGCGTACCATTTGATGGTTGAAGACCATTATGTTATTGGAATATGTATGCTGTGTATGTGTGTTTCAGATGGCTGTCCTGTTGCACGTTTATCACTGCAAACTGGCAGTCTGGGCGTTTAAGCGTGCCTCCCAGTTGTTCATGGATTCATGAATAAAAACAGATCAAAACACATTACATTAAACACTAGCCTAGTATCAGAAAATATAGATGCTAGTAAATAATTCCTTAATATAAAAGTTCTTCCTTAAAGAGCATAGTTTGTTCTGACACATCTAAGGATGGAGTTGTTTTGTGTGATGACTTCACCCAGTAAAAGAAACTACCTTATTCACATTACCTTGTCCTACAAATGAGTAATCATTGCACAAAAAGGTCAATAAAAAATTATTTGCTAGTACTATTGACTCCTACTACCAGTGTATGCACAGATCAAATAGAAAATCATGATGCATACACATAAGTCCCAAAACTATTACAAACAATTACAAACTATTTACAATAAGCAAAATATGACAGCCTCTTGTACACCAGGCAGAAGCAGGGCAGTTTGGAAGGTCCATATAAGGGGGGTGGAAGAATACCCCTTGCATGTAAAAAGTACACCTAATTGTAAAATCAGACAGCGAGCAAAAAATAGGAGCAGAGCACACTGATGCACATTGATGCTAACCAAATATGTTGTTTATCGTCTTCATGGAGGAGACAACATCTTTTCTTTCAGAACAAAGTTAGCTTGCCATGTTGACTAACATAAAAGAAGCTTAAAATCTCAAAACACTCACCATTATCCATCACAGAATCTAGTGCCGCTTAGTCGAGGCCACTCTTCCTCCCATTGCTCGCAGGTTGGTGCTCTTAAATAACGTCAATTTGGTTTAACCACTTTCAATTTTTTCAGTTCTAACCATGATATGATGTTGTGGTCTTGATGGCCTAGTAATCGCTGTTTTGCGTTTTAAGCTTCTCAAAACATTGTTTTGTTGTTGGTTAGCATCTGTGAGCAGCCATCAACAAAGTCGCTCTAGTGTTGTAACCAAGTGACTCCACCCCTAGCCAATCAGTGACCGACAGTCTTCTGACAGCAGCTTAAGAAACATCAGATGCCTCTAGAACGTTGACAACATATTTGGGTATCAGAGTTGGGAGAAGTTTTATTTAGCAGGAAAAGACTGAAGATAAAGGGAACATGAGAGAGACAGAAGGATGAAAAGTCATGAAAGAGAAGATGGAGAAAATGTTGGAAAAGGAGGGCAGATCAAAGCTCACTTTGTGCAGCTCTTGATTTTAACCAGCAGTAGGTTGTGTGATGTGATCTGCTTCATCCTCAATCAAAGCTATCCAGCTTTGGTGTCATTCAGGGAGATTCACTGACGGTTACTGTACATACCAACCACGCACCCAAGAGACAAGGGGAAAAGTTTGTTCCCCTTGTCTCTGCTCAAGAGACGAGGGGAAAAGTTTCCTGTGCTAAGATGCTTTCTCACATCCTCACGTTTTTTTTGTTTTTTTTATTCCTTACCATCTCTACTTTTTCTTTAACCTTATCCTTTTGTTCAATACTGCCCTTTCTTTTTTTGCAGTCCTTTCTCTTTTCAGTTTTTATCATAAAATCAATGTTCTCTTTTTTCATCTTCTTACCAGGAGTAGTTTTGTCCTCCAAGGACAAGTGCACAGCACACTTTCTGAACTTTCTTTGCAGCCTGTCAGCTCCAGAACAGTGGAGGAAATGTTTGCTATAAAACTTAAGTGTGAGTGTGTATGGGCGTGTGTGTGAGTGTGTTTGCGTGTGTGTGTGGGGGGGTGATTAAAGCTAGTTTTACTGTTATGCATCACTGAACAACTCTTTATTTCTCTTTCTCCATCTTCAACACCTTTTATTGGCTCATACTTCTTCTCTTCATGCCACATAGTGCAGCAGGCCTTGAAACAGTACGATTTTTGGCGTTTTCTTTTAAAAAGATCAAGTCAGGGCAGGGAGAAAAAGAGGGGCCCTCTAATAAGCTGCCGACATATCACAGAGGAGGCTGAGTCTTGTACTGCACTGGCAGAATGATTAAAAGTTACCTGTGCCAAATGAATACTGCTGTGGTGCCCCAGGTTCAGCCGAGCTGAATGTAAAGCAGCCTTTTTGCTAAGCCAGCAGAGTTTAATTAAAACACAGTCAAATGAGATTTTGCCCCAATAAGAAATGATAATGGCTTGACTAACTGATAGAGCCTTATCTTTTCTCATTAGCCACTCCCTTGATAGCAATCTTGTAATGGAGGAGTCCATCTCCTCATCTCATTTTGGGAAGACTAAAGGAAAGAGAAGTGGAGACGAAAGAAAGTGATGGTAGACGGAAAGTGGAAAACAGGAACTAATACAGTTAAGGAAATGCTTACACTTTGGGAGGTATCATCCTTGGAGGCTAACAGTAAAGACATCACTCAGCTAATTACATCAGTCAGGAAGTTACGAAACCGCAAATAGTGATCAAACCTTTAGCTGGATACCCAACCTGCTCATTGGCCTCAGATTCATTGTCTAGCCTATTAACAAAATACAGTGGTATTTTGGAAGAAACATGGGGTCAGAATAAGTTGGAATTGATTTTTGTTGGGGTCATCCATTTTGGTCGGGCAGTTCGATATGCGCAGCTTAACAGATGTTGCAGCTCGGACGTCACCTGGGATTATACGCGGAAAATAAACTTTCGTGGCCATTTCCAGCATGTCTCAAGGGACAACGCATCGGAGGCGCATATCTGGAGAGACAAAACCTCGCAGGTGAAGTTCTTTCTCCACACGGCCATTCCCAGAAGAGCTTGAAAGCTGGAAATCTATCTGATACAAGAAGGTCAAAAGATTCATATACCGATCGAAGACCACGTCGACACCCGGCACAGAGGAAAATGTCCCACAGAGGTTTTAATTCCAAGGAGACGAGTTTCCCTTTGTGATTCAGTTGACTAAACAGTTCTTCATATTTTCCCCTTTTGGACGGATGAGAAGTTAACCGTTTTTCTTTTAAGTTGATCACAGACGTGTGTTCCCCCCTCATTTCCCTTCAGTCCTGACCCATCCTCAACCGGTGGAGAGAAGAAATCAACGTCAAAGTAATTTAGTCATTTCTTTTTTATTAAATTGGATAGTTGCATTTAGAAGTCTGGGCAGGGTGAGGCATAATTAAGGTGATTTAGAATCACCAGTAGTTAATCCAAGGTATCAACTTGTTGCATGCAATACTGATTAAAGTGTTTTATGCTGAGTTGTTTTGATTTGCTGTACAGGGTGCATGTGTATGTTTTATCTAGCTGATCCCAAATCAACCCGGAGTTAAACGTTGGACATTTATAGATTCCATTCAAAGCAACTGCAGTCTGAGCCTCGCCTGACAACTCCTTTGTTCCAGTTTTATTACTGGAGTTTTTCCACCGAGGTCCCGCCTCAGAGTTTTATGACTCTTTGTTTGAGATTTGGGGCAATCAGCTGCTAGTGGCTAAGGGAGCAGCCCACCGTCTACAAGCTGATCGCCGCAATCAAGACATCAGTACATCAGGAGGGCTTCTCTTTCTAAGTTGACCCAAATTGCACATTTTGTCCATGAAACCTCTGGTTTGATTTTCACAGACACTCAATGCGCATACATTTTCTTTTATTGTTATTGTTAGCTAGTCATTTTTATCACCTTTGTGTAGAATAGTGCTTGTTAGAAGCATTTGTGTTTATTTCGTGCAAGAGTGATTTATCCGTCAAAACAAGTTCCCACACCTTCGGTGAATCGGTTGAATAAACAGTGACATTTAGTGGTTTTGGTTAATAATTATAATTGTAGACATGTCACTGCACACACAGCCTGTGTACATCCCAATTTGCGGTGAATTCTGCGCAGCTGCACATGGTGCTTGGACTGCCCGGTCTCCGCACATACAAGAGAAGTAGAATAAATAGCCGAAAGGCACCCACCATAACCATGGCAATGCTGCTGTTACAGTCAAAGAACCAAACCAGTTCCTTTAAGTTGAAAAATGCAAAGATAGACTTTGTGTACACACCAGGTGGGATTTTTGTAGTGAATTACAGCAAATCAACAACTTCTTGAAAGAGAACAGCAGCTAAAGCCTAATTGAAAATAAAGATTTTAATAAAATAAAAGTTTCTTGGCTCATACCCGTTTAGTTCTACAAACTAAAAGGCATGAACATATTAACCTGGTACTTTCTTTCCTTCACTATCTCCCTGTAAACGTCAAAATTGATTTGAAAGTTTTATTGTTGACCTATAAGGCAATGAACAGATAGTCTCCTGGGTATCTGTCTAACCTCCTGCAGCCTTATACTCCTCCCAGATCCCTTAAATCGAATAACCACTTGCTTTAGCCTGACCAAAGTTCCGGCTGCTTCACTAACAAATGGTTTTTGTCTTTTTTGTACAGCACTTATAATGTTGCAGTTTATAAATATGCTATATAAATAAACTTCAATTTCTGTTTTGTGCCGCATTTAAATGTTTAAATTTACAAAAATTTTATTTTTAGTAAAGGACAACCTGAGTAAACATGAAATACCAGTCTAGCATCAAGCTGTCATATTATCTTTCTTGACCGAGTTAAAGCTATCCAAACAAAATAAATTGCCCCTAAACCCAATAATTGCTTGGTGCACTTTTACAATACCAGGTCTGCACGGTGTCGCAGTTGGTAACACTGTTGCCTTGCAGCAAGAACGTCCCGAGTTTGAGTCCTGGCCGAGATCTTTATGCAAGGAGTTTGCATGTTCTCCCCGTGCATGCGTGGGTTCTCTCCGGGTACTCTGGCTTCCTCCCACACTCCAAAGACATGCCTGTTAGGTTAATTGGTCTCTCTAAATTGCCCATAGGTGTGTGGATAAGTGTGTGCTTGGTTGTTTGTGTGTTGCCCTGCGACGGATTGGCGACCAGCTTCCCACTCACCGCAGCGTGAGAACTTGAACTATCACTGGAGATGCACGGTTCCTCTTGGTTTCCCTCTGTAACACTGGGGTCAGCTCTGTGCAGAGCTCCAAAGTAACTGCCCTGAGCAATCTAGACTGGCTAATAAGCCATGTGCCAGAAGGTCAGTACGATCTCTGGAAGGAACACACCCTCCGACTTTCCTGTGCCAAAGCTGCCATCGTTCCACAATTAAGTGCAACTTTACGCAGCTATTTATGGACATGTGTGATTGTCTCCAGCTTGTCCACCTTAGGAATCATCACATCCAGCTTATTAGCAATTAATCTACTGATCCAACACCGTTTTCTTTTTCAGTGAGAATGAAATTGTCACTTAGATTCACATTCATTTTTGCTCCTCAAAACCACAAACCGTTGCACAATTACATCTATTGGTGACAAAAGCAGAGGAAGTTTCACAGTTTACATCCGAAGCTCAAATTCCTGAAAAAACATCAGGTTTGATGCTCCATGAATTAAATACAACTGAATGGAGTCATATTTCAGTCTATTTAGGGGAAGATTAGTTATCTGTAGTTTATTATTGTCATCTGAAATAATTTGCCTGGATTTCTGCCCTTTCACGCAACGTTTATTTTTGTACATGCCAAGTTGTGCGTAAAATATTGCACCACAAGGTTTTTGTGCATAAGTACCTTTCGTACATGAGGCCCCTAGTAAGTATGCCTCAATTCAAAGGTTTATTGGCAATGGAGGAGGACCAAGAACAGACTCCAAACTCAATGGAGGGATTTTATTTCTCTTCTCGGATGGGAACACCTTGGAATCCGCCTTAAGGAGCTGGAGAGTGTTTGTGTTTATACCCCAAGTCTTGTTACCTCTATGACCAAACGTGAAATGGAGTTTAAATGAAAATTCAACAAGGAAGACTCACCATCACCTACAGCTTCGTCTAATTACTCCTCCATGCGGCTGTTCTCCACCAATCAGCGTCAAGTCTGCATTTCTCCCCAGGCAATCATCCTTCATGGCTCCACTTTAAAAGATCTTCATCCATGGAACCTTTCGTTCTGCAGCTGAACTTTGACTCTCCTCCACGCCAATGCCACCATTTTGTCTGCCAAACTCTTTCCAAATCTTTTCAGGCCTCCACTCCACCACCAGGATCGGATCCCAGGGGGGAAGACTGCTCTAAATCTAACCCTAAGATGTTCATTCATGCGCATGTCATTCTCAGCATTCACGTCTTCCACTGGGGTCCGAGTGCCAAAGAAATAAACATTCAATAATAAACTTTTCTAATTGCATCCCTGTCTTCTCTTTGTGAGTCTTTCCAGGTTGAAATGGAGTTTAAACAAAAATTCCACATGGAAGACTCCCCATCACCTCCAGCTTCGTCTAATTACTCCTCCATGCGGCTCTTCTCCACCAATTAACCCCATAAGAAAACCCACACCAAAGCCTACAAAAGGCAGAGAGCCCACAGAGCAAAAACCAGAACCCACCGAGAAGCCAATACCAGTTTACCCCGAGATCAACTACTACTCTTACTGCTACTACTTTATTTATAAAGCACTTTAAAACAACAGTAGCTGCTACAAAGTGCTGTACAGATGAAAATTAAAATAAACATGCAAAATATGAAAAAGACAACAAAAACAGTAAAACACCACAGCAGAAGTAAGAGTAATAGTCTCAACATGTGTTAAAAGCCAAGGAACAAAAGTGAGTCTTAAGATGAGTTTTAAAAGTAGACAACAAAGGGGCACTTCTAATATGAAACAGCAAAACGTTCCATAATTTGGGAGCGGCAACACTAAAAGCTCTGTCTCTTCTAAGCTTTAGTTTAGTCCTCGGTACCTCCAGGAGCAGCAGATCAGCTCACCTGAGGCAATGAGCGAGAGAATAAGGGTGAAGCAGCTCGGAGAGGTAAGATGGGGCAAGACCATGTAAACTTTTAAAAACAAATAAAAGAATCTTTCAAATGAACCCTAAAATGCACAGGCAGCCAGTGGAGAGAAGCTAGGATAGGGGTGATGTGCTCCCTCCTCCCAACTCCGGTTAAAAGCCGAGCAGCAGCGTTCTGGACCAAATGAAGATGCCTGAGGACTGGCTAACTCCAAAGTAAAGAATGTTACAGTAATTGAGCCGAGTTGTAATGAAGGCATGAAATACTGTTTCAAAATTTTATCTTAAAAGAATTTGCTTAATCTTTGCCAGCTGCCTAAGATGATAGAAACAGGACCTGACCACTGCTCCAACCTGGCGATCTAACTTAAGATCACTGTCTATTATAAAACCCACATTTGAAATTGTGTACTTCAAATAAGACGTCAAGGGGCCCAGATCAATAAGGGATGTTTCACAGGGGCTGCTGGGACAAAACAACATCACCTCTGTTTTCTTGTCATTAAAGTTCAGGAAATTTAAAACCATCCAGGCTTTAATATCTTCAAGACATAGAAGTAGGGGCTTGACCGATAAGGCTCCTTTTTTTAGTGGCATGTTTATTTGACTATCGTCAGCATAACAATGAAGATGATCCCATGCTTTCTGAATATTAAACCCAAAGGAAGCAGATAAAGAGAAAAAAGCACTTTCCCCCTCATTATTTGCTATTTTTAGTGAACCACTAGCAATTAAAATTAAAAGCAATCAGGCAAAATAAAGATATTAAAGGCATAAAATGCATGAATATTGAACAGAAAATCAGTCTTCATGTAGATGATGTGTTACTTTGTCTCCAGCTTTCACAAACCTCCAACACTCAGGTAACTGGATTGATAAATTATTTCTCAAGAGTTTCAGATTATTCTATAAGTTGGTTATAATCAACAGTTCTTACAATTAATTGTGCTTTCCATAATTTCCTTAATACACAACTACAGTCAGGAAATATTACATATTTGGATATTAATGTTTGGCAGATTTAACAAAACTAAACCACATCACGCCTTTAAAAAAAAGTGGAAGATGATCTTGCTAGATGGAAATATCTACACATATCACTCATGGGCAGGGTTGATTCAATAAAAATGAAATGGAAAATTAGCTGGTTCTGAATCTTTCAATGCTCCTCTACTTTATGGGGTTCCACAGGGCTTAATCCTTCGTCGGGATCCCTGCCTGGTGCCCCTCTGAAGATGGAAGCTGGAAGGTGTTTAGCTATTTGTCTTGATACATGCTGCTGGGGAACTGTATAATATTTTTAACCAATTTATGAAAGAGTTTCCAACACCAAATTTAGTCAAGGTTGCAAACAAGAATTTCCACTTGACTGAGAAGCTTCCTGAGTTATCAGAAATATTAGCTTCATCTAAACCTTCAACTTGTATGTTAGACCCAATCCCAACCAAATTATTTAAGGAAGTGTTCCCTCTGATTACCATCCCCATTTTAGGTATGATTAACATGTCCTTAGTAAATGGATATGTACCACAGGCTTTTAAGGTAGCTGTAATTAAACCTTTACTCAAGAAACCTTTGTTTGATCGAGATGACTTGAAAAATTACAGACCTATATCCAATCTTCCATTCTTATCTAAAATGTTTGAGAAAATAGTTGCTAATCAAATGTGTGAGCATTTACACAGCAATGACCTGTTTGAAGAGTTTCAGTCAGGCTTCAGAGCTCATTATAGCACTGAAACAGCTCTGCTGAAAGTCACTAATGACATTCTTATGGCCTCAGATAATGGACTTGTGTCTGTACTTGTCCTGTTAGATCTCAGTGCTGCATTTGATACAGTCGATCACAATATTCTCTTAGAAAGGCTGGAATATGCTGTAGGGATCAGGGGAACAGCACTAGGCTGGTTTAAATCTTATTTGTCTGACAGATTCCAGTTTGTTCATGTAAATGATAAATCATCTTTAAACTCCAGGGTTAATTGTGGAGTACCACAGGGTTCAGTACTTGGGCCAATTCTCTTTACTATATATATGCTTCCAATAGGTTAAATTATCAGTCAGCATAGAATAAATTTTCACTGTTATGCTTATGACACTCAGCTTTACTTATCCGTGAATCCTCATGAGCCCAACCAGTTAGATAGACTACAAGCATGTCTTGAAGACATAAAAACTTGGATGACTTTAAATGTTCTGCTTCTAAATTCAGACAAGACAGAAGTCGTCGTCTTTGGACCGGAGTCTTTAAAAAAGAAACTGCTTAGTCAATCACTTAACCTGAATGGCATTAAATTGACCTCCGGTAATAAAGTAAAAAACCTTGGTGTTATTTTTGACCAGGACATGTCATTTAAATCCCATATTAAACAGGTTTCTAGGATTTCCTTCTTTCATCTCTGGAACATTGCCAAAATTAGAAATATCCTATCCAGGAGTGACGCTGAAAAACTAGTCCATGCATTTGCTACTTCAAGGCTGGACTATTGTAATTCGTTATTATCAGGATGTCCACAAAATGTAGTTAAAAGCCGTCAGCTGATTCAAAATGCTGCAGCAAGAGTTCTGATGAAAATTAAAAAGAGAGATCATGTTTCCCCTACTTTAGCTTCCCTTCATTGGCTCCCTGTTAAATCCAGAATAGAATTTAAAATTCTCCTCCTCACCTATAAAAACCTTAATGATTTAGCTCCATCATACATCAGAGATCTGATTGTTCCATTTGTTCCTAACAGAGCACTTCGTTCTCAGACTGCAGGTTTACTGGTGGTTCCTAGAGTCTCTAGAATTAGAATGGGAGGCAGATCCTTTAGTTATCAGGCTCCTCTCCTGTGGAACCAGCTCCCAGTTTTCGTCCGTGAGGCAGACACCCTGTCTACTTTTAAGGCTAGGCTTAAAACTTTCCTTTTTGATAAAGCTTATAGTTAGAGTGGCTTAGGTTATCCTGAGCTATCTTCCTTATTTTTTACCTACATCTTCTTCCCTCCCTGTTGGATGGAGTAAAGGGGAGTCAGGTTTAGCCTAAACCGGCTCAGTTATGGTTGAGGTGCAAACACACCCTCCATTTCTGCTACCTGTATGACCCCCTCTCTTTTCCAATGGTTATGGTCAATCTGACAGAGAGAGGTATACCAATAGTTGTGGTTTTTAGTATAACAATGGCCATCAGTGGGCTCTAGATGGACAAACTGTCTACTTTTAAGGCTAGGCTTAAAACTTTCCTTTTTGATAAAGCTTATAGTTAGAGTGGCTTAGGTTATCCTGAGCTATCTCTGTAGTTATGCTGCTATAGGCTTAGGCTGCTGGAGGACATAATGACCACTTTCACCCTCTTCACTACATTCTCACACTACTCTCCAATTATGCATTATTTGCTGTTATTTCAGTTTTTAACTTTATGTTCTCTCTCTTTTCTCTTCCTAGAAGCTACACCTGGCCTGACTCTGTGTCTACCTGTGACACCTTTCTGGAGAGGGGCATCGTCCAAGCTTCTGCTTGCAACAACTTAATGCTCACCCTCTACCAATGATACACTTGGCCCTGTCTTTCAGTGTTTAACCCTTTCTTTCTCCTAGACATAGCAATTGACTGAGCTTTTACTGTAACTAATTATATGTGCTCTCTTTCAGACTCTAACCTTGAAAACTGGCTCAGAGTTTATCTGTTCTTTCTTTCTAGGTGAAACGACTAAAGGAGATACATTCATTAACATTTACTTTTCTTCCCATAGAAAGGACTCCTGAATCAGTGCTTCTTTGTTCCCTTTGTGTCTGCTCTGTTCTCTCAAACCCCCAGTCGGTCGTGGCAGATGGCCGCTCACACTGAGCCTGGTTCTGCTGGAGGTTTCTTCCTGTTAAAAGGGAGTTTTTCCTCTCCACTGTCGCTACATGCATGCTCAGTATGAGGGATTGCTGCAAAGTCAATGCCACGGACAGTCCACTGTCGCTACATGCTCATCCAGGAGGAGTGAATGCTAAAAATCTCCGACTCGATACCATCTGCTGAGTTTCCTTAAACTGAAAAATGTTTTATCCAATTTGAATAAATAACTGAATCTGACTGCACTGTTCAATGGTTAGGATTAATTGGAATGTACATGGGTTGGACAATGAAACTGAAACACCTGGTTTTAGACCACAATAATTTTTTAGTATGGTGTAGGGCCTCCTTTTGCGGCCAATACAGCGTCAATTCGTTTTGGGAATGACATATACAAGTGCACAGTGGTCAGAGGGATTTTAAGCCATTCTTCTTGCAGGATAGTGGCGAGGTCACTACGTGATACTGGTGGAGGAAAATGTTTCCTGACTCGCTCCTCCAAAACACCCCAAAGTGGCTCAATGATATTTAGATCTGGTGACTGTGCAGGCCATGGGAGATGTTCAACTTCACTTTCATGTTCGTCAAACCAATCTTTCACCAGTATTGCTGTGTGTATTGGTGCATTGTCATCCTGATACACTGCACTGCCTTCAGGATACAATGTTTGAACAATTGGATGCACATGGTCCTCAAGAAGGGTTCGTTAAACCTTGGCAGTGATGCGCCCATCTAGCACAAGTATTGGGCCAAGGGAATGCCATGATATGGCAGCCCAAACCATCACTTATCCAACCCCATGTTTCACTCTGGGCTTGCAACAGTCTGGGTGGTATGCTTCTTTGGGCTTCTCCACATCGTAACTCTCTTGGATGTGGGGAAAACAGTAAAGGTGGACTCATCAGAGAACAATACATGTTTCACATTGTCCACAGCCCAAGATTTGCACTCCTTGCACCATTGAAACCGACGTTTGGCATTGGCATGACTGACCAAAGGTTTGGCTATAGCAGCCCGGCTGTGTATATTGACCCCGTGGAGCTCCCGACGGACAGTTCTGCTGGAAACAGGAGAGTTGAGTTGCACATTTAATTCTGCTGTGATTTGGGCAGCCGTGGTTTTATGTTTTTTGGATACAATCCGGGTTAGCACCTAAACATCCCTTTCAGACAGCTTCCTCTTGCGTCCACAGTTAATCCTGTTGGATGTGGTTCGTTCTTCTTGGTGGTATGCTGACATTACCCTGGATACCGTGGCTCTTGATACATCACAAAGACTTGCTGTCTTGGTCACAGATGTGCCAGCAAGACGTGCACCAACAATTTGTCCTCTTTTGAACTCTGGAATGTCACCCATAATGTTGTGTGCATTTCAATATTTTGAGCAAAACTGTGCTCTTACCCTGCTAATTGAACCTTCACACTCTGCTCTTACTGGTGCAATGTGCAATCAATGAAGACTGGCTACCAGGCTGGTCCAATTTAGCCATGAAACCTCCCACACTAAAATGACAGGTGTTTCAGTTTCATTGTCCAACCCTTGTATGTGCCTGACTTTTGTGAAGTGCCTTGAGACGACATCTGTTGTGATTTGGCACTATATAAATAAACTGAATTGAATTGCCGAAAGAGGAACATAAAAAAGATATCCAGAAGGCTAAAACCAGACCAGCACCAGATCCCATTTTGATCTGGTGCTGGTCAGAACATGCTCAGACATTTTTGGAAACAAGTGCTCAAGCCAAAAAAAGGGAAGCCATTGCCAAATTTATTTATAAAATTTAAATAAAAACATGATATATTTATGCTTTTATAGCCTTGGGTTTCTTTGCTGCATAATTTGAAATGAAATAAATCAATGTTCTGCTAGGCATCGTAATCACAAGAGATTCACTGAATCAGGTGAGAAAACAGTATACATAATTTGACAGAGTTGAAACATTACAATAACAACATACCATCACCAATATGAATATAACTCACCACACTTTCATATAGCGTAACTTAAGACCTTTCATTTAATGCTGTAATTATAAAATACTGTATGTTTGTTTCTATTTTCAACACGTTATTGTGAGAGTTACTAGACATTCTGAAAAATGGCTATGCCCATGCTTTTTCTTTTCTTCCTCAGACTTTAATATCAAGATAAGTGAAATTACTGAAATTGTCTAATTTGTCTGTTTGTTTGTACACACACGAGAACAAAATTGTTGGTACCCCTCGGTGAATGAAAGAAAAACGCACAATGGTCACAGAAATAACTTGAATCTGACATAGGTAATAATGAATACAAATTCTATGAAAACAAACAAATGAAAGTCAGACATTGCTTTTCAAACAAGCTTCAACAAAATGATGGTACTCTTAACTTAGTATTTTGTTGCACAACCTTTTGAGGCAATCACTGTAATGAAATTATTCCTGCAACTGTCAATGAGACTTCTGCACCTCTCAGCAGGTATTTTGGCCCACTCCTCATGAGCAAACTGCTCCAGTTGTCTCAGGTTTGAAGGGTGACTTTTCCAGACAGGATATTTCAGCTCCTTCCCTGACCTAAATCCAATAGGATTTAGGTCAGGGCTCATAGAAGACCACTTCAGAAAGGTCCAATGTTTTCCTTTTAGCCATTCTTGGGTGTTTTTAGCTGTGTTGTTTTGGGTCATTTTCCTGTTCCCATGACCTGCAACTGAGACCAAGCATTCTGGGCAGCGCATTTCTCTCTAGAATCCCTTGATTGTCTTGAGATTTCATACAGATTCAAGACACCCTGTGCCAGATGTAGCAAAGCAGCCCCAGAACATAACAGAGCCTTCTCCATTATTCACAGTAGGGATGTTGTTCTTTTCTTCATATGCTTCATTTTTCCATCTGGGAACATAGAGCTGATGTGCCATTAAGTCCACTTTGCCTCAAAAAACATCAGATGGTGCGATCTGACACTGATGTTCCTTGAGCTTGAAGTTCACCTTTAATCTCTTTAGAAGTTTTTCTGGGCTCTTTTGTTACCATTCGTATTATCCGTCTCTTTGTTTTGTCATCAATTTTCCTCCTGCAGCCACGTTCAGGGAGGTTGGCTACAGTCTCGTGGATCTTAAATTTCTGAATATGTGCAACAGGAACATAAAGTTGCTTATAATCTTTACCTTTAACATGTTTTTCTATAATTTTCTTCCTAATCTCCTGAAACAACCCTTTCCTTCGCTTCTTCTGGTCCATGTTGAGTGTGGTACACACCATGTCACCAAACAGCACAGTGACTACCTGTAGCCCTATATATAGGCCCACTGAGTGATTACAAGAATGTGGACATCTGTGATGCTAATTAATGGACACACCTTGATTTAACATGTCCCTTTGGTCACATTATTTTCAGGTGTACCATCATTTTTGTCTAGGCCTGTTTCATGAGTTTATTTTTTAAAATAATTATGTTGAAGCATGTTTGAAAAGCAATGTCTGACTTTCATTTATTCATTTTTATATAATTTTTATTCATTATTACCTTTGTCAGATTCAAGTTATTTCTTTGACCATTGTGGGTTTTTCTTACATAAACCGAGGGGTACCAACAATTTTGTCCACGTGTGTATCTCCCTCTCTTTCTCTCTTCATTAAACCTAACAAACATCAGTCAATAGCTGGACAAGGCTTTGTTATTACGGATTTTATGAGTACAAACGTGTTGGCAATGCATTATGCAGTCATGCATGGATGCTGATTGGAAGAAATTGCAAGTGCTTTTCAGCAGTTGTTGCTCCGAAATGCACCCCTCTTGGGCCCCTTTTTTAAAGAAATAGCCTAGAAGCTACGTAATGTATGGGGTTCTGTTTTTGTCAAAAATCAGTGGATGTAATATGTGTAGATGTTGATGGTCTATGTTGTTGCTATGTGTCTTAGGTTGATGTATGTTGTCTTGTTGCTTTATGTATATGTCTATGTTGCATATGTTTGATGCATATGTCTATGTTGCATGTGGGTTTGCAGTAAATGTCTATGTTGCATGTGTTTTTGCTGCAAATATATAGAAGTTGCACATATGTGCATATGTGTATGTCTGTAGCTGCTGTTGTGGTTATTACTCACAACAATCTTGCCAATTCATCTGCAGTAAACTAGTGTACATCTGTTGCCCCCTGTTGTTGGTTGGCGTAGATGTCTGCATGTCTGTAACCTCTGTGATTGGTTAATGACATTGCTCTCTGCTGTTTGTCTATGCCATTGATTCATGTCATTGGTCAGTGTTGTTGTTGCCTGTTCCCCTGGTCATTAATAAGTGTTGAAGAAGGCCATGTCTGATCTAAGTGTTTATTAGATATTACAAAAATGTTCGTTTTTCAAAATCAATGGTTTTAAATGTTTAGATTTCACATTGTATTTACTTCAGGCTTTAATTAGGGCAGCACAGCAAGAGGATGGTGTCCTGGTGCAAATAGCCTCGGCATAATGATGTGGGGTAATTTTATAGGCCTAAAACTTTAAAATAACACCTTGAAATTCAGTCTAGTTACTGTGTATAAATGTGTGCTCACATTGGCAGGACTCAGACTGCTTTACATGGTATCTAGTAGAGTATAGAGTGGGCTCAGTAAATCCAGTCCGACCCAGGCCCAAACAACACACTTGAGTTGTGGGCCCAAATCCAAAGGAAAGCCAGCATGAATAAATATTTTATTACTGTTACTGGATGCAGTCAGTCCGTGCTGCGCTCATCAACAACTGAGCAATGTAGCAGAGCGTTCCTTGAAAGTGCAGTGGTGCACGGCACACAGACAGATTGACTGTAGCAGTAATACTTTCAATAAAATATTTTAATTTTCCCCCTACCCGAAGGCGCAGGGACGCAACCCTCTCATCCACTGGGGTAAACCCCAATACGAGACGGCTGAGCTGTTGGGCAACAAGCAAACTCACCCCAGCCTGCCGCCTCTCCCTGTAGGCCACTCCAGAGTAGAAGAAAGTCCAGCCCCTCTCGAGGAGATAGGTTCCAGAGCCCACGCTGTGCGTGGAGGCAAGCCTGACTATTTCTAGTCGATATCTCTTGACCTACCACACAAGCTCACGCTCCTTCCCCACCAGTGAGGTGACATTCCATGTCCCTAGAGCCAGCCTAAGCATCCGGAGATCAGGCCACCGAGGTCTCCACCTTCGTCCACCGCCCAATCCTCTTTGCACCAGTCCCTCACAGTCCCCCTGCAGGTGGTGGGCCCACTGGGGGATAGCCTCTCACGTTTCTCGTTTGGGCTTGGCCTGGCCGGGTCCCGCGAGGAGCAACCCAGCCACCACGAGTCCCGACCCAGGCCTGGCTTCAGGGTGGGACCCCGGCTCTGCGGTACCGGGCGACGTCACGTGCCTCAATTTAGTAGTCGTCATGAGGAGTTCTTGACCTCGGGGAGAGCTTTGACCAGATTCCGAGGGATGTTGGAAACATAGAGTCCGAGTGGACCATGTTCTCCGCATCTATTGTCGATGCTGCTGCCCGTAGCTGCAGCCATATGGTCTGCGGTGCCTTTCGCGCCGACAATCCCCGAACCCGGTGGTGGACACCGGCAGTGAGGGACGCTGTCAAGCTGAAGAAGGAGTCCTATCGGCTGTGGTTGGCTTGTGGGACTCCTGAGGTGGCTGACGGGTACCGTGAGGCCAAGCATGCTGCGGCCCGTGCATTGGCAGATGCAAAAACCCGGGCCTGGGAGCAGTTCAGTGAGGCCATGGAGAAGGACTACCGGTTGGCCTCGAAGCAATTCTGGCAAACCGTCCGGTGCCTCAAGAGGGGGAAGCAGTGCTTCGCCAACACTGTTTACAGTGGGGGTGAAGAGCTGCTCACCTCGACTGGGGAAATCAGAATCGGAATAAGAATCAGAAAAGCTTTAATGCCAAGTACGTTTTTGGACATACAAGGAATTATCGGGCGGTGGAAGGAGTACTTCGAGAATCTCCTCAATCCTGCCATCACGCAATCCCTGGTGGAAACAGAGGCTGGGGACTCAGGGTTGCACTCTTTTATCACCCAGGCTGAAGTCACCGAGGTGGTTAAAAAGCTCCACAGTGGCAGGGCTTTGGGGGTGGATGAGATCCGCCCTGAGTACCTCAATTCTCTGGATGTTGTGGGGCTGTCATGGTTGACGTGCCTCTTCAACACTGCATGGCGGTCAGGGACAGTGCCTCTGGACTGGCAGAATGGGGTGGTGGTCCCCCTTCATAAGAAGGGTGACCGGAGGATGTGTTCCAACTAGAGGGGGATTACACTCCTCAGCCTCCCTGGTAAGGCCTACGCCAGGGTATTGGAGAGGAGAGTCTAGCCAATAGTCAAACCTCGGGTTCAGGAGGAGCAGTGTGGTTTTCATCCCGGCCGTGGAACACTGGACCAGCTCTATACCCTCTAAAGGGTACTTGAGGGTTCATGGGAGTTTGCCCAACCGGTCCACATGTGTTTTGTGGACCTGGAGAAAACATTTGACTGTGTCCATCGTGATACCCTGTGTGGGGTGCTCAAGGAGTATGGAATCGGGCGCCCTTTACTAGAGACCATCCGGTCTCTGTATAAGCGGAGCAGGAGTTTGGTTCGCATTGCCGGCACTAAGTCGGACCTGTTACCAGTGCAGGTTGGACTCCGGCAGGGCAGACCTTTGTCACCGGTCCTGTTCATAACTTTTATGGACAGCATTTCTAGACGCAGCCAAGGGCCGGAGGGGGTCTGGTTTGGGGACCAGAGGATTTCATCTCTTCTTTTTGCAGATGACGTGGTCCTGCTGGCCCCCTCTAGCCAAGACCTACAGCATGGGCTGGGGCGGTTCACAACCGAGTGTAAAGCGGCTGGGATAAGGATCAGCTCCTCCAAGTCCGAGGCCATGGTTCTCGACCGGAAAAGGGTGGCTTGTCCTCTTCAGGTTGGAGGGGAGTTCCTGCCTCACACATTGTACCAAAAAAATAATAAGTTGAATATCCATAAAATATAAAGCAAACACACCTTTCGGAAAAAGTTGAAACCTACCACATCAACTGAACAAGGCCTCAAAGTAAGGCTTGTTGGAGGGGTATAATGAACACACTGTTCTGTAAATGTAAACACTGTTTTTCGTCCCAATCCACAAGCTGAATAATAGCAAGCCTCCTCAATTGTGGTCGTAATACTAGATTGGATCTCAGGCAAACAAATGAAGACATGTGTCCAAGGGGTCTCCCACTTTTTGTTTCTAACCCCAATGGCTACACCTCCTTGATGAGGCTAAAACAGTCTTGACAAGTGGGCATGATATGGCAAGATGGAGCAGTCATGGTATGGCTAGGTGTGGCAGGCAGGATATAGCTAGGTGAAGCAGGCTGTGGCCCTGACACAGACAGCATTCAGGAGGCAACTGTTTAAAATGCCATGGTAGAAGGCAGGACTACTGCTGTGTGAGGAGTGACGGTACTTTTTGTAGCTGCCAGGCTGGACTGTGGTGGAGCAGAAAGAAATTGCCCTGTCCTGTCCAGCAGCAGAGCCGTTGTGCAGTGCATTTGCTGCAGCAATTCTTGCATTTCTTTAGGAATGTTAAGACAGCAGATGTAGATTAAGTAAACGACAGAGTACATGTTAAAGGTCTGTCACCAATCTGTAAACAATATACAGGTTACTCACACTTCTCAAGTCTTTGACTTCCTCGATCCATTGTGGTAATCTGTCACCAACAGTATAACCAGAATTAGCAGCAAGTACCATCTGTTCACAGGGAGACATTTAATAACATAATGGAAAAATGGGTGTACGTAACAACAATAGAATTCAAAGAATTAAATGATTGTGAGTACATGTATAGCTGTCAGTTCTTACTTATATAGGTGTATATAACTGTCACACAATGTACTTTCAAAGCTTTTCATTTAGCACAAAGCAGCAGGCGCCTCTTTTGCAAAGAGTAAACTAGGCAAACTAAATGATATATAAATTAAATAAGGCAGAACATCCATAACGTAAAACACTAGAATATTACTTATATAGCCAATGTTCCAACACTTTCATCAGTAATGGGTAGAGTACCCAAAAATTGTACGCAAGTAAGAGTAACACTGCTTCATCGTATTTTTACTCAAATAAGAGAAAAAACCCATCCAAGAAATAACTTAAGTAAAAGTAAAAAAAGTATTTGGTAAAAAGGCTACTCAAGTACTCTGTAACTGATCTATGTACTACTCATGATCATAACATCTCATTAAATATTTAAAAAATGATGTAAAGCTACACAACATACAAATTCTGGTGTTTCAAAGAATCAAATAATGAAAAAATAACATAAAACACAGTAATTACACAATAACAATTTCAGGTGGAAGAAACACTTTTCTAAATATATTTTTTAATATGTTGTTTGTTATAAAACTTATGTCATCAATATTTATCAATACAGTGTGTTATATATATATAGGGTAGAATAGGGTAAGTTACTTCCAGTAACTAGATACAGTAAACAGTTTACTGTATTTTCACTAGTCTTCCACATGACACAGCAGGATCAGCAGATAAAAAATAACAGTAAACCAAGGAAGCCTGAGTACAAAAAAATTATTGATATCTGTATCCTGGTTGTGGGTGGCCCTGTGGGGAAATTCATGTTGGGGTTCATGGGGGGGTCATGGGGTTGAGATCAGAATTCATTGGGGGCTTGGGACTGTTTCATCCTGTGGCAGCTCTGGTTGGCAAGCTCATTTGGACTAGTTACATGGCCCCCTCTGCGGATGAGAAAGGGGGTCGTTGGGGACTGGGGTCGGGGCGGGGGGTTGGGTTCCGGGCCGAGGTCGTTCGTGTTCGGGCAGTGCCAGCATTAGTCTGGGGTGGTGGTATGCCTGATTCCACCCCCGGAGGGAAGGGGACCACCTCCTGGGTCCGGTGGCCAGTTGCCCCTATGGGGTATATGCACCTGGACCTGGGAGTATAGAGTATGCAGGCCCACTGGTGTACTTGTGGTTCTTGGTGTCCAGGGGTGGGTGCTTTGGTGTGTCACTCCTGGTGGCTGCGTGCCAGAGCCTGGACCCCTGGGCTCTGTCGGGTGGCTGCTTGGGGAGTGATATGTCCCGGGGTGTCGGGTCTCTGGGTCCATGGCTGGATCTGATCTGGCGTAGATGACTGCCAGTGGGGCTGCAGCTCCCTGGGGCTTCTGCACTGTGGCTGAAGGGTGGTTCCCCCCGCACTCTCCCCTGCTCTTCTTTGTAGGGGGTTGTGGTAGTCCCGGCAATGGTTCTCCTGGGGTTCCTGTGCTCTGGGGGGGCTTTGGGTGTCTATGGCACAAGTGTGCTCACACTCAGATCCACAGGTGTTTAGATTCAGGTGTTAACAGATACACAAATGTTCTATATTGAGCCACATTTACCTCAAATTACATCTTGCATTTATACTTTTCGGTAAAAAAGCTGTTATGTATGTTTCTGCAGATATAGAAGCAAGCAGGGAGTTATCTTAATATCTCTTCATCCTTCTTTCTCTCCTCCATTCTTTTCTCCACCTCTCCCTTTTTCCTTTTTGCCCCACCTCTCTCTTTCGTATTTCTTATTTTTTCCCATTTTGTTTCCGTCTTTGTGTCCTTAAAAATTGAAATAATTCCAAAGCAGTCTCTAATAAAGTTTATTTTATAAATAGCAGCATAGAAAGCAGAGCGTTAGCTGTAATGCTCCACTTGTTAAAGTAAATCTGTTGGGCTTCTTGGCACTCAGACAACAATTCTGAGCACTATGCTGGACAGGACACAATAAAACAAGTTTGCTCTTCATTGAGTGAAGTCACTCCTGATGGGTAGAGTAGCCAGACATTTTACTAAAGTAAAAGTATTAATACTTCATCATGTTTTTATTCAAGTAAAAATAAAAAGTACAATGCAGTAAATGTACTCCTAAAAGTAATTTTTTTCCAAAACGTTATTCAAGTAAACGTAACTGAGTAAATGTAACTAGTTACTACCTACCTCTGACTTTCATCAACTCAAGAGTTGCCAAACAACTACCAACATGCCATTGTGAAGTCATGTATTTTTCTTTTATGAACAGGTTAGAACAATACCAGTACTTGCTTGCAAACCTAATTACTCATATGACTTGTTATTACACTCTCATAATAACCACAGCAAATTCAATAAAGATTTTTATGACAACTCAAAACAATAAACATTTTCATATTTTCATCTTATGTAATGTTCACAATAGAGCTCTTACCTTTCAGGAAAATTATTGCCAAGAATTATTATTTGCGGGAAGTCCTCTCGCTTCTCCCGGGTTTAATTGGCGGGTTCAGTAGTACTACAAGTTATTAGTTGTATAAAAACCAAGAGGGTGCAAGAACCAACCATTGGTACTCATTGGGCTTCTGGGAAATTTCATGCCTGTAGGTATCAGTGCCGAGAATCAGGCGGCAGGGACAGAAGATCTCAGAGGCCAGCTGGGTGAGAGTGCAGCAAGCTCTGAAAATCACCAGAGCTCTTTTAAAAGAGCCCATATTTGAGTTTAACAAAGCTACATTCTTGCCTAAAATATCTTAAAAGTTCATTTGGGATCACAGAAACTGTAATATATATACATTTTTTATCACAATATTGGCCATCTCCTTCCTCCATTACTACCACAGCTTGAACAATCCGCTTCAACCTGCAATGAATCATGGAACATGTTGGGTCACTCAGGATACTCCGGACCAATCCTTCAAATCCAGAGGTACCCTACTGCAGGTGCAGGCCGCTGCCATTTTTATAATACATACTGGAAGTATACACCTGAATTTGCTTAATTCGGCCGAATTTTTAGGGACACATTTGTCGGCCGCATTTGAAGGATTCTTAGAAGGAATCATGAATCGATACGGTCTTCCTTCCAGCTGTGTGAAGTAATCTGTGTATAAATGTGGCCTTCGAATGATGCAGCCCCTGAATTGGGTCGTGTGGTAAGTATATTCACTATATTTTGTTTTCATCATCTCCTGGCAAACTAAACATCAAGAATACAGAAATAGACATTAGAAGAACCCAGCGTTAGGATATGGAAAAGAATAATCATCCTCATTTAGGTACATTACAAGGATAGATGGAAAGCGGTTAGAATGGAAAGATACTGGGCAGCTTAGAGAGACACAATGTCTGAGACAGTTATTCTTCCCAGGATTGGGTTTTGATAATGGAACAGTCAGTAATCGGGTTGATTAGAATGCTGCAGCAAAACTTAAGTTTTTGGACACCTGCTATTACACAACCTATTAGAAAAATAAATTCCTTACTGACAACATGTGAGGCTAGTACAGCTCTTATCTTTTCTGGATCTGAACGTACCTGTCCACCTTCAAGGATGCAGCCCAGGAAGGTGACTGATGACTGGTGAAATTCACACGCTTTTACGAACAGGCCGTTCTCCAGAAGGCGTTGAAGGACTTAACGAACATGTTTGCGATGCAGAGTAAATCAGTATATCATCTAAGTATACGAAAACAAAAATTTTCAAAAAATCCCTGAGAACGTTGTTGACCAAAGCTTGAAAAACCGCAGGAGCATTACATAGTCCAAAGGACCAAATACTCGAAATGACCCAACGGCGTTTTAAATGCCGTCTTCCACTCATCCCCCTGGTGGATCCTGACCAAGTGGTAAGTGTTACAAAGATCTAAGTTTGAAAAAACCGTGGCAAAAAAAAGAAAACGTGGCACCATAAACAGGTTCAAAGGGGAAGTGGGTGCTGATTTAAGCCCCTAGTGGGGCCTAAATCATATATATATATATATATATATATATTTCTTTTTTTTTTTTACACATTAACCATCATCTCCTAATTAATTGATTAGGTTTCAGAGTTGGGAGAGGGAGGACATCGGCTGAGGGCCAGTTAACCCTGTAAAGGAATACAGGGAGGTTTTTATTGGTAACAATAAGGAAAAAGCTAAACAAATGGTTTTGCAGGTGGTTTTTGCAATTTCTACACCTTATAAAGGAGAAAGCCAGACGGCAGACATGGCACTGAACGGGTAAAAAAAAAAATGGGTTCCGGAACCTCAAAGGCATCAGGGGTGCCCCCTTCTCCAGATTCTGTGATTTATAAAATAATGAAAGAAAGATGTGGAGATGATTGTGTTAAATGTGTTTTAATTTGGGAAGATAAGTTTGATTTTCCACAGGGTGGAAGTTTGAGTGTAAATCAGTTAAATAAAGTAAAACAGTTGATGAATGGAGATTGGAAGAAAAAGAAAAAATAAGTAAAAGATTACAAAAGCACAGAGTGCATCAATTAAGGGGTTAAAGAGTTAAAACTTCCCTGCAGGATGTTTCATTTGTCTTAAATACTGCAATCAGTCGGAAAAGAAGGTAAAAGTGAAAAGGGACATTTGAGATGGGAAAAGAAAGTTGTTTTAAAAAGGAGTATAGTGCATGTTGTGGAAGGAAGAATGTGGAAGACACAGAAAGTAGAATTCGAAGGAAGTGACAGGCATGTGGACAACTGACTGACTGACTGATAATATTTCTGTGTGCAAAATCTGAACCTATACGGGAGAGGGTCTGCCTGCCTGCCTGCCTGCTGCAAATGACAGAGTGAGTTTCCACCAGAACGAAACTCAGAAGAAGTCTGGCCCCAAACCCACTGAGATGGACAACGATCCATGCTGTTTGCCAGAGCCAGAAGAGCGATACACTGGATTTATATTGAAAGCACATCTTGTTGCGGGCAGAAGAGAAATAGGCCAGAGCAAAGTTCTTTCTCCCTCCTGGAGAAGTTAAAGTGGACAAGGAAGGAGTGAATGCCCCACCCACACACCTGGGAAGGGCCTGGGTTTTTTTGGACTGATAGAGGACTGTGTGCCATGACAGTCTGACTCTGGAGCAATCAAGAAACTGAAGGGGGTAACGTACAAACACACACACATTTGCATAAATCTTTTTGCTGATTTTTCTGCAACAAAGAACGCTTATTAACCGATGCTCATGTGACACGCTTGCTTGACGTTGACAGATATAGTGGGTTAAAATATTATTTTAGGGTTAGAAAAGTATCTTCAAAAGCGTGATAACTTAGCTCATTTGATACTTTCCAGTTAATTATTTTAGAGAAGCAAGTTCTCTCGTTCATCGTGGAATATTCAGGGTCAATTATTCTAGTTATTAAAAGTTATTAAAAAGCAGAGAACGTTACATTTCCAAAACTCAGCAGTAACCATGTGTTTCTATGTCATTCTCAGGACAGATCTCATGAAGGAGCATTTTCAAAACCCAGTGCATTCGTAACACCTGATGGGCTCTCCTTCAGGCATTGTTTTCTGTTGTCAGAGTTTGTATCTCGTAAATCTAATGGGTAGAGACCTCATTAAAACAGGCTTAGTTTTACTGTAGATGGTCTTCATACAGTCTCTGACACAGTACTTACAGTGGGGTGCAGCTTTTGTCTGCAAGTGCTCACTTACGCTTATGGAAAGTACAAATTCATTGTTTTTCACAGCAGCTGCTGGGAAGAGGTTATATTAGGTTTTTCTTCCCTCTTCTGATTCATGCAGCGTGTTGATTTACACTGTACCTTATATCAGGTCCTGACAAAAACTATGAAAGGCTTGGTTTTGCAGTTTCTTCTTTTTTTTTTTCGCTGGAGAAGGAAAGGAAACCTAATCAGTTCTGTGCTGCACAGGAATATTAAACACTTGTTTTCTAAGATATCACTGGCTAAAACTTTTAAAACTTTTGTGAGTAATTGGTTTTGTTACACACATTTTCCTTGGCAAAACAAACGTTTAAAATGAGAATGTAAAAAATTGGGTTGTTTTTGAAGTTAAGAAAGAATCTGATTGGACAGTGGTACCACACAAAAATTAAACTAATCTCATATTCCCTAAAAGACTCCGCATAGAAAAGGCCTTCAGAACTGTGGAATTATTTCCCACCACAGTACCAAATTATTAAGCATGTTTTTTCTTTATTTTAAAACAGATCTGTGTTTTTGTTTTTTAGCATAATGTTTGTCTGAAGCTTCTTATGAACTGGGTTAGAAGCAAATATGATGTGGGGCAAATTAGGAGCTGTGAACTAGTCATTGCAATTTTTAAATCTGATTATTGTCCAAGCCAGAAATAATACACTAATAGGTCTGGGGATATTAAGCCAATCCTTCAATCTCTGCAGAAAGCAAGCATTGTTGTTCAATGCAGCAGTCCTCAACCTGTGGTTCCTGGACTCCTGAAGCCCGTGAGCCATAGATTTTGGGTCCATAAAATTATAATACTTAATTAAAGGTAGACCGATTACCAATTAAAAACAGATCTAAGCCAATGATGAGTTCCAATCATTTTGGTGGCTTTGAAATGCAATAATACTCAAAATTTCTACTCTGGGAAACACAGATTGGGGATGAAGAGTTTTGTTTTGGAGCCAAGGCTAGGATTCTTTTTAACAGAATAAAGACAAGTAAAATCATTTATTTTAGGAAAAGAAAACAAATAAAGGCCCTCTCAACACTAAAGAGGATGGTCGGCTCAAACTCCAGTCTCCTTGTTTGATTTCTTAGGGTTTAAAGATCAAAAGAATACCTAGGAGTACAAAGCTACACAAGGTAATTTCTGAGTACTAAGAAATAAAATATTGGAACATTTATCAGCATTTAGATTATTAAAGAGGGGTTCTAGTAATAATTTTCTCCCCAACTCTCAAAATTTAAATAGCCCAAATTAAAGAAAATGATGTCTGTTCTCCTTTTGAAATACTATGTGGGAACAAAGTCCAGTTTGGAGTCAAGCTTCTTAGCTTAATTTCTGGTTAAGTCTAACACTGCATAAAAATGTCAATGCCGACTTAAAATACTTCTTTGCATTTAACTTGAGCAGAGAAATTCTTGAATACAGCTGCGATCAAATTGAGCCAAACAAAAAGAGAACTATAAAAATAACCCTTGCGGTTGTAATTATTATTATTACAGAGTTACAGTACAAGGAATTGGCAAAGGGTTTCAGCATCAGTCAATGTGGATTCATGTTAGAGAAAACTGTTGCTGTGCTTCTAAATAGTTTGACATCTCTTTGGACTATGCGCACTCATCTTAAAAAAGGATCCTGAAGATTGTCATAACAAAATTGATCAATTACAGCATTAAGAGATATGACTGAGAAAACATATTTTGAAAAGAGATTGTTAAAAATTTCTTTGAATTCTTGAAGCTTCAAATTTGGCCATTTGTCGGTCTTTGATGTTTTGTGTTTGTTTTGTTGGAATTAATGTTTGTTTATATGTTGCATGACAATAATCCATGTTTAGAATAATGTTTCTAAATCCCAGATTGATTAAAACCTTGAGTTTTCAGGAGAGTTAAGAAGCAGCTTGTTTCTGAGGTAGGTATGTTAACAGTTTTGCAGTTTAAGGTACACTAAGATGGGTTGGAATGAAGAAACTGTGGGGCCCGCCCATAGGCTGCCCATCACAGGTTAGTTAGACTCTGCCCACCTACCAGGCTTGTACACACCTTTGCTTTCATGGTACCGCTCAGCACCTCCCTTCCTGAGTTTTAACACTGTTTAAGAGACAATAGAATCAAAAGGCTTGTAGTGATTGTTGCCTTAAAACATGTCTTTTGTATAATAATTAAGGATGTAGCATGACATTTAGATTTATGTGTTTTACTATTAAAAGGTTAATGAAATAGTTTAAACTAGTTTGAAGAATTAGTTTTACATACAGAATAATTGGTGATTTATTAGATTGAAAGTTTTCCCTGGTTCCATTAAGCTAGCTGACAGTTCAAGATATGCCAAAAGTAAGGAATATGTTTTTGATAAAGAATCAGAGTCATGATTTCATACTTGGTCGGAATTTTTTATTAGATTCAATTTGTAGAGTTTATGCATCAAAATTACATTAGATTTCCATTGATCTAATACTCATCTTCATACAAGACAAATCAGGATGATATGTGACTTAATTCTAAGTAAGACATTTATGAACTGCACAACAACTGAAGTTTGCATTTTGTTGTTAATGGAACTGAATGGCTGTTAAAAACAACTGGCTTTTATTTATGTTGCTTTTGGTAATTTCATGGTGACACATAGTTATGTCAGAATTCATTTCTTTTGTTCTATGTAATGTGATCCTGGTTACTAGAACATTTTTTTTAACTTTTTGCTGGATTGTCGCATAGGTTGGACCCTGCGCCAGAAGAGGGGAATGTCAGAATAAAGAATAAAGTAACATGAGATTACAAACGTTTTAGCACTCATGGGAAAAGGGTAGCTCATATCTCCAGTGAGGACTTAGTGACAATGCGAAAGAGACATTGTACTTTGTTTATATAAATGGTGCATAGCTCCCTAACACCACATTCTGAAAACTTGTGTGAAAGTATGATGTTGATTCTTTTGTTACATCTCCACCGATTAGATCATTTTTGAAATTTTCTTTGGGTATTCTGAAACTATGGAAATAATGACCTGCAATCAGGCCTTCCTCAAACATCATATGTCACATTTTTTATATTCATAATATTTAGCTGATGGTCACTGCTAGTATACCAGGTGGAGTCAGAAGATTATTTCTCTTTGATTTTGCTGGATATTTTGATGAAGTTCCATGTAATTAAGCACCTAGGGTAATAATGAACCACTACATTTACATAGCAAACTCCAGAAGGAAGACATAGGCTTCATTTTGTTGGTGTTGTTTAGACACAGAAAAAAGAATTTGTTTCTTGCGCTGTTGAAGGCCATAGAATGGTTGTGATTCCTCTGTAGATGGGGGAGATATGTTTTTGGGCTACAAACACACTATGCATATCTTTAACAGAGATGGAGACGTGGAGCGTGAGAATGGGACTTTGAAATTAAAATTAGCCAAGTGTTGTGAAGGCTCTGCCTGTTGTTCTCACTTACATGAGATTGAGGCAAAGGGCACGAGCAATCCTCAGTCCTTTTGAAGTGCTGTTTGACATGTCTCCTAATTTGGGCATGGGGATATTGCCAAGATCACTGCCTTCCACATGTTTGTGTGAAGAGAGGATGTTGTTTTACTGTCAAAACCTGTCCATTGTGCTTTCTCAAGTTTCACAGACTGTGAAGGCTGCATTACTGGAAACAGTCACTTCCAAACTCCTCTCCTTGGTTCCAGGAGAACACTCTTGAAGTCTAGATGCTGGAATGGCCCATATCAGATTCTACTAGTCACCCACACCATTGTCAAGGTAGCAGAGTGTGTTACCTGGATCCCTGCTACACTGCAAGGTGTTCACCAGAACACCACCTGAACAGCATCCTGGTTCTGAACACCCTGCCTAGAGGGGCTTCCAATGACCACCCACCTGTACCAGACTGGTAACAGGGCAGCTTGAACCGCAGAAGCCACTCAGGAGAGGCAGCAGGATTTTTAAATTTTGTTTATGATTTGTTTTCTCTTGACAAAAAAAAAAAAAAAGGAAAAAAGAGCTGTTTGCTTTCAGTACCAGAAAAAAGGACATTCCACTTCAAGGTCATGATGCAGCTGTATGGAAGATGGTCTTTTCTGATGCTGGTGATTGGTATTGCAAGTATTTTTATTACTCCTGTGTTTATTTAGGAAAAGGTACAGCAAAGGCAATTTGTGACTAATCTGAGTAATTACGGCAATAATACTCATCAGCTGATTCGAAGAGAGATTTAGCACTTCTCTGACTACCATGATCATGCTGAAATTTTCTGGGGGCAACTGATGCATCAAACTGTGAGGAAGATAAGAAATGACAGTTGCTATGTTTGTTGTTTGATTCCACATGCTATTAATGATCAACCATTGTTGGTACCTGTTCCTATTGATACTGCTTATACTCTAGCTACTTTCTTTCCAGATAACCGGCTGGTGGAGGTCAATTTTCATTGGGTGAGGAATTACACCGTAAGGCAAAGCAGAAATGTTAGTAGATTTTCTAGAGAGACTAATTTAACATGTGCTACTATAGGAACTCTTTATAGATTTTGGGTTAATAATCCAATAATATATTTGTATAGCAAAGGAGGAAAACACACCTTATTTCCTTGGAAAGACAGAGGGTTGCAAAACTATTATACCTGTTTCATGTGCTTTAACGGAAACAGAAATAAATTTGAGCCATGTCCTATCAGAACTGATCCTTATACCATTTCAGGATCTTTGGTCCCAGATCCTTTTGTGTTAACTCTTAATCTTACAGCCTTACCGAATGGAAGTAAATTGTATGGCCAGGCAGGTAAATTAACCAGAGTTCTTGTTACTTTTCCTAGTAGAGATGGGTGCTCATGTCCTAAGAACATGGTTTGGATGTGTGGAAATAGATCATATCTGTATCTGCCTGCTAATTGGTCTGAAGTATGTTATTTAGCTCATTTACTACCTACAGTCACTACTTATGATTCAATCACCCCATTATTAGAAAGGAAGACAATGCTCAAACGGCAAAAGAGAGCTAGGATTCCACATTGGAAAGGGATTTTGGGTACAATTATTCCTAGTTATGGTGCTGCTAATGCAGCCCATAGGATTAATGAGTTGTCAGTTGAGTTGGAAAATCTTACTGCTTTAACTGAGGAGGGTTTCACTGTTCTGACCAAGGAGCAGCAGGCTATAAGAACTATGAGTTTGCAAAATAGAATGGCTTTGGATTACCTGTTAGCTGAGAGGGGTGGTGTTTGTCATTTAATTGGGGAACAATGTTGCACTTTTATTCCTGATGTGTCTAACAATATGACAAGTATCCATGGTAAATTACAGGAGTTGCTGACGACTCAACAGAAAGAAAATATGGGTTCTTCTTGGAATCCTTGGTCCTAGTTCATTACTGGTGGTTGGACATCCTGGTTAATAAAGATTGGAGTAATTCTTTTATTTTTATTTTTGATGTTTCTTTCATGTTGCATTGTTCCAAAGGTTAAAGGAATGGTAATGAGACTGATTAATGTTTCCATGCTGAAAGTTGATATGGATGTAGACTTAATTTCTGTTTGTAATGACTACGGTGATTCTGCATTTGAGATAACAGACGGTATGGATAAGGATGGATTTTATATTGCCTAAGATGCTATAATGATGTAATAACTCTAAACTGTTTGGGCAGTTAATACTGATGTTCATCATTTTAATGGTATAAATAGAGATTTGGAGATTTATTCTTTTAAAATGTTGTTATCCTTATTATTTCAGCCTTTGTTTTGAGAGTAATTTGAGAACATTAGATCTTAGAGAAAGACCATGGAAATACATGTATTTGTTGTACAGGGGTTGGACAATGAAACTGAAACACCCGGTTTTAGACCACAATAATTTATTAGTATGGTGTAGGGCCTCCTTTAGCAGCCAATACAGCATTGATTCATCTTGGGAATGACATATACAAGTCCTGCACAGTGGTCAGAGGGATTTTAAGCCATTCTTCTTGCAGGATAGTGGCCAGGTCACTACGTGATACTGGTGGAGGAAAACATTTCCTGACTCCCTCCTCCAAAACACCCCAAAGTGGCTCAATAATATTTAGATCTGGTGACTGTGCAGGCCATGGAAGATGTTCAACCTCACTTTCATGTTCATCAAACCAATCTTTCACCACTCTTGCTGTGTATTGGTGCATTGTCATCCTGATACACGGCACCGCCTTCAAGATACAATGTTTGAATAAAAATGGTTCGGTAGTCCTTGGCAGTGACGCCCTCATCTAGCACAAGTATTGGGCCAAGGGAATGCCATGATATGGCAGCCCAAACCATCACTGATCCACCCCCATGTTTCACTCTGGGCAGGCAACAGTCTGGGTGGTAAGCTTCTTTGGGGCTTCTCCACACCGTAACTCTCCCGGTTTTGGGGAAAACAGTAAAGGTGGACTCATCAGAGAATAATACATGTTTCACATTGTCCACAGCTCAAGATTTGCGCTCCTTGCACCATTGAAACCGACGTTTGGCATTTGCATGACTGACCAAAGGTTTGGCTATAGCAGCCCGGCCGTGTATATTGACCCTGTGGAGCTCCCGATGGACAGTTCTGGTGGAAACAGGAGAGTTGAGTTGCACATTTAATTCTGTTGTCATTTGGGCAGCCGTGGTTTTATGTTTTTTGGATACAATCCGGGTTCGCACCCGAACATCCCTTTCAGACAGCTTCCTCTTGCGTCCACAGTTAATCCTGTTGGATGTGGTTCGTCCTTCTTGGTGGTATGCTGACATTACCCTGGATACCGTGGCTCTTGATACATCACAAAGACTTGCTGTCTTGGTCACAGATGCGCCAGCAAGACGTGCACCAACAATTTGTCCTCTTTTGAACTCTGGTATGTCACCCATAATGTTGTGTGCATTTCAATATTTTGAGCAAAACTGTGCTCTTACACTGCTAATTGAACCTTCACACTGTGCTACCAGGCTGGTCCAATTTGGCCATTAAACATCCCACACTAAAATGACAGGTGTTTCAGTTTAATTGTCCAACCCCTGTATGTTCCTTTTTAGATTTACTTTGATTATAATCTTGGGTGATGATTTTGTATGAATTTTGAATTTTCCTTTAGTTATGTGATTATGTTGTAATCAGAAGAAAGGAGTGTTGTGGAAAATTATTTTTAATGCGCTCACCTTCTTTTTACTTCTCTCACCTATGACCTCTGTGTTTGTTTACTTAGAGGAGATGGGCTCTAAATTCATTATTAGGAGAGTTTTATTGTTAACACTCCCTGAAGTGTTATATCTCAAGGGATGGTAGAGGGGATGCTCTCATAAATAACCTTGTTACCTCTGACCCGGGGTGGGGTCTAGAGGCTATATTTCCGAACTCTTTTAAGTTGAGATAACATCCACATACTGGTATAAATACTGTCAACCATGCGCAGAGGCTTTGTTCTCTGCAGCAGCTTGTAAAATGCAATGTGATTAGCCAGCTTCTCGGGTCAAGTCTCTGCTTTGTCTTTAACTAATTCTACCTGGGAACATGGGATACAATGAGACTATACCTAAAGAATTAGTTTTTTCATGAGTGCACGCTAAATTACCATCATTTATGTGAGCTGCAGTATCTTTGAACTAATTGTTTTTATAATTCACCACCTCCTGCCTGGTGTTATGAAAATCATTAGGAAGATTCATCAGGCAAAGACGGGCAGCATGCCTAGCTTTGTTGTAAACAATTGAATGAAATTGCTCAAATCTAATCAGTTGTTTACAGACCAAATCAGGTCAGATTGGGGTTTATATATATATGTGTGTGTGTTTGTGTGTGTGTTCTTGTACTTGTTGCTGAGTGAGAACCATTTTTTGTATTTTTATCGCAAAGTGAGGACATTTTGATAAAGTGAGGACATTTTCCTGGTCCTCACTTTTTCAAATTCCGTTCTTGGGACAGGGGTTAGGTTTAAGACTAGGGTATGAATTGAGTTATTGTTAGGGTTAGGGATTAACTGGTTAGGGTTAGGGTCAGGGTTAGGCACTAAAAATCAAGGAAAATGAATGGAAGTCACTGGAAGTAACCGAAAAGTCCTCATAAAGATAGTAAAACACGGATGTGTGTGTGTGTGTGCATAGACATATAAAATGAATGGCTGGGCCCATAGTTTCTTCTGACTGCAGCCTGTTTAAGCTGTCTACATATTTAGAACATTCCCAAGGAAAAAAAAACTCTTTATCAAACATTTTATCTGGTTCTGTCTCTTTCCATCTTTCAATCTTTATGTATTGTCTTTGTTTTTCTGCCAGCCAGCCAGCCAGCCAACCAGCCAGCCAGACATACAGACAGACGGAAGTTCAAATTCAAGTTAAATTGTATTGATATTCTGAAGGAAATTTGATTTGCAGTGGACATGATGGACACAACAAAATAACAGAGCACGACAAATTTCAGTAGTGATACACCAAAAAGAAACAAAACTACTCCTTTCAGATGCTGTTGATACAGTTTAGTGCATGGTGAACTGTTACCAATGCAGATACTGCATTAAAGTGCAAAGTACTACAGGTCCTTCTCAAAATATTAGCATATTATGATAAAGTTCATTATTTTCCATAATGTCATGATGAAAATTTAACATTCATATATTTTAGATTAATTGCACACTAACTGAAATATTTCAGGTCTTTTATTGTCTTAATACGGATGATTTTGGCTTACAGCTCATGAAAACCCAAAATTCCTATCTCACAAAATTAGCATATCATTAAAAGGGTCTCTAAACAAGCTATGAACCTAAACATCTGAATCAACGAGTTAACTCTAAACACCTGCAAAAGATTCCTGAGGCCTTTAAAACTCCCAGCCTGGTTCATCACTCAAAACCCCAATCATGGGTAAGACTGCCGACCTGACTGCTGTCCAGAAGGCCACTATTGACACCCTCAAGCAAGAGGGTAAGACACAGAAAGAAATTTCTGAACGAATAGGCTGTTCCCAGAGTGCTGTATCAAGGCACCTCAGTGGGAAGTCTGTGGGAAGGAAAAAGTTTGGCAGAAAACGCTGCACAACGAGAAGAGGTGACCGGACCCTGAGGAAGATTGTGGAGAAGGGCCGATTCCAGAACTTGGGGGACCTGCGGAAGCAGTGGACTGAGTCTGGAGTAGAAACATCCAGAGCCACCGTGCACAGGCGTGTGCAGGAAATGGGCTACAGGTGCCGCATTCCCCAGGTCAAGCCACTTTTGAACCAAAAGCAGCGGCAGAAGCGCCTGACCTGGGCTACAGAGAAGCAGCACTGGACTGTTGCTCAGTGGTCCAAAGTACTTTTTTCGGATGAAAGCAGATTCTGCATGTCATTCGGAAGTCAAGGTGCCAGAGTCTGGAGGAAGACTGGGGAGAAGGAAATGCCAAAATGCCAGAAGTCCAGTGTCAAGTACCCACAGTCAGTGATGGTCTGGGGTGCCGTGTCAGCTGCTGGTGTTGGTCCACTGTGTTTTATCAAGGGCAGGGTCAATGCAGCTAGCTATCAGGAGATTTTGGAGCACTTCATGCTTCCATTTCCTGAAAAGCTTTATGGAGATGAAGATTTCATTTTTCAGCACGACCTGGCACCTGCTCACAGTGCCAAAACCACTGGTAAATGGTTTACTGACCATGGTATCACTGTGCTCAATTGGCCTCCCAACTCTCCTGACCTGAACCCCATAGAGAATCTGTGGGATATTGTGAAGAGAACGTTGAGAAACTCAAGACCCAACACTCTGGATGAGCTAAAGGCCGCTATCGAAGCAACCTGGGCCTCCATAAGACCTCAGCAGTGCCACAGGCTGATTGCCTCCATGCCACGCCGCATTGAAGCAGTCATTTCTGCCAAAGGATTCCCGACCAAGTATTGAGTGCATAACTGTACATGATTATTTGAAGGTTGACGTTTTTTGTATTAAAAACACTTTTATTTTATTGGTTGGATGAAATATGCTAATTTTGTGAGATAGGAATTTTGGGTTTTCATGAGCTGTATGCCAAAATCATCCGTATTAAGACAATAAAAGACCTGAAATATTTCAGTTAGTTTGCAATGAATCTAAAATATATGAATGTTAAATTTTCATCATGACATTATGGAAAATAATGAACTTTATCACAATATGCTAATATTTTGAGAAGGACCTGTAGTCTGGGTAGTGCAGTCCTAGCTAGTAGGGTGATTAAGCTCACTGATGGCTGCAGGAATAAAAGAGGCCCTGGCACACCATGTTCTAGTCCTCCTAAAACAGTGGCCATACAGAAAGAGGTCTACCTTGCGTAAAGTGGATGTTCGGGACAGCTGAGTCTAAGTTTAGCCTTATTTCTTACTTGCTTAGAGTAAATGTCCTGGAGCTGGGTTTGTAGCACCCTAATCACCTTGCTTGCCACATTAATAAGCCTCATCAGTTTATTTTTACTAGACAAGGCAAGGAAGCCAAACCAAGCCACACAACAATGAGAGAAAACAGACTCAATAAAACACTGGTAAAATAGGGGCATTAATAAATTACTTATTTTAAAATAACTCAATTTCCTTAAAAAGAAAAAAGGCACCACTGGACTTTTTGCCTACTGTATCATTGTTAGCTTCAAAGCTGAAATATTTATACTCAGTTACATTTTCGACTTACATATCCTGAATAATTGTGCAAGACGTGCTGCTAGACTTTGGGATTTTTGAAAGTCAATAAGCATGTCTTTAGTTTTTGAAGCATTAGTTGATATGAAAAAGTTATTAGTCATAAAATATGCTACTACAGCATCATGCTCAGTTTCATTGTTATTTTAAATATTTATTATAATGGAGTCATCAGCAAACTTCAAAGTATGCCTATTCTCATTGGTTCTCCTACAAGAGTTTGCTTAGACAATGAAAAGCAGTGAGGAAAGGATGCTGCCCTGTGGGGAATCTGTGGACGAGAATGACTTGGATCAGAGCACACTGTTAACTCTCAAGCATTGTGACCGATCTGACAGAAAGTCTAATAGCCAGCCAACAAGATTTGGATTCAGATTTGTTGGGACCCCAGCCATGGCTACAGAGTGAAAGGCCAGTACGAACTTTCCTGGAACTTTCAAAATAAATCGCATTAACCTACTTCCACCACAGCCAGGAACAGGGAATAACAGCGGACTTCACGTGACGTCACTGACCAAATAAAACTGCCGCTTTTTGCAACGAACTGAACTCTTCTACGCAGGTCCCCAGCGGAACTGGACGGAGGGACACAGCTCGCTAATGTCTCATTGGCGGAAAACAGACATAACTCTTCAAACTGGATCCAAGAGTGTCATACGATCACGCGATCATATGCACTAAGTTAAGTAGGAATGAATTGCTGTTTGTGTATACGGTATTCATTCATGAACGGGAGTAATTAAGGTACCAGTATGGCTTGACTTTTCTCTCTGAGGTCTACAGAAGCAAACTGTGTTCCAGAGAGTTCCCAGCAGAGAGCCTGTTTCTACGATGCCAAGTGGAGCAGTTTTCCTGGTCTGAAGGAAGAACAACGGGACCGCATCACCGTGGCTACAGCTGTGACGTGCAGTTCGGCCGGCCGACAGAGCGAGCCGCCCCATCCCAAAGCTACAGAGATTAGCTGCAGCTAACCCTTTGTTCACTGTGGATGCTTCCTACAACTTCGTTGCCCGGACAACTTTTACTCAGCACGGTTCACGTAAGAGGTTGTGTTTTGGGCAGAGAGAAGTAGTTTAGATTGAAATTATCAAAAACATTTTTTGTTTTATGACATTTGGTTTTATGTTGAAAACTCAGCCATCAGTGCTAGCCGATTATCTGCTCACCACATGTACTCAGTTTATGTGTTCTGTGTTTGTGTTTTTTTTAAGTTAAGACAAACTTTATTTAAAGGGTGATTTTAAACATACAAGATCGGCATCCATGCGTATGCATTTTAACCCTTTCATTAGTGGTATTTTAAAGGTATGTGTTTGATTCTGATAATTAGCTATAAGCTTCTTTTGTTAGCTCCAACCGCTAACAGCTAAGAACACGTGCTTGCCTGCTAAGATCATTTACCCAAAAAGGTTGTTAATTTTCAATCTGGTAAAATAATATTTTTGTTCGTTCGTTCGTCGTCTTCCGCTTATCCAGGACCGGGTTGCGGGGGCAGCAGACTCAGCAGAGACGCCCAGACGTCCCTCTCTCCAGACACCTCCTCCAGTTCCTCCAGGGGGAGCCCAAGGCGTTCCCAGGCCAGCCGAGAGACATAGTCCCTCCAGCGTGTCCAGGGCCGTCCCCTGGGCCTCCTCCCGGTGGGACGTGCCTGGAACACCTCCCAAGGAAGGCGTCCAGGAGGCATCCGGTATAGATGCCCGAGCCACCTCAACTGGCTCCTCTCGATGTGGAGGAGCAGCGGCTCTACTCCGAGCCCCTCCCGGATGGCCGAGCTCCTCACCCTATCTCTAAGGGAGTGCCCGGCCACCCTACGGAGGAAGCTCATTTCAGCCGCTTGTATCCGTGATCTCGTTCTTTCGGTCATGACCCAAAGTTCATGGCCATAGGTGAGGGTAGGAACGTAGACCGACCAGTAAATTGAGAGCTTTGCTTTTCGGCTCAGCTCTCTCTTCACCACAATGGACCGGCACAGCGCCCCCATTACTGTGGCAGCTGCACCGATCCGTCTGTCGATCTCCCGCTCCATTCTTCCCTCACTCGTGAACAAGACCCCGAGATACTTAAACTCCTCCACTTGAGGCAGGAACTCCCCTCCAACCTGAAGAGGACAAGCCACCCTTTTCCGGTCGAGTACCATGGCCTCGGACTTGGAGGAGCTGATCCTCATCCCAAAGTCGATCATCGACCTCCTGCCTAGGGTGTCCTGGTGCCAAGTGCACTGATGGACACCCTTATGTTTGAACATGGTGTTCGTTATGGACAATCCGTGACTAGCACAGAAGTCCAATAACAAAACACCACTCGGATTCAGATCGGGGAGGCCATTCCTCCCGATCACGCCTCTCCAGGTGTCACTGTCGTTCCCCACGTGGGCGTTGAAGTCCCCCAGCAGAATAATGGAGTCCCCGGGAGGGGCACTATCCAGCACCCCCGACAGGGACGCCAAGAAGGCAGGGTACTCTGCACTACCACTCGGCCCGTAGGCTGAAATGATAGTCAGAGACCTCTCCCCAACCCGAAGGCGCAGGGATACAACCCTCTCATCCATTGGGGTAAACCCCAACACGAGACGGCTGAGCTGGGGGGCAACAAGCAAACCCACACCAGCCCGCCGCCTCTCCCCGTGGGCCACTCCAGAGTAGAAGAGAGTCCAACCCCTCTCAAGGAGATGGGTTCCAGAGCCCACGCTGTGCGTGGAGGCGAGCCCGACTATTTCTAGTCGATATCTCTCGACCTCCCGCACAAGCTCAGACTCCTTCCCCCCCAGCGAGGTGACATTCCACGTCCCTAGAGCCAGCCTAAGCATCCGGGGATCGGGCCGTTGAGGTCTCCACCTTCGTCCGCCACCCAATCCTCTTTGCACCGGTCCCTCACGGTTCCCCCTGCAGCTGGTGGGCCCACTGGGGGATGGCCTCGCGTCTCTCGTTCGGGTCCCGCGAGGAGCAACCCGGCCACCAGGCGCTTTCCGACGAGTCCCGACCCCAGGCCTGGCTCCAGGGTGGGACCCCGGTTCCGCCGTACCGGGCGACGTCACGTGCCTCGATATTGTGTTCTTCATGAGGGGTTCTTGAACCATTCTTTGTCTGACCCATCACCTAGAACCTGTTTGCCATGGGAGACCCTACCAGGGGCATTTAGGCCCCAGACAACATAGCCTCTAGGATCATTTGAGCACTCAAACCCCTCCACCACGTTAAGGTGACGGTTCAAAGAGGGGTGATGGTTCACCTAAATATTATTTTAGTAAACTTGAAAACTAAGTAAACACCATCAAGTCCCATTTCTCCAGAAAGATTTGGTTCTTATTCAAAATAATATTTCCTTAAATATTATTTTACTATTTCCTTAATAATATTTATTTAAATATGATTTTAATAAATAAAGGCAGCTAATTAAATGTTGAGAATTGGTCATCCAGAAGGTTGGTTTTATTCAGCAAATCATTCTTTAAAATATTTTATTAAAATAATATTTTATCTGATCTTGCATTATGAATGGTTGTCTAAAGGTATACCAATTATTGCCTAAGTTAGTTCCAAGACTAACTTAACTTCACTTTGTTCTTCAAGATAATCCTTGGTTCTCAAACATAAATAACATTGCATGGTAATGTTGCATCACTCTTTCGGTCATGGTTTTCAATCATCTTTTTAATCAACTTGTTTATATTATACATAGCCCATTAGTCTTCCTTATTCTTTAATTCTGCTTGGTAGTTTAGTTGGATTGTTTTAGCATAGTAAATAGTTTTTTGATTAAAATATGTTTGAGTTGACTTATTTTTGTTAATAAATTCTTGTATTTTAAGAAATTGTGTGAATTCGTTCCATGTGTGCAGAGTTTTGCTGTTCAACAGTGTCAGAGCTTGGCTCATCCCTTTGAGTTTTGTCCTAATACCTTTGCCTTATTGGACTGGCATTCACAGGACAACCTTTAGCAGCCCACAATATTATTCAATAAAATATTAAAATATTAATATTAAATATTAAATAATATATTCGTATTCATAATTACAACAGGTTAAAATGTAACAAAAGATTATTTGCGAGAAGATATGGCTGGATGGTATTAACGGCAGATGCAAAAAACAACAAACAAAAGCCTTGCATGTGTCTTAGACCCTAGAGACAGGTCCAAACTACAGTGAACAATTAGGTCTGCAGGGAGGAGTAATAGGGCTGACCTTCCCCGAATGTAGGACTTGTACACATCTAGCCGAAACGTCAGCCCCGGCACCAGACAACCCTAAGACATGAACCCCAGCACAGTTCCGGACCAGAAGGCCCGCTCCCTCTCCTGGTCTCCGACCCCAGATGGCAAACAGCGAACAGGGATGTGAAAAGACCCCAAGCCTACCTCCGCCCACCCAGAACCCTCAATGTCTACATGCAACTTAACCCTTAGAGGTAAGCGCAGGCACCAAAGGTTAGGTTAATAAGATACACTCCGTCTTGATGCCATTGAGCAATCCCGAAATATCTTACCTTATATAGTAAGTCCATCACTTACTATACAACCATCTGAAACCATTTTGTCTCTAATGTGAAAAATGGAAGATGTATCAAGAAAAACAATAACACCAATAAATTGCATTTTTATCTATTATAATTCTAATTACCATTAAAGGTTTATTATTGAGATTTGCAGATTGGTGCTTTCAGGTAACAAATGCAGGTTTTTGGAACAGCAGCATCCCTGAGGAACTTATAGACAGTATAGTGATATTTTATTATGACCAGCCTAAGGTACACCTATGCCAAAAATCATGCTGTCTATTCAGCATCTTGATATCCCACATCTGCGAGGTGGGATGGATTATCTTTATTTTGGAGAAGTGCTCTCTATCACAGATTTAGACAGATTTGTGAACAGTATTTGAGAGAAATTATTATTTTGTGCATGTAGACAATGTTTTAGATCTTTGAGTTCTGCTCATGAAAACTGGGAGCAAAAAGAAAAGTGTTGCATTTATATTTTTGTTCAGTGTAGTTAGATTTGTAAAACATTTTCAGGCTTTTCTGTGATTTTGATTGTGAATACTACCTACAACCCAAATAAAAAAGAAATACATACTAATACAACAATACATATTCCGAAACCAGCAATGACATGCACATTGCTGCTCAGCTGGATGCAGGATGAAAGTTTTACAGCAGCCTCACTAAAGTTCGCACATAACTTCTATGTTACACTGTCAGCACATTTCTTTATAGCAGAGGATGGGACAGCCAGAGGGCCATCAGCTGCTTCATTAGAGATCTCAGCATATCCAATTACAGACTTGCCATTGTTTGGTTAAGGGACAGAAATGCTTGAGATGAAGAAAATAAGAAAGTGAAAATAACAACAGTAAAAGGCAGCAATAGTGGTGAAACCATGAGATAAAAAGAGACTAAAACCTTTAATCTTACTTTTGTTATCCATGCAAGTGTTTATATAATAGGCAATCTTGATGCATTGATTAATCTTAAACTGTTAATAACTCAAGCTAATTGTAAGCATGCTCACATTGTATTTGCCGAGTTAATAACATTGCTTTTACTGTATTCTTCATTGCAAGCCTCATCCCACCCATTATTGTAGAGTATTCATTTTTTTCTACTGACCCATTTTGCAGGTAAACCTTAAAAGAAAATAATATTTTCAAAACTTCAATATACATATATTACACAAGACAAAACATTCTCACACAAATTCCAAAAGGAATTACTAGAGCAGAATAAGGTGGACGGATAGATGGACAGATATTCCTAATACCTAAATCTGAACTAATTACACTACTGTACTGCTGTACTGCTGAGAAGGTGATTGGCTGCAGTCTACTGTCGCTCCAGGAACTGTACACCTCCAGGACCCTGAAGCGGGCAGGGAAGATTCTGGCTGATCCCTCCCACCCTGGTCACAGACTCTTTGAGACTCTCCCCTCTGGCAGGAGGCTGCGGTCCATCCGGACCAAAACCTCACGCCACAAGAACAGTTTTTTCCCATCTGCCACCAGCCTGGTTAACAAAGCCCGGAAACCACCCTGACATTCCCCCTTTCCCCCACACCCCCCCTTTTTTTGCTGACAGGACACCTGTAACTCTATGCGTTACATTAACGCTCAGCTTGGACTCCTGCTTACTTGCACTGCTTTACTTGCACAATGATCACCTGCACTGTTGTATTGCTCTTGCATCTTATACTGCTCTATATTTACTCTCACTCACTTAAAACTGTGCACTTATATTTATATTATATTGTAGATATGTTTGTACTGTTTAACTTGTACTGTATTGCACCGACTACGCCAAAACAAATTCCTTGTATGTCCAAAAACGTACTTGGCAATAAAGCTTTTCTGATTCTGATTCTGATTCTGATTCTGATTCTGATTCTGTACTTATTCTCAAAAACTACTTGAAACACTTATGTAAATCATTTGAAAACCAATTGGAATGGAAGCTATCTGTTTGAGGAGTTTCTATATGCTTTCTGGGCTCAAAACAGATCCAGTGAAAGCTACAATCAGTATCATGTCCTCTTAAATATGATTTGGTGGTGATCGTGACTTAATATTTGTACATCTGCTTTGTATTTCATTAAGGTTGAATGTTACACTGACCTAGGTCAATAGTGCTCCAGTCACATTGTGCTTCACATCTGATACAGTAGCGAGCGCATTTTGATAACCAGCTAAGCCGCTCACTTTTAGACAGCACAACTCACAAATGCCGTAGATATGTAAAACACAAAAGCTTCACAAGTAAGGGACTGCTGCAAATGCTACTCAAAATGTCACAGCATTGACGCAAACACACTATATTGCCTAAAGTATTTTATCTGGGTACTTTTACATCAACCCACCATTGGCAGCAATAGCAACTTTAACTATTCAGACACATCTTTCACAAGGTTTAGGAATATGTTCGTAGTAAGATGAGAAAACCAGAACTGCATGCTCTAATTCATCCCAAAGGTGTTCAAGAAGGTTGAGATAAGGACTCTGTGCAGGCCAGTCCAGTTTCTCCACACCAAACTTTATACTACTGCAACCATGGAAGTGATTGTAACACCAGAATTCATTGATTTGATGTTGTGACCCTATTCTCTTGGAATTATAGTGTACCTCATCACATGCAATTGTATGCAGATTTTCTGTCTGCACTGGTGGTTTATTCACCTCCAGATCCTGAAGGCTCCCAGAAGTCCGAACTGATGGCGACCCAACCTACTTTCTGATTACTTTAGATAAAATGATTTGACCACTTTGGGGCACACATAGATTGCGTATAGACCTCTGAACTTTCATTAGGCAATATTTTAGTATGAAAAAAAAAAACAGATGGTTATGTCACAAAAAAATTAACATCTAATCCTTGTGCCAAATAACCCTGTAAATTGTACCCCTTTAAGCCAACCCATATGACAAAACAGTATACAGTGTGACAGGAACAGAAGGAACTGCTGTAGGTCAAAATAGAGGTTCGTTCGTTCGTCGTCTTCCGCTTATCCAGGACCGGGTCGCGGGGGCAGCAGACTCAGCAGAGACGCCCAGACGTCCCTCTCTCCAGACACCTCCTCCAGTTCCTCCAGGGGGAGCCCAAGGCGTTCCCAGGCCAGCCGAGAGACATAGTCCCTCCAGCGTGTCCAGGGCCGTCCCCTGGGCCTCCTCCCGGTGGGACGTGCCTGGAACACCTCCCAAGGAAGGCGTCCAGGAGGCATCCGGTATAGATGCCCGAGCCACCTCAACTGGCTCCTCTCGATGTGGAGGAGCAGCGGCTCTACTCCGAGCCCCTCCCGGATGGCCGAGCTCCTCACCCTATCTCTAAGGGAGTGCCCGGCCACCCTACGGAGGAAGCTCATTTCAGCCGCTTGTATCCGTGATCTCGTTCTTTCGGTCATGACCCAAAGTTCATGGCCATAGGTGAGGGTAGGAACGTAGACCGACCAGTAAATTGAGAGCTTTGCTTTTCGGCTCAGCTCTCTCTTCACCACAATGGACCGGCACAGCGCCCCCATTACTGTGGCAGCTGCACCGATCCGTCTGTCGATCTCCCGCTCCATTCTTCCCTCACTCGTGAACAAGACCCCGAGATACTTAAACTCCTCCACTTGAGGCAGGAACTCCCCTCCAACCTGAAGAGGACAAGCCACCCTTTTCCGGTCGAGTACCATGGCCTCGGACTTGGAGGAGCTGATCCTCATCCCAGCCGCTTCACACTCGGCTGCGAACCGCCACAGCGCATGCTGTAGGTCTTGGCTAGAGGGGGCCAGCAGGACCACGTCATCCGCAAAAAGAAGAGACGAAATCCACTGGTCCCCAAACCAGACCCCCTCCGGCCCTTGGCTGCGTCTAGAAATCCTGTCCATAAAAGTTATGAACAGGACCGGCGACAAAGGGCAGCCCTGCCGGAGTCCAACATGCACTGGGAACAGGTCCGACTTAGTGCCGGCAATGCGGACCAAACTCCTGCTCCGCTCGTACAGGGACCGGATGGCCCCTAATAAAGGGCCCCCGATTCCATACTCCTGGAGCACCCCCCAGCCCTGGCATCACGAGGGACACAGTCGAATGCCTTCTCCAGGTCCACAAAACACATGTGAACCGGTTGGGCAAACTCCCATGAACCCTCGAGCACCCTGTAGAGGGTATAGAGCTGGTCCAGTGTTCCACGGCTGGGACGAAAACCACACTGTTCCTCCTGAAGCCGAGGTTCGACTATCGGTCGGTCTCTCCTCTCCAATACCCTGGCGTAGGCCTTACCAGGGAGGCTGAGGAGTGTGATCCCCCTGTAGTTGGAACACACCCTCCGGTCCCCCTTCTTATAAAGGGGGACCACCACCCCAGTCTGCCAGTCCAGAGGCACTGTCCCCGACCGCCACGCAATGTTGAAGAGGCGTGTCAACCATGACAGCCCTACAACATCCAGAGACTTGAGGAACTCAGGGCGGATCTCATCCACCCCCGAAGCCTTGCCACCGCGGAGCTTTTTAACCACCTCGGTGACTTCAGCCTGGGTGATGAAAGAGTCCAACCCCGAGTCCCCAGCCTCTGTTTCCACCACGGAATGCGTGATGGCAGGATTGAGGAGATCCTCGAAGTACTCCTTCCACCGCCCGATAATGTCCTCAGTCGAGGTCAGCAGTCTCCCGCCCCCACTATAAACAGTGTTGGCAAAGCACTGCTTCCCCCTCCTGAGGCGCCGGACGGTTTGCCAGAATCGCTTCGAGGCCAACCGGTAGTCCTTCTCCATAGCCTCACCGAACTCTTCCCAGGCCCATGTTTTTGCCTCTGCCACAGCCCGGGCCGCAGCACGCTTGGCCACACGGTACCCGTCAGCCGCCTCAGGAGTCCCACAAGCCAACCACAGCCGATAGGACTCCTTCTTCAGCTTAACAGTCTCCCTTACTGCCGGTGTCCACCACCGGGTTCTGGGATTGCCGCCACGACAGGCACCGCAGACCTTACGGCCGCAGCTATGGGCAGCAGCATCGACAATAGATGCAGAGAACATGGTCCACTCGGACTCTATGTCTCCAACATCCCCCGGGATCTGGTCGAAGCTCTCCCGGAGGTGGGAGTTGAATACATCCCTGGCCGAGGGCTCCGCCAGGCGTTCCCAGCAGACCCTCACTATGCGCTTGGGCCTGCCGAGTCTGTCCGGCTTTCTCCTCCTCCAGCGGATCCAACTCACCACCAGGTGATGATCAGTGGACAGCTCAGCCCCTCTCTTCACCCGAGTGTCCAAAACATGCGGCCGAAGGTCTGATGATACGACAACAAAGTCGATCATCGACCTCCTGCCTAGGGTGTCCTGGTGCCAAGTGCACTGATGGACACCCTTATGTTTGAACATGGTGTTCGTTATGGACAATCCGTGACTAGCACAGAAGTCCAATAACAAAACACCACTCGGATTCAGATCGGGGAGGCCATTCCTCCCGATCACGCCTCTCCAGGTGTCACTGTCGTTCCCCACGTGGGCGTTGAAGTCCCCCAGCAGAATAATGGAGTCCCCGGGAGGGGCACTATCCAGCACCCCCGACAGGGACGCCAAGAAGGCAGGGTACTCTGCACTACCACTCGGCCCGTAGGCTGAAATGATAGTCAGAGACCTCTCCCCAACCCGAAGGCGCAGGGATACAACCCTCTCATCCACTGGGGTAAACCCCAACACGAGACGGCTGAGCTGGGGGGCAACAAGCAAACCCACACCAGCCCGCCGCCTCTCCCCGTGGGCCACTCCAGAGTAGAAGAGAGGTTAGTTTAATTAACTCTGCCAGGGCGGTCCCTTGTCACCTATCCTGTTTGTGGCGTTTTTGGACAGGCATGAAACTGAAGTGGTTGAGTCTCTGCTTTAAGTTCACTTATTTTAGTGTCTTATTCAATGGCAGATTAAAATGGGAAAATGGGAAGCATTCCTGCAGTAATGAAGGTTGTTACTCCAGTCCTTCCATTGGGAAGGAGGATCTCAATTTACTGACCCATCAATGTAACAACATATGGTTATGTGATCGTGACCCACAGAATGAGAGACTGATTCCAGCAATAGAAAAGTCTGCGTGAGAAATAAGCTAAGAAGCTATGCTGTCTTGGGGGAGGTCAGAGTGGAACTGCTGCTCTTGCACTTTGAAAAAGGTCAATGGAAAGGGTTCAATCACCTCATCAGGGCCTTTTAACCTACATTTAGAGGTTACATACAAACTTTGTTTTTACAATTATTCTCTGGATGGCACTTTTTTCGCTTGCAGTGATTCTGTGATAAACTTAAGATTTTCACTTGGACCAAAAAAAAAAATTTAACTCTTTTTCTGAAAGTCCATAAATAATTTTTTAACAAGCTCCATACATCCATCTTTTACTGCATTATATATGTTGTTTATAAATAACAATGAGTACACCTGATATTCTTTGGGTTATGGAAAAGTCAATTTAAAAAAACTCATGAGGTCAACCCCTTGTGTACTATTCCCGCTAGTTTGTCTCAAACCATTACTGGTCTTAATGCAGCTAAGTTGGCATTGTCATTGTTTTAGGTACTGCTTTGACCCACATGCAGAACACAATCAGAAGACAGGAGAAGGTTTAACAGGTTTATTGTTCCAGTAAGATAATGTTTACAGGAATCCAGGACCAGGAGCACCTCAACTGTGTGAGGAGGAGGACAGGTAAGGTCAGTATCTTTTGGGGATGATTTGTAGGTGTTAATGAGAACTGTATGCTCACAAGTGGAAGGTAGATGAACCGCCGGGGGGGACGCGGCGTCTGGGAGCGGAGAGTACTCCCCGCAGATGATGGATCAGAGACAAGATGACAACCGCTTGCGTGAGGTAAGTGATTTCCAGGAGACAAGTGAGTAAGTCACTGGTATGAGTGCTTGAAGATGGCGAGCACGGTTGGGGGTAGCAGGCTTAGTTGCAGGGTTTCTTAGGAGAGGAGCCGCGATTCTGTCAGCTGGAGTTTGTCTGAAGAGGTTTTCTGGAATACTTGAAGACGACTGGGAACCAAGTAGCAAACTGGAAGGGAATCCAGGACACAGGAGTCACCTGAAGAGGAGTTCACAAAAACATAAGTAACTTTTCTCAAAATAATATCAAGAGCTACAGAGGGCTAGAATTTTACCACTTGTGGTTAACACTCAAGTGCTGAAATGCTGATAGCAGACTCTTTTTATACTGCTCAGATAATGAGGTTTGATGGGAAACAACAGTCACACCTCCAGTCACCATGCTCTGTCGCCACCCAGAGTGAAGGTTAAGCCGCAGGCAGACAAAAAGGAGACAGAGTGTCCCAGACCCTGACAGATGTATTATCAACACACATACCTGGGATCTCAATAAAATCACTTTATCGCATTTAGCGGTCATAGTTATTCCCAATTATGCCTAATTTAAAACATTTCCATTCTAAATACCTACATTACATATACTACATTCAATTTTACAATTTATACTTAATATAGCATCTGGTTGACTACAAAAACAGCAATAATTTATCTTTTTGTATAATTGTAAATAAATTCAGCCAGTACAAAGACAGAAATCAACCTTTGTAAATCAAACTGTGTGATAGTGAGTTTTCTGAATTGATTCATTAGTTGATATATACTTGATATATATTTTTATTTAATGAACAAACAAAAGCTGTGTCTGGTGATTGTGTGGAAGAATGCCTGCTTTAATGTTGTTGGAAAGAACTTCCTACCGTGACCTCAAGAATTTGATAAGTTTAAGGAGGTTGTTTTCAATTTCTGACAGAAGGTAATGATTGTCCTTGTGCCCTGATCCCATCTTCATATGAGCTTGTTTTTCCAACAATTTTAGTTTTCTGCCTTTTGTTTTGTTTCTCCATTTTTTCCTTAGTTTGAAAACACTTTGTTGAGATACTCACCTGAGAGTATGTGAATGTCACATTCTAGGAGATTACTCCTCTTTGTTGGAGTTTATTTAATTATCATGTCTGTTTAGTTGCGGTGCAATGATTTACTCACTCTTTACCCCAAACAACTGCTAAAATTCATAATTAATGAGGCTTGTGCATATCCATCTTCTTCCTAAAACCCTTGATGTTTTGTGGGAATTGTATTTATTTACTTTATTAATTTCGGGACAAGCATTCTTACATGTACACAACTGGTCTCTCACAGAGCTAATACAAAATGGAAAAGGTTGCTAACACTTCCTACAGCAAAACCGCCAGGAATAAGGTGGTCAAGTGCATTTTAGTCCATGTTCCATCTGGCATATTGTCTTCTTACTTTCCCATGGTTTTTCTCTCTCAGACATTTTTTTAAACAGTAAAAAGCTTTACTATTAAGACAGGACTTGTAAGGGCCAGTTACAGGTAAAACAATGAAGTTAATCAAATATAGTTTCAAAAAACAAAGATTTTTTGTCATGCATTTATTTTGTGCCCTTGCATTAGATGCAAGAGAGTGTTGAGTGACTAGAGTTTGTATTGAGCATAGAGAAATGCCCCTCCCACAAACTTTCATGGAGTTGTTTACAGGGCCACAGTGCTGACAGGAACTCGGAAGCAAATTACAACAAAATACAGCAATGGCAGGGAAACTAGGTAACAGAGTAAATGGAGCAAGGCATGACAAACAGATGTGAGCAAGATGTGAAACAGCTGAGAGTGAAAACAGGGAGCTGAGGGAGATGGAGAATAATTAACACAGGGGGGCAGAATGGAGATAAATAAACTCATAGGAAAATCTAACAGAGAACACCTAAATGTAGGAATAATGTTGTTTTTTTTTTTATTATAAATAAAAGCAATAAAAGCAAATACTCAGTAATTATCCACAAATCCCCAATGACTGGCAGGGCAAGTACTGACGAAGTAATGTTTTAGTTTGCTCTGTCATGTTGTTAGCTGGAAAGTTTATCTATGTTTTGTCAAAATGAACTGAGTTGTTAACTTCAGGTAATATGCTTTTTCTGATCATGGAGTTTAAACGAAAATTCAACATGGAAAACTCACCATTACCTCCAGCTTTGTCTTATTACTCCTCCATGCTGCTCTGCTCCACCTATCAGCGTTAAGTCTGCATTTCTCCCTGGCCAATCATCCTTCAAGGCTCCGCTTTAAAAAATCTTCATCCATGAACCCTCCGTTTTAAAAAAATTGTGCCATGGTGGACAAAAGATTGTAGTGAAGTAATAAAATTAAGAAATAAAGCATTTAAAATGTTAAAAAGTAACCCAATTTATCAGAATCTAATTGAGTACAAAAGAAAGCAGGCAAAGGTAAGAAATATCATTAAACATGCAAAAAGAGAATATTGGAGAAACTTTTGTAATACCGTATGGAGAGAAACACAAATTGATCAAATTTGGAAAACAATTAAAAGAATGAATGGTATTAGAAAAGAATATGGATATCCTATATTAAAAATAGATAATAGAACTATAACGGAAGATAAAGAAAAAGCAGAAATATTAGCTAAAACATTTAGTAAAATTCATAGTTCAAATAATATTAGTGAAGAGGGGAAGAAAGGTAGGGAAATCACAAAGATGAAATATAAAGAATTGATGCTAAATAATGTAGATACAAATAAATTAATAAATGAACCATTTACACAAGGAGAATTGAACTTAGTAACCAGGAAAACAAAAAATACATCACCTGGAAAAGATCAAATGTACTATACGATGATAGAACATCTTAATGACAAAGCAAAAGACAAAATATTAGAATTATACAATAAAGTCTGGGAGGAGGGAGAGCTGCCACAGAGCTGGAAGGAAACAATAATTATTCCAATAGCTAAACCAGGAAAAGATAACACAAAACCAGAAAATTATAGACCGATCGCATTAACATCAAATATTTGTAAAATAATGGAAAAAATTATTAATAATAGATTAACATATTATTTAAATATTAATGGATATATATCTAGAAATCAAAATGGGTTTAGAAAAGGGAGAAGCACAAATGACTCTGCATTATGTTTAGAATACGAAATTAGGAGAGCACAAATAAACAAAGAAAATGTAGTAGCTGTATTTTTCGACATAGAAAAAGCTTATGACATGATGTGGGTTGAAGGATTATTAATTAAATTAAATAAAATGGGTATTACTGGAAAAATGTTTAACTGGATTAAAGATTTTTTATCAAATAGAACAATACAAGTAAGAATTGGTCAAGAATTGTCAGGTAAATATATAATAGATAATGGTACTCCTCAAGGAAGTATTATAAGTCCGTTATTGTTTTCTATAATGATAAATGATGTATTTAAAAATATTGGTAAGGAAGTCAGTTGCTCACTATTTGCAGATGATTGAGCTATATGGAAAAGGGGTCGTAATATCAAACTTATTGAAAAGAAAATACAGGATGAGATTATTAGAATAGAACAATGGGCAAATCAATGGGGATTTAAGTTCTCAGTGGAAAAAACAAAAGTAATGGTGTTTACACAGAAAAGGAAAAGAGAAAATATAAAAATAAAATTATACAATCAAGTTTTAGAACAAGTAAAAAATATAAAATTTTTAGGTATATGGTTTGATGAAAACATTATATGGAAAGTACAAATAGAAAGAATCATAGATAAATGCAAAAAAATATTAAACATTATGAGATGTATGGCTGGTATTGATTGGGGAGCAGATCAAACATCATTAAAAATAATTTATACAGGATTAATTAGATCAAATATTGATTATGGAAGTATAATTTATGGATCAGCAGCAAACACTCACCTTATAAAATTAGACAATATACAACATCAAGCTTTAAGAATTTGTACAGGAGCAATCAGAACCAGTCCAATAGCAGCACTACAGGTAGAGATGGGAGAGATGCCATTAGATCTAAGAAGGAAACAGTTAGCTATAAATTACTGGATAAACTTACAAAGCAATAATCCGGATCATCCCACACGGGATATTTTAAAACCATGCTGGGAAAAAGAAAAAAAAACAAGTTAAGAGTTTTGGTTGGATTATCAATAATATAGCAGAAGAATTTCAAATATATGAAAAAGAAATAAGTTCAATGTTGCCTTTGCCAGTGGTGCCACCGTGGCTGTTACCAGAAGCAGTGGTGGATATGGCATTGATGGAAAAGAAAAAGGATCCAAAATGTAGATTAGATTCAAGTATAATACAAGAATATATAAACAATTACTATCATTATGTCCAGATTTACAGAGACGCATCAAAAACAGATGAAAAAATAGGAGTAGCATTTGTAATTCCAGAATTTAAAATAAAAGTAGGAAAAAGAATTACAGATGGATTATCAGTATATTCAGGAGAATGATTAGCCATATTGTTAGCAGTGCAGTGGGTGGAGGATATAAAACCATTAAAAACAATCATTTGTTCAGACTCAAGTTCAGCATTATTAAGTTTAAAACATAATCATTCAGAGGGTAGACCAGACATTTTGTTGGAAATAAAACATACTTTATTTAGAATACAAAGAATGGGATTAATATTAGTGTTTTTATGGGTACCAGCACATGTAGGAGTTGGAGGGAATGAGAAGGCGGACAGGATAGCAAAGAAGGCAACACAAAACAACATTAGCTTTAAAATAAATATTAGTAGGTCAGAGGCAAGAAATATAATTAAACAGAGAATCAGGAAAGAGTGGCAAAAAAGGTGGGATGAAGAAAAGAAAGGAAGATGGTTTTACAGAATCAACAAGATAGTAGGAGAAGTAAGAACAGGAAGAAGGAGTAGAAAAGAGGAAAGATTAATTACAAGATTAAGAATAGGACATACAGGACTTAATTCTACATTGTTCAAGATAAAGAAACATAATACAGGAAAATGTGATCATTGTGGAGAAGAGGAAACAATAGAACATGTAATATTGAAGTGTCAGAAATATGAACAAGAAAGAACAATTTTAAGGAGAAAATTTGTAGGTATTAAAGAAAATTTTATTTTGAGAGATACTTTGCAAAGACGTTTAGGTAGCAAGCATATTCAAATCATAATTAGATTTTTCAAAAGCACTAAATTAATAAATAGAATTTGATTGTTGTAACGGTAAATAAGATTTAAAGAAGGAGATGAGCGGAAAACGGCTTTCAACACGCCTACGGGCCATTATGAATACAAGGTCATGCCATTTGGACTTACTAATGTTCCTGCAGCTTTTCAGTCATTGGTCAATGACGTTCTAAGAGACATGGTGGGTCAATTCGTATTTGTTTATCTTGATGACATACTGATTTATTCTCAAGATCTGGAAACCCACAGAAAACACCTCAGAGCTGTTCTTCTGCATCTTCTCCAAACCAGTTGTTCGTCAAGGCAGAGAAATGTGAGTTCCACATAACTACCACTTCCTTTTTGGGCTTCATCATTTCCCCAGTTGAAGTGTTTGTCGACCCCTCCAAAGTTAAGGTCGTATTGGAATGGCCTGTTCCAACTGATCGCAAGCAGCTTCAAAGATTTCTGGGCTTCGCAAACTTCTATAGGAGGTTTATTAGAAATTACAGCCTGGTTGCTACTCCCCTAAACGCTCTTACCTCTTCCAAGGTGAAATTTGTGTGGAATAATGATGCAGAGAAGGCCTTCAATAGGTTAAAGGAACTCTTCACGTCAGCTCCAGTGTTATGGTCTCCTGACCCAGAGAGACAGTTTATTGTGGAGGTGGATGCCTCAAGCACTGGGGTCGGAGCTGTATTAAGGTTTTGCAGCTGGACTTTGACGTTCAGCCACGTCATGTTTGACTTCAGTCTGATGATCTGGCCGCTCCTCGCGTTGTTCGCAATGGATCTTCGCCCTCCTTCTATGGGCTCGCAGAACCACTCACCGTTGGCGTCCGTTCTCCCAGTCCAGATCGTGCTGCATGTCTCCCGACTCCGATCTGGATTTATCCCACCTCGCTCAGCTCTCCGCGCTCCTGCTGCAGCATGATTCTCTCCTTCCACCTCCTCCACCTTCCACCTCATCCGGAAGCGCCCTAGAATCCTCCTGCCAACATCGCCGAGATCCTCCCGCACCTCAAGCTTCGACGTCTTCTACTCCAGTCATCCCTTAATCTTCTCCGCTTTATGCATATCGTCCATGGATTCTCACCAGCGCTCCATTCTTCTCACACAACATCTCCGGAGTTCGCCTCCAACTTGGCTACGTCAACTTCCTCTCTCCACTCTACCGGCGCCCAGCCCGCTCCTCGGCCCCTCCCACCAGGCGTTCACCTCTCTAACGCCCGGCCTAGCTTGTCTCTAGATGAGATGCGTCACTCCATTTTCGTTACATTTCGCTACATTCAGGCATTCAGTGTTTCTCACTTCTCTTTTTCGCTCAGGCAGATTCTATGCTTCCATTCTACGTCCCACTTAGGCTCCTTTCCTAGTTTCTGCTGGGGAGGAGCATTGATTTAGTCTCCAGAATAAGAAGCCACCGTTTACATTGTCAACAAGCTGATTAAATGTTTAACACTCATCGAAGTTTGCTGCTCTCTCATTAGTTTTAAGAAAGGCTTCATGTTTATATTTTGTGGTTCTACTCCAACAACAGTTGTAGATATTTAAGTTGTAGGACCGCTTGGACAGTCAGTTTCTCAGTCAAATCTAAGGAACTGGACAAGAGTGTCTAACTTAAGGGTTCACTCATTGTTGGCTCTCACAGCAAACCAGTTTGGACTTTGGCTCTTACAGCTTTCAGAGTTCCTCAGGTTCGATCTCTGCACAAAGCTCTTAGTGTGACTGAAGAGTCACTTATAATGCAAGGCTTTAGTAGTGTGAAGATATAACCATCAGCTTTGGCAATTATTATTTTTCTCCAATCAGTCCGCATAAGACTTACTGATTTGAGATTGATTAGTTATTCTGTCTGGCTGATTCCTCATTCATATTTATATCATTGGCAGGTTTTAACATTAACATCTCATTTATGTTGGGGAATCTGCGACATTGTAGGAAGCCATATTTGCTCGTAGAGCAGACCTATATTTGTGTCTTTTAGAATGGTGGCACTTGCAAAATTAGTTATGCTCATTTAGCAGCTGCTAACAGCATTGTGCGGGTCTGTTGTGTAGGGTCTGCATTGCTATGCTCAAGTTAGATTTAATAATGTGTGAAATAAAATGTATTGTGTAACTTAGTGGCTTGCTCAAAACAGGCCGCTGTGTATGTGTGTGTGTGTGACTTGGCTTGGTCTGCCCGGCACCAGTGAAGATATTTCTGTACATGTCTGAAAATAACAGCCAAAAGTAGAATAACAGGAATGTTGTGAAGGTCGAACAGACAGCTGAACGCCAGGTGTAAGAGTTCAACTGACACTCAGCTAAAAATGTGTTTTTTCTTTGTAATTGTACACGCCTTGCTTTTGAATAAAAACCCTGTCTGGGGAGAGAAGCAGTGAAGTGTTTCTGGTGACTCAGCTGGAACACCTCTCCCCGGCCGGGCAGAAGAGACTGTGCAGGCTCTGTGCTTCCTTTTATTATTTAGTTTTACTAAAACAGTATAGCATATGACTTAGTTTTTCCAAAACAAACGAGCATGCAGGAGTTTCTGGGAACAACTCCATCAACTTGGTGACTCCCGACGTGATTTTGGGAAAAGCAGAGAGATTCGGATAAAACAGAGTATCCACCAACGGACATCTGGCACTGGGTACTCGTCACAGCATATTAAGGTAAAGCAGAAACCTGTTTAAATCAAATTCTGCTTTTTCGATAGGCCTGAATTAAATGGTGTCTTATGTCCAAGTAAGTGGAAAACTCTGCTAAATGTATTAAATAATAAAAATGTAAGGAAATCTGAACGAGGTTAAATAATAGTATTAATAGTTTAAAAAAAAAAGAGGTTGAAGATTTTTTCCTGAGTTTGGCAACTCCACATGTTTTTTGATGAAAATTCATGATTGTGCTGGGTTTGAGGCCCGTAATGTGGGAAACTACGAATTCTGAAAGTGGTTTTAAATAGGGTTTGAGTCCCTTTGAGCCGGGTTTGAGTCCCTGAGAGTTTTATGTTTAAAGGAGTCCGAAGCTAAGATCGAGCAAAACACAAAGGTTTGAATGCTGTGTTTTATTCGAGTTCTGTCTCGATAAAACCAGATTACAGATGTGATAATTCATAAAACACATAGTCTGAAGTCCTGTGAAGCTATAAGTTACTGTGAACAGGTTGTATGAATCTGTAAGACCAGTAACAGTGAGAGCATGACTGAGTTATAAATGACATTTGTAGCAAGACCAGCATGAGAGAACTATGAGCTGAAAATAGGATAATTCAGCAAGCATAGTCAGACTTGGAGGACATCTAATGGACTCCAGAAAAAAGTACATAATACACAAACACATAAATCGTATGAGCTCTGCACAGAAAACATAATCTGTAAGACAGATGTCAGGCGGAATGAGTGAGAGCGCGAACGGAGAGACAACGCTGCAGTCGGCAGAACTCTCATAAGCGGTTCAGTGAATGCAATTATTCTGTCTGGGAAACCTATCGGTGTTAAGAAAGGACAGATAATTGATTGCTGTTGACTGAATGTTTCATATAGTAAATTACATTGTGGTGTCTTGAGAATTGATTAGAACATTCTCAAAGGGGCTGGAAACTTGGGACATAGCGTGCCATATCTTCCGGCTGGCCACAATACATAAAAGTGTAAAACATGGACCAAGTTGATAGGGAGACTGATGACTCAGGGTGGGGGGCAGAGGCACCAGTTTGGAAAACGTTTAAGGAACAGGTGTATGTTGTAAGACAGCTGGTGCAGCAGACTCAGGAGGAAAAACAGGCTGAAAAGTTGATTAAGAAAATATGCAATGTTTGATAAACCTGACACCACACATACAGAACCACACACTGACAGGAATAAGGAAACAGCTGACAAACCACCGCCCTATGCACCTCCCCCGCCGTCTGCTCAGCCTCCTCCCCCTTCTACATCTCCTCCCACAGGGCTGTACCCTGTACTTGACGTCAAAGAAAGGCATGTAACTGTTCGTGGGTTGTCCAGCCCACAGGCTGCTCTCACCTGTTGTCCCGCCCCTACAGCTCCACCAAAAAAACAAAAGGACTTAATTTCTTTCTTATCTGAATCACAAGACTCTGTCTGTAACTGACCCACCTTGCTCTGAAGCACTCTCAGTTGGCTCTCATACTCCAGTAAAACCAGATGAGTTTAAGCTAAGAAAATTGCGAGAAATCTTAGATGGTGTAACAATTTCCATCCCAACTTTAACTCCATCTCAGCACCATCCCTCACCCCGTTCACCCTGCACAGATTATTCACCCCAAAGCATGACCATGGCAACACCTGCCCCATCTAAGCAAGTAGGCTCAGTGACTGTTGCTGTGTGTGGTGACTGGCGGCCTGATGCCACACTTCCACCACAGACATCTACTCCTTGGGCTTCACCCACCCCTAGTGTGATGAAGCCCTCTCAAACTTACATGAACCACCAGAAGACACACCTGAGCGCAGTGCCCCCCAACCAGAAACTCAAATCATGCAACCACGCCTCCTCCGCAAGGTGGCATCAAGAGGGGAGCCTGGGTTCTATAAAAAACAGATGCCCCTGTACCATCAGCCTGGAACCGGGGGCCAGCGCAAATATAAGCCCTTTTCCCTGGGGGATCTTACCACACTCTGCGACAAGCTCCCACCCATAACTGAGGGGGCTTCTATTTAGTTACAAACTTTAGATTCCCTGACGGCAGGCAGCACTTTGGCTCTAGGTGACCACTGTGTGATTGCAGCACATTGCATGAAACCGCACACCTGTAGAGAGGTTGAAACTACAGCTCACACCACCTTCGCCCTAGATTCAGACCCTTTCACTCGACATTCCCAGTGGATAGGGGATGCGCTAAGGGACCTATACCCTGTAACCAGGGGGCGCACTATCCCTAAATTTGAATGGAATCAAAACACCAATCCAAGAGAATACTTGGATCAATGCAAATCCACGTGGCAAACACAAACAGGAACCAATCCAGCCAATGAGGGCTCACAGAGGGATTGGTTCAGAGACGCTGTGCTGAGAGGCTTACCCACACAGGTTAAAACCAACATGGAAGATAATCCTGATTTGCCAGGGGCTGATAGTGGAACGTGGGATCGCCATTTAATTCACCATTTATCTAAAATAAGAGAGGAAAATAAGAAAGGTGAGGAAGAACTTAAAACATTACAAACTCAGTTACTAAAAATGCAGTTAGCTGAAGCAAAACAAAAAGCAGGGGAAAAGAAGAAGGAAGGTAAAACCCCTAAAATAATGTATGAAGGTGCTGTGTCCCAACCACCACAAGCTCCTCCATTTCCTGGCCACCAGGACACGTTTGCACAGGGGCCTATGACCTCTGGTCCTCATCAGACACATGCTGGTCGTTTCAGGGGACGAGGTGGGCCCAGGGGAAGGGGATTCCAGCGAGGGCCGCCACGGAGGTGGGGGAATGCTGATGTGTGCTACTACTGTGAAGAGCCAGGCCACTGGTCTCGTGAATGTCCATACAAGAACCCTCAAGGAGAGAATGGATGGTATGATCCACTTGCAAGACCAGCAGGTCGCCCCCGCAGAGGGTGAGGTGGTCCGCCACGTGGAGGCCAACAGCAGCAGCCTTCACTCCAATTGCCAGCCTGGGATGAGCCCAGTCTCTGGCCAGACCACCACTGAAGGTCCCCACAGAACCCCCCGGACAGAGGGATTGAGGACCCCTTACTGTCCGTGACGGTGGATGGACAAAGTCTTCCTTTTCTATTGGACACTGGGGCTACATGCTCAACCATCAAACAAGCCCCTCCCAACACTCTCTCCACAAGGACTACCACTGTCATGGGGTTTTCTGGGGCTAAACAGGTCCTACCTTACACCAAGCCCCTAAGAACTGAAATAGGAGGGCAAACGTTGAACCACAGTTACCTAGTGTCTGCAGACACACCAGTAAATGGGCAGAGACATGTTGATCAAAATGGGCGCAACCATTCTGTGTTGTTCAAACGGACTGCAGGTGCACCTTCCTAATGGCACCCAACTTTCATGTGGCAGCAACACACACCTTTCACATGGACAGTATTTAATCCAGCCCTTACCTGATCCTATGGCTGACATTTACTGGGTCTTGCTACACCCAGAAACCACAGCGTGCAGAGGTGTTCTCTCTTCCTTCCTTCGGTGGAAATCCTGGATCTCCACTCTGGCACCCTATATTCCTCCCCCTGACCCGCCGCATGTCACCCTGTTTTATGACAGAAATAACTGTGAATGCTACCAGGAAAGCTTTGATTTATGTAGCTCCAGAAGGCGTGGTCGCCTTTGTTGTACAGTTATCCAAAGAAAAGGAAGGGTGGATGGAAATGTGGGCTGATGTCGTTCCGCACGTTTCTTTAGCCCTCCATCCAGGACATGAAGCACGTGGGTTAGGGGGGGTGTTAAAACGCTCCCTCTCCCTACAGGATTGGCACCTCTCTTCCACTCCTAACCTCTCCTATTCACCTTCAGGGAACACTTATCGCATTCTTAATCATTCCACAGATGTAGGCACCCTGGAACATGTACAGTTAGACAGACAACATGGTAGAGAAAAATCAGATCACCCACTGGCAGCTGCAGTTGTACAGAGCATGCCCTCCACACTGAGCAGAAGGTCCCACGGACATGGGCCTCATACACTGTACTCCCATTACTTTTCAGCTTACTTCTGATCAACCAATCTGGAGGTCCCAATACCCTCATAAACCCGCTGCTGAACTGGGCATTAAGGACACAATTGAGGGTCTGTGGAATGCCGGTGTATTAGAGTCGGCTGACTCTTCCCCGTGGAATACACCTATTTTACCAGTTGAGAAAAAAGGAACAGGGAAATGGAGAATGGCACACGATTTGAGGGCAGTTAATGCAGCACTGTCTCTGTTCCTTATGTTGCTCTCACTAATCTTAATCCTGAACATGCATGGTTTACATGCATTGACCTGGCCAATGCTTTCTTTTGCCTGCCTTTAGCTGAAGAATGCAGGGACATTTTTGCTTTCACCTATAGATCACATAGGTACCGATACACTCGTTTGCCACAGGGTTTTGCTCTCTCCCCAGGAATCTTTAACCAAGTTCTTAAAAGACTCCTTACAGGACTGCCCACTCCCACCACATACTACACTCATCCAGTATGTTGATGACATTCTCTTGGCCACACCCAGTGTCACTGAGTGTTTGGAGGCTACTGCTGTAGTTCTTTCACATCTGGCCAAGACAGGCTACAAAGTCAGTAAGGCCAAACTTCAAATCTGCAGAAGGCAGGTGGACTTCTTGGGCAGGCTGTTCTCCCAGCCAGGGACCGGTATGTCCCCTGCGCATCAATCTGCAGTATTTTCTCATCCAAAACCACTCTTTGTGAAAGACATGTTGTCATTTCTGGGCCTTACAGGATACAGTAGATCATTTGTCCCCGGCTACACTGATCTCACAGCTCCCCTTAGAGACCTAGTGAAAAAACAGGGCATGAGAAATCTCACTGCCCCCTTGGAATGGACCACAGAAGCTGAGGAAGCTTTTATCACTCTCAAAACAAACTTATCTCAAGCTGCGCACTTGGCACACCCTGACTACACGCTGCCATTCTATTTGGATGTTTCTGTAACAGCACGCACAGCAAATGGGGTGCTGTTCCAGAAAAAAGGGGGTACTAAAACTGTCCTTATGTACATAAGTGTTATGTTGGACAACATGGAACAAAGACATCATGAATGTACCAGACATGCAGCAGGGATGGCTAAAAAAATCCAGAAAACAGCCCATGTAGTTATGGGACACTCCCTCCGCATTCTCACATCACATGGAGTAGTGGCTTTTGTGAACTCAAAGACATTCACACTATCATCACTGAGACAACAGAGACTGAGCAGGGTGCTGGAAGCTCCTAACATCACATACACACATGAGGGCATAAATATGGCAGACAGAATGACGTCAGGAGAACCACACGTCTGTGCAGAAAAAGTGGAGTTTAATGAAAAGATTAGACCAGACCTACAAAGCACATCTCTGACAGATGCTAGAAACCTGTATACAGATGGTTGCTGTTTCAGACATGACACACAAGGACTTAAAGCATCGTATGCAGTGGTGGAGGACTCAGGGTCAGACTTTGTAACAGTGAAAGCGGAAAAGCTGACAGACACACAATCAGCACAGAGAGCAAAAGTTATGGCAGTGATAGCGGCCCTAGAATTAGGAGAAGGACAAAAAATAAACATTTACACAGACTCAGCATATGCCACAGGTGCAGTGCATGTTGAACTAAAGCAATGGTTGAGAACAGGGTTTAGGACAGCAGGACAGAAACCCATTAAGCATGAACAGGAAATAAGAAGGTTGGCTGAAGCATTGCTATTACCACAGGAGGTGGCAGTTATCAAGTGCAAAGGACATGACAGCAGCAATACCAGAGTAGCACTGGGAAATCTGGCGGCAGATAAAGCAGCGAAGCAGTGTGCTGGGTATCAACCAAAAAATATATTGTTGTGTTCAGAGGGAGGGTGGGCACCAGATCCCACTCTGGAGGAAGTAGTGAAACTACAAAAGGGGGCCTCACCAGAAGAAAAGTCGATGTGGAAGGCGAGAGGAGGCAGTGAGGACCAAAATGGACTTTGGAGGAGTCCAGGCGGACATCCAATCCTGCCACCGGGGCTCACTACAGCAGCCCTGGAGGAAGCCCATGGCATGGGGTATGTAGGGACCACACAAATGATAAAAAATCTCGAACACTGGTGGCATCCTTATTTAAAACCAATGGCAGTGCATTGGATAAACTCATGTGAAATATGCAGACAGTTCAATGCCAAACCTACCTTGAAGCCAGCGCCAGGGAAATTCCCAGTGGATCCTATTGCAGGGAAAGAAATCATCATTGACTATACAGATATGACTGAGAGAGTGAATGGGTTCAGATACCTGCTAGTGTGCGTGGATGCTTTCACAGGTTGGCCAGAAGCCTGGGCCACAAAGAAAGAAGACAGCAAGTCTGTGGTAAAGTGTTTAATAAATCATTACATTCCCAGACATGGTTTTCCAGCCAAAATAAGATCAGACAATGGCACCCACTTCAAAAACGAGGAGCTCAGAGAAGTGGAGAAATTTTTGGGACTTAAACATTCCTTTGGGACAGTGTACCATCCACAGTCCCAGGGAAAGGTGGTAAGAATGAATCAGACCCTCAAAACCAAATTGGCTAAAATCAGTGCACAGACCAAAATGAATTGGGTCACAGCCTTGCCATTAGCCTTGATGTCTGTAAGAAGCTCCGTGAATCAGAGGCATGGTCTGACTCCACATGAACTGCACACAGGGAGACCATTTCCAGGTCCCCAAACCAGGCTACCTTTTCTAAATGAATGTGAACAGTCTATGTCTCACCGTGATTATTACAGATCTCTCCACAGTCTTGTTGCAGCGTTCTCTAAACAGGTCCCAGCAGAACCAGAGACCAGAAACTGCAACATCACCTCGGAAGCTCAGTGGGTCCTGCTGAAGGTGATCAAAAGGAAGTGGTCAGAACCCAGGTGGACCGGTCCATTCCAGTTAACAGAAAGAACCTCACATGCGGTGAGAGTCAAGGGTAAAGGCGACACCTGGTACCACTAGAGTCAGTGTACAGCGACAGACGCTCCACAGAGATCCCTCGCTGAGGTCCAGGAAAACCTAAGAGAAAACACCGGGAAGGAAAATCAAATTTCTCACCCCACTGAAGGGGCAGAATAATCCCCAGAGGTGAGAACGCAAGGCTCCAGGTCAGTCTACACCTGGGAGCTGAAGAGGAGAAAGAACATCAGGAGAAGAGGCAGTGATTGAGTTTCCCTCTCACTGAAAGTGGTAGAGTTTTCCTTCCCACTTGTAAAATACTGAATAATAAAAAAAACTGAAATAAAACTTTTGTATCTCTATTAATTTATTTTTTTTACAGGTATCAAAGATTATATTACTCACAAGTATTACCAGGAATAATCATGGGGAGCCAAAGGGTATGTTGGGAGTATGATTATTGATTGAATAATCTTGATCAATAATTATAATTACAAATCATAATCTGACAAAATCAATTTCTTAACCATAAATCCTCATTTACGAATCGAGACCAGAGAGGTTTCTGGTGTTGTAATTGTGGCTCAATGCCTCTGACAATTACAACCGTTAAATACTCCGTAATAGTTAATAACTATTGCCGGAGATGTCACTGTTTAATCGACCGTTTCTGCCGAAACGTGTGGAACTTGAACCTTATTTTGACTGACACATCACTTTTTGCACACAATGAAACACCAAACGCTCTCTCTTTATCTATGTGAATATTTATTAATTTTCACCTACTCAACATGCAAAATTCTACACACACAGGGGTAAACACATCTAAATAAGCAAAATCAACAAACGGTAGTGGGTATGTATTGAGTCAACCAGCAGTTTATGGCACAACAGATGAAGGGAGAGGATATGAAAGGGGGGTGTGGTGATGACTGGTGGGGGGTTGGAGTGCAGCTTAGAGTGTCTTTTATGATCTTCTGATCATAAAACTTCCCCCTTTACTCCTGAACACAAAGGATTGATAACTTTTGGCGGCAAGCTAGCACAGTGAGATTGAAGACAAAGGTAAAATGGAGAATTTTACCATGAGGTCGTTTTAACAGTCCAGTTTTCCAACGCACCCGCGTTCAGATAGTAAACACAGACAGCTCTGGGGAACACGGCGGATCCCGATATTACATAACACATCAAAATTTCAACAAGCAAGGTTACATGCACATATTATTCAGAACACATGAGATCCTAACCAGCAATTCTGATCGCTTCTACAACCTCTGACCCTGCCCAGGCCTTCTAATAAAGAAATTAAAAAAATAAATGGGTTTTACTTGTGTCGTCTTCTTCCTGAGCGAGGGAATTCGAGCGAGGAAACGTGGGGTTGAGTTAATTGTGCGTCCACAATTAACTTCAGGGGAACGGTCAGTCTTTGTCCTTCGGTCTTCTTGACAAAAAGGAAAAATATGATCTGACCATCAAAGTCGACTTGAAAATGAAACACGGTAGCGGTTCGTCTCTCCGAAGCTCCGTGTCTCCAGTTACGTGTTAACTCACGTCTTCGATCGGCAAAAGTGAAACCTCTGGCCTTCTTAGTCCAGAGACTTCAGTTATAAATAGTTCGTTGTCCAACGAGAGAGAATGAATGAAACTCTTCATAGAGTTCTTCTCTTAAAGTGACGCGCTTCGATTACCAGATCTGGTTTCCAGCAGAAGGCGTCTTTTCAAACATGAGCACCTCCTATATAGCATCTTGTGACGTCAGACTGGGGACGCCCAGTCATATCAGTCGCAATGCTCGATGGGATATGTAGGAGCGGGCTGTCCTGGGTACAGAATGGCCGATGCCATTGGAGGGGCACAGTGACGTCCAACAACGTGCAGATAATCCAATACTCAGCAAACAAGTGGTCCAACATTCCCCCCTAGGTTCAAAGGGTGAGATGAATCGCAGTCTTTGAAGCTACTGGGACCATTCTGTCCTTTGCTGAGCAATCAGTGATCCGTGGCGAAGCAGAACAAAACAAAATTGTCTCTGTGCTACTCAAAACCTACGACTGGGCAGGGTCAGGTTAGCCTGGGCAGGACTAACTCTGACTAAAGTCATCCCTTTCTACATTGTTCAATGAGACAAATACAGGACAATACATTCATATCATCATTACATTCTTTGGTCATCAGCTTTGGTAATCCTGAGACAAAATGAAACAATAACAGATATCGTACATATATATGTATATATAAAAATAAAAGGAACAAAACAAAATCATGGTTCATAGCTTATTCATCCAACTTCTATTAGGCACTGGACCCTGGCTGTGTCGTTGGCAAAGGCGTTGCTATGAATGGTGGGGGAATGAATGTGAGGGAATCAATCCTGACCTGTAAACGCTTAACCTGCTGGTATGCGGTGTGTAATCTAAAACGAATGGTTAAAACAGGTTTAGGCTTAAACCATTGGCTCTTCCGGATGATGATGGGTTTTAATAGGACTCCTGTCTCTAAACTATCTAGATGTGGAAAGAGGGAGAAAAGAATAAACGAATTGCAGTATTTAGGCTATAAGCCAGGTGTGTTTGTGGAGGTTGCAAGGTGTCTGTCGTGGTGGACTTAGGATTTCTCTACTAAGTTCAGCAGAACTAGGTCAATGGGTATCTGTGCCTCGGTGGGACTGTCTACAGATGAACCAACCTCCTTTAACACGATTTTGCATGAAATCTCGGGCAGCATGGGTGTGTCCATTACATCATTCTTAAACACGTTTGTGAGGTCTGCTGTGCAAACAGTGTTATGGAAAATTATCGTGTCAACTTACAGTCTAAGACTGTGTCCTAGAAGGTAGTTATATGTTTAACTGTTTCTGTTGAAGAAAGTTGTTAGTGATTAGTGCATGTTAGTGTGAGTTAATGAAACATGCACCTATTTAACTAGTCCTACGCACTGGTCTCTCCTTTCCCGGACATTGAGACAAGCTCTGTTCTTGGGGAGGAGAGTTCGATGTAGGACTTCATCTGGTTCAGCCAAAGAGCAGCAGCTGGGATGATGGTGTCAACCTTTTCTGACAAGCATCCAACCCACTTGATGAAGCTGCATGTCGCAGTTAGGAGGAATTTGTTACCTCCTGTTAATTTTGGAGCTGGTTCGACCCAGTTGGTCTGAAGGTGGAACCAAGGTAATGTAAACCCCTTCGCTGAAGCGGAGGTTTACTGGTTGGCTGGGATGGCTGAAACTGGCGGCAGGTTAAACATCCTTTGATGTAGACCTGGGTGTCGTGAGACCTTGGAGGCCAGTGCGCCATCTGCTGGAGGGTGTGGAGTGTGGCTTTGTAGCTCCTATGGCACCCTACAGGAGAGTAATGGGCGTCGGATAACGTGACCCCCCTTTGGTCTGTTGGAACAATGTCCACAGCATGGGAGAGCTGTTTGATGCCAATCTGCACACTGGCTGTCTTGAGGAGAGGGCGGAGCCCGTCTACTAAAAGGAGTGTGTGGCTGTGTGGTGCCTCAGTTACAAAGGGGTCTTTTTGGCACAAACGGTCATACAGCTCTCTAATGGTTGATGGATGTCCCAGCCAGAATGCTAGTAGCACTTCTGGTATGAACATGGTTTCCAGGTGTACACCTTCCACCACTTTGGGGTTGTAAGTGTCCACACCTGGGTTCTTTAAAGAGCCAAGCAATGCATGACCGCCTCTGGCAGGAGTTTCCTGGATGGCTGGGTGCAGCTGTGTCTCGGAGGTGCACATGACCGGCTCTGATGAGGGCCTGAGAGGTCCTTCGGGCTCCTCTAAGCTGGTGACCTGATTGGTCACAACGAATTGTTCGCTGCGTGCACCCCGTGGGTTTTGCACCTCCGCCTGGACCCAGAGTTGGTCCTGGTGGCCGTCAATGAGTGGGGCCAGCCTGTCCAGCAGGTCCTGGCCACCAAGACAAAGGTCATTGTTTAATGTGCACCTATAGATGGGGTGCACCAGAGCCGTGTCTTCGGGTGTAATGTCCAGCTCCACCCAATTAGTGATGCATGATCGGTTTTGGGTGCAGCTGGTGATACTTACACCACGAAATTCAGCCTGAAGTGGTTTAGTGAGGGAGAGCATGGCTCTACTCGCCTCCTCAAACGAGACCGAGAACCACAGGCTGATCTCTGATCCTGTTTTAAAATGGAACCTCAGTTTGACCTGTCCTCCTATACTAGTGAGATAGTGTAGGTAACCTATATGTTCATTATGGTTCAGTTTACCTAAGAACCTTGGAGCAATGATTTGTGGTGTTTCTCCTGGAGAAGTCCCAAGGGGTTCTTGGAGTTTCCCAGGTTTGTCTCCCCATCCGATCAGGTAGACTCTGATGGCTGTGGAGACTGGGTCCACGCCTAGTCATGCTGACGGGAAGTTTGGGTCTGGTTTAACTAGGTCAGCTTGCTGTTTCAAGGGTTGTGGGGGCATGGTGGCCTGAAGCACCGCTTCCGTCACCATCTTACGCAAGGCCTCCTCCATCTCTTTCCCCATAATCCCTTCTGCGTGTGGGTTCCACCCTCTTCCATCAGGTTTACCTTTAGGCTTCACGTGATGGTCAGGTCGTCTGTTCGACCGGAAGTGGTCCGGCAACTTTGACTGTGGTTGGTATTCAGTACCACCCCCCCAGTCCAGCTGACCAAACCTATGTTGTTCCCTGAACCTGTTCTTCGCATAGGTTCTGGTTGAAGGCCTTTCCTGACCTTCTAATGCATGGCTGGTTCTTTCAGTCTGGACCTGTAAAACCCTAGCCTCGCTCTCCGATCCCTTGGTCGGGCGAACACGTGTTTCCCACGCCATCTGAGCATATTTGCGGATCTCTTGCATGCTCATGGCCTTGGTCCTGCAATACATAGTAACCTCGTATCGCACACTTTCATGAAGGTTGTGGAGGAACAGGGATTTAAAAGCATGTTCCTCCTCAATGCCTGGCGCATTGCGTCCTTGGAAGTAAACGGCTCTCAAGCGCCGGTAATACTCCCTGGGTGCTTCGCTTTTCTTTTGCTGGATCGTGAAAGCACCAAGTGTGGCTGAGGCCCGGTCCGTGTACACAGAATATTCCTCCCTTAAAGCTTCGCAAAGGGTTGAATAACGGTCTCGGACTGCGGGTGTCAGGCTCTCCATGAAAACATGGACGCTCCTGGACGTTGTCTTCCAGATGAGCTTCAGTTTCTCCCGTGCTGATGGGCAGTACAAATCTAGAAGACAGCGTTCCACTTCCCTGAGGTAATCATCAATGTTTGATTCTGCCTTATTAGGGTCGAAACGCTCTATGTCTTTAGCAAGGGACTCAAGCTGGCCGGTGCGCAATCCACTTTCAGGGATTGGTCCCGGCCCATCTGAGTCATCATCGGAGAGTTCACTCCGGTTGCACTCAGAGGGTATCGGTGCATCACGCCTCATCCTCAGAGGAGGCAGTGGAGGCTGCTCCCGGTATAACTGTGGGCCCTGTGCTTCCCGGACTCGGGTCCTGGGCAGCGGTTGAGGGCGGTAGGAGCTACCTGAATGCCAGGGGCGGCACTCCTGTCGCCGTGGCGGAGGTGAGGGATCGTAGAGGACCGTACTGCGAGTCACGTTTGACGGCTGCTCGCATCTGAACCGTGAACTATTTACACCTGCTGGGTCCCCAGCTAGGTACCGTTCATGGCTGCTGATTGCAGTGGGGCGGGGCACCGCACCACTGAACCTATTCTGATTACTTACCCCCGTTCTTACCTCGGTGGATGTCTGGGGAACCCCATGAGCCTGGAAAGGTAATCTCTGGAGAGCAGCTTCTACATCCTCCAGATCTGACCTGCAGGTTCTCTCAGGGTTTCGCAGGTGTGGCTCACCTCCAAAGGTTTCAACCTGTGAGGTGGGTTTCGGTTCGTACCCCCATTCTTCCAGGGGGGGCGGGGTGGCATGGCTACCCTCTATTGCTTCCAATCTATTTCCCACTTCTGTTATTTCCCCTCGAAGGACATCCACCGTCTGCAACGTATCATTCAGCTCGAACTGCAGTTTAACGCGCTGGTCAACTTCCAACATTAACCTTCGCTGATACAACAGAGTGAGCTGTCCTAACACATCTGAGACCCGTCTGTCCTTCGGTGGGTTTTTAATGACTTAGAGCAACTCCTGAATCCTGGCTTCACATTGCTCAATGCCATAATCATTGAGGCCTTTACGCTCCTCGGGGGACAACAGAATCAATGACCCAATCACCTCTTGTGCCTGCATTCCTATGGGATCCTCCACCATACACACATCTCCAGCTGCAGTCTGGAATGTTCCCTCCATCTTTGGCCCAAAATGCACAATGCACGCACACAAACTGTTTATTTATGAACCACCACTAAAGAAATTAGCAGCAATTCAACAGGCTAAGCTATTCAGTGATTAACGATTGCTAAATTAATTAGCTGCACACAAACAGGCTAAGCTGTTCAGTGATTAAGGATTGCTAAACTTAATTAGCTGCACACAACAGGCTAAGCTGTTCAGTGATTAGGGATTGCTAAACTTAATTAGCTGCACACAACAGGCTAAGCTGTTCAGTGATTAAGGATTGCTAAACTTAATTAGCTGCACACAACAGGCTAAGCTATTCAGCTAGCTGTCTGATTCATACCTGTCTCTTCCAGGTGTATGGGTTTGCTTAAAATGGGCACACAGGTTTGACCGTTCAAACTGTGGCTTACCCAAGTCTATGCTTTAATGGGGTTAATCAAGCAAACATGCAAAGAAAAAAAAAAAAAGGGAAAAAGGGAAAGATTTTTTTTTAAATAACCCAGAAACCAAGTTCAAAATAAAATTTTAAAAATGGGAAAACGAAACTAAACATTCAATGCTGTTCTTAGCTTCACATAAATGTTAGTGTTCTATAATATGAATCACCTACCTTCCTGTTAGACAACTAAGTTAGTTTTATGAGTCAGGTCAAAACATGCTTCACACACTAAAACCCAGCAAAAATGCTTAAATTTTTTCAAAAGTGGTAATGAATGATCTATAACTTCAACTATCAACTTTAAGTTATGCCCTTTTGATCATAGGTGATGGAATTATCTGCCTGTGTTAATGAATTGAGTGATTTAAAAAAAAAAATATCAACGTAGGAAATGCAATTCGCACTAGTGACCACCAGATGGTACTGAGTGCAGGTCTGCGGTTTGGGAAATCCAGCTGCAATCTGTAATCTATTAAATGGCCACCAGATGTAGGTGTTGTTCTCTAACTGACTGGGAGAATGTTGGTCACAACTGTAATTACGCCCAGCGGACACTGGGGCAGGTCTGCTGCTTATCAGCGCAGGTTTTTACAGCTGCAGCAGCAGGCTGGCGACTGGAAATTAACTTTAACTTTCCACAAGTTAAACCAACTTTCACCTTGCATCCACAACAAACACCTCTGAAAGCTAATGCTATCCTTTGCAGTAGAACTGAGCACAACCTAATCAAAATCCCCTAATTCACAAACATTCTGTGCGAAACTCAAGCCGCCCAATAAACGTCTTGTTAACAGAGATCACAACTGTTCATTCTGTGCAACAGTGATTTGATGTCTGTCTTTTTAAGGCCCACCCAGGGAGTATGATTATTGATTGAATAATCTTGATCAATAATTATAATTACAAATCATAATCTGACAAAATCAATTTCTTAACCATAAATCCTCATTTACGAATCGAGACCAGAGAGGTTTCTGTTGTTGTAATTGTGGCTCAACGCCTCTGACAATTACAACCGTTAAATACTCTAATAGTTAATAACTATTGCCGGAGATGTCACTGTTTAATCGACCGTTTCTGCCGAAATGTGTGGAACTTGAACCTTATTTTGACTGACACATCACTTTTTGCACACAATGAAACACCAAACGCTCTCTCTTTATCTATGTGAATATTTATTAATTTTCACCTACTCAACATGCAAAATTCTACACACACAGGGGTAAACACATCTAAATAAGCAAAATCAACAAACGGTAGTGGGTATGTATTGAGTCAACCAGCAGTTTATGGCACAACAGATGAAGGGAGAGGATATGAAAGGGGGGTGTGGTGATGACTGGTGGGGGGTTGGAGTGCAGCTGAGAGTGTCTTTTAAGATCTTCTGATCATAAAACTTCCCCCTTTACTCCTGAACACAAAGGATTGATAACTTTTGGCGGCAAGCTAGCACAGTGAGATTGAAGACAAAGGTAAAATGGAGAATTTTACCATGAGGTCGTTTTAACAGTCCAGTTTTGCAACGCACCCGCTTTCAGATAGTAAACACAGACAGCTCTGGGGAACACGGCGGATCCCGATATTACATAACACATCAAAATTTCAACAAGCACGGTTACATGCACATATTATTCAGAACACATGAGATCCTAACCAGCGATTCTGATCGCTTCTACAACCTCTGACCCTGCCCAGGCCTTCTAATAAAGAAATACAAAAAAGAAATGGGTTTTACTTGTGTCGTCTTCTTCCTGAGCGAGGGAATTCGAGCGAGGAAACGTGGGGTTGAGTTAATTGTGCGTCCACAATTAACTTCAGGGGAACGGTCAGTCTTTGTCCTTCGGTCTTCTTGACAAAAAGGAAAAATATGACCTGACCATCAAAGTCGACTTGAAAATGAAACACAGTAGCGGTTCGTCTCTCCGAAGCTCTGTGTCTCCAGTTACGTGTTAACTCACGTCTTCGATCGGCAAAAGTGAAACCTCTGGCCTTCTTAGTCCAGAGACTTCAGTTATGAATAGTTCGTTGTCCAACGAGAGAGAATGAATGAAACTCTTCATAGAGTTCTTCTCTTAAAGTGACGCGCTTTGATTACAAGATCTGGTTTCCAGCAGAAGGCGTCTTTTCAAACATGAGCGCCTCCTATATAGCATCCTGTGACGTCAGACTGGGGACGCCCAGTCATATCAGTCGCAATGCTTGATGGGATATGTAGGAGCGGGCTGTCCTGGGTACAGAATGGCCGATGCCATTGGAGGGGCACAGTGATGTCCAACAACGTGCAGATAATCCAATACTCAGCAAACAAGTGGTCCAACAGGTAGGACCAAAACCCTCTAAGGGTTGGGTCATGGGATGTTTGTGTGCCATGTATCCGATCTCTGGTTGTAAGATTTATCACCTGCACTATTGAAGGGAAGGCTTCTCAGCATCCCACCATGATGCCACTGTTAGAGGTAGACGGTGATGATGAGGAGCAGGAAGGCATGCTGAAGATTTAAAGTTGCTTACAATATAATCTGCGGGCATTTTAGGGTGAAGTCTTAATTGAGACTTCAAAAGGGGGAAATGTTGGAAAATATTTAAAATACTTAATAGGGTCTGCATTGCTATGCTCAAGTTAGGTTTAATAATGTGTGAAATAAAATGTATTGTGTAACTTAGTGGCTTGCTCAAAACAGGCCGCTGTGTATGTGTGTGTCTGACTTGGCTTGGTCTGCCCGGCACCAGTGAAGATATTTCTGTACATGTCTGAAAATAACAGCCAAAAGTAGAATAACAGGATTGTTGTGAAGGTTGAACAGACAGCTGAATGCCAGGTGTAAGAGTTCAACTGACACTCAGCTAAAAATATGTGTTTTTTCTTTGTAATTGTACACGCCTTGCTTTTGAATAAAAACCCTGTTCTGGGGAGGAAAAGTCAGAAGTGTTTCTGGTGACTCAGCTGGAACACCTCTCCCCGGCCGGGCAGAAGAGACTGTGCAGACTCTGTGCTTCCGTTTATTATTTAGTTTTACTAAAACAGTATAGCATATGACTTAGTTTTTCCAAAACAAACGAGCACGCAGGAGTTTCTGGGAACAACTCCAGAAGACACAATACTTTTCATGAAATTCTTATAACTCAGCACTTTTAAAATCTTTCAGTGTATGTCAGGCGCAGCTATTTCTTTTCCTTCTCGCGCTCCTTCATTCAAGCCGATCGCTCACTCACTATCTTGTCAGTTATAGTCAGGCCTCCATGCCTTGTCAGGATGACATCATTTCCCCTCCACGCCTTGTCAGGCTCGTCCAGTCTCATCTCTGCTCGCCTTGTCCTGTAGGTTCTCATCCTCTTACCTAGTAGGCTTTCATTATTTTTCCTTCTACTCCGTGTCAGGCTCGCACCCTCTATACTTAGTCAGGTTCATCTCATATCCCGTCCACGCCTTGCCAGGCTTGACAGGTCTCAATCTCTGTTCCTCTCGTCAGGCTCAGCTGATTCCACATCCTTCACGCCAATCAGGTTGTACCATTCCCTCTCCAAGTTCAGTCAGCTTCGTCCTTTCTTCTCCACGCATTAGGCTCTGCTTAGCTCTTACACTCATCTTCTTGTTATGTTTCCTTTTCCCTCGTCCCTTAGCCAGTTTCTCATCCTTCCTCTTCTACGCCTGTCAGTATCACTTCATCCACTCTTCTCGCCTCCCTTCTTCCCCTTCATTTGTATATTTTCAGCTCAGTCTTGCTCTGCTTTTTTTTTTTTTGGGATGGAAAACAGATCTAATCTTAATCGTGTGATGTTCAAGCCTTTTACAGGCTTCTCAGGTTAGGTAAATTTACTTCCCCCATCAATTTCTTAGTTCCTTCTAGAAATTTAGCCTTCTCAGACCTCAAGTTCTATCCTGATCATTTCAAACTCAACCTTATACCAAAGGCAAAAGCCCATGTTTCAATCCCTATTGTTCGCCTCGATGGCCCGTTCTGCCCATCTCAAGCATGCTTAAATCCACTCTTAAAACATTACAAACTTGGCTCGCCAAGCATGCCCTTCTTTCTCACTCTAGAAGGAGCCCCATGTCTGCCTCCTGGTTCTTTAAGTTTTGAGGCATCTTTAGACTAGTACAACCCGCCTCCTAGTCAGGTTTCAAGTCACTTACTTAGAATTGGAGCGGCTATACAGCAGGACACAAGCGTTTATTCTGCTTCCCTCCATCAACTCGGCTGTTGGTCTTCTTCAGCCTCGGTCTCCAGACTTCCACTCCGTGCTAGCTGTTCAACAATCTCCCAGCTCTTAGGTAGGAGCTTCCTGCACTAACTGGTGGTGGTTGGCCTTTCAGGTCTGTCTCTTCTCTCTTATCAGTTTGCTGATTTAACCTTTTTAATCCTCCTAGATCCTCATCCCCCGACATCCTTTAGCTGCAAATTCGTTCTATCTTCACGCCTATTCTTCTCAGTCTCCGTCTCATTTTTCTACTCTACAGGCATCATCGCTAATTATTTTCTCTTTTAGATCTTCATTCCCATCTACGCCTTGTCAGGCACAGCCCCATCTACGCCTTGTCAGGCACACTAACTTAACCCTTTTAAACCTCAATAACTTCCCTTCCTTTCTCATTTCCGGCCTCGGCCCCAGCCTCGGCCCCTTTTTTTCTTTTTTCTTTTTTTTGTGTGGGGGGGGGGGGAGACCTAAATCTAACCCTAAGATGTTCATTCAAGCCCATGTCATTCTCAGCATTCATGTCTTCCACTGGGGTCTGAGCGCCAAAGAAATAAACATTCACTAATAAACTTTAATAATTGCATCCCTGTCTTCTCTTGTGAGTTTACAGGTTGAAATAGCCTCTAAACAGAGTCTCAGGGCAACAATTGCTGCATTTGTCTGTGTCTTCTGTCTGGTGCAATTACCATAATTCATCTGTTAAAAGATATCCATTCAGTAATGTTGGTCAATCTTAATATAATGTCACATGGATTTCTGATCTTCTTTTCATTAACATTTATCTTATTCACATTGATGCTTTGACAGTAGTATTCACAGGTTAACACAGGGACTGGGTCAGTGCCACAATACCACAATGCATTGTGGTATTGTGGCGCCAGCTTGGCAAAGAACCTGGTGTTGGCAGATTGTCATCTGGCCAGGACAATAGAGTGAGGTAGCCCAAATACCCATACAACCCACAGTAGTTCTGTCTCACATTCACAGCCAGCTGATTAGCATAGACGCTTTGATATGAAGAAAAACACACTCTGTCATACCTCAGTCCCAGTCACTCAGCTGTCTGCTTTAACCCATTCCAAATTATTTTTATTTCCCACGATGGAGAGACCTATGGGATTCAAAATGGCACAGACAAAAAAGTATTGTGGAGGTATTTGTTATTTATGGTTCAGGTATTTGTTTTTCTCAGGTATAGGTCACACCGTGCTACTTTAATTCTGAAAAATGTATAATATAATTTTATGAAGTCTTTATTATTCAAATAGTATCATGAATGCAGTGAATATTTTAGTTTATGTTTAGATTTTGCTCATAAAAGGCCAAAAGTTCCAAGAGGTCATAAAATGTTTCTTCACTTCACCAAGTAATATGGGTTTTCACTCAGCACTGCCGTTCATGAAATGCATACTGCATGTGCTAATGAAAATTGAAACAGTTCTTTTCATAATTTTAGTTTTTTATGAGCTTGTTGCAATTGCATAAATATTCTGTCACATACAGTATTAATAAAAACATGACAAGGAGCCACATCTTATATTCTCAGTGTGATGTAAAGGAAACCAAGAGAATGCTGGAGCATATAAAATCTGAACAACAACCCGGCTTGTGCATGCTGTAGACAGGCACTCTTGTATCCACGTACTCACATTTATAAGCAGTAAAAGCAAATTTGCAGCAAAACGTCTTGGGATGCTCTGATCTGACCCAGATATGTGATTTTAAATATCTGCCAATATGTTTTCTAATGCAGAACACTTTTACTTGTTCAGGGTTGTTTTTATCCTATTATGGAATACATAATATAGAAAGAGAGAGTAAGAGAAGTTGCATCAAGCAATTGAAAAAAGCAGCAGTTAGCTTTTTTTTTAAAATCAAAACAAAGTGAAAATATTTTTAAGATGACATGTTTTAAACTGTTTTTAAATTTTCTAATGGCAAATTTAGCTGTTAGCCAACTCTAACAGAAGCTTCTTTGTGTATTTTCCAGATTTTAAATATTCCTACCTCATCTGCGAGGCTGCAGCTGATATTTCTAAATAATAACTGCTATGATCGATACATTTTAAGAACGAAACAAAGCAACATTCTTTATCCCAGTGATTTTTTTTTATTCTGCTACTGAAGCTCCTTGCTGCTCTGCAGAGCTTATGACTCTCACAATCCAACATGACTTCCACCACTCAAAATGTTTGCAAAAAATATATAAAAAATGTATTAAATGTCATTTATGTTTTTTAACACTGAAATATCACTGACGCACCAGTGCTGTCAAATGACAGCAACATTCTGTAATATTACGCTGTATGTCAGGGATCTGTTTTGTGGTTCTGGTTTTGTGTTTTCTCCTGCTCTCTGGAGCTGCAGGTTTTCCTGAGGGCAAGGCGGAGTATTCATGCACCCAGTCTGAGCTCATCAGCAGGAGCATAAAAGGAGCCGGTAACTGATCAGCCGATGTCTGCGTGTCATCCTTTGTGGTACCTTTAACTTCCATGTTTGTCTAGTGTCTGTGTTTCTAAGTCTCCAGCTAATTCCTTGCTATTGCTTGTTTCTTCAATGTTACCTCCAAGCACCTGCCTCAACACTCATCTCAGGCGCCTCCTAGACTCACAGATTTTCTCCCTCTGCTGATCAGAACAACCAGCTGGTTTTCTCTTGGCTCAGCCTCGGACAAATCCTGTCTGCCCTCCAATGTAAGATCACCTGCTTAAGTTCATTGAAAACAGAACCACTTCAGACTCTCCTCCGATTCTAGACCGCTCACCCGAACCAGTCGGCTTCAACTCCTTGAATTATTCTCTACTTCTTTAAACTATTCGCTCTGCTCATCTGATCTCTCCTCACAGTGACCAACTCTCTGAAACCCAGAACCCAGTTTTAAGAAATTGTTAACCTTGTTTAGGTCTCCTGGTGATTTCCTGCATGTGGGTCAGAAATATACCTAATAACATGTAAGTATATCTTGTAAGTGTGTAACAGTTTTCTAGCTAAAAACTTAAATGTCCAAAGTAAAATCAGTTAAAGTATGACTTGCATCAACACAGGACTATGGTGTTTGGACTGGTGGCTAGATTGGATCCTTAGATATCTGACCAGGAATATCAGTTCAATACTGGGTTCAATACTGATACTGGATCACATTGGGCTCATCACATCAACATTCTCCTACTGTGACACGTGTGTACTTGGGGGGAGGGGGGGGGGACTCCATTTCCAACTTGTTTACACATTTAACAGAAATAATTTAGCTTGTAAGCTAAAAAGAAAATGAACTATTTGACTAGATTTAAAAGTAAATATACTTTACAGTGTGTTGTGATTAATATGAATATATTATTTAATATTTAATAATACTTTAATATTTTATTAAATAATATTTCGGTCTGTCAAGGGTTGTCCTGTGAATACCAGCCCAATAAGGTAGTGGCATTAGGACAAAATTGAAATGGATGAGCCAAGCTCTTGCATTAATGAACAGCGGTGTGTATCTCTCCTTCCAGTTTTACTGGGGACCTGCATGGAAGAGGTCTGTTTGTTGGGACGCAGAGTTTTTATTCAAACAGTGCCGTCACGGGAAGTCCGCTGTTACTCCTTTCATGTTTCTGTTCCTGGCTGTGCTGGCAGTAAGTTAATGCGATTTATTTTGAAAGTTCCAGAAAAGTTTTTACTGGCCTTTAATGTTGTAACTCATGGCTGGGGTCCCAACAAGTGCAAAACTATTTTTTATGTTTGTGACTGAGTTGTCAGCTGAACTTACTATCATACCTAGACAAGTTTACTCACACTAAAAATGACAGCTTTTTATAATTTAAAGTGACAATCTGGCTAATCTGAATAAAAAACTTTCACTATCTGAGACATCAGGGTGTGTATTCGCAAAGAATCCTAAGACTAAAAGCAGCTCCTAGTGATGTAATTCTAAATCTTAGAATTTCTCGAATTCCACCCCTTTAATAGACGAGTAAAGAACACATAAACTTCTATAACAAACATACATATAATAGAGATAAGATAAACTTTATCATCCCCTAGGGCAGGAGTGGGGAACCTTTTCTCTCTCAGGGGTCATTTCAATTTTCAACAAGTCATCTAAGGGCCACACTCAAAATGTAAAGTCTAACTTAACAATTATAGATTCATAAAACCATAGTTTTAGTTTTTGCATATTTATTTGTGCAAACATTTTTACATCTCGGTTTTTTGTTTTCTTTTACATTTGTTTTCTTTCAAAGCACAAAATAGTGTTATAAATAATAAATGGAGGCATGTACAGGTGATTGCACAAATTACAATGATTTGTTTCAGTTTTACATCAACAAGAAGTAAATCTTTTTCTAATATAACAAATGAAATCCATAAAATAAGCAACATGGTGTTCTGTTTAACAATTGCTACATTAAACACACTCACCTAATGTGATGGTTGAAACTGCTTCTCTTTAGCAAGGCGTATGTTGTCTGCTGGAAGACACGTTGATGCCACTCACAGCTGATTTTTCCAGATTGAAGTCAGTTTTCAGCGGAAGTGACTTTTTGCCAGAGTCACAGCGGTATCTTTTCCCAAACAGAGATACAAACTTGAGATTATGTCTCCAAAGGGTTGGTAAATCCACAACACTGACACACAGTTTGTAGATGTCCAGCAAAGGAAGTTGTTGTATTTGGCTTTGAGCTCATTGTTGCTCTGAAGCTCAATGATCTCCAGTTCACAATGGAGACAAAGGTTTTCATTACACTGGTCATCTTCAGAGAATGAGCACATAGACTCTCTTGATGCAGGAGGCAGTTACACCACCAGGATCGAGACGGAGGCGGCTAAATTCATTTTTCATCAATGCAGTCGATCCCTTTTGCGAACCGACCATCGCTGGTGCTCCATCAGTGACAAGCCCAGTCAGCTTCTTAAATGGCAGATCGAATTTGTTCATGGCCTGGACAACTTGATGAAACAGATCGTCACCTTTGGTTGTTCCATGCATAGCTTCCAAAGACAGCAGCTCCTCCTTTGTATCAAAGTCTGCTGTGACCCCTCGCACATAAACAGCCAGCTGTGCAGTATTGTTGATGTCTGTTGTCACAGGCAAGAGAGAGACTGGAAATCTCTTGCAGTGTCCTTCAGCATTTTCTGAATATCATCTGCCATATCAGTGATTCTGTCTGCAACTGTTCTTTGGGACAAACTGATGCTTTCAAATATTTTTATTTTGTTAGGAACTAGCAGCTCTGCAGCAGCAACAGGGATACATTGCTTGACAAATTCTCCTTCTGCAGGAGGTTTCAGATTCTTCGCTATTAATTCACTCACAACTAAACTTGCTTTTATAATGTGTGTTTGTCGCCCTGTGGTCCTATAAGCACTGATTGTTGTGCATCCACGCTCCGACGAAGCGCAGTAACTTTATCAGTTCGCAGCTGCCCTCTCAGCTCCTCCAGTTTAACATACTTATTCTTTCAAAGTTGCTCCAGATTGGACTTTTTCTACACTTCCTGTACCTCCCCACAAACTAAACACACAGGTTTAATTTTCACTTTGAAACAATATTTGATCGTCCATTTGTCTTGAAAAATGCGACATTCAGCATCCACTTTTCTTTTTTCTGCCATTGCCATGATCGACACCTGACCAGTTAGGTTGTGTTCACTGATCCTGGCTTGGAAACATGCATTGTATACAGGTCCTTCTCAAAATATTAGCATATTGTGATAAAGTTCATTATTTTCCATAATGTAATGATGAAAATTTAACATTCATATATTTTAGATTCATTGCACACTAACTGAAATATTTCAGGTCTTTTATTGTCTTAATACGGATGATTTTGGCATACAGCTCATGAAAACCCAAAATTCCTATCTCACAAAATTAGCATATAATATTCAAATAATCATGTACAGTTATGCACTCAATACTTGGTCGGGAATCCTTTGGCAGAAATGACTGCTTCAATGCGGCGTGGCATGGAGGCAATCAGCCTGTGGCACTGCTGAGCCCAGGATGCTTTGATAGCGGCCTTTAGCTCATCCAGAGTGTTGGGTCTTGAGTCTCTCAACGTTCTCTTCACAATATCCCACAGATTCTCTATGGGGTTCAGGTCAGGAGAGTTGGCAGGCCAATTGAGCACAGTGATACCATGATCAGTAAACCATTTACCAGTGGTTTTGGCATTGTGAGCCGGTGTCAGGTCGTGCTGAAAAATGAAATCTTCATTTTCATTTCATGGAGAGCATGATTAACATAGTCTTATAGATTTGCTGTGGGGAACCCTATAAAATATTTCCTTACCCAGGTATTAATTGCATCCCTGGAACCAGCATGTAGTGCATTTTTTAACTGCTGTCGATAAGCTCCTTGCTCGTTTTCATTTTCTTGTAGACCACTATGTATTTTAAACACTTTTGTCAGTCTAATCCTATATTCTTTAAAAAGCTCTTCTTGTTGTAGTACAACTGCATTTCCTGGTTGTCTCTGTCAAGCCCCGTTACACACCCAGTCTCATTGTCTTCCGCTCTATGAAACATTAATTGTTTCCTATGATTTTCTTCCTTATCTTTCTCTTCCTCTTTACGCTTCTTTACTCCTTCCTCTTTCCTTTTAGCCACTTTTAACCAATAATCTACATCCTCATAACCTTCTTTTTCCATTTTTTGTGGGTCATGTTTTGTACTTTTAATTATTGCATCCTGTAGATTAGCTAATTTTGTAGAGTTTAATCGACCATCATAGTTGTATGTGGTTATCCATTTATCTAAATATTTTAATTTGTTTGGGTCCTGTGCTTCTATGAATTTCAAATCTTTGCATTGTAATTTGTCTTTTAGTTTATTTTTACTTGCCCTTTCTCCCATTTTTGAAAAATGTGGTCCAGTATATAAATACCTAAGGTATTCTAAATGTTGGATTATTCTGCTCAGTAGGGTGACAGGAAAATCTCCTTTTGTGATAATTCTCACTTCAACTCTTTCGAGTGGAGAATTCTTGCCTTTGCATACACAAAAGTTAGTGTTAGGTTTAAACCCCAACACTCATTACAACATCTGCACAAAGAAAGACACAGAGAAGTTAGTTTGTTTTAACTTGCAAGGAGAGTGTCCCGGAGACTGTCTCAGTTACAATCCTCCAAACACACTCTGAAGACAGTCTCCGCTCTTCATGCTTTTATTAGAAAAGGAACAACCTAGTTACATGAGGTTTCAACTGCTGAGGGAGTTTATCTTTATGTGAAAACAGACTGTTCTCACATCCTGTGCTCATGTTACAACATCATATTCCTCTATGCATATAAGGAGATAACAACCATTCTCAATCAGTAATATAAACAGCACATCTAGATAGTAAATAAGTAATGTAGAATGAAAACTGAATAATGTATGTACATCTATCTAACATTTCCCTCCTGTTTATTCAGTTTAGCATTATATCAATTTTAAACATCATTCAGTGACTACTTCTTTCTTCTTTTCAGATTTTCAGTCATGAAATCATTGCAATGCATAAAAAGTTACACTCAGAGGACCTCCCTAATAACCATCAGGGTCTGGATACAAGTCTGGAAAATGCAGAGACGTCTCTTCGTTGCTTGTCTCATCAGGGTCTTCATCTGAGTCCTCGTCTGGTCTTATAAGGGCATACATCTCTGAGAGCTGTTTTAACTGGTTGTATAGCAGAGGTGATTATTCGAGAACACAAGGCTCTTATACAAGGAATACAACAACATCCACATAAGGTGAGAATAGCTGCAAACACAGCAATAGACGTTAATATAGAAAACACTAGTTGTTTATATTTTCCAAACATTTCCCCAAAACCATCCCACATTGAGGTGTCAACTCCAGAATGGTCTTTCATTTTGTCGTTGAGTGATCTAAGGCCTTCCAACGCTTTAGTCAGGCTTCCATCAGCTGCGGTGTTATTTGGTATAAAAGTGCAACACTGACCACCAAATATGGAACAAACACCTCCTTTCTCAGCTAAGAGCATGTCAACGGCAATTCTATTTTGGAAAGCCATAAGTGAGGTAGCTGACAGTTGTTCATGGATAGCGGAGAAACCTTCTTCAGTTTTGTTTCCTAATCTCTGCAGATTATAATGGATGTAGTTGATTCTGTCTACATTTTTATTGATTGTACACCACCAATATATGGTGGATTCAAAGCCTGCTGCTACTTGATCTGCTAATTTATATTCATCAGGGACCCCTCTTGGTATTCCTATGCTGTCTATGTAAGTAGGGTCATCTTTACTCCATCCTGATCTTTTTGCTCTGTTTTTCCAAGTGTGTGGAAATATGCTGCTCACTGAAGCCAGTAAATCAGCTACTGAGAGTGGAATGACAGATACAGGAAAAATTAATGACACTGATGCACACAAACCAGTTGTGTTGTATGGCAACGTGTTAATGTTTAACATTAATTGTTTATTTGTTTTGGTTAATGAGACCTGTTTCCCCCAATCCCGGCACTCTGTGGAGTATCCATATGTTCCCTTTTCCCATGATCCTGTAGTGGCAAAGACATTTCCCCTGATTGTTTCATACCACTACAATCTAGATACCAGTCATATCCATCCCAGCTGTTTGCCCCATAGCCCCCTATTTGCAAGTTTCGATCAAAAGTGAACACAGTCTGTGTTCTGTTAGTTTGATAGCAGAAATACAGTTCTTTTGTTCTACTGCTATCCCCATCTGTAGTTTTACAGGGGTTTTTTAATATTTCATGTTGGATTTTGGATCGATTAGTGTTAGGTATTATTTAGTCAACTCAGAGGTAAGAACGATACAGTCAGAGTTACTTGTGACAAGGGTAGCCCACTTTGCAGTGAAACTACAAAGTTTTGACACCCTATCTCTTTATTTATATACACAGTTCAACAGACAGTTCAGACAGGGTGTATGTGTGTGAGACGGAAAGGAGGCTGGTTCACACAGAGATAACAATGATCTCACACACACAGGGAGGAAGGCATAGTGCAGGTGCCTTGCAACCCAAGGTTTTTACATGAGTGATAACAAGTCCTCACACCCATCCAACAGTCCCTCCTTTTATCACAAGTAAAAACATTTAATATAAAAACGAGTAAGAAAAATACTTTGTATGAGCGAAAACCCACGGACGGTAAACAGATTATATTTTGTGGGAAATACTCATACGGCCCCGCCGCCCTCGGCGACCATTAAAAGTTAAATGTTGATTAATACTTGAAATCATAAAAATAAAATAATGATACTTGAAATCATATACTTGAAATCATAAAAATAAAAGAATGATACTTGAAATCATAAAAATAAAAGAATAATACTTGAAATCATAAAAATAAAAGAATAATACTTGAAATCATAAAAATAAAAGAATTAAAAAATCTGCCCTGTTTATGTCATCATTGTACTTTTTCTCATTTCACTTAAGCAACAACTTCTTCCGATTTTCTGCTGTAAGGTTATTTTATGAAATACAATGTATGAGTTCACTCAGGCTTTTGATGTGATTTATTTACAACATGTCATCATAATCGTCCCCTTCATTTTCGTGCATTTCTACCTGGTTCAGTGTTGCATATGCCACCATGAACAATACCAGAAATTCTGTAGGAATGGATGTGCGTCATGTTCTTCCGTCAGTGTTCTGAGATGGGTCCCGTCTGATGTCCATCTCTTCTGGTTCGGTATCACCTCCTGTGGATCCTGCTTTAGATAGAGAAAGAGTCCTGCTACCAGAATTAAGCTCAGGCTTATCAGTCCTGTCCACAAGTTACAGAGAGCCATTTTATAATTGGGCGCAGATCAGCTGTTTTCTTCACCGGTTTGAGACGCTGGGCCATCTTTGAACCCGGACTTCCTCTGCTACCCCGTCGGTTGGTTTGGCTCCTGTAACGGCAAAACTGGCTTACAGTGGCTTTTATGGATCCAGGAAGGCCTCTCTGCTATTTTCAGAGCTGTGGGCGTTGTCAGGAGTATTTGAAACGGCCCTTTCCACCAAGGAGTGCTCCAATCCTTCCGGTGGAGTGTCTTAATCAGGACCATGTCTCCAGGCCTCATTCTGTGGGATAGGAGCAGAGATTATCGGCAGACCACTGGACATTTGTTCTTCTTTTGTCTGCAACATTTTATTCATCCACTCAGCTAATGAAGGTTCCTGTTGTGCTTTCTCTATTTCATTCATGTCAGAGGGCAGAGAAAACGGTCTGCCATGTACTATTTCTTTGAGAATACAAATTCACATCAGCAACTTGGTGCCACGTGATCTCAGGCTCAGAACACAGTGGGTGGAGTTATACAATGATGTACAGTAGGTGGCAAATGGAGTAAGACCAGTTTGATTTGGAGTTATTCTCATCCATAATTTAACCAGGGATAGGCATCCGGGCCATGGCCTCCCTGTTTCTTCCATTGTTTTCCTTAATCTTTAACTGAAACCCTAATGCTTTAGAACTTAGTTCTATTAATTTATTTACAAAATGAGTTCCATTATCTGACCTTATAATCTGTGGGATACCATATGTGGGGAAGAAATGTGTCACTAGGTTCATCTATTACAACTAGGCAATATTTCTTCCCCCGTGTTTGCAACAAATTATGCATGATCTGCAAAAATGATTTGCACAGTCAGAAATATTTATAGTGTAGCATTAATGCTTTACCAGATGTGACATATTCCCCCCTTGACACGTGGGTCTTCCCAATGTGTCACTGTAGCCGCTGTGTTGTATAACTTTTTTGGGAGGATTGGTTTATCTTCTATCTGATAAATGTCATCGTTTTTCTGTGCTCCTCTCTTTAGCCAGGCCTTTATTTCTGTCTTGGTTGCTGACTGTTGGGCGTCTTTCAGCACGTCTGTGTCTATAAATAGCAGATCTGACATTTTCTCTTTAATAGGTTGAAATGAGTTAGTTCTGTCCCTGATGATGTTTTAAAACCTCTATTTTGCCAAATCTTAGCATGGTGATGTACTGATCCGAAAACGTATTGGCTGTCTGTGTATATAGTAAGTATTTGTTCCTCATGTAATTCACATGCTCTTACTACAGCATATAATTCTGCTGTTTGGGCTGAGCATGTATTGGGTAGAGATTTAGCTTATATTATTCTGTCGATGGTTGTTATTGCATAACCAACTCTATTCTTTCCATATTCATCTTTAGATGCTGAGCCATCTACAAACACAACACATGAATCTGGTATAAGGGTTTGAGAAATGTCTTGTCTGGGTTTGGTGTCTTCTTCAACTTTTGCTTTATAAGAATGTGGTTTTCCATCTTCTGCAGTAGGTATTAGAGTACTTGGATTTAAAGGGCACATCTTTTTAGAGTTATGTTTGGCTGTGATAATAATAGCGATGTCAGTGTGATATGCCTTGCATGTAGCGTCAGGTGCTTCTCTTAATATTCCTGACTTCAACATATCTTGTATTACTGGCTTAGTACCTTCTTCAGCTTCTGGCTTTAAGGGGTATTGACGGACTAATGGCCTTTTTTCAGATATTAGTTTAACCTTGTATGGTGGGAACCCCTTTATAAGCCCTACATCAGTTGATGATTGGGACCACAGTTCAGGTGGGACAGCAGATAGGGCAGGATGCATGTTGCTCTCAGCTAAGCCCTGTATTTGTCCCTCTGCCTCATCTAAATGTATCCTTGGATGGACTTTGACTGTCCACGCTAGAATGAGCTTCCAGATTCCTGTAACTAGGATCTACCTTTGACAGTGTCAGTGCTGTTCCTGCAGAGGATTAAAGCCTCTGTTTTTCCAAATTCTTATTATTCTTTTTATCATATTTTATAAAGTAAGTCCTTATTACATTTAAAAATGAGATCACTATTTTTGGTAGTTGCTATTATTATAAATAATGCTTGGTTTAGTTCTTATTAAAAATAAAAAATAAAAACTCACTCACTGATGAACACAAAAAATGAAGGGCATATTATATCTTATAATCTTAGTTTATCTTACCCAGTTTTATAGGTACAACATACAGTTTCAGTCAGCTTTGTATTTAGTTCAAGTAACTAAAGTTTGTTTCAATTAACTAAAGTTTTCTCTATTTCAGTCCAGTCCAGTAATTCTGTTAAGGTTAATTTAATCTTATGTTAAGTTTGAGTCTAATTCAATCATTTTGAACCTGACTGGAAAAAGTCTAAACATCTGTTAAAATCTTTTTGTTTTACCATAGAGAACTGACCTAATATTATTATGGTACTGTTGAGGACTCTAATTTTTACATAACATGAAACAGACATTTATTTCACAAAAACAGAAAGTCAAACACAGACATTTGGCCACATGAAAGTTTAAATAACCTGTTTGTAAAAGAATTAGGAAAAATTGAAGACAGATCTATGAACTTTCCTATGGTTATCAGTATTTTTAATACAGGTAGAACCTTTGCTATCTTTATATGATTTTTCGGAAAAGATTCTGGAAACCTTATTAAGATATAAATTTGGCAAAGATCATCAGAACATCAGACCTTTATTAGCGCTTTTAAGGTCCCTCAAAGATGCATTACAATGAAATCAGTCATTCCCATTCACACACATTCACACACTACTTACTTATTTTTCTGTCAGAGTAATTTTTATTTGCAAAAATTTGAACATAATTTGACTTCTATTATTCTTAAAATGCACATTGTTTCCTCATAACCCCTTTTGTTTCCACTAGGTCTGTTTTGAACGCTTCAATTTTTTTTTTTTTATTCACCAAGAATCAATAAGGTGGTCTTAGTGGGTCCACCTTAAAGGTGTTATCTGTTGGGTGTCATGTTATCATTGTCAGGTCAGTGAGGTTCATAAGTCAGTCAGAACCTTGGTCATTTGTTCTGTGCACATAATGTTTCATAGATCCAGCCTATGATTAATCAGCAAAACGTCCACCTATAGGAGAAAAAATGATTGTTAATGAATGAGCTGCATTTCCTAGGAACACTGTCTTCCTCCTGGATGAGCATCACCTGTTGAAAAACTTTCATCATTGTTTGTTTCACATATTCAATCACATCTTTATATTATACCAGTAGGTGAAGTTGTTAGTATCTCATGTAGACTGACATATACTGTTGCATTTGGAGAGGATCTCAGATTAAATAAACATAGTTAGAGCTTCAATCCAGGTTCATTTTGTGTCTGCAGACTTTAGCCAATTTTTCTTTTCTTTCTTTTTTTTTTTATACATAAAGAGCAAGATTCAAAACATTTTCAAAAGGCAGATTGTGGCAGAATGTAGACAAAACTGCTTATTGATTGACAAAATAACATTCAAGCACACAATCACATATTAAAAGGCTCTACTTCTAGAGAATCACTAAACTTTTGGGGTCCGGTTTTGGCCCGCGGACCTTGAGTTTGACACATGCAGAGGTAGAGTTACAATTTTTTTCAGACCTTTCAGCAGAGACAGGCTTCTGCTGTTTGCAGAAGTTTTATCTTTGTTTTCAGGCAGCTGCATCTCTTTGTCAAGGTCGTTTCACAGAGCTGAAATTTAACTTCTCTCAAAGAGGAAAAATCAAGAATGCACAAAATCTGAGCCAAATATGGAATTATTTCCCTGTAAAATGAATCTTTTGCATTTTATCATGATATTGTTAGTAGTATAACACCATAGAATGATTTTTAAAGCACCTGTTTCTCACTAATGCTTGCCTACAAAATCTTTTACTCTCAGATTACTTCTTTAACAACATTCTGTTCTCTCTTCTCTAGTCATTGTTCACTGGGTTGTCCAGTTGGACAGTTTCCATGTTGTCCACATTGTCACCTCCTCTTTTAACTTCTTTTACCACGTCCTCTAAAACCATCTCTTAGTCTTTATAATTTGGGGCTACCTTGGTATTCTAACCTGGAATGGGTGGCAGTCCGCCCCTCTTTATTTGTTTTCAGTTAAGCTGAAAGTTTTTTTCTGTGCTTTTCTTAAGGCCTCAGTATTATGGCTATGTCAGTTAAAAGCTGCTCTTATTGTTGTTTTTTTTAATTCATCTTTTTGTTTTAATCTGTTTATCAACTGTGTGCACTCAGGGACTGAAAAGTCCCCTTTGAAATTATAACCTGGCAAGGTTTTTTATTGTCTCTTGAATCTTTTGAATGCATAATCTCCAGTTTAAGATCCCCGTGTAGTTTTAGGATTTCAGTGATAATTAAGTTACCTGAAAATCCGTATTTTTATGCCATCGTGCACATATTTCTGTTAAATCAGAGCTTTTTCTCTGTTCTTCCCCCATTGTTCTTTGTTATTTTTCTCTTTTTAGTTTTCATTATTGCTAATTTTAGATCCCCTTGTAATTTTAAGACATCCTTTGTATCTAATTTGCCCAAAAACCCATGTTTTTTATTTTTTATTCCATCTATGACAGATCATACCTGCTCCTTTTACATAGTTCTCCATAAACTTTACCTCCCCTTCTAAGTCAATTAGTTTACTTTGTTTCTTCCCCATTATGTTTTATGTTAGTTTAATTATAGTATAAATGTCCCAGATAAAAGGTCACTGGCATGAGACTTTAAGGAGAGGACATTAACACGGCCTTCTACTGCGACTAATTCGCAGCGGTGTTAATTTTCTGGAATGAAATCCGACCTGAATCTCCAAAGTCACCAGTACGTAGTTTTAATCTGGGCAAAAGAAAACACAGGACTAGCAGAATCCTGCTGATTCTATTAAAATGCTTAGTCCTCCATACACACACAACACAGTCACACAGTTAGTTTCAGGTACCTTGTAATTTTTCTAAGTTAACTTGGTGTTATTTTATGAGCTCAATTTACTCCGTTCTTTTTACTTTTATAGCGCTTATTCTATTCCCTCGCAGGGGAATAACCCTTAGTCGTTTTATTTGGCCCCCTTCTTGGCGGGGCCCTACCTTAATTTGTCACTATTCCTTTCACGGTGGAATAAAACCATCCCAATGCAGCGTCCTTACCGGCGACGCACTACCAACGACTTTTAAGTACTTTTCTTCTTTTATTTATATAGCGCTTACTCTATTCCCTCCCAGGAGAATAATCCTCAGTCGTTTTCTTTAATCCCCTTCACGGCGGAATTGTACCAAATTTGTCACTATCCCTTTCACGGTGGAATAAAACCATTCGAATGCAGCGTCCTTACCGGCGACGCACTACCAACGACTGTTAAGTACTTTTCCTATGAACTGTATTTTAAAACTGTCTCACCTCGGAGTTGACTTCTTGGTGACTCTTTGGACCCTGTGACAGTCACCCCGCGCAGAGGAAGGCAATAACCCACTGGCCAGGTGTGAATTCACACACACCGGGACTTTCAGCCACTCCGGCTAAAGGAGGCTGTGCAGCGGTGCTTCGCTCGACGTCAGGCTTCCCCCACGGATCCCAGAGTCACTGTTAAAGCAAAGAGAAATAAGGTTATTGAATTAATCCGGCTTCGAAGGACCAATAAATGTTAGGTATTATTTAGTCAACTCAGAGGTAAGAACGATACAGTCAGAGTTACTTGTGACAAGGGTAGCCCACTTTGCAGTGAAACTACAAAGTTTTGACACCCTATCTCTTTATTTATATACACAGTTCAACAGACAGTTCAGACAGGGTGTATGTGTGTGAGACGGAAAGGAGGCTGGTTCACACAGAGATAACAATGATCTCACACACACAGGGAGGAAGGCATAGTGCAGGTGCCTTGCAACCCAAGGTTTTTACATGAGTGATAACAAGTCCTCACACCCATCCAACAATTAGGATTATAGTACCCTACTCTTCTTTTTTGCATTTTGTGATTTATTTCCCATATTAACAGGGCACTTACAACTATGATTGAGATGATGCTCCCTATTATCAATATCTTTTTGTGTGTAGGGGTGAACATCTTTCTGTAGATTGGAGCCCTTCCTAAAAACCTGTAGCAGAGCTGTGGACAATCTTCACCGGTTTGAGACAACTGCAAACTATAATTGCAGCCCCCTTTGTAGCCGGACTACCTCTGAAGGTCAGATGAAGAGCTACAATGCTACAACAGATACCACAATGCTATTACTACAACACAAACAATGATAGTTAGGGTAAACACTGCTATTGAGAAATGTATTTTAGTCATGTTCTATTATTCTTTTTAGATGGATCCATGAGTTCCTTTCTGCAATCTTAATCGCAGTTCCAGTAGTCAACAACACCTGATAGGGCCCTTCCCACTTAGGTGAATGCCAATGCTTCTTCTTTATGCTTTTTATCAGGACCCAGTCACCTGGTTCAACTAACGGTATTCCCTGCATAGACACAGAAGTTTCATCATCATTAGTTTTCTCATTGTTTTGCTGTCTTTGTTGTAACATCTTTCTCATATAATCTGCCAGTGTGCTTTCATCATCTGTTTCCCACATATTTTTAAAATATGGCAGTCTGTAAGGTCTCCCAAACAAAATTTCATATGGTGTTAATCCATCTGAGCTAGTTATGTTGATATAGAGTTTTACTAAATCCATGCATTTAGTCCATGGTCTTCCAGTTTCTTCCATGCATTTTCTTAACCTGTACTTTATAGTCCCATTCATTCTTTCTACTAGCCCAGCGCTTTGTGGATGATAAGCACAGTGGTGTTTTAGGTCTATGTGGAAGGCTTGTCCTATTTTGTTAATGATTTGATTAACAAAGTGTGTACCGTTGTCACTATAGATTTTCTCTGGAATACCATACCTTGGTATTATGTCTTTGCATAAGGCTTTTGCCACTGTTAATGCATCTGGTGTTTTTGTTGGAAATAGTTCTATCCATTTTGAGAATGGATCTATTATTACTAAGCAATACTTTTTCCCTTCGCTGTTGTTTAGTTCTATGAAATCCATGTGGATATGTTGAAAAGGGTATTTGGCCTTGGGAAATTGTCCCCTTTTTGGCCTTAAGTTCCCTTGGGCATTGTGTTTTGCACATACTAAGCAGCTTCTACAAAGATTTTTTGAATAGGAGTTGAATCCATAGGTTGTGTATACTTGGTTTACCAATCCTGTCATCCCTCCTGTTGAGACATGTGACTTACCATGACTCAATATTGCTGCCCATTTGTATAGGTTTTTTGGTAGGATTGGTTTATTTTCTGGTCAGGTGAAAATACCATCTTTTAATTGTGCCCCTTTTCTTTGCATAATTGGGCACCCAACTTCTGCAATAGTTTGCCAGACCCAGAAAAGACATAATTTGCTTTTTCGTTATTGGTTTTGGTGCTTGTAATATTGTTGTTTTTCTCTCTTCCATTATTGTTCTTCCTCCTGAACTTAATTGATGACCCAAATACTTTACTGTTTCTTTGCAAAATTGCAACTTGCTTTTGCTTACTTTATGGCCTTCTCCTGCTAGATGTGTTAGGAGAGCTAAAGTGTCCTGTTTACATGCTTCTTCTGTTTCTGATGCCACCAGTATGTCATCTACATATGTTAATAGTTGACTGTTTTGTGGAGGCTCGAAGGTGGACAGACTGGAGGTCAAAACTTGAGAGTAGATTGTTGGACTCTCACAATATCCCTGAGGTAACCTTGTGTAGGTGTACCTTTTTCCTTTAAATGTGAAAGCAAACCAGTACTGACTGTCTTTATGCAGTGGCACAGAGAAAAATGCATTGCTTATGTCCACTACAGTGAAAAACTTAGCTTTTGGGTTCAGAGAATTCAACAGTGTGTGTGGATCTGCTACACACAGCGATCTTTGAATGACTGCGTTATTAACTGCTTGTAAATCCTGAATCATCCTCCACCCTACAGATGGAGGTGCCTTTTTTACAGGGAATATAGGAGTGTTACAGGGTGACTCAGCACATTCAATCAACACTCCTGCCTTTTTCAAATCTGTAATAACTGGTTCAATTCCTATCATTGCATCAGGTTTTAGCAGGTATTGTTTCACTCTAGGCCTGTATTCTGTTTTGGGTCTTATTACAACAGGAAGCGCTGTTTTGACTAGGCCAACATCTGTTGGCCCTTGAGACCATAGTTTTTCAGGAACCAGCTTCAACAATTCCTCTTGTTCCTTAGTAAAGAAGATATGTCACTTTTCCTTTTTGTCTAGATGCACTCCGGATTGGACAGTCACTGTCCAAAACAATGCCTTTTTTGTCATCAGGGTTGATTGACTGTACCAGGTGTTTACACCTGTTGCAACCCAATCTCTTGCTCTTTCACCACTGTTTACTAATTGGCCCAAGTTTTTCCACTCTTCAGTTGTCTCTTTACACAGTGAGATATGAGGTTCTGAGTATTGTCTAAACAACCTTTTGACTCTATCTGGCAGTATTACTGCAGCTGCGGCATTTGCCGTCACGTCTGAGTACACATATGACACTGTTATTTTTACTGGAGTGATTTTGTCAAATTCGCTTTTGTATTTGGTGTCTGGTTTGTTTGTGTACCACATTGTAACATGTAGGTCATCAGGTGACATTACATCCTGAGGGTTTTGTATGGAATTTTTTCCTTCATCTACGAGAAATGACCCCGTGGAAGTTGGTGCTTTATTTGGGATGTCCAATGTATAGTAATAGTGTGGGCTTCCCACTCCCTGCATTACATATACATTATCAGGCCTTTCCATAGCTATTTTTAATCCATCAGGAGTTGGCAATATGATTAGTTGTAAGGCGACCATTGAATCTCTACCTAATAAATTTACTGTACATTCTGGCAATATCAGTACCGAAAGTTGGCATGTTTTTCCTTCCGGGTCTCTGAGCCATATGGGTTCAGTCTCAGTAACCCTTTTTGTCACTCCTTGGGCTGCTCTGACCACAGCATAATTTCCACTAGGCTTTGCATGTGGTAGTGGCTCTCTGAGGGTGGTTCTACATGCTCCAGAATCACAAAGGAACGTGATAGGTGTGCCTTGTACTATCAATGTTATTTCTGGTCTAATTTTTTCTACATAGAACAGTTCTTCCAGATTTCATATATTTTCTCCCTCCTCAGTCAAAAGTACCCTATCTGTCATTTCACCAAGGGGTTGTCTGCTCAGTTTCCCCTGCGGCTCTGGTGCTAGTCACGCACTATAGTTTTGTTGGGCAGAGCTACTTTGGCAGTCTCTAGCCATATGTCCCTCTTTTCCACAGGACCAGCATGCTCTTGGATTTTGTGCTCCAAAATGTCCTTTGCCTCTACCTCTTCCTTGACCTCTACCACGCCCCCTGCCTTGTGTTTGTTGATAATAAACTGCATTATCAAAACAGGCTGTCTCTTCCTCGTGGTAGAACACTGTGTCTTTTTGTTTGGTCTTTTTACTTTTTATAACTTTTTCTGCATGCAGGGCATGGTTGATGTAATCCTGTAATAAGCCTCCACTAATTCCTATGTAATGGCGGTTTACCCAGCCATGTATTTCAGGTGACGAACCTGAATGGAGTGCATTTTTTAACTGTTGTTGGAAGGCACTGTTTGCATCTTCACTTGGTTCTAGACCACTGTGAACCTTGAACACCGTTCCCATTCTTGCTCTATATTCATCAAATGGTTCATTTGGTTTCTGTCGGCACCTTCCTATTTCAGTGTAATTTGCTCTCTTTTTATATTTAGCTTTAATTCTTTCCAATAGGGGGTTCACATGTTCTGTCAGATCATTACTGTCAGCAACTCGGTTGGTACCACCTGCTTGAGTAGGCGTATAAGTTCCTTTTACATGAAACCAGTCAGGGCCTAACTTGCACATCCACACCTGTTGTACTTCTGCTCCGTTCAGGTGATAAGAACGTCTAAGGTCTTCCATTTGTTTCAAACATTCCTCAACATCTTCTCTAGGGTGGGGAATGCCCTCTACTGCCTTTTTAATATCATCTTGTGTCCATGTTCGATATACCCTTATTACAGCCGGATCATCCTGTCCTGATCGTGGATTTGGAAGTTCTATCAGAGGGAAAGTCTGTACTTCAAGTCCCTTTTCCTCAAAACTTAGTAACTTTTGAGGTTCCCTGGGAGGGCTTAACACACTATTAAAGTCCCCAGATAGGGTTGTTGACCAGCTTCCTACTGCGCCGTGTTTCCATAATTTATGCTTACTTCCTATATCTTTTGATGTATATTTAGGTGGTTTTTCGGGAAATGGGGCGGCAGGGGGAGCCGTAGGCTCAGTTATTTCATCTTCCCCAGCCGCCTCTTCATCTTGTTGGGCTAATTGTTGCTGTATGGCTGCATAAGGACCTGAATATTCATCATCTTCCTTTCAGTGAAACATTATTCCTTTTTCTTTTTCTTTACCTGCCTGTTTTTCTTTTTCCTCTTTTTTCTTTTCTTCCCTTCTTTGTCGCGCCACTCTTTCACCTTCCTCTCGCTGTTTTGCTATTTTACACCATACCGTTGTCTGTGCATAACCTTCTCTTTTCATTTGTTTTTCATTTTGTTTACATTTGTTAGCTATTTTACCTTGTAAGTCTTTTAAGGCAGCCGTGGATAACTTTCCATTAAAGTTATAATGTTTTACCCAGTAACATAATGGTTCCACAGCTGTTGGTTCTTCCTTTTCTACTACTTTCCAATCTTGGCATGATAAATTATCAAGTAACTTTTGTTTTTCTTTACTTTGTCCCTTACCCATTTTTAGGCGACTTTTAGTTCCAGTATGGTTTTAACACCTGGTGTGTTCTAAATAATGGAAATACCTTTTAAACAAGATGGTGATCAACTAACCTGTTGCGGTAAAATTCACTTCAACCCGTTAAGGTGGAATTTTCTTGCCTACATGCATCCGCAACGGCTCACCATTTGTTCCTTGTTTAATTTATATGAAAAACAGTCACCTAGTGGTGGCTATTTTTCCACTCTCACACTCACTCGCTCCTTTTATTAGTTTCCTAACAGAGGACTCCGCCGTCCTTAACGTAGAATTTAATCAGTCTATTTCAACTAAGGGAGTCTACCCTCCTGCGGAATTTAACTGTATTCTTCTCTTGTACCTGATAGTGTCTAGAATTGTCAGGGTTTTACTATTTTATTCTTTTGTCATTCATCCCTCTTTTTAATCATCTCAGTTACAATCCTCCAAACACACTCTGAAGACAGTCTCCGCTCTTCATGCTTTTATTAGAAAAGGAACGCCCTAGTTACATGAGGTTTCAACTGCTGAGGGAGTTTATCTTTATGTGAAAACAGACTGTTCTCACATCCTGTGCTCATGTTGCAACATCATATTCCTCTATGCATATAAGGAGATAACAACCATTCTCAATCAGTAATATAAACAGCACATCTAGATAGTAAATAAGTAATGTAGAATGAAAACTGAATAATGTATGTACATTTATCTAACAGTTAGTCACTTACAATCCTACTGCTTTGATATGAGGCAAACCTAGTGGTTGAAATCCTCCATTCATTTCTCACATTCACATCTTTTAAAGCGTGGACTTTTCTTAGTATTTCTGTTTAAATACTTTTCAGGACTATGCCGTCGTAGTTTACCTGTTAGTGCATAGGATACACAGGGTTTTACATCACACAATGACCCCCAGTCATTCGTCACACTTTTTAATCCAAATTCAAATCACTTTGTCTTTCCCCTCTCTCGGAGTTCCGTCAGCCGTCAGACCTCAGCGGGCAGGCCGAAGTCCAGTCCCTGAAAGGGTCTGAGAGTCTCCCTGATGGAGCCTGCCGTGCGCACGGTCTTTACTGGATTCCACCAACCCGCTGGAATCCTCAGGCGTATTGGACTCCGGCTCGAAGGACCAAAAATGTCAGGTTCAAACAACCTTAAAATACCTATAACATCACAAAAAGAAGAGAAAGACAAGATAATTAGTTTATTACTCGCTGCGAGGAGAAGGGACAGAGATATGCTTCAGTTACAAATCTCCTACCGGTCTGAAACACATCTCGCCGAGTCCTCTTTTTATTTAGAGTGTTCCCTAGTTACATAGACGTCGGTACTCTAAAGGGTGGGGGAAAGACTAACAGCAGCAATGTGACATTGGTCATGCACACCATTATCTTGTACAAAAACACTTGGATAGTCTCCATAATCTTAAGACATGTGCGATCCTTGCTCAGCACGATCAGCTGTTATCCTTGTGATGAGTCCCCAACTGTGATTGCATCATTCCGATTTCACCTTTCCTCCTTACCTGCAAAATAACTCATCACATGTTTGCTTACAGCATGAAAGGTTATAAAAGTCAAATAGCAAAGGTAATAAAGAGGAAATGTAAGATAAATCTATATACAATTATTCCAACAGTATCATCAGTTAATTTCTCTCTACTGATTACTAAGAGCACATTTGTTTTTTGTTTTTTTTCTTGATTCTTTTAACAACCAATCATAGCTCTTAGAAGACAGCGTCACACTTAGCAACGGGGTCAACCACACCTCACTAAAGCCAAGGGCTTATTTCTATTCTGGTCCCCATAATATTAAAATAAAATCGCACAATAGTGTAATTTTACCAAGTAGAATGAAACAATAGGGAAGGCCAATAAACTCTATATACAATATGAACAAATGAATCAAAGATGGTTAAAAACCATGGCCAATACAATAAAGTGATGCAACATTACCATGTAATGTTATTTAAAGGAGCAAGGCAAAAGATCTATGATTTTTGCAGACGTCTGCCCACTCTGGCGACAAGTTTAAATGACAGAAGAAAAAGAAAAAGCTGTCATCTGCCGCTGCGACTTTAGTTGGTTCTTTAGAGGCATAATGTCTTCTGAGGTAAGAAATAAGTATTATTTCATCATCTAATATTATATAGAAATATTTTAGTTTGTACGTAAATTTTTCATATCGCGTCAATTGTCAAATAATTTTTCTCAGGCAAAAACGTAGCTACCCTTTTAGTTGTCAATAACGTAGAGATTTCACTTGATAACTTTTGTTATCATTTGTTTAGTTCAGTGTATACAATACAATGTGTATTTTTAGTATTTTACCTTTTTAGCAAAAAAGAGGGCCAACTGCTGGTCCCTTTTCATTCACAGGGCAGATCTGGGCTCCCTCCATTGCTTGATAACTTACCTGATATTTGCTCTAGTCTTGTTCCATTGCCGATCAGACTCAAACTTTGCCCTTTTTGTCGCACTAGACAAAAGTTTTTTTTTTTTTTACTCTTGTATGGAATCTGTGTTGGGGTTTGAGATGCGCTGGTGGCTAGTCTTTTGTTCCATCTTCTAAAACAGTCGCCCGCCCGTGTTCTCTCGCTAAAGTGTCACAGCGGTGGAGACTCTCCTCATAGAGCAGATTCAGCATAGTAGTAGCAGGGTAAACGAGAGCGCACAGCACGTCACACATGCGCACGCCCTGAGAATTCAACCCGAATCTCTCTCTAATGAACTGGCTAATCTAGCCTGGCAACTGCAGTAAATAGAAGATAACTTATTTTACATGTCGGGCAATTGGAAGGGCATGTATGGGAAAGAAAATAAACAATATTTAACGTAAAAACTTGCGCTAGGCAACTTTAAGTTTGAGAACCAAGAATTATCTTGAGGAATCTGGAAATGAAGTTAAGTACTTAGACAATAATTGATATACCTTCAAAGTAGAATTCACAAAGCAAGATCAGAAAATTATTTTAATAAAATAATATTTTAAAGAATGATTTGCTGAATAAACCAACCTTCCAGATGACTAATTCTCAGTGGTGTTTAGCTGCCTTTATTTAGTAAAATAATATTTAAGGAAATATTATTTTGAATAAGAACCAAACCATTCTGGATAAATAATTCTTAATAGCCTCATAAGATGGCGGTCATAAGTCATGTGTTACCTTAGCCGTTTGCTTTTAAAGGAATGGTAACAAGCTTATTTTCTTAGCTTCAACTGCTAACATGTATCTTTAAAATACCATCAATAAAAGGATCAAAATACATAAGCGCTGACGGCGCATTATGGGCTATCTGTGTTTAAAAACCGCCCTTTAACCCTTTTAGAACCAAGGCTCAAATGCCAATTTTAACATATTTTGCTATTAAAGGTTTGCACACGTGAACCTTTACACGTGTGCAAAAAACTGTGCGAAAGATAACAATATACACACACCGAGAAAAAAGTTAATTCTTAACATGCATAAGTCAAAAATAAAAACAATTAACAAAAATATATTTATAACAATAGAACTTTGTACTATCACTACTATCTACACAGCCCGTAGTTCAAGCTCCTGTACAGTGGTGCATTACAAAGTGCACATCCAGCTGGTGCACCTTTTGCAAAGTTTGCAAATGTGCCGCCCCTTCCCTTGGTGGAACGCTGGGAAGCTGGTTTCCCACTGCTTGTGGGGTCAGGGTAGTGGTGGATGACTGGAGGGATAGGAGGAGAGCATTTCAGAGGTGTTGCAGGTAGGTTTGCTGTCAGCTCTTCTTGGAATTGCTGCCAGGTCATGCATGGCTACTGCTGGTGAGCACACACCTCCTTGTGGATTATGTAGCTGTTAGTCACACAAATCCCACTTGGACATTGTCATGGTGTTTATACTTGCATATGATTATTTAAACTGATGAACGTAGCACCTTTCGCACTATAAGGTGAACTTAAAATCCTTAAATTTTCTCAAAAATCAACACTGCACTTGATAATCCAGTGTGCCTTTTGTATGAATTCTTGTTGTGCTTACTGCCCATTCCACCAATACTGTTAAAACCTTTTTTCTCAAAAATCAACAGTGCACCTTATAATCCAGTGCGCCATTTGTATGAATTGTTGTTGTGCTTACTGCCCATTTCACCAATACTGTTAAAAACCAAGTGAAGCAAACTAATTCGGAGCTTGCGGTCATTCCAGGAGGATTAACCAAAGAACAACTGCTGGATATTAGTGTCAACAGGGCCTTCAAAGTTAAATTGTGAGCCTTGTGGGAGCATTGGGTGACAGAAGGCGAACACACATTTAACAAGACAGGGAGGCAGTGCCAGGAGAGTCACACCACTGTCTGCCAATGGATCGGGGATGCCTAGCTAAGGTATCTCTCTCAACTGTGGTACAAGCTTTCACAAAAGCCAGAATCATACTTTACACAAGAAGCAGAACAAGGCATTAGCAGAACTATTGGAGGACTGCTAGAAGCAGGAGTGTTGGTGGAAACAAACAGTGGGTGCAACACACCAATATTTCCAGTCCGAAAGGCAGATAGATCAAAATATCGTCTGGTTCATGACTTGAGAGTCATCAATCAGGTAGTTCAGGATTGGCCGGCAGATGTGCCAAACCCACACACGCTGCTAACAGCTGTTCCACCAGAAGCACAGTTTTTCACTGTCATTGATCTCTGTTCTGCATTTTTCAGCATCCCTCTAGCAGAAGAGTCTCAACATTTGTTTGCATTCACGTACAGAGGAAAAAAGTACAGTTACACTCGCTTACCACAAGGGTTCAAACACAGCCCTCATGTGTTTAACCACATCCTAGCCAGACTATGACAAACAATTCTGCCTATATGTGGCAAACAGAATAGATATGTATGTCTTAGCAGTGCTGATGCAGGAAACCTGTGCAGGCCGTCGAAAACAAGCTATTGCTTATTATAGTACAAAGCTTGACAATGTAGCACAGGGCTGGCCACCATGCTATCAAGGGCTAGCAGCAGTCTACTACGCCTATGAGAAAGCATCGACCATAACAATGGGTTACCCAGTCACAATTAGGACTCATCACAAAATTGTAAAATTAATCAATCAAAGAAAGTTTGTTGTAACCCAGGCAAGATGTTTGCAGTACATGTTGCTTTTGACATATCCAGATATAACTTTTGAAAGATGTAACACCTTAAATCCAGCCAACATGATTCCCCTAGATTGTGAAGGAGAACCACATGAGTGTGTTGCTGAAACAATGAAATACACAAGACTAAGACCAGACTTGGAGTCAACTCCATTGACGAACGCGGAAATCACTTACTTTGTCAACGGCTCATGTTTCAGAGATTATCTCGGGAACCATGCAGGATTCGCAATCGTTGAGCAGAGAGGTGAAACTGTAAAAGCTGAAATGTGTGAGCAACCATGCTCAGCACAACTAGCAGAATTGAAAGCATTAACGGAGGCATGTAAACTGGCAAAAGGTAAGGTAGCTAACATTTTCACAGACTCGGCTTATGCCCATGGAGTTTGTTATTTGTTTGCCTCACTTTGGAAGCAAAGAGGGTTCAAAAGAGCAGATGGAAGTCCAGTTCTACATAAAGATCAGCTTCAACAGCTAATTGATGCAATGATGCTCCCCTCAAAACTGGCAGTGATAAAGTGCCAGGCACACCGCAAAGGTAATGATGTAGTCATAAGAGGTAACAACGCAGCAGACGAAGCAGCAAATATGGCATCCCGATGCCAGATGGCTATCTTGGCACCTGTAGTGTCATTGGAACCTTTGGTTACACCAGAAGACTTGATACTGAGTCAACAAGAGGCAAACAGCAGTGAGCGTGACCTGTGGGCAAGAAGAGGCACAACAATGAGTGAAAATGGTTTGTGGAGATCCCAGGATGGCCTACTGGTGGCACCAGTGGCATTGTTAATAATGTTGATTTCAGAAGCGCATGGTGCGGATCACTGTGACAGAACTAAGGTGTTGGAGAAATTGAGAAATCAAGGTTTTTGTTCCCCACATTTGCGAGCCATGGTAGATGAAATTCTCAGTCAATGTGACATATGTGCTCAAAATAATGTTCGCAAAGGCATAAAATCACCCTTTGGACACATTCCAGTCACTGAGGGGCCATTCAAACATCTTGTGATAGATTTTGTAGACATGATCAAACCGGTTCAGGGAAAACAATACATGGTGTTAGTGATTGATCGTTTCAGTTGATGGGTGGTAGCCACCCCAACAAAAACACTGGGAGCAGATGCCGTTATCAAATTCTTAACAAGAGAAGTGATTCCCAGATTTGGAATCCCCTCTGAAATAAGTTTGGATAACGGCAAAGCATTTGTGCAGAAAACAGTTAGAGGTGTTTTGCAGCAGTTACAGATCAAACAAAGGTTTGGTGCAGTCTACCATCCCCAAAGCCAGGGAATGGTTGAGAGAATAAATGGAACCTTGAAAGCTAAACTGAACAAAACATGTGCTTCAACTAAGCTAAACTGGGTAGACGCTTTGCCGCTTGCACTAATGAGCTATCGCATGCAAATGCATAGAAGCACACATCTAACACCGCATGAAATGCTGACTGGCAGAACGATGCCCGTGCCTCAATGGAGGCTACCATTCAAGGGACCAGCCCTTGAGCGGTTGCAAACGGAGTTGAAAGCTCATATGGAACAACTAACTGCTATCCAGAGAGCCATCTATTTGCAGGAAAAATCTAAAAGTTCCAGTCCAGAGACGGTGGTGAACAAGCCCGTGGAGCCTGGAGATCTGGTGTACGTGAAGGTGTACAGATGCAAGTGGCACGAACCAAGATGGGAAGGGCCATGCAAGGTCAAAAGAACCACGTCCACAGCCATTCAGTTAGAGGGAAGTGACACTTGGCATCATCTGACTTATTGCACAAAGATTCATAAAAAAGAGAAAGCAGAACTCAATTCTACAGAGGATGAACACAAGAGTTACAATGTTGAAACTGATACTAATAAGTGTTCAACTATGGATGTCGACAGAGGTGGTGGTGTACCAAGCAGCAGCGAAAGTGTAAATGACCTCTTACAATCTTCAGCCGGCACTACAAGACGCACCATTGCAACAAGAAGCACAGTCAAGCGCAGAGAGGAGCAGCAGTGTGAACGACCGAGACCATCATCCCAAGGAGATGAACAGTGACTCAATGGCATCGGCTAAAGGCAAAAGATCCACCTCCAACAGAGATGAGTACAAAACAACTTGTTATTACCCAGACCAGTACACACCAGTGTCCTTGCCAGCAGAAGAAGAATTAGTAAGCCATGTGAATGTTAAAAATAAGTCAGCAACAAAAATTAGAAAACTTCGTAAGGTTAGATATGTGCATGGAAATGGAGGGCCAGCATTACAGACACCGAATTCAAAACAAGGTTAGCAACTGAATATGAAGTGAACGTAAACTGGGATGGAAGAAGATTATGTGGCAGAAATGTCAAAGGAAGGAATACAGAGAATGGTGCAGATCAATGTATAATTACAATGCACATAAGGGATGACGGTTTTGACGTGGAAGTGAGATTAGAAACCCATTGGAGTGAAGATAGTAATTATGGATACAACATGGTCATGAGAAATCCAGACACAACCGCAGCAGTAAGAGGCGAAGGGTATTTGGAGCGTATAGAGGATACGCCATTAAATGCTAAAGTAGAAATGATAGGAGGAAGGTTCAGGTTACACATCTCACCCCAAGAAACGAGAGATAATTTGTTTGGTAGGAGCATACTTATTTCTAGATTAGGACTCAAAAATGGCGAATGTGCAGTTGGTACATGGATTACAATTACCAGATTACGGTAAAAAATCAGGAAAATGTAAAATGTGGTTTACAAGTTGTAAAATCAACCTGTGGATGGACTGTGGAAATGGACGTGATAGCTCTTAGAATGGAGAAAACTTATGAATTGAGGCTAGAAGAAGCTACGAATGGTGGAATAGTAGAGTCAAGTATGTTTTGGAAAGTTCCAGACAAAGGAAGCGTATTAATTGAAAACTAGTGTTATTCGCTGTTTACAGTTACTAGTAAAACCCCCATGATTGAGACAGATAGAGACGAGCAAGATGACATAATTCTACCCCAGGTACATACCACGGAAAAATTAATTGCACCCACTACAATAGTAAGTACAATAGCAAACCCTATAATCAATACAAATATTATGCCCTCCTTGGCGTCCACTAAAACAACATTAAGTGCATTGATTGTTAAGTGGAGAGAAGGCTTAACTAACACTAGTGGAGTTGAGGAAACCACTACGTATGATAAAACAGTAGAACAAGCTAAAAACACTACACTTGTAAATAACACAGAATTAATCATGTTAGCAGAACCTGAAAACGTAACTGTATTACCAAGAACGACTGGCACTACAAAAGTAACACATCTAACTGATTATGTCCTGATCACGGTTAAAAGCACACTTGTGCAGGATGATTCAACATCTTAGCCAGAGCCTAACCAAACTAAGTATGGATGCTCTGTAAAGGAGGGCTGTCATGAGTATCAAGGCGGCTTGGATAAATTCTATATGGAGCGTTGAGACAACAAAGTGACCCCAAGGGCAATAAATAAATTACAAGACATTAAGTGGCATGGCTTCAGGCCAAGGGGGGATGCACTTTGGCAAAGGGCCATCCAGAACACATGGTACAGTTGGTCATGGTATACAGCTAGAGAATTGACGGAAAAAGATTGTTTAATTTGTACTGTTACCCCTGGAGCAACACCGATTGTCATTCCAGAGAAGTATACATCTAAAGAATGTGCGCTGGTACAACAACAGAGGTGCAGAGATGGGCGTTTACTCCCAGCGTAGGCGTTGTGTCTTTCTTCAAGTTACCAATGTGTGGTATAAGTTGCAGACTCCTGTATGGCTCACGCAATTCGTACCAATATTTAGACAAGTGGAAAGGTTACAAGTTTGAAGCACTGTGCGCTGAATTTAACCTTAGTACTACACAAAGAAGTCCTCCACAAAATTACGAGGTAGACTGATGCAGAATACGAATGTTTTGCCAATGGAGGTTTTGAAAATTGCAAAGGGGTTGACGTGGGCAACACAACAGTAAAATGTAATGTGACTTGGGTATTATCTTGGTTTAAGCACGCAAGTAGAACACCAATATTCGTTGAAACTCCGATATGATATCAGAACCCAGACTTTGTAGAAGAGGATTGTGAAAACATTACCATGTCCATTCCAAAATTATTCTTTCTAGGAGACCAAACACACCCGGTGGCAGGATGTGTGGGGACAATGTGCTAGCAAATACCTTACCCCTTCGGTGGGTGGATCTTTGTGCACTCGTTAGAATAAAACTACCTATAACTTTGGTGTATGAAGGAGTAAAAAGTATGATTGGAATAGATGAAAATAGAATGAGAGTTTGCAGAAGTTTAAGTGATTACGGACTGAATGAAGGTGTATATTTGAATCTCATAGGCCAACCACGAGGAATTCCTGATGAATTCAAAGCGCAACATGAAGTCACAGCAGGATTTGAACCAATTTTACCTTGGATCACCGTTAACAAAAATGTTGAGTGGATAAACTATGTTTATTATAATCAACAAAGACTAGTTAATTTTACGGTTGAAGGGTTTATGGCTTTAGGTGACCAATTGCATGAGACACGTAGAATGGCATTGCAAAACAGGCAAGCTTTAGATTGGATTTTAGCAGATAAGGGGGGTGTTTGTCACATGTTTGGCAATCAATGTTGCACATACATCCCCATGAACACAGCCCCGAGAGGTACCTTCAGTGCCATAATGGTCAGACTCCGCAAATTAAAAGAAGAAATGAAGGAGAATGCGGGCAGGGACAGCTGGTCGTGGAAGAGTCTGGAGGAAATATTTGGCAACTGGGGAGCGTTAGCAGTAAAGACAGGATTAACCTTGCTAACTGTATTAGTTGTGATATTCCTACTCGTGTGTTGCGTGTTGCCTCTCATCAGAAAGTGGATCTTGGGAACTGTGTACCGATGGATGACTGATGTTGGGAAACATCAGAAGGCCTAATATGTATAACAACCAGGACCTGGTGGACTTATAATTTTTTTAATTTTTGTTATTTCCTATTTTTCTTATTGTTACAGTTTTTACATAATGTACGTCCAACACCTATCATATAGACATGTAAAAATGTTACAGACCATATACTGTTTTGTGCGAACTCTGCAAGGATGGAGGACATTACCATCATGTTTTGTTTTGGCAGTTGCTCTGTCCACTGATGTATTTTGTTTTCAATTATCCATATGTGCTCGGGAACTTGGAGCCATGATGCCCGGAAATCCGGTGGGACTGCCCGTGTCCAAAGAGACTCGATAAGATGGATATTGAGGACGTTCGAACATCACAATAAGGTGATGTCATTTATCCGTAACAAAGCCATATAAAAATTTCTGTTAAAAGCATATTATTGGTGACGGTCAATATTATGTGTTTTCATGTCGAAGTAGGGGTTGAACTGCCATTTCTGTTTAACAGTTTTCTCCTGGTTATGTTATATTAGGTAGGTAAGCATGTTGTATTTCTTTTTGAGGTTCCTTTGGTAAGGTAAGGGGTATTCTTTAAGAATAGGCCTTGTTTGTTTGTTATTTTGGCCTGAGTTCACCCTGAAGCTTATGTTAACCTTATGTAAACATGTTATAACTGTTTTGACAAGAGTCGTTAGTATTGTGAGGGATATATGTGGAAGATGATTTTAATGTGAGAAAAAGGACTATAAGGATGTGGTTTGGAAAATACTGGTCAGTGTTTTTTGTATGCCCAGGGACAAAACATCAGGAAGCTGCCACCCAAAGACTCTGGTGTTTCGGGGACCCCTCGTACGTTGGGTGTGAACTCAAAGACATATGGACAGCGCTTGGGGACCCTGAATCAGGACTAATGTGATGGCAGAACAATAAAGTTGCAAAAGACTGATCTAAGAGATGTGGAATTGCTCGGAGTATGGAGTCCACATGAGGACGCAGCAAAGGACTTAATGGATGTGTTGTCATGTTATTCTATGTCTTCCTATGTTATAATGTCAATGTTTAATGTAGTGAGATTTGCTGAAGGAATGTTCTGAATCATGTTAATCCATTTATACTTGCATGTTGTGACATTCCGTTCTAGAGGTTTGACAAGACCAATGTTCCTCGTTACAAATATTTTGGTAATAGGAATGACAGAGTAGGACCTGATTGGCATGAAAGGTCCTTAAAATAGATGATAATGATGCACATTAGATTCAATACAGAGATCCTTTTATTCACTCATAAACAGCACTTATACTCACAGGATATTTACAGTATGAATATAGGATTTCTCTCAGCTGTTAATTAGATTGAAAACCTAATTAAAGGGGGGATATGTGGAAGCGTAAAGCTCTGTTTAACTAGATAAAAAGTGTTATTATTGTCTTTACCATAATAAAATGAACTCTGTGATAAGTTCACTCTGAGTGGAGACATGCAAGCTGTCTGGTTGGGAAACAGATTACATTAGAGGAAAGTTCTTGGTGAGAGGAAAGACAAATGAGCTTGTTGTTGCAGGCAGCCAGGAAATCTGGCGAACACTGCCAAGTCAACTGACCTGAGAGTTTACAATCCAGATAAAGTCATGAGAGTGTTAATACAATATGTCACGTACGCCAATCTGATGTTTTCCAGATGTTGGGCCGGAGTGTATTCTCGGAAAAAGTAGAGATAACAGTGTGAAGGTGCCAAGGAATGTTATGTAACGGAGAATAATGATTTCAGTTGGTCAAGAAGACCCCAATACACACTAATGGTTTGTAATTGTATAAAACCGCCCTTTAAGAAGTGAAGGGAAGGGAGACTTCTGGAACTTGTGATGAAGATGATAATGTGCGCCTTTTGAAGAATAAAGTTCCCCTCTCGTGAGGGCTGTGTGTTGAGAGATAGTTCTGAGTATTGTGATAACTATTTAGCTCAGTAATTGAACCGCTCGCTCCCAAAATATAAAAGAATGCAACAGTATAAAAATACTAACATAATTCCCTAATCCATGGATCTTTGTGAATTATCTAGGTGAAATAACAAAATGATTATGATATTTAAGTCTTCAACTGTAACCTGCATGTAGCCAAAAATAGGAACACCATTTTTCCTTCAACAGTTAACAAAAAGGGTTACAATATTCAGCCATATTCATATTTCAGTGTTAAGGTGTATATCTTTATGTAAGTGTATATTTTTGAGTTCCAAAAAACAATTAAGATTTTTTCAACTGGCTGTATATATAATAATAGAGAACAGTGTGCTAAAATTGTGTCTCTGGTTACACTGTGAAAAACATTTGTTTATGCTGGAGATTACCTGAATATTCCTGATTTTTGACTAAAAAGCCTCTGCCAGAGACCTCTGTCTCTGTGTCAGGGTTCTGGTTTGGGGATCTCGCTCCTCCTTCCTCAACTATTTTTGCAGCTCTTGAGTTCTCTCAAGTGTTAACAGTTTGTATATGCTGCTGTTAATTTGTGGTGTTCCCACAGTGGAGAATGATTTTTCTGCACACATCATGTGGCTGTGTCATTATCACCCACAGTGAATAATGTCCACAAAGTGCTTCCCTTTCTCTTTGCCATCACGGGCTGCTGTCAGTGCTCTCTGCTGGCAGAGCAGGGAGGGGATGGTAAGCAGCAGAGAGACAGATGCTGTTTGCATAGAGAGCTCGCTTCGCTGAACTCTGAAGTAATTCGAGAAATTTGGCAGACACATAGAAGAGATTCTGAAACTAATGTGTCGATCTCACCACGCTAGAATTGATCAGATACTGATCCCAACGTGGCATTCATATTGTGGATTGATCTGCCTACCTCAAGCTTCGTTATTTTTTAGCATGACGAATGTCATGTGTGGCGTGTGAAGTCTGGAAAATACGTGTGTCTCACGCTCATTGCATGAAGCTTGAGAGTTCTGTGTTAGCGTATCCGTTGATCGACCAAACCACAAAGTTAAGTACGATCTGCTGTCGAGCATCTAGTGATTATGCAAACGGGCAAATAAGACGACCTGTCTTTAACCTTTCTTTCTGACCTTCTCCAGAAAATCCTGAGCCAGAGAAGTCCCAGAAGAGACGTTGTCTCTAACTGAAACAGTTTTTCCCACGGCCTAAAGAAGAAGGCATTGGGGTTGCAGTTCTGCACACTAATGTAGGCCGACCTAGTATAAGCTACCCACATACCTGCTACTTTGTTTTTAAATACTAACCACTGTCTCATATTTTCCCAAGAAAACAAACTGGATGAGGATACCTTGGACAGCCTTGAGAGGTATGTGGATGAATGTTTGGAAAATATCATAATGGGCAAGCCACATAACTGCTAACTATTTTAATGCTAGCAGGCAATGTGTTCAGCTAATGTGAACAGACCTCTCACCCTTGAGTCTAATTATTTTTTCTAAGCTGTGTTTTAAAGTTAAGAAAAAGTTTATTTTAATGAGATGTTGTAAACACTGATGGTCCAGTAATATGAGTTTGCTCATTTTAGGTGTTTTACCTTATTCTCCTTAAGCGAACCTACTAAAAAGTAGGTTGAATATTTGCATAAACATGACAAAAGTTGTCTACACTAGCAGCTTACAGGCTACTAGCCCTGCCTATACCACACAGTAGACAGCTTTGTTTAAAACAGAGCTATTTTCATTTGCTCCTTAATCATTTGTCACCGATTCTGTTCATAACTTTTATAGACATAACTTCTAGGCGCAGCCAAGGTGTTGAGGGGATCTGTTTTGGTGGCCGTTGGATTGCGTCTCTGCTTTTTCTGAATGATGTGGTACTATTGGTCTCATCAGCTCGTGATATACAGCTCGCACTGGAGCAGTTTGCAGCCGAGTGTGAAGCAGCCGGGATGAGAATCCGTTCCTCCAAGTCTGAGGCCATGGTCTTAAGCCAGAAACGGGTAGAGTGCCTTCTGTAGGTCGGGGGGCAGGTCCTGCCTCAAGTGGAGAAGTTCAAGTATCTTTGGGTCTTGTTTACAAATGTGGAAAAATAGAGCGGGAGATCGATAGACGGATTGGTGCTGCGTCAGCAGTGATGCCGGCACTGTACCGGTCTGTCGTGGTGAAGAGACAGCTGAGTCAAAAAGCAAAGCTCTCGATTTACTGGTCGATCTATGTTTCTACCCTCATCTATGGTTATGAGTTTGGGTCATGACCGAAAGAACGAGATCATTGATACAAGCAGCCAAAAGGAGTTTCCTCCGCTGGGTGTCTGGGCTCTCCCTTAGAGATAGGGTGAGAAGCTCGGTCATCCGGGAGGGACTCGGAGTGGAGGAGCTACTTCTCCACGTCGAGTGGAGCCAGTTGAGGTGGCTCGGGCATCTGGTTAGGATGCCTCCTGGACACCTCCCTGGTGAGGTGTTCCGGGCACGTCCCACTGGGAGGAGGCCCAGAGAAGACCCAGGACACGCTGGAGTGACCGTGTTTCTCGGCTGGCCAGGGAACGGCCCAAGTGGCTGGGGAGAGGGAGGTCTGGGTCTCTCTGCTTAGGCTGCTGACCCGCGACCCGAACCCGGATAGGCGGAAGACAATCATTAGGTAATACACCATCAGCGATGTATATTCCTTAATATTTGTTTTAGAATCATTTACAGTACAGGTAAACTTTAGTAGGGTGATCAGCTAAAGCTGTCCATGGAAATGTCCCCAATTTTAGCATTTTGTGAATGAGAAAAAAAAAAGTTGCATGTAGACTGTTATTATGGTAACTGAGATTGAGCATGTTGCGCGCAACAACTGTTACGGTAGCTGGTCGCGCTCCATTACAAATGGAGTAGAAGACGAGCTGAACGCGTCGCCTTGGACTGGGCTGTCCTTGCCGTGAATGAGGTTTGGTTTGCAGTAGAAAACTATAGTAGTGTTTCCAACATTCGCTGTATCCAGGTAAAACAAAATAGGGCTGGGATGTGTTTTGTTTTACTAAAGGTGAGAACCCAAATGCAAAATAAATTAAACTTTTATAAATGAACAGAACAACAAAAGGGAGGATGGGAGCACAGTGATTAGCTGGAGCTGAGTGAGGGAGAGAGGGAAAAATCGTAACAGCATGACCAAAAAAAACATTTTTGATGCGCTGCCTCTATTAGGAGAGTGGAGCTATAGTGTCAACAAGGGTTTGACAAAAGTAAAATGTTTTAGAATTTATTGGTGACATTTAGTTTACATTTTCAGAGCTAGTTATTAGTGGTTTATTGATTTATTGTGATATGTGAACACAGACTTTCAGACGGAGGGGTGTTTGTCTACTAAAGCAGTCAGTAACAGGGAAGCTGAATGAGGCAAGACCTGCATGAACTGAGAATAAGGAGGGAGAAAAAATCACCTGGTTAAATGGGCATTTCTTCGGTTGTATGAGCTTTAACCTCCAAGTAAAAATAGTTGCATTTCTTTGCTAAATATAGCAATTTTGGTGTTTCTTCAGCTGTGGAAACTGGTCAGATAATTAGATTATATTAGGATTACCCTAGTTTCTCATCTAAATATAACCAACGTCTAAAGGGTATTTGTAAGTAAAATCTTATTTTATTTGTAAAATGTTTCATTATGTTATACGTTCTAATGTTTTTGAAGATAATTGTGATTATATTATGTCTCTGTTTTAGAGTAGTGAAAGACTAATAGAAGTCCATAAAAGTTATGAACAGGACCGGTGACAAAGGGCAGCCCTGCCGGAGTCCAACATGCACCGGGAACAGGTCCGACTTAATGCCGGCAATGCGGACCAAACTCCTGCTCCGCTCGTATAGGGACCGGATGGCCCCTAATAAAGAGCCGCCGATTCCATACAGGGCATCACGAGGGACACAGTCGAATGCCTTCTCCAGCTCCACAAAACACATGTGAACCGGTTGGGCAAACTCCCATGAACCCTCGAGCACCCTGTAGAGGGTATAGAACTGGTCCAGTGTTCCAGGGCTGGGACGAAAACCACACTGCTCCTCCTGAAGCCGAGGTTTGACTATCGGCCAGATTCTCCTCTCCAATACCCTGGCGTAGGCCTTACCAGGGAGGCTGAGGAGTGTGATCCCCCTGTAGTGGAACACACCCTCCGGTCCCCCTTCTTATGAAAAGATTTGAGGTACTCAGGGCGGATCTCATCCACCCTCGAAGCCTTGCCACCGCGGAGCTTTTTAACCACCTCAGTGACTTCAGCTTGGGTGATGACAGAGTCCAACCCCGAATCCCCAGCCAACGGAATGCGTGATGGCAGGATTGAGGAGATCCTCGAAGTACTCATTCCACCGCCCGATAATGTCCTCAGTCGAGGTCAGCAGCCTCCCACCCCCACTGTAAACAGTGTTGGCACAGCACTGCTTCCCCCTCCTGAGGCGCCGGACGGTTTGCCAGAATCGCTTCGAGGCCAACTGGTAGTCCTTCTCCATGGCCTCACCGAACTCCTCCCAGGCCCGAGTTTTTGCCTCTGCCACAGCCCGGGCCGCAGCACGCTTGGCCTCACGGTACCCGTCAGCCACCTCAGGAGTCCCACAAGCCAACCACAGCCGATAGGACTCCTTCTTCAGCTTGACAGCATCCCTTACTGCCAGTTTCTACCACCGGGTTCTGGGATTACCGCCGCGACAGGGACCGCAGACCTTACAGCCGCAGCTACGGGCAGCAGCATCGACAATACATGCGGAGAACATGGTCCACTCGGACTCTATGTCTCCAACATCCCCGGGATCTGGTCAAAGCTCTCCCGGAGGTGGGAGTTGAATACATCCCTGGCCGAGGGCTCCTCCAGGTGTTCCCAGCAGACCCTCACTATGCGCTTGGGCCTGCCAAGTCTGTCCTGCTTTCTCCTCCTCCAGCGGATCCAACTCACCACCAGGTGGTCATCAGTGGACAGCTCAGCCCCTCTCTTCACCTGAGTGTCCAAAACATGCGGCCGAAGGTCTGATGATACGACAACAAAGTCGATCATCGACCTCCTGCCTAGGGTGTCCTGGTGCCAAGTGCACAGATGGACACCCTTATGTTTGAACATGGTGTTCATTATGGACAATCCGTGACTAGCACAGAAGTCCAATAACAAAGCACCACTCGGATTCAGGTCGGGGAGGCCATTCCTCCCGATCACGCCTCTCCAGGTGTCACTGTTGTTTCCTACGTGGGCGTTGAAGTCCCCCAACAGAATAACGGAGTCCCCGGGAGGGGCACTATCCAGCACCCCCAACAGGGACACCAAGAAGGCCGGGTACTCCGCACTACCGCTAGGCCCGTAGGCCGAGACGACAGTCAAAGACCTATCCCGAAGGCGCAGGGATACGACCCTCTCATCCACTGGGGTAAACCCCAACACGAGACGGCTGAGCTGGGGGACAACAAGCAAACCCACACCAGCCCGCCGCCTCTCCCTGTGGGCCACTCCAGAGTAGAAGAGAGTCCAACCCCTCTCAAGCAGATGGGTTCCAGAGCCCACACGGTGCGTGGAGGCGAGCCCGACTATTTCTAGTCGATATCTCTCGACCTCCCGCACAAGCTCAGGCTCCTTCCCCCCCAGCGAGGTGACATTCCACGCCCACCTTTATCCGCCACCCAATCCTCTTTGCACCGGTCCCTCACGGTTCCCCCTGCAGGTGGTGGGCCCACTGGGGGATGGCCTTGCGTCTCTCGTTCGGGCTTGGCCCGGCCACCAGGCGCTCTCCGGCAAGTCCCGATCCCAGGCCTGGCTCCAAGGTGGTACCCCGGCTCCGCCGTACCGGGCGACGTCACGTGCCTCGATATTTCCGTCCTCATGAGGAATTGTTGAACTTAAAATAAACTTTGGTTTCTAAACATAAATGTCCACATTGAACTGTCATCTTTGCATCGTTTTTATTCATTCCCTTGTTCCTTTGTTGTACCTAATTCAATAGTTATCTTTAGTCTTTCATTTTGCTTTTATTTGAATTGTTCTAGACTAGTGAAGAGTTTGTTAATTGAAATATTTTAACTCAGAGTTAATTTGTTTTAATAAATATTTATTAGAAAAGATGTTGTGAATTTATTTCAATCCTGTAAAGACTCACAATAAGAACACAAAGATGCCAATTAGAGAAGTTAAATAGCAGATGTTTATTTCTTTGGCGCTCGGACCCCAGAGGAAGTCATGAATGCTGTGAATGACATGAGCTTGAATGAACGATTTAGGATTAGGATTAGAGATGTCTTCCCCCCCCGGGGATCCGATAATCCGATACTGGTGATGGAGTGGAGGCCAGAGGAGATAAGGGAGTTGGATGGAGCTAGGAAGCCAGATGGTGGCGATGGGGTGAAGGAGGGTCGAAGCTCGGCAGGAGAGCAGGGATATCTATGGTTGGAGGTCCTTAAAAGCAAAGCCTTGAAGGGTGATTGGCTGAAGAGGAATGCAGCCTTGACGCTGATTGGTTGGAGCAGAGACGCATGATGTAGTCATAGGACGAAACCGGTGGTGGAGGTGAGTTTCCCAGATTGAATTTTCGTCAGAACTCCATTTCATATGTGTGTGTATCTATTGTCCTAATACCACAGATATATTGGACTGGTATTCCCAGGACAATACTTGACAGACCAAATGGCTGTTTAATTGAATATTAAATAATATAAGCATCCTAATTGCACAACATTAGGTTCCATGTAGGTTCCACTGATACAAACATTTTCAGTTTGAGTTATTTTCAGTTGACATTTGGAGTATGTCTGACTAACTTGTTAACTTCCACAACTTTGAAAATGTATTTATTTTTCAGCAAACAATCATACAACATTTTTAACCACAGAAACTATTACTGATAATCAGTGATGTCAGTAATGCGTTACTAAGTAACGCGTTACTCTAATATGATCACTTTTTCAGTAACGAGTAATCTAACGCGTTTCTATTTCAAATCCAGTAATCAGATTAAAGTTACTTATCCAAATCACTATGCGTTACTCTTGTAATTTAATTTTTATTCCTCTATGCGTCTCGGGGAGTGATGTCTGGTTTATGCGACAATTCAGTCACGTTATCATCACCTGATACTACGCCATCACAGAAACGTAAATAATGGAGGGAGGAGAGAGATACGCATTTTGCAGCTGGAAATACAGGAACTATTTTGAGTTTCTGTCAGTGAAGGATGACAATATCAAGGTTCGTTGTACCCTCTGTGCTGGCGAGAAAGTGCTGTCTTGCTTCAAAAACACCACATCAAATCTGAAGAAACATTTGGAATCGCAGCATGGGACAGTCAGACTGACGGAGCAAGTCCCGCCAGGTGCTTCGAAGCAGAGGGATGCGACGGGCCCTCCACTAACCAAACAACAAAAGCTGGATTTCGGTGCAAAACCAGCAAGTGGGGAACAGTTAAAGAAGTTGGTCGGACGGTATGTAGTAGAAGAAATGCTGCCCTTAAACACGATTGACTCGCCCTCGTTTCGTGCCATAATAAACAGAATCCCCACTACTGTAAATGCCGAGCTGCCTCACAGAGGAGCTTTTTCTGCATATCTGGAGAAGGAGTATGCAGAGATGGAGAGAAATCTGAAGGCCGCACTGAATGAGGTCGACTTTGTGTCAACTACCGCGGATATATGGACTGCTAATGGCAACAATAGAAGCTATATGGGAGTAACACTCCACTGGATCCATAGATCCACATTAGAGCGCAACACGACTGCATTGGCATGTAGGAGAATTCGCGGTAGACACACATATGATGTTATTGGTGCAGAAATTGAAAACATTCACTCTTCGTATGGACTACTCAACAAAGTAGTTGCAACAGTGACTGATAATGGATCCAACTTTGTGAAGGCGTTTAAAGTACATTAACGCTTTAACATTTTGAGCCGAAGTTGACTCCGTAATAAAGAGAATTCACTTTTTCCTGCTCACCCCATTAAATAATTAGAAGATAAAGGTTTACACTTTTGGAGATACAATGATCAGCCATATCAGACTTTAAGCAACCTTTTGTTGTACATCCTTAATGTGCTTAAAATTCTGTAAAGCTTTAGAAATAATTATTCTTGTTATTGAAATTGGACTGCTACAGACCATTGTTTGAAACCATAACGTTTTACATACAGACTGTAATGTAAAGTATTTTGTGTCTTATCTATCTATTCAATGTCTCTTTTCAACTTTTATTCATACATCTAGACCTCTTATCACTGTTGTTCACTGTTTATGGCAATGTTGACCCGCTGGCCTGCAGTAGATAAGTGAAGAGAACCAGCGTTTTAAAATCACTTAGAGGGAAGAGACTGTTTTATTAGCAGACATCACACCATAGAAGGGTTTCTTTCGAGCGCCCCATTTATTCACCTCACATGTAAGGCAATAAAACCTTGTTTATCATAAAAATGCTTCCTATCCTTTTCTATAATTCTCAATGCGATTAAATCTACATGAATGTCAGAAGAAACAACACAACCGTCAGCATCATTACAGCTTTCTCTGTCTCTGTTGCCCATCCTTAAATCTGAGCGCCAGCAGAGACTGCCGTCTCCTTAATTATTTGGAAAACAAACAACTGGTTTGTCATTCTGTCTTAGTCAATCTCTTTAATCTCAATCTCCCTTTTTTTTACAGTCCTAGCCTCGCTGGCAGGTTGCTGAATACAATGTTTCAGTCGATTGGCCCATGTGTGTGTGTGATGTGTGTGTTGGTTGGGGTCAGTGGTGGCATGTAGGCTTTGTCATCATGTCACTATTTACATCAAGTGTCTGAATTGAATGTGTGTATAAAAATCCCATGCATGTGTGTTCTCCTGGAGCTAATCAGTGGTGACATTCTACTGCCAAACATACATGCAGATATATGTATACACATACATGCATGTTTCTGGTTTCTGTTTATTAATAATAATATTTGAGTTTCTAGCAAAAGTCTGGACAAAATTCATGGATAATACCAGTATTTCAACATCCCTGTTGTAGGAGCCTAAACTATGTGCTATGCAGGGTGTTTGTTAGTTATGAGGCTGGTAACATTCTTAATTTGGTCAAATGATGTGGGTGGAGCCTAGGGAAAGAAGGAAGGTCGAGGTGGCAGATGAAAAAGATCGGGAGTGAAGCCTAAAAGTCTTTTGACCTCCCTCTCTCCTTTTTGTTTAACTAACAACATGTGGATAAGTCGTTTTTCCTTCTTTTTCTCTTTTGTTGTACATGTTCGGTTCATTAAGGAAACATTTTAAATGCAAGACATCTCTGAGAATTATTATTTTTGTCGGGATGAGAGACATGCGGGAGGTAAGGGGAGGGTCAGGCTCAGGTTTCATTTAATGAGGATCTACACCTGTTTTTTCATAGTTTTTTATAGATATACAAAATGAAATGCTACTTTTCCTTTCGTCATGCTATTGCACAACAGATGGCCATAACACAGCTCTACAACACAAGGCATGGTTAGCTCAAGATAACCAAAAATATTTGGTACAGTAGAAATGCATTTCCATTTCCATCTGAGATTGTTTTATCATAGAAACATCTCAGCTCAGAGTCAATCTGTTTATAAAATTTTTAATTACATTTAGGGTTCCTGGCATTACCTTAAGATCATCTTATGCCCCGTTTTAGGCCAAGCGGCTCTGCTCCACTCGGTCTCAATCTTCTCGGCATGGTACATATTGTGTTTCTATTGACTCACTGATGAAGTCGTCAGTGTAGTGTGCGGTGCAGCTATTAACATTACTGTGTGACATTGTCACATTAACATAATTTGTGTAAAACTATAAAAACAAAAAACATAAACAGAAAATAAAAACATAAATAAATGAAATGCAGATCTTTGTATTATTGTTTTTTCAAGAATGCCTTGTATGTGTCGGGGTCTGGGAGTTTCTGTTTTTTCTTGCCTACTGTTTACTCTGCTTGGTCCATAGGTGGCATGGGAGCTCATGGGCGCAGAGGTGACAGGTGTTTCTGATCCTGCAGATTGCTGCTGGGAGCATTTAAGCAGGAGGCTGCCAGCCTTTCGGCATGTTAGCCAACAGTGGTAACAAACTCTCGCCAGACCTCCGCTTTGGAATTAAGCTTCATGTTTTCTTGTGCCTCAGCTAACCTTCGTGTGTCCTCCTTATTAGGTTGATCTCAAGGCCTGGCTTCGTTTCTGGTTCGTTTCCTGACTTCTGGAATAATTGAGTTTCCTGATTCTTGGACAAGAAGTCTTCTGGATTAAAGTTCAAGTCTCCAATTACCCTCTTCGGACAAGCTTCTAGCTGACAGTTTCCTGACTCCTTGATCAGCTGGACCAAGTCAAAAGCGAATACTGTTCACCCTCTAACCTGCTCTCACGCAAGTTCCTCCACCCGGCCCTCCACACCACCGTCTCACACATCCTGGACTAAGTTGGGCAGGCCTCCCCAGGAATCACCTACCTTGGATAACCCACCCTCTAGTCATCTCCGGTCCTGGGCTCCCAGACTCCAGATCTCTTTCCCCCTGGCTTTTCAGTCATCCCTTCCAGTAAGCATACATTCTACTGAGTTCAATTCACAGCTTCACTCTGGACTCACCTGTTCTCCCCCCCTTCTCTGTACAGTTGGTGAACTCTGGCCCTGATTCTCTCGCCATTTCTTCTCCTGTGAAAATAAACCTTTTAAAGTCTCTAAGATTCTCCTGAGTGTTCTCTGCATGTGGGTCAGATCTGTACCTAGAACTATGACAATATATGTTTTTCTTCATGTAAAAAAAGATCCAATGGGATAATTATCTGGACCACTGCCCTGCCAGAACTTGTAAAAAAGCTGCAGAGAGGAGAGACACTGCCCTCTGGACTTGTAATGATCCAAAGTTTGCCTGAAGAAGTTACAATTTTGGGCTTTATGAAGATGTTTTTGTCTCAGCCACGGTGAGAACGAGGACAAGGACTTTAAAACACAAAACTGTGGACTTTTGACTGTAGTAAAGTTAGTTTTAGACTGGATATTCGATATTTGTGCTCCGCTGATTCAGCGGGGTGGTACTCCTGTTTGACCCGATGCAGTGGTTCGTTCAAGGACTGTAAATACATTTCCGAACCAAATGCGCTGTTTCATGGTAGTATTGTTTCGGGGAAAATGTATGTGTGTCTGAACATCTTATTGTATGTTTGATCAGCTGTTTCGGATGCTATTAAATACAACGCACCCCACGAGCATGTATTTTGAGAAAGCTGACATGGTGTGCTTTTTCTTTTCTTTCAGCCTAAAGGCATGGTTTATGATTTATAATTAATAAAATTATATAATGGTTTGTGGTTCATAATATTATTGTAGTCACTCTTGAGTTATTAACTTTTCCTGGCATTACCTCTTTGAAAACCTTCTAATTTCTCCTGGTCCCATGACCAATCGGTGAACAGCAGTCTATTCACGTCACATGTAGTCCCTACTCAGCCCCTATCATACCTGTTCAGGAGCAGGGGCGAAGAAAGTAGCTACTGGTACGGACAAAACAGTCATGGAAACGCTGGTAAAGCATACAGAGTGGAGTGTGGCCGGCCTAAATAGAGCCAGTGGAAAAGGGGCATTAGATTTACTTTTATATTTAATGGTTATTTGCCATCCAATGTTTGACCTGTTTCACTAATTTCAGATGTCATCAGTGGTTTTTAGAATTCAAGGATATGCAAATATGTGTGTCATCTGCAGGAAAGTGAAATGTAGTGTTTTAACAAAGTCCCTGAAATGCAACCTAAAGGTTGCAGAAAGTGACTTAAAAGTTTAGGTAAGCACCAGATAAATTTTGTAAAGGACTCTGTAGGCTAAAAGAAGTACCCTGTAAGTTCCAGGAAGTGACATGTAAGTTCCTGAGATGTATTCAAAGTTTTAGAAAAATACTCTACAAGTGAAAATTTCCTGGTAGGTTCTGGGGACGAAAGCGGTAAATTCCTGGAGAGTAGCTGATAAACTTCAGGAAAGTACCCTGTAAGTTCCAGGACATTAATTGTAATCTCCTGAAATGTACTCTATAGAGCACAAGAAAGTATCTTACAGGTTCTGGAATTTTCTATTTTTATTTTGTTGTTATTTAACCTTTATTTGACCAGGTAGGACAGTAGAGAACTAATTCTCATTTACAATGACGACTTGACCAAGAGGCAGCATGGAAGGCAGCTAAAAATTAAGAAATTATTTGAAAGTAGCCTAAAAGCTCCAGGACGGTCCCTGTAAGTACCAGGAAGTAATTCATAAGTACCTAAAATGTATCCTAACAGTTGTTGAAAGTACTCTGCAAGTTTAGTTAGATTCCAGAAAGGACTGTGTAAGCTGAGGAAAGTCCCTCTAGGCTTAAGGAATGATCTGGTACGTTTTGGGGAAGACAAACCTGTAAATTCCTGGAAAGTAGCCTATAAACTTTGAGAAACTACCCTGTAAGTTCCAGGAAGTAAATTGTAAGTTTCTGAAATGTACTCTAAAAAGCCTAAGAAAGTATCTTATAGGTTCTAGAAAATCGATCAAACTGACCCCGAGAAAGATCTATTTAATCCTGTATTATTCAATGAAAATCATTCCTAAAGTTCCCTACAAGTTTGTGATTTTACATGAACAGTGACATATCTGTCAGGATCTGCCATTTTGGACTTTGTTTTGGTTTTGTGTTTGTTTACTTTTCAGCTAGATGTTTCTATTCCTTTGGGTTTAGTAGTTATGTTTGTTTATTCCTTCTGTCATCCTGATAGTTTTGTTCTCTCTCCTGCCCCCTAGTTTTAGTAGTTCTTTCTCCCCTCGCCCATAGTTCTGTTGGTGGTTGCTTTCTCATTTATTTATTACTTAGAATGTTTGTTTTTTGTTTTTTTTCCCCTCTGGTTGTTATTATTAGTGTAACAGTTCTTTTTGCTTCTTTGGATTTTCTAGTTTAGTTTCTCGATTAGAGTTTCTGTGCTTGTTTACTGTTAGGTTATTTGTTCTTGCTGCATTCTTCTAGTTTATTATTTTCCCTTTGGCCAAAGACCCTTTTTTGTTATTATTTACCCAGTTGCTTGTTTCCCCTTAAGATTAGTTGTTCTTTCCCAGCCTAGCTAGCTCTTTAGTATAGTTCTTCATGTCCCTGCTTTGTCTAGTTAGAGTTTCTTCTGGATTTAGTTTTGTGTTTTGTGTTAGGGTTTTATTTATATAGGTTTCCTTGGGTGTGTTTTCCATTAGTTTAGTTTTTCCCCATGCCCCTGTTTAGTTCTTCCTAGAATTACTATTTATGTTAGTTTATGTTTAGGTTTCTTTTCCCTAGAGTTGTCTCTAGTTTAGTTTAGTTTAGTTCTCCCTTCCAGTCTCTTTATTTTCTAGCTCCTGTTCCCATAGTAACATATTCCCTCAGTTCCCTGCGCCGTGGTCCACACCTGTTTTATGTTTCTTCCGATTACCTGCCTCCCTGTCTCATTGGTCCATACTCCACTTACCTCAGCTTATAAGCTCTCTAGTTTTCATTGTTCCTCGCTGGTTCCTAATGTTATTTCACCTCGCTACCCTTGTTGACTTCCCGAGTTCCTCCTTGTGGTTTAGTTTCTGTTTGCCTCCTGAATATACACTTTGGCCCACCTGCCAGAACTTTGTACACTGCTTATCTGCCTGTAAGTCTGTCTACTTTCACATTAAATACTTCATCAACTCACCATGCAACCTGCTTGCCGTGTTCTGCATTCTGGTCCTGCCACCAAACCCACAACCTTGACAATATCACTTTTCGTTGTCTGATGAGCTAACCCCTCCCTCTTACTTCCCTATGTCTAAAGGGATTGCTCAATCCAGCTCTCCATCCAACGGGTCCGGACTTCCCTAAACCTGAAAGGTCTTACTAAGCAGGTTTACTGAAAGTTCTGTTTAAGGTGGTGTCGGGAAATGACTCGCCTAGCCTCTGACAGCCTTCATACAAAAGTCTCGCCCTTCTTCAACTGAAGGTCTGGACGACTGAGTAGCCTACCACAGTCATTCACATTTCAACAGTCACTTTTGTTCACGGCTGCTCATTCCCTAATTTTACAAGAGTTATGATTCTGACCCGTCTGCCTGCTCTGTCTTCATGTAATCGGCTAATCTGCTTCACCTGTCTGCTGCTGCACTGGAGTGCAATCAATCATGCCCTCAGACAGGCAGACAGTGCCAGATTTTCGAAAACCTACCAGTTAGTAGATGTCCAGCATTCCTTCCTGCCTGACTATGTTTTTGACCACATTTTGCATCTTGGATTTAACCTGCCTTGCCTGACCCTCATTGGATGTCTCTCGCCTCTGGATCACGACCTTGTTTCTGCCTCTCGACCAAAGCCTCCTGCCTCACCCCTGGATTTGTCTGCCTGAGTCTTCCTCCCTGGTTTCACCCAGTTAATGCTGGGAACCAGGCAACAAGACTTTTTACCACCAATGAAAAACCAAAAAATACGGTGACTCAAATAATTGAATGTCTACGATTTAACTAGAATTTTATATGCTTTCTTTAATTAGTAACGCTTTTGCAGGGGTCAGTAACAGCTTCAATTCGGCAACACAAAATAATTTAAATAATAGAAATTAATCAATCAACTCAACCTGTCTTTCCCTGATGCTGAAACTAGTGAGTTTGGAGAGGCTTTGAAGATGGAGGCTCATCCATGCACCTGATGGAGGAGATACTTCTGGTAACGAGCGGTTTCTTGAAGGGAATACGACTTAATCTTCAGTTTTCTTCCTTTAAGTGGCAGGCACTGATACTCCAGGCTTCGATGGTTGAACAGGATCTTTGTTGTTCTTAATCTTGAGGCACAGTCCTTTCTGGGCCCACGGGTTGATCCTCTTTTTTAATGCAGTCGATCAGTTGGGCTGTGTCTCTGTTCCTTTTCCATCTAAGCTTCTTTTCTCCGTCCGATCTTATTCGCTGGTCTTCTGCGAGGAAACAACCCCGTTCCCTCCTTCAACATTGCTTTTATGGTGCTGGATGCTTTCACCAGTCGGCTTCTCAGTTATTGCGCAACCTATTCAGCTCAGCCTCTTGGTTATTGCTCAATACTTTAGTCATGGTCATTGTGACCTACTGATGCTGTTTCTCGGCCTTGGAGATACCGGTAATAGCCACGCAGCTGGCTGTAGTCGCATCCTCCCTTCCTGCCGTTAGACTTCAAAAGGTTCGCTGTCAGCAACTCTCGTCACTCCTAGTCATCCTACAGTTCTTTCCCTAATCTGCTCAGTTTTAAACTTTACACAGCATTACACATTCCATTCTTCAGCTTTCAGCATTTACTTTAAAGCACAGTTACAAAACCATCACTTCATTCTTTTTATTCATGCTTCACAAATGATTAACGTTATATCTCTTTCATATATAGCTGATTGAGAATGCCAAAGCTTAATGTTTTTTACTCTAATTCTCAGTTCTTACCCACATTTCAATCATACATCTTTTAACTTGTTAATCGAAGGTTACTAATTTCATTTAATACATGTGAAAGAATGTAAAATCATCATACATCATTGGATACTTGTTGTTTATGCTTCTGCAAAAGATAAGACAGATAACATGTGGCAGATAATATGTGGCTCCACACAGGCCTCTCCAGTCTCTCAGCTCCAGAATATGAGAACATGCTTGTTTCACTCCCTACTGCTTCAACTGTGTGTTTTAATAATTATTGCATGGATTACACATAAGGATATTTATTGTAACTTTTATGGAGTTAACTGTGAGCAGTTACTAAATGTTGCATGGATTACATGGAAAGATCTCACCTTATTTTGACACACTCTATGAGTAATACCAAATAAATTTTGAATTAATGGTGGTTCTGTGATTATGTACAAACAAGCTATGCAGTATTTTCGATAAAAGTATTTAACATATTTAAAGAGTAATCATCTAAAAGAAAGCACAATGTAACATGGATAAAACTAAATTGTAAAATCAATATTGATGAACCATGGCATGACAGACGATGTGTCACAGTAACATGGGCAAGCACCTGAAATATCCAACCCATATCCACAGGAATACATTTAAAATATCATGGGAAAATGCATATTATACAGCACCATGAGGTTGTTTAAACATAGTTAGGTACCTGATATTAATATTGTACAAAGTTAATTATTTTTTGAATGGAAATATTTTACTTTTAAAAAAGGTTAGTTAATATTGGTAGTAAGTCAAATTACAATGTTTTATGTTAAAAGCTCTGTTTGTGCATCTAATAATCCAAAAGAGACATGGTAACATATCTCCAATATTATCGGATAGTGAAGCAATAACTAAGCCATATGTATTGCTGTGTGTATATCAACAGATGTTTATATCTGATCAGCTAGTGTAGGTCAATACCCTTGAGTAATGCAACAGTGTAGCTCCAGATGGGACTGCAAGTCACTGTAGCCTCTTGTTTTACCCATTCAACATAAAAGGAAGGAGAGATGACACTCTCTTAAGGGGGTATTTTTTTCTGTTTGCTTTTGCCAATCATGAGAAAAAAAAACTGTTTTCAAAGAATTAAACAGTAAACAGGAGTAGGGATAAAGCTCTTGGCATAGAACCTTTGGAGAGCGGGATGGTTGCGAGAAAAGCTGTCCAGATGGAGTTTATTTTTAATCGAAGAACAGACGGCTACTCTGTTTCTCCACTTAAACTTCTTCACACATCGTCTAAATCCTAATACCCACTTCCCTTCCCGATGGCATCAGGCAATCCAGAAACCAGGCGGCTAGGACGTTTGGAGAAACTAAAATATGAATAAAAGATTTGTCTTTATCCTGGCTACAGTTCTGGCCAGAAGGGACAAAAAATCCAATTATAGTAGAAAGGTAAAAATGACAGTAAATGTAAAAAACTTTCAGCAATCCTGTAGAACAGTTGCTTGAAAACCCTAATAGGACTGGAAAAAAGCCTGAGTCATTTAGAACAAAACAAAAATAACACTTGTATTGATCAGAAATAATGCTGATTATTTCGCCCTTTAATCTTTGCAGTTTTTATCATTTGTTTTGAGAACAACATAGTGGTGTCTACAGTAGGACATTTAGTCCTAACCAGGCGTTTATTTGTACTCACCCTGGGGAAATGCAGTAACTGCTTTGATTCAAAACTAATTAAAGTATTTTTTGACATTTTACGCATTGTCTACTGTAAGGAAACGTGGTTATATGATTCCAAATTATATTATATTCACCAGTGCAAGTTATTTTTGTTTAATCCAGGGTTATAGTCAGACACATTTAATAAGAGTAAACTGGCCCTAACAGAGATCAAAACCATAGTAATTGGAACTGTGGTGTAATACTTTATAAAGAACAATTTAATTAAGTTATACGTTATATTTGAGCACTTCTATAACTTTTATATGCTTAATGCATGAAAAAAAGAACAAAAAGAGTTTCTTTATCAATTTGCCTCATTTTGTACCCCTGTGTTGTACTTTTTAGAGTTGTGACATTTAGAAATGAACCACATCTATTGACAGGCTCCTTAAAGCAAATAATGTGACTTAGGTCACAATATTGTGCTGCAGTTATGTTTTTCTCTTTTTTGTTTTATTTGCTGTGCTTCACACAGATGCACATGCACAGAGACACACACTTTTGCTACTGCATTTTTTAACCCAAAGAGTAGTGTTTGAAATTACCAAAACTGCTAAGGTACAAAATGGCCAAATATCCAGCAGCTACAAAAATAAACTTATTGGCATGGTATAAGTACATGGGTATGGTTTGTTTAAAGCTATGGTATGAAAGTGGGAAGGAACAGATGCTAAGAGGAGAAGAAATCGGTGAAGGGGCAAAACTGACCCAGAGATGATTTTTCAACAACGTTTAATATAAAAATCACGATAGGGCCTAAAAAGTAGTGGGTTTCAGTGGCTTTCAGTAAACTTCCTTTACAAGGCTGCAGTGGCTTATTATTATTATTATTATTATTATGGTACCAACACGTCGGATTCTTAGTAAAGGCGGGTGGAATGCGGTGGAAATATATATTCATGATCTGGGGGTCCACCTCCGAATGTGTGCTTTGATGTTTGGAATTTGAAGGCAGCCCCAGGCAGCTGCATTGTGTTAGCATGGCTTGATTGTTAAGCAACTAGCTCCATCCAGGGGTGATCAGAGAGAAAGTGTGTTGCCAGGGTGAGGCATGATCTGGGTGTACATGGTAGTATCATCATAGAAATGTGCTGCTGATGAATAGAGCATAGTGATGCCACTGGGAAGTGCTCAAAGGATACTGAGGGTGTTTGTTAAATACAGTATATCATACAGTATGTCATATTCCACTTTACTTAAATCAATATGCTATATTTTGAAGTTGATGTGAAGTGGAGCAAGTCTTGGTAATGACCATTGTTTTATGCTGGATCTTCAGAAAGCATCACTAATTGCACTATAATAAATAAATGCACCCCACAGCTATGTCAGGTCTTTGGTTTTGGACCATTTTGAGCTCTGTGGGGGATATGCAGATTCTCCACCACAGAGCCTTCTTTAAAGACCAGGAGCCAATACACATGCATAATTTTATAAGTACAATATTTAAATCATTGCTGACTCCCAAAGTAATCTCTTCACAACTGCCAGTGATTCAATATTTGATTTCATCATAGAGGTCAAGGATAATACTTTGCTTTTGTGGTAGAAGAACATGAATCAGACATGTCATCCATGGGAGATTTTGAGCTGCATGTCCTCAGAAGGTTATAGTTTGGATTTTTACAACCTGTTAATGTGAGACACTTTTTTTACACATGTGAAGAGAAATGTTTGTTATTTAAAAGGGCAAGTGTTGGAAAGTGATGGTTTAAATGCCAACATTCTTTATACATCTACTAGCAGGAAAATAATAGAAGTCCTTGCTTCATTAATATGATTGCTATAGTCCACAATGCCTTGCAAAAGTGGTCACACCCCAAGACATTTTTTGTCACATTAAAACCACAGACTTCAGTGTTAATAATTGTGAACCAGAGGAAACATTAAACTGGGTTTTCATATATTTTACAATAATTTGTTTTCAATGGTCTTTACTTTAATACAGCCATAAAATCTAGTGAAATCAATTGTCTTTCAAATTCATCTAATTAGTTACACAGCCCACATCTGTCTAATTTAATCAAAGTATAAGAGCAGCTGCTCAGTGAAGGCCTCGGAGATTTGTTACAGAACATTAGTGAACAAACAGGATCATAAAGAACAAGGAACACAGCACACTGCAATGATAAATTGTGGAGAAGTTAAAACCAGATTAGGCACCTAAACAATGTCCAAAGCTTTGCAAATCTCCCAATGCACTGTTGAATTTATCATCCAATAATGGAAAGAATATTCCACACAACTGCAAAGATACCAAGACACGGAGCTCCACCTAAACTGACAGAGCATGTAAAGACAGCATTCATTAGAGAAGCATCCAAGAGGCTTGTGGTAACTCTGGAGGATCCACATAAGCCCACTGCTCATGTGGGAGAATCTGTTGACAGCACAAATAGTAGTCATGCACATTACCATGAACACATCATCACATCATACTCACCATCAAATACCTACCTTGTTTCCCAGAGTTCCAGTGCCTCGTTCAGACTCCCGGACTTCAACCTTAATCCTCTCCTGGACTGAACTCTGTCTCCTACCAGTAAGCAAGAGACTAAATAGTCTCTTGACTATTGCATGTGGGTCAGATCCGTTACAAAAACCATGACAAACGGGAACAAAATGAAAGCAAACATTGGTTGTCAATATTGGTCTAGTTTTACTTATCGGAATGATACAATATGTAAGAAAATAACAAACATAGTGTCACGTTAGATTTGTTGGAGGCAGGACCAGAGTGCAGATTATGACGAGGAAGCCGCATAGTGAGTTGTTTAAGAGCTTAATGATGATGAAGAAATAAAGACTTGCAGGCAGGCTGGCAGAATACTGAGCATGGGAGCAACAATCTTCAGAGACCAGATCCAAGAAACAAAACAGAGAACTAATAACTAGTGAAGTTACCCCTAACACCGAAACTTCAAAGCACCCTTCAAACTCGACAAGGTAATTATGGTGAAGCAGTGGGCTCGAGCTTGCTTCATGTGACATCACCGATGACGTGTGAACTACTTCACTGCTTCATTCAGACCGAGTCAGCTGACTGCTTTGAGTTGACTGGCGGAGTTTCAAACATTTGGCACAATTCAGTGTATTTAAGATGGCTCAAACCCCAGTTCACATCTCCATTCTACACGTATTATACGTTACGAACAGCTCTCATTTTTGGATATTCAGAGTTTTGGTGGATTATTCTGTCATGGAGCAACCATCTAGGAAGCGTTCCCAAGTGTGGGAGTATTGCGATTTGGTGCCACTTAATAAGGTAATGTACATTAAAGTGTTTATTAGAAAGCCTATAGCCTATACTATGCAGTAGTGTTATAGTCATGGTATCATGTTATGCAAGAGGTGCAGTAACGGGTTGTTATCTTGGTTTTACAGGTGCAGTGTTTGCTTTGCCCGCAGCTGCTGACGTATAATAATAATACGTCATCAGCGAAACACGACAACACCTAGCCAATCAAGGTCAGCATAACAAAGATATACATGCAGAATTAGAAAGAATGACTGTTAAATGTTTGTAAGTTAAATTGAGGTTACTTTTCTTTATTATTTTCTTTATTTATTTTTTTTTAGGATCCAGGAAGGAAGAGCTTGATGAAGCTCTTGTGGACTTCATAGTGAAGGACTCCCAGCCTTTCACTGTGGTGGATGATCCTGGATTCAGGGCATTTGTGGCAAAACTGGATCCTACATACACCATTCCAAGTAGGAATACAGTCAAGGTCATGGTGGAGAAGAGGTATGTGGAGGAAAAGGAGAAGGCAAAGGCTGAGTTGCTGACCACCGACAGCGTCAGCCTTACAGCAGATATGCGGACATCCATTAACATGGATGCATATCTGGCTGTTACCTGCCATTTTGTTGGTGCTGATGAGCAGTTAGGTACAACTCTGCTGGGAGTCCATCCTTTCCCCAGTAGCCACACAGCTGGAAATATGCCAGAATACTAAAAGTTAGGCATCTTATCTGCATAGCCCATGCACTCAACCTGATGGGGAAAAAATCCATTGATGTGACGCCTGGGCTCGATGACATCTACTCAAGAGTGCGGAGGATTGTCACATATTTTAAAAGCAGCACCACAGTCAAGGAGCGCCTTCAGCAGGTGCAAGTGCAAATGGGCCGTCCTGTAATCAAATTGATGCAGGAAGTGGAATAGCACTTTAAAAATGCTACAGGGCATATATGATCAGAGACAAGCAGTGGCAGCAGCTCTGGCTACTCTGGCTACAGATTTGGCTCCTTTAACAGCCAATAATTACGAGGCAGCAGCTCAGTGCATCACTATGTTGTCACCATTTCAGGCAGCGACTGTGGAGCTCTCCCAAGAGCGAAGAGTATCAGGCTCCAAAGTAGTTCCAATAATAGGTATGTTGAAACACACACTGAATCAATTGCCAAGTGGAGCTACAATTCAGATGGCCAAACAATGGGGACAAAATTTGAACAGAATAATGACTGAGAAGCTATCCGGTGCAGTGATGACAAGTCTCAACTCCATGGCTACATTGCTGGTTCCGAGATTTAAAACCCTTGGATGCCACAGACCCAACAACTGTGACACGCCTTAAAGGGGAATGTGCGGCCTTAATGAAAGAAACAGCATCAGAACCATCTACATCAGCAGCACCACAGCGAGCACCTGCTGAAGCTTCCACAGGTAAGACATAATGTCATGCCACATTGATGTAATTGAAAATATAATATGTAATGTGCCTTTTCTCTTGCCCCCACACCACCCAGGTATTAACTTGTGGCAGCTTCTGGATAATGATGCAGAGGATGCAAGAAAATGGAAAAACGCAACAGCAGATGCTATAGTGGAGGTGCAGCAATACTTATCTGCTCCTCCTCTGGACCGAGCACAGGATCCACTGAAATATTGGGCACAGCAAAAACTCTGTATCCAAACCTATACCACCTAGCCAAACAGTTATTTGTCACACCAGCCTCCTCTGTTCCCTGTGAAAGAGTATTTTCCAAAGCTGGAGAAATTGTCTAAAAAAAAAGAAACAGTTTGAGCCCTTCTACTGTGCAGAAATTACTTTTCTTGACTAAAAACACCTGAATTAACACAAGCACCCACTGTATTACACCAAGCACAATGTCCAAAAACACTCAGTACACCAAGCGCACTCCCAAAGGAAATATGAATGACAAATCAAAAATTTGCACTTCATTTATTTTTTTTGTTATTTATTTAAAATCGGGCAGTGGAATTTCATAAAACATATGACAATTCAAGTTAAAGAAGCCAGAATTAGCCTAATGGCTATTTTTTTATCTGTAATCCCCCACAGTTCACATTGTTTTTAAATTATTATTTTTTCATGGGGTAATTACTCTGAATTTTTAATGAGTTACTAAAAACACATATGTACAATATGCATATATACATACATAAGTGCTATTATTTACACAAGAGGTGCATCACATTCACAGGGCTTCATTTGGTGCAACAATCGCTACTGCTAATAGATGTCACCCAAGGGAATTGAATGAAGCTTCGGGTAGTGAACCACTTTGACACAATGGTTCAAAATGATTCTATACTTCAAAAAGCCTCATTTTGACATCACTACCTGTCTGCAGTGGAGAAAATCCTGTTGCAACTGCAAGTCACTCAGTGGCCACCAGATGGTGGTGGTGCCTTCTCCCTGACTGGGAGAGTGTTATTTACAGCTGTAGTTACACCTACGGACACCAGAGGCAGATTGGATGCCTCCTACTATGGCAGGAATTTGGTTGCTATGGACACAGCTGATTTTGCTGCAGCTGGTGTTCGATGCATAGCAGGACTGGTCAGCTGGAAAATTAAGTTAGATTTCACACCATAAACTATACCACTTCCACCTTGCATTAACAAAAGCACCTTATAAAGATTATTATTACTATTAGGAGCATATTACTCATCTGCAGTAGAATTTAGCAAATGTTAGTCAAGATACATCCTCTAGCTTACAAGCACTTTTGCAAAGCTTCACCAAATCTCACAACAGTTCAAGTTTCCAGGGTATTACAATTGTGTTACTTGTGCACTAGTATGTCTGTCATTTCAAGGCCCACCCAGGGATGCCAATAATGTAAGGATTATGATTATTGATTAAATAATATTTATCAACAATTATAATCAAAAATCATAATTCGGGAAAGTAGTTTTCTCAACCAAAAATCACTGCTTACAAATATAAATGAGAGATGTTCTCTGGTGTTGTGTTATGGGCATAAAGCATTTAATAATTACAATTAGTTAATTATCAATAATAATTGCTAATTATAAACCATGCTAAATGTTACTGTTTATTCAGCTGCTTCAACGATTGGTGGGGGAACTTTGACCTTATTTTGACAGATAAATCACTCTTGCATAAAATGAACAAAAACGCTTTTCTTTTTTTTATTTGAACATTTATTGACCATATAGCAAACAATTACTATTAACAAGACCAGCAAGTTTTACCTTACCGATCGAACGCGTGGATTTGACACACAACCCAAGAAATACCCACGTTTTTCCCAAGGAGACGAAATTCTCCTCGTTTTGCTCCAGTCGACTGCTAACGGTACATCATATTTGTCCCCTTTTGCCAAAGGAGAAGCTGATCGTTTTTGAGTTTTTTATGGACGCCTAACAAATCTTACCCCCCCCCCCCCCCCCGCTCCCCTGCTCCAGAGAAGACAACAACAAGTAATCCCGTTTTGTATTATTTCTATTAGAAATAGGGCAGGATAGAGTAGGATTTTAGGGTGATTTAGAATTGCCACTTATTGTAGTCCAATGTGTTCTAAGTTGTATGTGCATGCAATGTCATATTGAAGTTTTGACTGCTGTTGGACTCTGAAGTGCTTTGAATAGACCAAAGTGTCATGCGTCCGTGATCAACTCAAAAATGGTAACCTTCTCATCCGTCCAAAATGGTAAATATGAGGAACCGTTGTATTTGACTGAAAAACAAGGAGGAAAACTCATCTCTTTGGAAACACCTCTGTGGGTTTTCACCTGCGCCGGAGTGTCGGCGGGGTCTTCGATCGGTTATGAATCTTTTGACCTTGTATCAGACAGGATTTCAGCTTTCAAGCTCTTTCGGGGATGGCTGTGTGGAGGAAAAGTTCACCTGCGGCCTTTTGTCTCTCCAGATAATCGCCTCCATTGTGTTGTCCAGTGAGACACGCTGGAAATGGCAACGTAAATTTGGTTTCCGCGGGGTTATAATCCCGTGTGACGTCAGAGCTGTGATGCCTGTTGAGCTGCCAATGTTGAACTGCATAGACTAGTTGTTCTGTCCGAACAAAATTGATGACCCCAACGTCCGTGTTGTGCTGAAATTAGGCCCATACGCTCATTTTGTATGAGAGTATTGGCCCCTTGGCTGACATCTGGGCTCCCTCTCTGTGTAGTCTTTAAGTCGGCTATTGCGCATGCGCTCAGTCTGCTCACACATCCTTTCACCCTTTGACCCTGTGCGACAACTAATGGTAAAGCTTTCTAAAATCATGTCAGCTTTGAAGGGTGGGTATAAATGACATCATATCAAAATGTTCTTCCCGAAAGCTGCTAAGCCCAAATTGGGTGACGGTCATTCCACTAATGCCGAGGAACAAAATGACGGGCCTGCAGCCAGTACTACCACTGCGTCAGCCTCAAACAAGGATGTCATTTCTGCTGTTCGTAGGCCTAACAGAAGAAACGGTCTGGCATCGATCCAACATGGAAAGAAGCCTTCCAATGGCTGAAAATAACTGCACATGAAGCTGGTAGGCCTTCACATTGGGTTATTTGCTCTCCCTTTTGAACCTTTGATTTTACTTTTATGCTAGCTGTGCTATTTTTGCCAACCACTGCCATGATTTCAGCCTAACATTGACACATATTGAAAGTTATTATTGTCATTATTAGCCATATATGTGCATTTTCCATGAAAATGCCTACATTACATAGAACATAACATAAATGCACATTAAATGAAAGCATACAAAATGCACCTAAAATATATAGTGAAAAACAAACCAACTAATATGCGATATTCAGCTATAGAGATGTTTTTACCCCCACCCCCGCTTAAAAAGAAAATCAGTTGTCCATAGTACAGTGCCCCCCCACGATCCTAAAATTCCTCGTGAGAACCCTGCAAACAGATGATTATTTAGCAATAGTCATTTAAAAATTAAACAATGTGCAAAATGTTTATTCTTGGTGAGTTTGGTGGAAGCGCCAAAGTCGAACACCAGATTGAATGATTTTCTAATTTATAGTTTATCTGCAAAAAAGTTTGATTTGGGGTTAAGTTCCACTTTTACATTTTCTGGCTAAATCATGCAAAATCTGATTAGCAGTAGCCTATTTTTTACTCCTTTGGATATCCAAAGCTGCCATGTAGACATAGTTTTTGCTGTTTAGTACTTAAAAGTCAAAGCTGCATTTCAACCGCTACCCACGTGTTGATTATTCATATCAACTCTATGGAACAAGTTAAGAAAAAGTCAAGTAAAACGGTGCTGTGATGAAAGATGGAGAAATATTGAGATTAGAGGAGGGAAATATTGGAATGGAAAGAAAATAATATACAGAGAGAATAAATGTGTGGAGTGTGACAGAAAGAAAAACACAGCTGTAAGATTAAAGAGCGAAAATGTACAAAGGAAGTGGAGGAGAAATGTACCTGCCAGCTTTGTGCCGCCCATCCTCAGGCCATCTGCTTCCCTACATCAAGGGCTTTGCATTGATTAGCATGCCATTACACTCTTCAAATGGGCTGTGTCTGCATGTTCATTCATACAAGCCTTAGTGTTTGTGCGTGTGCCGTCATATGTTTGCGTGAGTGTGATATATTAGTGTTTGTGTATCCATCAGCTTGTGTGTGTGTGTGCTCATTCATGTCCAACTGCGCTAGGTCTGTGCGTTCTTGTGGGACTTGTTTGGTCATAATTACACCGGTGCATTGAGGTTTCCTGATGAATGCCAGAGGGAGGGGAAGTTGAGGTTCTGAGAGGTATGAACAGGGTTACAGATCAGAAAGGTTTACCCTTTGGAATTGACCTTGATCATGGCTAGACATGTGAAAGAATGACACAGTGGGGCTGCTAAGGACAGTTTATAATGACTGCAACCAGTTAAAAAAACTATGAGCTCTCCTTCCCTGCATAAGACAGTCAATGAAAAGGTAACAAGGCAATTGTTCTTAATTAAATACTTTTGCTACAGGCCGACTTAAAACCTAAGTGGTCAAACAAATTTCCCTAACAAAGATGATGTGAGTAAATACAAAAAGCAGGCTTCTCACCAGAAATTTGTATGAGTGTGGTGGTGGGTGCTAAAGATAAATTATTTTTTTCTTTGGGGGGGTGCTAAAGAGAATGTTGTTTGTAATATAGGCATTTCCATGGAAATGCACATTATAGATGGCTAATAGTGACCATAACTTCTTTTCTTTCTGCTCTCGGTGGAGGAGGACGCTTTTTCTCTGTCTCCTGCAGCCCCCCCATATCTGCCCTGCTTCAGCTCTGTGTTTTGTCTTTTTTTTTGGAGCCTCTTTTTGCATATCTTCCAAACTCTTCCAAAATATGGATTTGGTCAGCTGGTCTCTCAATGCAATTGATCAAATTTTCTCGACGAGAAGACAGGGGTCGGGAGAGCCCCCTTTCCCGGACGGGACGTTTTTCTCTGGATACACAATGGACTCCTGGCAGAAGTGGAGGATTGTGTGTCTGTCAATAATGTCAGTCGAGGATGTGGAAGATGTGTATATAATTGGATGTTTGATATCAGAATTTTTGCTTTTTGGAGTCAGCGGTTACCTGGCATATTGTGAAATTCAGAGAATGTCAGCAGCTGTTCTGGCAATTGTGAGGCTGCCTGGCATGTGTGATGGGATCTTCAGAGCAATCAACACTCAGACTGAGATGTTTCGTGAGCTCAATAGCAGACTGGATGTGATCCTTACACAGGATCGCAGGCAGGTTGCGGTTCCTGGACTCAGGGGTGAAATGGGATAAATCTTGGAGAATGTTGTTTGCTCGGATCTGGCGAAAGACCAGGAATTTGACTGTTTGAGAAGCACCAGTGAGACTCTCAAGGCTGACGGAAAATTAAGAGTCAGCCTAACCCAAATAATTATTGTTTTTCTGAATCTGGTTCCCCTGCACGGCCTTGATGGCTGGCTATCTTCAACCTCTCCTGGAAGTTATGTAAACATGACGCTCTGCTCCCTCTGCCCCCTCCCTTCCCTGAGGACATCTGTGGACCTGCTCAGAACTTTGTGGCTGGTTGATGAACATTCCAACGTACCATCAAGGACAATGGCCTCTGGGACAGTGCTTCATGGACTTACTTGCACACACTCACTTGCACACACACACATGCTCAAGATAAACATATGCAACCCTCACACCACCTTCACGGTTCCCGGCATGATGTTGTTTTGTCAACTTGTTGCTTCTTTGTGCTGAGTTTTTTTGCAATCTCAAACTGTATCCTCCTAAGGATAAAGTGTGAAATATGATTTTTTTCCCTCTACTTACCTAATGTGGCCTCTTTTCTCATCTAGCAAGGGCAGCGCCTGTGAGTGGGCAGCAAAGCCTCGGTGACCCGTCCATCCCTTGTCTTGTGTCATGATGTATGTTTGGATGGGTTGTACTGGAATTCTAATTTCCCCTCGGGGATCAATAAAGTATCTTTGAATTGAATTGAATTGAACAACCATCAAGATGTGTCAATGTTAGGCTGAAATCATGGAAGTGATTGACATAAATTGCATGGCTAGCATAAAAGTAAATATAAAGGTTCAAAAGGGAGCACAAATAACCCAATGTGAAGGCCTACCAGGTTCATCTGCAGTTATTTCCAGCCATTGGAAGGCTTCTTTCCATATTGGATCGATGCTAGACCTTTCTTTTGTTACGCCTTCCAACAGCAGAAATTATGTCCTTGTCTATGGCTGATGCAGTGGTAGTACTGGCTGCAGGCCCGTCATTTTGTTCCTCGCCATTAGTGGAATGACCGTCACCCGATTTAGGCTTAGCAGCTACTGGGAAGGACGTTGTGATATGATGCCATTTATACCGACACTTCGAAGCTGACATGATTTTAGAAAGCTTTACCGTTAACGGTCGCACAGGGTCATAGGGTGAAAGGAAGCGGGAACATGCGCAATAGCCAAAATAAAAACCACACAGAGTGAGCCCAGATGTCAGTCAAAGGGCCAATTCACTCATTAAAAATTAGCGTATCAGTCTAATTTCAGCGTAACGGTGACAACTTTCAGAGTAGTGGACCATTAAAATGAAATGCGCTAGTGAGAATCTTGAAAAGTTGTGTTGAGTTGATGATTTAAATCTCTATCCAAATTAACCTGGCCTTACATGAACATACAATCCTTCTCCAACACTTAGCTAAATCATGAATCTAACAGCAATGAACCACATTTTCCACCCAGGCCTGATGTCTGTCTGACCCATAGACTCAAGGAAACCCTTAAATAGAACCTGTCTGATGTATGCTATAGATCACAGAAAGCAGTACACCATGCCCTAATCTGAAGAAATTCAAGAACAGAGTAGACTCTTTTCAGACTGATATATGTCCCTGACATATTTCAGTCTGAAAAGAGCTACAATGTCATTTCTAAGGTTTTGGCATAGTGAACCACAGTGAGAGTCATTATCCACACATGGTGAAAACATGTAACAATGATGAACCTTCCTAGGACCTAGCAAAATTACCCAAAGACATACATTGATGACTCATCCACGATTTTTTGAAATGATCTTGTTGACTGACGAGACAAAAGGGGATTGGATCCAATTACATCCAGGGTAAAACTACCATGGCATTTCATACTAACACTAAAATATTGTGGTGGTAGCATTAGCAGCTAACTGTTGGCGTAATTACACACAGCTACAACAAATTGTTCATATCTTGTCTGCTCTTCTGTCTCCATTTCTTCCTCTCTAAATGGAGGCATATCATGCAAAATCCACTTTTTTAGACCTTAAATACATTTTGTTGTGTACTTGATGTCTGTAGGAGTGCAGAAAAGTTTAATTTAATCTCTCCAGGTGCTGCATAGATATCTTTATATTCTGTTTGGGTCATATTTTTTAGTCCGTTCAGCTTTCTCTATCTTCTGTTACCTTTTTTGAACTGTTACACAGTATCACAATATCCGCTGCAGAACAGCTAAATAAGGTCATGGACTTCCGGCTACCAATTTCGCGAATCCGCCATTTTTATTTCTTGCTGCGATTTTGTAGTCCAAGCTCAAGTATGTCGATGCGGCAAATGGATAAATCTGAATGTTCAGTTGTTGGGTGTATTAACCCACACAATTAAGGACACTGTCCCCCGGCATCAGAACCTCTACAAAGTGCCTGGTTAAATTTGTTTTTCATGGAAATGTTCCCACATCAGTGGAAAAATTTATATTTCCCCCACTTCTTGTTTTTTTTTTTTTTTTGTACGTGTCCTGTCTGGCAGGGTAGCACTCAGAATTGTTGTCTGAGTGCCACGAAGAAGCCCAGATTGTCATGCTGTGAGGTTTGAGGTAGGACCAACGTGCGGAAGTAGATGCCAGGAGCCAGGCTGTTGCAGGTAAGTTTGTGTTTTAATCTGTCTTACTCACAGGTTAGTGTACCCAACACAGGCCAGAAAACATGAACACAACCAGGACCAGAAAACAAAAACAAAGGTCCACAATCCAGGATTCTTAGTTAGTATCTCTGTGTTTTTAATTATGGTTAGGTATTTGTTCTTATCCCAGCTTTAGTTATTGGTTACGTTTGGTTTGTTTATTTTTGTAATTTAGATTCTTCTTGTGTTGTTCTTGGGTTATTGTTTTGGTTTCTATATTTTCACTCTAGTTTCTCTGTGTACTTTAGTTCATAGTTATTCTAGTTCTTTATTTCCTCCTCTGATTTATTCTCTTGTTCAGTTTGTGTTTTCTGTTTATTCCTTTCACTCTTCCTCAGCCTTTGTATTTGTTTCACCTGTTCCCTCTGCTTCCCTGTCTCCTTGTCGCACCTGTTATCAGTTCCCTTGATTACCTGCCCTTTGTCTCCCTCAGTATATTAGTTGGTTTTGTGTCATTGTGTGTTGCTGGTTCCTTGTTTGTGTTTGTCACACCTTGTTCTTGTCCATGATTATGCTTTGTTTTTTGCCATGCCTTGCCTTGGGGAACCTGCAGTGATTTTGCTACGTTTTTTGACCTTGTAAATAAATCTTTGAATTTCAAAAATGATCCTGCCGAGCTCTTATCTGCACTTTGGTCCGACCCAAAACCACAACGTGACATGCTAAATAAAACCAACCTTCTGGATGACCAATTCTCAATGGTGTTTAATTAGCTGCCTTTATTCATTAAAATAGTATTTAAAGAAATATTATTAATGAAATAGAAAAATAATATTTAAGGAAATATTATTTTGAATTAGGACCAAATCTTTCTGGATAAATTGGGTTTTAATGGTGTTTACTTTGTTATCAAGTTTAGTAAAATAACATTTAGGGAAATATTATTTCCTAGATTGAAAATTAACGACCTTATTGGGTAAATGATCTTTAGTAGGCAAACACGTGTTCTTAGCTGTTAGTGGTTGGAGCTAACAAAAGAAGCTTATCATCAGAATCAAACACGTAACTTTAAAATACCTCTAATCAAAGGGTTAAAATGCATAAGCGTGGACAGCGCGTTATGGCCAATCTTCTGTGTTTAAAATCACCCTTTAAATAAAGTTTGTCTTAACTTTAAAAACACAGAACACAAACTGAGTACATGAGCTGAACAGGTAATCTGCTAGCACTAAGATGGCTGAGTTTTCAACACAAACAAAACCAAACATCATAAAATGAAACATGTTTCGATTATTTCATTCTAAACAACTTCTCTCTACCCAAACACAACCTCTTACGTGAACCGTGCTGAGGAAAAGTTGTCCGGGACAACGAAGTTCAGGAAAGTATCCACAGTGAACAAAGGGTTAACTTGCAGCTAACCTCCGTAGCTGTGGGGTGGGGCGGCTTGCTCTGTCGGCCGGCCAAACTGCACGTTACTGCTGTAGCCACGGTGATGCGGTCCCATTGTCCTTCTTTCAGACCAGGAAAACCACTCCACTCGTTGTAGAGACAGGATCTCTGCTGGGAACTCTCTGGAACACAGTTTGCTTCTTAATTACCCCCGTTCATGAATGAATACCGGATACACACGTGTGATCGTATGACACTCTTGGATCCAGTTTTTATTGGGACAGTAACGTCACAGGAAGTCTGCTGTTACCCCTTTTCCTGGCTGTGCTGGAAGTAGGTTAATGCAATTTATTTTGAAAGGTCCAGAAAAGTTCTTACTGGCCTTTCATGTTGTCCCCATGGCTGGGGTCCTAACAACGGGAACCCCATGAGGACCAGAGCTTCCCCCACGTCAAGGACGAGTGCCTTCACCAACCTCCACCAGTATCAAGAAAAATTTGCCGAAACACTTCATGTAATTTAGGGGTCAGTTCCTTCTGTTTATGGAAACAGCAAAATGGTAAGCCGAAAATAATGCTAAAATGAAGACAAACTTTATTTTAGACAAGAATTTATGTGTGTTGATATGACGTTCTGGCCATGGTTCTGATAGCATTAGCATCATACTTTCTGCTTGTGTTAGTGCTGTGTGCTGCTTTTAGCTCCTTGAGGACATAACCGTACTGCATGTTTTGAAAAATATTACATAAACAATCTAGCATTGTTTTTGACATTTGTGGCTTGTTTCCGCAGTGCTAGATAATTGTATCTGTTATCAAACTACAAAAATGGCCAAACGGGTTAAAGTGGAATACTCTTTGACCTGGAGGAGGCGGGGTGTGAAGCGCCTCGGTAGCACTTAAAGAGACGGCACTAAAGCGAGCTGCTCTCAGATGCACCTCAGAAAAGAGGAGCTTGTGGAGCTACAATAGCAAGGAATTCAGACCAAAGCATTGCAGTTCCACTGTATGAATGATTTCAGTGTTAAAAGGAAGGATTTAAAAGCATATGTTCTTTTTAAAAGCAGTGGAGGCCTCTTTAATTATTTTAAAGCCGAGTGTTGTTGGCCAACCTGAACATCCTTATTTAATAATTGACTCAACAGTCAACACAAAAGCACACCTTAAGAGCTACTTCCTATTTTAAGGAGGTAGCTCTTAAGGGGGCCTTCGGTGCATTGGTGGGCGTAGGGGCTTCCTAAACTGGCAGGTGCTCTCTCCTTCAAGGAGTGCATTCTGCTGGTGGGGTGGAGGATCTGTGGGAGGGGGTGGGGCGGAGTCAACCTGGCTTTTTAATGTCTTAAGTGTTCTGGGAGTTGTTTGAATGTTGGGGTGGGTGTAGATTTTCTTTTGGGGTGGAGGTGGGCAGTTGGCATTTGATGGAAATGGCCATCATTTGGACCCGGGTGGTTCCGGTTCGGATTCTGGTTCCTTGTCGGGTCCCGTTTCCTGACACCGGTCCCATTTCTGTCTGGGGGAGAGGGGTCAGAGGGGTCTGCACGGTTTGGGCGGGGAGGCTGGCCGGGGTTGATCTTGGGGTGGAATGGTCTCGGCTTCTTGGTGGGTTTTGGTTTTTGGTTCTGTGGGCTTTCTGCCTTTTATGGGCTTTGGTGTGGGTTTTCTTGCAGGGCTACTTCTGGCAGGGAATGGGTGTCAGGCATGTTCTTCGACCTGGATGCTGTGGGTCTTCTCTTCGCGGGGTTGCACTTTTGCGGGAGGCTTTGTTTTTGGAGGCCTGGTGGGGGCGCATTTGCACAGCGTGGGCTTTGTGCATTGCTTTTGTTTTGGGTGCTCTTTCCTGCGTTCTGTCCTCTGCTGTATGGTGTGCTGTGGTGTTGACCTCACAACTAGTAATGCTTGCACACACCACCCACCAGGAACTACCCAGCAATATGTTCTCAGTCATCAATTGTAGCAACACAGGCGCAGTCAGTAGAAGGAAACAAGCACACCCCAACTAAGCCTGCGAACTAGGAGTTGTACACTGTCCTTCTATTGGCTGACATGGTTGGTAGGAGATGATATGACTTTAATCTGAGAGAGAACAAAAAGAATATGCAACCAGGGAAGAAACTTGAGAGTGCAATTTTGATCCGAGCAGAGAGCAAGTGTGCGTGCATTGAGGATGAAGCAAGCAGGAGGAGAACTTATCTATGCAAGAAGCGATAGATCAGAGCGCAGAAACAAAGATTTGAGAGAGAACAGAGAAAATTTGAAAGAAAGCAGAACTTTTAAGTGCAAGCATTACTAGTTTTGAGTGCAAGCATTACTAAGTTTGAATACAAGCAGAATGAAATCCTGCTCTCAAATTGAAAATATGTGTTCTTGATTTTTTCCAGTAAATTTCCACCATACATCAGGGACTGGGCGCTCTGTTGGCTCTGCCCTTCGGGTTTGGGGGTTGTTGGGCATGTTAATCATGTGCCCTCCTTTGTGTGGCATATTATGGTTGTATTGGGCTGGCTGGTCTGCTCTTATTTTCTGTACTGGGGCTGCACTCTTGGTCATTGCTCTTGGTCACTTCCGGCTGGCTCCTTCTTGTTGGGGGTCGGTGGCTTCTTCGGGCGGGGGACTGGGTGTCGGGGCTGGGGATCACGGTCCCAGTTTTCAGTCGGTTCTTGGGGCCTGGTGCCTGTCCCTAGCCCCGATGGATGTACCTATGCCTCTGTCCTATGTTACGCCGAACAGGGGTGCCTATTGGGGTCAGCCGGGGAGCTGGCTCCCTGGGAGAGCATTTTGTCCCCCAGTCCTATCATCCCCAGACACCTCCCTCTGCCCATTCCATCACGCTACCATTCATGCAGGGCCCTGGGGTGCAGGTGTGTCATTGGAGTGCTGCAAGGGTGTTCCATCTCTGCATTCCCATTGCGGCGTGTGCCCCAATTTTATTGTACAATCAGACACTCACTTATAACATTTTCATGACATTCACATGTAGGGCTTTGGGGGTGGGCACTCAGTGGCATCAAGAGAGAGGGTATTTTATTAACCTAACCTCTGGTGCCTATGCTCACCTCTAAGGGTTAAGTTGCATGTAGACATTGAGGGTTCTGAGTAGGGGAGCATGGCAGACCCTGTTCCCCACCTGTTTTTCTTTTGAAATGCACACTAAAACAACATGCATCAACATCACATTTGAGCAGGCGGAGGTAGGCTTGGGGTCTTTTCACACTCCCGATTGCTGTCCATTGTTGTTTGTCATTACATTGGGTGCCTAGTGTGAGTGTTTTTGAGGGTGGGAATGTGTGATTGTGACTGTGTGTTCCTGTTTTTTGTGTCAGGTTGGGTCTCCTCTCCCCTTTTCCTTTTTGCCCCACCTTTCTCTTTCGTGTTTCTTTTTTTTATTTATTTGTTTTTTCATTAAAATAATCCCAAAGCAGTTTCTAACAAAGTTTCTTTTATAAATATCAAGCAGAGGTTTAAAATGTTAGCCGTTAAGCTCCACTTGTGAAAGTAAATCTTTTGGGATTTTTCTTGGCACTCAGACAACAATTCTGAGTGCTACTCTGCTGGAAAGGACATGGTTAAAAAAAACAAAAGTAAAAAAACTAAATAAGGGTCACAACCATAATGGTTTCATATATACTGGGTCAAACTTTATACACCAGATAATGTCCTTCAAAAAACTAGATAAAAGGCATAACAAAGTTCACTTGGATGAGAAATATTGTGGTATTTAACACTGGGATCTTGTTATACCCCTAATAAATACCATTATTTCTTGGAGACTTACTATATATTGTATTGCTTTGAATATTTCATGATCCAGTGGAAACACTGTCAAATACTCAAATTCGCTTGATAATACAGTATAGGGCCTTATGTGTGATTTGTATGGGAAGTCAAGATTTGATGCAGCTACAATCACACCTAGATGCTATGCACTCACATTATTGGCAGAGAACATAGTGCCAGCCTACCAACTGCAGTTGATCTGTCTCAAGCCAACGGGATCTGAGCAGCAGGCCTGTGATCTCTTTCATGTGAGAACACACACATTCTCAGCGTAGGTTGTAAAGGTATCCCACACACTCTGTCAGGTTGTTGTGTATTTCATGCATATGAAGCCTGTGCACAGGAGCGGAAGACACACTGAAGTCATCTTGGAGAGAGGTTGGAACTGCTGTCTTAACCTCCCAAGAATTATATTTAAAAAGAAAAAATCTTCATATGTGGGAGATATTGCTTCCGTATTTGTCTTCACATCCAGAGGGAAGCTGTGTTAGGAAAGAATAGATGCAAAGGACAGAAAGCAATACAAAAATCATTAGTGAGCTTTTTCACTGATTATTGTGACCTGATAACAGTTAGGCTCTAAATTCCTGAAGTTGTTTCTTAGTGAGTGAGGTTGCATATTAAATGCAAGTAACCTTAGCGTGTTGTAATATTCATTGTTGCATGGAGAGCTTGGCTTGGATGCTGGCGAGGCATAAGGCCAGCATGGCCAGTCCTACTTTAAATTGTGATGACCAAGCCACTCCTGTAATTGTGGGCCCTATATTTATTACTGCATTCTCATGACCTCCTTTTGGAACGTTTGTTCAGAACAGTCGGGTGAACTCGTGCTCAGTAAATAAATTTCTGAACCAAACATGCAGTTTCATGGTGGTATTGTTTTGACCGTTCTTAAACGGAGCAGCGTCTGCAGGAGGAGGGGAGCAGGCAGGGACCAGCTGTCCATAATCAGACTGCCTGCATCAGATCAAATGGAAGGAAGACACCGGTGAATCCATGGAGCATGGATAACCAATATCCCACCTAAAACTAACTTCACCACAGTCAAAAGGCAGCAGTTTTGCACTTTAAAGTCCTTGTACTTGTTATTGCCATGGCTGAGACAAAAACTTACTCATAAAGCCCAAAATTGTAACTTCTTCATGCAAGCTTTGGAGCTTCACCAGTCCAAACAGCAGTGTCTCTCCTCTCTGCTTCTAGCGTTTGGCATTACATATAACCTGAAAGTTCTTGCCTGCCATTTAAAAAAATCATTTCCATTTGTCAAATTTAAAACAATAGTCTAAAACCTGAACATTAGTCCCTTTGTTATGTCTGAATGTAATCATCATCATATAAGACAAGTGCCTCAGAGGTAGAGACTCAGACACAATTCACACCATCTCATAATTCTACTGCTACCACAAGAATGGAAGCAAAGGAAGATGCCTTCCAACTCTACACAGGAAGAAAATGACAACAAGCCCATGAGATTAAAAGAAAAAAAACAGACCTGGATGCTGAGAATCATGTATAGATCATAGGACCTATCCTTGGGACATTTCTGCACAAGTCGAGAACAAGGACAACCCCAAACAAGCAGCGAACCAACTATCAAACCCACTGCCCTAACACGAGAATATGGGCAGCAAACTTAAGCAACAAAATTAAGCTATGATATGCAGACTCTCCAGAAACTAAAGGTTTGCATTCTTGCTCGTTATTTCAGACTTTGCAACATATGCATACCCAACAGCTGCTGTTTGCGGTTTACAATGACTGATTTTGCCTGTTGGCATTTACAGGTCCTTCTCAAAATATTAGCATATTGTGATAAAGTTCATTATTTTCCATAATGTCATGATGAAAATTTAACATTCATATATTTTAGATTCATTGTACACTAACTGAAATATTTCAGGGCTTTTATTGTCTTAATACAGATGATTTTGGCATACAGCTCATGAAAACCCAAAATTCCTATCTCACAAAATTAGCATATCATTAAAAGGGTCTCTAAACGAGCTATGAACCTAATCATCTGAATCAACGAGTTAACTCTAAACACCTGCAAAAGATTCCTGAGGCCTTTAAAACTCCCAGCCTGGTTCATCACTCAAAACCCCAATCATGGGTAAGACTGCCGACCTGACTGCTCTCCAGAAGGCCACTATTGACACCCTCAAGCAAGAGGGTAAGACAGAAAGAAATTTCTGAACAAATAGGTTGTTCCCAGAGTGCTGTATCAAGGCACCTCAGTGGGAAGTCTGTGGGAAGGAAAAAGTGTGGTAGAAAACGCTGCACAACGAGAATAGGTGACCGGACCCTGAGGAAGATTGTGGAGAAGGGCCGATTCCAGACCTTGGGGGACCTGTGGAAGCAGTGGACTGAGTCTGGAGTAGAAACATCCAGAGCCACCGTGCACAGGGGTGTGCAGGAAATGGGCTACAGGTGCCGCATTCCCCAGGTCAAGCCACTTTTGAACCAGAAACAGCAGCAGAAGCGCCTGACCTGGGCTACAGAGAAGCAGTACTGGACTGTTGCTCAGCGGTCCAAAGTACTTTTTTCGGATGAAAGCAAATTCTGCATGTCATTCGGAAATCAAGGTGCCAGAGTCTGGAGGAAGACTGGGGAGAAGGAAATGCCAAAATGCCAGAAGTCCAGTGTCAAGTACCCACAGTCAGTGATGGTCTGGGTTGCTGTGTCAGCTGCTGGTGTTGGTCCATTGTGTTTTATCAAGGGCAGGGTCAATGCAGCTAGCTATCAGGAGATTTTGGAGCACTTCATGCTTCCATCTGCTGAAAAGCTTTATGGAGATGAAGATTTCATTTTTCAGCACGACCTGGCATCTGCTCACAGTGCCAAAACCACTGGTAAATGGTTTACTGACCATGGTATCACTGTGCTCAATTGGCCTGCCAACTCTCCTGACCTGAACCCCATAGAGAATCTGTGGGATATTGTGAAGAGAACGTTGAGAGACTCAAGACCCAACACTCTGGATGAGCTAAAGGCCGCTATCGAAGCATCCTGGGCCTCCATAAGACCTCAGCAGTGCCACAGGCTGATTGCCTCTATGCCACGCCGCATTGAAGCAGTCATTTCTGCGAAAGGATTCCCGACCAAGTATTGAGTGCATAACTGTACATGATTATTTGAAGGTTGACGTTTTTTGTATTAAAAACACTTTTCTTTTGTTGGTCGGATTAAATATGCTAATTTTGTGAGATAGGAATTTTGGGTTTTCATGAGCTGTATGCCACAACCATCCGTATTAAGACAATAAAAGACCTGAAATATTTCAGTTAGTGTGCAATGAATCTAAAATATATGAATGTTAAATTTTCATCATGACATGGAAAATAATGAACTTTATCACAATATGCTAATATTTTGAGAAGGACCTGTATGTATACATATAACATAGTGTTCATCTCAAAAAGATATTCTGGATTTGTAAAATAAACCAGAAAAAAACTAAGCTTTGTTCCAAGCTATTTTATTGTATTGGTAATGTTATAGTGTTATAGTGGTTAAAGTGGTTCAAAAAAAGAGACAAAAGAATTAAGATTATTTCAAAGCCCTTGTCTTCTTTAACTGCCTCGAAGGGCTGGAATTAACAAAAAAACAGGTGAACAAAATTAATTGTAAGTTTTAGTTTGCACATAATACAATATTTTAGAATTTATTAGTAAAGTAAGACAGAAATGCTTATGCAACAGAATGGAAAATCTCAGTAATGTCTTAATGTATTACAGAATAAATAATTGATTAAAAGTCAAATAAATTGTAATGACTTAGTTTAGTGTATTTGCACAACATCTACATCAAAACAGAAAAGCAAAACATGCTCAAATAATGTACTGTTATATATATTAATTATTTTCGGTCACAGCTGGGATGTTCACCTTAAATCCATTAACAATGAATCCAGTCTAGTTAATCAGATTTTGTTGATTTTGTTTATCATCTTTAGATAGTTAAGTTACCTGCATTAGATTTGGTTTCTTATTAGTAGCTTTCTGTTTTTTTTTTGTTTTTTTTTTGTTAGTCTGCCCCTTTCTGTTCTACCTTTTCTTTACTTCCTGTTTTCTTACTGTCTCTGAGTTTCCCAGTCTCCTGTTGGTTTTCAGTCTAGAAGTGTTCTGTTTGTGAAATGCTTACTAGCTTTTGATCTGTGTTTAGTCCCTATTCTGAAATTCTTTGTTTTTGATTCTCTCTGTCTCTGATTGCACTCTCAGCTGTTTCCACTTCACTCATTTGTCTCATCTGTTTCTTGTTCCACTCATTCTCCTCAGAATATATTCCCTGTTGCTTCAGTTCAGGATCTTCAGTTCATGTTTTTGGATTTTTGGACTTTTAACTTTGTTTTTGTAAGTTTCTTTTTGATTTATTAAAGATTTTTGTTTTTTGGCTCATTTAGGTCCTCCACAACCACCACCCCTTTTGTGACATTTTTTAAAACAATCAGACTGCAATCTTTATTACAGTGCAGTCTCCCATTCTAAGCAAACATGTGGTGACAGTGGGCAGGAAAACGTCCCTTTAAACAGAAAAAAACTGCAGCAGAATCCCAGTCTCCCAATATTTTTGTGACATTTATCATTCATCTATAATAGAGAATTTAAGTACACCCTTTCATCAAACTTTTTGACAGGTGGGTGGGACTTCCGGTGAGGGCGGGATTTCCGGTGGGCGCCATATGGGCGCCATGTGGTTGCCATGTGGGCAGGAGGTCACGTGGTCAAGCAGGTGGTGTGTCCAAGGGGGGCGTAACAGTGGATGCTGATTGGTTGTCGTCATTAGGGGCAATACCTTAAATGAGTCAATTAAAACACAGGGGTGTGTTTGTTATAAATAGAACAAGACAAATATGGTATTATCGGAAACTGTTTGGCATCAGCACCAATTAAAAATAGAGGGGGTGTGTTTGTAAGCATCGTTAAACCTTGAATAACCCAATGAAAACAATAGGGCGTGCCTTAGTGTTTACTTTAAATACAGAGATAAAACTCTGCACTTTACATGCAGCATTCGTTGGAAAAAAAAAGAACACCCGTTCAACAATGGCTAGAGTTAAGAGAGTTTATCGTCAAGCGGAGGAGAAACGCAACGCGTGCCAAGATGATGATGATGAACAAGCAACTGCATCATATACTTCCTCAACGGAGATACCTATCGGAATTCCCGTCGTGACATACTCTACCGATGATGAGGATCCAACATCAACTTCAACAACCATGGTTGAAAATCAGACCTCGGTTCGGCCAAGAGGTATGTCAGTTCTGTGCGAAACCCCAGTGACCGTCTACCAGTATTCATCCCGTGAATTGAATGCTCCTAAGAAATCAACATACTACATCTGCAGGGTACAAAGACCCCCGTTCAAGACTCTGCAGGAAGAATGGTCTTTGGAGACATATGGCCTGGTTGGCAGCTGGGGTTATATTTTCATGTATGAAATAGGAGAGCTTTGCCTGTATCAATTGGATCAAGATGAGGTATTTAATGGATCACTGGCTCTGTGTACACTCACCCACAGCGACTGGGCTGTGTTAAAGCTTGCAATCCCGCACCTTAATGATAGCCCTGAAACAGTCTCAAGGCAGGAGAGGGAGGAAGAAGAAGAAGAAGAAAATGAACTGTCTCCTCGACCTGTAAAACGGGCGAGAATGTTTCATATACCATCCAATGTTGAAATAGTTGAGAGAGAACCTCTCTTTAGCGCAGTGTGGGGGTCAAAAACCACAGCAAATGGCCGCTGGTCTTTTCGGGCAAGCAGACGCAGGAACAACCGGACGAGTCCCTCAGATCTGTTTGTGTTGGAGGCTTTCAATCAAGACTGCGGCGTATTCAAGACAATGCTGGCTCTGCCGTTTGAAGCTTGGGCAGAGAAGATGAGTGAAATTGGACATCGTCTTTCCGACCTTTTCCAAAAGTCACGAAGTTGGATCGATGTCATGTCAGTGAAAAAAACGCTGACGTTTCCTGTTTTACGTTTAGAACGAACCCTCTTCTGAGGACACGCCCCTTCCTATGATATATATACGGGGGGATAACTGCAAGCTCACAGACACTGAGAATCGTATCATGAGAATGAGTGGACCGACACCATACAGGGATCTCTACAACCACCGAGCAGAGATCCACTTCTCTCCTAAGCACGATGAAAGCTTCAACATTGGACCATATCATCCGCCTTCCCCTGACCTCTTCTCACCATCCACCTCAACATCCTCATTCTCAGAGAACCACTACAGTCCTGCATCACCTACAGGATACAACATGAAATATCTACCGCTTTCTCCAGACCTCTGCTCACCATCACCGCTATTCATGGCTGAGTCTGTAGACGCGAATGTCCTGCCTGAAGACATGAAGGTGGTCGTGGAGGAGGAGGTAGCCACCGGCTACTCACCCTCTACCGAAGCCCCTACACAAACCCTGGAACCGATGGAGGACCCTCAGCCTTCAGCAGAGGATGAGAGTAACCAGGAGGACGAAATTGACGGTTGATTCTCAACCACCCTCATCAATACGGTGAAAACAGCGATACTTCATTTATTCAACATAACCTCTTTGAACTATCTCAGAGAAACCTGCTATGGATGTATAATGAACCACCCAAGCCAGCGTCAACACCATTGCCTGGAGGTATTGGGGGAGGATTATTACCAAGTCAACTTTCAACGCATCGTAAGACGACTCGTAACCCCCAAACTCGTTCCTGCTATTCAGAATCTTCTGGTACTTCGACGCATACAAGCGGATGACTTCAGAGTGAAGACGATTGCCAAGACGGTTTTATATGAACTGAAATCGGTACAAGGCATCCACAGTGCAATAGCGCACATTTATGATCGCATGGTCGATGAGAAACATCTCAAACAACTTAACTCTGTTTCAGAGTGCTATGGACTGACAAACTGATCTCACATGTTTGATGACTTGTTGTATCATTTATTTTTAGTATTCCAGTACTTTAATTAATCTGCATTATATGATTTTTCTTCTTTTTTCTTTTTACTATTAAATACAATTAAAGTAGGAACATAGTAACCTTTCCCAAAAGTGTTGTTTAAAAGCTAGTAGTGTTTGAATTCATCTGCATTAATCTGCATTTTATCTGATTTTGTTTTTTGGTTGTTCTTAAAAAAATATTAAATACAAAAATAAAAAGAATAAGGATAAATCTACCCTCCTGTGTGTTTTTTCTCATTATTTAACAAGTAATCGGCAGAGTGAGCATAAGGCAGAGATGGCAGGAAGACGGCTGATGAAGAAAGTATATTATAGCCCTTCAAATCCGGGAAGTTTCGGGGGTGTAGATAGGCTGAGGAGGGTTATGCAAGATGAAACGGGAGAGAAGGTTGCGGTTGAAAAAGTTAAAGATTTTTTATCAGGAGAAGATACCTATACTCTACATAAACCTGCAAGAATAAAGTTCCCGAGAAACAGAGTTTTTGTCACCAGACCATTGAGGCAGTTCCAGGCTGATCTCTGTGACATGCAAGCTCTGGCCATGGAAAATGATGGTTATAATTATTTATTAACAGTCATTGACATCTTTTCAAAAAGGGCGTATGTACGAGTTTTGAAGAGGAAAACAGCCGCTGAGGTGGTAAAGGCATTTGAATCAGTTTTTACAGAAAGTCAGATCCCCAAAAAACTTCAGACTGATGCAGGTAAAGAATTTTTTAACAAGAAATTTAAAGTTTTAATGGAGAAACACGGTATTGAACATTTTGCCACAGCGAGTGAAGCAAAAGCTTCAGTGGTCGAGAGATTTAACCGCACATTAAAAACAAGGATGTGGAGATATTTTACAGCTAACAATACCCGGCGGTACGTCGATGTACTGCAAAACCTAGCTAGAAGCTACAACCATTCCTACCACTCCAGCATTAAAATGAGCCCTATGGAAGTGACCCCAGAAAATGCCTTTCAAGTGTTTCAGAATCTGTATGATGTCAAGTCCAACAGATATTGCAAGGACTCAGTGACAACGTTTAAACAAGGGGATCTTGTCAGAATATCCAAGGTCCGTGGAGTGTTTGACAAAAAATACGAACAGAGTTTTACGGATGAAGTGTTTACAGTGTATGACCGGATACCCCGATCTCCTCCTGTATACAAACTCAAAGATTTGGATGGAGAACCTATCGAGGGTTCCTTTTACGCTGAGGAACTTCAAAAAGTAAAAATATTTAACGACAAGATGTATCAAGTGGAAAAAATATTAAAACGACGTACGGTCAAGGGAGTCAAACAGGTTTTGTAAGCTGGAAAAACTGGCCTGAGAAATTCAACAGTTGGATCAAGTTTGATGAACTTCGAAACGTATAAAAAAGGTTTGCACTAAACCTCACAGTTGACACAGCATCATGAACCGTCAGGTAGAGGATGATGGCTTTTACGTTACTCTTCCATCTAATGCTAGCATGGAAGTGTTTAAAAATAATACCAGTTCAAGTTTCCGTGTAAATTTAGCTCAACATATTGATTTAGAAGGCCAATGGATGGTTGCATTAGCCGAGATTTCATACCCTCATACATGGCATAATTTACCGGATTATGATGCCTACTTTGAATGGAGGAAGGTTGGTGATGTGGAGATCAATACGCAAAGGATCAGAAGTGGCTACTATAACAGCGTTATTCAACTCGAGACAGAGATGGAAATGTTTTTCAAAAAATTGAAATCGGGTTTACGCATTAAATTCAGCAAGGTTCAAAAGAGATTTGCATTTCAAGCAAATAGTCCGTATGAAATACGCTTCTTCAGCACTCTAGCTTATATGATGGGCGTGAAACCAGGGGAATGGATTCATGTTTCTGAACCAAAACTGGCTCCTTTTCTGGCGGATATAAAGGCTGGTTTCTATCACCTATACTGTTACAGCGACGTGGTCAGCCCACAAATAGTAGGCGACACTTTTGCACCTTTACTGCAGACCGTCAAAGTACAAGGCACATTCAGTGATATGATTACTCAGACGTTTAACCCCGCCCACTACCTTCCAGTCTCCAGAAGACATATTGAAAATATCAATATAGAAATTAAATCGGACCAAAACGTTCCTGTAAATTTCGTCTATGGAAAGACCGTCATAAGACTACACTTCAGACCGGTGATATCACAACGTAGCCTGAGATAAATTTTATTTGTATAAACTATTCCAGAGATATGTATATAACCTCTAAGATTGATTGGTTATCATTCATATTACGCTGGTCATTCAACACTGCATCAAGCAGGCAAGAGAGAACATGGCACAGCTAAGTCTGAGACGTGATCCAAATCGCTTTGTAAATTACTATGTAAGTCAATCAGGCGGTAATCTGCCAGGGTTTTATGGGGCCCCGGTCATGTACGGACGCGGAATTGGATCATTATTTTCAAAATTATTCCGCTTCGTATCCCCTCTGGTTAAAAAAGGATTTGCAATTGCAAAACCCCATCTTAAAACGGCTGCATCAAATATTGCTTCGGATGTCATCGGTAGAGCCGTGAGTAAAATGAGTGGTTCTACACGCACCGAAGGTCAAGAAGGTTCAGGAATTATGGTTTTATCCAAAAGACCCAGAACAAGACCCCCTGGTGATCGTTTAAGGACGGTTAAAAAACAACGACAAATGCGAAAAAGGAGATCAGTCGCAGCTGACAAACGAAGAGGAAGGAAGTCATCCGCAAGTTTTGATATATTTAAATAATGGCTCTTTTACATAACAAATCATCAGAGTGCACGCTGGCAGAGTTGGACTTATTTTCTGCCCCGATGACGCAGCTATCGATCGAAGATAAAATTTACACCGAGATCCAGCCTTTATCAGCAATCACTGATGGAGGGCCGATCGAGTTTTTCATTCCGGGAGATGGAGAAAAGTATCTGGATCTCAACGATACGCTGTTGCATCTCAGAGTGAAAATTACTAACGAGAATGGAACAAACCTGCCAGATGATGCACCTGTAGGGCTCATCAACTACCCGTTAAACACCATCTTCAGTCAGTGTGACGTCACTCTCGGAGATCGAATGATTTCACAATCCAGCGCTACACATCCATATAGAGCCATGATTGAGACATTGTTAAACTTTTCTGAGGATTCTTTAAAAACCCAGTTTAGCTCTGGTCTTTTTTATAAAGACACTGCAGGTGCTCTGAACTCTATTGTTACAACTAACGGCCCTAACCAAGGTCTTAACAGCAGAGCAGGCTTTACGGCAAATTCCAGGGAGGTACATCTCCTAGGCCCCCTGCATGCAGACATATTTTTCTGCGAGAGACTTCTTTTAAACTCTGTTGACCTTAAAATTAAACTTACAAGAGCCAACGATGCCTTTTGTCTCATGGCCGCAAGAGACTCCACTTACAAACTCAGGATATTAGGAGCATCTCTTTTTATCAAAAAAGTTACTGTCTCTCCAGCTGTACGACTGGGGCATGCTTCAGCTTTAATGAAAGCAAATGCTCTGTATCCACTTTCCCGTGTGAATGTAAAAACATATTCCATCCCTGAAAATTCAAGGGTATGCAACCAAGAGAATCTTTTCTTAGGCGTCTTTCCCAAGTATGTGGTGATTGCGTTACTGGATCATGACGCTTTTACAGGAACACGCAATCTCAATCCGTTTGACTTTAATCATTTTGATATGGAATATTTAGCTTTGTGTAAGGATGGCAGACAAATTCCTGCTAAAGCCTTCCAGCCAAATTTTATCCAAGGTCATTTAGTGAGAGAGTATTACAACTTGTTTACGGCTACAGGACGACATCTAAAAGATCTTCCACTGAGTATAACACGTCAGGAATTTAATCAAGGATACTCTCTATTCACATTTAATCTTAACCCGGGCGAGGACACAGATGCTCTATCTCCAGTTTCCAGTGGGAATTTAAGATTGGAAATGCGCTTCAGAAACCCGTTGCCTCATACCACCACGCTGATCATCTACGCTTGTTATGATTCTATTTTAGAGATTGATTCAAAGAGGCGTGTGCTGGTGGATTATTATTAATCTAATCAGGCATGAATAATCATGAAATTGAGAGCCTGATGCGTCATCTGCTGGGAGATTTGTTTTGCGGTGTGTGGCCGTGCGACCAGCTGCCGCTGCTAGCTGACAAATTCCCAGGGCCGGCCTACTTTATCGTGAATACACATCCTTCACACATGCCGGGGGAACACTGGCTAGCTCTGACATTGGATGAGAATGGTCAATCCAGCTTTTTTGACTCTTATGGATTCTCTCCGGATTTCGAGTTCTACCCGTCAAGCATCGTAACATTTTTAGAAGACAGATCCTCAAAAATATTGTATCATAATAATCAGCTTCAAAACACTCTGTCCACTGTGTGCGGTCACCATTGCATTTTTTATCTATGTCATAGAGCGTGCGGATTATCAATGCAGCAAGTGTTGTCGAAATACACCGGAGATGTGATTAAGAATGATTTAATGGTATCTAACTTTGTGAAAAAATATCAGAAATGTGTCATTAATCAAAGTTGTACATTTTATACTCACGGAACATGCTCTTTGGAGATGTTTCTGGATTGTTATGGAATTTAAAATGTCTTTTTGTTTTTTTTTTTTCATTGTTTGTTTTTTTTTTTCTTCTTATGATTTAATATTTGTGTAATGATATCATATGTTAGTGTGTGAAGTAGAGAACGAAGATAGACTTGAAAAATATAATCAATAAATATTTTATTGAATAAAAGAAATAGACTACATGTTTCATTTTTCTTATAACGGTTTATGGTGAAAATGTAATCCATCGGGGTGGTAGTGTCGTCTTACGAAGAGACCTTTTTGATCTCCCATCAGCATTTTTTGGATCTTCCAGCTCAGATCTCGACCAGTAGGGTGAATGAGTTATCTGCCTTCTTCTTCTTTTTCTTCTCTGCTTAACGCTGGGGGGTGTACCCCCATTTTCAATCGATGTACCCTCTGTTTTGAAACGTCTATATTCTTCACGAGCATAAGGGTTAATGACTGAAGATATAGGTATGTTTACTTCTGACATGGAGTGTAGAAAATCAGACCATCCTCGGGTTTGTGATGCTCCAGATTTTTTAAACGGAAGCATGAGATTTTTCAACAAATCAATCATGTGGGACCCTTTTATAAAATTTCCGTTAAATACAAATTCACCTCGCGAAGTCCAACTCTCACTTCTTTCAGATAATTTCCTCAAAATGTACTCGGCATTTTTACGATTGTGTTTAGGAAGGCTTTTCAGTACTTCCGTAAGAACCTGATCCTTAGGGGCCTCGTCCTGCCCTGGGCCTTGTTTTTCTTGGGACCGCTCATGTTCAGGAACCTCTGTGTCACGCTGCAGCGTTAAACTGACCCGCTGTTTTTCTTCTTTGACACCTTGCTTAAGTAAAGTCAGATACCTCTGGAGAAGAGCATCGTATCTCTTGATTTTTTCATAAGAAGTCAAACCCGGCTCGTTTAATATCGCTCTCATTTCAGCATCCAAATTCTCCTCCGCCGTCTGTCTGATGGACGTGTCTGACTGGGTCAGACGCTTGAATTGATGAGGTGAAATGAGAAACATCTTCTGCGATGTTCTGAGAGACATTATCTCCTGATGATTCCACCCACTAGATCACCGATCAAGGGTGCAAGAGCCGTTAAGATGGGGAGAATAAAACCACCTCGTTGCTTTTTGAGAGCCAACTGTTTAGTTTTTATCCCGGTTCTTTTATCACCCAACAATCTGATGATATTTCTTTGTTTCTTCAATTGTCGGTGTTGAGAGGGTGATAGTTTAATGTTACCTTTTAGGATATTCAGTGCAATCTCGCACAGAGCCTGAATAAAGTCGGGAGAGCAGTGTGCGAGAATATCTTTACGTTTCTGTGGACAGGCCTGGTACAAAGCTCTGAATAATGGTAAATTCCTTTTTATACGTGCAGACATGATGACTTACTTTGTTCTGGGTACGTACACAGCAGGCCACTGCTGAGGAAGTATCCCCGTTCTCAGTCTGAAATGTTCTGGGCAGGTAGGCGTAAAATCGATGATTAAATATCCATGAGCTTCTCTCGTTGAGTCTTCAAAACTCTCCAAGAAGAGACCCTTTTGAGATGGAAACATTTGGCGGGCCAGTATATTCAGCTGCAGCTTATCTCTCGGGTTCTTAAACAACACCATATAATTACAGTTCAAACTAATAGTGCGACTGAACTTTCCCTGATGAAAAACATTCTGAGTCAACATCATAACACTCATATTACGATGGTGACGAAACTGGGTAAAGACCTTCATCACGTTTTCATCATCTGAGGCTTGAGCAATAACATCGTCTAGAATAATCAGATGATTCTGATCAGGAGGAAACAGGTTTTCATCTTCAAAAGAATGAGGCAATCCTTCCACAAAGGTAATATTTTTATTCATCTTCTGCAATTCAGCATACATGGGTTGAAAAGATGTGTAAATCCATACAATATTTTCTGGAACAATATCCATGACATGATTACAGTTTTGTAAAATACTTTTTATAAAGAAAGTTTTCCCGCAGCCGCTGGGTCCAACTATCATACATGAGAAAGGGGCTCTAAATCTAGGATCAAAATCAATCTCCTGTAAATCCATGTGACTTTTTATTTTATTTCTTCTTCAACTCTAATAACCGAAAGGCAGAGTTGTCCCGTCAGAAAAAAGACGTCTCTTATCATACACCAGTCGAAACTTTTTAAGAAATGTCGCGTTTGTCAAACGGAATCTCTTTTTATCCCTCCTGATCGTGTGCTGGGGGATTTCAATGACACCCTCACTTGACCCCTGTAAGTAGCCCTCGACCCGCCCTTTGATGCTGTCAAAATTGACCCTCTCGCTGCATTCATGCATCTGAGTGATGCCTTTAGCACGTATCACTACTTTTTTACGGTTTTTAGTTTGGTATGCATAACTCTTGGGTCCTGTCGATGCAAACTCCGAAATGCGGTCACCATCTAACTCGTCAGTAAGATCACCCAGATAATTCCCCAATTCCAGAGGAGTTTCACCACTTTTTGTCACATAAATCAAACTGTCCGTGTCAATATAAATCAATCTGTCCTGTAACTTCTCCATGCTGCTGAGAAGTTTTAAACGTGCATAAGCGGTGGTGAATGCTGCTATAAACACATTATTTGTCTTACTTGGTGGATATATGACACGTTTGCTGTAGTTCCACTGCACTACACACATTTCAGGGTTGAAAAAATGAAAATAGTTAACCCTGTATTTACTCGAGAACATGAAGCTGAAAAAGTCTTCAGGGTTAGTGATGACTGTGGTCTGAGACAGATCACTTCTTTGCGCAAATTTCCCCCAAAAACTGTTTAAACACAATTTTGCAACCTGCCTTTTGGCAGGATTCATCTCGATTTTCTCAGGGTCTAATTGGATGCCCTGATGCAGGTTGTAGTCGCTTATATACTTTGACTTACTCTCCTGATCCACTGCTTCAGACGGATAGCCTGAAGCCTCCTGCTTACCCTTTAAAAAGCAATGAATGTAACCTTTAAAGATTGTATCACTTCTCTTTTCAAAATGCCACACCTCTGTGATTTTAGCAAGACGATAACTACACTCCAACGCTTTACAGAGTTCTACACTCGCCCAGACTCCCGTCAGAGCTCTTTCTTGATCATTATGCGTGCAAGGACCTGACTGGTTATTTAATTCAGCGCATGAGCGGCAGAGAGTGAACACAAGTTTACCTTGGGATGTTCTGTAAGGTAAAACAGGGAACAACAGGTTACGTGGTGGGTAGACCACAGCTTTGATTATACCGAAGTAGCTGCTGGGGTCATCAAAATCTTTGTAAATGATGGTGGGGTGTCCGAGGGGAAAAACGCAGTTGGCGTTTACATAAGGGTACAGAGATGTGTAATCCACATAGTGTACAGTTTCATCCGGTTCCGCTGTGTACCTCAACTTCATAGGACAGGTGCGTCCACCATACAGCGCATCCCGGGGGGATAGCGGTTCGGGTGCATTAACTTTCTCAAGAAAGCTGATCACCCCTGGGTCTGATTTTTTCATTTCAATCCACTCATGCTCCCATATGACTTCGAGACGAAGGCCGTACACAGTTTGTAACACCTTGCTTCTCTCAACAGTGGCTGCGTAAAACTGTTCAAATGCGACCCCTCTCAACGGACACTTGTCATGAGGCATGTAACACTTTTTACAGCCGTGGAAAAAACAGCCATAAAATTCAAACGCAACTTTGACACCGTTAATCTCTGCATACCCATCCACTGAATATGGCCCGATTTTCTTTTCACCCCTATTTAATGCATGCTCGATAAATATGGCTCTGCTGTCTGCAATCCAGCCGAGCCATTGAATGGACGCGCTAGAGAACGTTTTACTGCTACGTCTGTAGTCCAGAGGTGATGGAATGGCTAAGGTTTGAGGAGGAAGGAAATTGGTTACAAAAACCTTCATGCAGGCTGATGCTATTGTGATACTTTTAAACGGATCCACACTTGTCTCCTTAAAGAACTCGTCTCTGAATTTTAAGCATCCTTGAAAAAGAATTTCAACGTCATTTTTACAATAACGAATAGCTTCTTTCTTAAAGTCAAAGACCTCTTTGCTCGCTTCTCTGTACCAGCTGCTAAACACCTGTTGTTCTTGAAGACTCATGCGTTCTACAGCGTAGCAGGATGGAGGAGGAAAAGCCCCCACATACTGGAGATGTTGTTCAGAGGAAAATAGGTGGGGAAAAAAACCCTTGCTTTGATCGGTAAAGCCTAACGCTTTCGGCATGGCACTAAGCTTCATGCACATGAAGGACAGGCTATCAATGTATTTTAACCTGTAATCAGGGTCGGTTAAACAGAGAAGTTTACTCCCTACCATGACGATATGAGGTTTAATCCCTAACTGCAGCATTGCTGTGAGAATCAGGTAACCATTGTACCCCCGCGCATTGTGCGCTATTAAGGTGTAACCTTTGTACATTGGCCTCCTGAAATGCAGGAGACATTTTTGGGTGCAATTCAGTCCATAAGCGTACCATTCATCACCTTTCAACGTTTTAGCACAGACCAGAAAGGGGGTATGCATGCCGCTCTCATTGACGAGGCATTCGAAATCATAAAAAATCAGTTTATCATCAAGCTGATTAATTGCACTGCAAGGCAGAATGTAACACTTATGATCATCGCATGTAATGTCTAGGCTGGGGGGTACATTTTCACCGCAAATACTGCATTTTACATTACACACGTGTGGTTTATTCGGTTTACTGATTGGAATAACGTATATCCGTTTGCATACTTTACACAGTTTTACCAACTCACAGTCACTCATAGGCCTTTCAGCACTATTTCTGATGCGCGGTTCCCTGTGTCTACTGAAACATGAAGAATTACGACAGATTCTTTGACAGCCTGCACAGCTTACAGGATTGCTAATCTCTTGCATACATGTATATGTTCGACACACTGGACAATAACCTTCACAATGGTGTGTATTGGCATTCTGATAGCTGGCGTAACAGTAATTACAAATATATCTGCACCCCATAAAACCTTTGAGATTTTTTATCCCATAGTAATGACCTTGAAATAACAGCAAAAACAGAGGGTTTGAACGATCAGGGAAACTGGTCTCAAATTTACACAGAGCAGTAGAGCCCGTGGTTCTGTGAAACACTACAATTTTTCTCTTCAGAATGGTTTCAAATTTACCAATATCACTAAAAGTAACTGCTGTTTGCTCGTCGAGGCCTGCCTGATGCTGCCATCTCCTCCCCAGTTCTACAGCACGGTCATCAGTAAGCTCAGGATCAGAGACGTGTGCGAGGCTGATTGCAAAACATAACTGATTACCGGTATTGTTTATAATATACAAATGACGCATTTTCTTATTAAACAGTTCACAGTCTAACGTTCCTGCAGCTTTACGCTTAGAACCTCCTGCTGGGTCATTAACAACCTGAAGAACAAATTCCATGTTATTATCTAAAGGTATATTTGCATTCGATTGTACTAAATCGTCGAGGAAGTTTTCGAAAGCAGGCAGGATCATATTTCCATCATCTGTAACAGTAAATGTGATGTGACGATTGAGATTTTCACCCACTAATTCCAGCTGCACAACGTCGTTACGTCTGGTTAACGATCTCGCAGCGTCGGCTAATTCAATTATAATATGCATGATGTCTGTATAGAATGCTGCTAAATCTGGAACGTTACTTGGACAGGGCGGCGGTATGGTAAAAGGTCTCCTTATTTCATGGTTATTAAAATGTTCACGTTCAACCACAGCTGGAGGATGTCGCTCTATTTGATCAGAACTAACTGCTACGTCCGTATTGAAATGACCCCCGTGCTGATCTGCGGTGTGTGACGTAGAAAGATTCTGATGACTGTCAGGTGAATCATTTTCCTCAATGCTGCTGTGTGGAGACGGTGCGCTGTTCAAATCGGAAAGAGCCTGATTGATTACGTTTAAAACGTCACCGTGCCAATCTGCGGCGTGTGACGTAGAAAGATTCTGATCATTTTCCTCAATGCTGCTGTGTGGAGACGGTGCGCTATTTAATTCGGAAAGAGCCTGATTGATTACGTTTAAAACGTCACCGTGCTGATGTTCATTTATTACATTTTCACTGTTAGCAGGAGATGCATTTAAAACGATGTTATCTGCTACTTCTGCATTAACGGGAATTTTGTTAAGTTCATTAACTAAATTTCTTATTTCATCCAGGGCAAGTCTGATTACTTGATCAGAACTAACTGCTACGTCTGTATTAAAATGACCCCCGTGCCGATCTACGGAGTGTGACGTAGAAGGATTATGATAATTTTGCTCAATGCTGTGTGGAGACGGTGTGCTATTTACTTCTGCATTAACGGGAATTTCGTTAAGTTCATTAACTAAATTTCTTATTTCATCCAGGGCAAGTCTGATTCGGTTATCCATTTTCTATGAACATAAGAAACAAAATAAAAATAAAACTAACCTACAGAAAAAACAAAAAACAAAACACAGTGATCAGTTCAGTTTAAAATCACCTTGATGTCACCAAAATGCTTCTTTAACAGAATCTGACATGCTGCCAGAAGCGTCAACGATGAGGCCTTATTACAAAGATTCCGTGAGGCTGTAGAGACTGTCTTCCTGCGCTGTCCGTTTCTGTGACCAATCTGTCCTACCATCAACGTTACCTCTGTAAGGAGAATGAACAAAAAATAAATAAATAGATAATAAATATATATATATATATTGAAATAATCACATTAAAGCTGGAAAAAAAATAAAGGAATTCAAATTAATTCAGTATGTATGTATGAATTAAAACGTACCGTTCATTAATCCACTCACTAGTGTTGCTCTGCTTTGTAGCGCAGAGAGTCGCTGTCTTTTGGCCGGGGTTAAATATTCTGTAAAAACAGAAGACAATAAAAGTTATCTTACGCTGCGCAGCACAGCGTTCATAAATAAAACGAAAAATAGTTTTTAAAACACACAAGTTTTTTGTTTTTTTTATCTTACTCCAATTCTTTGCGGTAAAACCTCCAGATTTCACTTCTTGTTGGACTGAAACGGTGCCTTTCTGCTGAAAGCTGTCTTGATCTTTGAAAAGCGACCTTCTTGTGGGCGGATTCAATGTGGCATCTTTGGATGTATCTGTAAACAGGTTTATATGACATTTTATTGAACTATGCTTAAAATACATATATATATATATATATATATATATATATATATATTGTTTTTATTTAATTTTTATTTCCTTACCTTGCTCCTGCTCGACAACTATGTCTTCCACAGAGCTCTCAGTCGAATCTGTAAACAGTTTTTTATCTGAGGTTTAAAATACATTCACTCTCAAAGAAAAAATAGATAGTTCTTAGGACTTACTTACTTTCTGGTGGTGCTGGTAACTTATCCGGTGTGTCTTCAGGGGAAATGATGATAATTGACGGGGGGGTATTCAAAGAATCAGTTTTAATTTCTGTGTTAAAAGAAAGTTCAGTTGTTGCGGGTTTTTCTTGTTTGGAAATAATTCGCCTTCTCAATTTTGACTGTCGATTCCAGCTACTGAACCCTCCAACTTGATCATTCGGGTTTACTTCTCTCATCAAATCTATAAATTGAAACATTGTCAAGGGTTAACTATAATATATATATATATATATATATATATATATTTTATTGCATTTAACATTTACTTACCATAATCTGATTGTGTCAAGATGAAATCATCAAGGTCATCAGCGGTGGGTTCTATGACAAAGAAACAAATATATATATATATATATAAACAATATATATAAACAAAATTTGAGAACATTCACATGCATTTAATGATTTCTTAAAAATGAATACTTACTTACTTACTTACGTTTAAAGATGTCATTGTGCTTTTGTGAATTATCAGAAGTAGAAGCCACAATTTCCGGGTTTCCTGAAATATTGAAATTTTTTCTTGTCAGTACTGGTATTTTTCAATGTAACAAGTGTTATGGTTCAAAGACATTCAGCATTTGAAGACCCTGACACTGAGGTTAACCAATGAAACAGAGCCCCAACATTTACACACAGTATTTATACCAGAACATGACAGTGTTATCTCAACTGCAAAGAATATGTTTTTAAGACCAAAACCCTTCTTGAGTTCAAAGGTGATATGTTATCTAAGAAACAGACGTAACTGCCCCATCCTGAAATCGCCCCTAACAGTTGGATATGGTATAACTGTAACCCTGTAACTCTAAGATGAAAAAGTAAAATGTTTTAGAAAAGCTACAGGTAACTAAAATTATCATTCCTTTTTCCTAAAATGGAGTCTCTCATGATTCAAAAACAAACACATCATTGCTAGTCAATTTGTAACTTGGAAACAGTATACTGATGTTCTTTTTTTTTTTCTGTTAATCTGATATTCGTCTTACCTATTTCAGCTGCTTTTCCAGTATGTTGACGCAGAAGCTGAAGGTTTTTCTCGTTCCATCGATGTAGTGAAGCACAATTTTTTTTATTTACTTTTTTAGGTCTTTTCTAGTTTGAACGGATTTAGACTGGCTCATATATTCAACAAATAGGTCCTGCTGTAAAGCAAAATTAACTTACAATTCTGTCAGGTTACACAGTTCCTTTATTAGGATTTCATGTGATAGGTCAACATTAAGTTGATTATACCTTTAAAATATAAAAGGATGCATGTCTTTTTTTTTTTTTTTTTTTAGATGTATTAACGCCTGAAAAAACATACAGATTATTAATAACACCCTTAAACACACCCCTGTGTGTTTTAATTGGCTCATTTAAGGCCTTCCCCGTAACACCCTTAAACACACCCCTGTGTTTTAATTGACTCATTTAAGGTATCGCCCCTAATGACGACAACCAATCAACATCCACTGTTACGCCCCTTGGACACACCCCCCTGCCCACATGGCAACCACATGGCGCCCACATGGCCCCCACCGGAAGTCCCGCCCTCACCGGAAGTCCCGCCCACCTGTCAAAATGTTTGATGAAAGGGTGCACTTAAATTCTCTCTTATAATCTATACCGACTTGCATGGATATAGAGGGCTCATGTTGGCTGTCTTCAGCAATAAGTGACCTAGTACCAGGCAAGAAAAAAATGTTGAAAGAAATCCAAAACAAGTTACAGTTACAACTGAACTTTTGTGTCTTTGCACACAGCACTCTGTGTGTACATGAAGGCACAGAATTGAGCGCATCGCTCTGAGTGCAGCATCCATACAAAAATCATGGCAGTGACAGGTATATTATAAGGAATAATATAAAACGGCAAAACATTCACAATTGTATTTGTAAAAGAGTTTGCAAATAAACACATACAATTCCAAGAGAGTATATTTAAATTTGTGGTCCTGATGGGATATATATGGAAAAGTTCAAGGAAGAATTAATATTGCAAGGCACTGTACAAGATATTTAGGCTACGTTTGAAAAATTGCTCTGATACCGACGTTTGAGCACTCAGCCTCAGTTCAAACAAATATCAGTGATTAATGAGCTGAGCTTAGAGAAAAAAGGCTAAACAGGACTGGTGACATTTGGCAAATAACTGATTCGTTTAATGACATTAGTATGGGCGCTGACACAGATCAAATGGCTTTGATGTTGGTGATTTGGTTCTAGTAAAAATCACAGGTTTAAAATTACCGCATTGGGTTTGAAAGGGAGTCTAAATCATTAAAGATCACACACACACACACACACACACAAACACACACACACACTGTGTGACTTCAGTCAGCTGATGCCTCAGACTTTATCTGAGGCTTCAAGGATTCTTCTTCTTTTGATATTCATACCCCGTGCTTCACATTTAATGATCGCAAATGTGACTTAACTGGAAGGCATAATCTGACAAGAAGGCCTGCAAACATAATGATGTGCACCAGGTGCAGAATGTCCCAGAAGCTAATAAAAAAGCCTTGTACTAAACAGTTACTATTGATTAAGTCTTAGCCTTTAAATTAATTGTTATTATAAGATCAATCTTAATTTTATCTGGAGACATCGCCCCCTGCACCTTCATGAGTATGGTAATTTCTTTTGTTTGGCAAAAAACTAAGAGCAATAAAGAAAACAAAGAAAATACTATGAATTTCTCTATTGTAGCCCCTAGAAATTGTAAAATGAAAAAAAATGTTTTACTAGTTTTTCTTTCTTTTCAGTTTTTAGGTAAGAGCGATTTCATTCTAGAAATGTATAAATACAGTGATTTACACTTCAATAGGTAGTCCTATTCAATTGGTTAACAGAAATAGCAAATCAGCCAATCACATGACAGCAACTCATTGCATTTAGCCATATAATGAAGATGACTTGCTGAAGATCATTTCAAGCACCACAATGGAAAAGAATGGGGATCCAGAGAATGGTACAAAAAGAGAAAATACCCAGTGAACAGCAGTTGTGCAAACAAAAATACCATTATGTTATGGATGTATGATTCTGTGGCCTTTTCTAACCCTTTTCTAAACCTAAACAGCTCCAAACCATTACAGATTTCCACCATAAATTATCATGGGATAGTTTTAAAATTAAAATCTGTTATTCCGGAACTGAACCGAATATCATTTTGCCACTGAAATCCCTTTTTAAAATTGTCCATCGGCCTCCACTGGATGTATTCCTATTCACATTTAATGTGCTCAGTAAGTGTCCCTAGACTACATCTAAGTGTAACCTGAGTGGTCCAGGCCAAAACATGCTGTATTATTTTTAGTTGTCTTCTTGTGATCAAATGTCCTACGAAACGTGTCAACATTGAGTAGGAACAGTTACTAAAGGGATAGAATGTAAAACAATGTTGACAAGACTGTGTTTCATAATAGAATATCTAAAAATAAACAAACCAGATCAAGGTCTGGTTTGTTTAGTCTAGATGAGGTTGATAATTAGCTTAGCTGTGACCAGACCTAAACCAGTCTATAATGGTTTGAATAATGGGTTGTCATTTCATAATGGTACATTGCTTTGACACAGTATTCATACTCCTTAACGTTTTTCACATTTAGTTAAATAGTTTTTAGTTGGATTTCATGTGATAGGCCAACACAAAGTAATGAATGATTGTGAAGCTGAAGGAAAATGCATAATAATATTATTACTATGTTTTTTACAAATGAAAATCTGAAAAGTGTGTCATGCATTAATGTTCAGGAAATTACTCTGATACCCTTAAATAAGATGTAATGAGAGCAATTAGTAAACAATTTCCACCTTTGTGTACTTTAATCTCAGTATGAATATAGCTGTTCTTAGAAAAGCCTCTGGATCACCAGTATCAGGACAAAAGTGGACAAATAGCACCATGAAGAACAAGGTTCACCAAACAGATCAGAGATAAAGTTGTAGAGCAGTTTAAAGAAAGAGTCTGTGGACAGGATAATTACTAGTTATACATGCCACTTCAAAAGGACTATATATGGCCATCCATCTAAACTGACTGACTGGGCAAGGAGAGCATTAATTAGAGAAACAGCCAAAATGTTACTTTGGAGGTGTGTTCATGTATGGGATACAGCAAGCAGGTAGAAGAAGGTGCTGTGGAGACATCATTGTGTCCTTGATGAGAACAAAATCGAACATTTTGGTCTTGGCAAAACACTATGTGTCATGGAAAACTAACATCCCAAACACACAATCTAAAAGCTGAAACATGGGAGTAGTAGCATCATGAGGCGGTGCTGCTTTTCTTTAGCAGGGAGAGGAAAGCTGGAAAGATGTATGGAGGTTCTGGAAGTTAACATGTTACAGACAAAGACTTTAGACTGGGGCAGACGGTCACCATCCAGCAAGACAACGGCCTTAAACATATAGCCACAGCTACAGTTTCAGTTTCTGGATAAACAGTTTGTAGAGACATGCCACAAAATTCAAAACCATGTACTGAGTTTCATTCTATTTCATATGATGCTCCATTTTATGTTCAGTCAGTCATTTTCTACCGCTTATTCCATAGTGGGTCGCGGGGGAGCTGGTGCCTATCTCCAGCAGTCTATGGGCGAGAGGCAGGGTACACCCTGGACAGGTCGCCAGTCCATTGCAGGCCATTTTATGTTATTCACTCAAAATCCCAAAAAGTTACAGTGAAATTGGGATCTGTAAGATTATATGATGTGGAAAGTTTCAGTAGGTATCGATATTATACATCTATGGGTGAAAAGAATGTACATAGAACTGAGCTAGAATACTATTTCCATTTGAAAGTGTGTAGAAAGTTTAATAGCCACATGACAGAAACATACAGGCATACAATGAAAAGTCAAGTTTTAAACAGTACTCTGGTCATGAATGTGGACTGAGCATTCTGGTCTTTGGAGTCGAAGATGGTGAGGGGGTTTGTCCTTAGTGAATACTGCATGTCACAGGGGTTAAATACCATCTTAAGGAACAATAGAATTGAAAGTGAAGGCAATTAGCAAATCAATAGCTGTTCAGAGCCAGTGGTTTCTTGGGAGGTTAAACATCATCATTGTAGTAAAGGGGCTGGCAACGCTGTCTTTTTTTCTCTCTCTTACTCCCACTTTTCATTGTTTTTTCTTCCCTGTTGCTAGCACTAATTAGCAATAAAATGCAACCCACCTAAAACACTTCAGTGGAAAATGGAAAATTGATTTTATTTATGTTTGTATTAAGTAGGTTTATAAAATATTAAATTGGGTAAAAATACTACCAATTGATTGGGCTGCACAAGGAGGAAGAGGTTTGACAATCTAAATTATAAAGTAGAAGTTGTTCCTCCTAAAACTTTTACATAAAGGCTTTTAATCTATCACTCTGAACCCTCTCAAGCTGAGATTTCTTTAAAGAGCACATTGATTTCTCAAAGTAATTGCACACATTCCAAGTCTTGAAAAAGAAAGCACACAAAGAGTGCACTCAGAATGTTTAGATGTGGCAAATCTTGACAAAGGGAGGCGTTCAACATTTGATTAAGATGTCTACAACCGTAATACGAGTAAAAATCTTTCTGTGAACAGTCATGTGTTCCTTAAGATTAGAGATGAACCACCCAATCGATGAAATGAGATTCAGTCATTCAAGTTCAGTAAAAGCTCACCTTTTAAGTTCAAAGACTCATATACACCACAATTGTGATTTACATTCTGTCAAGTCCTTGTCAGACAGGATCCAGGAGCAATTCATTGGATTTCAAAGCAAAGGGACTACAGTGTGCACCTGTCACTTGTCTCGATCAAACCAGACAGACCACTGGGATGTGGCTGTTGGTGCCGCTCTTTTATGATGCCACTGGGTGGACGTTTTGGTCGACACCTCATCCATCTCTGCCTCACCCAGCCACCTGAGCCTGGCCTTAACAAGCAGATAGGGGAATCAGGATATGGGAGTGGGACACAAAGGAAGAGGTGACTGAAACGAAAGGACAGAAGAGAGAATGTTAGAGAAGGCTAAATGAGGAGAAATTAAGAAAAGTAAGATGCAGAGGATAGGTTGAAGGATAAATTAAAACAACAAAGCACTGGTGATTGGTGAAACAGAAACATAAAGCAAAAGAGAGAAGTAGATGGGAAAAAAGGTATAAAAGACAAAGAGAAAAGTTCTGGTCAGCATGCCTGCTTCAAGAGCTGTCATTATATTGTAGTTCCCAAAGGAATTTCACATTTAAAGGAGCGAAGGTGACCTATGGTGCTCAGGCAGTGGAACACACCAACTGTCAATTAGCGTGTGCTCACTGGAGCCATGGCAAGTTCAGCTAATGGGACCACCATGGTTTAGATGATGTGAAAACTCCCCTTGGACTGAAGTTATAGGATTTTGAGGTTAAATGTTGGGTTTCACCCACAAACTTACTCTATATCACACAATAGTAATAAGTGAGTTTAAAAAAAAAAACAGACCTAACTAAAAGTAAAGGTTTGTGAATATGCTACCTCTTTTTAAATATTTTGGGCCAGCCTTAATCAGTGATTACAACATGGGATATTGTGATCATACATTTCTTTCCTAGGTAGACAGGTAGCTAAAGTAAATTCTTCTAATAATAAGAACAAGTAAAATTATTAGTAATAAGTAAATCATAATTAACATAATTAAAAACTCATCTAAAACCCAGAGGGAATCAACTAGTTTTTCTATTTGCTTTAAGACAGCATAACTCTAAACGTTAATTAATAAGAATAAATGACAGAACTTTGGTGCCAAGCAATGGTCACATGTGAATTTTCAGAATCCAAGGATAAGTATTCCTCTTTTCTAAACCCTTTTACAAGTCCTTTGGAAGTCTTACTATGTTAACTTTACAAGGTTGTAAGGATTCATTCATTGTCTCACCAGTGCATGCATCAATATTTCCACTAATGTGCAGAGCGCTGAAGAAAACAGCTCTGTTTACTCTATTTGGACTTCTCAACTTATGAAGTAGGAAACCACAACTGTACAACAAAAGTCAATGTTTAAGAGCTGCACCTACAGAAACATACCGAACTACCATATAAATCCTTGAGAAATTTTCAAACTCCATGGTCTTACTTATTTAGTTTAACCTAGTGTGCAACTTCACTCCAGGTCAACCGCTACTTTCATGTAAATTGTCTCCTATTTAGAGAATATTTTCCCAAACCCAAGTCCCTAAAAAGCCTTTCCTCCATCAATTAATTAATGCCAAGTTGATTAGTTTCCCCATAGTTGCCGCTCCACATGCTTGTAAAATGATACTGAGATGTGGTCGATCTTGGCTAGAAATTAAAGATCAGTGAGAAGAAGACTGAGTGAGTCCAGTGTTGCGTGGGGAAGGGAAGACAAGAGACCTTGTTTGTGGATCATTTTGACACACTTCATCAAATACATTTTTATATTAGACAAAGATGACCTGAATAAATACAAAATGCAGCTTCAAATGATGATTTCATTTATTATCTAAAACAAGCTGGTCCTATGTGGAAAAAAATACTCCCACCCCAATCTAGTAAATACTTTTGTCAACTTTTACAGCAACATCATATCATCAAGCTTTTAGAATAACTGCGTCTTTCACATCACTGTGGAGGATTTTTGGCTGGCCTTTCTTTACAGAATTGCTTTAATTCAATCACATTGTAGGTTTTGGAATCTGAAAGGCCTGGTTATTTCAATTAAATATGATTAAAAATATATATCTTTAGTTTATTTAAGAGTCATAGCAGATGGTGATGGCTGGTGAGAGTACAGTTCTCTGTGGGGCTGACCACATGGTTTGACTCATTACTCTTCAGTCTCACAAACTGTGGTGTATTTGTCAGGTAGTCATTGGTTGAGGTCTTTACCTGTGTCTTCTGGAGTTTCTGAAAAAGCAAATTGTGTTACATACAGTCAGGAAATCTAATAACATAATGTTTACAGTGATGCCTGTTTTGTCCAGATGACAATGTTTGATGGTGTCTTCAACTCCAACTCCACGGTGCATCAGGTTCTAAAAGTTGCTTTTTTGCTGACTCGGGTGGCCCACATTTAGTCTCTTTAGGACCTTCATAATATGGGATGTCAAGGCAACAGATATGTAGTCATTGAGGACTCGTGGTCTAGCTTTCTTTGGTACAGAAACAAAGCAGGATGCTTGCACAAAACTGGTACCTTATCCTGTGTTAGGCTAAGGTTAAAATGGTGCTGCAAAACCACACAGAGCTGCTCTGCACAGGCATTCTGCACTTGACACTATCTGTACCTGCACCTTCTATGTAAAGAGATGTTGGAGTCAGGGATACAATCCTGCAGCCACGCATTAGTGAAACAATTAAAAATGCATTGTCTAGACCAAGCTGGGTCCTTGTTCAATTTGTTTGCCAAATATTTCACTTTGCCTATTATAATTAACGGACAACTTTGTTAAAATTTCCTCCTTCTCTCTCTCTCTCTCCCCATTTTTCAACTTATCTGGAATTTGGGCCTTACTTCAGGTATTTTTTGAGATTTTGAGATATTAATCAGCTGCTCCCTGTTGATAAAAAACACCGTGCTGCTTTGGCTGCGCTGCATAACAATTGTCCAAAAGTAAAAAAAAAAAAAAAAAAAAGACAACAAAAACTGTTCTCAGCATCCCAAACCAGAGAAAATAATTGTACAACAAACAATGCCTTAACCAAAAAAAAAAAGAAGAAGAAAGGTTCTTAAAAATGTTAAATTAGAATGAACATAACAGAGCCATCCAACAAGCTGCAAACTTGAGAAGCACAATTCTAGAAGATCATGCCACACCATCTTAAGCAGGTTTAATTCTGGACTTTGACTAGGCACCTCTACTGTATTTTCTTTGAGAAGGTTAGAGGTGGACTTGTTGGTGTGGTTTAAATCATGGTCCTGCTGCGAAGCACAGGAGTGTTTGAGCTACATTTCACAAGCTGATGGTTAGGAATTCACCATCAAGATTTTCAAGAGTCTGAAAGTCATGATTCCAGCAATGAAAACAAATCATCCAATTCCTAAGGTAGCAAATAAGCCCCTGACCCTTACACTACCACCGGTATGACGTTCTTTTACTTAAATGCTCTATTAACTGTATATCAGATGTAACTTGATCCACACCTTCTAAAAAAGGTTATATTTTTAGAAGGTGTGGTCTGCTTGGCTGGGGGTGGTGATGTGGATGGGTCGGGGGCCCACCGTCGTGCCTCTTTGAGGTCTGTTCCTGTGCCATGCTGGTGACCTACTTCTGTGCTGGGCGTATATGGCTGACGTGGGCTGATGCTTTATTTTCAGAAGAGGGTCCACTGTTCTTTGTAGCTCTAAGATGCTGTAGATCGCAGGCCTTCAATCATTCTCGCCAGACTTACAAAAGTACACTTCCAGGTGAAAAACTTGTGCTTATGCTCATCCCCCCACCCACCCATTTACGCACAGGCACACAGAATTACTCAAATGCTTGAAGGTCAATCAAACACGGGTTACTATTACTTCAATGTGGCCTGCCTACTCTGATGCTGGATTGAATCTGGAAATAAGTTAAAGTGGACCTAAACCCCAAACCAACTTTTTTGCAGATAAACTTTATAAATAGGACCTTAATGGTGCTATTTTTATGTTACTGTGCAATTTTCTTATATTTTCATGTTAACTTCATGTTAACTTAATTCTGCAATATTTGTCCTAAAACCATCTTAGTGCTGCCCTCTTGGGTTGAATGGTAGCTACTGCAGTTGAATTTTCCTATTGGTTCAAACGGTACAGCTTGGTACATGTCTACATTACAGCCCTCGACATTGCTGAGTCAGCGCCCTGAGCCAGTGGCTCAAACTGATAAGGCTCAGGGCTCCACAAAGCGTCCATTAACCTCTAGTGATGAGGGGGTTGAAATCCTCCACCTCAAAAGATCTATCCGTGGTGAAACTACTATCAAAAAAAAAGAAACTCCCAGCATCGCTCTGCTCACTCTCCATGTTTCGATGTCAAATTAAGCTAGCTGCCACTTTCCCTCATTCTCCTGACCACACCCCCGCTTAACGGCCTCGCTAAACCCCACACTTGGTTGTGCCCCTCAGTGTCTGTTGGTTATTTAATTTAATATTAAATTATATAAGCATCCTGATTGCACAACGCTTGTAAGGTTCACCATTGTTTCATGTTTCGTTTTTATGTGGATAATGGCTCTCATTGGAGTAACTGGAGCCCCAAAGCCTTAAAAAAGGCCCTTTTCAAACTCAGATGTCAGACTTTCTTCTGTTCTTGAACATCTTTAGATTGGCGGATGATGTTTTTTTCAGATGTTTTAGCCTACTTCATGTTGTCAGGCAGGTTATATTTAAGTGATCTATTGATTCTCCAGATTAGAACATAATCAAAGCTGGGTGTGGCTAATGAAACTAAATGGAGCTTTTGTGGTTAATCACAGTAAATTCATGATTTAACGAGGGGGACGCCTATTTTTTTCCATTTAGGGCAAGGGTGGTTTGCATAGCTTTTTATTTTCCTTTTTAAATTAAATTATCATGTGACAGCTGCTTTTCCTGATTCAAACTTTATTTAATCATCCAAAACATTAGGTGCAACAAGCAAAAGCAGAAAATCTCAAGGGCAAATATTTTTTCACAGCAGTATAGAGGGAGAGTTATGTGATAATGCACAACATTCCAGCATTAAGGATGCAATGCAAGCATATCAACCAAAACTATTTATTTTAATGCACATTTAGCAGTGCTAAACTCCTCTTGTTCTTTGTTTATACCATTTTTGTTTGTTGGTTTCATTAAAAGCTTATCACAAAGCTTCACAAAGTCTTTTACATTACGTGTGCAGCTGTTCCTTTAATTGTCTTTTAATCTTTTAGGTATGCCTTCACTGTAAGCTGTATGCTTCATTCCTGGGCTTCCTTGTGAATAATGGACACAGATGTGGTTCTTCCTGTTAGAGAACTGTGAAAAAAAGGCCAGAATGAGGGAGAGATATGGCTGAAAAGGAGGGAGAGCGACATGGTAAACACAGCCTGGAGCTCATTAAAAATGTCTCTCAGTAGGCTCAGTAGTAGCAGCGGAGTTGGATTCAGGGTAGCCCTTGTTCTCCTGGCTCTGTTCTAAACAGCCTAGTTAGACTTAGATTCTCTTGTGCTCGCTAATGATAGCTCTTCACAAACACAAAACAGAAAAATACAGCATGTTGGGATATTTGGTTTAATGCATTTGCATCGGTTTCCCCTCTCACATCAATAATGACAATTTATGCACTTGATTCTCCAGCTGCAGTATATTTGTAATTGTGTAGGGAAGTAGCAGTTCATCCGATAGAGCTGGCCCAAGTGGCTGGGAAGAGGGAAGTCTGGGTCTCTCTGCTTAGGCTGCTGCCCCCGCAACCCGAGCCCGAATAAGCTGAAGACAATGGATGGATGGATGGATACCTTTCAGTTTTATCCTAGGGATAATACAATATGGTCAAAATCAGTTTTTGTCAACTGGAACAATGTTTATTTTTATCTATTGATGGAGTTGCTCCCAGAAACTCCTGCGTGCTCGTTTGTTTTGGAAAAACTAAGTCATATGCTATACTGTTTTAGTAAAACTAAATAATAAAAGGAAGCACAGAGTCTGCACAGTTTCTTCTGCCCGGCCGGGGAGAGATGTTCCAGCTGAGTCACCAGAAACACTTCTCTGCTTCTCTCCCCAGACAGGGTTTTTATTCAAAAGCAAGGCGTGTACAATTACAAAGAAAAAACACATATTTTTAGCTGAGTGTCAGTTGAACTCTTACACCTGGCATTCAGCTGTCTGTTCGACCTTCACAACATTCCTGTTATTCTACTTTTGGCTGTTATTTTCAGACATGTACAGAAATATCTTCACTGGTGCCGGGCAGACCACAGCCAAGTCAGACACACATACACAGCTGTTATGAGCAAGCCACTAAGTTACACAATACATTTTATTTCACACATTATTAAACCTAACTTGAGCATAGTAATGCAGACCCTATTAAGTATTTTAAATATTTTCCAACACTACGCAGATGTAGATGTGGTTTCAGAACTGCTCTTGTAGGTTTAACTTGAGAATTTACATGGGTTTCAAATATCATTACTATCAAAATCTTCAAAAACTAAATGTTTTTTACATGTTTCATAAGTGGAACAAATGGCTTTATCAATATGTAAAGTTAATGAGAATTCAGTGTGTGGAAAGTTATTCTTTATTTATCTGATACAAGATAGATACAAGATTTGCTCATATGAGCTTTCTAATGCACTAATGTTAATTCTGGAGTACCTCAGTATCTCATAGCAAAACTGTCCACTGCTTTGCAGATGATACTCACCTATATCTATTCATTGAGCCATATTAAAATATTTTATTTGATCACACAAGCATGTTTTACAAACACTATATTGCTAAACGTATTGGGTCAAATCAATGAAATCCAGTGTTCTAATCACTTTCATGGCTGCAGGTGTGTAATGTTTGGTGGGGAGAAATTTGACTGACCTCAACCTTTTGGAACACCTTTGAGATGAATTAGAGAGGAAGCTCCAATTCTGGTTTTGTCATGTAATTATGAACACACTCCTAAACCTTGTGGAATATGTTTAATGTGTTGGACCACTTGTTTGCTGAGTATTGGATTATCTGCCCGTTGTTGGACGTCACTGTGCCCCTCCAATGGCATCGGCCATTTTGTACCCAGGACAGCCCGCTCCTACATATCCCATCGAGCACTGCGACTGATATGACTGGGCGTCCCCAGTCTGACGTCACAGGATGCTATATAGGAGGCGCTCATGTTTGAAAAGCTGCCTTCTGCTGGAAATCAGATCCGGAATCGAAGAGCGCCACTTTAAGAGAAGAACTCTGTGAAGAGTTTCATTCATTCTCTCTCGTTGGACAACGAACTATTCATAACTGAAGTCTGTGGACTAAGAAGGCCGCAGAGTTCACTTTTGCCGATCGAAGACGTGAGTTAACACGTAACTGGAGACACGGAGCTTCGGAGAGACGAACCGCTACCATGTTTCATTTTCAAGTCGACTTTGATGGTCAGATCATATTTTTCCTTTTTGTCAAGAAGACCGAAGGACAAAGACTGACCGTTCCCCTGAAGTTAATTGTGGACGCACAATTAACTCAACCCCACGTTTCCTCGCTGGAATTCCCTCGCTCAGGAAGAAGACGACACAAGTAAAACCCATTTCTTTTTTTAATTTCTTTATTAGGAGGCCTGGGCAGGGTCAGAGGTTGTAGAAGCGATCAGAATCGCTGGTTAGGATCTCATGTGTTCTGAATAATATGTGCATGTAACCTTGCTTGTTGAAACTTTGATGTGTTATGTAATATCGGGATCCGCCGTGTTCCCCAGAGCTGTCTGTGTTTACTATCTGAACGCGGGTGCGTTGCAAAACTGGACTGTTAAAACGACCTCATGGTAAAATTCTCCATTTTACCTTTGTCTTCAATCTCACTGTGCTAGCTTGCCGCCAAAAGTTATCAATCCTTTGTTTCAGGAGTAAAGGGGGGAAGTTTTATGATCAGAAGATCATAAAAGACGCTCTAAGCTGCACTCCAACCCCCCACCAGTCATCACCACACCTCCCTTTCATATCCTCTCCCTTCATCTGTTGTGCCATAAACTGCTGGTTGACTCGATACATACCCACTACCATTTGTTGATTTTGCTTATTTAGATGTGTTTACCCCTGTGTGTGTAGAATTTTGCATGTTGAGTAGGTGACAATTAATAAATATTCACATAGATAAAGAGTTTTTTGGTGTTTCATTGTGTGCAAAAAGTGATGTGTCAGTCAAAATAAGGTTCAAGTTCCACACGTTTCGGCAGAAACGGTCGATTAAACAGTGACATCTCTCTAACTATTACGGAGTATTTAACGGTTGTAATTGTCAGAGGCGTTGAGCCACAATTACAACACCAGAAACCTCTCTGGTCTCGATTCGTAAATGAGGATTTATGGTTAAGAAATTGATTTTGTCAGATTATGATTTGTAATTATAATTATTGATCAAGATTAGTCAATCAATAATCATACTCCCAACAAATGAATCGTCAAAGTTGTTAATGCTTGAAAGGGAGGCCATCTACATATTAGACCCTATAGACTAAGAATAGGATGTCATCAAAATTCATATACATGAAAAAGCAGATGACCAAATAAGTTTGGCAATATAAGGTACATTATGGTATGGATTTTTGTTGTTTTCTTGTGAATAAACAAAGACGAAGCTCAAAGTAATGTCTTTGCACCTAAACATATTAATCCCCAACATCAGCAATTGTAACAATTCTTGATATTGTAATTATCCTGCCTCCTAAAACTATTATCACTACCATAAAAATACTTATTCATCTGTCTGCTCTAACTAATATTGATATAATACTGCCAAAGTTAAAGAGCTGTTACACAATTTTTTATCTTGTGCGTGTTGGTCAGTCTTTTCTGTGGTTTCAAATGTACAAAAATGAGGCGCATTTTAAGCCATATCCAGTTCAGTTATTTCTCTGAAGTAAGTGTGCCGCTTTTAATCCAACCATGTTTTGTGTACTCTGTGTCTTAATTAGAGTGAAGGCCATAGAATACATAGTGTTTAACTGTATCAAGATGACGTATGTTACTTTTACCATGACGTCACCATTTCGTTTCAGTATTTCTTTCAATACTTTATGATATAGAGATGAAAGTTTCTTGCTTTATATGCTGCCCATAAGTCCCACAAAGAAGTCAAACAAATACAAGCTATTCATAAAGTAGGACATAGAACATCAAATGAAACCATTCTGATCATTCAGCATTGCAAACTTACTGAGTCGTCATTAGTGCAGACAGAGCATCTGCACAGCATACCACAAGATTTAGTAATGTTACTCGATGCTCCTGCAGCGAAACGTTCTGACAAGACCCAGGAATGCTGTTGGTAAAACTGTGTATGCTACAGTGTAAATGCGCAGAAGGGGATGCTTGAGTTATCATTTCGGAATATAACAGAGCTCTAAATGTACGGGAATACAAGAAATAAGTAAACAATGGAATAAACTAAAATAACAGCAACTAAAGAACATAAAGCGGGAAGTGCAGAGAAACAGACAAGAAGTAAACTCAAAATTCAAAAGTGTAACACTAGCCAATCATGACACTGACAGGACAGCTATATGTCATCCAGGTCACAAATCTGTAAAGATTGGGAAGAAAAAGGTGATTATTGATGAAAGCTAAAGAAAATTCAAAGTTTGCCAATAACCATGTAGGTATAGGTATATAGGTACAAATGCATATGTCAAGAAAGCCTTGTATCATTTTATGAGAAGTGTGGAAAATGAGTGAAAGTTCAAGTGTTAAGAACACCTATACAAGGCACTCAAACTTATACAAATGTTGTTGACTAGATTTTTGTCAAATCTAAGCTACCTTATTATTAAAACTGACTTTCTGTCCACCCTTCTGAGACACTCGTTCTTACTCTATTTCTACAGCATCCATCTGGCATCCCAGCCCTGCTTCTTTATCACTCCCTGTGTACTGTAAACCAAGAGGCAAACATAAAAACAAGAGTAATCAGGTGTATAAACTGGATCCATTCCATTTTATGGGTGGCTATTAAGAATAAAACATTTCCATCCAGAGCAGGTTAGATTCAATGCATTTACATTCAGTATATTATAAATCTTAGAATGTTAGATGATATGGCAGTGTTTACTAAAACAACAGACTGCATCAGTTTTTACGTCAAATGTTTAAACATTTCAACAGGCAGTTTGCCAGTGAGTCCAAAATAACCTGCCATGTTTTATACCTTCCTCAGTTTATATCTAAAGATAATTTATAGGCCATAGTTATGGTAAATGAATAATCAATTGTCTTGGACTATGTCCTACATACACTTTAAACTATAACAACAGCAACAGTATCAAAAACTCAAATGACTCTAATATCCTTTAAAAAATCATAGCACATACATATCCCGGCTACTAAATTAGGTACACCTGTTCAGCTGCTTGTTAACTCAGACAGCAAATCAGCCAATAACATGGCTTCAACTCAATGCAGTTAGACATCTAGATGTGGTGAAGACAATTTGCTGAAGTTAATACTGAGCTTCAGAATGAAGAATAAATGGATTTTAGTGACTTTTAAAGTGGCCTGGTTATTGGTGCTAGACTTGGGCTGTGTCCAGTTTTCTTTTACCTTCAAGACTCCTTAAAAATAAATACCACAATATACAGAAAGAAAATGGTGTCATGTGGTGGGGTGTATCAGTAAAGTCTTATATGGAGGGCAAAAGTTGTTGACACAGCCGTCTGGAGTTCGATTCCTCACCTATGGACCTTTGCTGCATGCATTGCCCACTTCTCTCTATGGCCATTTCCTGTTTTCCTGTCAGATTACTTTGAATGAAGGCTACTAGTGCCACAAAATCTTCAAGGAAATTTGTGACATTGTTTCTCTCTGTGTTAAAGGTTTTTAATGATGGTATTTAAATCAATATCATTGTTATTTTTGGATACCCTGGTATAACCTAATACTAAAATACTGCCCAACTCTAGGTGGTGCCTGAAGCCTTGGTGTGAGCATTTCAGAAACCACTGCTCTCAGGTTTGCACAAAGGATCTAAAAAAGAGAAAATATCCTGTAAACAGCAGTTGTGTAATAAATGTCTTGTTGATACAAAGGTAATAAATGTATTACAGTAAGCTGCGGTCTGAAAGGTTCAAATATACTCTGCATCTCCAGAATCAGAACCGAACATTGAGAAGCAGCATTCAGTTCTTATGCTCCATAGATATAGGGACAGAGATGGGCGATCACATGACATATCATATGTATTTTTAGGTGCCATTTTGATACATTAATTCGGTTTGTCAAAAATGGCTCAGAATGTAAGAAAAGAGACGAATACATCAGGGACAAAACGCTCAACCATAAAATGTTTCAACTATCGGAACAAATTTACAAAACAACATGGAATCACTTTTCATATTAAAGTTTAATGTTCATATTTTACTTTCTAGACCAACTAGAAACCTGTTAACACCAAGCTCAGCAGATGCTGCATAGCGTACATACCTATGTCTGATTCTTATGGCCCTTTTCCACTAGTCCCTGCTCAGCACGGTTCAGAACGGCTCAACTCGCTTTTTAGTTGAAATATTTTAATTCATTTATATGTATTTTATTTGTATACTTGCTGTCAATTTCAAGACACTGCACAGTATACATAGTAAATAATTCCTAGTACTTTTGCGTACCACGCGTATGATTCTAAATTCAAAGAAATTGTAAATGACCAGTTAGATCATAACTTGCCCCAAAATGTGCCTACATTGTATTTATTTATGTAATTTAATGCAATAGAAAAAAAAGGATGTTTATTTTGTAAATAGATTGCCTATAAAGGAACTCTCACCCTTTGAACGTTTCTTCAGTTTATATCATTGGGAGTTTACGTGACAGACCAACACAAAGTGGGGCATAATTGTGAATTGGAAAGAAAGTTGTGCCTAAGGTAAACATGTTTAAAAAAATCAATGAAATGAATACGATTGGAAGGTTCTATATTATCTGAAAACTATATAAAAAAACTTTAAATATTTCCCTCCTAGCCATCTGAGAAATAATTGATATGTTGTCTTGTACAAAATTATTCATAAGAAAATGTCAAATGGGCCTTTCTATGTTCTAATTACTCATATATTTTAGATAAACCCCTCATCCTGCCCACACCACAATCATAAAATATTTGAAGAGCGGAATATAATATAATATACAAACACAGGCAGTAGGGGTGAATCACATACAAGAAGTCAAGTAGAGGAGTTCAGCTGCAAACAGAGATGTTTTTCTAATATTTGCTCCACCCTTGTCAGACTAACAGTTAGCCTCTCTGCATTTAGCCTTTTTATGCAATGCAAAGAAGATCTCAAACATGGGCCAAGAAAGACAGGAAGATGTAGAGAAGAGGGGGGCAACAGGGGTGAAGATGAGAGCAGAAAATTGAACGATCAGCTAACAGGCTTTGTTGAAACAAAGCTTGCTGGGGGCAAGATAGGCGATAGGGAGAGGAGTGGGCGAGGGGAGCCGATGAGCATGAGGGGACCATAAACAGACAATAAACACTGTATCCCCACAGGGGAAACAGGAAAAATGAGGATGTGACAAGAGTTCTGATACTTTGCCTGCATGCATTGTCTTGTGGCTGCGCAAAACAAACACAAACCCAAACAATTTATGCAACACACAGCACATGTTAACACGTGTATCGGAGCATCCTGGAGAAGCAGATCTCAGGATACATCACTCCGCTGTGTAGTCTCTCGCTGACACACAGGATTAGAGTGATCTGCTGTGATTAAGCTGCAACCAGTTAAGTTCAAGCAGGGTTTTATGATCGTTTAATTCATAGGCGAGGAGATGGGTTTAAAAAAAATTGTAGAGTGTGGTCTATTAAGCTCATTAGACGTTTTGAAGAGGGCAGCCTCTCTCGCATCCGCCTTTTCCTGCAATCAGGTCCAGGATGAAAATGGGAATTAATTAGGAAGAAAATGCCTTGCTGTCCTTGGCTGTTGCATGTGGGCCAGAGGGTCTGGAGTTTGTCTGTTTCAGGTCTGAGGGTGAGTATTGAACAGTTTAGCACTCTGTGGCAAATTTTATTAATAAAGAAACTGTTCAGGTTGCATTGGCATGCAAAATATTTGTCTAAATTAAAACCAGCTCAAATATGTTTTAAAAGACAATGTATGATAAAATATTACACCTTTCTCACATATGGTAAAACAGCATTCACTTAAAGCAGATAGAACTTAAACCTAAATATTGTAGTTTGCTAGTAGGGCAGAAGTTAACAAAATATTTTAGCAAGGCTTAAAATACTGATTATACATGTTGACCAACTTACAGTGGTAAATGGCCTGCACTTGCATAGCGCTTAATCAAGTCCCCAGAGACCCCAAAGCGCTTTATACCACAATCAGTCAACCACCCATTCATGCACACACTGACAGTGGTAGACTACAATGTAGCCAGAGCTGCCCTGAGGGACAGTGACAGAAGCGAGGTACAATTGATGCCACTGGACCCTCTGATCACCATCAGTAGGCAAGTTGGTTGAAGTGTCTTTCCCAAGGACACAACAACTGAGACAGACAGAGCAGGGGTATGAACCGGCAACCCACTGGTTACAGGACGAAGTCCTACCACCTGAGCCATAGTCGCCCAATGTCTTTAAAATTTCAAAGAAAGGAGCAAAACTTTCTGGTAAAGTTCAATTTTTAAAGGTAAAAGCTTAAAGCTCTGGTCACACCTTTCCTATCTTACTACGTATGTTAGTCTATCTACAGATGTGTTTGAAGCATGTGAAGAACCGAAGCACATTTTGAGAAGCATCCAGTCATGTCACATCTACAAAGTATCCGTGTTGCTGCTCTCTTTAATTTATGTTATAATCCAACCCCTGCTACATACAGTATAGTGCCTGTGCATTGGAATGAAGACTCCAAAATGCACAGTGTGCTACTGCGTCAGAACAGTGTAGATTACTTTTATTTTTTCAAATTTTTTTTTGTGGCTGTAATGGCCTTTACAGTGCCTTGCAAAAGTATTCGGCCCCCTTGAACTTTTCAACCTTTTGCCACATTTCAGGCTTCAAACTTAAAGATATAAAATTATAATTTTTTGTGAAGAATCAACAACAAGTGGGACACAATCATGAAGTGGAATGAAATTTATTGGATGTGTCAAACTTTTTTAACAAATAAAAAACTGAAAAGTGGGGCTTGCAATATTATTCGGCCCCATTACTTTCAGTGCAGCAAACTCACTCCAGAAGTTCAGTGAGGATCTCTGAATGATCCAATGTTGTCCCAAATGACTGATGATGATAAATAGAATCCACCTGTGTGTAATCAAGTCTCCGTATAAATGCACCTGCCCTGTGATAGTCTCAGGGTTCTGTTCAAAGCGCAGAGAGCATCATGAAGACCAAGGAACACATCAGGCAGGTCTGAGATACTGTTGTGGAGAAGTTTAAGCTGGATTTGGATACAAAAAGATTTCCCAAGCTTTAAACATTCCAAGGAGCACTGTGCAAGCAATCATATTGAAATGGAAGGAGTATCAGACCACTGCAAATCTACCAAGACCCGGCCACCCCTCTAAACTCTCATTTCGAACAAGGAGAAGACTGATCAGAGATGCAGCCAAGAGGTCCATGATCACTCTGGATGAACTGCAGAGATCTACAGCTGAGGTAGGAGAGTTTGTCCATAGGACAACAATCAGTCGTACACTGCACACTGCCTTTATGGAAGAGTGGCAAGAAGAAAGCCATTTCTCAAAGATATACATAAAAAGTCTTGTTTAAAGTTTGCCACAAGCCACCTGGGAGACACACCAAACATGTGGAAGAAGGTGCTCTGGTCAGATGAAACCAAAATTGAACTGTTTGGCCACAATGCAAAACGATATGTTTGGTGTAAAAGCAACACAGCTCATCACCCTGAACACACCATCCCCACTGTCAAACATGGTGGTGGCAGCATCATGGTTTGGACCTGCTTTTCGTAAGCAGGGACAGGGAAGATGGTCAAAATTGATGGGAAGATGGATGGGGCCAAATCCAGGACCATTCTGGAAGAAAACCTGTTGGAGTCTGCAAGAGACCTGAGACTGGGACAGAGATTTATCTTCCAACAAGACAATGATCCAAAACATAAAGCCAAATCTACAATGGAATGGTTCACAAATAAACGTATCCAGGTATTGGAATGGTCAAGTCAAAGTCCAGACCTGAATCCAATCGAGAATCTGTGCAAAGAGCTGAAGACTGCTGTTCACGAACGCCCTCCATCCAACCTCACTGAGCTCGAGATGTTTTGCAAGGAAAAATGGGCAAGAATTTCAGTCTCTCAATGTGCAAAACTGATAGAGAAATACCCCAAGCGACTTGCAGCTGTAATTGCAGCAAAGGGTGGCGCTACAAAGTATTAACGCAAGGGGGCCGAATAATATTGCACTCCCCACTTTTCAGTTTTTTATTTGTTAAACAAGTTTGACACATCCAATAAATTTCATTCCACTTCACGATTGTGTCCCACTTGTTGTTGATTCTTCACAAAAAAAAATTATTTTATATCTTTATGTTTGAAACCTGAAATGTGGCAAGAGCTTGAAAAGTTCAAGGGGGCCGAATACTTTCGCAAGGCACTGTATTTCACTGTTTTTTCTACTGTAAGCTGACAGAAAAGGAGTGGAGATCAGGGGAAGAGATACAGCAAAGGTTGGATGAGTCGCATGATCTGTGAGTCAAACCTGACTCACGTTTCAGACAACCTTTGCTGCATGTCTTCCCCAGTCGGAGGACTGAAGTCTCTGAATATGGGTCACGCTTTTCACCCCTGCGCCACTGCCACGCCCAGAGTAGATTTCTTTTGCCACAACATCACTGTCTCATCATTTTTCCCACACTTAAAGATCACCTGACCACCTACAGATAAATGTTCAGTAGTCTATTTTCAGTTTATGAGTTTTCCTAAATGGGCAAATAACTGATAGCTAACTTACTCAGAAAATAGGTTGAGCTGGCTGCGCTGGGGCCACTTTAAGCATTCAGTATTTCGAGGAAAGTAAATCTTCTTCAGACCATTGGCATAGTGTAGCTTGGGACTAAGTAATTATTATTATTACTGGCTCATTGTTGGAACATTGGGTCATAGCTGTAACATTTGAAACGAGTTTAATTCAATTCAATTCAAAAATACTTTATTAATCCCAAAGGGAATCCCACATTTGTGGCACAAATATAGAATAAAAATGGGCTTTCTAAGTTATAGCATTATACCACAGAATTTTTCGACATGTCCAAAAAACTCTGTTTTTAGCCGATGAATCCATCGAATGGCAACATTTAGACAGATAAATTGAAAAAAAGTCTCTTATATTAAGATACTTTTTTTAAAAGTTATAAATAAACAGAAAACCAATGAAGGGAAGCCAAAGCTGCTTAAATGTGGTCATGTCAACAAGTCCTAATTAAAAAGTACTAATTTGAGCAAGGTTTTTCACACCAGGTTTTGGTTAGCAATGGAAGCCTGACTAATAACAAAGGGGATAGCATTGGAATAATCAAGGGAAAGAGTAATGGAAGTATTTATTACTATCTCCAGGTTGCTTTTGGACAAGTTTATACTAAGGGATTTCTCATAGAACACCATGGAGGAAAGCTAAATGTGAAAGGTCCTATTTGGGCCATTAAGTGTGAACAACATGACTTACATCTTGATTAAAATTTTGAAAATTGATTGCCAACCAACTCATAAGGTCAACAACATAATCAAGGACAGATGGAACAGAGCACCCACTTATGCGTCTCAACAAAAATGACAATGGCAATCATACGCATACAATTGGAAAGAATTGTTGTGTCTCAGAAAAATGGCACAAAAGTGGGGACAGATACAAACAGAAAAGGAAAGGTCCAAGAATAGATCCTTGTGGTACCCCAAATTTTAGTTTTTTTTCCTTTGCCCGACCTTTGTCAGATACCAATAAAACTCAATAACTCAAAATAAAATAATCAAGTTCTATTAAATATTGATAAACTATGCAAAATTACTCACCCTTTAATGATTAACAGCCTTTGCAAATAGTGATGTGTATAGATTTTTTTTTGTGTTTGAATGAGGAATATTTAAACATATTCTATAAATGTTAAAGTTTTTTAAGCAATTTTTTTATCTAAGTGAAGAAATGACATTTATGATGTTGATATTTCTCCTTCCTAACTTCCAAAGCTTGCTGTTTCAACTACTGGGCCTAACTGATGGTGACTCATGTGAGTCTTGATGGTAGCTGGAATTGATCAAAGTTTGTTGGATTCTGTTTATCTACCTAGCTCTGTGGAGTTCTCTAAGAGCTCAACATTTAAATGTTATGATATTTAGGGCACCATGGCATCATTTTTGTCATTTGACAGTGGTCCATCAGACTGGAAAAGGCTAAGATTATCATTAAAGTTTACCTAGATTGCTTGAATAAGTTCCTGTCAGTGGAGTTTGCCTGAGATAAATGGTAAATGGACTGAACTTATATAGCGCTTTTCCAGTCATACAGACCGCTCAAAGCGCTTTACACTAGCGCCGCATTCACCCAATCGCACTCACTAACGCTCACACATTCATACACCGATACGCAGATCGGTAGGCAACTTGAGGTTAAGTGCCTTGCCCAGGGGCACATCGACATATGGCAGGAGGAAGCTGGAATCGAAACCACAACATTCTGATTGCAAGACGACTACTCTTCCTACTGGGCCACAGTCGCCACATTTCCCTAAGCATATTTTGGCCTAAAATGTAATTTTGTTTGCTAAAACATTTGTTTTTTGCTTGTTTTCCGAAAACATTTGAATATAACCTAGGCAATTATACTATGAGGCTAACATTAAATAATAACTTAGTAACATTTTCGAGCCAATAATGTTCTACCAAACCTTTTTGGTGCAGCATAAATCTTTTGAAAATGTAGTATCTGCAGGCAACATTGTAATAATACATAAATAGGAGCATATTTACTGGAAATAACATATTTCCAATAAAAGTCTTATTATGTATAGTCTTATTATGTATAGTGGATGGCATAGTCATGTTTATTCATTCAAGGATATGTTCAAAGTGGCACTCAGTCCTTAATTATGGGGGAGACCCAATTTAAATTTATCTATAGAACTTAATGTTTGTTTAGAACACTGTTTATTAGCTTAGATATAGTGAAGATAAAAACAGTTTATACCCATAGCAGATTTAGATTTAAGCTAATCTTTTGCCAACACATTTTTTTATAAATGCGTCAAGTTGAATCGCTGGCCCAGCCAGCATCCCAACTTGAATAAAGAAATCGGTGAATACAGAACCCTAAACATTAGGGTGATGACATGAGGACCTTCCAACCTCAAAGACTTTATCACCAGGATAAATTGTCAAAATACCAGTGTAAGCATGCAAAAAGCTGAAAAAGGGTTTGATATCTGAAACCAATAAGAACTTTTAAATTGCTCATCCAGAAGGGTATAAATATTTTTTTTATACAATTTTTAACATTTAAATTAAAACAGATCTTTTTTTTACCAAGCTTGATATACCTTTTACATTGTTTTATTAGCTATTGGAAGATGCCAGTGTCATTTCCCATCAGAAACAAACTTATTTGTTGAGCAAAAAGGATTTTAAAAACAATCTGCCATGGGTATGAATAATTCTGATCTTAAATGTAAAATTAATATAATATTGGTAATATTAGTAACAGTGGCCAGTTATTGACAAAATGTCAAAAACTTTATTACATTACTGGCAAGTTATTACTCTAGCGATGTTATTCAATTAAAAATGCTCAAAATAATTTAGTTATATAAAGATGTTATGTCATTGTTCATTACTGTATGACATAACTGTATGATGACTGTATCAAGTTCTTCAGGACTTTTATGACAGCAATCAGTCTGACATTCATCTGGCTTCTTGGAATCCAATCCAGTTCAATTAGCAATGTTGTTAATCTTGTGGTGTTGCTATTGCATCCATCTAAAATATCTTTTTTTTCCTAAACACAAAATCTCAACAGTGTCCTTAACCTGTCCTTTGAATTTTATTTTCTCAACAAATACTGTTTCAAAATGCTGCTCGACTCATTTATATAACTTATATAAAAACATGAAAAAAAAACAGCAAGGCTTCAGAGGAGGTATTGCTCTTAAGTGTAAATACAATGCATTTAGGGATTTAGCACTGCCCTCCCATCACTTTTCTGTGTTTTAGTATTTACATTCACAAACCTCAGAGAATTCTTCAGTTGAAGGACAATGATATTCATAGCTGTTAATTTTTTAACATGAATCCATGAAGGATAGTTTAGAGTGGGGAAATACATAATTAATTAAAACCTTCTTTTAGGCAGATTGGTTTAGAAGCATCTGAAACTGCAGTGAACATTCACCACAGATTTAAAACCCGTTACAACAACAACACAGGAAGACATCTTTCATTTTGAACTGATAACTTTGGGAGTTCTCAAAGGTTTCAAATTTAACTCTTTAAAACACATTTTGAGCTTTTTATTTTTATCTGATCCAAATATAATTTTTTGAGAATTTGTCAGTACTTAAACTGAACAGGTTATTTCTGAGTAATGGAGTTGTACTGGTCGTGAGTCTGATATATCCATTTCAAGCAATATGTATGGTCTGTGGGCCTCTTATTCCAAATCCATGTTACGCTGCTATTGTAATTTTAGGGAAATGTGTATAAAAGTATGCATTAGATTTGTAAGTCATTTGATGAAAGTTTCCTGTCATAAAATATAGGGTGCTTAGTGCATATTTGAATAAAATCAGTATTATTATATTTCTAAAGCTGATATAATATAATATAATATAATATAATATAATATAATATATATTGCTGGGAACGTCTGGCAGAGCCCTCGGCCAGGGATGTATTCAACTCCCACCTCCGGGAGAGCTTTGACCAGATTCCGGGGGATGTTGGAGACATAGAGTCCAAGTGGACCGTGTTCTCCGCATCTATTGTCGATGCTGCTGCCCGTGGCTGCGGCCAGTCGCGGTGGCAATACCCGAACCCGGTGGTGGACACCGGCAGTAAGCTCCTTCTTCAAGCTGAAGAAGGAGTCCTATCGGCTGTGGTTGGCTTGTGGGACTCCTGTGGTGGCTGACAGGTACCGTGAGGCAAAACGTGCCACGGCCCGGGTTGTGGCAGAGGCAAAAACCCAGGCCTGGGAGGAGATCGGTGAGGCCATGGAGGACTACCAGTTGGCCTCGAATCGATTCTGGCAAACCGTCCAGCGCCTCAGGAGGGGGAAGCAGTGCTTCGCCAACACTGTTTACAGTGGGGGTCGGAGGCTGCTGACCTCGACTGGGGACATTATCAGGCCCTGGAAGGAGTACTTCGAGATCTCCTCAATCCTGCCTTCACGCATTCCCTGGTGGAAACAGAGGCTGGGGACTCAGGGGTTAGACTCTTTCATCACCCAGGCTGAAGTCACCAAGGTGGTTAAAAAGCTCCGTGGTGGCAGGGCTTCGGGGGTGGATGAGATCCGCCCTGAATACCTCAAGTCCCTGGATGTTGTACGGCTGTCATGGTTGACACGCCTCTTCAACATTGTGTGGCGGTCGGGGACAGTGCCTCTGGACTGGCAGACTGGGGTGGTGGTCTCAATAAGAAGGGTGACCGGAAGGTGTGTTCCAACTACAAGGGGATCAAACTCCTCACCCTCCTTGGTGAGGCCTACGCCAGGGTATTGGAGAGGAGAGTCCAGCCGATAGTCGAACCTCGGCTTCAGGAGGAGCAGTGTGGTTTTCGTCCTGGCCGTGGAACATTGGCCGGCACTTGAGGGTTCCTGGGAGTTTGCCCAACCGGTCCATATGTGTTTTGTGGACCTGGAGAAGGCATTCGACTGTGTCCATCATGGTGCCCTGTGGGGGGTGCTCCAGGAATATGGAATCGGGGGCCCTTTATAAGGGGCCATCCAGTCTCTGTACAAGCGGAGCAGGAGTTTGGTCCGCATTGCTGGCATTAAGTCGGACCTGTTTCTGGTGCATGTTGGACTCTGGAAGGGCTGCCCTTTGTCACCAGTCCTGTTAATAACTTTTATGGATAGGATTTCTAGGCGCAGCCCAGGGCCAGAGGGGGTCTGGTTTGGGGACCAGTGGATTTCGTCTCTTCTTTTTGCAGATGACGTGGTCCTGCTGGCCCCCTCTAGCCAAGACCTACAGCATGCGCTGGTGTGGTTCGCAGCCGAGTGTGAAGCAGCTGGGATGAAGATCAGCAGGTAAAAAGCTAATGTTTTCTTAAGTAAACACACTTTCTCTCTAGTGTTAACTAAAGTCATTAATACATTGCACTAATTATACAGTATCAGTTCATCTTACTTTTTATCCTCTGGAAGACGTTCAGTGATGTGTGGTCATTTTGTTGTAGCGCTCAAAATGGCATTCTGTAACGAAAGATGAGGTTCCCAACAAACTGGGTAAAGACATTTTTTCTAATGTTCTTGTTTTCATTTAGCATCAAAGGTATTCAATTCATTCCACTATGTGATTCTTTATCATTCTGGTTCTGGATTTTCTGTGGAAAGTTGTGTTCCTGAAGAAAATTTTACCAAGGCAACAGCCTGTGGTTGGGATATTGTTCAAAACTCTGGTTAAAGTTTACTCGAAAAGTGTGTCAGAATATCTAATGAATATGGCTGGGTGTTTTTTTCTCAGTCTTTGCTTTTAGATCTGGATTTGTTTAGAAGTCCATTTTTTTCTTTTTCTACCTCAAGTGGAGGAGTTCATGTATCTCGGAGTCTAGTTCACGAGTGAGGGAAGAATGGAGCGGAAGATCGAAAGACACATCTGTGCGGCTGCCGCAGTAATGGGGGTGCTGTGACGGTCCATTGTGGTGAAGAGAGAGCTGAGCCGAAAAGCAAAGCTTTCAATTTATCGGTTGGTCTACATTCCTACCCTCACCTATGGCCATAAACTTTGGGTCATGACCGAAAGAACAAGATCCCGGATACAAGCGACTGAAATGAGCTTCCTCCGTAGGGTTGCCGGGCACTCCCTTAGAGATAGGGTGAGGAGCTTGACCATCCGGGAGGGGCTCGGAGTAGAGCTGCTGCTCCTCCACATGGAGAGGAACCAGTTGAGGTGGCTTGGGCATCTATATCGGATGCCTCCTGGACGCCTTCCTCGGGAGGTGTTCCAGGCATGTCCCACCGGGAGGAGGCCCAGGACACACTGGAGGGACTATGTATCTCAACTGGCCTGGGAACGCCTTGGGCTCCCCCCGGAGGAGCTGGAGAAGGTGTCTGGGGTGACGAGTACTATAATATATTATAATATAATATAATATAATATAAGTGAACAAAAAGTAGTATTGTAATGGTCATTTATTATTCAAACAGTTCCAGTTTGGGGCTACCATGGAACAAGGGAAACATCCTTTAATCACGTTGATGTCCATTTGATAAAGTAATCTGTAGCAAGCCAATGGATAAAACCTTCTTATTATTTCTCCACAATGCTTATTGGTTTATGACTGAAGAGTAAAACTGCATACACACTGATTAACTAAAAAATGTGAGCGCCATATTAAATATCCAAAGCGATTGGTCCAATTTTGACAAATTTTTTTCTTTCAGTCATAATTACCGATACAAATTTAAACTCCTGAGTTATCAAAATATTAGCTTCATTTAAACCGTCAACTTGTATGTTAGACCCAATTCCAACCAAGCTATCTCTGTAGTTATGCCACTATAGGCTTAGGCTGCTGAAGGATATAATGAGCACTTTTACTCTCTCTGCTACAATATCATACTGCTCCCCAATTTTGTGTTATTTGCTGTTATTTTAGCTTTTAACTCTATGTTCTCTCATTTGTTTTTCTTTTTAGAAGCTACATCTGACTTGGCTCTGTGTTTAGCTGTGGCACCTTCCTGGAGGGGGGGCATCGCCCGAGCTTCTGCTGCCACCAACTTAATGCTCACCTTCTACCAATGATACACTTGGCCCTGTCTTTCAGTGTTTAGCCCTATTTTGAAGTGGATTGACTTTGTAAAGTGCCTTGAGACGACATGTGTTGTGAAGTGGTGCTATATAAATAAAACTGAATCAAATTGAATTGAAATATAAACTAAAGGTGTGGTCAATTGTAATGCAACTGTAACTACAAAACTTGGCCTCATAAGTGCAACTTTTTGTCAATTTTTACAAATCTGTCAAACATTTTGCAATATTTATTCCCTCTGTTTTTATTAAACCGTGCTATTTGACTTGCACACGCCGCAGGCTGTGCAGGAACTGCCGGACACCCCCCCAAAAAACAGTTGGTGCTCTTTTGTTGCAAGACGCCATTCTCCTTTGTGTTTCATTCGATTGCCATGCTTTGACTTTCTAAACAGATGGCTTCCCCTTTTTTAAACAAGATCAATAAAGAGAGATTTCATGCACCAAAACTAGTAAATGCCCCTCCCCCTGGCACTTTCTCTGGCATTTCATTAAAGGTCTTTAAACCGTTGTGTGGAATTTTCTATATGGTTTTAAAACCCTTATTTGGTCAAAGTTGAGTATTTTTTGCTACGGTATTGGAAAGACAGGCAGATGTTAGTCCTCCGTGCTGTATTTTATGGACAGCTGTTGACTGTTTATTTCCCCTGCTCACACATGCAGCATATACAGTAATCAATATTTGCACATGTTGCTATGAGATGGTAACACTGTAGACAGTTAATGACTCATCAAAATACAAAAAAGAGCATTCTGAGCAATGACTAAGATATGATTTTCTGGAAGGATATAGTTAGTTTTTTTTTCTTTGACTTCATTTGTGATTTCTTCTTCATTATCAGGCTTTTCAGCACACTAGTCTCCTGGCAACAGAATCAGAGCAGATATTTAAAAAAAACCATCAAAATAATGCCAGTGTTGTTATGGTTTATAGTCCAAAAACCAATAGTTGGCATGAAAAGGAGGCTGGTAAGTCATTGTTTTGTATTATATTTTTTTTTCAGTTTTTTCTCACTAGAAACTGTTTTTCAATGTATGTAAGAGGTGCAACACCTGGATTTATTTTGGGGAAAGTACCTGTGCTTATGTGGACTGGGCCTTAAATCAGTACCCTGCTCGGCCCCTGTTTTGGGTTGTACTGCCTTTTACCTTCACAACGGTCTTGAAGATGCTGCATACGCTCAACTCGGTGTTGCAAACCCTCCTCCAAGATTTCAGGTTATATTCGCATGATGGCATCACACGGGTGCTGCAGATTTTTGTTGACTTTATCCAGTAAACTCATTGTCATATGTTTGTTTTAAAATATCTAAGCTTTGTGACATGGTGTATTATTCTGCTGGATGTAACCATCTAAAGATGGGTACACTTTGGTCCTGAAAGGATATATACATGATTAGAGACAACAATCAGGTAGACTGTGGTATTTAAATAATGTTTCGTTGGTATAAATGAGGGATGCATGGTGGCGCAGTTAATACCACTGTGCAGCAAGAAGGTAATGGGTTCAACTCCATGGAGTTTGCATGTTCTCCCCGTGCATGCGTGGCTTTTCTATGGGTACTCCGGCTCCCTCCCACAGTCCAAAGGCATGACTGTTAGGTTAATTGGTCTCACTACATTGCCCTTAGTGTGACTGAGTGTGTGCAAGGTTGTTTGTCCTGTGTGTGTCTGTGTTGCCCTGCAATGGACTGGCGACCTGTCCAGGGTGTACCCCTCATAGACAGCTGGAGACCAGCACCAGCCTCCCCGCGACCCACTATGGAAGAAGCGGTAGAAAATGACTGACTGTGTAAATGGTATTAATGAACCCATAGTGTGCCAAAAAAGATTATTATACCACCACCACAAGTTTGAATTGTTGATACAAGACAGGATCGATCATGTTTTTTATGTTTTTTCCACCAAATTTAGACCCAAACATCTGAAATCAACACTTACTACACCAGATCATGTTTTCTAACCTGATACTGTTTAATTTTGATGAGCTTGTGAGAATTGTATCTTCAGTTTGCTGTTCTTAGTAGACAGGATTGCCACTCAGTGGTCTAGGGTCTTAGGGCTGCCTCTATAGCCCATCTTCTCTCAGGTGCAGTATATTGTCCATTCAGAGATGGACTTTAGCATATCTCCTTTCTATCATCTCAAAACAATCTGTCCATTCTCCTCTGAAATCAACATAGCATTTTTGTTCTCACAACTTCTGTTCAGTGGATATTTTCTTTGTAGTTTTAAAGCAATTTCTGAAACACTCAGACCAGGACATGTCACATTGAGTTTTTGCTGTGTGATTGGCTGATTTGCTATTTGTGTTAATCAATACCTAATAAATTGGCCGAGTGAGTGTACGTTCCTCAAAATAAATGAGGATATTAGGGTCCTTTGTGTTTTAGATCTACTTGTGTTTGTTTTGGCTTGAATGATGTTTGAATATTAGGAAAGGTGTGACATTTATTTATTAAAGAAAAACTTTTATCATAACATATGGTACATTTCAAATTTCACAATATTGGAAAACACTAAACTTTTTAAGCAAGAGCCTCAACTCCAAATCAAAATTTTTTTCCAAAACAAATTGTTTTTCAACAACATTTGTTCTACTTTTTTGGCAAACATACAGGATGACACATGCAGTATGACTGCCTGGTGTTCTGCTTTGTACTGCAGTCTAAACTATAAAGCCACATTCAATTTGCCACTGAATTTACGTCCCTCATTAAAAGAAATAACACTCTCATTTCCAAGATAGAGCCTCACTTTTGAAATGTACACATGAACATCTTGTGTTCACTGTACTGCATTATTCAGAAGCTGTAGAATGCTGAAACAGCTTTAAAGCAGCATTACTTTAATGTCAACAATGTATTTGAGCATTGTATCACTGGCAAGGAAAGACAATTACCTTTAATGTTGTAGTTATTACCCAACAGGAGTAATTGGCTTAGATCCCTCTGGAGATGTTTAAAGCTCGATGAAAGAAAAGCTTGTTCTTGTTCTGTTTTTGAAGTTAAGCTCCTCTGTCTTTTTTTGTTACCCCACTTTTTGTTAACTCCACCTTCTGCGATGCTGAGCCAGATGTTTGGAGGATACACAGCTCAGGGAAGGATGCATCTGTGCACAACTGAATTTAGATATTTTCATATCTCTGGCCACATTCCAGGACGATTAATTAGATCTACTTAAGATGGATTTACAGGGACTGGATCATCTTAAGAGAACTTTGATGTTAAACCTTTCTTAGTGTCCTCTAAGACATTTAAAGGCCAATCAAACAAACCGTGATATAAAATATCAACACAAACCTCTGTTTCTCTGTTATTCATTTTACCATAACTGCAGATAAATTCCAGTGTTGTATTTTGGTTCTAAAAAAATTAACAGTAACTCATCAGAAGAGCTGCTGTAAATCTCAGTGGTCCATTACTTATGAACGCTGATGTGATGTATTATTTATTCAGCAAACACATTTCAAATGCAGAGCTGTTTGCAGAATTTCTCTGCAAGCTGTTGAAAAGTATAAAGACATGCTTGGGGGTAGAAAGTGCCTTTCATCACAAAATGTGCTTTTTGTTGTTGATGTTTTTTCCAATGTTGCATTAAGATGTGAAAAAAAGGAAAATGTGCAAGGAATGAATTCATACAGCACATTGGTGGAGACTGTTTTCATTCTCAGATGGAAAACATAACATCGGCTCAGATTTGGGCAAATATGAACTTTGTCTTAAAGCCCCTGTGTCCTGTTCAGACATGAAACGTTTGTGTGTTTTGTTCAAGTTTTTTCTACTGTATTCCTGACTGTGTCGCTGTAGGATTAATTCTGTTTGCAACTTTTGATAGTAAATTGTATGTAATGAAGTGTAGGTTTTTAAGTAACTGGTTTGTAGTTTAACGGAATTTGTGCAAGTTTGAATTAAGCATGCACTCAAAGTGAAATGGGATTGTTTCTGTGATCAGCAGATTATTTTCCATCAGTTGCAAACAGACAAGAAATTAAGACAAATGTCTTGATCCAAGACCCTATGTTTGGTCTCTTAATTTAGCCAATAAAAAGCCCTCTGAAAAAAATCTGTACCTAACCTGGAGGTTTGCTGAATATCAGGTATGATAATAAAATTTAATAAAAAAATAGTAACCTAGTTACATTTCAAGATCGGTAATAATTCACTAATGCATTTTTTCCATCCTTGACTGCTTTTTTAACCTAAAGCAAACAACTGCCAATACAAAATGAATGAGCTCTTAGAAAACACCAGGTCAATAGTGAATTAAATTATAATTTACCACCATTCCCCTTTCATATCAGTTGAGTTGACATAAGCAGCAGAATATGCTGGTATACATTCATAGTCTATTTCATCAAATGATTATGAAATTAAGATAAAGGTGTAGCTATGATTATAACAATTATATATTACATTTCATATTCCCACATGTTTAAATCCAGTGAGAAACTGCTTGTTTACATGAAAAATAATGCAGATCCAGAAGTGGTGAAACCAGTTCATTGTCAAGTTCAGGTTTTTAAATTTTAAACTGTTAATTTAATGTCATTTACACTACTGGTCAAATGTTTTAGATACACTTTCTTACTTAATGGATTTATTTATTTTCATGTCTATATACATTGTAGAATCTCACCAAAGGCATCAAAACTATGAATGAACACACATGGAATTATATAGTAAACAAAAAGTGTGAAATAACTCCCAGAGGTTCATCGAGAGACGGTCAAAGTCTAATATTTCAGTCATCACAGCAAAGGGTGGCTACTTTAAGGAATCTAAAATATAAAACATATTTAAATTTCTTTCACATTTTTTTTCTTTGCTACATAATTCCATATAGGTGTTCATTCACCGTTTTGATGCCTTCAGTGAGAATCATGAAAATATATAAAAATAAAGAAAACTAGTAAATGAGAAAGTGTGCCTAAATCGTTTGACCTGTAGTGTACATAGAAGCATTCAAAAAACGTTGAAACTATTTCTGCCAGGAATCTAGGGTGTTTGTTGTGTGGTTGGTTTTTGTTTGTAGAACCTTGGGTCAACACTGGAAGGCGCAGCTGGACCAGCATTTCTGGAGGGTGCACCTGAGCAGGTGTGCAGTAGCACACCTGTTTCTCATCAAGCCATTGGCTTGTGTATTTGAGGAGGTGGCTGCCAGTCATTCTTTGCTTGCATGTTAACCAATGTGATACGACATTGGTTAACATGCAAACATGTCCACCACGGCTGCTCTCTTCACCATTTCTCTCTAGTCTTTCATACAAAACATCACATGGACCTTTCCCTACAGATTCCCACTCACTCTCCCTGGCATTAATCTCCTATTCCAACCAGTAAGGCTCTTCTCTTCCTCCAACATTCTCCTCAGTATATATATTCCCTTGTTTACCTCTATCTCTCTCTGATAGTGGCACCACTGACTAATTTTCCTCAATAAGTTACGTATGAAGACTACACAATTAACTGTTTAAACTTTTCCTCTGTTCTTCTGAAAGCATTTGTACATGTGGGTCAGATATTTAAACAAAACCATAACAATTTTACATTCTTCTTATGTGCTGATAGCTAATCTTGAATGACAGCAAAGGTTGTTGAATATTGATTATAGAAATTTCTTCTTGTGAAAATAAAATTCTGAAACTCCAAACAAAGCTGTAAATTGCTCCTCATGCAAATCAATAGTCATTACACAGTGTAGTCTGCTTTTGTGTCTGTTTTCACACATATTTCTTAGTCAAGTTAATTTACCTGTATTGAATCTCTCCTTATGAGAATTGGTTGTAAACAGCACAAAGGACATGTTTTTCTTTCAGTTTTACGAAGACTATTAAAGACTTGATTCTTCCAGCTTTCCAGTTGGTTGAGGATGGTTGCAAGGAAAAAAAAAAGAAAATGTAGATTGTTATGGTTGAGGGGTTCATCTTTATACTCCCTGTTTTTAAGGACATGGATGTTCTAAAGGTGTCTTGATACATTAAGATCAAGAGGCAAGATGATCTATAGTATAGGGATGATCTATAGTATAGGGAATTTTGGCACTATTTTTGGAAAAACATTACTTAAATACAAAAATGTTTCCACAAATTACAATCTGTGTTTTAGTAAATCTCTAAAGTGTAGAATAATCCAGTCTCAGTTTAGTTAGTTCAAATTTTGAACTTTTTATCCTTGTATAATTCTAATGTGGTCCTAATGGCAGAAAGGCATGCTCCTTTTGTATTTTCACAAAGAAAATAAAAGTTTAATAATCCTCAGACTTTATTTTATGGAGTCTCTGTTTAGTGCAGAATTATCCAGCTCAGGCTCATTCTTTTTAAAAATCACCCTTTACCGTAACCCAGATAGGAATCTCCAGAGCAGAAGCCAAATTTAGTACAACTGGCAGCTAGTTGTTGGCCAGTCCCAATATTCATTCATCTCCTGCCTGTCATAAAGTGATTGTTTCTTCTTTCTGCTGAGTACCTGCATTAGTGCGGCACAATCGATATAAAGGTGGTGGAGGTTTCCTCAGTGCGTTCATAAGTGTGAATTGTCGGCCAGCCCAATGAAGAGTTTGTGGGCTCTTTCAACACAAAAGGCAAATAACGAATTACTTCTTTTTTCAATTCAAAATAAGTGTCCCAGACATATGTGTCCAGCTTAAAACACTTACCTATATATCCATGGCCCAAAATAATCACTTTTACAAGTCATATGCTGACAGCAACTGGGTAAAGTTTCTTCAAACAAACATAACTTTAAGTAGAAATATTGTGGCTAGCTTGTCATACCACTAGTATTTAATGATGAGTTAAGTGCAAACATGGAATAGTTTGTCTAGGTTTGTAACATCAATGGAGGACTAAATGGAAAAGCCTATTTGCTGCTTCCTAATTACACTTTCCCCTTCTGCTCTCAGTGGGGTCAGATGCTTTTCCACTCTCTCCTTGATCCTCCCCCATTTTTTGCCCTGCTTCAGCTTTTTGTCTATGTTTTTCTTAGACCCCTCGCATATCCTCCTAATTTGTTTATTATGGATTTGGTCAGTTGGTTTCAACGCAATCGATCAAATTTTCTTAACGGGAAGACAGGGTAAAGGTGAACCCTCTTGTCCAGATGGGACGTTCTTCTCCGCAATGGATTCCTGGCAGCAGTGGATGATTGTGTGTCTGACAACAATGTCAATTGAGGACGTGGAAGACGTACATAATTGGACTTCTGATAACAGGATTTCTGCTTTTTGGAGTTGGCAGTTACCTGGCTTATCGAAAGATTTGTAAAACATCGGGAGCTGTTCAAAGCACTCCAAAGCTGCCTGGGATGTTTCAAGGGATCTTGAGAGCTCTCAGCACTCAGACTAATATGTTAAGAGAGCACAATCGCAAGCTGGACACGATCCAGAATCGCAGGCTGGCTGCGTTTTCCGGACTCAAAGGTGATATGATTTAATCTTGGAGAAAGTTGTTTGCTCAGGATCTACTGAAAGTACCAGAAATTTGGCTATTTGGATTTGAAATTGAGAATGCCAGTAAGACTTTGAAGGCAGGCGGAAAATCACAGCCGGCCTGAACCAAAACATTTATTTTCTGTCTAATTCAGGCGCGCCAAGATGGCCTTCACAAGTTTTTATCAAAACATTTCTCCTGGATGTTCTGTAAATACGACGCTCTGCCCCAGCAACCCCCCATCATCTGTGAACTGAACTGTATGGCCGTTTGATAAAACTTCCATCTCTTTTTCAAGGACAATGGCACCTTTGTCAGTGTTGACAGTCTAATTCTTTGCACACATGATCATACTTAAATATTGGCACCCTCACGAGTCCACCATGCCCCTGCAAAATCTTTGCTTATGTGTGTTGCTTTCCCATGCTCCTTATTTTTACCTAAATGTGGATTTCATTTCTTCTCCTTTTCATAGATTTTTAGATTTACCAGTGAAAGGAAAATAATACTAGTTTCTTAAAAATTTGAACAAAAGCTGTTTTTACACCAGTGACTCAGCTTCCTTAGTTAGAACTCAGTGATTGCTCAGTTACATTTTAATGGATGCAAATGACTGTTATTATTGGACTACATTCTCTTAGCACAATATGCTTTCCCCTACATAGAGGACTTAATGATATAATTACCTATTTAGAAAGATTGGTGTAGAACCAGCTCTTACCAGTAAAACCCAAAGGATTATTAATGTTATCTGCATCATTGTAATGTTGGCCAGAGATTTTTAGATTTCTCAGATAGATTCATAGATTTTCTGATTTCTTAGAAGGATTGTAGTATCATTTGATTTGTTTTTCTTTGTCTGTATCTGTGTTTATTTTCTTTGTGATTGTACTGTAATTGTATGTACAGCGCTTTGAGTGTCTCTTTACTGAAAAGTGCTATATAAATAAACTTACCTTACCGTAATGATTAGTGTTACTAAGACATGTCCAAATATTGTATTTACTTGAACTAGTGGTTCTCAGTTCAGAAAGAAAACACACTGCTCCCTTTACGTCATGGGTCTGTTTCTGCCTCCTGTGGAGGAGTTTGTGTATCTTGGAATCTTGTTGAAGAGTAATGGTAGGATGGAGTGGTGGACAGATTACGTTTTTGTTTTCTGCAGTAATGCAGACATTGCTAAAGTCTGTTGTGGTGAAAAGACGATCAGAGCCAAAAATAGAAGCTCTCAATTTACCTGTTTCTACACTGCTCAAAAAAATAAAGGGAACACTTAAACAACACAATATAACTCCAAGTAAATCAAACTTCTGTGAAATCAAACTGTCCTCTTAGGAAACGATAGAGAGCGATCTGCTGCCTGTAACATCCTTCAGCATGACCGGTTTGGCAGTGGGTTATTAATGGTGTGGGGTGGCATTTCTTTGGAGGGCTGCACGGCCCCTTGTGAGACCATATGCTGGTGCGGTTGGCCCTGGGTTCCTCCTAATGCAGGACAATGCTAGACCTCACGTGGCTGGAGTGTGTCAGCAGTTCCTGCAAGATGAAGACATTGAAGCTATGGACTGGCCTGCCCATTCCCCAGACCTGAATCCAATTGAGCACATATGGGACATCATGTCTCGCTCCATCCACCAACGTCATGTTGCACCACAGACTGTCCAGGAGTTGGCGGATCCTTTAGTCCAGCTCAGGGAGGAGATCCCTCGGGAGACCATCCGCCGTCTCATCAGGAGCATCCCCAGGCATTGTAGGGAGGTCATACAGGCATGTGAAGGCCACACACAATACTGAGCCTCATTTTGACTTGTTTTAAGGACATTACATCAAAGTTGGATCAGCCTGTAGTGTGTTTTTCCACTTTAATTTTGTGTGTGACTCCAAATCCAGGCCTCCATTGGTTAATACATTTGATTTCCATTGATGATTTTTGTGTGATTTTTGTTGTCAGCACATTGAACTTTGTACAGAACAAAGTATTCAATGAGAATATTTCATTCATTCAGATCTAGGGTTTGTTATTTGAGTGTTCCCTTTATTGTTTTGAGCAGTGTATAAATGTCCCAAACCCAAAGATGTGGATTATGACCAAAAGAATGAGATCGCAGTGTAGCTGGAGATATGCTTCAAGAGTGCCTCATACATTATGTACCCTGTGGCCTGGGAAAAACACCTTGGGATTCCCCAGAATAAGCTGCAGAGAGTAGCTGGGGAGAGGAATATCTGGATGTCTTTCCTGGACCTGATGCCTCTTCAACCTGATTTTAGATGAATAGTTCTGTTTTTGTAAAAGTTTCAAAGGAGGAATCAAAGTTGTCTCTTGAATGTTATGATTGGATTTTTAACCTATTTCCATGGTGATTAGACATCAAATGTAGTTTTTTTTATTTTTCATGCTACTTAAATTGGTGCATAACTTAATGAGTTATGAAACAGAAGTATCAAAAGTTAAAGTAGTTTAAAAGCACAAAGTATCAGTGAACAATAAGGCACTAAGTATGTGATAATGTCAGAGATGGAGATTCACCTTTTTACCTATTTTCTTCAAATATGCTGTTTTGTAATATTTGTCTTGATATAAAAAAAAACAAAATTATGCCTTGGGCTCCTCCCGGAGGAGCCGGAGGAGGTGTCTGGGGAGAGGGACATCTGGGCATCTCTGCTGAGTCTTCTGCTCCCGCGACCCAGTCAAGGATAAAGCGGAAGACGACAAGTACGAGTAAAAAAAAAAATAAAAAAATTTAATTATTGAAAAATTAGATTATTCGTTCATTTAAAAAATGTACTGTAAAATAAAATGTAACTATAAACTATACGAGTCTTATTTTTTTAATTTAGTTTTTCCCAATTTTATTTTCCAAAGTTACACATTTTACATTGTTTTACATCTGTCACCTAAGTGCAATCATGTGGTTGATGAATAAAATGTCAATGTAATCTGCTTAATTTAATGATTTAGTGTTAGTGTGAAGCTATTAAAAATCTACCTTTTAGATGCTTTTGTAATTTAAGAAAAGGCAGCAGATTTGTTTATTAAGAAACTCAAGACTCAGAGCAATGATAATGTTAAGGTCAGCAGGACTTTCCAAACAGCTGTGAATTAGGGTTCACTGGCTTCATCATTTATTTTCCTAATGACTGTCTGACTCAGAATATAATGTTACAAAAGTCTTCACATCTCACTCTGCTGAGGATCTTTGCAGAAGCAGTGTGCAGAAGCCATAGGCTAACCTTAGCTCCCCTCTTCTCATTTTATTATGACTTATTGGTAATCATGAGTGAATGAAACATGGACAAAGTAAGTTGTTCTCCAGCTTTTATAAACTAATTGCTTTCCTTTAAATGTTATAAATCCTAAGATCTCAAGTCTCCTTTATATGGCTGTGGGCTTGAGGGAGAGCTCAGCTGATAAAATGTACCCACCAACCCATACATTTATTGATATTTGGCCAATGGAGGGTGCTAATTTCCTCACTAATTAAGGGACACGATTTCTGCTGAACAGTTGTACATGTTTTAGGTTGTTACAGAAGTTCAAAAATCATTGTGTATGCTGTTAACCAATTGAGTGTGTTTAGCACCAAAGCCTGAGGTCCCCAAATGCCCACTTTAGGCGGACTGGTCCCCCAGGTTGGGAATCAATAAAATAGATTACAATATGCCTCAAACACAAAAACCTGTATAACTTATGTTTCAACTTTTAAATTTAGACAAGACAGAGGTTACTATCTTCAGGCCAGGGCATATGAGGAGCAAACTGCTTAGTTGGTCAATTTCACAGGATAGTGTTAATATGGCTTCCAGTACTAAAGAGTCATGAGTTTATCTTTGTTCAGGATATTTACTTTAAATCACATAAGAAAAACAATTAGACATGAATTGGACCAGTTTGTCTTGTAAAGTGCCTTGAATAAAATTGAATTAAAATATTAAATGTGTATTATAATTTTAACTTGTGCGCCTCCAAAAGTACAGCAAGTTGTGGTGAAGAGATCACAATTTGTTTTGCCGTTGACATTTAAATCCTCCTTCTGTTCCTTCTCTATTTTCTCTGAGCCGCCTGTTGTTAATGCTATAAGAAAGAGCCAGCACAATGGGGCTTGTTATATGAAACACAAGTAAGAGAAAAGAGAGCTGAACATCATCTTCTGCTTCCCATTCAACAGCTGTTGGAACCACAGTGCCGGTAGTGGATACAGTCGCATTGTAATTACTTCTAATTACATCGTCTAAAGAACGAAACACATTTCACACATCTGCACATCCACACACAGGCAGATATTCACACTCCACAACATGTAATCATGCAGCAAACAGCATAATAGGTTTTTTGGTATGAAAATCCCATAATAATAGAGAGTTCTAACTATTATTTTCCCTCTCTGTATTCTCTTCTTATTCCCCCCTACTTACTACACCGTCCCCACCACCCAACCCTTCTCCCCCTCTCAGGTCTCTTTGTAACACATTTTTTGAAAAATGTGATTTCATATTGAGATGGGTACAAAGCGAAATGATTGTTTCAGTCATGATGGAGGTGTCTTGGAATATGAGTTTGTAAAATAAGACTAAACAGGAGCCCTTTGTATGTCTGCAATCTTCCATTTGTGCAGATTCCTTTTTCTTATTCTTATCAGCTGCACAAATAGGGGGGAAACAGCAGGAAGACTAAAGTACACACTGTGGATATGCACATGTATACACAGATTATCAGACACTTAGACCATTTATATTCAAAAACGCTTGTAGTTTTATAACCATGCCGCTTTTAAACATCCAGGTAAATTGAATGTTTTGTTTATAATAGATTGTATGTAATTATGTCAATTTTATTTCCATTATAGTGAGAAATCCTCATACACGTCGTCTTCCACTTTATCCGGGACCGGGTCGCGGGGGCAGCAGAATCAATAGAGACACCCAGACGTCCCTCTCCCCAGACACCTCCTCCAGCTCCTCCCGGGGGAGCCCAAGGCGTTCCCAGGCCAGCCAAGAGACATAGTCTCTCCAGCGTGTTCTGGGCCGTCCCCTGGATCTCCTTCTGGTGGGACATGCCTGGAACACCTCCCGAGGAAGGCGTCCAAGAGGCATCCGATATAGATGCCCGAACCACCTCAACTGGCTCCTTAATGTGGAGGAGCAGCGGCTCTACTCTGAGCCCCTCCCAGATGGCCAAGCTCCTCACCCTATCTCTGAGGGAGTGCCCAGCAACCCTACGGAGGAAGCTCATTTCAGCCGCTTGTATCCGGGATCTTGTTCTTTCGGTCATGATCCAAAGTTCATGGCCATAGGTGAGGGTAGGAACATAGACCGACCAGTAAATCGAGACAACGGACCGGCACAATGCCCCCATTACCGCGGCAGCCGCACCGATCTGTCTGTCGATCTTCCGCTCCATTCTTCCCTCACTCGTGAACAAGACCCCGAGATACTTGAACTCCTCCACTTGAGGCAGGGATTCTCCTCCAACCTAGTCAGAACTCGATTTTAAAGAAAAATAAAAAATTGACTTCTAAATAAATCCAGATAAAAGCAAAGACTGAGAAAAAAACACCCAGCCATATTCATTAGACACTCTGACACATCTTTCGTGTAAAATTTAACCAGAACTTTTGAACAATATCCTAACCACAGGCTGTTGCCTTGATAACATTTTCTTCAGGAACACAACTTTCCCCAGAAAACCCAGAACCAGAATGATAAAGAATCAGATAGTGGAATGAATGAAATACTTCTGATGCTAAATTAAAACAAGAACATTAGAGAAAATTGCTTTACCCAGTTTGTTGGGAACCTCATCTTTCGTTACAGACTGCCATTTTGAGCGCTACAACAAAATGACCACACATCACTGAACCTCTTCCAGAGGATGAAAAGTAAGATGAACTGATACTGTATAATTAGTGCAATGTATTAATGACTTTAGTTCACACTAGAGAGAAAGTGTGTTTACTTAAGAAAACATTAGCTTTTTACCTGCTAAGTAGTTAGCCCAAGCCAGTGCTGACTATGTTCAACATTCAAACTTTCACCAAAGAATTGGTCCTAAAGCCAATAAAGACAGTAAATATTTGATACAATGATATATATATATATATAGTACTACTTTTTGTCATTCAAATTCAGACAATTGTCAATAAAAAATAATTTGATGAGGTTGTCAGCTTTTGTTTACATAATATTAAATTAAGAAATCATTTAGGGTTGCACAGTTACTAGCATCATTACCTTGCACAGTTTTTATCCTGATAGTCTGCATGTTTTCCCCATGCATATGTGAGTTTGCCATAGCCAGCACAAATATATCAAAAGAGTAAAGTTAGCATGTGCTCAGTTCTTTACTGATAAAATAACTACTCATAAAATGGTGTGGAACAAGGAAAACAGGACACAGAGAACGGGCAGGAAAACACGAAGACCAAATGCAAAAACGGAGAGCATATTAGTCCAATGGAACAATAGTAATGAAAATGGGCCGATCTAGTGGCGGACAATTTGAGTAATGACCTTACATACTGAGGGGGATGTGGGGAATGACAATGGAGACAGAGTGAAAGCTATAAACACCCGAATCCAAATACCTGTGGGTGTATGTATGAGCGTGCTTGTTTATACAGGGTTTCCTCTACAATTTTTTTAAATCGTGGTGGTTGGCTGCCAAGGTGGTGGTAGTCATCGTGCTTATCTGAAACTTATCTGAAAAGTTAAAATAAATAACTAGACTACTGTCATTCAAATGCAACATATGTTCCCTTTTAAGTTCCTTAGAGCCCAAAGAAAGCATGCGCAAGAGGTACACTGGTTGACACACCCGGAGCAGAAAATTGGAGGTGTTCCGTAAATTGACGGAAAACAACGGAGAGCGGGGTCCATTGATGGTGACGTTCGGAATAGTCACAGAGAATGTGGAACCGTTCTCATTAACTAATATATATATATATATATATATATATATATATATATATATATATATATATATATGTATATATATATATATATATGTATATATATATATATATATATATGTATATATATATATATATATATGTATATATATATGTATATATATATATATATATATGTGTATATATATATATATATATATGTATATATATATATATATATATGTGTATATATATATATATATATGTGTATATATATATATATATATATATATATATATATATATATATATATATATATATATATATATATATATATATATAGACAGATATATATCTCTATATCTATATAGATATAGAGATATATATCTGTATATATAGAGTGAGAGAGAGAGATAGAAGTCAAGAGAACATATATATATATATATACAGTACATATATATATACAGTACAGACCACGGTGGCAAGGCTTCGGGGGTGGATGAGATCCGCCTTGAGTACCTCAAATCTCGGGATGTTGTACGGCTGTCATGGTTGACACGCCTCTTCAACATTGTGTGGCAGTCGGGGACAGTGCCTCTGGACTGGTAGACTGGGGTGGTGGTCCCAATAAGAAGGGTGACTGGAAGGTGTGTTCCAACTACCACGGGATCACACTCCTCACCCTCCCTGGTAAGGCCTACGCCAGGGTATTGGAGAGGAGAGTCCGGCCGATAGTCGAACCTCGGCTACAGGAGGAGCAGTGTGGTTTTCGTCCTGGCCGTGGAACACTGGCCGGCACTTGAGGGTTCCTGGGAGTTTGCCCAACCGGTCCATATGTGTTTTGTGGACCTGGAGAAAGCATTCGACTGTGTCCGTCGTGGTGCCCTGTGGGGGGTGCTCCAGGAGTATGGAATCGGGGGCCCTTTATAAGGGGCCATCTAGTCCCTGTACGAGCGGAGCAGGAGTTTGGTGCGCATTGCCGGCACTAAGTTGGACCTGTTCCCGGTGCATGTTGGACTCCGGCAGGGCTGCCCTTTGTCACCGGTCCTGTTCATAACTTTTATGGACAGGATTTCTAGACGCAGCCAAGGGCCGGAGGGGGTCTGGTTTGGGGACCAGTGAATTTTGTCTCTTCTTTTTGCAGATGACGTGGTCCTGCTGGCCCCCTCTAGCCAAGACATACAGCATGCGCTGGGGCATTTCGCAGCCGAGTGTGAAGCGGCAGGGATGAAGATCAGCTCCTCCAAGTCAGAAGCCATGGTACTCAACCGGAAAAGGGTGGCTTGTCCTCTTCAGGTTGGAGGGGAGTTCCTGACTCAAGTGGAGGAGTTTAAGTATATCGGGGTCTTGTTCACGAGTGAGGGAAGAATGCAGCGGGAGATCGTCAGACGGATCGGTGCGGCTTCCGCAGTAATGGGGGCACTTTGCTGGTCCATTGTGGTAAAGAGAGAGCTGAGCCGAAAAGCGAAGCTCTCGATTTACCGGTCGATCTACGTTCCTACCCTCACCTATGGCCATGAACTTTGGGTCATGACCGAAAGAACGAGATCCCGGATACAAGCGGCTGAAATGAGCTTCCTCCGTAGGGTGGCCGGGCACTCCCTTAGAGATAGGGTGAGGAGCCCGGCCATCCGGGAGGGGCTCGGAGTAGAGCCGCTGCTCCTCCACATCGAGAGGAGTCAGTTGAGGTGGCTCGGGCATCTATACCGGATACCTCCTGGACGCCTTCCACGGGAGGTGTTCCAGGCACGTCCCACCGGGAGGAGGCCCAGGGGATGGCCCAGGACACGCTGGAGGGACTATGTCTCTCGGCTGGCCTGGGAACGCCTTGGGCTCCACCAGGAGGAGCTGGAAGAGGGACGTCTGGGTGTCTGCTGAATCTGCTGCCCCCACGACCCGGTCCCGGATAAGCGGAAGACGACGAGACGAGACAGGACGAGACCAAAAGTTTGGACACACCTTCTCATTCAAAGAGTTGTCTGTATTTTCATGACTATGAATATTGGAGCTTCACACTGAAGGCATCAAAACTATGAAATAACACGTGGAATTATATACTGAACAAAAAAGTGTGAAACAACTGAATATATGTCTTATGTTCTAGGTTCTTCAAAGTAGCCACCTTTTGCTTTGATTATTGCTACGCACACTCTTGGCATTGTGTTGATGTTGTTCAAGAGGTAGTCACTTGAAATGGTTTTCACTTCACAGGTGTGCCCTGTCAGGTTTAATAAGTGGGATTTCAAGCCTTATAAATGGGGTTGGGACCATTAGTTGTGTTGTGCAGGAGGTGGATACAGTACACTGCTGATAGTCCTACTGAATAGACTGTTAGAATTTGTATTATGGCAAGAAAAAAGCAGCTAAGTAAAGAAAAACAAGTGGCCATCATTACTTTAAGAAATGAAGGTCAGTCAGTCCAAACAATTGGAAAAACTTTGAAAGTGTCCCCAAGTGCAGTCGCAAAAAACCATCAAGCGCTACAAAGAAACTGGCTCACATGAGCACCGCCCCAGGAAAGGAAGACAAAGAGTCACCTCTGCTGCGGACGATAAGTTCATCCGAGTCACTAGCCTCAGAAATCGCAGGTTAACAGCAGCTCAGATTAGAGAACAGGTCAATGTCACACATAGTTCTAGCGGCAGACACCTCTCTAGAACAACTGTTAAGAGGAGACTGTGTGAATCAGGCCTTCATGGTAAAATAGCTGTTAGGAAACCACTGCTGAGGACAGGCAACATGCAGAAGAGACTTGTTTGGGCTAAAGAACATAAGGAATGGACATTAGACCAGCGGAAATCTGTGCTTTGGTCTGATGAGTCCAAGTTTGAGATCTTTGGTTCCAACCACCGTGTCTTTGTGCGGCGCAGAAGAGGTTAACGGATGGACTCTACATGCCTAAAATACAAAAGAATCACTTGCTAAGTTGTATGACAGCAAAAAACTATAAATTGTTTTATGAGTTGTTAGAGGGGTTGTTTGATATCAGTAAGTCAACCTGCTGCATTGATATCATGTCACATTTACTGCATGGAATACTCCTATAATCAGTCACATTAGTTGGTCATTGTTAAAAAACAACATTAATGTTTAATTATTGCCATTTTCTCTTAATGTTTTTCTATTTGTTCTTTGTAAAACTTCATTCCTCTTTCCGTGATTTTGTCTGTATGTGGATATTTAATGTATCTTTTAACAAATTGAAACACCAGGCATGTAAAAGATATGAGGGCAATGACATCATAGGAGTTGCCTTTCTATTTCACTTTTTGATGGATGATCTTGTCGGCAGCACTGCAGCCAGCCCAACCACTTTTAAATCCCTTGTATGAACATCTGCACAGAAGAGGACCTTACACTGGCTTCCATTTGGTTTTTAACCTAACCCTCCAACTCTGACCACGATGGCTCTTCTCCTTACCATAACCATGACTTTGTACTGCACTTGGCCTAATTACAACCCATCTGCATGACACTTGACTTTGCACATAGAATGGTTTGAATGCATTTATTTTGTACAGGATTTTCTGATTTGTTCACACAACTTTACACACAAGTCCACAGTAAAATGTACTCATACCTGCGGTCAGCTTCTTTTCAGTGGAGCTCGTTCTCAGAGTGTACCAGCAAATAGTCTGCAACATTTTTCACAGCCCTAATTTCAAGCCTTATTCACAACCCTTCTGTATCAATAAAAACACAAAGCAAAAACTCTGGTGTGAAATAAAACATGAATAAAACAAGTCTGTCCCTGGGTTTTCTCCACACATTGCACTTTCTCTCCCTTCAGTGTTCTTTTTCTGTGCATCTCCAGTTAACACGTTTCTCCTTTTCATATGACATTTTGTGGGTAACATGATAAAACCATGGCATCTCATGTCAGTGACTGAAATGCAGTCAGTTTGAACACGAGAATAAAAACGGCAACTCTGGTGCGCTTCTCATCTAAACACAGAAAAGAAAAGTTAAGAAAAGAGCGAGAAAATGTGCCCCTGTCTTTTTTCCCTCTTGGGAACTTCTGCTGTGCTCCAGCAGGGAAATCCTTAGGTCTACACAACAGATGGCAGTGATTGTCTTTCCTCAGTTCCCACCCAAACCACGACCACACAAATGTTTGTATGTGTGTGGGTCTGTTTACACGTGGGTGAAACATGGGGAATGGAGGGCAGAAAGGAGGTGGCATCTCATCCCATGAGGGACTGTGACGACAGGTTTGAGGCTGTGAAGAGCCGCGCTTCTTCCAGAATGTCTGTCTAGCGCCCCACCCGCAATCGTCCAAGCGTCCATCTGCCCATCGCACACACCAAAACCACAGTCCATCCGGCAGCATTGTTTTAACAATAGATTACACTGTTTGAGCTCATTGGAGTTTTTTTTGGGCTACATTTTTTATTTTACATAAACAGGCACATCCTGGAGCCAGTTAAAACTGAACATGAAATTTAACACTAGTCGTTGGACATGAACTGGTTTTTGGCTCTCACTCACAAAGCTAAAACACACATTCACACAATTCTGGGGACATTTTTGGTCCCTGAATGTAACTTGTGTTAAACTCTGCCCAGTGTTCCCAGCCCATGTCATCATGCCATCCTGGGACAATGATATTTCTGGAGCAAGAGAACATTGGATCGCTTTATTGAGATTCTGCAACTACTTAACAGATTTTATACAAACGTCCCTTTTCTATCTTTCTTGATCAGTGTGAAAATACGATGTTTTCTCAAAAGTTGACACACCCTTGCTAAGATGTCAGATTAAGGTAATTTTAAAAACAATGACACTTTTATAAATACTTTCAATTTGTTTTTTTTCCACATACAATCTGACAATGTCTGCCATGAAATTCAACTTGAAAACAGCTTTATTATAAAAAAATATATCAAACATAAAAAACTACAATAACTCGGGGTGATAAACGTGCACAACCTCAAACTAATATACTGTTTTCCTGAGTTAATGCTTCCTATCAATTATACAGAATCTGAAATGATGTTCAGTTGTCCTACTAGTTAAAGCTATAATTTGCAGAAAGCTTACAAAGGATCAAGAATGCTTGGACCTCTGTTATGGATCCATGAAACATGCTTATAAATCTTAGAGCAGAACTCAGCTTGGCTCCTAATGTTGTCATATGGGTTCTGTACTACAAATCAGTTCTGAGGAAACAAGCCGGAGCATTGTTTAGTTCCAGTTTGATCAGAAGAATCAATTTACTGTCTTCAGGACTGCTTTAGCTAGACTGACCCAAACATGCTTAAAAGGCCATGCATTGGCCTAGATGAGTTCACAGAAACTGTTTCTGCATTTGTGACGTTTTGTTAGGAATCAGTTACTCCCAGGAAATCTATAGCTATATGTCCTAATAATAAACCTTGGATTTGTAAGTTGGTTGAAAATCATATTCATCTCTGGAATTTAAAAAAAATGGTGATATGGCTCAGTACCACAAGGGATGTATTAACTGAAAATAGCCAGGGTGACGACTAAGGAAATGTCTTAGAACATGTTGCTACTTCGGGATTGGGTCACGTCCATGATGGGGATGATAAACAAATGAAGTCCAATTACTTTTAACTTCCTGCCTGACTCTGATTAATCTAATGCTTTTAATCTTTTTTATAATCATTTTAACATTTATAATTCTACTGACGAGATTTCTGGTTTTAAAAACGTGCCTTCAGTCTTGATTGTGTAACTGTTTTTTTTTTTTACCTTTTTAGAAAGATCAAAAAGAGGAAAAGTCTAGGTCCTGATGGCATAAGAAGCCTTGTTTTCAACTGTGCCCTGCAGCTGGTTGACATTTTTTATTTTATTTTTAATATGTCTCTCCAGTCTCTTAGGGTCCCTCAGCTTTGGAATGACTATTGTTGTTCCTGTCCCCAAACACAAGACTGCCTAATCAACAGAAAGGCTTTTAAACACAATTTTAAGGCATCTAGAGGGACTTTGTATTGTGTTTTCATCAGCTTTTAACTGTATTCAACCCCATGTTTTAGCAAAGAAGTTGCACTGCTTTCATGGTTTTGACTTTGGCCTGGCTTTTTAACAGAGGTGGACATATACTATAATTGTATTTGTCTGTCACCCACCATTGCCAGCAATAGCATCTTCATTCTGTAAACATCTTCCACAAGGTTTAGGAGTGTGTTCATAGTTAGATGAGAAAACCAGAATTGCAGCCTCCTCTCTAATTCACCCCAAAGGTGTTAAAGAAGGTTGAGGTCAGGACTCTGTTCAGGCCAGTCAAGTTTCTCCCAACCAAACTTTATACCCCTGCAGCCATGGAAGTGATTGGAACACTAAAATTCATTGATTTAGTGGTGTGACCCAGTACTTTTGGCAATATGGTGTGCTTTTGAGAGCTTTTTTATATGTATTATAAACAGAGTTGTCACGTAACAAAGGATAAAAAACAGCAATTATCAAACCTCTATGGCAAAAATCACATGTGGCGTTCCCCGAGGGTCCATCTTAGGGCCCCTCCTATTCAATATCTACATGCTCCCCCTAACCCAGATTTTAATAAACAGCAACGTAAGTTATCATAACTATGCAGACAACACACAGCTATACGTTACGATGTCCCCAGGTGACCATGAACCCATTCAAGCGCTGGGTAAATGCTTAGAAGAAATCAATGCATGGATGGGCCTAAATTTTCTTCAGCTGAATCAAAACAAAACTGAAATAATTATCTTTGGACCAAAGGAAGAGCGTTTAAAAGTTAGCACACATCTTCAGTTAATACAGCTAGAAACCACTAGTCAGGCTCGAAACCTGGGTGTAGTGATGGACTCAGACCTGAACCTTCAGAGGCACATAAAGGTAGTAACTATATCGGCCTTCTATCACCTAAAGAACATCTCCAGGATTAAAGGACTAATGTATCAGCAGAACCTTGAAAAACTAATTCATGTGTTCATCTTTAGTAGAATTGATTACTGCAACGGTGTCTTCACAAGTCTGCCTAAAAAGTCGATCAGATAGCTGCAGTTGATCCAGAACGCTGCTGCCCGCGTCCTCAGTAGAACTAAGAAAGTGGAGCACATCACCCCGGTTCTAAAGTCCCTACACTGGCTCCCTGTAGCTCAGATAATAGACTTTAAAATACTTCTGTTAGTCTATAAATCACTGAATGGCTTAGCACCAAAATACATTACAGACTTGTTGTCAGTGTATCAACCAGCCAGACCTCTCAGGTCATCTCGCTCAAATCTACACTGCATACGCAAAACCAGAACTAAACATGGAGAAGCAGCTTTTAGTTCTTATGCTCCAATCTGGAATAAACTGCCAGAAATCTGTAAAACCACCGAAACCCTAAGTTGCTTTAAATCAAGATTAAAAACGTATTTGTTTAGAGTGGCCTTTGACTGTGCCATTTAGGCATTATTAGTTGCGTTTTCAGTCCAATTTTCCTTTCATTTTCTTGTCCATCATTCTATTCTCTTTATTTTATTTTACTTTTTAAATTACCTCTATTGTTTGATTTTATCATTTGATTTGTTTTTCTGTGTCTGTATCTGTGTTTATTTGCTTTGTGAATGCATTGTAATTGTATGTACAGCGCTTTGAGTGTCTCGTTGCTGAAAAGCGCTATATAAATAAGCTTACGTTACCTTACCTTATAAATACTTTGTTACTGTACTCAATTAGGTTTTTCTGGTATCTGTTCTTTACTTGATTATTTATTTTTCTCAAGACTTTTTACTTTCACTCCCTACATTTGAACACAAATATCAGTACTTTCTCAAAACTGGCTCATTACTTCTATACGTATCAATAATGACATGAAGTAAAACTTGTAACAAAAAGAGGGACAATCAACTGCGCAGAGAGAAGGCATGCAGCAGGAGCACGGTTTGAGAAGAGAAATACTAATGAAGAAGGCAGTAGGCTGGGAAACGTAAACGACAACAGATTCGGAGAAGCAATACATTCCCCATCCATGGCCTAATTTAGGAGAACTGTTTGATGTTGTTGTCTCCAAGAATGATTCAAGATGAATGCAAAGTGTTTTGTGTGAATCTAAAAACTACGAGCTCCTGGCGGTCAAAAATTCTCAGTCAAATGTGAAAAAACACATACAGGTATGCGTGTGTTTTTATGTCTTAACACTAGAACTCCCAGAATTCTAACTCTATTAGAACTCCCAAGCCCGTTAATTTGACAGCGAACATTCTGGATGCGAGACGGTGATGACGTCATTGCATTACATTGGTCATAAGAAGGTTGACTGGAGGGTGTGTTCCAACTATAGGGGGGATCACACTCCTCGCCTCGCTGGTAAGGCCTACGCCAGGGTATTGGAGAGGAGACTCCAGGCCGATAGTCGAACCTCGGCTTCAGGAGGAGCAGTGTGGTTTTCGTCCCGGCCGTGGAACACTGGACCAGCTCTATACCCTCTACAGGGTACTCGAGGGTTCATGGGAGTTTGCCCAACCGGTCCACGTGTGTTTTGTGGACCCGGAGAAGGCATTCCACTGTGTTCCTCGTGGTGCTCTGTGGGGGGGGGGTGCTCCAGGAGTATGGAATTGGGGGCTCTTTATTAGGGGCCATCCGGTCTCTGTACCAGCAGAAGAGGAGTTTGGTCCGCATTGCACTAAGTCGGACCTCTTCCCGATGCATGTTGGACTCCGGCAGGGCTGCCCTTTGTCACCGGTCCTGTTCATAACTTTTATGGACAGGATTTCTGGGCACAGCCAATGGCCGGAGGGGTCTGGTTTGGGGATCAGTGGATTTTGTCTCTTCTTTTTGCAGATGACGTGGTCCTGCTGGCCCCCTCTAGCCAAGACCTACAGCATGCGCTGGGGGGGTCCGCAGCCGAGTGTGAAGCGGCTGGGATGAAGATCAGCTCCTCCAAGTCCGAGGCCATGGTTCTTGACCGGAAAAGGGTGGCCTGTCCTCTTCAGGCTGAAGGGGAGTTCCTGCCTCAAGCGGAGGAGTTCAAGTATCTCGAGGTCTTGTTCACGACTGAGGGAAGAATGGAGCGGGAGATCAACAGATGGATCAGTACAGCTGCCGCAGTAATGGGGACACTGTGCCAAAAGAAAGATCAAAACAGAAGGGATATTGGTGCAAATGATGACAAACTGGCTTTAAAACAAAGTTAAGGGTATATAGGAAGTGATATAACAGGCAAATGAAAGACAGAGATGATGCAACAATAAACAAGTATCTCACACACTCTTTACATTGAAAAATTCACCAGATTAAATAAAAGAGAACTGGATTGAACAAGCCTTTGACTATATTTACACTCTGGGTGTGCAGCCGTGAAACCATGTTCAAAAATATTTTCTACCCAAATCAATCTTGTCATAACTTCTGTTTAGATGTTTCAGAGTCATATTTCTCAGTTATTGCAACAAAGCTAGATACTGACAAAACAGTACATTTTAAAAGCATAGTCTTCAAATATTTTTAATTTCAAATTTTATTTTACAGACATTTAGGAGTCCTTATAATTTTCTTGATTTTAAGTACAACATATTTAACTGCATGAACAGTAATCAGATCTTATTATCTGTAGGTTTCACAAATACTAAAAAAACACACTAAAATCTGGAACCTAATTTTAGTGTGGTCTTGGGCCATTTTACAGTTTTTTGGTCATCTAAAATAAATCTGCTTTACTTTATATCTATAATTCGTGGACTTGTGATTGGGACTGGAGTATCCTAAACTAAATTCAGAATTTTTAAAGCACAATTTAACCTTTTATGTAACTTGTTTGTAAAAAACAAACAAAGAAAAAAACAAACTGCCAAAAATAATAGTTAAATGCTTTGTTTGGTATGCCAAGTTCCAACTGAACTGAAAATTGTCTAGAGCTGAGAAATTAGTAACACCATCCTAGCAGAAGATGTTTCTTCAGTATTTACAAATATTGTCTTTTCCTCATGATGCAATTCAGTCCCTTCTGCAGTGAAAAAAAAAAACCAAAACAAAACATTATGCTGCCACACCCCAACTTTACAGTTGGGATGGTGTTCTCAAATCTCTAAGTTTCCCCTCTTTCCTTCAAATGTAACAATTATAATAACTTAGAGACAAACTTCATGGTTGAATAAAAATAAGAAGTAAATTTTAACGTGCCAGGGGTATGAATAATTTTGGACTCCACTTTATCGAAGTATTAGGGGTTTCAACTGCACAAATGAAATACAAATAATGTTGTCTCAATTGGAGTTTCTTTAAATATTTAATTAGAGCGCAAAATGTAAATATGTTGTTATCTTGAAAAACCATTAAAAACCAGTAAGGCTACAGTTTTTCCATCAAAGTAGCAGTGTCTTAAGTAGCCAGTTGCAAAAATATTCAAAAACATAATGCAAACATGGTTATTTTTCAAAGTTAGATATCAAGTTTGGATGTTTTCTATCCACGTTTTAAGACTTCCTGTCGAACTGCGCATATTCATTGTCCCTGAAAATATTCAGCTATATTTAAGCTAATTTTCACTCACCTGTATTCTGTACTTTTAAAAGCTTTGAAGGTCCTGCCATATTGATTAAAGCACAAGACAATAACTCTGGTGCTCTGGTGGTGTTAAAGGTGTAGGAGGTCCGAGGGGTCAGGTTTGAAAAGTTTTTCCACTGGGCCAATTTAAGCTTGACAATAGTTGGAATTCACTTTCCGTTTCAGAGGATGGTAGCAGTGGGTGGACGCCTCCAGAGTTTTGTTTGTACCAGACAAACGACCTTGATACTGTGAGCACACAGAAATTCTCCAGGCGATCGAAGTTGTCGCACTTCATAAAAAAAGTTTGCAAAAATAAGTTTGAAAAAGTTTAGCGTTGAGAGGAAAAGAAGCATATATATATATATAAATATATATATATATATATATATATAGAGAGAGAGAGAGAGAGAGAAAGAGAGACTCCACAGTGTGTTGTGTAAGTTAATATTTTTACTTGGTAGAAAAAAAAACTTTTAATAAGTAATATAGTGTGTGGGTAGGAAAGTATGTCTCATGTACTTTATTTATATTGAAATTGGCTTCATATTTAATCTACCTTAACAATGCAAGAGACGTAACACAAATAGCATCCTTGCAGCCTAACAAGACAGCTAATTGTGCAAAAGCTTTCTGTTAATTACATGCCAGATCTGAAGATTCATCTGGATGGAATTTCTCCAGGGGCTTGGCGTCTATTTTAGATGTGTGGAAACTTTTTCCCCCCTTACCACCAATAACAACTGCTGTACATAAGTTCACATCACATGTTTCTTGTTCCTCATTATGTCTAACTACTTTTTTTCTTTTCCTTTTTTCATATTGGCTCAATGGGAAAATTGATATGAAAATTAATACCGAGAATAACAGCGTCTTCACAAATATATTCGTTTCCCTTGAACCTTTTCATATTTTGTCACATCACAACCAAAACTTTAATTTAGTTTATTGCAACTTTATTTGATTGACTAACACAAGGTATGCATAACTGCAAAGTGGAATGAAACAGTTTGCCCATTTTTCTTTGCAAAATAGTTCAAGCTCAGAGACTGGAAGATATTGTCGGTGAATAGCATTTTTCCAAGTGATGTCACAGGTTTCTAATTAGATTTAAGTCAGTACTTTCGCTGGGCCATTCTATGTCCGATATGCTTTGATCTTAACCTTGTAGCTCTGGTTGTATTTTTTGGGCTGCATGTTTCCCAGCCCCAAGTCTTCTGCAGCCTCTAACAGGCCTTCTTCCAGGATCTTCCAGTAGGCCTTTGTTTTAATAGTTGTCTTGTTTTACATTCTCTCTTGTTTCACTAATGTTCAGTAATTTGGTTGTCAGTGGGTTCTAAAAATTACAATTGGTTAGAAGACTGCAGTAGGGATTTTTTCATGGTTCTAAGGCTTGTAAAATGGACAAAAATGTAAGTTTAGATTTCCCCTGATTGTTTGTAAGACACACATTTATACATCACTCTTATGAAATTCTAAACAATGACCTTTTAGGTTGTTTAGTGGTGAATCACACTGCTTGTTAGTAACAAATAATTGCAGTGTTATTTTGTTTAAAATGCTATTTAGAGACGGGATGCCTAGAGAACTAATTTGTCATTATTTTCTTTTAGTCAGTGATGCTCACCTCAGAGTGGACCAGGAAAGCTAATGCTCAAGAATGGGACATTTGTGAGGATGTGTCAAATCACTTTCTATATTTATATCCATTGCTCCCATCTTTCTGAGTGACTACTCACCTTGGCAGCAGCAGCTCTTGGATCAGATTGGTGTTGTTTTGGCCTCTGCCCCTTCCCTCTTCTCTGCCCACTCAGATTTTGCTCCTGATGGCTTCCAACCCAAACCATCTCTGCGAGTGTTGAAAGGAGTGAGATGAAGATTAAGGCTAAAAACGGCTTCAGAGAAAACACAACCAGAAGGGAAAAGTTGTTTTGTCATTTGAAAATACCTATTCAAATTTAAGGGTTAAAGTTGCCCATCACTGCAGAAGCACGGTTTATTTAACGTTAGCATCTGTCATACCAAATTTTTCAATTTTTTGTCAAGAATCCTAATCTTTATCTAAATAAAGTCAATATGTTTTATATCTTGAAAAAATCTCTAACAGGCTGACTGAAATAAGGTTTGTCTGTGGAGGCAGCTGTTACGGGTTTCATGGTGTCTTAACAGCATAAGAAAAATAAACTGCATTTGCATTACATTCCACTGTGAAACTCACTGACTTTATCATTACAAATGATAAGCAGCCAAGGTCTTAAAGCACACTGGGAGAAAAGACAAAGAGGTTCAGTGGGAATAGTCCAACATCATAGAATACATCCATGCACAAAGATGTCAATAGTACTGACAGAAATGATAATTAGCTGGGACAGAAATCAATAATGCACCAATTTAAAACAGTTAATACAAATGTAGACTTTTTTTCTATTACTTTGACACACAAAGGGTGAACTCTATTGCTTTTAAGTGTCATAACCAAGCAATAGTGGACATGTGATTGGTGGAGTTCAGACAGGGCATAAAATATGTAAACAATACACTGAAATCATGCGAAGATAGACAATTAGTCATAAAAAAAAAAGCATAATTAGAATGTGTGAAAGAGGTTCAAAAAACAGCCAAATTTAACTTTGTAAACAGAATTTCATTTGGTAACAGATATTTTAGGGGCTGGATTTAAGCTTAATACCAGCACACAAGCCACAGCTTCAAGCCGAGTAGATCACATTATATTAATCTATGTGTTGTTTTTAAATGGTCCCAATTGAAACTAAAGGTGGAAAATTGACTTTTATGTTGAAGTACAACTCAAATTTGGGCCTTAATGTTGGAATAATTGTATATAGATGTATCTTACATTTTCTCTTTATTACCTTTGCTATTTAGCTTTTATGACCTTTCATGTTGTATGTATAAGCAAATGTGATGAGTTGTTTGCAGGCAAAGAGGAAAGATGGAATCGAGATGATGCAGTCACAGTTGAGGACATCACAAGGACAACAGCTGATTGTGCTGAACAAAGATTGCACATATTTTAAGATTATGGAGACAATGCAAGCGTGTTAATACAGGATAATGGTGTGCATGACCTATGTCACGTTGCTGTTGTTTGTTTTTCCCCATCCTTCAGAGCAGCAACGTTCATTGTAACTAGGGACCACCCTAAATAAAAAGAGGATTCGGAGAGATGGTTTTCAGAGCATAGGAGATTTGTAACTGAAAGCACATCTCTGTCCGTTCTCCTCGCAGCGAGTAAGAAACTAATTATCTTGTCTTTCTCTTCTTTTTGTGATGTTATAAGTATTTTAGGTTGATTGAACCTGACACTTAATAACAAGCCTATTGTTACAGAGAGTTGGGAAACCTTATGTATGGCAGTACTTTTGGGGTTGTTAAGATCATAGTTGTCATCATTTTATAATTTGAAGGTCAAAATACAATAATATGGCAGACAACAGGCAGCAGACAGGCAGAGTGGAATGAAATGAATCTTTAATGTGGTTCTGGGGGTCAAAAAAGCAAGAGGTGCATCCACTTTTCTAGCGCAGGTTGCACTCAATTCCTAAGGATGTCTCCTTTAAATTGGATTTATATGATGGGGAATAATTTCCTGTTTAAAATAAAAATTTGTCTTTTACAATTTAATGTATGTATATATATACATATACAGGTCCTTCTCAAAATATTAGCATATTGTGATGAAGTTCATTATTTTCCATAATGTCATGATGAAAATTTAACATTCATATATTTTAGATTCATTGCACACTAACTGAAATATTTCAGGTCTTTTATTGTCTTAATACGGATGATTGTGGCATACAGCTCATGAAAACCCAAAATTCCTATCTCACAAAATTAGCATATCATTGAAAGGGTCTCTAAACGAGCTATGAACCTAATCATCTGAATCAACGAGTTAACTCTAAACACCTGCAAAAGATTCCTGAGGCCTTTAAAACTCCCAGCCTGGTTCATCACTCAAAACCCCAATCATGGGTAAGACTGCCGACCTGACTGCTGTCCAGAAGACCACTATTGACACCCTCAAGCAAGAGGGTAGGACACAGAAAGAAATTTCTGAACGAATAGGCTGTTCCCAGAGTGCTGTATCAAGGCACCTCAGTGGGAAGTCTGTGGGAAGGAAAAAGTGTGGCAGAAAACGCTGCACAACGGGAAGAGGTGACCGGACCCTGAGGAAGATTGTGGAGAAGGGCCGATTCCAGAACTTGGTGGACCTGCGGAAGCAGTGGACTGAGTCTGGAGTAGAAACATCCAGAGCCACCGTGCACAGGCGTGTCCAGGAAATGGGCTACAGGTGCCGCATTCCCCAGGTCAAGCCACTTTTGAACCAGAAACAGCGGCAGAAGCGCCTGACCTGGGCTACAGAGAAGCAGCACTGGACTGTTGCTCAGTGGTCCAAAGTACTTTTTTCGGATGAAAGCAAATTCTGCATGTCATTCGGAAATCAAGGTGCCAGAGTCTGGAGGAAGACTGGGGAGAAGGAAATGCCAAAATGCCAGAAGTCCAGTGTCAAGTACCCACAGTCAGTGATGGTCTGGGGTGCCATATCAGCTGCTGGTGTTGGTCCACTGTGTTTTATCAAGGGCAGGGTAAATGCAGCCAGCTATCAGGAGATTTTGGAGCACTTCCATCTGCTGAAAAGCTTTATGGAGATGAAGATTTCATTTTTCAGCACGACCTGGCACCTGCTCACAGGGCCAAAACCACTGGTAAATGGTTTACTGACCATGGTATCACTGTGCTCAATTGGCCTGCCAACTCTCCTGACCTGAACCCCATAGAGAATCTGTGGGATATTGTGAAGAGAACGTTGAGAGACTCAAGACCCAACACTCTGGATGAGCTAAAGGCCGCTATCGAAGCATCCTGGGCCTCCATAAGACCTCAGCAGTGCCACAGGCTGATTGCCTCCATGTCACGCCGCATTAAAGCAGTCATTTCTGCCAAAGGATTCCCGACCAAGTATTGAGTGCATAACTGTACATGATTATTTGAAGGTTGACGTTTTTGTATTAAAAACACGTTTCTTTTATTGGTCGGATGAAATATGCTAATTTTGTGAGATAGGAATTTTGGGTTTTCATGAGCTGTATGCCAAAATCATCTGTATTAAGACAATAAAAGACCTGAAATATTTCCGTTAGTGTGCAATGAATCTAAAATATATGAATGTTAAATTTTCATCTTGACATTATGGAAAATAATTAACTTTATCACAATATGCTAATATTTTGAGAAGGACCTGTATATATATATATATATATATATATATATATATATATATATATATATATATATATATATATATATATATATATATATATACAAAATCAGAATGTGAATGATTTTTGTGATCATCACAAAAATAGGTCAGCCTTTCAAATCTCTAGTGTACAAATCTATGTACAATAGTTTTTAGTGCATAAAGGACAATTCATGTATACTTCATATATTTCACTACTAAACTTGTGTTGCTGAAGAACACAAGTCAACAACAGACAAAAAAAACCTTTTAGGAAGAACAAGCTGCTTGCCTGCAATGACAGATGGAGCAGTCAAAGAGGAATTGTGAAATGTTGAGAAAGCATTGAAAAACTTATTATTTGCTACAAGAATCTGTGTTTTCATGAGAGGGGTATTTATTTTGAGACAACTTTGGAAAACTCCATTACATGTTTCGAAAAATAACATATTTAGTTTGTCAGCTTCTCTGCAAAAGGCTTCCGCATTTGTTTCATCACCCCCTCTTTTCATTGTGAAATCTGTGTCTGTGTTCTCCCTCTGGGTTCTAACACCACCCTCAACAGATAAAGCCTGACTTCAGTAATTACAGTAGTATTTCACTTTGTGTCAACTTCTTCATTTTCACCGCACTTATCTAGTACAACTTAATTTTCTATGAAACTTGCAACACAGCCTTAATTTCGTATGCAGCAGCATTGAGGCATTTCTCGATGCGGTCCTTTTTATCAATAATTGAATGAGAAAACATGTGAAACGTGACCCACAAACCATAAGAAACCCGCTGAATGCTTTGCTGTGTATTAATTACTGGGGATTTATGATATTAGAAGCTTGGTGCTCAAAATTAAAAGCATCTATCAATCTGGCACTTCCACATTAATTTATTGGATGGGCTAATACAAGGAGCAACAGTATAACTCTGTCATTACTATGTTTAGGTGAATCAGCATCAGATCCTTCAGATTGTGGAGATAAGAAAATATATATGAATTCTAATTAGGGTCGTCACTATCAAATACGCTAGTAATTGTGTATTTTATCACATAATTCCTCAGTTAATCAAGTATTTGCATAAACGTGTCCTATACCAGCCCCAGCCCCTGAAATAATTTTCTGTCTGTACAAAGCAAACAGTCTTCCAGGTCCTACATATTCTTGTCCATAGATGAGTTGTTAAAGAGAAGGAAGTTAAAAGCTTTTGTTTGTTCTCAGGAGACTGAAGTCTCAAACAGGGTTGTATAGTTAAAATATGCCAAAAAGTCGGAGCTTGTCAGAGTACAACAGTGAGTCTCATTGATAATCTATAACTTGCTGTTTGTCGTCTGTATAAAATACACTGAAGCCCACGATTATTTATAGGCTTGGCAGTTTTAAGATAATACCGTTTCAGAAACAAAAATGAATGAAAAAGCTTTAAATTGTAGTCTGCCAAGAGTAGGAATAATTGTGTGCTTAACGATATTTCTTGGACACAGAATCAATTGATGGGCAAGCTCTTCATAGATACAGTAGATAGAGGTAGAAATGTAGATATTCAGCAACTGGGATTCCTTTACAAGAGTGTGTCGGGATCAATAAAACAGGTTTCTGAGGTTGTTGGAAATCTGTGTGTAAAGACACTTACTGAACTATTCCATCTGCAGAAAGCATTTGATGTTCTAACTCATGTCCATTCTCCAGTTTGTGCATGATGATTCAGGCTTATGCATCTGCTTGTTGCTCTAGTCATATAGATAATGTCGGTGGGTGAAGCCCTCAGAAATGCATCAATCTGTAAAATTATTGCTGACGTCGTGCTATCATGCTAAGCTACCTCTGTTTACTGTTTGCTTCTCATTCCTTTGATATACCCCCTAACTCGGGTCATTTCTTAGGTCTTCTCTGATTTACCTCTCATAGTTATCTCTTGTTCTCCATCCATATTAATGTGAGCAGAAGCATGTTGTGCAACTGCCTTGATTGTCCCGTGTGAAACACGTAAAAAAAATTGACAGCTGAATAGCATGCAGTAATATGTACAATAATAGAAATATCAAATCAGATATTTGCCTCATTTACTTTTTCAAATCGATTAACCACAGATTCCACTCTACTATTAAATAACCAAAGATGAAGCTACAGTCTAAACGTTTGCATAACTAACCCTAACCTAACAACCTTACAATTTAAAGTATTGTACATTCTTTTTACCAATATCCGGTTCCATTCCTAACTACTATTTCTTCTGCTTGCATGTAAACATACAGTATAGGTTTAACATGCACATGTACTTAAATCATGCCATGATTAAATTTTTCACATTTTTCATCCTTTTTTTCTGTATATTCATCAATTTTGGAGATTAATGGTCACAGAAATACTTAAATTACACTTCCAATTTCTTTTATTTTAATACCCGTTTTGGCCAATAAACTGCTGCTTGTAGATAATCTTTATCGGAGTAATTTAATCACATTTCCTTATTGTCATTGGTTGTGAAAGTGGGTACATGTTTTCCCCTTTGTGGCTACTAATCGAGTTATTGTTTTTTTTTTTTTTTTGTGGCAGTAGTGGCCTTTATTTTGTTAGTTGACCAACAGGAAATGGAATGGAGAAGACATGCAGCACGGGACAGGAACCCGTGACGCTGCATCGAGGACTGTAGCCACCGTACAGGGGTTGCACATTTACCCCTGTGCCCCCACCACCTCCAATGGAGTTATTGATAGTACAAAACAACCTGCCATAGATGCCAACACTTGTACCTAAAAGATCAGAAACAAAATGACTAAAATTCGAAAGGTATGGAAAAGGGAATTGGTGATGTTTTACAAACACAATTTAGGATCAGATTGAAATTAGCCATCATACCTTAGGTATATTTTTTAAGCATTTTAAATCAATAACATGTAGATATGAAAAGTAATTCACATTCTTTGTAACATAATACTGTAAATGTTAGACATTGGACATTTAATAGGCCATTAATTTGGACACCACTACCCACCATAAATTGGTAGGTAGTGGTGTCCAACTCATTTTGACATGTAGGGAAGAAGAATGTAGAATAATAGCCCCGGGATGGTGGCGAGTCTTGTGCACAAGAGGAATCTATCTTGGTGATTGGTTCAGGAATGGAACTGGCAGGAGATTGTTAGACCAGTTGTTGATTCAAGTTTATCCAGCCGGGGTCTGATTTAAAAATAAGGAGAGAAGGACAGAAGAGACCTCCTGCTCCTTTTTATCGAGTCGGTTGAGGAAGAATATGATTAAGATACCTCCTTGATGCTTCCCTTTGGAGGTTTTCTGGGCTCATCTTATTAGAAGGAGATCTGAGGCAGACACAATCTTCACTAGATGGACTACATATCATGGCCTGGGAAAGCCTTGAGATCTCTCTTGTGTAGCTGGAGAAGATTCTTTGAAACAACAAAGTCTGGATTTCTCACCTGTACCTGTTAACCTCTGTGACCTACTTTCAGATAAGTCAAGGGTGGATAGATGTGTGGCTGGATGGCTGGTTGGCTGGGCTAAAGGATAGTTGGGTGAGAATGTCAAATGTTGTTATGCTATTTCTAAGAAGAGTTTTCAAGGGGACTCCTTCAATGAATGGTTTTGAGCTTCACTAATAAATATATTAACTAATTAACTTTCCCTGGCAATCACATTGACACTGTTATCAATCTAAACTCACTTAAAAAAATTGTAATAGTTTTCTGAACAACTCTTCCTCTGTTCATCTCTGTTGTATTTAAGTTCACTTTTTCTGTCCCTTATTATTGGGTTATCTGTTGTATCTTCGTTGCAGTTCCTGTTGTCATTCCTGGTTCTTGTATTTTCCTTCGTGTCCTGTAAGTTCATCGGTGTTCAATAAATGCATCCATCCACCATACCACCACTGGAAACTGTGAAAGTTGTTGTGTGTTCATGTAAAATAAATCTGCAACAATTAAAGATGTCCATTTTTTAAACACTACACCTTGGACTTCAAATTAAGGGTCATAGATTATACATTTAAGCAAGAGTATCCCTAGGAAACTGGATTTAGCCCTTTAGGTTTAAGACAAAAGGCTACCAGTAAAATTCATTTTTACTTCTATTAAAGAGAACATATTTTTTATGTTTCCGCTGCTAAATTAATGAATATCTTTTGGGAAAATTATTATGTTACAAAAAGCTGAATTTGTAACTAAAATATACACCAGATAAAATTCTGCAATCATGAATGCAACACTGACCGGATTGATGGCCCAAACAAGGGCTGTCTGTCAGGTACAGTTGGTGCATTGACTAACCCCTGTTTTTGATTAAAAATAAGTTAATGTCAGGCTGCAGACTGACAAACTAGATCAGAGATACACATCCATCGTAGATTGGCATTGCATTAACTTGCAAATGAGGCTTTGAGAATCTCTTCTCTGAAAAGGAAAAGTTGTTGTGAGTGTCAGCATGGCTGCCTTCACATCATCTCAATATTATTCCTAGTTTTTTAATGGTTCTACTTAAATAAGACCTCATGCTTCATCGTGCTGACTGTTCCAGTGCTGACAGGAAAGGACACTTTCTTTTTAAGTCACTGATGTCTGCTTTCAGGTCCAAGGTGGAGAGATGCTGCATACACAGAACAGTACAACCCTGGTTTGAACTGGTACACCAGTAAACACAAGGGTGTTTACTGGTGTACCAAAGTTCCCTTGAGCAATCAGTTTGAATCACAAGCCCTAAAGTCTCTGTTATTTAATCTTTAATATAATCTATAACTTATTATATCAATTTGGCAGCAGTGGCAATAATTGTTGGTTTTGTAAAATAAAGAAAAAACAATTAGATAATCTTTTACATTTTAAACACAGTGATTGTATTACTTTTAGTGAAGGTAATCATGCTCACAGAATCTCATAATGGACCATGCCTACAGGGAAAAATGCCAGTTTTGCAATAATATCCATGTAAGTATATGCACGGTTTTGGATACCTTAAAATATTTTTTTATCCACTTCTAATGAATGCTAATTTGAGTCTACTATAAATTTAGATTTTATTTTAGCCCATAAAATAATAATATAGTAATTATTTACATAATTAATCCACACTCTTACTTTGTTGAAAGAAAACTTTCCAGGTGTACTATTTGTGGATTACCTATTTTGAATAATTTATTTTGGGTCATCTTGACCCGTGGATGCCTCAGTATTCCTATTGTTCACATCTTTATCCTTCATACTCAGCTTTAACCACCATCCGCCACTAACAGCCAGTCTGATTCACTGACAGGATGTCATCACTTTGCTTGGGGGAAACAACATTCTGACACATTCAGAGAAGAGTGAAGACACACTGTTGGTCTCCGGAGAGACATTTTCCTGGCAATACGAAGATACTGTCAAAATGCATGCACGCAAACACACAGACAAACAAGATGGCCGACAATTCTGGCCAAGCAGGCAGACTAAGAGGCCCAAACACACAAATCAACACACATGCACGCACACAACTGAACAGCAGGTACAACTGAGCGGTCCAAGCAGCCCTTTCGCACATCTCTGTCGTCCTCATGTCTCACTTTCACGTCGACAGTGCCCAGTGGGAGAATTGTGCGAAGGACAGGAAGGATGGAAGCTGTTAATGTGTGCTTCAGTGAATGTGGTAAGTGCATTGGCATAACCTTGTAGTTATAGGGTATTAGGTATAGATATTTTTGGAATGGTTTTATTTCAAAATTAGGAGCCATGATATTACATTTTGGTAAAAAGTTCCCTCAACCTAGTTTAGTGAGTAGTACCTTGACGACATTCTTCTTGTAGTCATCAACAACTTTTGGACATATTATATTTGACCATTTTTCTTTACAGAATTTGTAGAGTTAATTTAAATAGTTGGTTTTTTGGCATGGAACTGTCTTTTAGGCATAGTTCACAGGTTTTGAATAAGATTAAATGTACTAAATGTAATAAAAAAATACTCACTTATCTACCTTCACACATATATGGACCTCAGTAACATCCTATTCTTAACCCATTGAGCTTAAACCTTTGCAGCTCTAAAAACTTCAGATATTTTTGGGAAGGCTTTCCACAAGGTTTAGGAAAGTGTCTATGGGAATTTTCAAAAAGTGCATTTGTGAGGTTAGACACTGCAGAATTGACGACAAGGGCACACCTGCACCCCTCTAGAGTTCAGTGGTGGCAGAGACTGACTGAAGGTGAAAAACAGTTAATTAATAACAAAAATAAGGAAAACTTAAAGCAGGTCAATAGAGAAACGAAGAACATGGCAATGAACTGAGATGTTGGGACCCAGCCATGAGGACAACATGAATGGCCAGTACAAACCTTTCTGGAACTTTCAAAATAAATCGCATTAACCTTCTTCCAGCACAGCCAGACACAGAATAACAGCGGACTTCCCGTGAAGTCACTGTCCGGATAAAAACCCCGCTATTGCAACAGGCTGACCTCTTTCACAGAGGTCCCCAGAGGAACTGGACAGAGGGACACAGCGCGCTAATGTCTCTTTGCTGGTAAACAGACATAACTCTTCAAACTGGATCCAAGAGTGTCATACGATCACGCGATCATATGCAATAAGTTAAGTACAAATGAATTGCTGTTTGTGTATCCGGTATTCATTCATGAACGGGGGTAATTAAGGTGCAAGCATGGCTTGACTTTCTCTCTGAGGTCTACAGAAGCAAACTGCGTTCCAGAGAGTTCCCAGCAGAGACCCTGTCTCTACGATGCTGAGTGGAGCAGTTTTCCCAGTCTGAAGGAAGAACAACGGGACCGCATCACCGTGGTTGCAGCTGTAACTTGCAGTTTGGCCGGCCCGCCAGAGCGAGCCTCCCCTCCCCACAGCTACAGAGATTAGCTGCAGCTAACCCTTTGTTCACTGTGGAAGCTTTTCTCAACTTTGTCGCCCTGGACAACTTTTCCTCAGCACGGTTCACGTAAGAGGTTGTGTTTGGGCAGAGGGTAAGTAGTTTAGAATGAAATAATCTAAACATTTTTCGTTTTATGACGTTTGGTTTTCTTTTGTTGAAAACTCAGCTATCTTAGTGCTAGCAGATTATCTGCTCAGCTTATGTGCTCAGTTTGTGTTCTGTGTTTGTGTTTTTTTTTAAGTTAAGACAAACTTTATTTAAAGGGTGATTTTAAACACTGAAGATTGGCCATAACGCGACGTCCACGCTTATGCATTTTAACCCTTTTATTACTGGTATTTTAAAGGTATGTGTTTGATTCTGATGATAAGCTATAAACTTATTTTGTTAGCTTTAACTGCTAACAGCTAAGATCACGTGCTGGCCTGCCAAAGGTCATTTACCCAAAAAGGTTGTTAGTTTTCAATCCAGTAAAATAATATTTCCCTAAATATTATTTTACTAAACTTGATAACTACGTAACACAACTAAGCCCATTTCTCAAAGATTTGGTTCTTATTCAAAATAATATTTCTTTAAATATAATTTTAATAAATAAATGCAGCTAATTAAACACCGTAGAGAATTGGTCATCCAGAAGGTTGGTTTTATTCATCAAATCATTCTTTAAAATATTATTTTATCTGATCTTGCATTGTGAATGGTTGTCTAAAGGTATACAAATTATTGCCTAAGTTAGTTCCAAGACTAACTTAACTTGACTTCCAGATTCTTCAAGATAATCCTTGGTTCTCAAACATAAATAACATTGCATGGTAATGTTGCATCACTCTTTCGGTCATGGTTTTCAACCATCTTTGATCAACTTGTTTATATTGTACATAGCCCATTAGTCTTCTTTATTCTTTCATTCTGCTTGGTAGTTTAGTTGGATTGATTTAGCATAGTAAAGAGTCTGTTGATTGAAATATGTTTGACTTGAATTGACTTATTTTTGTTAATAAATTCTTGTATTTTAAGAAATTGTGTGAATTCTTTCCATGTGTGTGTAGAGTTTTGCTGTTCAATAATGTCAGAGCTTGGCTCATCCTTTTCAATTTTGTCCTAATGGGAGGGAAGGCAGAGCAGCTGAAGTAGGGTGACTAATTACCAATGATGAGATACAAGAAAACCACATATCATGGGGGAAAATAACAGAGATCTAAGAGGAATAATACTTAATGTAAAAAGACCACTAGAATAAAACACAAAAGAATGAACTACTAAAGAAAATACCTAACAATAACAAGTACAAAGCAATAAACATAACAAAAGAACAGTAAAGTTTAAGGATTATGATTATCAATAAATAAATATTTATCAAAACATAATTATGAAAAATAATTTTTTAACCAAAAATCCTTACTAACAAATATAAATCAGAGATGTCCTCTGGTGTTGTGATTATGGGCTCAAAGCCCTTAATAAGTATTAATTAGTAAATCAGTATTATTAATTGATAATTATTAACCAAAACCACTAAATGTCCCTGTTTATTCAAATGCTTCACCGAAGGTGGGGAAACTTTGACTTTAATTTGACAGATAAATCACTCTTGCTCAAAATAAACACAAACGCTTTTTTTTTTTTATCCACGTGAACATTTATTAAATCAACAGCCATGATAACTTTTGTTATTCTGATTCAATAACTTTCACCTAACTAACAAGCACTATTCCACACAAAGGGGACAAAAAATACACATTTAATTTTGAATACTGGATTGACCTTTCTCTAGTGAAAACTTAAAAATGGGCATCCTTAGTTTCCCTAAAAATATTGCTAAAACTTTATACAGTCCTGTTCCCATTAACTCAAAACCATGTATGTTCTTGTGAACTGGTTGTATTTTTACACCTTGCTTTGAAGATCAAAATATATTTTAAAACACACTGTTGTACTTATGATTATGAATATATTATTTAATATTTAATATTAATACTTTAATATTTATTAAATTATATTTCGGTCTGTTAAGGGTTGTCCTGTGAATACCAGCCTAATAAGGCGGTGGCATTAGGACAACATTGAAAGGGATGAGCCAAGCTCTGACATTATTGAACAGCAAAACTCTGCATACACATGGAATTAATTCACACAATTTCTTAAAATACAAGAATTTCAGTCAGTCAGTCATTTTCTACCGCTTATTCCATAGTGGGTCGCGGGAGAGCTGGTGCCTATCTCCAGCAGTCTACGGGCAGGAGGCGGGGTACACCCTGGAAAAGTCGCCAGTCCATCGCAGAGCAACACACAAACAACCAAGCACACACTCATTCATACACCTAAGGCAATTTAGAGTAACCAATTAACCTAATAGGCCTGTCTTTGGACACATGGAATGAATTCACACAATTTCTTAAAATACAAGAATTTCTTAACTAAAATAAGTCAACTCAAAGTCAAACATATTTCAATCAACAACTCTTCACCATGATAAAACAATCCAACTAAACTAACAAGCAGAATTAAAGAATAAAGAAGACTAATGGGCTATGTACAATATAAACAAGTTGATCAAAGATGGTTGAAAACCATGACCGAAAGAGTGATGCAACATTACCATGCAATGTTATTTATGTTTGAGAACCAAGGATTATCTTGAAGAATCTGGAAGTGAAGTTAAGTTAGTCTTGGAACCAACTTAGGCAATAATTTGTATGCCTTTAAACAACCATTCACAATGCAAGATCAGATTAAATATTTTTAATAAAATTTTAAGAATGATTTGCTGAATAAAACCAACCTTCTGGCTGTCCAATTCTCAACAGTGTTTAATTAGCTGCCTTTATTTATTAAAATAATATTTAAAGAAATATTATTTTGAATAAGAACCAAATCTTTCTGGAGAAATGGGCTTAATGGTGTTTACTTAGTTTTCAAGTTTGGTTAAATAATATTTAGGGAAATATTATTTTACTGGATTGAAAACTAACAACCTGTTTGGGTAAATGATCTTTAGCAGGAAAGCACGTGTTCTTAGCTGTTAGCAGTTAAAGCTAACAAAAGAAGCTTATAGCTTATCATCAGAATCAAACACATACCTTTAAAATACCTCTAATAAAAGGGATTAAAATGCATAAGCATAGACAACACATAAAAAACACAGAACACACAAACTGAGCACGTGTGCTGAACAGATAATCTGCTTGCACCAAGATAGCTGAGTTTCACCACAAACAAAACCAAACTTCATAAAAGGAAAAAAATGTTTAGATTATTTCATTCTAAATTACTTCTCTCTGCCCAAACCTTAGCTCTCAGGTGAACCGTGCTGAGGAAAAGTTGTCCAGGGCGACGCAGTTTGAAGAAAACATCCACAGTGAACTAAGGGTTAATTGCAGCTAACCTCCGTAGCCGTGGGGAGGGGCGGCTAGGTCTATTGGCTGGCCAAACCGCACGTTACAGCTGCAACCACAGTGATGCGGTCCCTTTGTCCTTCCTTCAGACCGGGAAAACTGCTCCACTCAGCATCGTAGAGACAGGGTCTGCTGGGAACTCTCTGGAACACAGTTTGCTTCTGTAGATTTCAGAGAGAAACTCAAGCCACGCTTGTACCTTAATTACCCCAGTTCATGAATGAATACCGGATACACAAACAGCAATTCATTTGTACTTAACTTAGTGCATATGATCGTGTGATCGTATGACACTCTTGGATCCAGTTTGAAGACTTATGTCTGTTTGCCAGCAAAAAGACATTACCGCGCTGTGTCTGTCCTTCCAGCTCTGCAGGACCTGTGTGAAGAGACAGGATATCTGCAAAAACGCGGTTTTATTTGGACAGTGACGTCACGGGAAGTCTGCTTTTACCCCTTTTCCTGGCTGTGCTGGAAGAAGGTTAATGCGATTTATTTTGAAAGTTCCAGAAAAGTTCGTACTTTCATGTTGTAACCATAGCTGTGGTCCCAACAACACAAAGAAATATGTTTTCCATGATGGATTTCATTCCATTTTCAATTGCTGTAATGTTAATAAACACTGTTTTGGTAAAACTTATATTTTGAATAAGACCAACTAGTTACAGGAAGTAGAATGTTGATATGGATGAAAGAAGTGTTGTAGGAGCACAAAAGAAACCTGCGACTCTGCACACCATTAAACAGCAGCAGTCCCAACATCTGCTATGCTTAGTGCAGTGTTTACATATGATTTAGCCCATTCTTGCCTTCTCCAGTGCATAATTGTACTGTGACATAAAAGGATGGAAAAATCAGATCAGATGCAATGAGACAAAACAGGTCAAACTGAGGTTGCTGTAATAAACAAAAACAAAAAAAAAGATATTCAATTTAGGACTACATATGAAAATGGAATGTGCCTGATTTACAAAATTCGTATTTCAGTTATTTAAACTGTCAAGGAAAAATCTAATATGAGTCACTTGAGGGAAAAAAATCTGATTTGGGCCATTTGCGCATGCTCTGTGAACAGTCTTAGTTTGTAGATGTGTGCTTTCTAAGTAAAGGTTTACAAATTGAAGTGCACTCCTGCTTTTACACAGCGTATTTGCATCTCTATGCATGTTTGACAGGTATTAGGAGTTTAGCATTTAACACCTGTATGCTGGTGTCGCCTTGGAGCCTTTTCGCTGCTCTCTACCTCAACGAGACGCCACTTTCTTCAACAGGACTGAAAATGGAGTTGACTCCAGCTGGGTCCCCATGAGAGTACACAGCACACACCTTCAAGGAGTATATTTCAACACTCCACATGAATAATAGCAGCACTTTATATTGAGGGAAATGTTTTTCTTCTGCCCTCTTCTCCTTCCAGCACCCCCTCCCTGCCACCGCAGAATCCTTGGCAGCTCAAAGCAGAAGGGCATTTCTTTAAAGTAAAGACGTTGACCTTTACAAATAGAGGTGGACCGCAGCCCAGACTGCAGGTGACTATCTGCGTATCACCATATGGAAAAGATGCATTTATGCCACAAATAGCGCAGGAGGCATACTAAATGGGCTCACATGCTCTTATTTTTCTCATCATCCCTTCATTTTCCGGAAGTTTTCTGAAGAGGAGTGGAAATTGGCTTAGAGAGTTTGATTACACAGGCTCAAACTTTTCACAACACAATCACAGAATGATGAAAACACTCAAGTCATGCTTGAAATGTATAAGGCCTTTCAGCAGCATATGCAACGCAACAGCTGCCTTCTACCAAAGCCACTGCAGAACAGCAGAGAAATACCACTGATGTCCCAAAGGTACAACTCTAGAAGAACTTTTGAAACAATATGCATGCAGTGAAGGTCTCTGGCCTTGTGAACAATATTACAGTCCCTTACAAAAGTATTCATACCATTCATACCTATTTCTTATTTTCTTACCTAATTAATTAAACTAATACATTTTATTTGAGGGCACCTTTCAGGACATTCAAGGTTGCCACACAAAAGCAAAGTCATAAATGAAAGAGCTAAGAGTCCAAAAAAAAAAAAAAAAAAACTAACAATGTATATTCCATGAATGTGAAAGAGGTCAGTGAGTATGAGGGAATATGGTGGTGGATGGCCTTGAACGCAAGTAGCCATATTTTGAAGTCAATGCAGTGCTTGAAGGGGAGCCAGGCAAGCTGCTGAAGAATGTGATAGGTTGGTGTGATGTGTTCTGGTGATGATCTAGGCGGCAGCGTTCAGAACAAGTTGGAGTTTATGGATAGATTTGGGGAAGACGAGACTGTAGGAGGCCAACTACAAGATTCAATGGGATTCAGTGAGTAGAGCAACATAAAGAAACACATAGCCTCTTATCTTCAAAGATAGTGGGTGTGTTGGGCGCGATGTTCGAACATTGCATGTGCAAAGGATAACAGGTGCAAAATAGGTAGAAAATTGCGTGTACTTCTGGCTGGCTGCTACTGCCTCCAGCGGAACAAGAGGAAAAGCAAACAGATCCTTTCTGTTGCGGTGCTTAAAAGAGGCAGGGATTGTTGAGCTGCATCATTATAAATGATCCAGTTGCTGATTTTTTTCTTGCTCAGTTCTGCTCCCACTTTTCTAGACTTACAGTTTGTTAACCTTTCTCTTCGCTACTCACAGCAGCAGGTTTGTCTTCGCAGCCTCTGCCTGATGAGATTATCTTCCATCGCTGTTCATTCTCACGGGGTGCTACTGAGTGCATAATTGCGCATGGAGAAGGCTGAGTTTGAAGTAGTTCTGTGAGCAGATGCTTTTTGTTTGTAGTCCAGACGGGTCCAGTGAGGCAAAGACTACATCCTGCTTTGCCTTTAATCAGAAAGATAGATTACAGGTTATTGCGCAGGAGGTCAGAGCTGTGTCCAAAGTGGCACAGAGCCTCTGCCATTGGTGCGCACACGGGGGCAGCTGTTCAGTTCTGTGTCTGCACTATGGGAGCACGCACAACTTGTTAACTGTGTGGCTCAATGTAACTCACAATAGTTGCAGCTTAGAAATTGGCCAATCAATATTACAATAAAAAAGACAAATATGTCAATTCATTTATTAGGTTTGCCTCACTTTATATTTTAATTATTTTGGGACACTCACTGTGTTCTATTTGTTATTTTAGAGTATGTGCTTCATGAGTTCAGAATTTATCATAAACAGCCACCATATTTAAGCCTGAATGTAATATTAGCAACATAAATATGGTTTGTGGTAAGAGTTGGCTATCTGTATATTACAGCTTTGGTCATTTTAAAACACAATGTCACATACGAACGTAAATGTAACATTTATGTACATAAAAATAAATGATTTGTTAATGAATTTGTTTTTTTGTTTGTTTTTTTTTACTGTATAAACCCTCCACTAGCATATGTTCATATTCAAAGAATATAATCAAACAGATCCAGCTCTGATTGCTCTGCAATAATGCAATGCTACTGTCAATAATGCATTTTGTTTGTTTAGTGACAAGGTTAAAGCATACACTCTTTTTCTCCAAAGAGAATAGGCTGCCTTAAAATGATGATTTTACACCTGCTAAAAGGTGATTTTATCATCCAGTTTGCAAATGAAGGATTTAATCTGCCTTATGTCTTTATTTATTTCCTATTAATTATATTATCAACATCAAAGCACATGATGTTCAATTACAGTTAACAGTTTCTCTGGCAGATGATCAGTTATATGCTCACCTCGCCTTGATCAGATTTGTGCGCGCTTCATTATGGGCAGAAACGTGTGCCATCAAAAACTGAATTTGAATTGCTCAGACTGAATCTGTGTTTGCAAAATCTGAAAATATTGATTTGATTTGAAAATGAACTCTAATAAAGTGTGCCTCTGTGATAAATAGTGATATTTGTTTGTGAAAGCCACACCAATGCCACATTATGCTAATTTAGCGTCTTTAGCTAATAGCTAGGTAGCATAACTGTTACATTTAGTCCATCATTTGTTTACATGACGCTTATTACATATGTCATAAATTTTATACAAACTTTAGAGTTTGGCCACTAATGTATGCTGCACTACTCCTGCTCAAAATGCAGTAAAGGAAGTTTCACTTGGTGTGAAACATAAATCGGTAAATCTGTGTTTGATTACTCTATGGCTTTCTTCAAGGACCTGGATATGTGGCACAAAAACATGCATTATAGAACTGAATTTGAATTATAGAACTAAAAGTAAAAGTAGTCAAACTGAATTTTCTAGACAACAAGTCTAGCCTCAAGTCTTTTCCAGTCTCCAACATCTTCCCATTACCTGTAACCATCTTCTTTGTCCCTGCATAAAAAAGCATATCCACAGCATGATACTGCTAACACCATGTACAAATAATGCATTCAGGGTGATGTGCAGTGTTTGTTTTTCTCCACAAATTGTTTTGTATGTAGACCAAAAATTCTATTTCGGTCCTTCCTGACCTGAGCAACGTGTTCTACATGTTTGACCCCTAAATGACGTCATTTATAAATGCAACTACCCATGTAACAATGATTTTCTTTTGGCTGGATTTGTGGAATAAACTACTAATATTTGTCCTATCAGCATATTCTCAAATGTGAGCTGTGCAGCTCCTTCAGAGTTGCTATATATATCTCTTAGCTATTTCTCTGAATAATGCTCTCCTTGCCTTGGTATGTCAATTTTTGGTGGACAGTCATGTCTTGGTAGGTTTGCAGCTGTGCCATACCAGCTCCATTTCCTGATGATGAATCAACAAGTACTCCATGAGAGGTTCAAAGCTTGAGATTTTGTTTAATACCTAACCTTGCTGAAAACTTATCAATAACTTTATATTCAACCTGCCTGCTTTGTTCCTTGGTCTATAGTGTTTCACAAACCTCTACACACAGGTGGAGTTTATTTACTACATAGCTGACTTGTTTTATCTTTTTTTAAAGTGTCCTGACTGGCAGAGTAGCATTCAGATTTGTTGTCTAATGCTCCGCTTGATAAATGTATATAAAACTTTATTAGAAACTGCTTTGGTATCATTTCAATTGCAATAGACACAGAGACGGAAACAAAAAGGAAAATGAAGGAAACAAGAGAGAGAGGTCAGGCAAAAAGGAAAAAGGGATAGAAGGAGAAAAGAATAGAGAAAGAAGGATGAAGCAAATACAAGGTAACACCCTAAAAGACTGTTTCTACACCTGCAGAAACTACAGGGGTTGGACAATGAAACTAAAACACCTGTCATTTTAGTGTGGGAGGTTTCATGGCTAAATTGGACCAGCCTGGTAGCCAGTCTTCATTGATTGCACATTGCACCAGTAAGAGCAGAGTGTGAAGGTTCAATTAGCAGGGTAAGAGCACAGTTTTGCTCAAAATATTGAAATGCACACAACTTTATGGGTGACATACCAGAGTTCAAAAGTGGACAAATTGTTGTTGCACGTCTTGCTGGCGCATCTGTGACCAAGATAGCAAGAAGGACAAACCACATCCAACAAGATTAACTGTGGACGCAAGAGGAAGCTGTCTGAAAGGGATGTTCGGGTGCTAACCTTTATTGTACCCAAAAAACATGAAACCACGGCTGCCCAAATCTCGGTAGAATTAAATGTGCACCTCAACTCTCCTGTTTCCACCAGAACTGTCCGTCGGGAGCTCCACAGGGTCAATATACACGGCCGGGTTGCTATAGCCAAACCTTTGGTCACTCATGCCAATGCCAAAAGTCGGTTTCAATGGTGCAAGGAGCGCAAATCTTGGGCTGTGGACAATGTCAAACATGTATTGTTCTCTGATGAGTCCACCTTTACTATTTTCCCCACATCCGGGAGAGTTACGGTGTGGAGAAGCCCCAAAGAAGCGTACCACCCAGACTGTTGCATGCCCAGAGTGAAGCATGGGGGTGGATGGTGGATCAGTGATGGTTTGGGCTGCCATATCATGGCATTCCCTTGGCCCAATACTTGTGCTAGATGGCGCATCACTGCCAAGGACTACCGAACCATTCTTGAGGACCATGTGCATCCAATGGTTCAAACATTGTATCCTGAAGGCAGTGCCATGTATTAGGATGACAATGCACCAATACACACAGCAAGACTGGTGAAAGATTGGTTTGATGAACATGAAAGTGAAGTTGAACATCTCCCATGGCCTGCACAGTCACCAGATCTAAATATTATTGAGCCACTTTTGGGTGTTTTGGAGGAGCGAGTCAGGAAACGTTTTCCTCCACCAATATCACGTAGTGACCTGGCCACTATCCTGCAAGAAGAATGGCTTTAAATCCTTCTGACCACTGTGCAGGACTTGTATATGACATTCCCAAGACGAATTGACGCTGTATTGGCCGCAAAAGGAGGCCCTACACCATACTAATAAATTATTGTGGTCTAAAACCAGGTGTTTCAGTTTCACTGTCCAACCCCTGTATATAACAACAGTAAAAGTGCACGGTACAAATGAATGCGGTAACTTTGGCTCAATATAGAACATCTGTGTATCTTTTAACACCTGAATCTGAAAAACCTGTGGGTGTATGTGTGAGCATGCTTGTGTATCTAAGGTTTCTCCATAAAAATATACAAAAGCGAGTATGAGGAGCCACAGACCTGCCTCCCTGGACCCGACACAGACACAAAGGAGATCTGAGCCCCAGACATCCAAAGGCCCCCCAGAGCACGGGAACACCAGGATGACCACCGCCGGGACTACCACTACCCCTCCAGAGAAAGTCAGAAGAGAGCCCCAGGGGAACCACCCAGCAACCACAGTCACTGCCACAGAAGCCCCAGGGAGCTGCCGCGACAAGCCCAAAGGGCCCGGCAAGCAGCCACCTAGAGTGAGCCGGCATACACTGAAGCACCCAGCCCCTGACACCTAGAACCACCAATACACCAGCGGGTAGAAACACCAGCCACTGGGAGAGAGTGTGCCGGGGAGAAAATAGGCCCCACATTTGATTGGAGGCCTAAGCTGATCCAGGAGAGGGAGCAGCCCAAGACCCAAACTGACACAAAAACAGGCACACACAGTCACAATCTCACATTCTCGCCCTCATGCGTACACATAAAAACACTCACAACAAACATAAAGACACACAACAATGATGGTCGTATAGTCACTCACACTTCACATACATACTCTATATTCCCACCCACCAGGGGTGTTTGGGGGTTCTCAATCCATCATTGGGTGAGAGGAGGGGTACATCAGAGGAACGAGTACAGGTAAGAGAAAAGGAAATAAATTGAGAACCTCAATGAGTCACTCACTTTACCTTTCTTAACCTCTTTCAATCCTTTACCATCATACTTTTCACATGAGACAAACACATTTAATCACATTTTTTCTTCAAGCATCAAAACAAATGTTTATATTCTCCTCAGGCTTTATTCCATTCTTCCTCTCCATGGTTTCAGCAGCAGTTCCTTGAATCTCTCATGAGGAGGAGGAGAGGGAGATAGTGGGCACCTCTCCAGGGTGTCCTTTGGATCTGGCTGAACCACCTGGGCTCACTGCACTTCACAGAAGACAAACAACACACACTCAGAGTGATAGAAAAAGTGGGAGGAATGGGCCAGCTGGTGTATATATATGTGTGTGTGTGTGTGTGTGTGTGTTTGTATGCAGGTTATGATACATGTAAAGTTCCTTGTGGGTCTCCTTTCACATTACATTATTTTAGTCCATTCAGCTACCCCTTTAAATCCATCTTCCTAATTCAGATACTGACTCCTAAATGCTCACACTCTCACACAATGAATTATCAAATCACACACCCACACAAGCACATAACCAGTGCTCTCCGCTGCTAGGCTGTATAGCAGCAGAAAGCGGAGCGAGGTTTGGATGCAGTCCCATTGTTCACCGGGGTAGAAACCAGTGGAAGATGAGCCTCTCATCAGCCCACATGACATACTCTACATTCCCCACACCAGCTGAGTGGGGAGACTCAGTATTTATTACCTTAATGGAGAACTAAATGTAAAAATGGCAATGTGATTTTCTGATGAAATACTGAAGAAATTAAATGAATAATAGATGTGGTGGTTCAGAAAATAATCAGAAAAGGCCAAAAAACAAAAAACAAATGTGAAAAATATAAAATGTATGTCTTGGGTATCATTAGACACTCAATTCAATTATGATTAAGCAGACTGCAATGTGATTCTAATTTGACATGGTAATATGGTGCCTTCCCTTCATGCACTCACAGTATCAACAATACCACCCACCCTCCCCAAAAATAACAATGAAGAACCCAAGACATGTTGGTTTAACAAAAGGAGAATAAATACCTCAATATATACAGATTTACATTATCAGCTCTGAAACAAAAAATCTGGACCTCTGCATGTTACGAGCTACAAAAGAGCTAAATCTTTTCTCCCAAACTCCACCCTCCCCTAGTTGTATCTGTTTGCTGCCAGACAGTCTTTATGATTCAGTAAAGTTAACTGTGTAACAGCTGCAGCATCTCGGAATCCCCTTTTTGTACAGAAACATTGACCTCACACAAGTAGCCAACTAGCTTCTTCATATGGTAAACTTGAAATGCCAAGACAGGCCATGACAAAAAGATTTCGTGGCAGTTGCCATCCTTGCATCACCAAGAACTATCCTACCTGTGTTTTTTGTGATTCCACCACTATATTTTGGTGACATGTGTGGAAATCTCTGAGCCCTGAGTCTTTTCTGAGTCATTGGGAGCTTTGACATCACTTGCTCGGTTTTCTCTGTGCATCAGTGCCTGGGTATGATTTATCGTTTTTCTTCTGCCTCTGAGTGGAAATGTGTAATATGGTTCTGCATGTTTGTCTTGTTTCAGAATATTTTCAGATCATTTTCACACAGCCTTCTTATGGTTGGCTGATGTCCAACTCATTTCACCTTTAGTGCAAAGGCTGGAGCTTAAATTTGTTGCTAATTTTGCCATGTGTTCAGCCATAAATTGTCCAGGTGCCACACTTATGTGCTTTAAAATTTGTTAATAGAGTCTGAATTAATCAAATCTAAATCTCAAATCTAAAAAATGTATATATATCACCTCTAGTAAAAAAGATAAACCCAAATGAACTTCGATTTGTCGAGCCCCATGCTAAAACAAATAAAATAAAAAAAGGAAAATATTTCTGAGTCATGAGATATGGATCATAAGCAAAAGAAAAAGAAACCAGATATATGGGGCTGAAATGAGGCTCCTCTGTAGGGTGGCTGGGGTCAACCTTAGGGCGCTTTCATAACAGGATAATCCATAAGACTTGGTTCGATCGGATGGAGAATGCGGGGAAGTTTCATGATTGAACAGTACAAAAAATACAAAGAGGGAGAGCCTATAACAGGCTGCTGTGGTTACACAGATGCACAGCATGATGATCAAACTTTATGTCAGAGCAAATTGTGGACAGAAAATGGAACAAGGAAATGAAAGCAGATGATAGAAAAACCCACATGAGCCAACATGTCAGGAACACTGCGAAAGAGCACCTGACATGTATTAAACTTTCTTCAACTGAATTGTACTTGCCAGGGATTCAACAACAATAATACTAACATTAATGCAGTCATTTGTTTTTACAATATCCATTCTCTCTCGCTTTTACTTTGAACAATCTCTTGACATGTGAGATCCATCAAAGATGGCATACAGTAACACAACTGACCAGAATCATCTCCTTTCTATCACTTCGTGGGTGTTTCACAAGCTCATCCATCACACCTCTTGTGGGTAGTGTGAGGCCTGGCTCCCACCATAGGTGTCAGCCTAATATGATGGATTTTGATGAAATGCTTCCCACAAGGTTTAGGCACTGGATCTGTCCAGGGTCACACTGTATGGATGTCCATCTAAATAATGTACTGCTTCCTTTATATTATTATTCTACTATTTGCTTGCAGAATTAAACTTAACGTTGCTTCGCAACAAACACACTTTAACGACTTGTGACTCACAATCCAGTTAATATTTAAGTGGCTTATTGAAAATAGAAAAATGGGACAGAAAACAGGCCAAGTCTTGGTTTGTGCAGATATGGGGGTTAACTTAGGAATCCTGACAGGGTATCAATATGAAGCAATTTATGGAACTCCATGAAGAATCGACGTTCTTGATAACAGGCAATTTCTCTGCTCTGCTGGTCACCATTGCCTGCCGAAGACCAAATCAGAGCAGAGAGAGGTATGCAGTGGAAAAGATTGGAAGAAAGAAGTTAGGGGATGTGATTAGAATCATATTGCTACAATACTTTAAGAGATCTGCCTTTGCATAAAACGCTAAATCTACTTCAGCACAAAAATGACATATGCAGCGATTTAATTAAACTTTTGGTACACACCAAGGTAAACGAAACCACTTGTGTGGCAGGCTATTATGATGTGGCTGATATGAAGGACTATAAATTCAAATTTTGTAGTACTTCCAACGGGATGTGATCTTATTAAATGTTGTTCTTGTCACAGTTTTGGATGTGCTGGAACTTTTCTCAGATTTAAGACCAGGTCTGTGAAATTCTGCGCATCTGATAAGGTAAGGTAAAGTAAGGTAAGTTTATTTATATAGCGCTTTTCAGTAACGAGACACTCAAAGCGCTGTACATACAATTACAATACAATCACAAAGAATATAAACACAGATACAGACACAGAAAAACTAATCAAATGATATTAGAATCCTTCTAAGAAATCTAAAAATCTATGAATCCTTCTGAGAAATCTAAAAATCTCTGGCCAACATTACAATGATACAGATAACATTAATAATCCTTTGGGTTTTACTGGTAAGAGCTGGTTCTAAACCAATCTTTCTAAAGAGGTAATTATATCATTAAGCCCTCTATGTAGCGGAAAGCATTTTGTGCTAAGAGAGAATGATCCTTGGGTTCGCTGGTATAATGCAGTTGTAGTCCCATAATAACAGTCATTTACATCCATTGAAATTTAACTAAGCAATCACTGAGTTCTAACTAAGGAAGCTGAGTCACTGGTATAAAAACAGCTTTTGTTCAAATTTTTAAGAAACTAGTATTATTTTCCTTTCACTGGTAAATCTAAAATCTATGAAAAGGGGAAGAAATGAAGAAATGAAATCCACATTTATGTAAAAAATAAGGACCATGGGAAAGCAACAAGCAAATATTTTGCAGGGGCATGGTGGACTCGTGAGGGTGCCAATATTTAAGAATGATCACGTGTGCAAAGAATTAGACTGTCAATGAAGGTGCCATTGTCCTTGAAAAAAGAGATGGAAGTTTTATCAAACGGCCACACAGTTCAGTTCACAGATGAGGGGTGTTGCTGGGGCAGAGCGTCGTATTTACAGAACATCCAGGATAAATATTTTGATAAGAAGTCTGTGAAGGCCATCTTGGCGTGCCTAAATTAGACAAACAAGAAATGTTTTGGTTCAGGCCGGCTGTGATTTTCCGCCTGCCTTCAAAGTCTTACTGGCATTCTCAATTTCAAATCCAAATAGCCAAATTTCTGGTACTTTCAGTAGATCCTGAGCAAACAACTTTCTCCAAGATTAAATCATATCACCTTTGAGTCAGTGAAACGCAGCCAGCCTGCGATTCTGTTCAAGGATCACGTCCAGCTTGCGATTCTGCTCTCTTAACATATCAGCAAAACAAATCTTCCACATCCTCGACTGACAGTGTTGTCGGGCACACGATCTTGCACTGCTGCCAGGAATCCATTGCTTATCCGGAGAAGAACGTCCCGTCTGGACAGGAGGGTTCCCTTTTACCCTGTCTTCCCATTGAGAAAATTTGATCGATTGCGTTGAGAGACCAACTGACCAAATCCATAAAGAAAATTAGGAGGATATGCAAACAGATGCTCTAAGAAAAACAGACAAAAAGCTGAAGCGGGGCAAAAAATGGGGAGGATCAAGGAGAACGTGGAAAACGTGTGACCCCACCGAGAGCAGAAGAGAAAAAACATTCAGTGTGATGTCTTGTTTTGCAACTTTGCATCCCTTTTGTATATATTTGTTTGTTGTTATCCCCTTTGTGGGATAGGTGGAAAAGGAGGATTGCTGGCACATTACAATCCAACCTAGTAGTAGAGGCAAATACATGGCGGGGATAATAATCATGACCACCAACTGTTACCACAGCCGTGCAGTTGCCTTTACATCTCACACCAACTCCCACAGTTCCTGTCTTGTAGTGAGTCCACTAATGTACCTTAAAGGCAATTTGAAATGCCTAATTTGTTGTTTGTGGTCCTGATTAAAAATATCCGATGAGTACTATAAGCTGGTGGGTTGGCTTTTGAACAGTTTGCTGTTGGAGCAGAAGCAAAAATTGGACATTGTGGAGCTCCCATTGCCCTGCTTGAAAAAGAGGTTGGAGAGTTCATTAGTCTCTTCCACTGCTTGCCTTACAGGTACATCTTATTACTATGATTAAATGTTCACACACATTACTCTCCCCAATCTGTCTGAATAAAGCTCTACTGACAAAGAGGTGGATATTGGCTCCTGGTCCCTCAAAAACGACAACTGCTGAAGACCCCCATCAGCCTTCAAGGACATGTCCTACCTAGAGCTTTGCCAGACACCACACCACATAGACATATTGTTCAGACTTGAGATGTGTGGCCAAAGCATAATATTTTTCAGTGTTTACAAAATGATGTCTTCTACTTCTTATACTCAGAAAATTTCCTGCATTTGGCTGAACAACCTCATGTTCTGGCCATCTCCTCCGCCGTTAAGTGTGAGTAGGGATTATCGGCATAAAACTAGATAAAGAGCAGTACTTGCAGCAACTGTCATGTATCCACAACAGAAGACTTGATTTGAATCAGAAGCCTGAACATTTGACTCTAGCCAGGCAGCAGCAAGATGGCTTCCAGTCGTAGCTAGTAGACATGCTGCAGGTACAACACACACACACACACAATACCCTTCACTCCATCCACAGTCCAAGTCTCAATCTAAGCTCCACTCAAACATTGTCAGCCTTGAGTCCACATGTGTGCACGTAAACATTTTTATTATTTTTTTTTGAAAATCCTTTTAAAAACCAGTTTCTTGAATGTGGACGATGCATGGAGTAGAAACAGTCTCCTTTGCTAAATATTCGGGTTATTCTGGAGCGGACCTCTGACCTTTTGTATAGGGGTAGGGGGGTGGATCAGTGTATGAGGTTAGTGCATCAGCGGAGCAGTTGTGATCAGTTACAGTTTTTGGATGAAATCTATATCTTTAAATGTTGACTTTCTCTAGCTCCTGAAAGGGTAGCATCTGACTGACTCGTTGTGCTCTTTCCCAGGTTAATTCCTAGCCCTGGCTCCAGTTCCTGTGAACGTACCTAACCAAGTATAACGAAACCTGAAAACCTTCCGGATCAAGAACCAGTTGATGTACCGGGTTCTCAACCCTTACCAGCCTCTTGTGAATCCTACCCACCCTCCAACAACCTCTCTGGCACCACCACCTAGGCTCTCTCTCAAGGTGAAGCATCGCGTGGATTGGATTCTGAACAACTTCCAAAACACTCTCACTTATTCTGGCTGCTCCCCTCGGAGTTTACCGTGGACCTAGCAGCAGCACCTACCTCCATCTCCAGGCTCTGAATAATTCCCTTCTCGAGCTGGACTCCTCTCCACCATCTGTAAGCATCAAACTATCACTCAATCACAGACTTTCCAGTTACTGTTGCATCCATTCAACCAACATCCATTTTCTATACAGAGTGACGACTCCTGTTCCAGTACCAGATCAATTTACTATCTTCAAAATAAACTTGTTAAACTTTTCTCCGTTTCCTGAGTGTTCCCTTGCATGTGGGTCAAAAGTGTTAATAAAACGATGACAGAAACAACTTGTGCTAATTTTTCTTGAAAGCCACTCTATAAATAAAATTTATACTACAATCCAAACTTTTGGAAGGTTATCTAATACATGTCAAAAAAAATGAAGGGAACTTCAAGTTTGCATTCACAACGCCTTTCTTAAAATCAGAATGGATTCTATGGATTTAGATTGCACTGTATGATTAAATTTAATGTTGCCAGACCATCGCTGAAATTAACAAAAGAAAAAAAAAGTTTGCACAAGTTATGTCAGTGGAAACTTGAAAACCAAATCAGTCTGGTTTGCATTTTGTATTTATCCCATGTTATTGGTAAAGCCAGGAGAGGTTCATTTGAAGAAAACAAGAAAACCTCAAATACCTGATAGTTTTGATTGTTCATTATCATGAAAAAACATATTTATGCTTACTGCTGAGTTTTTTTAAATACTGATAAACAAGTGTGTTATGTCATTTTGTGCTGAGGCTCATTGTTTCATTATTTGAGATCCAGGTGTTTAGTGTAAGGGAATGATAGAAGACCTTGTGAAAGTAAGCTTTTTAAAAAGTAAGTAAACAGCTTTTTTATTAAGTCCCACTGTATTACTTCCTTGCTTCATCCTAATAAAGCAAATCATATCACATTGCACTGGATCATATTTAGCTGTATAAAAGCATTAAATTTAGTTTAGTTGTTTGTGAGATCTTACAAGAGATAAGTACTAAGTAGAAAAAAACTTATACTAACATATAAGTTGACGTTCTAGTAATGTGTCTATACTGGACCAATAGTTGGGGACATAAGTCTCTTCCATTCAGGTTTTGGGGCTAAAAGACTAAAATTATTGGGAACCACTGGGCTGTAGACTGGGACTATAGGCAGTGCATTTGAAGGTGTTCTCCTTTGCAAGTTCCACAACAAATCTTTAGAAAATGTTCTGTCAGATTTCCCTTCACTTTACGGATCCCATGAGGGTGAAACAAAAACAGGTATGTAACATGTGGTTCATCATCCTCCAGTCCTCCTTTTGTGTTGAGTTTGCATGTTCTCTCTATGTTTGCATGGGTTTTCTCCACATGCTGTGGTTTTCTCCCTCACCAAACATGCTTTTACATCACTTGAAAAAAAATACAAACACATACTGGTCTGACAAAAAAGAAATTTGGTTAGAAATTAAAATAAAATCAGCATAAACATACTGGTCAGATTTGTAAAGCATTGAATCGTCATCTCTAGATAGTCATTGGAACCTTTAGTTGACAGGAGTTCCATCAATCCAGTTAAAAACTAAAGTCTTTCATCCCAGTCCAAGTTTGGAACATAATGAGGGTACATCAAAAGCAACGCACATACTTCAAAGATGTGACAATACACGATGTTCTAAACAAACATAACACTAGATTCTGATATGCTAACATAGATGGCAAGACAGAAAATTGTTCGACAGCAGTAGGACATAGGGAGGCATTTTTTATTTAATCTACCTGCAGTTATGGTCAGTGTTAGATGTTTTTTTGGTAAACATAAACTGCAACAATAACAAATTGTTTTACTTTGCCGAGAAAAGTTCCAGTCTCTCCTCCCTGTTTGTCTGATATGTACTTGTTTTGTCTTTGCAGTTCTTCCTGTAGACCTGCCCAAACAGCCTGTTTTGCAGCAGGTGAAGTGATCCACAGGCTAGATGAAATATATTGCGAGAGTTGACAGGTGAGCTGGCAGGGAAGCGGAATGAGGAATAGTCATATTCCCAAGTCACACCTTTCTGGTTTTTAAGAAAGTGAAAAAAAAATGTATTTCTTTTAACCTTTTTAAATGTGACAGTTTACTTTTAAAGACCGTTTTATGTTTTGGTCAAAGGTCTGCACAACCTGTCCTTAAAGAAGACCACATTTTTAACATTGATACATTGGAGTATTTTTCATGTTTTTGAAGGTATGTTTATTGACAAGTAAAAGCAAATCCTTCACAGAAATAGGTAGAGAGAATCCTACCAGAATGACTAAGCTATTTCTTCCTCTTGTTTGATCCGACTCTTCCTCTCCTGCCTGTTTACTTCCCTGGATTCTGTTATCTCAGTTTCTGTCGTTGAACCATGAATGTATGAAACAGAGCAGGAGCAGCCAGGTGAATGTGCCATGACTCTGTTACTATGGAGACACAGGCAGCAACTCTCGAGGTGAGCCTGTATTTATTATTTTCACACACACACACTGCAAAAAAGGAAAATCTTACCAAGTATTTTTTCTAACCTTTTTAGTCAAAACGTCTCATCACACTTAATATAAGTCAAAACTATCTACAGAGATAAATTTAAGTGAGATATAACAACTTGTTTTGAGACAATGCATCTTGAAAATCTTGATAAGTGAAATTGTCTTGAAAACGTCTTGTTTTGAGTAATTTCTTAAATGAAACAAGTTTTTTTTGGACATTTCAGACAAGTTTGGAGTTCCTGTGAGGTTTGTAAAACATAAAGTCTTGTTTCAAGAAAAGAAATTTACTTAAATTAAGACAAATCTGCTTTATTGATAATCAACAACGATATCAACAACATGCCCAACTCACCGTGCTTTACAAAACATTCTATAAGCGTAGCTTTTTTTAATACATTTCTGTCAAACCAAACATTCAAGTGATATGGAAAAAAGACAGCTAAAATAATATTTCATTCTCTGTTCTGTTGCACTCTGGACAGATTCCAGCACATTATTCCAAAGGTAATGAGTACAAATACTGTTCTATACTACAGTAATTGGCAATGCTCTAAAACATTGTTTGGTCCAAATACCCAGACTCACCACTGAGTCAAGACTGACATTTGATGATATCTGTGAGGTCATATTTCACTGCAATGTACTTGCTATTATTAACATTCCATGAAAATATTGGCTTGAGCTATGGAGGGAAAATACTAAGATGAAAACAGGTTGGAGATGGGTTATAATGCTGCAAATGCATTTCTTAATGCTAGTCAGGAATGCATACTTAAAGGTAATTTGTCTTAAAATGCAATGTTCAAATCTTAATTTATTAGTTTTGGACCTGGATCCAGAGCATTGCCACAATTATGAAAATAAGAATGAGTTAAATAAATTAAAAAAAAAAGAGGATGACATTCAAGCTGAAAAAAGATGCTACCTTTGAGGGGAAGGACACTACTTTTGGGCATCACAAGCTTATTATGAGACGCAAAAGCTCACAAGTGTAGTACAATACTGCTCAGAATGAGTTTTCGTGGCTAGTCAAGATTCTTAATACCCTGTGAGGCTTTAATGCTATGTCTTACTTCTAGAAATCTTGTCAAGTTAATTTTCACTTGTTCCATTGGCAGATTTTGTGGCTTATTTCAAGCCAAAAAAATCAAATTAAAGTTTCTTTTAACTTATTTTTGAAGTGGCATTTTTTGCAGTGCACCCACCCACACACACACGAACTCACACCCGACACGTACATCTGGGTCCCTATTCTGCTTCAAGCATCTCAGAATAGATAATCAAATCCTGAGGTATTTATGCAGAGCTCTGTCTTATTGTGCAAGGAGAAGCAGTAACCTTTAAATACACACTCATTAATTATCACTTCAGCAGTACAAGTCTAAATTTAGTTGGATTCTTTTCTAAATCTTTTGATGAAAAAGCAAGTCGGTTTTTAATGGAAATAGGTAAAAGGTATAGCATCGAAAATTGACGTTATTTTGACGTTAACAGTTATATTCAAAGTGTTACTTGGATCTTTACTGACATTTATGTTTCATCTCATGAGATGAGATAGTACCTGATACTGAGTACCTGTGAACAAGACAGAAAATCTTATAATCACTCCTCTCTAGTCTAGTTTTGTTTTTTTATTTTTTTGCTTGCTATTTGGATTTAGAACCGAATGCATAAGGCTTATAGCAGATTCCCCCTTACTTTCCGGAGATCTGATCTACTAACCATCTTTCAGGTTCACGGAAAATGGTGTGAAAAACCAGATAATATTGAGTAAGCTCCAATTGTGCGAACTAGTTTGAGATTTGTGTAATATTTTTATGCAAACTGCTTTTTTTTGTATTGTACAAAATGTATTATACATTTCAGGTTTGACCAGTCCATATATTGTGATTTTTATGTATATTTGATTCTAATGTAGTCCTAATGGAAAGAAGCAGTGTAGCAAGTATCCAGTTCAGATTTGATCAGTCTCAGCATTTTAACCAGGACATAATCAAATGCAGCCAACACTCAATATGAACTCTGAAATAGCCCCTTAGTTTGGACAAAAGGACACTCTGAAGGTTTAGCATTGCTAGCAGCTAACCTTTAGATAGTTGTGGTCTGTATCTTTTTTCTATCAAGCACCTAAAATGCTGCATCACCTATTTAAAGGTAAACATCAGTCCTAGAACACATGAAGCTATATCTGTCAAAATAAATGCATTAACAGTGGAAACTACAATCCACAAATATCTTTACAGGTACAGTGGGCACTGATGACAAATTGTTTTGAACAATTAAGATTGAGAGATCATGAGGTTTGTCAGAAACCCTCTTGAATGGGGTGGTCACTGATTTCACAGGCAAGCAAGTCGGCTACAAATATACCATGTCCTGTACGTGCCCTAAATAAAATACATAATATTGTCCAACACCTTGTACGCTCAGAGTCTCTGGTGTATAAAGTACAGGGTGGTTAATATAACCAAAACTTTTCCTCACTCGATAATTCATCTTCTGGGCCCATACAGTGATGTAAAGCATTGAGACAGCCCATTAAATATTAAATTAAAAAACAAAGATTCACATATTATTGGCATAATATTTTTGTATTAACTCTTGATAGAAAGTGGTTTAATTACAGGAAACCCCCCAAAATAACCTGGTTCACTAATAGCTACTATTACCCTTTTAATTAAAATAATGTCAGTGAGAAGCTTTTTATAACCATCTACCAGTCTGTGACTTCAGTCTGAGGAACATTTGACCCACTCCTTGTTTTCAGTTGAAAGATGCTTGAGGGACTTCTATCATGTACACTTCATTTCAAGTCACCCCAAGCATCTTAGCGAGATAAAGACCTTGGCTTCGACCTCAACCAGAACTTTCCACTTCTTATTTCTCAGTCAGTCCTTGCTATATTTATTTGTATGTTTTGGCTCATTTTTATGTTGCAGGATCCAGTTCTGCTTGAGCTTCAATGTGTTTTGGTCTCATATTTTCCTCAAGCACCCTTTAGAATGCTGTAGAATTCATGATGTATTCTGTGATGGTGAGCTGGCTAAGTCCTGCTGCAGCAAAGTATCCCAAACATTGACACATCCACCACTATGGTTTACAGCTGGTATGAGGTTCTTTACCTGGAATTCTGCATTTGTCATGATCCACTGGTATTTGTCTTTTGGTTATATTTGTGTTTTTTTCAGTTTATTCCTGGGCTGTTCATTATTTGTATTAGATCCTGCTATTAGATCTTGTTATATTTACTTCAATCCTGGGTTGTTGGTTGGTTGGCACATCGAGACACTGAAATTATTGCCCATTGTTCCTTCCAAAACAGCTTGAGCTCAATGAGGTTGGATCGAAAGCGTTTGTGAACAGCAGTCTTCAGCTCTTTCCACAGATTCTCGATTGGATTCAGGTCTGGACTTTGACTTGGCCATTCCAACACCTGGATATGTTTATTTGTGAACCATTCCATTGTAGATTTGGCTTTATGTTTTAGATCATTGTCTTGTTGGAAGATAAATCTCCATCCCAGTCTCAGGTCTCTTGCAGACTCCAACAGGTTTTCTTCCAGAATGGTCCTGTATTTGGCCCCATCCATCTTCCCATCAATTTTGACCATCTTCCCTGTCCCTCCTGATAAAAAGCAGGCCCAAACCATGATGCTGCCACCACCATGTTTGACAGTGGGGATGGTGTGTTCAGGGTGATGAGCTGTGTTGCTTTTGCGCCAAACATATAATTTTGCAATGTGGCCAAACAGTTAGATTTTGCTTTAATCTGACCAAAGCACCGTCTTCCACATGTTTGGTGTGTCTCCCAGGTGGCTTGTGGCAAACTTTAAACAAGACTTTTTATGGATATCTTTGAGAAATGGCTTTCTTCTTGCCACTCTTCCATAAAGGCCAGATTTGTGCAGTGTACGACTGATCGTTGTCCTATGGACAGACTCTCCCACCTCAGCTGTAGATCTCTGCAGTTCATCCAGAGTGATCGTGGGCCTCTTGGTTGCATCTCTGATCGGTCTTCTCCTTGTTCAAGATGAGAGTTTAGAGGGACGGCCGGGTCTTGGTAGATTTGCAGTGGTCTGATACTCCTTCCATTTCAATATGATTGCTTGCACAGTGCTCCTTGGGATGTTTAAAGCTTGGGAAAAATGTTTGTATCCAAATCCGGCTTTAAACTTCTCCACAACAGTATCTCAGACCTGCCTGGTGTTCCTTGGTCTTCATGAGGCTCTCTGCGCTTTGAACAGAACCCTGAGACTATCACAGAGCAGGTTCATTTATACAGAGACTTGATTAATTCAATTTAATTCAGTTCAGTTTTATTTATATAGCAGCAATTCACAACACATGTTGTCTCAAGGCACTTCACAACAGTCAGGTACATACATTCCAATTAATCCTAACCATTGAACAGTGCAGTCACAGATAGTTATTTATTCAAATTGGATTAAACGTTTTTCTGTCTAAGGAAACCCAGCAGATTGCATCCAGTCGGTGACTTGCACTCCTCCCGTACACACAGATTGATTCTATTTATCATCATCAGTCATTTGGGACAACATTGGATCATTCAGAGATCCTCAATTAACTTCTGGAGTGGGTTTGCTGCACTGAAAGTAAAGGGGCCGAATAATATCGCACGCCCCTCTTTTCAGTTTTTTATTTGTTAAAAAAGTTTGACACATCCAATAAATTTCATTCCACTTCACGATTGTGTCTCACTTGTAGTTGATTCTTCACAAAAAAATAGAATTTTATATCTTTACAGGTCCTTCTCAAAATATTAGCATATTGTGATAAAGTTCATTATTTTCCATAATGTAATGATGAAAATGTAACATTCATATATTTTAGATTCATTACACACTAACTGAAATATTTCAGGTCTTTTATTGTCTTAATACGGATGATTTTGGCATACAGCTCATGAAAACCCCAAATTCCTATCTCACAAAATTAGCATATTTCATCCAACCAATAAAAGAAAAGTGTTTTTAATACAAAAAATGTCAACCTTCAAATAATCATGTACAGTTATGCACTCAATACTTGGTCGGGAATCCTTTGGCAGAAATGACTGCTTCAATGCGGCGTGGCATGGAGGCAATCAGCCTGTGGCACTGCTGAGGTCTTATGGAGGCCCAGGATGCTTCGATAGCAGCCTTTAGCTCATCCAGAGTGTTGGGTCTTGAGTCTCTCAACGTTCTCTTCACAATATCCCACAGATTCTCTATGGGGTTCAGGTCAGGAGAGTTGACAGGCCAATTGAGCACAGTGATACCATGGTCAGTAAACCATTTACCAGTGGTTTTGGCACTGTGAGCGGGTGCCAGGTCGTGCTGAAAAATGAAATCTTCATCTCCATAAAGCTTTTCAGCAGATGGAAGCATGAAGTGCTCCAAAACCTCCTGATAGCTAGCTGCATTGACCCTGCCCTTGATAAAACACAGTGGACCAACACCAGCAGCTGACACGGCACCCCAGACCATCACTGACTGTGGGTACTTGACACTGGACTTCTGGCATTTCCTTCTCCCCAGTCTTCCTCCAGACTCTGGCACCTTGATTTCCGAATGACATGCAGAATTTGCTTTCATCCGAAAAAAGTACTTTGGACCACTGAGCAACAGTCCAGTGCTGCTTCTCTGTAGCCCAGGTCAGGCGCTTCTGCCGCTGTTTCTGGTTCAAAAATGGCTTGACCTGGGGAATGCGGCACCTGTAGCCCATTTCCTGCACACGCCTGTGCACGGTGGCTCTGGATGTTTCTACTCCAGACTCAGTCCACTGCTTCCGCAGGTCCCCCAAGGTCTGGAATCGGCCCTTCTCCACAATCTTCCTCAGGGTCCGGTCACCTCTTCTCGTTGTGCAGCGTTTTCTACCACACTTTTTCCTTCCCACAGACTTCCCACTGAGGTGCCTTGATACAGCACTCTGGGAACAGCCTATTCGTTCAGAAATTTCTTTCTGTGTCTTACCCTCTTGCTTGAGGGTGTCGATAGTAGCCTTCTGGACAGCAGTCAGGTCGGCAGTCTTACCCATGATTGGGGTTTTGAGTGATGAACCAGGCTGGGAGTTTTAAAGACCTCAGGAATCTTTTGCAGGTGTTTAGAGTTAACTCGTTGATTCAGATGATTAGGTTCATAGCTCGTTTAGAGACCCTTTTAATGATATGCTAATTTTGTGAGATAGGAATTTTGGGTTTTCATGAGCTGTATGCCAAAATCATCTGTATTAAGACAATAAAAGACCTGAAATATTTCAGTTAGTGTGCAATAAATCTAAAATATATGAATGTTAAATTTTCATCATGACATTATGGAAAATAATGAACTTTATCACAATATGCTAATATTTTGAGAAGGACCTGTATGTTTGAAGCCTGAAATGTGGCAAGAGGTTGACCAGTTCAAAGGGGCCGAGTACTTTCGCAAGGCACTGTATGTTGCACATTGGCTGTTGTAGGGTTCCTAATTTTTCCCATGAGTGTACTTTGGATAATATGGATCTGGCCACACTATTGCCTTGGAGAATGCAATCTTTAAACAAAAAAAGTGAACCTTGAATCAGATGGGCTACAACACCAAGAAACCACACTGCTTGCCACCGCTGTCGATTAAGAAGAAGAAGCAGCAGTTCACATAGGCTTACCAAAATTGGACAATAACAAATTGGAAAACTGTTTCGTGTTCCAATAAGTTTTGATTCCAACTGCAACATTAGGATGATAAGAGTTGAAATTTGCGAAGACGTGAAGCATGGACCCACCCTGCCTTGTAGAATCTGCAGCAACTTTGGATGCATTGATGTTAATATTGAACAAAATCTCTGAGGAATGTTCCCAAAACTTTATTTATTCTTAGGGCAGTTTTCAGGGCAAAACAGATGTTACTAGCAAGATGTACTTCATGGAATGGCCAATGCATCTAATCTTTTACATTCCACAAAAAGAGCAAGAAAAGATGTTGATTAAAATTTCTACTCATTTTTTTTTTTCTGTAAGGCTGCTTTCTATGGCAAGAAAATTCCATTATTTAAGTCTTTGGGTTTGGGTTGTCAATCTGAGCAGTAGTAGGTTTCTGGAAAATTCAAACTGCTAATAAACTACTTTTTACCATGAGAAATTACATCCACTGCAAACCATTTTATCCACTGAATCCCAAATGTAATACGCTGCCAATGGTGCATTTTAAAATATTGATTTTATCACAAAGGTGATCTTATCTTCCGCCTCTCTGCCTGCTCAGATGCTTTTCTCCTAAGCTCCCTGCTTGCTTGCATTCTTTACTCCTCTAACTTTTTATCTCTTAGCCAAAATTACAGAAATGTTGGACTAAAACTACTTCTAACCAGCAACTCCCAAGGATTATTATTATTTTGATTTTATTTTATTTTTTTTCTAAAGGATTTGGTGTTTTTATAATCGAACTCGAAAGAAGGACAAGTTGACGCCACCTAATCAGCAGTAAATGCCTCCTTTCACCAAAGAGGATTTCGACAAACTTTTACAGAAATTGGCTGTTTTGGAAATGAAAATCCATCGACTAGAAGTGAATGTGGAGGTGAATATGGGGTACAGCGATGATTCAACTCTGCCTGTGACACAAACAGTGACAGCCAGCTCAACGACTCAACAGGCAATCAGAACACTGAGAATAAACCTACCGGCAGACCCCCCTAGCATGTTTTAGGCGCATGCCCAAAAAATATAGGTGGACGACTCACTGGAAGATCTCAGCAATTAAATAAATTAGAATGGCCAGAATTACAGAGAAATGCCCCCGTTTCCCCTGGGGAAAGGAGACTTCGACAGCGAGCTGCTGTCACAACAACTGATAGGAGTGAGACAGCTGGAAATAATGGAATTCCCCACCAAACACATTTGCCCCACTACAGAATGAAAACCAGGAAAATGATCCATCTTCTGAGAACAATAAAAGGGTTGAGAACAACCTTCATTCTAAACAGTCTTCTCCTAAATTACCAGAGAAAAAGCGCCCCACCAGACCAAGAACCCTAATAGTGGGCAACACAGCTGTGGATGGGATTAAAAACTTCTGCAACAAGAAAAACACAGACGTTATGATTGGTACCAGTAACATGGTGTCTGATATCTCAGAATATTCTTGCAATCACAGAAAAGCACCCATCTCTAGAAAACCTTATTATACACTGTGGAGCCATGGATGACGTGGCTAAGAAAAAATCAGAAGGATTGAAGGAGGATTTCAGACGTCTTCTGAATATTGTTGAAGGTCTCAATATCAAGGTGTTTGTCAGCGGACCCTTTGCACCAATTTTCTGTAGAGATGAGATCTTTTCGAGACTTCTAATGATCAATAAGTGGTTGAAAAAACATGTGCTAATACATCTGTGAACATCATCGACAACTTTAATATTTTTTGGCAAAAAAGACAACTCTTCAAGCAAGATGGTTTCTGTTTGAACAAGCTGGGAGCCAGACGTCTCACATCTAATCTTTTCTATTCAGTAAATAATCCGCCAGCAGCTTCGACCTTCAGCAGGGAACATGGAGTATCAATAACAATGATAACACTGCCTCCAACAGAAACAACTGGCCAGTTGGCTGAGAAAGAGAGGTCATCACAAAAGGTCTTCCCTTCAAAATCCACAGGAGAGGTGGACCCCCCGTTATACCCCCCTCACCCAAAACCCAGACCCAGACAAACACCCCAGGTAAACCCGGACCACACAGAACTCTCCCATCTCCCCACTGAGCCCACTTTTTGCTGTACTGGATTCTGAAAACATGAAAGGAGCTCTTAAGATCGGGACCCAAAAGGCTCTGACCTATTCTCCATTCAACACCCCCGTGGCCGAGGCCCTGCTACTGAACCATCATCTTCCAAATGCCGCAGAGCCCCACCACCTCCTAATCTACCTCCTCCTAATCAGGATCTTCAAATCACTTCTCTGTGTTACAGTCTGGGCCCCAGTGGTAACTCTATCAGAAATGAGCATGTTCAGGAAAATCTTGGGCCCCTATTGTAAAATCTCTGTGCTTATACGTGACAGAAAGAACAAAGCCAAAAGGATAAGAGACAGTAATAAACAATCAAAAAAAGCCATAAACTGTCAGGTACAGCAAGACACAGAGTTAATATCAGCAACTAAGTCATATGAACTGGCGTTATTGAACATTCGATCTCTGTCAGGAAAATAATTTTTAATCAATGACTAATCAACGCCGAAACCCTAAGCTGCTTTAAATCAAGATTAAAAACCTATTTGTTTAGAGTGGCCTTTGACTGGGCCATCTAAACATTATTATTTACGCTTTCAGTCCAATTTTCCTTTCATTTTCTTATCCATCATTCTATTCTCTTTATTTTTATTTTTTAAAATCACCTCTATTGTTTGATTTTCTTTATCATTGTAAAGTTTTTTCGTATGTACAGCACCTTGAGTGCCTTGTTGCTGAAAAGCGCTATATAAATAAACTTGACTTGACAAACATGAATCATGATTGTGTAGTTTGCCATGTTGTTGTCTGTAGATTTTCAAGGAACCCTCACCTGCTTGAAACAACAATTCCTTTGAGCCTTTTTGTGATAGCTGTTTAACAGTTTAAATCTGGTGTTAAGTGTTAAACCACCACCCAGAACAATATTCTGCAGAAGTGTCTTGACTCTAAGCTGTCTCTTGACTTTAACTGTTTTAGAGTGATGTGACTGAGAGCCTGATGATCTCTTTCATCACCTTTTTGTGCTGTCTTTTACTTGACTTCCTCTCTGCGTAGGTCTATTGCAGCCAGTATTTGCACTCTAATCGAGTCTTGACGCATGTCTCATTAATTGAGTGACGTAAAGATATTGGATTAAAAGCAGATTATAGACGATTAATGCTGCATAATGAGGAGTAATCTGCTGCTCCTCTGTTATACCCTGTGTTTCAATGTGTTTTACTTTTCCCCTCATTGCTAGCAGGGTCGCCTGCCTCAAGGTGCCACAGCTGAATTATTCATGAGATGTTAGTTTACTAAAACAAACAGGATCTGTAAGAGGCACAGGAAGTGTGTGAACAAAAAGATTTGTCCCCAAAATTCTGCAGATGTGAATTATTAGCGAATGTCAGATAATGTAGCACATACATGTGCACACCAATACAAAAAATGCTCTGGCTGTTTCGGGCAGTGCTAATTGGACAGGCAGTGACCATACAAATACCACTTGGATGTAAGCATGTGTTGTGACTATGAATCTGAATATATTATTTAATATTAATATTTTATCAAATAATATTTTGGTCTGTTAAGGGTTGTACTGTGAATACCAGCCCAGTAAGGCAGTGGTAATAGGATAAAATCAAAAGGGTGAGCCAAGTTCTGACATTATTGAACAGCAAAACTCTGCACACACATGGAATGAATTCACACAATTTCTTAAACTACAAGAATTTAACAAAAATAAGTCAACTCAAACATATTTCAATCAACAAACTCTTTACTATGCTAAAACAATCCAACTAAACTACCAAGCAGAATTAAAGAATAATGAAGACTAATAAGCTATGTACAATATAAACAAGTCGATTAAAGATGATTGAAAATATTGACCAAAAGATTGGTGCAACATTAGCATGCAATGTTCATGTTTGGAACCCAAGGATTATCTTGAAGAATCTGGAAACAGAGTTAAGTTAGCCTTGGAACCAACTTAGGCAATAATCAGCACACCTTTAGACAACCGTTCACAATGCAAGATCAGATAAAATATTGTTTTCATAAAATAATATTTCAAAGAATTATCTGCTGAATAAAACCAACCTTCTGGATGACTAATTCTCAACGGTGTCTCATTAGCTGCCTTTATTTATTGAAATAATATTTAAAAAAATATTATTAAGGGAATATTTTGGAAAAGAGCCAAATCTTTCTGGAGACATGGGGCTTAATGGTGTTTCATTAGCTTGTTAGCAGTGAAAGCTAACAAAAGAAGCTGATAGCTTAGCACCAGAATCAAACACACACCTTTAAAATACCATCAATAAAAGGGTTAAAATGCATAAGCGCGGACAGCGCGTTATGATCAGTCTTCTGTGTTTAAAATCCCCCTTCAAGTAAAGTTTGTCTTAATTTTAAAAACACAAACACAGAACACAAACTGAGCACGCGTGCTGCAGATAGCCTGCTAGCACTAAGGTAGCTGAGTTCAACACAAACAAAACCAAACTTCATAAAATGAAAAATGTTAAGATCATAAATCTTTCTCCATTACTCTGCCCAAACCCTAACCTCGTATGAACCATGCTGAGGAGTTGTCCGAGTGATGCAAAGTTTGAAGAAAGCTCTGTGAACAAAGGGTTTGCTTCCAGCTACCATCCGGAACAGTGGCTGGGGGGCCCGTTCTGTCCGCTGACCACACTGCACGTTACCACGGTGATGCGGCTCCTGTTGTCGTCCTTTCAGACCGGGAAAAACAGCTACACTCGGCTTCGTAGAGACCGCGTCACTGCAGGGAATTCTCTGGAACACAGTTTGCTTCTGCAGGCCTCAGAGAGAAAGTAAAGCAATGCGTATACGTTAATTTCCCCTCTTTATGAATGAATACCGGATTCATGAACAGTAATTCATTCGTACTGAACTCTTGCATATGATCGCGTGATCTTATGACACTCTCGGATCCAGTTGAAGAGTTTGTCTGTTTGCCAGCAAAGAGACATTAGCGCGCTGTGCCTCCCCTATCCCGATGATCATCAGTGTGGAAGAGAACGGACCATTGGGAAGGTGGGGGTTTTATACGAGCAGTGGCATCATGGGAAGTCCGCTGTTGCCCCCCTTCCGCTTCCCCAACTGGAAGTCGGTTAAATGCAATTTATTTTGAAAGTTCCAGAAAAGTCTGTACCGGAGTTTTCATGTTGCAATCTATGGCTGTGGTCCCAATACATGTAATACACACACATACACACCCACACAGACTAACTCACAATTTCTGCCCTTGAATGGTACAAAGAAAATGGGAAGGTCAGACAATCACTAGAGCATCCTCTGAGGCTTCCCTGCATTTGGGACGCCACCTTTGGGAGTTTCCAAGCCTTCTTCATGTCTTTTTCTACCCCGTTATACTGTCATTTCCCCACCCTCTCTCAATTATATCCTCCTCCATCCCATTTTTTTTACTATTATTTTCATGAAATTGTGAAAAAAAGAAATAGCACCAATAAAATCTAAAGTTAAAAAATTTGCTAAAACTTTTACAACTTCAAAGTATTTTTAGCTTATTCAAAACTGATTGGAATTTCAAACAAAACTATTTTACAACAAAAACACACTTCCAACAAAATACAATCCCCTATTAGTTGTATGATAAAAGTTTAGATCCTAAGTTGTAATTTGTAAAAAAAAATTTAAATTTTGACTTCAAATAGCCAACTGAATAAAGGTTTGCAGTTATTATACACAAGCAAGTATGAGCACTATTAACATGTATTTGTTGGTATGTTAATAGCCATGATTGCACACCGATAGATCAGCCTTTGCAAGGAAAACATGCACATATTCACTATGAAGCTAATGAGCAGACAAGTCAAAGTGCTTGGGAATGATGATCTGATGACAACCTTTAACAACCTGCTCTGATTTAAAAAAGTTAAAATGAGGTAACTGCAGACTGGAAAACCAACCTAAAGGCTTCTTAACGATAAGAATTGTTTAAATGTTTCTAGGTGAAGACATTGCTAAAAAAACATCCTCACTATAGCTGTTATTAATCATGGATGAATGACAAATATTTCCAGTGTTTTGGTATATCCAGCTTTATAAACATTTAAACATGTAGGCTTAAACACACAAGAAATGATTTTTACTTGTGATTTCTTTACAAAGCCTTCACCAAAACACTATTTACATATTGTGTAATTAATATGATAAATTTAAGAAATTGCATCTCCCTTGGGATTTTTCCCCCTGAAGATATTCTTTTCAAAATCCTGTAGAAAGTTTAATGATAATCTGCTTTAAACCAAACAAGATAAAGACAATGACGTGATGCTATATATCGCAGCTGCAAGTCAGTCAGAAAACCAGTGGGATTCAAGTCAAGTCAAGTCAAGTCCAGTTTATTTATATAGCGCTTTTCAGCAACAAGGCACTCAAGGCGCTGTACACAAGGAAAAACATTACAGTGATATAGAAAATCAAACAACAGAGGTAATTAAAAAAATAAAGACAATAGAATGATGGATAAGAAAACGAAATGAAAATTGGACTGAAAACATAACTAATGTTTAGATAACACATTCAAAGACCACTCTAAACAAATACATTTTTAATATTGATTTAAAGCAACTTAGGGTTTCTGTACTTTTACAGTTTTCTGGGAGTTTATTCCAGATTAGTGGAGCATACTGACTAAAAGCTGCTTCTCCAAGTTTGGTTTTGGGTATGCAGAGAAGATTTAAGCCAGAAGACCTGAGAGGTCTGGATGGTTGATACACTGACAACAAGTCTGTAATGTATTTTGGTGCTAAGCCATTCAGTGATTTATAGACTAACAGAAGTATTTTAAAGTCTATTCTCTGAGCTACAGGGAGCCAGTGTAGGGACATCAGAACCGGGTGATGTGCTCCACTTTCTTAGTTCTAGTGACGACGCAGGCAACAGCGTTCTGGATCAACTGCAGCTGTTTGATCAACTTTTTAGGCAGACCTGTGAAGAAAACGTTGCAGTAATCAATTCTACTAAAGATGAACGCATAAATTAGTTTTTCACGGTTTTGCTGAGACATTAGTCTTTTAATCCTGGAGATGTTCTTTAGGTGATAGAAGGCTGACCTTGTTAGTGTCTATGTTCCTCTGAAGGTTCAGGTCTGAGTCCATCACTACACCCAGATTTCGAGCCTGACCGGTGGTTTCTAGCTGTATTAACTGAAGCTGTATGGTAACTTTTAAACGCTCTTCCTTTGGTCCAAAGATTATTACTTCAGTTTTGTTTTGATTGAGCTGAAGAAAACTTTGGCTCATCCATGCATTGTTTCTTCTAAGCATTTACCCAGTGCTTGAATGGGTTGATAGTCACCAGTTGTCTGCATAGTTATGATAACTTACGTTTTTTTTTTCTCTGATGTAAAGTTACCTACTGACACAAAAAAGTCCCTGTCCTTCAAGTAGGATTTAAACCAATTGAGTGCTGTACCAGAAAGGCCGACCCAGTTTTCCAGGGCGCTCTGATCAACACATATCACAGATAAAAGCTCATTAAAATCACTGATAAAGTTTGTTTTGGACTTAGGAGGCCTGTAAATATTCAAGAACATGGTTCAGACCAGGCACTTTACCTGGAGAGCCAAATATTCAAGAGTCAAATTTGCCCAGAAATACTTTTTTACACTTTAGTAAATCTTTAAACAAAGTGGCCACCCCTCCACCTTTTCTTTGCTGTCTGCTCTCACAAAGCAAATTGTAGTTCGGAGGCGTCGACTCTATCAGAATGGTAGCTTCATTAAATTCATGTAACCATGTTTCTGTTAAAAACATAACATCAAGATCGTGGTCAGTAATGAAGTCATTGATTAAAAAGGATTTTCCTGACAGAGATCTAATGTTCAATAGAACCAGTTTATATGACTTAGTTGCTGATATTAACTGTGTTTGGTTATATCTGACAGTTTATGGCTTTTTTTGATTGTTTATTACTGTCTCTTATCCTTTTGGCTTTGTTCTTTCTGTCACGTATAAGCACAGAGATTTTACAACTATCTCCTATTAGGGGCCCAGGTTTTTCCTTGATATGATGTTGGTTCAGTAGTAGGGCCTGGGCCATGGGTGGTGTTTAATGGAGAATATGTCAGAGCCATTTGGGTCCCAATCTTAAGAGCTCCTTTCATGTTTTCAGAATCCAGCAAAGCAAAAAGGGGACTCAGTGGGGAGATGGGAGAGTTCTGTGTGGTCTGGGTCCAGGTCTGGGTTGTGGGGGGTTTACCGGGGGTGTTGGTCTGGGTCTTGGGGGGTATAACGGGGGGTCCACCTCTCCTGTGGATTTCGAAGGAAAGACCTTTTGTAATGACTTTTCTTTTTCAGCCAACTGGCCAGTTGTTTCTGCTGGAGCTGTTTGAGGCAGCTTTATCATTGTTGTTAATACTCCATGTTCTCTGCTGAAGGTCGAAGCTGCTGGTAGATTATTTACTAAATAGAAGAGATTAGATGTGAGATGTCTGGCTCCTGGCTTGTTCAAATAGGAACCATCTTGCTTGAAGAGTTGTCTTTTTTTCCAAAAAATATTAAAGTTGTCGATGAAGTTCACAGATGTATTAGCACATGTTTTTTTCAACCACTTATTAATCATCAGAAGTCTAGAAAAAATCTCATCTCCACAGAAAAACGGTGCAAAGGGTCTGTTGAGAGACACCTTGATATTGAGACGAGTGAAATCCTCTTTCAGTCTTTCTGATGTTTTCTTAGCCACGTCATCCTTGGCTCCACATTGTATAATAAGGTTTTCTAGAGACGGGTGCTTTTCTGTGATTGCAAGAATATTCCCTGAGATATCTGACACCACGTTACTGGTACCAATCATAACTTCTGTGTTTTTCTTGTTGCAGAAGTTTTTAATCCCATCCACAGCTGTGTTGCCCACTATTAGGGTTCTTGGTCCAGGGGGGCGCTTTTTCTCAGTCAACTTAGGAGAAGACTGTTTAGAATGAAGGGTGTTCTCAACCCTTTTATTGTTCTCAGAAGATGGATCATTTTCCTGGTTTTCGTTCTGTAGTGGGGCAAATGTGTTTTGGTGGGAAATTCCATTATTTCCAGCTGTCTCACTCCTATCAGTTGTTGAGACAGCAGCTCACTGTCGAAGTCTCCTTTTCCCATGAGAAATGGGGGCATTTCTCTGTAATTCTGGCCATTCTAATTTATTTAATTGCTGAGATCTTCCAGTGGGTTGTCCAGCTTGATTTTTTGGGCATGCGCCTAAAACATGCCATGGGGGTCTGCCGGTAGGTTTATTCTCAGTGTTCTGATTGCCTGTTGAGTCGTTGAGCTGGCTGTCACTGTTTGTGATCACAGGCAGAGTTGAATCATCGCTGTACCCAATATTCACCACCACATTCACTTCTAGTCAATGAATTTTCATCTCCACAACAGCCAATTTCTTTAAAAGTGTGTCGAAGTCCTCTGGTGAAGGAAGGCATTTTGTGCTGATTAGCTGGTGTCAACTTGTCCTTCTTTCAAGTTAAATAATAAAAACATCAAAATCCTTTAGACAAAAAAAAATTCTAAATCATAATAATCCTTGAGTCGCTGGTAAGAAGTAGTTTTAGTCCAATATTTCGGCTAAGAGTTTAGGAAAAAAGCGTCTGAGCAGGCAGAGAGGCGGAAGTAGAAAGTTTATGTGCTCACTGTTTTTTAGTTTCTCCCAAAAACTGTTCCAGAACTAGAAATGAACCTCATGCACTTTAAAGAAAATATATTGCATGTTTTTTGACATTACTGCTCCCAACCCTCCTTTTCCATTTCACCTCTTTCTCCAACAAGGCAATTCCCAATTTCACAGTTCCCTCGGATTCACCAACTCCCTATGGATTTGAATCCTTTCTATCCGACATCATGGACAATGCAGGGTCTGAAGAACAATCCTTCTGACCCATTCTATACAAGCACCCATCTCTGCCTGTCTCATCCTTTTGTTCTTCTTCAACAACCCCATCCCAGATGTATCCCATCCCAGGAGAGAATCCCCAGTCCTCCCAGAATTATAAAATTGCATCCTATCATCTTTCTCTCCAAGCACCCTCCAGCCCCCTCTTGATGTAGGGAAGGCGTGCTGATGAATATGATGGGGCAGAACAATTAAAATATTCTCTACTCTTCTTTTCTCCCTATATCCAGAGGGAAAATTGAGAGGCATGGATTATATAAGGAATCTAAAAGAAGTCCATCTCATCTTAATCAGAGAAATCTATTTTGAAGGCTGAATAAAGGAGAAACCACCACTGCCTTTTATAGGAAAGCACCCTCAAGCAGAATCAAGAGTATTTTGAGTTATGGCAGAGACAATTCCATCATCTACAGGTCCTTCTCAAAATATTAGCATATTGTGATAAAGTTCATTATTTTCCATAATGTCATGATGAAAATTTAACATTCATATATTTTAGATTTATTGCACACTAACTGAAATATTTCAGGTCTTTTATTGTCTTAATACGGATGATTTTGGCATACAGCTCATGAAAACCCAAAATTCCTATCTCACAAAATTAGCATATCATTAAAAGGGTCTCTAAACGAGCTATGAACCTAATCATCTGAATCAACGAGTTAACTCTAAACACCTGCAAAAGATTCCTGGGGCCTTTAAAACTCCCATCCTGGTTCATCACTCAAAACCCCAATCATGGGTAAGACTGCCGACCTGACTGCTGTCCAGAAGGCCACTATTGACACCCTCAAGCAAGAGGGTAGGACACAGAAAGACATTTCTGAACGAATAGGCTGTTCCCAGAGTGCTGTATCAAGGTACCTCAGTGGGAAGTCTGTGGGAAGGAAAAGGTGTGTCAGAAAACGCTGCACAACGAGAAGAGGTGACCGGACCCTGAGGAAGATTTTGGAGAAGGGCCGATTCCAGACCTTGGGGACCCGCGGAAGCAGTGGACTGAGTCTGGAGTAGAAACATCCAGAGCCACCGTGCACAGGTGTGTGCAGGAAATGGGCTACAGGTGCCGCATTCCCCAGACCTGGGCTACAGAGAAGCAGCACTGGACTGTTGCTCAGTGGTTCAAAGTACTTTTTTCGGATGAAAGCAAATTCTGCATGTCATTCGGAAATCAGGGTGCCAGAATCTGGAGGAAGACTGGGGAGAAGGAAATGCCAAAATGCCAGAAGTCCAGTGTCAAGTACCCACAGTCAGTGATGGTCTGGGGTGCCGTGTCAGCTGCTGGTGTTGGTCCACTGTGTTTTATCAAGGGCAGGGTCAATGCAGCTAGCTATCAGGAGATTTTGGAGCACTTCATGCTTCCATCTGCTGAAAAGCTTTATGGAGATGAATATTTCATTTTTCAGCACGACCTGGCACCTGCTCACAGTGCCAAAACCACTGGTAAATGGTTTACTGACCATGGTATCACTGTGCTCAATTGGCCTGCCAACTCTCCTGACCTGAACCCCATAGAGAATCTGTGGGATATTGTGAAGAGAACGTTGAGAGACTCAAGACCCAACACTCTGGATGAGCTAAAGGCCGCTATCGAAGCATCCTGGGCCTCCATAAGACCTCAGCAGTGCCACAGGCTGATTGCCTCCATGCCACGCCGCATGGAAGCAGTCATTTCTGCCAAAGGATTCCCGACCAAGTATTGAGTGCATAACTGTACATGATTATTTGAAGGTTGACGTTTTTTGTATTAAAAACACTTTTCTTTTATTGGTCGGATGAAATATGCTAATTTTGTGAGATAGGAATTTTGGGTTTTCATGAGCTGTATGCCAAAATCATCCGTATTAAGACAATAAAAGACCTGAAATATTTCAGTTAGTGTGCAATTGAATCTAAAATATATGAATGTTAAATTTTCATCATTACATTATGGAAAATAATGAACTTTATCACAATATGCTAATATTTTGAGAAGGACCTGTATTTCAGTGGGTTGAGGGATTTTATCAGAGGACACTGAGGAAAATTACACCAGAAGGCAAACTTTACACAGGATTTAATCTTCTATGATCTGAACTGAATGACATGGATGCATGCCTAGCACCAGATGCCTCTTATGCTAGCAGTGAGTAACACACTTAATATCTGGAACAATGTTTGTTTAAGCCACCAGGACTATTTACATCAAACCTTGTCATTTGGCCACTACACAGGTCTTTTATTGTCTTAATACGGTGGATTTTGGCATACAGCTCATGAAAACCCAATATTCCTATCTCACAAAATTAGCATATTTCATCCGACCAATAAAATAAAAGGGTTTTTAATACAGTGCCTCAGTTTTTAATACAGTCTTATGGAGGCCCAGGATGCTTCGATAGCGGCCTTTAGCTCATCCAGAGTGTTGGGTCTTGAGTCTCTCAACGTTCTCTTCACAATATCCCACAGATTCTCTATGGGGTTCAGGTCAGAAGAGTTGGCAGGCCAATTGAGCACAGTGATACCATGGTCAGTAAACCATTTACCAGTGGTTTTGGCACTGTGAGCAGGTGCCAGGTCATGCTGAAAAAAGAAATCTTCATCTCCATAAAGCTTTTCAGCAGATGGAAGCATGAAGTGCTCCAAAATCTCCTGATAGCTAGCTGCATTGACCCTGCCCTTGATAAAACACAGTGGACCAACACCAGCAGCTGACACGGTACCCCAGACCATCACTGACTGTGGGTACTTGACACTGGACTTCTGGCATTTCCTTCTCCCCAGTCTTCCTCCAGACTCTGGCACCTTGATTTCCGAATGACATGCAGAATTTGCTTTCATCCGAAAAAAGTACTTTGGACCACTGAGCAACAGTCCAGTGCTGCTTCTCTGTAGCCCAGGTCAGGCGCTTCTGCCGCTGTTTCTGGTTCAAAAGTGGCTTGACCTGGGGAATGCGGCACCTGTAGCCCATTTCCTGCACACGCCTGTGCACGGTGGCTCTGGATGTTTCTACTCCAGATGTTTCTACTCCAGACTCAGTCCACTGCTTCCGCAGGTCCCCCAAGGTCTGGAATCGGCCCTTCTCCACAATCTTCCTCAGGATCCGGTCACCTCTTTTCGTTGTGCAGCGTTTTCTGCCACACTTTTTCCTTCCCACAGACTTCCCACTGAGGTGCCTTGATACAGCACTCTGGGAACAGCCTATTCGTTCAGAAATGTCTTTCTGTGTCTTACCCTCTTGCTTGAGGGTGTCAATAGTGGCCTTCTGGACAGCAGTCAGGTTGGCAGTCTTACCCATGATTGGGGTTTTGAGTGATGAACCAGGCTGGGAGTTTTAAAGGCCTCAGGAATCTTTTGCAGGTGTTTAGAGTTAACTTGTTGATTCAGATGATTAGGTTCATAGCTCGTTTAGAGACCCTTTTAATGGTATGCTAATTTTGTGAGATAGGAATTTTGGGTTTTCATGAGCTGTATGCCAAAATCATCCGTATTAAGACAATAAAAGACCTGAAATATTTCAGTTAGTGTGCAATGAATCTAAAATATATGAATGTTAAATTTTCATCATGACATTATGGAAAATAATGAACTTTATCACAATATGCTAATATTTTGAGAAGGACCAGTATATATTTTTTTTTTTTGCTTTTGCTAGAATTTCCATCAAAGCTTGGATTTGTTTTTTTTTTCTTTTACATTAATCAGCAATTTCAGCTTCTATCCTAAAGAATGATTATGTGATCATCCTCAGACTATTCAATCAGTACAATCAGTCAAGAACAGTGCAATCACAGTGCCCAGCAAATACAGCCTAAAAAGGTTGCTATATCTAAAAAACTCCATTGCCCAGTGCTGCTTGATTATTACACTATCTGCTATTTTAGAGGAAGTGATGGGTTTATAATATAATACTTTGATTTTAGTTTTTAAAGACTGGCCGAAACTGGGGGAGCTCATTGTTAAACTATGACAGCATTCATTAAATCTCCAAAGACAGAGCATAAAGTTTAATGGACAACATTAACAATTGTTGTAAATATGAATCTGACCATACAAATACCACTTGGATGTAAGCATGTGTTGTGACTATGAATCTGAATATAATATTTAATATTAATATTTTAATATTTTATCAAATAATATTTCGGTCTGTTAAGGGTTGTCCTGTGAATACCAGCCCAGTAAGGCGATGGTATTAGGACAAAATAAAAAGGTGTGAGACGAGCTCTGTCATTATTGAACAGCATAAACTCTGCACATACAGGTCCTTCTCAAAATATTAGCATATTGTGATAAAGTTCATTATTTTCCATAATGTAATGATGAAATTTTAACATTCATATATTTTAGATTCATTGCACACTAACTGAAATATTTCAGGTCTTTTATTGTCTTAATACGGATGATTTTGGCATACAGCTCATGAAAACCCAAAATTCCTATCTCACAAAATTAGCATATCATTAAAAGGGTCTCTAAACGAGCTATGAACCTAATCATCTGAATCAACAAGTTAACTCTAAACACCTGCAAAAGATTCCTGAGGCCTTTAAAACTCCCAGCCTGGTTCATCACTCAAAACCCCAATCATGGGTAAGACTGCCGACCTGACTGCTGTCCAGAAGGCCACTATTGACACCCTCAAGCAAGAGGGTAAGACACAGAAAGAAATTTCTGAACGAATAGGCTGTTCCCAGAGTGCTGTATCAAGGCACCTCAGTGGGAAGGAAAAAGTGTGGCAGAAAACGCTGCACAACGAGAAGAGGTGACCGGACCCTGAGGAAGATTGTGGAGAAGGGCCGATTCCAGACCTTGGGGGACCTGCGGAAGCAGTGGACTGAGTCTGGAGTAGAAACATCCAGAGCCACCATGCACAGGCGTGTGCAGGAAATGGGCTACAGGTGCCACATTCCCCAGGTCAAGCCACTTTTGAACCAGAAACAGCAGCAGAAGTGCCTGACCTGGGCTACAGAGAAGCAGCACTGGACTGTTGCTCAGTGGTCCAAAGTACTTTTTTCGGATGAAAGCAAATTCTGCATGTCATTCGGAAATCAAGGTGCCAGAGTCTGGAGGAAGACTGGGGAGAAGGAAATGCCAAAATGCCAGAAGTCCAGTGTCAAGTACTCACAGTCAGTGATGGTCTGGGGTGCCGTGTCAGCTGCTGGTGTTGGTCCACTGTGTTTTATCAAGGGCAGGGTCAATGCAGCTAGCTATCAGGAGATTTTGGAGCACTTCATGCTTCCATCTGCTGAAAAGCTTTATGGAGATGAAGATTTAATTTTTCAGCACGACCTGGTACCTGCCCACAGTGCCAAAACCACTGGTAAATAGTTTACTGACCATGGTATCACTGTGCTCAATTGGCCTGCCAACTCTCCTGACCTGAACCCCATAGAGAATCTGTGGGATATTGTGAAGAGAACGTTGAGAGACTCAAGACCCAACACTCTGGATGAGCTAAAGGCCACTATCGAAGCATCCTGGGCCTCCATAAGACCTCAGCAGTGCCACAGGCTGATTGCCTCCATGCCACGCCGCATTGAAGCAGTCATTTCTGCAAAAGGATTCCCGACCAAGTATTGAGTGCATAACTGTACATGATTATTTGAAGGTTGACGTTTTTTGTATTAAAAACACTTTTCTTTTATTGGTCGGATGAAATATGCTAATTTTGTGAGATAGGAATTTTGGGTTTTCATGAGCTGTATGCCAAAATCATCCGTATTAAGACAATAAAAGACCTGAAATATTTCAGTTAGTGTGCAATGAATCTAAAATATATGAATGTTAAATTTTCATCATTACATTATGGAAAATAATGAACTTTATCACAATATGCTAATATTTTGAGAAGGACCTGTATATGGAATGAATTCACGCAAGAAGTTATTGACAAAAATATGTCAACTCAAAGTCAAACATATTCCAATCAACAAACTCTTTACTATGCTATAACAATCCAACTAAACTACCAAGCAGAATTAAATAATGACGAAGACTAATGGACTATGTACAATATAAACAAGTTGATTAAAGATGATTGGAAATCATGACCCAAAAAGAGTGATGCAACATTACCATGCAATGTTTATGTTTGAGAACCAAGGATTATCTTGAAGAATCTGGAAATGAAGTTAATTTAGTCTTGGAACTAACTTAGGCAATAATCAGCAACATTTAGACAAACCTTCACAATGCAAGATCAGATAAAATATAATCTTAATAAAATAATATTTTAAATAATGATCTGCTGAATAAAACCACCCTTCTGGATGACCAATTCTCAACAGTGTCTAACTAGCTGCCTTTATTTATTAAAATCGTATTTGAAGAAATATTAAGAGAGTATTTTGGAAAAGAGCCAAATCTTTCTGGAGAAATGGGCTTAATGGTGTCTACCCAGTTATCAAATCTAGTAAATGATGTTCAGGGACGATTATTCACTAGCTTGAAAACCAACAACCTATCTGTTGAGTAGTCGCTATCTGTAGCACCCACGTGTTCTCTACCGGTTAGCCGTTAAGCTAACCAAGAAGCGGATAGCTTAGCACCAGAATCAGCACACACCTTTAAAAATACCAGGGTTAACAAAAGGGTTAAAAATGCATAAGCGCGGACGGCACGTTATGAGCAATGTTCTGTTTAAAACCACCCTCTAAATAAAGTTTATCTTAACTTTAAAACATACAAAGAACACCAACCGGCACGTGCTGTAGCTAGCCTACTAGTGCTAAGATAGCCAGATTTCACAAAAACAAAACTTCATAGAATGAAAACGTTCAGATTATTTCATCCTAAATCTGTCTCTATATTATTCTGCCCAAACACTTAACCTCCTGAAATGTGGTGAGGAATGTTGCCCAAGCGACGAAGGTTGAAGAGATATCCACCGTGAACGAAGGTTAGCTTCCTGCTAACCTCCAGCTGTGGATGAAGAACGAATGTTGTCCACTGCAGTCTTCCTTCCAGAATGCGTCTTTGCCGGGACTCCTCTCGAACACCGCTTGCGTCTGCGGGGCCTCGGAGAGACAGTCAAGTAATGCTTGTACATTAATTATCCCCGTTCATGAATGAAAATACCGGATACACAAACAGTATTTCATTCTATTTAACTTTGCATATGATCGATGATCGTATGGCTTTGGATCCAGTTGAATTTTATGTCTTTTTGCCAGCAAAAGACATCAGCGCGCTTTGTTTCCCTCCTATCCCAATGGTCATCGGTGTGGAAGAGAGCGATATATGGGAATGGTGGGGGTCTTATACGGGCAGTGGCATCACTGGGAAGTCCTCTGCTACCCCCCTTCCCCCTTCGGAGTTGTGCTTTATTTTGGGTAATGGCGCCACAGGAAGTCCGCAGTTATCCCCTTTCCTGGCTGTGCTGGAAGAAGGTTAGTGCACTTTATTTTGAAAAGTTCCAGAAACGTATGTACCGGAGTTTTAATGTGGAAATCGATGGCTGTAGGTCCCAACACAATTGAAAGTAAAATCTCTTTTTCAATTTATTTCCCCCTTTAGAAAATAACCAATGAAGGCACTCAGAGAAAATATATGAAACTTTAAAAGAAAATCTTAGGGATTATGAGATTAGTTTAGGATTATTAAATTGTACCAGTCATCCACAGAGCTTCCCAAAGTATTTATTCCCCTGGACCTTTTTCCAATTGTAACGTTACAACTACAAAATTATATTTATTGTAATGGGATCAAAGCAATAGATATTTATGAAGCCAGAACTAAGATTTGTTTGGCCTTGAAGGCAGAGGAAGGGGAAGCAGAACCCTGTTTTTTAATGCTGTTCATCCATACAATCATTACAGATATTTCACTGAAAAATAAAATGCTTGTCAGGTGTTGACCATTAGAACAATGCTACAGCCAATAAAATCTGCACAAACCTTTATGAGAAGCCAAACTGCAAGAACACAGACCATTACTGCCATCCAGAGAAAAAGTGCTATGAAAGGTTTTTGCCACATAAGAGATTTCTTGTTGTTGCCACACTTGTCAAATAAATGTTATTATTAGACAAAGGCTATTTAAGTAATCACAAAAAGTAGTCAAGTTATGATTACAGTTATTAAGGGATAAAAAAAAAACAACCAAATTGTCACTGTGTTATGTTAAAGAAAACACATAAACAAAAAAACCTACACCTAGTTGGTTGTACCAACCTTGGTGGCAACAATTGCCATGCAGAATTGTTTCAATTCAGCAACACTAGAAGGTTTTTCAGCATGAACAGCCTGTTTAAGGCCATGTCATACAATCTCAACCTTATTTAAGCCCAGACTTTGACCAGGCCAATCCAAAATCTTCTGTTGTTTTAGGTCATTCAGATGTAGACTTCCTGGTCGGCTTTGGATAACTGTCTTGGTGGATAACCCTGGTTCATTATGAAACATTTTCAAACAGTTTCTTTTTCTTGTAGAGACCAAGTTCTACACCAAAGCAGCCTCAAATCATACTACCACCAACATCTTTGACTGTAAGTATGATGATGATAGTTTTACTACAGATATTACAAGATGCACACCTTCCAAAAGTTTTTGTTTTGATTTGTTATGAGACAGGGGAGGCTGCACAGCAAGTAATTGGACTGGCAAACTGTCCTGGGTGTACCCAACGACCCTGGAGATTGGCACCTGCTCCCCCTTAACCCAATAAAGATAAGCGGGTATAGAGGGTGGATGGATGGATGGATCGAGACAAATTATTGAGTTCTCTTGGTCAGCAGTGATTTTAACCTTAGAACTCTGTTAAGTAAGTATTTTTGCTCAATCTTGTTGTTATTGTTAATTTTGTTATTGTCAATATTATTGTAGTTATTGTCTGTCTTTGTGGATAATGTCTCTCATTGTGGTTGGCGGGAGTTTCAAAGCATAAAAAAGAGCTTTGTAGCCCTTCTCAGACTTACAAATGTCAATAACTTTGTTCCTCATCTGTTTTTGGATTTCTTTAGATTGGGACAAAATTTCTTTCTTTTAAAGATGTTTTAGCCTATTTCATGCTATCTGACAGAATTCTTGAATCTGCCCCCTCAACCCCCCCAACTTCTCACACAGGGCCGGGGGGTTGGGGGGGCTACTCACACAGGGCCAGATTGGTTTGGGAACCTTTTTTCCTTTAATAAATGAAATCATCATCTGTGTTTTGTATTCACTAAGGTTATTTTTGTCCAATAGTAAAGTTGGCCTGATCTGAACTACACATCTAGATGTGACAAAAAATCAAAACAGAGGAAATCTGTTTTCTAACGAATACTTTTTCACAGTATTGTCTTTGAACATCATAGCTACAGACTTACCTTTTACGCAGAAAACTCTCATTGTTCATTGTTCTGCGACACACTCACACAAGTACAAACCCTCTTTTGCAGAACACGTCTTTCACATCATACAAGACAATTCGGCAAGGGCTGTGAGTGAACATGGAGTTTTTCGTTGTCCAATGAGCTAACCCCTCCCTCCTACTTTCCCTTGTCTAAAGGGATTGCTCAATCCTGCTCTCCATCTAACGGGTCCGGACTTCCCCAAACCTGAAAGATCTTACTAAGCAGGTTTACTGAAAGTTCTGTTTAAGCTGGTGTCAGGAAATGACTTGCCTAGCCTCTGACAGCCTTCATACAAAAGTCTCGCCCTTCTTCAACTGGAGATCCGGGCGACCGAGTAGCCTATCACAGTCATCCACACCTTCGACAGTCACTTTTGTTCACGGCTGCTCATTCCCTAATTTACAACTGGCTCTTGGTATATGGGCTAGGTTAATTTTAGTAGCTCGGCACGAGCCCCAAGGGCGCTGTTCTAACAAACTTGACTAAGGCAACCTATAAAAACCTCCTAAAATATCTTAGAACCAGGCAACAAGACTTTTTACCACCAATGAAAAACCAACAATACGGTGACTCAAATAATTGAATGTCCACAATTTAACTAGAATTTTACATGCTTTCTTTAATTAGTAACGTTTTGCAGGGATCAGTAACAGCTTAAATTCGGCAACACAAAATTATTTCAATAATAGAAATGAATTATTCAACTCTTTCCCTATCTTTCCCTGATGCTGAAACTAGTGGGTTTGGAGAGGCTTTGAAGACGGAGGCTCATCCATGCACCTGATGGAGAAGAATTCTTCTGGTAACAATGAGTGGTTTTTTGAAGGGAATACGACTTAATCTTCAGTTCTCTTCCTTTAAGTGGCAGGCACTGATGCTCCAGGCTTTGATGGTTAAACAGGATCTTTGTTGTTATATGTCTCCGAAGACAGTAGTTTCCAGAGGCTGAAGAGTTGAAGGAAACCCGGAGACATAAATGAAGTTGATTCAGGACTTCCAGAAGCCTGAATCTTAGAGCAATCAGCTGTTCACCGATCAAGTTCATTTCTATTGTCTGGATAAAAAGGCTTTAGATGAAATCAGATTCTTAATTTTGAGGCACAGTCCTTTCTGGGCACATGGGTTGATCCTCTTCTTAATGCAGTCGATCAATTGGGCTCTGTCTATGTTCCTTTTCCATCTGAGCTTCTTTTCTCCGTCCGATCTTGATCGCTGGTCTTCTGCATTTCAGCATTGTTTTTATAGCGCTTGATGCCTTCACCGGTCAGGCCCTTATTAGGCTTCTTAGTTATTGTGCAACATATTCAGCTCAGCTTCTTGATTATTGCTCAATACTTTAGTCATGGTCACTGTGACCTACTGATTCTGTTTCTCAGCCTTGGAGTTGCCAATAATAGCCACGCTGGTCTGTAGTCGCATCCTCCCATCGCTGTCAGCATGCAGCTGGCTCTCGTCACTCCTAGTCATCCTACAGTTCTTTCCCTAATCTGCTCAGTTTTAAACTTTACCCAGTTTTACACATTCCATTCTTCAGCTTTCAGCATTTACTTTAAAACACAGTTGCAAAACCATCACTTCAGTCTTTTTATTCATGCTTTACAAATGATTAATGTTATATTTCTTTCATTGAGAATGTCAAACCTTAATGTTTTTCCTCTAATTCTCAGTTCTTAACTACATTTCAATCATACATCTTTTAACTTCTTAATCAAAGGCTACTAATTTTATTCAATACACGTGAAAGAATGTAAAATCATCATACATCATTTCTTTGGATATACTTGCTTATATTTTTGGAAAAGATAAGACAGATAACATGTGGCAAATAATACGTGGCTCCACACAGGCCTCTCCAGTCTCTCAGCTCCAGAATATGAGAACATGCTTGTTTCACTCCCCACTGCTTCAACTGTGTTTTAATAATTATTGCATGGATAACAGGATATTTATTGTAACTTTTATGGAGTTAACTGTGAGCAGTGACTAAATGTTGCATGGATTACATGGAAAGATCTCACCTTATTTTGACAAGTTGGATGTGTGGAATGTAAGAGGCGTGGCATTTAATTTTGCAGCTTTCCACTGAGCAATCTGCATAAAATGTGCCAGGCTTTTGCCCCTACACCTTGTATTGTGTTGTCGTAGTATAAGTACCCTACCTTGGCAATCCACAAACTGCCTTCAGTGCTTCTAATACAAGCAACCTGCTATGAGTTGCATCTGATTCTGCTGATAAACATATTTATCACTTTAGATGGACACTAAAGGATCATCCGATGGCTTTTCTCAGTCTGCCCCTGTATTGCTGATGTCTTTGCATGGCACACATTTTGCAATCCTAGCCTTAGATTACCTTTCAAGGTGGATGAAAGGCAAAACAGCTAGGGGGATAACTTCAACCCGATTCACTGACACTTGTCAGTAGATCATGAGGCATTATATAAAATAAATGTTTATCAAAGACTACTAATATTTGAAGGACTTGTGTGAACTCCAGTAGGGGTATCGTGTACTCTAAGTGTTAGAAATGACCAAGCCAATAGTGTAATTGCCAGTGTAAAAATGCTTGGATTTCTGTCTGAATATAAAGTATGTGACCCCCTAAAATAATACCTTTTTCAAGTGCTGATTAAATAAACTCTGTAAGAGAGTTTTCTGTTTTACAGAAGATAGAGAAGTGGCCACAAGGCCATCCATGCTGTTGAGTCTTCTTGTGGAAGCCATTTACGACGCAACTTTGCGGCTGTATGTTTTTCTAACAAGACCTTCACATAGCAGTGTGGAAAATGAAGGTTCCGATATTCAGGAGGAGAAAAGGACACCCTGTCCTGCACTATGTAACATACTCTGTCCCCGCTATCTCCCCCAAAAAACAACCTACCTCCCTTCCTGTGGGGGACTGGTGCCATGTGGTGATGAATAGTCAGATGTGAGGTAGGAGGACACACAATGTAGGTCGAGCTGTAGGGGTTGTAGTCTTTGTGTGTGTGTGCGTGTGTGTATTTATACATTTGTGTGAATCATGTGTTTCGAAGCATTTGGGAGGTTGCTGGGCATAGACGTTCTCCACTGAGAGGTGGTGCTGGGACGATGAGGAGTGCATATTTCTGCTACAGTATGATGTATGGGGTCCCAGAACCCCGTTCTGCACCTGTTCGCTTAGCCAATTCTGTCTCTGTCTCACACACAATGATGCACACCCACTCACACCCTCTTCACCCCCACGCAGAGACAAGGTGTAGATAATCAGCTCATTTGTTATGGTGCAGTTAGATTAGTGTATGAACATATGCATGATGATGAACTGCAGTGCACCATACAACAACCTTGTTCTGTAAGACCACAAAGTCGCACAAAAAGAGAGGAATGAAGAAATAAATGATAGTGTACAAACGTTCAATGACTTTGGGGTCAAAAAAAGCAGGGGTGGAGTGTAAGGCTGGGAAATCGAGGTTATCCGGGGCCCTTTTAGGTCTTTTTACTATTATGTTTTTCCTTTAGTCTTCAAGGGGTTTCATTCTTTTTGTGCCTTACAGAATAGGTTTGTGTGTCTGAAGTGACAGAAAAAAATAAGCTTAACTACAACACAGAATCAAAGCAATTTGTGTTTGGTTCCTAGGTTTCATCATATATTCTCTGAGCAGTTGACGCTTTTACAGGAAAAGTGTGTAACATTTTCACGTCAGTGATAAAAAATGTCCAGTGTCTCTTTTTATTTTACTGGATTTCATGTCATGCTGCAGCCACTCAGTCTTGGAAGTGAGAAGTGAGCAAATAATATATTAGAGTATAAGGTAGGCCCTATTGTTTCTGGTGTACAAAAAGCATGAACTGAATCCTTAAATTTCCCAACAAATATGCTAAAAATGTAATCAAATTAAAAACACTTGCACCAGAAATTTGTCCATATGGGTTGGCCTCGAAGCGATTCTGGCAAACCGTCCGGCGCCTCAGGAGGGGGAAGCAGTGCTTCGCCAACACCGTTTACAGTGGGGGTGGGAGGCTGCTGATCTCGAATGGGGACATAATTGGGCAGTGGAAGGAGTACTTCGAGGATCTCCTCAACCCTACCATCACACATGGTGGAAGCAGAGGCTGGAGACTCGGGGTAAGACTCTTTCATCACCCAGGCTGAAGTCACCGAGGTGGTTAAAAAGCTCCGCGGTGGCAGGGCTTCGGGAGTCGAGATGCGCCCTGAGTACCTCATGTCTCTTTATGGTTGACGCGCCTCTTCAACATTTTGTGGCGGTCGGGGACAGTGCCTCTGGACTGGCAGACTGGAGTGGTGGTCCCCCTTCATAAGAAGGGTGACCGGAGGGTGTGTTCCAACTACAGGGGCATCACATCCTCAGCCTCCCTGGTAAGGCCTACGTCAGGGTATTGGAGAGGAGAATCTGGCCAATAATTGAACCTCGGCTTCAGGAGGAGCAGTGTGGTCTTCGTCCCGGCCGTGGAACACTGGACCAGCTATATACCCTCTACAGCGAACTCGAGTGTTCATGGGAGTTTGCCCAACTGGTCCACATGTGTTTTGTGGACCTGAAGAAAGCGTTTTACTGTGTCCCACGTGGTGCCCTGTGGACGGTACTCCAGGAGTATTGAATCGGGGGCCCTTTATTAGGGGCCATCCGGTCTCTGTACAAGCGGAGCAGGAGTCTGGTACGCATTGCCGGCACTAAGTGGGACCTGTTCCTGGTGCATGTTGGACTCCGGCAGGGCTGCCCTATGTCAATGGTTCTGTTCATAACTTTTAAGGACAGGATTTCTAGGTGCAGCCAAGGGATGGAGGGGTCTGGTTTGGGGGCCAGTGGATTTCGTCTCTTCTTTTCGCAGATGACGTGGTCCTGCTGGTCCCTAGCTAAGACCTACAGCATGCACTGGGGCGCTTCGCAGCCGAGTGTGAAGCGGCTGGGATGAGGATCAGCTCCTCCAAGTCCGAGGCCATGGTTCTCGACCGGAAAAGGGTGGTATGTCCTCTTCAGGTTGGAGGGGAGTTCCTGCCACAAGTGAAGGAGTTCAAGTACCTCAGGGTCTTGTTCACGAGTGCGGGAAGAATGGAGCGGGAGATCGACAGACAGATTGGTGCGGCTGCCACAGTAATGGGGGCACTTTACCGGTCCGTTGTAGTGAAGAGAGAGCTGAGCCAAAGGGCAAAACTCTCGATTTACTGGTCGGTCTACGTTCCTACCCTCACCTAGGGCCATGAACTTTGGGTCATGACCGAAAGAATGAGATTCCAGATACAAGTGGCTGAAATGAGCTTCCTCCGTAGGGTGGCCGGGCACTCCCTTAGAGATAGGGTGAGGAGCTCGGCCATCCAGGAGGGGCTCGGAGTAGAGGCCCTCAACATCGAGAGGAGCCAGTTGAAGTGGCTCGGACATCTACACCAGATGCCTCCTGGACACCTTCCTTGGGAGGTGTTCCAGGCAAGTCCCACCGGGAGGAGGCCCAGGGGATGGCCCAGGACGCGCTGGAGGGACTATGTCTCTCGGCTGGCCTGGGAACACCTTGGGCTCCCCCCAGAGAAGCTGCAGGTGGTGTTTGGGGATAGGAACATCTGGGTGTCTCTGCTGAGTCTGCTGCCCCCATGACCCAGTCCCAGATAAAGTGGAAGACGACGAGTACGAGGATGCTAAATCTCGAGTACGAGGATGCTAAGTTGCTAAATTTACCAGATTTAGCAACTTAAGCTGCCTGCTTCATTAGTCTGGATGGGTTTGGAAACAGTCAGAGGTTTGGAAAGAGTCAGAGGACATAGGGATATGCATTGACTTCCCCTTACGTAAAGCTAATATTGTTAAACTGTTGTGATTATGATTATATTATTTAAAATTTAATATTGGTATTTTATAAAATAATAATCCAGTCTGTTAAGGGTTGTCCTGTGAATACCAGCACAGTAAGGTGGTGGCATCAGGACAAAATTGAAAGGGAGGAGCCAAGCTTTGGCAAGAATTTATTAACAAAAATAAGTCAATTCAAAGTCAAACATATTTCAATCAACAAACTCTTTACTCTGCTAAAACAACCAAACTAATCTACCAAGCAAAATGAAAGAATAAGGAAGACTAATGGGCTATGTACAATATAAGCAAGTGAGTCAAATATGGTTGAAAACCATGAACAAAAGAGTGATGCAACAATACCATGCAACGTTATTTATGTTTAAGAACCAAGGATTATCTTAAAGAATCTGGAAATGAAGTTAGGTTAGTCTTGGAACCAACTTAGGCAATAATTGGTATACCTTCAAACAACCATTCACAATGCAAGATGAGACAAAACATTATTTAATAAAATAACATTTTAAAGAATGATTTGCTGAATAAAACCAACCTTCTGAATGACCAATTCTCAACGGTCTTTAATTAGCTGCCTATTTTTATTAAATAAATATTTAAGAAAATATTATTTTGAATAGGAACCAAACCTTTTGGATAAATGGGTCTTAGTGGTGTTTAATTAGCTGCCTTTATTTATTAAAATAATATTAAAGTAAATACTATTTTTAATAAAAACCAAACCTTTTGGATAATGGTGTTAAATTAGTAAACATGTCTGGTACAATAATATTTGAGAAAATATTATTAAGGAAATGTTAAAATAATATTTAAGGAAATATTATGAATGAGGACCAGCAACATTTTTGGGTAAATGATCTGTAGCTGTTTAATTAGTTCAGTAAAATAATATTTAGGGAAATATTATTTCCTAGATTGGAAACTAACAACCTGTCTGGGTAAATGATCTTCAGCTCTCTCATAAAGTGGGCGAGCATGTGTTCTTAGCCGTTAGCGGTTGGAGCTAACAAGAGAAACGTATAGCTTGTTACCAGAATCAAACACATACCCTAAAATACCACTAATAAATGGGCTGAAATGCATAAGCGTGGATGGCACATTATGGCCGATCTTCGGTTTAAAAATCACCCTTTAAAAAAAAGTTTGTGTTAACTTCAAAAACACAACACAGAACACATGCTTAGTTGAGTGCTAGTGTGCGAGCACTTACTGTAGCTGAATTTTTCAACACAAAAACAAATGTCATTAAATGAACATTACTTAGATTATTTAACTCAAAAGTAGTCTTCTCTGCCCAAACACTACGTGTTACATGAACCGTTCTGAGGAGGAGTTGTCCTGGGCATTGAGGAAAACATTCACATGTGGGTAAACAAAGGGTTGGCTTGCGGCTAACCTCCGTAGTTGTGGGGAAGGGCTGTAGCTGGCCTGGCCGAACTGTATGACAAAGGCACGTTTGGCTCCTTGTGTCGCGATGCAGCACAGTAGCTATCACTACCTGGAAGTGCACGCAAGAAAGCATGCGATGCGATCCTGGCCTTCTTTTCCAGGTTGTGGGGGAAATCAGCTTCAATTAGGGCTGCTTCTGGGGTCTCAGAAGAAAGGTCAAGTGACGATTGTCTCATTATATCGTTTATATGAATGAATGGCAGATATTCGAACAGCAAATCATCACAAAATTTATGTTGCATATGATCGTGTCATGTTATGACCCTCTTGGATCCAGTTTGAAGAGTTATGTCTGCTTGCCAGCAAAGAGACATACTTCTTTGGAGTCTCTCCTGTCCCTGTTCCCGTCTGGAATCCGCATGGAAAAAGATCTGTTTGATGGGACGCGGGGTTTTTATTCCAACAGTGACGTCACGGGATGTCCGCTGTTACCCTTCTTGTTCCTGTTCCTGGCTGAGCTGGAAGTAGGTTAATGCGATTTATTTTGAAAGTTCCAGAAAAGTTCTTACTGGCCATTAATCTTTAACCCATGGCTGGGGTCCCAACACAAAGATGCTAATCCATTGCCACATCATTCTGATTATCTCAACACCGTTTTTAGTACAATGGCTCTACATCATCCTTCTACACAAATCTGACAAGCACTACACAGTCTTTACCACACTTCTAAGTCTTTCATAAGTGCAAGCATCCCCCACCACTGGCTATATGTAACTAACCAAACTTCCGCAAGAACTTCACAGGAAGTCTGGAAAGTTCCTGTGCCATTTAGTATAATCAGGTGGTGTATTGGTTGACCAAGAGAAATTATCACTCGCAATAAATAGCAAAAGGTACCTTGAGACAACAGCAGTGCCTCTCTATGTTAACTAATGTGACTGGTTCCAAGGTTACAACCTGAAATTATGACAAGATTGAACGGGGCTAAGTCACAAGCACCTTTTCTACTAATGCCAAGTGGCAACTGGGGCATAAAACCTGCCAGAGAGCAACATTTCTGTGTCATGAGGTCAACACAGCTCATTGATTTTACCAAGCGGAGGACCCTGCGATATGGACTAAAATGCAAAAAAGACTTGGCAAAGAAGAAAGATCTTTTCTGCAGAACAAGAAAGTGAGAACAGACAATAGAGCAGATGTTCAGGAATTGGGGAAGTGAGAGCTGCAGCTTACAGCACAAGGCTGATGACTGAGGCGGGGGCGCAGGTCAAAGAAGAGGCCAGCAGACAGCTCAGGACTGAGGTGATGATGGGATGTCTGATATGGACACAACTCGGGAAATTCCAGAAAATCACCTTTTGAATTGAATTGAATTATGTCATTGGTAACCAATGGGACATCCATGGCAACTACCACTGGCCAATGAACACAAAGAGTTTGGTGGAAATGCTCTATAAAATGGACAAGAATAGAGGAACTAGTTGGTTATTTCCTCGCAGAAGACCAGCGAACAAGATCGGATGGAGAAAAGACGCTCAGATGAAAAAGGACCAGAGACACAGCCCAGCTGATCGACTGCATTAAAAAGAGGATCAACCCGAGTGCCCTGAAGGACTGTGCCTCAAAATTAAGAATCTGATTTCATCTACAGCCTTTTTATCCAGACAACAGAAGTGAACTTGATCAGTGAACAGCTGATTTCTCTAAGTTTCAGGCTTCTGGAAGTCCTGAATCAACCTCATTTATGTCTCCGGGGTTTCCTTCAACTCCTCAGCCTCTGGAAGCTACTGTCTTCTGAGACATATGACAACAAAGTTCCTGTTTAACCATCAAAGCCTGGAGCATCAGTGCCTGTTCACTTAGAGGAAGAAAACTGAAGATTAAGTCGTATTTCCTTCAAGAAATTACTTGTTGTTACCATTAGTTTCAGCATCAGGGTAAGAAAGGTTGAATTGATTTATTTATTTCTATTATTGAAATTAATACGTGTTGCTGAATTGAAGCTGTTACTGACCCCTGCATAAGCATTGCTAATTAAAGAAAGCATATAAAATTCTAGTTAAATCGTGGACATTCAATTAATTGAGTCACCTTATTTTTGGTTTTTCATTGGTGGTAAAAAGTATTGCTGCCTGGTTCTAAGACATTTTAGGAGGTTTTTATAGGTTGCCTTAGCAAAGTTTGTTAAAACAGCGCCCTTGGGGCTCGTGCCGAGCTACTAAAATTAACCTAGCCCATATAACAAGAGCCAGTTGTAAAATTAGGGAATGAGCAGCCGTGAACAAAAGTGACTGTTGAAATGTGAATGACTGCGGTAGGCTGCTCAGTCGTCCAGACCTCCAGTTGAAGAAGGGTGAGACTTTTGGATGAAGGCTGTCAGAGGCTAGGCGAGTCATGTCCCGACACCAGCTTAAACAGAACTTTCAGTAAACCTGCTTAGTAAGATCTTTCAGGTTTAGGGAAGTCCGGACCCGTTGGATGGAGAGCTGGTTTGAGCAATCCCTTTAGACATGGGGAAGTAGGAGGGAGGGGTTAGCTCATCGGAAATCGAAAATAGACTTGAACTGTACACTGAGAACTACAGACTGGTTAAAGAAATACTCTGAATCCCATACTGCATAGCTATAATCTATTTTTTAGGCCATCACCAGGAAGGATGAGTCACAGTGGGATTTCCCTGTGATGTAATGAGGATCCACAAACAAAACACCCCTCCTAGATATACCTCTTTCTCTATTCTGCTGCCCGTCACTAGAGCAGCCTAAGGAGAGACAATGCAAACAATTTAAACAACATTAAGAATCAATTGTCCAAAAAGGTTTTTGAACTTGGCAAATCATTTTTTTAAATATTATTTGATTAAAATAATGTTTTACTTACACTTCTGATTGGCATTGTGACTGGTTGTTTGACCACATACCAATTGCTGTTCTTAATTTGTTATAAAACTAATTTTAACTAATTTCCACACTCCTAAAAATAAACCTTGGTTCTTAAACATAAATATACACACTGAACTGTGATATCATTGCATCATTTATTTTTACCAATTGCTGTTCTTAATTTGTTATAAAACTAATTTTAACTATTTTCCACACTCCTAAAAATAAACCTTGGTTCTTAAACATAAATATACACACTGAACTGTGATATCATTGCATCATTTATTTTTTATTGTACATAGATTATTAGTTTTCATTATTCCTTCATTTTGCTAAGTAGTTTTAGCTGACATTTTTTTTTGCCTGGTTTCAAGAGCTTGTTGACTGTCATTTTAACTTGGAGTTGAATTGCTTTCGTTAGTTATATGGTAGAGAGAAGTTGTCTTTGTTCCTTCCACATGTGTGCAGAGCTTGCTGTTACTGAACACTAGTGCTCAAATGACCTCTTGTATCTATTGTTCCGTAATACTAAGACATATTGGGATGGTATTTAAAGGACATTACTTGACAGACCGAAAGCTGTTTGGCTAATCAGGTGGTGCCCTGATTTGTTAGTCTGACTACAATTTTATAATTGAACTCTATTGGTAATTTTGGTAATAATTGATACTTATTAATTATAATTATCAATAGTTACTAAAAGCCAAACAATCGGAATTGCACATGATTAATAAATTACACGGGCTGCAACGGTGGCGCAGTTGCTAGCACTGTTGCCTTGCAGCAAGAAGGTCCTGGGTTCAATTCCTGGCCGGGGGTCTTTCTGCATGGAGTTTGCATGTTCTCCCTGTGCATGCGTGGGTTCTCACCGGGTACTCTGGCTTCCTCCCACAGTCCAAAGACATGCCTGTTAGGTTAATTGGTCAATCTAAATTGCCCTTAGGTGTATGAATGAGTGTGTGCGTGGTTGTTTGTGTGTTGCCCTGCAACGGACTGGCGACCTGTCCAGGGTGTACCCTGCCTCTCGCCCATAGACTGCTGGAGATAGGCACCAACTCCCCCGTGACCCACTATGGAATAAGCGGTAGAAAATGACTGACTAATAAATTACATATTTGATCAAATTACATGTTTAATACTTAAAGTTTAGGACTTGGACTCAACAAGCTATTGTTGAAAGACAATAAAAGTCCTATTTATGTGTTGCGATTATGAATATATTATTTAATATTTAATATTAATATGTTATAAAATAATAATCCAGTCTGTTAAGGGTTGTCCTGTGAATACCAGCACAATAGGTGGCAGCAATACTGAAATTAATCAAATGGCTGCCTGTACTGAGTAGAAGAAGCACACAGTACCAATGTATACAGAGCGGACAAAGGAGAAGAGATGGAAAAGTGTATGGGTTTGGAAAGAGTCAAAGGACATAGGGATATGCATTGACTTCCCCTTACCTAAAGCTAATATTGTTAAACTGTTGTGATTATGAATATATTATTTGATATTTAATATTGGTATTTTATAAAATAATAATCCAGTCTGTTAAGGGTTGTCCTGTCAATACCATCACAGTAAGGTGGTGGTATCAGGACAAAATTGAAAGGGAGGAGCCAAGCTTCGGCATTATTGAACAGCAAAACTGTATACACACAGAATGAATTCACACAATTTCTTAAAATACAAGAATTTATTAACAAAAATAATTCAACTCAAAGTCAAACATATTTCAATCAACAAACTCTTTACTTTGCTAAAACAACCCACCTAAACTACCAAGCAAAATGAAAGAATAAGGAAAACTAATGGGCTATGTACAATATAAACAAGTGAGTCAAAGATGGTTGAAAACCATATCCAAAAGAGTGATGCAACATTACCATGCAATGTTTATGTTTGAGAACCAAGGATTATCTTGAAGAATCTGGAAAAGTTAGTCCTGGAACTAACTAACTGGTATACCTTCAAATAACCATTCACAATGCAAGATCAGATAAAACATTATTTCAATAAAATAACATTTTAAAGAATGATTTGCTGAATAAACCCAGCCTTCTGGATGACTAATTCTCAATGGTGTTTAATGAGCTACCTTTATTTGTTAAAATAATATTTAAGGACCCCTCCTTGAACCGTCACCTTAACGTGGTGGAGGGGTTTGAGTGCTCAAATGATCCTAGAGGCTATACTGTCTGGGGCCTAAATGCCCCTGGTAGGGTCTCCCATGGCAAACAGATTCTAGGTGATGGGTCAGACAAAGAATGGTTCAAGAACCCCTCATGAAGAACACAATATCGAGGCACGTGACGTCGCCCGGTACGGCGGAGCCGGGGTCCCACCCTGGAGCCGGGCCTGGGGTCGGGACTCGTCGGAGAGCGCCTGGTGGCCGGGTTACTCCTTGCGGGACCCGGCCGGGCCAAGCCCGAACGAGAGACGCAAGGCCATCCCCCAGTGGGGCCACCACCTGCAGGGGGAACCGTGAGGGACCGGTGCAAAGAGGATTGGGTGGCGGACGAAGGTGGAGACCTCAACGGCCCGATCCCCGGATGCTTAGGCTGGCTCTAGGGACGTGGAATGTCACCTCGCTGGGGGGGAAGGAGCCTGAGCTTGTGCGGGAGGTCGAGAGATATCGACTAGAAATAGTCGGGCTCGCCTCCACGCACAGCGTGGGCTCTGGAACCCATCTCCTTGAGAGGGGTTGGACTCTCTTCTACTCTGGAGTGGCCCACGGGGAGAGGCGGCGGGCTGGTGTGGGTTTGCTTGTTGCCCCCCAGCTCAGCCGTCTCGTGTTGCGGTTCACCCCAGTGGATGAGAGGGTTGTATCCCTGCGCCTTCGGGTTGGGGAGAGGTCTCTGACTATCATTTCAGCCTACGGGCCGAGTGGTAGTGCAGAGTACCCTGCCTTCTTGGCGTCCCTGTCGGGGGTGCTGGATAGTGCCCCTCCCGGGGACTCCATTATTCTGCTGGGGGACTTCAACGCCCACGTGGGGAACGACAGTGACACCTGGAGAGGCATCATCGGGAGGAATGGCCTCCCCGATCTGAATCCGAGTGGTGTTTTGTTATTGGACTTCTGTGCTAGTCACGGATTGTCCATAACGAACACCATGTTCAAACATAAGGGTGTCCATCAGTGCACTTGGCACCAGGACACCCTAGGCAGGAAGTCGATGATCGACTTTGTTGTCGTATCATCAGACCTTCGGCCGCATGTTTTGGACACTCGGGTGAAGAGAGGGGCTGAGCTGTCCACTGATCATCACCTGGTGGTGAGTTGGATCCGCTGGAGGAGGAGAAAGCCGGACAGACTCGGCAGGCCCAAGCGCATAGTGAGGGTCTGCTGGGAACGCCCGGCGGAGCCCTCGGCCAGGGATGTATTCAACTCCCACCTCCAGGAAAGCTTCGACCAGATCCCGGGGGATGTTGGAGACATAGAGTCCGGGTGGACCATGTTCTCTGCATCTATTGTCGATGCTGCTGCCCATAGCTGCGGCCGTAAGGTCTGCGGTGCCTGTCGTGGCGGCAATCCCAGAACCCGGTGGTGGACACCGGCAGTAAGGGATGCTGTTAAGCTGAAGAAGGAGTCCTATCGGCTGTGGTTGGCTTGTGGGACTCCTGAGGCGGCTGACGGGTACCGTGAGGCCAAGCGTGCTGCGGCCCGGGCTGTGGCAGAGGCAAAAACTCGGGCCTTGGAAGAGTTCGGTGAGGCCATGGAGAAGGACTACCGGTTGGCCTCGAAGCGATTCTGGCAAACCGTCCGGCGCCTCAGGAGGGGGAAGCAGTGCTTTGCCAACACTGTTTATAGTGGGGGCGGGAGACTGCTGACCTCGACTGAGGACATTATCGGGCGGTGGAAGGAGTACTTCGAGGATCTCCTCAATCCTGCCATCACGCATTCCGTGGTGGAAACAGAGGCTGGGGACTCGGGGTTGGACTCTTTCATCACCCAGGCTGAAGTCACCGAGGTGGTTAAAAAGCTCCGCGGTGGCAAGGCTTTGGGGGTGGATGAGATCCGCCCTGAGTACCTCAAGTGTCTGGATGTTGTAGGGCTGTCATGGTTGACACGCCTCTTCAACATTGCGTGGCGGTCGGGGACAGTGCCTCTGGACTGGCAGACTGGGGTGGTGGTCCCCCAGGGACAGGAGCTATTTCCCCTTATAAAAAGGGGGGCCGGAGGGTGTGTTCCAACTACAGGGGGATCACACTCCTCAGCCTCCCTGGTAAGGCCTACGCCAGGGTATTGGAGAGGAGAGTCCGACCGATAGTCGAACCTCGGCTTCAGGAGGAACAGTGTGGTTTTCGTCCCAGCCGTGGAACACTGGACCAGCTCTATACCCTCTACAGGGTGCTCGAGGGTTCATGGGAGTTTGCCCAACCGGTTCACATGTGTTTTGTGGACCTGGAGAAGGCATTCAACTGTGTCCCTCGTGATGCCCTGTGGGGGGTGCTCCAGGAGTATGGAATCGGGGGCCCTTTATTAGGGGCCATCCGGTCCCTGTACGAGCGGAGCAGGAGTTTGGTCCGCATTGCCGGCACTAAGTCGGACCTGTTCCCAGTGCATGTTGGACTCCGGCAGGGCTGCCCTTTGACGCCGGTCCTGTTCATAACTTTTATGGACAGGATTTCTAGACGCAGCCAAGGGCCGGAGGGGGTCTGGTTTGGGGACCAGTGGATTTCGTCTCTTCTTTTTGCGGATGACGTGGTCCTGCTGGCCCCCTCTAGCCAAGACCTACAGCATGCGCTGTGGCGGTTCGCAGCCGAGTCTGAAGCGGCTGGGATGAGGATCAGCTCCTCCAGGTCCGAGGCCATGGTACTCGACCGGAAAAGGGTGGCTTGTCCTCTTCAGGTTGGAGGGGAGTTCCTGCCTCAAGTGGAGGAGTTTAAGTATCTCGGGGTCTTGTTCACGAGTGAGGGAAGAATGGAGTGGGAGATCGACAGACGGATCGGTGCAGCTGCCACAGTAATGGGGGCGCTGTGCCGGTCCGTTGTGGTGAAGAGAGAGCTGAGCCGAAAAGCAAAGCTCTCAATTTACTGGTCGGTCTATGTTCCTACCCTCACCTATGGCCATGAACTTTGGGTCATGACCGAAAGAACAAGATCACGGATACAAGCGGCTGAAATGAGCTTCCTCCGTAGGGTGGCCGGGCACTCCCTTAGAGATAGGGTGAGGAGCTCGGCCATCCGGGAGGAGCTCGGAGTAGAGCCGCTGCTCCTCCACATTGAGAGGAGCCAGTTGAGGTGGCTCGGGCATCTATACCGGATGCCTCCTGGACGCCTTCCTCGGGAGGTGTTCCAGGCACGTCCCACCGGGAGGAGGCCCAGGACACGGCCCAGGACACGCTGGAGGGACTATGTCTCTCGGCTGGCCTGGGAACGCCTTGGGCTCCCCCTGGAGGAGCTGGAGGAGGTGTCTGGAGAGAGGGACGTCTGGGCGTCTCTGCTGAGTCTGCTGCCCCCGCGACCCGGTCCTGGATAAGCGGAAGACGACGAACGAACGAACGAATATTTAAGGAAATATTACATTGAATAAGAACCAAACCTTTTGGAAAAATGGGTCTTAATGGTGTTTAATTAGTTAACACGTTTAGTAAAATAATATTTGAGGAAGAATGATTTCCTAGATTGGAAACTAATAACCTGTCTGGGTAAATGATTTTCAGCTGACTCATGAAGTGGGTGAGCATGTGTTCTTAGCCATTAGCAGTTGGAGCTAACAGAAGAAACTTATAGCTGGTTACCAGAATCAAACACATACCTTTAAGATATCACTAATAAATGGGTTGAAATGCATAAGCGCTTAAAAACCACTCTTTTGATAAAGTTTGTCTTACCTTTAAAAATACAACACATAACACATCCTTAGTTCCTTAGTTGAGTCCTGGTCTGCTAGCACTTATTGTAACAAACGTCATTAAACGAACATTTTGATTATTTAACTCCAAACTAATCTTCTCTGCCCAAACATTACCTCTTACCTGAACCATGCTGAGGAGGAGTTGTCCTGGTCGTTCAGGAAAACATCCACGCGTGGGTAAACAAGCTTGCAGCTAACCTCCGTAGCTGTGGGGAAGGGCTTTTAGCTGGCCCGGCCAAACTATACGGCAAAGGCACGTTTGGCTCCTTAAGTGGCTGCAATGCGACGGGGTAGCTCTCGCTACCTGGACGTGCACGCAAGAAGGCGTGTGATGTCATCCCAGCCTTCTTTTCCAGGCCGTGGGGAAATTTGCTTAGATTATGGCTGCTTCTGGAGGCATCCGAAGAAAAGCCAAGTCAAGCTTGTCTCATTACACCCCTTATATGAATGAATGCCAGATCCTCAAACAGCAAATCATTACTTAACTTTTTTGCATGTGATCGTAGTCACTCTGGATCCAGTTTGAAGAGTTATGTCTGCTTGCCAGCAAGAGACATATGCGCTGTTTGGCACCTCTCCTGTCCGGTTCCCATCTGGAATCCGCATAGAAAGAGATCTGTTTGATTGAACGCAGGGTTTTTATTCAAACAGTGATGTCATGGGAAGTCCGCTCTACTTTTGTTCCTGGAGGGAAGTAGATTACTGTTATTTATTTTGAAAATTTCTGAAAAGTTTAAACTGGCCTTAAAATGTTTTAATCCATGGCTGGATGCCTAACGTGGCGGAAAGCTAACACTGCACATCATCCTGAACACAATACCTATGATAGTGGTGGTAGCATCATACCGTGGGGATGCTGTTCTTCAGCTGGGACAAAGCTTCTGATAAGAGTTGATGGAAAGATGAATGGATTTAAACACAGGGCATTCCTGGACGAAAGCCTGTATGAGGCTGCCAAAGACTTGCCCCAAAGATACAAGACATACAATGAAGTAGTTTATGCCAAAGCATAACAAAGTAAAAGTACATATCTGAATCCAATTAAGAATTTGTGGAAACACATGAAAAATTATAGCAGCAGATGCTCCTCAACCAGTTGGACAGGAGCTATTTTCCAAAGAATAAACGGCCACAAAAACTCACTGTCTGGATGTGCAAAGCTGCTAGAGATATACCCCAAAAGACCTCTAGTTGCAATTGCAGCAAAAGCTTGTTCTACAAAGTGTTGAGTCAAGTTTAGGTTCCAGCTGTATGAATATTTTTGTGCAGCACTGAATTAAAACAGTGGTGGCATGGTTTATTCTGATTTTCTACTGAGATGACAACAAGGAGAGGTTCTCTAAGTTTGAAACAGGGCCATGGATGGTACAGGCTTTACTTGGAAAAGCTAGTAGTGACAAGTATCATCTGCATTTCATCTCTGCTTTTTTAAACTGATTCCTTCTTTTTTTTCACCCCACATTTTACTTTAAACCACAATGTTTTGGTCTCAAACAGTTTACAGCATTTTGTCTCTGTTTTAAGTAAACCCCATATTCCTCTTGTCCCTCCTCCTTCAATCACCTCCGCCTATCTCCTTGTTCTGCAACACTACATTGAAACAGCAGTAATGCACTCCCAAAGCCTTTTCATCTTCCTTCTCTCTCATCTGCTTCTCTTGTGTAACGACCTCAATCTGTCTGTCTCTGTTAGCTTTCGTCTGCAACAATAATTCTGTAATACTCTCAAGTGGGGGGAAACCTCGTTGTGGCATCTTTCCTCTGCTCCGGGTTGACTCAATGCGTTCTGTGACTGAGCTGTTTATCACAAGCAAAATTGCCCAAGTAGCATACAAAATAAGGAACAGGGGTGTGCAGCAGAAGAAGCATGTGAAGTATGTTTTAGCATTTATAAGACATCTTTGTGTCTGCATCTGAAGAAACGCTTTGGATACTCGGTATGTGTGTGTATCCCAGTGAGATTCTGCCAGCTTCGCAGCACAACTCAAAGAAACAAAAACAGAGCGGATCTGTGCTATCATCCCCAGACAGGCCACTGCTCTCCGCCTCTGTGCTCCGTTTACCTGTTGGTCCTCACATAATTACGCCAGCCAGCCTCATCCATCACAGTATTGTTGTGTTGTTCACTGGGCCCATTCTTTCTCTGCCTCAGAAGCGTTACATAAAGAAACAATAACAAAATCCAAACAAGCACAATCCAAAAGAGGGCAAGGACAACACTGAGAAGGAAATGATGCAAAAAAGAGGTTTCTACAAACACTCTGAGTCTTTACATTAAAGTACAGCAGGGTGCTTTTTGCCTTCTGTTTCTGGAGTGATCCAGGTTTGTAATAATGACTGATATGCAGGCAAAATAAGATCTATAGTTTAGTTTGATCTTTTGTTTAGTTTTTTGCCTTAAATCTAGCATACCCGTGAAGGGCAATCTTTAAAAGCACCAGAATTAAATCAATTTTGACGATTTCACAATCTCAAGTTACCTTCAAAATCAATATCTAATTTAACCAATAAAGTTTTCAAAGCAAGATAATCCAATTTGTGCACTGTGACTAAAAAAAGGAATTATGTCCATGACTAGTGCCATGGACTCAATTGTTTTTATGTGCATCAACAGTTCACAGCATTACAGTGCCTTGGCAACTTTGTCTCAGCACAACCCCAAAGTTTGATGTACTTCATGTGATGAACCCATACAAATACACAGTACGGTGCAAAGACATTTTCCCACTTTCCTTTAGGCATTTTATCACACTTGCATGTTTTACGCAATTTATTGTGAAAGATAACCTTAGTAAGTATAAGATGTGCTTTCCATATTATGATTTCATTTTTAATGTAAAAACAAAATAAACAAACAAAACAAAATAAAATATTTTTTAAGAAATGGTTTTCCAGTATGAACAGCCTGTTTAAGGTCATATCACACCATCTTATATAGATTTAAGACTTTGCTTAACACACTCAAAAACCTTTTGTTTGTTTGAGCCATTCCGAGGTGAATTTGCTGGTGTGCTTTGGATCATTGCCCTGCTACTTTATCCAAATGTGCTTGCCCTTCAGGTTTTGAACTGACCATCTCCTTCTGCATTTCTGATAGAGAGTAGAATTTATTTTTCCATCATTAAGTTATTTAGGTCCTGAAGCGGCAAAGTAAATCCAGATCACCAAACAACCACCATTTTGTTTGACAGTCGGTATGATGTTCTTTGTCTTAAGTGCTCTTAGTTTTACTACAGATGTAACAGGACACACACTTTCCAAAAAGTTTTACTTTTGTCTTGTCTGTCTGCAAAATATTTCATCAACATTTTGGCCACCAGTGGTTTTTGCCTTGGGACTTCAAGGCAAGTGACACCTTCATTGCTTTAGGTGTTGTTCTGGGTTCTTTTGTGACCTCCTGAATGAAACATTGATGCACTATTTTGAATAATTTTGTTCTGTATCCACCTCCTGCACAACACAACTGATGGTCCCAACCCCATTGATAAGGCTTGAAATCCCACTTATTAAACCTGACAGGGCACACCTGTGAAGTGAAAACCATTTCAGGTGACTACCTCTTGAAGCTCATCAACAGAATGCCAAGAGTGTTCGGAGCAGTAATCAAAGTAAAAGGTGGCTACTTTGAAGAACCTAGAATATAAGACATATTTTCAGTTGTTTCACACTTTTTTGTTCAGTATATAATTCCACATGTGTTAATTCATAGTTTTGATGCCTTCAGTGTGAAGCTACAATAGTCATAGTCATGAAAATAAAGACAACTCTTTGAATGAAAAGGTGTGTCCAACCTTTTGGTCTGTACTGTATGAGGTACAGACAAAATATCGTAGCAGTATACAAACATCTCAAACTGAACTGGAAACCTTTGTATACACAGAAAATTAGGCACACAATATGGAACAAGAGAAAGACCCTGAAAATAACATAACAAAATACATAATTATTAATAACAGCTCCAATTACTACACAGAAAATCTATTAAATTAAATGTTTTCATCAAGACAAATTTATCTGTTATTCACTCAACTGTAGAGGCCTGTATACCAACTTCTAGCACATTACCGATTACATTAAGCAGTTTTGAAAGGGGTTGATTTTTAAATTGATGTTTATGAATTAATCTATTAAAACAAAAGTGAAGGAGGTGTAGCAATGTACACTACCGGTCAAAAGTTTTAGAACGTCTTTCTCATTTAATGGTTTTTTTTATGTTTATGACTATTTACATGTAAATAGATTCTCACTGAAGGCTTTAAAACTGTGAATGAACACATATGGAATTATGTAGCAAAATAATTTTAATATGTTTTAAATTTTAGAATCCTTAAAGTAGCCGCCCTTTGCTGTAATGACTGAAATATTAACCTTTGGCCGTCTCTCAATGAACCTCTAGGAAGTTCTTTCAAGACTCTTCGGAAAATCATTTCAGGTGACCACCTCATGAAGCTCGTGGAGAGAATGCAGGAGAGCAAAGCAGTCATGAAAGCAAAGGGGTGGCTATTTTAAAAATCAAAACCATTAAAATGTATGAGTTATTTCACCCTTTTTTGTTTTCTATATAATACAACTATATAAGTACATATGTAAATTACTTCTTGCTAACATAACTGACAATTCTTGCCGTTCTTATTCCTCATAAACATTTCATTTTGTTATTGTTTTAAACAACTTCTTTTACTTCTTCATTGCACTCAACAAATAAATCCTTCCTAAGCCCATTTGTTGTTGTTTTTTTCATGCTAACACTTAGCTGTACTTCTGTTTGCAGAGCAGAGCCGAATGGACCCTGAATATACCAATTCAAGATAGGCATCTGTGAGTCTTGACCTGTACTTGCTATTGTTAAAGTTTACTGTAGAGAACAATTTCTCACAACGATTTGCATTTCCAAAACAGCACATAACATGACTGAAAATTCTGGACTGTTCTGAGAATGATAGTGGGTACTCTCTCAGAAACTTTCTAATCTTGTTTCCTTTTTCCTGATCCTCTCTGAATTAATATTTTCGTTTACTGTTTCACTGCAGATCGATGAGTTCATTTTGCACCACACTGAGGACACTCCCCACACCAGCGCACGGCAAATAGTTGAAATGTGTCACTGTGTGCCTTTAATCTGCAAATCGCTCATCTAACTCTCGCAGCAGGTTTTCAATGGCAGAGACATATTCATCCTCACTGAAATATATGCCAAGTCAAACCAAAATCTATAAGTAGGATAATGACAGAGGTTTTCTGCACACAGTCAAGCTTTCCACACTGACTTTTATAGAGAATTCAATTTAATGTTGTTTATTTCTATAGCTTCAATTCCCAACTATGAATCGATCTCAAGGTACTTTACAAAAAAACTATTTACAGAAGTGTACAGTCTATTCAATCAAATAGACAGATTCTAAGTCAATTACTTGCAGTGCCTTCTTGCTTAGTCCTAGCTAATAAACAACATGGTTAAGTTCAGTTTATATTTCAAATTGAAAAAAGGTTTTCAGTGTAATGAAACCCAGCCAATTGCATTTATTTGTTTACGCTCAGCAATCACTCCTGGATTAGCACATAGCGAAAGTGGACAGTGTGCACAATCTGATAGGCTCCTGTGATCAGCTGACCAGCGCTCTGCAGGGTTACATTCAGAAAGGTTAGTTTCACAAGGAATGGCAAATCCATTATCCATTTTTAATCATCAAGCTCAGGAACATCCAGTCTCCCATTTTTCACAGTACACCACTTTACTGTGTGATGTCTAGATTACTTCCAAAAAAGTCAAGAACATTTTGTGTTGTAAACTGGATACTGGATATAGTTTTCAGGATGACAGACATTCCGACGCATCTACAGAGGACTTTAACTGGGGGACCCAGTAAACATCATTTTATTTAATATAAATACATAAAAAAACATTTATGTAACCTTTTAATTAAATGAAACCAATGAAATGTTGTTTATTAATAATAAATAAAAATAATGACTTTAACATTGACATGTAATTGTGCATCAGTCATCAAGTAATCATGCTCAGGTTAGCATCTTAGAAACTAATAAGTACTGCATTATAATCACTGTGTTTAAAACACATTAACTCCAGAAACTTGAAGGCAGCTGTACGTGAACTTCTCCTGAAGAGACATTGACATTTTTTTTGAAAAAGTACTGAACCTTTTAAACATTTAAGTCTTTTTTTTTTGTACAAAACGTTTTGCATTAAACATCATCAAACTCAAATATAGGATCTTCTGCCTCTCTGTGGTGAAAACGCATTGAACAGGTTTATTTGCAGCATCTTTTTAGGCTCATGAGTTAGGAATCCCTCTGGCTGTACTGGCCTGTTTAGGTCCAATACAGCTCCAGTCTGTGTTTCCCAGATGTATGAAATCTCCTTAATAGTCTGTCCAGCCATTCTGTCTTGTATTTCCTGGTCAAGGCAAGTTGAATTATACAAGCTTTCTGGGTATGTGACATGCTTCTTCTGTGCTCGCAGAACTTTTTTCGCAGTGGTAAAATAATTCTCACAACTTTCAAGGCACAGTTGTTTAGGTTTATGCACCTTGAGGTCATCTGGATATAAGTGATAGATGCTGCTGCTGCTGCCATGCGGCGATGGAGTGTTTGACACCGCAGGCTGCAGCGATTGGAGGACCAGAAGCGCTTGTGGCTGCAGGCACTGGCCTTGCTAAGACTGGTAACGTATTAGCATCGCCCTTGCTTGTGCTAGCTTTGCTCTTGTTTTTGTTAAGCCAAGTTGTAATGTCCACTTTGGCATACTAGTGTCTTCTTTTCCGCCTTCAAAAGTCCTATTTATTAGCCTACAGAAGCCTCTGCTGGTTGTCTTGGGTCAATATATTGCATAGTTGCAATTTCATCTATATAGGCATTGTAATCTGTCTTGGACGGGCCCGGATACCTGAATGGGCGAGCCCAGCCCCTCAGGCCCGCCCAATAGCACAGACTGCAGACATCACAAGTTCAAATTTCAAGCATTTATTGCACAGTGCAAGTGGATGTATAATGAAGTGAAAAATAAGGGTGGGATGTACTTCATCTGTAACAGTGCAAGCAGTCTGATTTTTTTTGCTTGTCATGGCCAGTGCTCTGTTGGTGGTAATGCCCACCAGTCTGGTTTCCACAAAAAAAAAAAAAACCTGCTCAATTGGACCACACAGCTGCTGAAATCAATGTTTCGTTTTAAAACACTTGAGCAATGTCGGTTTTATCTGTACTTTCATCAAGCACAATGTTGTATGGATTGAAACGTTGTGCTTTGTACTGCTCATAGATATTACTGACAATGCATTTACCCACTCTGTCACCTTGTTTGCCGACAGTAAAACGGTGATGAACAAGCAGGTCTGGGAATATCAGCAACTTGCAACATATGGTACTTCAGAACCTGTCCTTTGGTGAAAGGTTTTCCTGCTTTGGTGATTATTACATTCCTTATAAGTTCTTGGTGGATATTTAGTCTGGTCATCTCCCTTGTAGTTTAGATAATGCTCTTCGTGTTCAGGTAAATAATGACACTTGATATTGTAATTAAATAAAAAGAAAATAAAAGCAAGTAAAAAGGGGCACACAAGGAATAAGTATCTTAAAACAGTTAGATACCGAAGGGTTAAACCAAATGTAAGTAAAGAAAACACTGATCTCTTTATCACAAGAAGCTGTCTTTCCATAGGCTGATAAAATTATTGCGTAAATATGAGATGACTTTGAAAAACTTCTATAGTAAGCAATGGCCGCTCTCAGTTTATGCAATGATAACCCTAATGGTAACATTAGGACAAACAAATGACACCAATATTTAAAACAAAAATGTATAGCATAATCTGCATGACTTTAAATAACACAGAATAGCCAGCGTTGCCCTAGCTGCTACTAAAGAAACATATTGATTATTAAAGTTACAATGATGTTTTATTTTTATTAACTGCTGTCAGGGTTGGCATACACAGACTTATGTTAAGATATTGAACAAATAACTGTGTCTATTCTTTACAAAGTAACACAAGCATAATGCGCTGATATTAGCTGGTTCATTAGGCTCTCTACTTGATTAGCCAGCTTGCAATCAGCTGCTTAACTGACCTGCTGCTTGGTGCGTTTCCAACTGTCAATATAAAACAGTATTCCTTCTGTAAGTCGGATTTGTGACCATGACAGCACAACTGACTACCTTTTTTGGAACTAAAAATAATTCTAAGCAATTTGTCTTTCTTATAAGTGAAGAGAAAGTGTGGTAGATATCTTTCTACCAGTTGACTAGCAGTGTGTAACAACATGTGGCAAAGGAACGTCATTTCTTTACTCAATCCTTCATACAACCCAGTTTCTAAATTTTCAAACAAAAAATAACAATAAGTGAAAAACCTGTGCCAACACAAAGATGAACTTAGCTTTGGCTTTTAAGCATCTTGATTCATTCACATTTTGCATAATCACATTGTCTTCCAACCTGGTTTCTGATAGTTCATTTTAAGAAAAGCACACTGGAAATATTTGTGCTCTGGGACCTCTCCCACCAGACATTGGACCAGACATTAATAACATCCTTTTTTCTTCCCTGTCAACACAAATGCTGTAATTAAAAGCAGCCCAATGTACTCTGAGCTGAGAATGACAGTAACCATGCAAATGAAAAATGAGATGAAGAGGTGGGAGTAGGAGGGAGAGAAACAAAGAAAGAATGGGTATTCCTGAATAAAGGCTTTGTCATTATTTCTAGCTATCACAGTCCTGTTAAAGCTCTAAAGTCATTTTAAATAACTGCATGTGCTGTTTAGCATGTGATAGAAGTTGGTAAAAAGAAATGCACATTTGTCCACTATATGGGATATGCAAAGTATCAAATGATAGAACTTTTCAAACTGTAACTAAGTAAGACAAACTGTATGCAAAAGATGACCTAATTTTTCAAACACTACCTATAGTTAATGAAGAAGCAGCTTTGAAATAATGTGTTGATGTATAAAACTGAAAAAAACAGTCCTAATGTCTGAACATGAAAGATGCATCAATCAGAGATTTAAGGCCCATTGCCAATCTCTGTTTTTTGTAAAAGTCTCACTTAAATACACAGTTCTGATGGCTCTAATGAGTATCTTCACTGATCTCATCAAATTCCAAAAGTTCCAGATGCGTTGCCAGATACAAGATACCTGCGGTGATTAGGAAAGCACTTTTAGGCTAACAGCTGCTACTTTTGGGAAAATTCTTCAGATGTTTTTGGTGGAACAAATATAGATACTAACAGCAAACTGACCAAAATGTACCCAACAGTTTGGGGAAAAGAAAGAAGCTATACTAGAAGGAGCTAAATTTAATCACACATAAAAATCCATACAAAAGTCAAGAGCTCCATCTCGTATCCGGCCAGCTATTTGTACTTTATGTCAAGTCATTACACCTCAGAGGACCTGAAGTTCTTTTTATTAAATATTAAAATCAGATATCCAACGTAAAATGAGAGTAGACTTTGGAGAACATAAGAAGCTCACATACAGAGTTGGAAGAGGGGACAGCAGGTGCAGGGAGATGTAGGAAGGTGTACCAAGTGTTGGGAACCAGGCCGGACAGGGCGGGAAGAATCAAGAGCTCACTTTGATTTATTTCGTACTTTAACAAACTTAATTTAAAGCAATGTGCTATACAAATAGCACAGCATGCAGAGTCACGAGGACGTTGAAATTAGCCAGCAGGGCAACAGGAGTCACGAACCATAAAACAATGGTAATGAACCACATATAGGCAATGGCACCTTCCTGACATAAAATATACAGATTCGTCCCCTGGAAGTTAAAATGTAGCATGCCATTTCCTTTCCTGCAACTGCTTCTGGCATTCCTCTCCTTGATTATTTTCAATTTTAGGTAGTTTACAAAAATGAAAATACTTTTCACAATTAGTGTTATTTCAACTTCTGTAATAGTTTACCATTTCTACTTATTTGTTTGACTTAACAGGTCTTCTCAAAGCATTTGTTTCCTCACCAAAAACAAATAAAATTGGCCAGGAACAAATGAAATTAACTCATAACTAACATTTCTAAAAGTTTGGATAAAGTTGGTGAAAAAAAAAATGTTTTTAACCACACTTTGTGCCAGATGGCAAAAATGTTGATTCCTACTGTATGGAAAATTAAATGGTAAATAAATGGACTGAATTTATTTAGCACCTTTCCAGTCATACAGACCACTCAAAGCACTTTATACTAGAGCCACATTCACCCAATATGCAGTAGGCAACTTGAGGTTAAGTGCCTTGCCCAGGGGCACATTGACATACAGCAGGAGGAAGCTGGAAATGAACCCACAACCTTCCGATTGCAAGACAACTACTCTTCCTACTGAGCCACAGTCGCCTCTACTAAATTACATTACAGGAGGACAAAACCTATGTTGCTAGCACAGTGGGATATATCGAAGCGTAACTTTTTTTTTCACATGCACCAGTGAAAATGGTAGGGGGTCTGTTTTTTTATTTTCTTGCTTGTTTGTTCTGTGGTAAAAATGCCTAAATGTTCTACAACCGAGTTTTGTTGGAACATTGTATGGCAGACTGAATACACACAAACCAATCAGGCTCTGTCACAGCTCCTTATGCTGAAGCAGCACCCCACTACTCCCAGAGTCGAGTCTGGCTTTATCTCAGAAATGCCCCACACATCTAAGCTGCATGAATACTTGTGGAAATACAGTATCTAGCATAAGTGAGTACACCCTTCATATTTTTGTACATTTTTGAATGTATCTTTTCATGGGACAACACTAAGAATATGACACTTGTATAACAGTGTAAATTTACTGTGACCTCAAAATAACTCAACACACAGCCATTAATGTTTAAACCACTGGCAACAAAAGTAAGTACAGCCCTAAGTGAAATGTCCAAATTGTGCAAAATTAGCCATTTTTCTTTCCTGGTGTCATGTGATTTCTTAGTGTTACAAGGTCTCACGTATGTGTATTGGCACAGGGGTAAATAAAATAAATTTTCTGTTATCACTCACAAACTCTCATCATTATAAGTTCAACATGGCACCTCAATACTAAGGATCTGAAAAAAGCAACTGCAAAGGGGTTAGCATGTCAGTGCTCATACCATACACTGCACACTCCATTGCATTGGTCTGCATAGCTGGCATCCCAGAAGGAAGCCTCTTTTAAAGCTTATGCACAAAGCCCACAAACAGTTTGTTCATGACAAGCAGGCTTATGCAACCATGTCATGTGGCCTGAGACCAATATAAATGTATATGGGGCTGCATCAGCTGTGGGGAACTACAGGTCACTGAGGGAACAATGAATGCCAACATGTACTTTGCCATATTGAAGCAGAGCATAATCCCTTCCTTTAGAAAGCTGGGCCACAGGGCAGTATTCCACCATGACATTGACCTCAATCATGCCTCCTAGACGACCACTCTCTTACTGACGAAACTGACAGTAAAGGTGCTGGACTGGCCAAGCATGTCTACAGACCTGAACTCTACTGAGCATCTGTGGGGCATCCTCAAACAAAATAGAGGAGCGTAAGGTCTCTAACATCCACCAGTTCCGTGATGTCATCATGGAGGAGTGGAAGAGGATTCCAGTGAAGCTCTAGTGGACGCCATACCCAAGAGAGTTAAGATGGTGCTGGAAAGTAATGATGGCTCACAACATATGTTCATTTAGGGGTGTACTCACTTTTGTTGGCAGCAGTTTGACATCAATGGCTGTGTGTTGAGTTATTTTGAGGGGACAGCAAATTTACTGTACACTGTCTACTGCTGTACACTGACTACACTGACTACTTTACATTATTTCAAAGTGTTGTTTCTGCAGTGTTGCCACATTAAAGCAATAAGTAAATATTTACAAAAATGTCAGGGGTGTATTTTATTTTGTGAGATTCTGTAAACGATTGCCCTGTCATCAGAAGAAGCATTGGGTAGAAAGGGATTAAAGGGTAAATTGACACAGTCACATTACTAGGAAAGAGCAGTTCTACTAATCCAGGGAACATGTTAACAATCACTTCATTCAGTTATAATAAAAAATGACAGCGAACACTATGATTCTTGGCGCATTGCTGTTAGATCTATAATCATAAAGGACACCATTTAGGAGCATACCATGCATACCACCACTGCTCCAGGCAATTCAACTACGTTATTTGTTTACATTAGCAAGTGTAGGCGAAATGATCAATCTAAATAAGGACATCTCTAAATGTAAAAATACCACAGAGAATGAATTTGTCTGCTAAACATCTACAAAAAGCTAATTTTATCTCACATAACAACCACAATTACGCAAATGACAAAAAAAAAAAAAACATTGTCAGGAAACAGCTTCTCGTTCTGCTGCTCAGTCAGCCCAAAGTTCCTGGTTATGTGGTTCATACACCCCTTAATGTGTCCAGACAGCAGCATTACCATCCTCTTAATCAGTTGAGAGAAGATTCCTTGAAGTATTTTGACTGTAGCTCTTCTCACTGCATATTTCATAGCAGAAAGATTTTCTACCATGTTCCACCGTGGCAACCTTGGACGAGAGTTCAGCTACTTCCGATTCCCTGATATTTATTGGTTCTTTTAGTAAACACCCAAAACATTAAAAGTGGTGCATATTATTGATAATGCTTTTAGGATTATAGACTTCAATAGAGCTTGTTTGTTTAAAATACCTCTTCCACCAATATGGCCAGTTTGATGAAATAGAATAACTGCATTCAAAATATGTTTTTCTAGCATTTATGTCATGAACAAAAATGATGTATTCATATTAGGAGCAGTGGTGACATCATATTGACTGTTACATCCCCTGGCTTGGTCTAGAGGATATAAGGGACTAACATAACTTCTGACAGTGAAAAGAGGAGTCAAGGTGGCATTTAAGTGGTTTATTTTACGGCATTTTAAGTAGGTGCATTTCAGACTGAAAAAACTTCAGGGAGAGCTCAGGCCAACATAACAAACAAAACAACCCTAAAGGAAAAATGAAAGAAACTTACCTAACTCCCACAAAAGCAAAAATACACAGACCTACAAAATAACCTTCCTAACAAACACATCAACAGGAGAAACCTGGAATTAAACAAACAGGCAGCTCTCCCCTGCCAAACAGTCTGAGCGGGGATTGCATCTGACCCAGTTAAACAGACAGGCATTCAAGCCTACACAGACCAACAGGGTGTATGGCAGACAAATGGCCAAAAGGCATTGAAATGCAGCTTCACAGCCATTAAATAGCATTCAGATGATTGCTGATTGGATGGAGGCCGAGGAAGCAACAACCAATCTTGGAGGAGGTGGAGCCTACAACAAAGCAAGACATTACTTCAAATGCATGAAAACAAAAACATCCACATTGGGTAACACTCCCACCCATAAGAACAAACATTAAAGTTTGTTAACCTTACACACAATCACACTCTTGAGAGGGTGTCTGCCACAATGTTGTCACGTCCTTTTTTGTGCTTGATTTCAATGTTATAATTTTGAGCAATTAAAGCCCACCTCATGAGTCATTGATTGTTGGTATACATACGTGAGAGGAACACAAGAGGGTTGTGGTCAGTAAAAACTTCCACAGGTTTTGAAGGGGAACCCACATACACCTCAAAGTGCTGAAGAGCCAGAAGCATTGCCAAAGTCTCCTTTTCGATCGTTGAATACCATCTTTGATGGATGTTAAACTTCTTACAGAAGAAGGAGACAGGATGTGTCACTCCTTGGCCATCATCTTGAAGTAGAACAGCTCCAGCCCCGACCTCACTGGCATCAACTTCAAGCTTGAAAGGCTTGGGAAAATCTGGAGCAACAAGAACAGGAGCACTTGACAGAAGACCTTTAGCACATTCAAAAGCACGTTGACAATCAGAACTCCAAATGAATGGGAGCTTTGGGCTGCACAGGTTAGTCAGTGGTGTCACCACTTCAGAAAAGTTCTTACAAAAACACCGGTAATAATCAACCATACCCAGGAATCGGCGTAGCTCACGGCGCGTTGTTGGCAAAGGAAAGGCAAGGATGGCATTTACCTTTGCACTAATAGGACGAACATGGCCTGGTCCATCTCCCTTTCCAAGATATGTCACTGTGGCCTTGCCAAACTCACATTTAGCCAAGTTGAGAGTCAACGAAGCATCTGCTAGTTCCTTAAACACAGTGGCTAAAGTGGCGACATGCTCAGACCAGTTGGAAGAAAAGACAACCACATCATCAAGATAAACCTTACAATTTTCCACATCAGATAATACCGTTGACATCAACCTCTGGAAGGTTGCAGGAGCATTCCTCATCCCAAACGCCATCACTGTATATTGTAGAAAGTGATCAGGTGTAACAACAGCTGAAACGTCCGATGCTTTATCGGTCAAAGGAACTTGCCAATAACTTTTAATAAGGTCCAATTTACTCACATAAGCTGCAGCTCCAATGCTGTCAACACAGTCTTCAATACGGGGCAGTGGGAAGGAATCATTCAATATTCAATATCTAATCTCTGTTCACAGGTCAGGTGAGAGAAATGTATGGACAACTTAGACAGTACCTCAGAATTAAGCATTCTGGCACTCTGGTAGATGGCATCACAAGAGTTTAAGCCCATCTTCATCTGCACCCACTTTTAGTCCTGAAGAATAGAAGAGAGCTTCTGGAGAGGGCATTTGTTGCAACAGTGGTTCAGCAGGCTCATCTGCAGGGTCACAAAGAGAATCAGGTCGAGAATAAAAAGATTTAAGCATGTTCACATGGCACAAGCGTGCGTGTTTTTCGCTTCCTGTCTGGTGTTCTAAACACAATCAATTTCATTCACTTTCTTATCCACCAAATATGGACCACATCGAGCAGATAATGCAGAGTTAAAGGTTGGTAGAAGAACCAAATCCTTGTCACCTGGATTGAAAGATTGAGGAATGGCTTTTTTTTTTTATCATACCAACTTTTCATCTTCTCCTGAGCAGAGGAGAGGGCTTCTGCTGCTGCTGACCGGGCCTTATGGAGGCACTCACTGAACTGTGAAACATAATCCAGAACATTAATTTGAACTGAATCTGTTGACATGAACTGTTCTGTAAGCAGCTTTAAGGTCCCCGGACAGAATGCATGAAAACAAAAACATCCACATTGGGGGATGTAACATTGACCCTTACCTCAACTTTGAAATTTCCAAAAGGCTGCTAAATTTTTTTTCTGATCCAGCTTGCTTCATGACAGAGATAGAAAGCTTACAATTACTTTATGTTACTCCATTTAGCCCTCTTAATTACAGTTAGTTACAGTGTTTAAAGTATTAAACACGTCAGGGGTTTTCTATCACATACTGATTGGTTCAGGGGTCACGCCACTTCATCTTCAATAGACCATGCCAGTAACTGCGCGATATAACTGCCCAGTTTCAGTAAACCTCAATGCAAACCCTATCACAGACTGTCAAGTGCTAGTAATGCTGTTATCATCAGTGTTTGGAGATCTTCACTGATTGCTGAATACTACAGCAACTGCCTGAGGAAACTGTTGCGCCATTCGGGGTTCCACCACTAATGCCCTATGGTGCCTGTTCTGGATATACCAGCTCTGTATAAACAAATCGTTTGCATACACATACACTTGTCTGCGCACATGAGATCAATTGTGTACCAAATTATGTCCAAAATGCACCATTTCTCCTGGGCGCTTAACTGTTGCCAGAATTACTATTATCTTCACTATAGAAATAATGAGGAATTATACATTCTAAAAAGTGAATATTAAGTTTTGTTCTGGGTCAAATAAAGTCCATTATTCACATTCTTATGAACTTTATTCACCAAAGCTTTTTTTAAACACCCACGCTGGCACTTCATTCACTAAAGTGTTATTGTTAAAAGTTCTTTGGGCTACATGTACAACTTTGTGGCTTGATTTTTTGTGTTATTTTAAATAAACATACATATAAAATTAAGTCTAATCAGTGGCTATGCTGTCTTCTTTGGTTTGGGCTAGCAAGCTTGCACTTTTACACACTCTCTCCATCATTTTTGAAATGAAATACAATTTCTGAAAAAATACCGCATACATGGTGTTTGCTGATAGAATATGAGAATGCTTTTACTAACCTTATGTGCTAAATATCAAATGTAATAGCAAGTGTCCACACTATTACACACCCGAAGACAGAAATGGGAGTGTTGACAGTTTGATTGTAGAAGTTTCTCCAGTCCTGGCCTTTTCAATAACAGCACACCATAATTTCAATCCTCCTGGAATGAAAGCTGCTTCTGAAGGAGTGAATACAGAATGGCCCTGACTTGTTGTGATTATGGAAGTGCCAGAAATCTCACAGTGATAAACGATAAGTGATAAACATCTCTGTAATTGTTGGCCATCACATGTCGGGCTGTGAAAATTGGTGCTTTGCAATGTCCTAGATATCTTCATGGCACATCTAATGTATCCCTTTTATGTGCTGCAAGGCACATAAAATGCATCTTTATAGCTCTAAGAATGTATTTGCATCAGTTATATTTTGACCTATATTAGCAAAATCATTACCTGAAGCATTTAACTGTTGGATCCAAGATATAATTTAATAACCAAATGTGCTTGTAATATTTCACAGATGAATGCTGTTATGTTCAAATCATGATGCATAGAACATAAATTTGAATGGTTGTTATATCCTCCCTCATTTCTGTCAGACTGTACTTTATTCAGAAGGACGATCGAACCGATGGATGTCTGGACACAGCCAATGAACTAAACACATTCGTCAATAGTTTCAGTTCAGGAACACACCTTGCCTGTCACACCTCAGATGTTTTATCTCCCACCTCAGCCATGGACCGTTTTGCCTCTACATGTTTGTCTTCACCTGTGTGTCTCAAGAAGTCAGGTGAAGAGACAACTGGAGAGACTGAACCAGAAAAAGGCTGCAGGTCCAGATCATGTCAGGCCTAGAGTCCTGAAGGTCTGTGCAGGTTAGCTCTGTAGGATTCTGCAGCACCTCTTCAACCTGAGCCTGACCCAGGAGAAAGTTCCAGTGTTGTGGGAGGTCCTAGAGAGACTCCTGTTGGCCCACCTGAGTAAATAAACAAGCAACATTCCGGGCCCCATCCAGTTTGCTTATCACCTTGGAGTTGAAGATGCCATCATACACCTGCTTCAGCAAACCCACTGTCATCTGGACGAAGCCAGCAGCACTGTGAGGATCATGTTCTTTGATTTCTCCAGTGCTTTTAATAAAATCCAACATGATTTGCTTCGTCAGAAACTCCAGGAGACTCAGGTGGAGGCCTCAACAATCTCCTGGATCAAAGACTGCCTGACAAACAGACCAGTTTGTGAGACTGAAGGTTTGTGTTTAACCAGGTAGTCAGCAGCACAGGAGCACCACAGGGGACTGTACTCTCGCCATTCATTTTCACTCTGTACACCTCAGACTTCCAGAACAAGACAGACTCCTGTCATCTGCAGAAAAACCCGGATGATTCTGCAGTCGTGGGGTGGATCAGAGATGGACAAGAAGCTGAGTACAGGAAGGTGGTGGACCGCTTTGTGGCTGGTGTAGAAACAATCATCTAATTTTGAACGTGACTAAAACAAAGGAGAAGATTGTAGATTTTCAGAGAAACAGGAATAGGTCAAACACTGTTTCCATCATAGGAGAAGACGTGGAGGTGGTGGGGGAGTATAAATACCTTGGTGTTCATCTGGACAACAGACTAGAGTGGAGATGCAACTGTGAAGCCATCTACAAGAAGGGACACAGCAGACTGTACTTCTTGGGGAAGCTTAGGTCCTTGGTGTTTGCAGCAAGATGCTGCATGTCTTCTAAAAGTCTGTTGTGGAGAGCGTGATCTCTTCTGCCATCATCTGCTAGGGTAGCACCATCAGAGCCAGGGACTTGAACAAGCTCAACAGGCTGATAAAGAAGGCTGGCTCTGTTCTGGGGACTCCTCTGGAACCTCTGGAGATCACTGTGCAAAGAAGGATTCTTCATAAAATGAAGAACATTATGGAGCATCCTCTTCATGAGACTGTCCTACAACAACAGAGTGTCTTCAGTCAGAGGCTTCTTCAGATCTGCTGTAAGACGGAGCACTACAGGAGATCCTTCCTGCCCTCAGCCATCAGCATCTACAACGGCTCTTTGAGGAAACCTTCATAATGAGCTACAACAACATTTAATTTCCCTTTGGGATTAATAAAGTATTTTATTATTGAATTTGAAATGAATTCACATTGTGAGCAACATCTTATATGACATAGCAATATACAGTGGGTGTAAAACTAGTAAAACCCCTTTCACTTTTTTCATGTTACAACTTCAGCCTTCAATGTATTTCATTTGGACTTTATTTGGTGGACAGAAACACGGAGTAGAGAATAATTGTGAAGTTGTAGGAAAAGGATACATGAATATGCTTTATGAAAGCAAACGTAATAAATGAATCAGAATTCAGCCTCAAATATTAAGCACTTCTACTTTATTTTGCGGGCCTTTGGTCTGCACTGCTGATAAAGCTACTGATGTCTTACCTCAGATTGTTTACAGTTTAGATCAAAATCTATAAAAAATATTTAATAAATATAGTTCTGGTTTGTTTTTTGTTTGTATTTTTAGGGAAATATTATGAGCAAGTAGTATCTTACCTGTTGTAGATAATTAAACCATTATCTCATGTTTTCAAAGCACACAAAGATATTCAGCATTAAGTAAATAATTATTCAGCATCATCTTTGTTTTGACCATTTGGGGCCACTCAGAGACTGTATAGAGAGGTAAATATGGTGACGTCGCAGCAAAAGGAACTTTATGTTTTGTCTTTATGTAGTAGGACACTGCCAAGTTGGCACCCTTAATCCCACTTAACTGCACTATACAAATTAAGGGCGCCTCAGAAGCATCAAATGATCTTCATAGACATGATAGGTCTTTCATATTTGAAAAAACTTCATTTGATTTGGACAAAAATAAGGGACAATTTGATAATAAATTTAACCCGTTCTGTTATAAGCATTTCACATCCAAGATCCTTGGCAGCGGACCACAACCTTTCAAAGTCTCCATGTAAAGCCTGACTGGAGACTACTTGTGTGCAACTTTCATGCTCTGTCTGAGCATGCATGGATCTTTCAAATTCAATAAACAGACACATTAATTTGAGATGTTCTTCTGGAAGTGGGCAAGATGCTTTGAACCCACAGCTGGATGTCCAATAATAACTGAATGTCCTTCTGGCTCCAAACAAAAAAAAAAAGAAAAAAAAAAAATGAAGACTTTAAAATGTGGGCAACATCTGAAACACACTGTTGTTATTCTCTATAGCTTCTTTGTGTGACTAGCATGAAGCTGGGAACACACTACACAATCTGTTTGCCCAATTATACCCCCCAATTCCCAGTAGGCCAATGTCTGCACTGGTTCTGGTCAGTTGGTAGGGCGAGTCGGCACAAAAATCTGTTAGTGTGAGATGGTGTGAAGACTGCAGTCTGCAAGTGTGTGAGGGGAACTGACCCGACCCAGCCTTTGTTCCAGTCAAATAAAAAATATTTTAGGTGAATCTGGAGGCGGTCAAGAAGTGAGAACTCATCACCGACCCAACTGCAACTGTGTTCTGCTGACAGACAGCTAAAAAGAGAGGATGGGTCAAACTTACAACATACACAAAAACACGTGGATATTTATTAAACCCTAAAGGGAAATTAAATAAATTAAATAATCCCAAAGGGAAGTTAAATTAGTAATTTAATAATTAATTTATTGGACTTAATTTAACGAACTAATATTTGTGCATTACATTTTTACTCATAGAATAAACCTATTTACCATACATTCTTACTGTTTGTTATTGCCATCCAGCTCAAATATTACGTTGTCATCTAATAAGATAAAACATTATTTTAATATTTTTAGATTGCAGCAATCATTAACAGTCTTTCCAAAATGTACAAACAACAGCAAATAAATGTTCCAAACACATGACATAAGTATACCAAACAATACAGTCAACACTATCCAAGTCATATTCACTTGTGGGATAAAGTTAAAGTTTTTAAAATTGCACCTAATTCTGAGAATATATTCTATTGCTGGCCCCTACTGGTATATTTGTTCCTTCAAACTGTTGCCCTCCCAAGAGTTTCCACAAGTCTCTGTCAGGATCTGTGCTTTGTGTGTCTGTTGGTGCTTTTACTGTGCTCAGCCCCTAGATGGCATGGAATCTGGAGGAGAGGTGACAGGTGTTCGCTATTCCCATGATTATTCTGCAGAGGACTATTTAAGGAGGAGGCTGCCAGCAACTCACTGCCAGAGTGTTGTCCTTAGTGGTACTACTCATCCATGTTACCTTTGCCTTTGACCTTGCCTTGTATACCAAGTAACTTCGTCTTTGTATCCAGCAGGTTTCCTGAACCTGATTTTGCCTTGCATTGAATCCTGCCTGGATAAACTGTCTTCTGGAAGGAAGCAATCCAGTTCCATGAACAAAGACTCAAGTCTCTCATGACTTTGTTGGATCATGCCGGCTGGCAGCCTCCTGATTCCTGCGTACCTCGGACCTCCATCTGCGAACCCTATCCACCCTCCTCCCTCCATCGCACCTCGTGGATTACAAACTCTCCTGGCTTACCATATCCACCAACTTCAGTCTCACTGGCAAACAACCACTTGGTTTCTCCAGTCCCCCTCTGGCGGATCCCTCCACCATTCTTTGTAAGACAGATTTATTATTTTCATGAGTTCAGCCCCAGAGTTATCCCTGCTTACCTTCTTGTTTATTTCTACAGTTTGCATCCTGGTTCCAGTTCCCTGCATTATTCACCCAGTTGTAAATAAACACTTTACCGAACAATACCGTCTCCTGAATTGCTTTCTGCATGTGGGTCAAATCCTTTAAACTCAATATGACAGTCGCATGTATTCCATTAGGTTTAGTTGGGTTGGCCAATCCTGTCATCTCTAATTTCTCACCAGATTCAGTTGTTAAGTGTGTGGTTCTCAGTCTTTCAGCTGTAAAGCAAAAACCAGTCAATGTGGTCCGTCCCCAGCTTAAAGGTTGCCAAAGGCTAATTACTTGAAGGAGCTATGGAATATTTTTGATGACACGCTGGCATAAAAAAGCATTTTTTCTTAACCCTATTAACTACCTTCTGGAAAAACGATATTCACATCCTGACAGGAGAAGTGGCATTGTTGGGGAAAAATAGCTTATAGAAGCAACTGCACATATGCACACTTACACAAACACTTCAACACACCTTGTCGGCTTATTAAATTCAGCATCAGCCAGCTTTGTTCAATAATACATAGAAGGCCTTCCATGTTTCTCCTACACATGCACTCCACATTACAGCTGAGGTTTGCTGATGAGATATTAGCTGGAGGATTATTTCAAGGTTGCATTTTCACACCGACTTGCTCGCCCTTCCATACCATTTTCAGGGCAGCTACTTTCTTCTATACAGTCTGCACAGTGTGGAAGTGTTGCAGATGCATTTTAAATGAAGAAAACTCAAGTTGGAAGGAAATTGTGGCTGAACATGATAGCAGGTTGATCCTAGTAGTCAATACCTGTTTCACTATAGATGAGGGTCAAAATAAGATGCCTTTGTTGAAGTTTACACTCACATTATTCATGGGTAATAAAGGTAAATATCCTTTTGAATTTCAAAATAAGTCCTCCGTATTGATTCACTGTCATTCTACAGCCAATGGCTCATGCAGTGCCATCATTTATACATAGGGTATTCAGCTCCAAATGCCCAGAGGCCACTATTACATTCAAAATTAGAGTTTGAAAGGTTAAAATTAGCCAAGGTTGAGCTATTGATTAAAATTGTCAAACCAAAAGCACTTCTTGTCAGCTTAAGATGTGTTTATAGATTCAGCTTTGTTCTGCCTCATAGGCTGCACGCCCAGTAAGCAATTGATCAAGCTTTTCTCTCTTCTTTCAAAACTCATCTTTTAAAATAAAAAATAAAAAAGACATGACCGGAACTTACATATTGCAAAGCAGGGTAATAGAAGTGTATGCGAAGCAGAAAGAGAATACAGCTTGGCTGTAAAGAAATTACAAGTGATGCCCTCTGAAAAGACAGCAACAAGATGTCGTGACACCAGATCAAACATTCACATCACATGTTGAATAAGAAAAGGAGAAGCTTCACGCTAATTTTAAATAGTTTGTGTGGCTGTATTTTATGTTGTTCAAAACAAATTGGCAACAATCTGACAATATAGGAATGATTTGTCAGCAGAGTGAGAATACTGTGACTGGCTAACTGATAGCCACTAGAAGTTGGCATCTGTTTCAGGAGAATTGTTTTGGCGCTCATTGAAAGGGCTATTACAGTTTTTTTTTGTGAGTCATGACTCCATTTAAATATCTCTAGTTCATAATCTAAACTACAAGCTTGAACTGAAGCCTGAACTGGATAAATTCAAATTGAACAGATTCTTTAAAAACACAGCCGGGGTATGAGGTATCCAACCTAATTCTTATAAAAACACAAGAGGGACCAGTTTTGTTTTTTATTGTTGTAGACACTGTACCTGACAGCAGGTTGTGCCAGGCCTGCAAACAAACAACAGAAAAAAAACTCAAGTAAGAGAGACACAGGAAGCGTTCTTAAACTCCAGTCATTGAGAGCAGCTATCATGCAGCTTTTAGAAGCATCCCTGCTCCAGCACACCTAAAGCAAGTGAATGGCTTGTTACCATGCCTTTGCCAAACTTGATGGCAGGCTGAAAACATAATTCAATCATTTAATTCAACTCTATTGGAGCTCAGCTTTGAGGAAAAACTAATGTTCTGCAAGCCGAGGCATGTCAATTTCTTTTTTTTTTTTTTGCATTCCTTCTTAGTATACGCCTCAGATAAGCCAGTCACAAAGTCATACACAACTTGCATATCTAGAGAGACTTCTGAGGTCACCCTGGTAGACAATGTGAGTACTGACCACACTGCTGTTTTGCTATAAAAAAGGAAAACCACAGATTTTACAAATTAATTTAACAATTTCTTTCTAAATGGGTACCGGATTGCATATTACTTTGCATAAAAGTATGTTTTGCCCTAGTTTAGACAGTGGCATTATTTTCATACTGTAATTGGTTATATTTTTCAAGTTTTTTTTAAAAAAGAACCCTACTCTACAAAAACGTCCTTGCAGTACTGAAAAGGGCGTTGAATAATGAGTATTTGTCTTAGCATCATTATGGATTTTTAACATTTCAAACTCGGAAAGTGACAGCCTAAATGTTGCCTTTAACGCTATCCTTGACTCAAATGGATTTACCAAAAATCTTCATTGTCGCATAAACTGTTGTCATCATTCTCTTGATCTTGTGCTTATGGGTTAAAGGTTGAACAAGTTTTGGTAGTACCTCACAACCCTATCTTGTCTAGCAATTTTCAGTATCCTTTGAGCTTAAGCTTATTGAAAACAAAGGATTTAAGAGAAAATCTTTATTACACAGGAACAATTTTTGAAGAATGTTCTATTGTTAATTTCCCTGATTCCTAAAGTGATTGTTTTTACAGTTATTATTTTAGTATTGCTTAGATAAATTTTCTGTTATCTTTCTATGTCTGTGTTATCTTTTTCTCCATGGTAGATAAATTTGGCCCAATAATTCTGTATTGCTTTCCTGGGCAAAACCATATCAGGAGCAATTGCTGACATTAAGTACGTATGTGCACACTGTGGTTTCTTTCCAAATAAAATGATGTCTTAATCAGTTCTTCTGCATATTTTTTTCTGTCTGATTTTTTTTTCTCCAGCCCCGCAGTCCGTTAAAATAAATGACCACCGATGTTGAGCCCAGTCCGAGACCACAGAGCCCTAACATTTAAAATCTAAAACCAAACAATATCCGGGTTGAAAAGAGACATCACGACAAGTCGCAGAAAAAAAAAAAAAACAGCTGAACAACTGTCAATATTGCTAGGCCAGCATGCTTTAAATCCAGAAAGTCTGTTTTTAGTTTATTGCCTTTTGGTTAACTATGTAGCATTAAAATGATGGGTTGAGGCATTAAGAAAAAAACTCATGTAGGGGAACATCATATTTCTAATAAAAGGCAGTCACTGTAAACAGTTAGAATACAGAAGAGAAAATAGAAAAAATGGCAGAAACCCTCTTTCTGTGTGAAAATTAATGATTATTTATAATATTTATCAAAAATCATAATTCATAAGTAAAAATGTTGATTGACACAGTGAATCTTTATCCTATTAGGTGATGCGTCCACACTAGCAGCCACTAGCTGACAGAGCGGTAGAACCAGGCCAACTTAGATACTGTACAGCGCAGAGCTGATAGCAAACTGGTCGAGACAAAGGGTCATAAAAACTTTGCACGGGAAACCAGTGGCAAAACACAGGGCCATAAATTGATGAGAATGGAATGATCAGGAGTCAGCCAAAGGCGTGGCCCGCTTTGACTAAAAACTTCAACAGTCCAACTTTAAACTCCAGCTCATTCAACAGCACAGTGAACATACTGGCATTCTACTAACTGCACAGGTGCGCTTCAAAGTTCAACACTGAACCAGCAATCAACAAAATTCAGCATAATCACTTCAATAAACATTGCACGCAAGGTACCAGTGAAACACATGTGATTAAATGGTGGTTTTAAATCACCTTAAGTTCCCATCTTTACCCTGCCCAGAGTAGAAAACTTTTAAAGAAAATAAACAAAATAATTTTTTGTTGACTTCTCTTCTGCTGAGTCTGAGGATGGGGGGTGTAGGCAATGGACAGTTGCCCAACATCTGTGAAATATAGAAGCATTTTTTTCCCAAAATAGTTGCAGGATTTCCCAGCCCTGAGATATTTTGAATTTTCCTGCATCTGGATCAGTAGGGTTGCATGAAACAAAGCATGAAAGCAAAGCAACAGCATTTTAGTTATATAAAATCAAAGTACAAATTGCATCATAAACCTTATTTTATGCGTCTGTTTACTGATTAAGCCAAAAACATTTTTATGGAATTGAAAAACTTTGCTTATTGTGTCAAATAATGGAGTTTTACAAAAATTCAACTTAGAAGACTCACCGCCACTTCCAGCTCTGTCTAATTACTCCACCACATTCTTCGTTCCAACCAATCAGCTGCTGATCCACATTCCTCTTCAGCCAATCATCCCTCCGGGCATCGCTTTGAAAGACCTTCATACGCAAAATCTCCTGCTCATCAGCTGAGCTGCGACCCTCCTCCACCCCGTCTCCACCATCAGGCTTCAAGCTCCTTCCGACTCCCTTATTATTGAAGCTCATGTCATTATCAGCATGCATGTCTTCCACCGGGGTCCGAGTGCCAAAAGAAAACAAACATCATTTAATAAACTCTTCTAATTGCCTTCTCTGTGTTTCTTTCATTTGTGAGTCTTTCCAGGTTGAATTGCTATTTGATAAAAAATGCCTGTGATGATTAATTAAGCACAAAAGTTGCACCTATTAAGATATTTTTTTTTATTCTGTCCTATCACTAGTAAATAATTTGAAATCTTGGTAAACCATCTTTCAAACCTTTCTTGGAATGCATTAATATCTTAATATAAAAAAATAAAAAAAATAAAAATAGCTGATAATCATACAACTTCACCAATTAATGAACTGCAATGATGTCAAGAGCAAACTGCTGACCAGTGGCAAAAAGCTTACTTGTTTCTTATCAGCTTAAAGAAAAGTCTGACAGCAAAATTTATTGCCTTTAGTACTGGTGTCACCTAGCCACTTTTTACTGGGGCATATGCCATAGTGTGGATTTGCTGTGTCCTCAGTGAACTCTCACATGCAGTTTTAACAAGCTGGTGAAGCAAGAACAATGCAGTTTAATTTATAATAGCACAAAAAAGGAGCCATCTGGGTCTGTAGACCATCACATATCGCATTCTGCAGTGTACTTTTTGTTGCATGACCCTCTCAGGCAATGAAACCTGTACAAAATGTGTGCCTTTCAGCTTTTACGCTGACGTATAAGTAATTAGCCAAAGTAAAAAAAAATTACTATGAATAGAATCTAGGCTTCACTTTTATGTCCTATGCAGTGAGAAAGTTTTACTCCACACATAAATATGTATTTGCATGTGTCTGTATGGCTAGATAGTTCACCTGTGGCTCTTTTCTCTTGCTCTCGGTGGAAGACAAACGAGTTTTCTCTCCCTCCCTCCCTGCTGATCACTGCTTCTGCTTTTTGTCTGTATTTTTCTCAGAGCCTCGCTTTGCATATCCTCCAAACTTGTAAATTATGGATTTGGTCAGCTGGACTCTCAACGTAATTGATAAACGTTTTTTTTTCAACGGGAAGACAGGGTTGTCCAAACGGGACGTTCTTTGAATACACAATGGATTCTTGGCAGCAGTGGAAGATTGTGTGCCTGACTATGATGTTGGTCGAGGACGTAGAAGATATGTACATATTTGGACTTTTGATAACAGGATTTCTGCTTTTTGGAGTTGGTGGTTACCTGGCTTATCGAGTGATTCGTAAAACGTGGGCGGCTGTTCAAAGCATTCCAAAGCTGCCTGCGATGTTAGATGGAGTCTGTAGAGCGATCAACACTCAGACTGAAATGTTAAGAGAGCAAAATCGCAAGCTGGACACGATTCTTGAACAGAATCGCAGCCTGGCAGCGGTTGGACTCAGAGGGTAAAGGATATAATCTTGGAGAAGTTGTATGCTCGAGATCTGCGGAAAGTACCAGAAATTTGGCTATTTGGATTCACAATTGAGACATACCAGTAAAACTCTTAAGGTAGTTGGAAATTCACAACTGCCTGAACCACAACATTTATTGTTTTTCTAAATCTGGCTTCCCAATGTGGCCTTGGCAACTTCTGCTAACTGGCTATCGACAAAATATCTCCTGGATGTTATATAAACACGACGCTCTTCCCCAGAACTACCCTACCAGCTGTGTGCTGATAGGACTATGCGGCCGATTGATAAAACTTCCACCTTTCACTCAAGGACAATGGCGCTTCTATCAGTGTTGACGGTCTAATTCTTGCAAACACGCTCAAACTTATATATGTTCGCAACCTCAAGACTCCACCTTGCTAAATCTTTACTTATGTGTGTGTTGCTTACCCCTGCTGAGGTTTTCTGTACTATATGATTTTTTTTTCCTCCTATCTTACTTTACCTAAATGTGTGATTTCATTACTTTTCATAGATTTTCAGATTTTTCAAAAGGATTACCAGCAAAAGCCAATTATTATTAGTATTTCATTACTTCTTTTATAGATTTTTTGTTTTATCAGAAGGATTACCAGCGAAAACCAAATATTATTAGTAATTTGGACTTTAGCTGCTCTTACACCGATGGCCCAGCTTCCTTAGTTAGACTACAATGGACTGTTATTACTTAGTTCAACTTCAGTACCAGTAAATTATTAATAATTATTAATATTATTAGCACCTGAAAATGTGGATTAAAGTTGTTTTGTACCAGTGACTCAGCTTCCCTATTTAGAATTCAGTGGAATGATGAGACTATCAATATTATTATCTTCTTTTAGCTTCTTTTATCTCGTCTCGTCATATTCCGCTTATCCGGGACTGGGTTGCGGGGGCAGCAGACTCAGAAGAAACACCCAGATGTCCCTCTCCCCAGACACGTCCTCCTCCCAGTGGGACGTGCCTGGAACACCTCCCGAGGAAGGCGTCCAGGAGGCATCCGGTATAGATGCCCGAGCCACCTCAACTGGCTCCTCTCAATGTGGAGGAGCAGCGGCTCTACTCCGAGCCCCTCCCGGATGGCCGAGGTGCTCACCCTATCTCTAAGGGAGTGCCCGGCAACCCTACAGAGGAAGCTCATTTCAGCCGCTTGTATCCGGGATCTTGTTCTTTTGGTCATGACCCAAAGTTCATGGCCATTTGTGAGGGTAGGAACATAGACCGACCGGTAAATTGAGAGCTTCGCTTTTTGGCTCAGCTCTCTCTTCACCACAATGGACTGGCACAGCACCCCCATTACTGCGGCAGCGGCACCGATCTGTTTGTCGATCTCCCGCTCCATTCTTCCCTCACTCGTGAACAAGACCCCAAGATACTTAAACCCCTTTCCTTGAGGCAGGAACTCCCCTCCAACCCGAAGAGGACAATCCACCCTTTTCTGGCCGAGAATCATGGCCTCGGACTTGGAGGAGCTGATCCTCATACCATCCGCTTCACACTCGGCTGCAAACCACCCCAGCGCATGCTGTAGGTCTTGGCTAGAGGGGACCAGCAGGACCACGTCATCTGCAAAAAGAAGAGACGAAATCGACTGGATTTAGCATAAGATGCTTTATTATTAAGAGTGGCTTGGAACCAATTTCTATCAGTAAACTTGGAAGGATTATTAATTATTATTACTCCCAAGGATTATAAGTGTCATTTAATTTGTTTTTCTGTGTTTATTTTCTTTGTGATTGTATTGTAATTGTTCTTCCTCATGTACAGCCCTTTGAATTGTTACTGAAAAGCGCTATATAAATAAATTTACCTTACCTTACCTTACCTTACCTTACCCTACCTTACCTTACCTTACCTTACCTTACCTTATCTGTGTGTGTGGTTTGTGTGTGTGTGTGTGTGTGTGTGTGTGTGTTTGTGTGTGTGTGTGTGTGTGTGTGTGTGTGTGTGTAAGCTGTTCGCAGGAGGTAGAGTAGAGAGGCTGATAGACGATGAGAGGACCACCACCAACGAGTGTCTGCTTTAACAGAGATAAGGGGCAGGACACCCAGGCTCCGCTGAGGAGGGGAAATGGCTGCTGGGCAGTCCCTGACCCTGAATTGCAACTGGGTGGCAGGGAAGAAATGAGATGTGACTAATGGAGACACTGCAAGCTGACCCTTGATCAGGCAAGAGAAGGGAGAGAAGAGAGGCTAAACACATGAAGAGGGGAGAAAGGGAAGAGCACAGGACGTGCACTGAATGAGATGATAGAGATTAAAGTTTGGAAGTGGAGTGATTAGGGAACTTTGTTTGTTTATGCATTTTTTTAAATTCATGATGAGTTTGAGTGCTACCATGAAATGGAAAACAACAATGGCATGGATATATTTGTCGGGTTAGAAGCATGCACCTAGTTCTGGTGTTGTCAGGGTAGTGGTTGGTGAGATTAGATCATGAAGGATTAGAAAGTGCATATGAGCTGCCAAAGTAGAGAGATCATGAAATCATCTGTGCAGTACATTCTATGCACCATAGTTCTATGCTCATGCTCAGACGGATCAGTTTGGTCTTCCTCTTTTTTCTGCAGCTTTGTAAACTAACTCATGTTTGCGGGAATAAATGATTACTGGTTTTAATAAATGGCATGGTAGCTGTATAGTATTATTCATAGCATTTACTATTACTGCTTGAAAATAAAACCATTATTAAAGCCATCTTTAGTTACATTGCTCTTAAATCATTGGGTTTGTTGTTTCCTATTCAATGCAATCAGAATCAGAATCAGCTTTATTGCCAAGTTCGTACATACAAACAAGGAATTTGCCTCCGGTACACTTTGCTCTTTTGTTCTGTTTTTGCATTACAGAATATACAAATTTACAATTTACAATTTACAATGTACAACATACAATGTACAATGTACAATGCAATATTCTGCATTACAGAATATACAAATTTACAATTTACAATGTACAATATACACATATCTAATAAAAAAGGTGCATTTGCAACATCTGTATGCTGTTGTTCTGTACTCTATTGAATGTTCATCAGAGAAACAGCCTGGGGGAAGAAACTATCTCTGTGGCGGCTGGTTTTAGTGAACAGTGCTCTGTAGCGGTGGCCTGAAGGTAAAACTCTAAACAGTTTATGTGCAGGGTGTGTGGGGTCTGCAGATATTTTGGCAGCTCTTTTCTTGACCCTAGACCTGTATAAGTCCTGGATGGAGGGAAGGTCAGCTCTGATTATTCTCTCTGCAGTCCTGATTATTCGTTGCAGTCTGGACCTGTCCTGTTTTGTGGATGAACCAAACCACACTGAGATGGATGAAGACAGGACAGACTGAATTATGGCAGTGTAGAAGATGACCAACAGCTCCTGTGGAAGGTTGAACTTCTTGAGTTGCCTCAGGAAGTACAGTCTCTGCTGGGCCTTCTTCCGAACAGTGTCTATGTGCGAAGACCATCTCAGGTCCTCAGAGATGGTGGTTCCTAGGAACCTGAAGTGGTCCACGGCCGATACAGTGTTGTTGAGGATGGTGAGGGGGGTGTATGGGGGTGGTGTTCTCCGAAAGTCCACCACCATTTCCACAGTCTTGAGTGGGTTCAGTTCAAGGTAGTTCTTACCGCACCAGTGTACCAGCCGATCCACCTGCTGTCTGTATGCAGACTCATTACCGTCCTGGATCAGTCCAATGACAGTGGTGTCGTCTGCAAACTTAAGGAGTTTCACGGACGAGTCCGATGAGGTGCAGTCATTTGTGTACAGAGAGAAGAGGAGTGGGGATAGAACACACCCCTGGGGGGCACCAGTACTTATTGATCTGGATCGGGAGAAGATGCTCCCCAGTCTCACCTGCTGCTGTCGCTCCGTCAGGAAGCTGTTGATCCACTGACAGGTGGAGGCTGGGATGTTGAGCTGGGTGAGCTTCTGGTGGAGGATGTCTGGTATGATGGTGTTGAAGGCCGAGCTGAAGTCTACAAACAGGATCCTGGCATACGTCCCTGGGTGGTCGAGGTGTTGCAGGATGAAGTGTAGACCTAAGTTAACAGCATCATCTGCCGACCTCTTTGCTCGGTAAGCAAACTGCAGGGGGTCCAGCAGGGGGCCTGTGATGTCTTTCAGGTGCTTCAACACCAGCCGCTCAAAGGATTTCATGATCACAGACGTCAGGGCTACAGGCCTGTAGTCATTTAATCCTACGATGGTGCAGACACGACCATAAAGCAGTGAAATAAATTGTGGATATTTTAACCTCAATAGAGCACCAAGCGTCTAATGTAGCTGGGCCTTACAAAAGTTCAACTGATGCTTTTTGAAGACATATGGTCTTCACTACAAGCAGAAGAAACTACAGTGTCACAGTCTTCTCAAGCAGCAGCTACTAGCTACCTAGCAGCTAATCAGAATTTGTAAAATGTTTACAAGGAGAAAACCAGATCTTCACATCACGATAAAGTCATGCCTCCCTGCTTGGACAGCAGCCCTGGAGCATTTTCTGTACTATTGTACTATTGTGTTATGCAGACTCTGAATGAGTGACTGCTGTGGAATCACAAAAAGAAAACAATTTAAAGATGTTGTTTGCAGCAGGAGTCAGGCCGCAGGTTTTTTTTTTTTCAGAAAATCTTTGCTGTCGGTAAGCCTATGACACTCACCAACCACAAACCTCCGATCCAAGCTCAAAACCAAATATTTATTATAATTTTCTTACAGCAAAATATACAGAATGAACCACTTTAGAATCACTTCCAAGCAGGGTTCGCACATTTGACTGGCTTGGTTGGTTGGTTTTAAGCTATTTTGAATCGATATCACAAAGATAGTCCTAAAATCATCAGGAATCTTATTTTACTTTTTAAACAAACAACCCAAACTGTATTTGTTTTGGGTGAACTCTGCAAATTGACTAATCTTCAATCTTTTTCCAGAGTATGCTGTTGAAAAAATTACAGACTGGACTCAGGGCAAACGTGTTATTGGGATAAAGTGTCACACCATCTACCAGTGTAAATAATAACATCATGTCCATAATTCAAAAAGGAGCTTCTTCGTGCAGATAAGCAGAAGAAGTAACCAATAATGTAGCTGTTAATGTAGGTTCAGCATTGCATTGTGGGCCAAATGGTAAATGCTTTCCGCATAGCAAACTAATTATCCTGCCTCTGATTTTGACCTTAATATGTTGCCGGCCTATTGAAGTCACTCTGGTTGTCCTTGATGACCAATGCTGTTGATTACAATCACTTCAGGCGTGGGACTGATAATTGATGTAATCAGTAGTAAAATTCATGTCTGCTTATTATTAAGATCCTGTTTATGCATCTTGATTCACAGATAAAACATTTAGCAGAATTCAAAAATAGTTTTTTTATTATGTAACAGTTACCTTGAACCCATATAAATTCATAGGATTTTTTTTCTCACAGCAATGTTACATTATGCAGTGGCTTGCAGAAGTATTAATGCCGCGTGAACTTCACAGTCACAAACTTCAATGCGCTTTTATGCTTTCACCTAAACCAGTATTTCTGACTCTATATTTTGGGTCTTTGTTCTGCTGGAAGGTCTTTTGCAGCCTAAAGCAGGTTTTCTTCCAGGATTGCCTTGTATTTTGCCTTATTTGTCTTCCAGTCAAAGCGATCATCTTCTCTGTCCCTGCCGAAGGAAAGCATCAACATAGCATGATGCTGCCACCTCCATTTTTCAGCATGGTAATGTTGTTTTCAGTTGATGTGCAATATTAATGTTTTGTGTCATTATTATGCAGTTTTTGTGACCCAAAAGCAGAAAACTCACTGAGATACTGATTAATGGTTTAAAATGGATTTTATTGCACAAGTAATTATTAATTATTTCTGCAGGTTTAGGAAGAATGTCCTGGTCCGGTTGTCTTCTAAGGAGCAGGAGAGTGATGCCAATAGAAGACTTAGGAAAGTATATTGTTCCAGCAGAAATCTGTACTATTCTTATTCATTTTATGTGGTTTCCAGACATGGAGGAAGGCAAAAAGATTATTCATGTAGGTGATGGTGGGTGACAGTGTGGTAAGAAGCAGTCGTAGGCTGAAGTCCAGACTGAAAGGTTCGCGTAGGAGGACTGGCAGGTAGAGACCGCAGTAAAATGACCAGAAAGGGTGGAAGCAGCAGATGCCAGTAGAACTAGATGAAGCATGGCAGCTTTGTTTAGTAGTGTCTTCAGGGAGCTCTGGAACTTGAATTCAATTCAATTCAATTCAAAAATACTTTATTAATCCCAAAGGGAAATTAAATGTTGTTGTAGCTCATTATGAAGGTTTCCTCAAAGAGCCGTTGTTGATGCTGATGGCTGTGGGCAGGAAGGATCTCCTGTAGCGCTCCGTCTTACAGCAGATCTGAAGAAGCCTCTGACTGAAGACACTCTGTTGTTGTACAACAGTCTCATGAAGAGGATGTTCAGGGTTTTCCATAATGTTCTTCATTTTATGAAGAACCCGTCTTTCCACAATGATCTCCAGAGGTTCCAGAGGAGTCCCCAGAACAGAGCCAGCCTTCTTTTGTAGCTTGTTAAGCTAAGTCTCAGGCCCTGATGGTGCTACCCCATCAGATGATGGTAGAAGAGATCACACTCTCCACAACAGACTTATAGAAGATATGCAGCATCTTGCTGCAAACACCAAAGGACCTAAGCTTCCTCAAGAAGTACAGTCTGCTCTGTCCCTTCTTGTAGATGGCTTCACAGTTGCATCTCCACTCTAGACCCACAGAAAGCTTCACACAAATTGGTTTAAGACTCAGGAGTAGGCTGGATGAGATAAGTCACAGAAAGAAAAGATAAACACGTCACAAAAAAAGCTTTTTTACCGCAAGTACAGTAGAGCAGGAACTGCCAGAAAAAGAAGAAAGAAAAAACCCAGGAGCCACACAGCAACCACCAGGATATGACAGTTTTGGATAGAAAGGTCAGCTTTGGTTCAATCTGACCTCAGCACCTTCTCCAACATGTTTGCTGTACCAAACATGAGTCCTCCCTGACCTGTATCCTTTGTTCATTGGTCTTCATGATGCTGTTTGTTTACTAATCTCTAACAAACCTCTAAGGCCTTCAGAGAACAGCTTTAAAGTACACACAGGGGGACTCTGGCAGTTTGTTGCATTTTTATTTTACACAGAGTATTAGACTAATGGGGGTTGAAAAAAATATACATGGGGGGTTATCCCCATGTATCATTTTCTTTCCATTTCAATATTATGTGTTGACCTGTCATCCAAAAAACATTTATAAAATAAAGCAGATTGAAGTTTGTAGTTGGATCATCACAAAATATAGAAAGGTTCAAGGGGTATAAATACTTTTGCAAGGCATTGTGTTACTATCTTACATGGGAGCAAATAAATTCTATAAAAATATTTTAGAATTAGGTATTATGGGATATTATCTCCAATTCCACAATCCCATTACATGCATAATGTGACTGTTTGGTAAAATAGCAGCATAGTAGCTATTATCGATAAGCTAAATGCAGAACGTCATGCTTTGCAGAGCTTCTTTTTAGATTCATTCACTCTCATTTTCTCCTCTCTTTCATCCACTTCAGTATCTTCTCTGCCCTCGCTGTCGCTCTGAATAAAACGCCATTCTGAATTAGGGAATGAATTGGTGAGACTGATGGTTTTTGAGGCTTTCAGGAGATAACTCAGTTGAGAGTGAAAGAATGTGTGGTGGGGCATGCGAGATTCTGTTTGTGTGATGCTGCAAGAGGCGAAGAGGATAGAGGAGAGAGAAGGAGGGAGGCAGGCAGGCCGAGAGAGCTCGTCAGCCAACACAGGTCATGAAAAATGCATGGAGGTTGTGGTGTCAGTTTGCTAGAGCGAAAGCTGCAGAGAAAGAGCAGACTGGGTTTTCTGAACTCTGCGACTCTCGCTGTCTGGACTCTCACTCAAACATCCAGCCTCTGCCTTTCATAGCCTCCAGCTCACTTCATTAGTCCTGCTCGCCTCGCAGCCGGGTGTGTGGACTCTACGCATGTTGTCTACAGGTTTGACTTATCCTAAATACATTCTGCTATTTGACATGATATCTTTCTTCTTAGCCTCCTCATACACACACCTATAACATACAGCAAACATATAGGAACAACTGTCATTATTGTCAGGATGCATTTGCCTTCTGCCCAAACTCCTGGAAAACATCATTAATCTATTTAATAAGACATTATGCAACAGGTCTGGAATTTCTTTCTTGGGTTTTCTGCAGTAACTGCAACAGGGTAAAATGTTAAATTAAAGACATTTGCCAAGCAATTATTGTCTTGTTTTAGTTGCTGGTCTCTACATTGACTGAAATGTATAGTCAGAAGATGACTGATGAGCCAAGTTTGTTCAGGATTTATTTTTTTAATTTTTAAAACAGAACAAAAACGTTTCTAGGCAGCCATCCTGTACTGCAGCACAGGGTTTTCTCTCTGTAAACAAACCAAAAACTGGGATGGATACAGAGCAGTTCCAAGAAACAAGGACGTGTTGTAATACAGTGCCCTTCATATTGATGGATCTCCTGTTGAAAATGTACAAAAGTCTTTAACATAAATTTATCTTTCATTACTGTAGTTCAGTCTCACACTTAAAAGTTTGCTGCACTTCTGTAACAAAGAGCTGTGGAGATGTTGCTTCGCCTTCCTTGCCATTCTGCTCGTGATCAAGTAAAACAATTAAAGTATAAATAAAACAAAATGTGCATTGTTTATTTTGCAAGAATTGTTTAAAATGACTATTATTTTCTAAAACAAAAGCAACTTTTATTTCTTAGCATAGGATTTAGGCTGGATTTGTAATACATTTTAATATGAGATTATGCTACTGCTAAATAATGATTCAATTATTTGAAACCTTTTCATGCATCTTTGCACAAGTCGCTAATAAATATTTAGGATGCTCTGTGCTTCGATGTTTTTCCAATGACACTCCTAAATAAATCAGACCGGTACTCATGTTTATTTTAAGATGCCTTCATTCAGTAAGCCAGTGATGTCCAAACTGTTTGGACCATGAGCCAAGTCAGCAAGTTGAAAGCACCCAGGTGTCATGATTACATTTTTGTTTTGCCAATTAAAAACGCAAAATAATTTTATTGTAAATTATTTTGAATACACATCTCAAATGACAAATATTTGCATGTTCAAAAGGGTTCGAAAAAGGTTTCAGATGTTTGCCTTAATAAAAGAAAGATGTACAGTTTTCTAACATTTTGGGCAGACTGTGACATCATTTTTGACACTGATCTGACCCACATGCAGAAAGAACACAAATAGAGACCATCAAACGGTGAAAAGAAGTTTATTATTTCTAAATTCTACACAGGGATGACAGGGATCTGGTATCTCCAACTGTGCGAGAAAAAAGAACTGATAAGAAAACAGGACGGCAATGTATATATAAACAAAGCACTGGTGAACACTGGCTTTACCTGAGAAACATGAAAAGTGGGGTGGATGCGAAGACTAGGAGGCAACCGAAGACGAACTGCAGTGGAACCGACTAAAGAGTCAATCACATAGGGTCCAATAAAACGAGGAGAAAGTTTCTTAGAAATAGATTTTAGAGGAATGTCACGGGTGGATAACCAGACTTGTTGCCCTGGGCGGTAAACAGGAGCTGGTCGACGTCTTCTGTCAGCAAAACGTTTGTTGAGTTCAGCAGTCCGCTGAAGGGCCCGGACAGTGGAGTTCCAAACAGCCCTGTAACGGCGAATATGGTGTTGAACAGAGGAGACGGAAACCTCACCCTGGTCGGCAGGAAAAATGGGAGGTTGATAGCCAACTGAAACCTCAAAAGGAGAAAAACCAGTAGCAGAGGATTTGTGAGCATTAATTGCATACTCAACCCAAGGTAGGTGTTTACACCAGTCAGCAGGATTAGAGAATGAAAGGCAACGGAGAGTGGATCCGAGTTGTTGGTTCATTCGTTCCACCTGGCCATTGGACTGGGGATGAAATCCAGAAGTCAAGGAGACTTTAGCTCCAAGGGCTAAAGCAAACTGTTTCCAAACTCGTGAAGTGAACTGAGGACCACGATCGGACAGAATGTCCTGAGGAATACCATGGAGCCGGAAGACATGTTTGATCAACAGCTGGGCGGTCTGAAAAGCAGTAGGCAACTTCTTCAGTGGGATCAGATGGCAGGCCTTAGAGAAGCGGTCCACAATAGTTAGAATGGTAGTCATTCCTTGAGAGGTAGGAAGGCCAGTAACAAAGTCTAAAGCAATATGTGACCAAGGACGACCAGGAATGCGTAAAGGCTGTAAAAGGCCTGCAGGTGGTTGGTTACAATGTTTATTTCGAGCACAGATAATACAGGCGTGAACGTACTCCTTCACGTCCTGGTGGACAGTAGGCCACCAGAACCTTCTCAAAATAAGGGCCACGGTTCTACTAGTACCAGGATGAGCAGAAAACTTAGCAGAGTGGTGCCAATGGATGACACGAGAACGGGCAATGGTGGGAACAAAAATCTTGTCTTGTGGACCAGTGCCTGGATCAGGTTCCTCCTGCTGAGCGCGGGTAACAAAGTCCTCAATCTCCCACCTAAGAGAACCCACCGTCCAGCTAGAAGGCAGAATGGAGACCGGTTTAAGTTCAACCTCATCAGCAGAAAACTGATGGGACAGAGCATCAGGTTTAGTATTCTTAGACCCTGGGCGATAGGAAATAGCCAGATTAAAGCGGGAGAAAAATAAGGACCAGCGAGACTGACGGGGATTGAGTCGCTTAGCAGCTTGTAAGTAGGCCAGGTTCTTATGATCAGTCCACACAATGACAGGTAAACAGGCTCCCTCAAGCCAATGACGCCACTCCTCCAGAGCCAATTTAATGGCTAACAGTTCCTTGTCACCGACATCATAATTGCGCTCTGCATCACTTAGTCTGCAGGAAAAAAAAGCACAAGGATGCAATTTACCATCAGAAGCAGCAGACTGGGACAGAACAGCTCCAACCCCTAAGTCAGAAGCATCAACCTCCATGGTAAACTGTCTGGTAGTGTCAGGGTGGATAAGGATTGGTGCACGGGAAAACTTCATTTTTAGAGCTTGAAAAGCTGAATCTGCCTCCGAAGTCCAGGTGTAATGCAACTTAGTGGAGGTCAGAGCCGTCAGAGGTGCTGCGGTCTGGCTGTAGTTCTGTATAAACCTCCTGTCAAAATGAGCAAATCCCAGGAAGCGTTGAAGTTGTTTTCTTGTCTCGGGAATTGGCCACTCCAGGACTGCCTTGATCTTATCAGGATCAGAACGAACCTGTCCATCCTCTAAGATGAGACCCAGGAATGTAACAGAGGACTGATGAAACTCACATTTCTCAGCCTTAATAAATAATCGGTTCTCCAGCAGCCGCTGAAGGACTAGTCAAACATGATGATGGTGTTCTTCAAGGTTTCTGGAGTAGATCAGAATATTGTCGAGGTACACAAAAACGTTCAAAAAATCTCTTAACACATCATTAATCAGCGACTGGAAGACTGCTGGGGCATTGCAAAGTCCAAAAGGCATGACTAAATACTCAAAATGACCCAAAGGAGTCTGAAAAGCTGTCTTCCACTCGTCCCCCTGGCGGATTCTAACTAAATGATAAGCACTCCTAAGGTCAAGCTTAGTAAAAACAGTAGAACCCTGAACTGGTTCGAACGCAGAGGAAAGTAAAGGAAGTGGGTACCTATTCTTAACTGTAATCTGGTTCAAGCCCCAATAATCAATACAGGGACGAAGGGAACCATCCTTCTTTCCAACAAAAAAAACCCCTGCACCCACTGGGGAGGAAGAGGGACGAATAATACCAGCAGCTAGGGAGTCATTAATGTAATCCTCCAAGACCTGTCGTTCAGGTCCAGAGATAGGATACAACCTACTGGTGGGTAGAGGAGCCCCAGGAAGAAGGTCAATGGCACAGTCATAGGGCCTATGGGGGGGTAGAGAGAGAGCGTTACTCTTGCTGAAGGCTAGTCCTAAATCATGGTATACTGTAGGAACCCCGGAAAGGTCGGGACAGTCATCACTAAGAGGACTAGGCACAATGGAGTTCCTAACAGGTAAGGCCGACTGAAGACAATTGGAATGACAATAATTAGACCAGGCCTCAATGCGGAGTTCGGACCAGTTTAAATGAGGGTTGTGTTTATGCAGCCAAGGAAAACCCAGAACTAAAGAAGACTGAGAAACCGGAAATACATAAAAAGAAATCATTTCCCTATGATTTCCAGAGAGAACCAGTTCAATCGGTATGGTCTTGTGAGTAACTCTATGCAGCCTCCATCCATCTAAGGCAGAAACTAATCGTGGCGTATCAAGAAGTACAATCTCAATCTGGGCCAGTTCTACCAACTTGCTATTGATAAAATTCTGCTCACAGCCAGAATCAACGAGTGCTAAAAGATTCCTAGTCTGCTGACTACCAATCAAGGTGGCTGGTAGGGAAAATCTAGGGGCTTCAAAATCATTAAACTGGTCCGTTATCTCCCCCGAAAAAACTAGCGGACCCTGTCTTTTGGCCGGGTAGGACAGGTTGGACAAGCTGCAATAAGGTGATTGGATGAACCACAGTAAAAACACTGGTTCCCCTGTCTACGACGTTGTCTCTCCTCAGGGGCGAGTGCGACCTATCAACATGGGTTCAGGTTCAGGCAGAACTACTTGAGGAAGAGACCTAGCGTTGGGTGGTGATCTTGCAGAAAAAGAACGAGCCCGGAAATGCTCAGAACGGGCTCTCCTTCTCTCACGCATACGACTGTCAATCCGTGTAGCTAACAAAATTAGCTCATTAAGGGTCTTAGGTTCATCAATCAAGGTTAATTCATCCTTCAGTGGCTCATCTAGGGACTGGAAAAAAGCTGTTCTAAGAGCACTATCATTCCAGCCAGAAGCAGCTGCAAGAGTACGAAATTCTAGGGCTAAATCAGAGACTGGTCTATTTCTCTGATTTAAGGCCCACAACTGGCGAGAGACGCTAGTCTGGTCGGTCTCAGAGGAGAAAGCCAGCTTAAACTCAATAATGAAGTCATCAAAAGAGCAATCAAACTGATTACAGTCAGAAAAACGAGCCTCAGCCCAACGTAAGGCCCTCCCTGTAAGTAATCCCAGTATATAAGAAATCTTAGCATCATCATGGGGAAAACTAGCAGGAGAGCGGTTAAAGACGAGAGTACATTGTAACAAAAACCCCTTACAATGATCAATGTCACCGGAGAACTTCTCCGGAACAGGGGAAGTGACGTCGCGTGAGTGTGAAAGACGTTGAGAAGTAGAAGCTGCTACAGCGCCCTCAGGGGAACCGGAGGTCTGAGGACTTAAAGAATGCTGGAGTAGCGAGACAATATGATCTAGCTGCTGATTATTCCGTTGGATCTGTTCAGAAAGAGAACGAAGAGCAGAGTCATGAGAGTGAATCTGGTGAGAGTGTTCAGATAGAGTTCTACTGAGACTCTCTGCTGGGTCTGTCTGGCCTGAGTGTTCTGACAACATTTTTGACACTGATCTGACCCACGTGCAGAAAGAACACAAGTAGAGAGCATCAAACGGTGAAAAGAAGTTTATTATTTCTAAATTCTACACAGGGATGACAGGGATCTGGTCTCTCCAACTGTGTGAGAAAAAAGAACTGATAAGAAAACAGGACGGCAATGTATATATAAATATATAAATATAAATATCATGAATATAAATAAATGCTCTTACTAGAGAGTGAACGGAATCCGCCAGGGGAGACGGGGTTTAGGAGAACTGAAGTAGAGCTCACAGCGAAACGTGCTTTCTGTGGAAAGCGAGCGGAAGGTGAAGCAGGAGTTACGTAGGAGGGTGGACAGGTCTGCAGGAGAAGTACGCTTGTCGTAATGTAGCACAGATCCAGTAAAAGGTGAAGATTGCTCAGTCCAGGAGTGTACGTAGAATTCCAGACAGGTAATCCAAAAAGCTCCAAGCGCTCGAGGAATAGTTAAGGGATCGATGGACATCAAGGTTACTGATACCTAAGGCGAAAACACAAATGTCAGAAAGGAACAGAGCAGATCAAAACCCAAAAACTGGCTCGAGATGATTACCACATAGGCTCAACACTCAGGCGACGAGTAGCAGGCAGCCACGGCTTAAGTAGCGTACACGGCAATCAGAAGATGGGAAACACCTGTCCACATTCCTCCTGTAGCTCGACACCCTCTGCTGGACGAATAAGGTTAGCAGCAAGCAGAAAACAGACAGGCTCCCAGAACCCGACAGACTGTTTTCTCTTTTGTTGGTCTACAAAATGTTTTTAATCAATTCCTAGCAACAAAAACAATAAAAGCCCTCGTTGAATTTAGCCAAGTTTAATAAATAGGTGTGCCCAAGTCTCTTTTTTGAGTAAAATGATGCTGGATGTTTTTGGCCCCACTTAAAATACTAAAATGAAAGCAAAAAACTTAGCTACTAAAAGAAAAATACTTTGTATTGAAGCTGTCATTTTCCATTTAAGAAGATAAGAATTTATTATTGAAAAACTCATCCTAAAAAATTAGAAAAGTTGTCCATCTATATCAGTTCACTTTGCTGGAGGGCTAAATTTGTAACATTTTTGAATGGCGTTAGGGGGTCACACAAACATTTTCCAGTTTTGCCCCCAGAGTGCCCCTCGAACATCCCTGCAGTAAATATTGTGATTCTCTAGTGGTTTTAAATAAAAGGTAAGTAATGCATTCAGTGAGCTAACAGTTAATAAAATTCTTTAGAACTAAGCCCAATTATATATGGTTGCATGGACAACTGTGCACCAAGTATGGATCGCTGTTGCTCATATTTTGTCTGCTTAGAGATTGCTAGATTTGCTGTGTTATATGAGTAAAAATCAAATTAGTATGAAAAGAATAAATAAAGTCTACTCAATGAAAGTGTAAATCAGCACTGGTGCCTTGGAAGAAGGTCCTGGGTTAGACTCCCGGCCTGGTGTTCTCTCCGGGCCCTCATGCACTCCACAAGTCTGCCCTTTATGAATGAGTGGCCTGAAGAAAGCCATTGCTAAAACAAAGTCATAAGAAGTCCTGCTAACAGTTTGCCACAACTCCTAGCATAGTGGACACAGCAAACACTTGGAAAAAGGTGCCCCAGTTAGATGAAACAAAAATTAAACTTTCTTTCATGCTGTGGGGATACTTTTCTTCACCAGGGAAAGAAAAGCTGGTCGGATGTGACAGGAAGATGGATGAGGCTAAATACAGGGCAATCCTGGAAGAAAACCTGTTAGAGGTTTTAAAAGACTTGAGACTGGGATGAAACTTCACCTTCTAGCTGATCAACAACCCTAAACATACAGACAGAGCTACAACAGAATGGTTTGGATCAAAACATCTTGATGTGTTAAAATGACCTATTCAAAGTACAGCAATAATTCCAATAGACAGCTAATCTGTAATTGCTGTGCAGAAATGCTCTCCATTCACTCTGATAAAATCTGAGCTATTTTGCAAAGCAGAATGCACAAAGATTTTAGTCTCTCGGTGTGCAAAGCTAGTAGGGACAAACCCCAAAACAGCACTTGCAGCAAAGGGTGGTTCTTCATAGTATTGACTTAAAGGGGACATACCAGTGGCGTTGGTTAGTGTAGAGGTAGAGTGTGTGGCCCCTTATATGGAGGTTATTGGACCTCGATGCAGCCATCTAAGGTTCATTTCCTGACCTTGGGATCTTTGCTGCAAAAAACGTCTAGTAAATCGGTAGATTTACCAAATACGTATGCACACCACGCTTCTTAGAAAGAGATTTTTGAAAACTATGTATATTTTTTCTTTTGAATCAAAATTATGCATTACTTCCTGTTGGTCTATCACACAAAATCCAAATCAAATACATTGGAGTCAGTGGTTGTAACATGACACAATGCGAAAATGAATCATTTTACAAGACTGGGTGTAGCAAAAACAGACTGGGACCATCATCTCCACTACAAACAATGAAACTCAAAGCAGGAATGATGTGAAATAGATTTATTCCTATTTTGTTATGTCAATCAAATGCAATATGCATCTTACAGGCATTCATACAAATGAAGGTCCCTTTTTTCTTTGCAATATTATTACTTTCCGTCCAAACTATATTGCCCTGCTGTAGGATCATGTCACCTCCTGTTTCCTGCCTTCAGGGAAAAAAAACTGAGAAGAAAAACAAGTTATTTGTGTGTCTGTCAACTAAATATACATTAAGATGGCTTTTACATGCTTGTTGAGACAGCTCAGCCAAATGGACTTTGCGTGTAAAACATCATCACTGTATGGTGCCGCAAAATGAATAATTAAATGCACTGCCGTTGAGAATGCTGTATGCCTTCATCTATTCAGCCTTTTTCATATACAGTAAGTCCCTGCATACTGAGCACCAGAGCTAAAAATCCCTGCTTTTACATGAAGATCCAGCATGAGACACTGAACCAACAGATAACAATGACAGCTACCTTTTGCATCCCTCCTGTGGTTGAATCTCTTCATCTACTGGCTGCCACTGTCATGGATCTGACCTGTGGCAGCAAACTAAGCAATAACACTGCACCATATGCATCACTGGCTTTACATATCTGTTTGATTTTCATTGTGCTTTTGTGTACTTGATGCTGCCAGCGCAGACTATTTGGCTCCAGGCTAAAGAGAGGAGCTCAGCACTGAGTCAGTGTCTTTCCACATGCACGGCATATGTCACACAGAAATGCTTACACTTTATACATATGCATAATCTCTGTTCGGAGCCCAAACATCATTATTTTTAGGTAATACTTCAAACTGCAGTGTGGGTTTTGCTTTTCGGTATGCGTGCTCAAAAATCTAATAAGTACATAACACAGTTGGGATGACTGTACTGTTCATGACCTATAAATGTTTTACTTTTACAGCAATGCCTTATGTAAGTGATGAACCCTGATTTAAGGTGAAGGAAGTGAGTTTTCAGCAACAGAGTTGTACTTTTTTCACTGTATTTATAGCCTATAGGTTTTAAAGGTTTGCTAAGTGTTAAATAAAGTAACCAAAATCCTTTATGCTTATATGGACAAGATGATACACCATAGTTGCTTCAGCAGAAACTACATTTTTATACTTTCACAAATACAGAAATGGTGTCTGTGTGACATGAGAATCTGTAATAAGTGTAAAGCAATCCTGTCCAGATTCTGACCAGTTTATTCATTCCAAGCTCCATGCATGTGTCATTATAAGGTGGTCCTAATGCTGAAAAAGCATTGACAATGTTTTTGTTTTTCTTTTGTTTTGGTATCTCAAATAGAATACCAATTTAATAGATGTGAAACTGTGCTTTAATGACCTTGTTCAGGGTAGAATTATCAAGTTTGGGTTTGATTAGTCTGTGTGTGTTATATTTGCTAGAGTTAGATTTGATCAGACAAAAGAGCCCATTGTTATTTCAAATAGCAAATGTTTATTTCCTTTAATAGGAAACCACAGAGCAAAATACCAGCTTTAATATTATTAGCAACTAATGGTTATATAGGCACAGGATTCTCAAAGTACTTAGAAGTCAGAAGTATTTTAGACTTTGAGGTGGACAACTACCGTCCAGGTTCACTAAAAAGTGTGAAATAGCCCTTTAGTTTAATGCCAATAAGAGGTTATGTGGAAGAAGTCAACTGTGGCTGTGTTAGCAGGTAATGGTTAGCCAGGCCACACAAACAATTTAAAAGAGGAGACCTCTTCAATAATTGACTAAACTAACTTGTCATACCTTCTGATGTAGCAGGGAAGATTTTTATTTGCATGAAAAGAGTTGCTGAGTATGACAGTAAAGAATACAATTGCTTTTTCATTGTTTAAGAAGGCTCAAAATGTTATCCGTACTGGGCCAAAAAGAAAAAAAAACAAACAAGCTCCAGTTACATGAAAACAATATCTCAGAAAACTTTTAATCCTTTCCGGTAATCGGTTTCACTAACACTAGTTTTTTACTACAGTCATCAGACTGCAGCCTAATGTGTAGTTTTTATTCCAATCTGCCTTGCTTTTTTAATTTACTCAAACCGTCTACAACAGCCTGAGATTTATCTGTCAGCAAGGCTGTTTCTATCTGTCCACATCCATGTCTGCAGCTTCTGCAAGGCAAGGAAGAAATGCCTGTTCCATGTTTACTTTGCCTAGCTGGCATTGTGTCCATCAGACTTACTGTCTTTGCCCACAGTATTTGACAGCCACACCTGTCTGCTAAGTACCAAGCAGTGTTTGCCCTGTCTGCCTCTATTTGTGTAGCTTGCAGTCTATGGTTCTGTTAGGCTGGTTTGCTCTCTGTTACACCGAGTGTCTGATAATCAATGCGACATGAACAGACCCTTGGTGCTCTGACCTTGTCTGGTGCAATGAAGCCATGTCTAACAAAATTCTCCTTTGGTCTGTGTTGATCTGCAGGCTGTTACTGTTGTAAATGTGCTCATTCCATCTCTACACTAGTGATGCAAAGTTTCAGTGCATAAAGAGTCAAGGTCAGAAGTTTAAATACTCCAGTCATCAGCATGAATGTCATCTTAATTGTGAGTTCTTAATGATGCATTTAAACCATTGTTTTGCAGTAATTTTTGAACACCAGCACCGTGTATGCAAGCGCAAATGTATTTTTTATGTTCTACACATACAGACTCCAGTATACACATAGTCAGATTTACAAATGCCCCGCTACTAATACTGGGTTAGCTGCCCCTTAGCACGTTCTAGAGAACCCTAACATCTCTGTAGCCATCATAAACTGCCATCCATACCTTAATCCATCCATTGTGTCTATCTTTTTATGAAGTATTTAGGGCTTAAGTCTAAGTCGAGTAGGAAGTCATTTATTTTTGAGGTTTTAGTCTGACTCCAGTTGGAGTCTTACATTCTAGATGCCATCCCTGGATCAAACCTCTAACCAGAATTTTCCCAGAAGTTTATTCATGACTATGAAAAAGTCTGTAATTTCACTGCACCTTGCAAAGGGACATTTTTCCAACTATTAGTGAGGATGTTGTTTATATTTGAGCTTCAATGCATAATTTTCCTAAATTTATTCTAAATAAATTCTAATTTGTGGACAAAATTATTTCTTTTAAATATTCATTCAGGCTCTGTGCTGCATTGTCAAGACTCCCTAAAACAATATTGCAGGATAGTGTCCAGGTCACTACGTGATACTGGTGGAGGAAAACGTTTCCTGACTCGCTCCTCCAAAATACCCCAAAGTGGCTCAATAATATTTAGATCTGGTGACTGTGCAGGCCATGGGAGATGTTCAACTTCACTTTCATGTTCATCAAACCAATCTTTCACCAGTCTTGCTGTGTGTATTGGTGCATTGTCATCCTGATACATGGCACCATCTTCAGGATACAATGTTTGAACCATTGGATGCACATGGTCCTCAAGAATGATTCGGTAGTCCTTGGCAGTGACGCGCCCATCTAGCACAAGTATTGGGCCAAGGGATGATATGGCAGCCCAAACCATCACTGATCCACCCCCATGCTTCACTCTGGTTATGCAACAGTCTGGGTGGTGCGCTTCTTTGGGGCTTCTCCACACCGTAACTCCCGGATGTGAGGAAAATAGTAAAGGTGGACCCATCAGAGAACAATACATGTTTCACATTGTCCACAGCCCAAGATTTGCGCTCCTTGCACCATTGAAACTGACGTTTGGCATTGGCATGAGTGACCAAAGGTTTGGCTATAGCAGCCAACCCTGACGCTGTGGAGCTCCCGACGGACAGTTCTGGTGGAAACAGGAGAGTTGAGGTGCACATTTAATTCTGCCGTGATTTGGGCAGCCGTGGTTTTATGTTTTTTGGATACAATCCGGGTTAGCACCTAAACATCCCTTTCAGACAGCTTCCTCTTGCGTCCACAGTTAATCCTGTTGGATGTGGTTCGTCCTTCTTGGCTACCAGGCTGGTCCAATTTAGCCATGAAACCTCCCACACTAAAATGACAGGTGTTTCAGTTTCATTGTCCAACCCCTGTAGGTTGCTGGCCTGGTTGCTGTGCTGCTCCTAGGTCTGGGGTGTTTTGTCCCCCGGACTAGGGTCCTAGCTGGTTTTGAGCCGGTGCATCCGCTGGTGCCCAGCCCTGGGCCGGTAGCCTTCGGTGCATTGGTTGGCTTAAATTGTCAGGGAGATACCATCTCATTGCAGTTGCTCTGTCCTTTAGGGAGTGCATTCTGCTGGCGGGGAGGAGGGTCTGTGGGAGGGGGACCCCTACCTGAATTTTTTGTGTGTTGATATGACGTCCTGGCCATTGTTTTGAATAGTTTTATTACATAAACAGTTTTGCATTGTTTGTGCTGTTTTGGACTTGTTTCTGCAGCACTAGATAATTGTATCTCTGTTCTCAAAATACAGAAAAGGCTGAATGGGTTAAAATGCAGTGTTCTTTGACCTGGAGGGGGTCAGGATGTGAAGTGCCTCAGTAACATTTAAGAGGCTGCACCAAAACAAGTTGCTCTCAGATGCACCTCAGAACAGGGGTAAAAGAGGAGCCTGTTGAGCTACAATAACAAGGAGTTCAGACCAAAGCATTGCAGCTCCTCTTTATATAGACCGAAACTGAATGGTTTAAATGGGAAAGGGAAGAATTTAAAAGCATGATATGTCCCCTTTAAAAGTGAAACACAGAGACATATATGTAATGGATGCACACACCTACGTCTGTATAATGATAAAACTACCAAACAAACATACTTTTGGGCAGTGGGGGCCCCAGTTCAGTCCTCAAACTTATATTCTGTTAGCTGAGAAGAACAAATTGAATTTAAATTCCCTGAATAATGTGTTATTTCACTCCATAACAAAGTGCATGTCAGCAAAAAATAAAAAATCACTTGTCATTTGCACTGTAACCTACGCTCTTCCAAGCTGTAGGAAAGACAACAGAATATATTTATTTGAGGATGACATGTGTCAGCTACTGTAGCACCCCTTGCTACTCTTAAAGATACTTCATCACTTTTGAAGAGTATAACTGTGAAGGTTTCAACACTTCTACATTCAACTGAACTTTTTTAATCACTAAAGAGATTGGGTCCCAGAGATTCTGCTATGCCTTGTGACGCATGGAGTGAGAAACATAAGGATGCAGCTTGTGCTAGTTGAACAGAAGCTGTCTGAACTGCTGTACTCAAACTTCTTTTGAGTTCATTTTCAACTTTTTAATGGTATGAAAGGGAGAGTGCAGAAATATTCAAAGTTGTTGATCTTTTCCAGAGGTGGAAAGAGTACTGAAAATGTGTACTCAAGTACAAGTACTGTTACACTGCTTAAATTGTACTCAATTACAAGTAACAATACTGGTGTTAAAAAAGTACTTAGGTAAAAGTATTAAGTACTCTTCTCAAAAACTACTCAGAGTACTAATTACTTTTTAACTGGTGGATGTTTTATTGTCAATAGCAGGCATTTGATTCAATTCACTTGTATTTATCTACGTTCAAAGCACATTTCTCAGATGAACAAGGTATAGAAAAATTGCACAAAGGAAATTGTTTTGTAAAGAAATGTAGACATAAAGCAGAAATTTTGATTGTTAAAAGAACGAGAAAAATGGCAGCAGGACAGAGAGACAGGAAAAAAGAAAATAATTGCAGACCTTACTGAGCAAGAAAAGCGTGCCCAGAGGAAAAAGTGGAGGGAAAGAAAGAGAGACACAAAAGCCAGGGAAAAGGCCATGGGAAAGGCCATGGCCGTAATATCACCTTCACCCCATACACCCAATACACCTAATACCCCGAATACACCAACAAGTCCTTCATCTCGACCCAATACACACAATACTCACAACAGGCCGTCTTCCAATGTACCAACAGGCCCTTCACCTACAGAATATTCAAGGTTTGAACTCTAAACTGCATTGGATTATTTGTTACTGTAGGTTCATCCTCAAAACACGAGACTAGAAATGCATGTTAAACATGTGTTGTGATTTTTTTCTGTTTTAGGCAAAGAAAGGTAGGCCAATGTCAGAAAAGAAGAATTAAACAAAGGCTGGAAAAAGAAATTAAAACGCTTTCAGTTCTTCTGGCAAAACAAAAAGCAAAAACAGAAAAATACAGAAAGAGGTGGCCACGGAGTCAGCCCAAGACCTATCACCAATCACCTCGAGCAAAACTTGACAGGATCCTTGATCATTCGGTCCCTCTGAGTATATGCAGGAATCTACTGCTGCATGCTTCAGTTGTGGAAGAAATACGAAAAAAATACCAAAACACACAAAAAAAAGAGAAAAACAGATGCTTACCAGAGTCACTATGGGAAATATCATTAAAAAGTATAAATTACAGACACTTGCACAGAAGACCTGTGGATTTTCACAGAGCAGAACAAAGTTGCAGGGTGAGATCACATAATTTCACTGAAAAGCAAGGAATATAGGGATAACTGCAAAGGAGAAGTTGGTAACCTTCTTCTTAAGAGATTATGTCAGCCGAGTGACAACTGGTAAGAAACACACAGTCACTAAAAAGAAGCAAAAGAAGCAGAAAAGGCTGCTATTGGATACTTGCAAAAACCTCTACAGAAGGTTTCGATCTGAAAATACTGACCAGGTGTCCTTTTCCTTTTTCTGCAAGTCAAGGCCATTTTGGGTTGTACAACCCACTGAGAGTGATAGAAAGACATGTCTCTGCAAAATCCACGAGAACACTGAGTTCTTGGCCAGCAACCTCTACAAGTGTGGGCTTTTATGAACCAAAAACCTTGAACAGTTGGCTGATGTGATGGTGTGCTACTTGGACTCAAAAGCTTGCGCGTATGGAGAATGTGACACTTGCAGCACCACAGCTGTACCTACACTTAGACATGCCTCCAACAACATGATTACCTTCTTGCAGTGGACCACAGAGACCTCCACCTCAGGTGAGGAAAAAAAATCCATCATAACAGTCAAAAAAGAACTCACTAAGAGTGAAGATGAAGTTGTTGAGGAATTCCAGGAACGCATGGTAAAGTTCCAAAAACATCTCTTTAATATTCGATGGCAATACAAGGCCTATAGGAAGCTTAGATAAAGTCTCCAGAGCCATGAATGTTTAATTCATGTGGATTTTAGTGAGAACTACATCTGTAAATATGCCAACGAGGTACAGTGTGCATTTTGGGGGGTCGCATCAACAAGCGACTCTACACACAGGTGTATTATACACAGCAATACAGGAGGCTCCCCTTACCTTCTGTTCAATATTGCCATCACGAAGACATGACCCTCCGGCAATCTGGGCTCACCTAGATCTAGTCTTGGATATGATTCAATATAGATTTCCCATTGTCAGCCGGCTCCACTTCTTCAGTGATGGGCCTGCCACTCAATATCGGCAGAAGGGTAACTTTTTCCTTCTTTCATCTGAACCACTCAGAAAAGGCTTTGATGTGACCTGGAATTTTTTCGAGGCCAATCACGGCAAAGGGGGCCCGAATGGTGTTGGAGGTACCTATAAACGCTCTGCCGACAGGCTTGTTTTCATGGGGGAGGACATCCCTAATGCAGAGATGCTGTTCCTCAAGCTGAAGTGAGGAAAGTGTGGAAGCAAGTGAATGAAATGCTGCAGGTAAGACCATTTTTAATGGTATTCAAGTTTTATCTTTAATCTGTCCTTATGTATGTCTTTCAAAACGTATCTTAAGTCTACTATAAGTAACAAGAATATCAGTACTCTCCTTTGAAATTAGCAAATTAACATAATTGGCAACATTCATATTGTTATGACCTTGCCATAGTGAATCTACACCATGAAATACAATCTGGTCAACCTTGTACAAAAGGTTTTGTACACAGTTTCTCAAAGTTATTCATGGTGTAATTTCACTATAACAAGGGTACTACAATTCAAAGTGTCACATCCACCAATCAGTAGTCAAGAGCATCATATTTACTTATCAGAAAAAATATATATATATAGTTAGATGTATTGAGTAGGTTATCAGTACTCATTTGTAAAAATAAAAAAAAGATTTTAAAAAATTCTGCACTCTGTAAAAAGTAGTTTTAAGCATACCACAAATGGTATGGTGATTTCAGGTGATGGAATACTGCCAGTGTTATGAGGTGTACTCCCTAAGAAACATCTTTGTCATTTGTCTTATTCCTTTTTACACACTGTAGGTTCCCCCATTGAATGTGCTGAAGGGAACAATGAGGATCCACCAGGTGATCAGTAGCTGTAAAGGCAAAATCCACTACAGGGACATCACCTGTGTGTGCCAGAGACAGGAAGGGCTGATTAACTGCGCATGTTTTGATGTAAAAGAGGCAATCATGCAACCTGAAGAGGAAACTCACAGGAAAGGAGCCATAACAGTATGGCAGCCAGAAGTCATCACAGGTGACCATGTCGGTCAATGGTGTGTGGTCAAATATGACCATGACTATTATCCTGACATCATCACCAAAGTGGAGGATGGGAACATTGAAGTGAACTCTCTCCATAAAAAAGGAATCAACAAATACTACTGGCCCAGCCCAAGGAAAGACATCCGTTGGTATGATGACAGCCAGGTACTTTGCCTGACAGAGGAGCCAGATGCTGTCAATAAATATCTGCAGCTCAGTCCTACCACAGGGAGGTTAATTGAAGAGCCTATGTAGTGTAGATGCCCATCAACCTCATGCGATTCATGAGATGGTTTGTTTGTCAATGTTAATTACCAGTTCATGTTTGATGTTAACTTGTAACAATCTTGTGTTGTTGTTACCTACTGCTTATTTTCCGCTGATTTTTCATGTTTAGGAAATGTGCTAAGGTGTTTCATTGTTTTTATATGAATCACAAAATAGCCAAAATGAAATATTTCTTATTTAAGTCTCCTCTATTATTCTGAACTGAAGTATGCTTTGTCTCTTCTCATTATGCTCTACATCTGCACTGTTGTACTGCTCTCGCACCCAATACTGCTCTACTTTTACTCTCACTCACTTAAAACTGTGCACATATATTTATATTATATTGTAGATATGTTTTTACTGTTTAATTTGTATTGTATTGCACCAACTACGCCAAAACAAATTCCTTGTATGTCCAAAAACGTACTTGGCAATAAAGCTTTTCTGATTCTGATTCTGATCTCATGTTCCATGTAGCATGGAACCTTGTGCACACATTTAATGTAATGTTTTGTTTCCTTCAGTTTTCACAATTCAAGGAAATCAAGGAGGACATACAGCTGACATCCAAATTCTCTAATACCGCATTATTTGGAGTTCCAATCATTCTAAGTGGCAAAAAAAGATAGAAATCATCAGATTGTAGAATTGGAAACAAAGATTTTCCACCCTGTTATGTTCTGTTCCTCCCTGTTATGGTCCATTCCACCCTGTTAGTAAAGATTTTTATTTAAATAATTTTTAAAATGCATAAACTATTGTTGTGCCATATCGGGAAGTAATGAACATTAAATGTATAGATACATAAAGGTTTTTAACACTATCAATATTTTCCATGCTGTCAGTAAAAATCGGTAAAAATTATGTTGTACAATTTATATTACAGATATATACTATTAATAAACAAGTGATCTGTTACAGTTTTAAAAATATATATATATATTAAGATAACAAAAGGGACATAATCTTTCTAAGAAAAAGTCATTTCTTGTCAATATTTACATGTATAACTATTTTTGGTCTATATGTTAATGTCCCTAACTGGGTGGAACACATTCAATGACACTTGTATGTATTATTTTATCCATCCCTGACCTTGACTATCATGATTTTCCCATTGTTAAACATGACAGTGTTGTAACAAAATATAAAGGAAATAAAACTTAAATATTTTTTTACAAAAGTTATGAAGCTAAAATTTTGCAAAGGTTCCAACCTTTTGTTCAGTTTCAGCAAGAGCTGGTTTTCCAAGTTTACAGAGTCTATCCGGCTTCGTTTGGCTGTAAAGAGTAGACCAGCACAGCTAAAAAGTCGTTCACATGCAGCAGAGGCAGACAGGGCTGTGTTCAGCTTTAGAGAGAGATTTTTAATGGCTGTGAAGAAGTACAGCAGCTCCATGGTGTTTGTGGCACAAGCAAGATAACCATCAAGTTCAACTGGACTTTGAAGCCTTTTGCAGATTGGTCTGGAGAAGAAATCATCTTCATCAGATGACTCTTTTTGCTGATCTGAACTCTCAAGCTCCATCATTTCAAGATGTTGTTTGATATATGTCGAGGCTGTAATTACAAGTACATAGCACAGTTTTGTTATTTTAATTTCAGTGAATAATCCTGAGCACAAAGACTTAAACCAGCTAATTCTCAAAAATAATTATTTGGTAGTAAGGACAGACCATCAATAACAGACAACCTATAGTTGTGCTTGAAAGTTTAAATCCCCTCCCATTAAAGAAAAGGCTTAAGTCGCAATAGTAATCCAAATGAAAAGAAACTGAAAAAAGTACTAAATTAAATTTTGCTAAATTATAATTTCGTAAAATAAAATATTGATTTTCAATTTTTGTTTGAAAAAAATCCTTTTAAAAAACAGACTAACAAAACTGTCCCAGACAAATTAGAGCACCTTGCTCATGAGCAGTGGACCAACATACCTGTCAACAGGTGCAGAAGTCTGATTGGATGTTACAGAAAACACCTGATTGCAGTGATTGCCTCAAAGTGTTGCTCAATAACATTTTAGTTCAGGAGCCCCATCATGTTAGCTTGTTTTATTTATTTATTTATTTTATATTTCTGTTGAACCACAACACAAAATCAATGTCAAGATTTTTATCAAATTTATATTTATTACTACTTTTGTCAGTTTCAACTTATTTCAGTAACAGCTGATTTTTTCCTTCTTTAATGGATACCCTCCCATTAAGGGAGACAAACTTTCAAGCACAACTGTATTAGGTGAACCATGACTGAGATGTTATAAAGTATATTCACTTATACATGTGTTCAAACACAACAATACACAAAAACGCAATTGTATGAATCTTTGAAAAACATCTGGCCTTACCAGCCTCTATTACATCTGCTCTGTCAGTCCAGGAAGTCTTGAACTTGGGTAAGAGGACTGCAGCTGCAGCTAACTCTGGATCCTTCATTATCGGTCCAAATCGCTTTTGAATTGCCATTTTGCAGGGCGCTGATCAGTGGCATGCATGTCTTGCTTGATGTCTCTAGTCTGCCAAGTTTGGTCAGTAGTTGTTCGATTACAGGTAGCAGCCATCCCATGAAGGAAGAAAACTCAGACTGGAAGATGTTTGAAGCTTTCACCAGTGGCTTCATGGTTGTACAGTACTCCCTTAAGAATTCAACTTCTGCAGGACTCAACCTGTAAGATACAACAACAACAAAGCCCACCATGAATATAAATATGGCAGAAACAGGCCCCACATTTGACATTGTTTTGTTTGGCAGACCTATTTGCTGAATAAAGACAGGTGGACTTGAACAGCTGCTTCAAGTGAGAGCCCTGTTTTATTATTATTTCTTTAAATCATTTGCACTCATGAATGAATGTTTCACATTACTAATGTGATGTTAAATTGTAAAAAAAAAAAATAGATAAATTCTTAATAATGTTTTGTGTTCTTAGTAATTATTAAGAGACTGTTCATGTTTTCAACGAATGATCTGTAGCTCACACTTGTCCTCTACCACTTCATTTGCCAAATGAGACCGGCCAGTTTTTTGTTCCAAATGGCCTGCCATTTTGCAAAGGTTGCACAGGAGAGCCCCTTGTAGGTGTCATTCATGCAGCATCGGTATTTGCCACAAGGTTAAGCAGGTGACATGCACATCGCTGATGAGGGGGAGTTGACTATATGACATGTGACTCCAAGTAAACTTTTCTGATGAGCTGACCAACAATCAGTAGTGGTAGCCACAAATTTGACTTTATCCAGTGCTGCAACCAACGTCTTCTTCATGTGATCAGCAGCTTCACAGATTCTGGCACGGACAGTAGGTCTGGAGATGACTGGCTTGAGGCTGTAATGTGGTAACCAATTTTGTGGAAGCAGGCTGTTCTACCACTGAAAATGGCTCACATATGAAATTGATGACAAGCTTGTCAACAGTTGCTTGTGGAACACGTTTGTTTGCAGCTCTCAACATCAGGTCTGGTAACTTGGCTTGTTTATTTGCTGAGAACGTTTTTGGTGTGGCTGTGGTCTTTAGCTGTTGAGATGTTGCTGCCACAGTGATGTACTGCTCCATCTTCGATGGATGTTTCCTCTGCAGAGATGAATATGATCAAACATCAGGTTCAAACATTACTTCATCACATTACTGTGATTAACACCAAAGGCAAACACATTTAAAAAAATAATTTAACCAGAGTAACAATTTGAGCTAATAATTATTGTTTAGCATTGTATAAAAGAGTGGTAAATTTGGGTAAATCTGAGTACTAAATGACCATAGATTCAATTCATAATGTATTAAATAAGGCTTTCACGCATGCACGTTTCGCTAGCTCGGTCATCAGGTTAATCAATGGCAGCGACAATATCTGCAGACTTATCTTAGCCAAACAGCCTTAACACACATAAAAAAGGAGTGCAATATCATATAAGTACAGTTGTAAAACATGTTACCAAAATGTGCTTTTTTAGATTAGACACTGACGTTTTATAAGCTGATATGATTGTAGCAGTCAAACTAAGTTTGCACTGCATCTGGACGATGTCTCCTTTTTTCCCTCTGTACATGAAAAATTCCTCCAGGTATGGCCACGGGTTCTCGGACTCGTCCTCCATCTTTTCTTCATCATTTTCCCTGTTTACAGTGTTGTCTTCTGTCTCCATTTTTGCCAACCTTGCACCGCTTTTTTGCTCCGCTCTCATATGTCATTTCCAGAAACCTGTAACTGCTGCTGCGGCGCAGCAAAGTTTTTTCTTTTTTTGTTTGTTTTCTTTTTTTTGCTGCAGCGGAGTTAACTTATAGCTACAAAGATGTGGATGAAAAGCAGGTGGCCGGGAGGTACAAATTATGGGCGTACTCAGTAGCAATTTATGATTTTAAAAGTAGCGAAGTAAATTACATGGTATAAATTGTACTCAAAATTACACACTTTGAAAAAATACTCTTAAAAGTACAAGTACCAAACAATCTACTTAATTACAGTAACGTAAGTATTTGTAATCCCCCTCTGATCTTTTCCACATTTTCTTACATTACAACTACACACTTCAATAGATTTGTACAATAGACCAAAACAAAGTAGGGCATAACAGTGAAGTGGAAGAAAAATCATGTTTTTAAAGGTTTTTATTTTACAAATAAAAGTCTTAAAAGTCTAGTATGCATTTGTATTAATCCTCCCTGAGTCAAAGGTGGACAGTACATAGGATGTTGTCCCATTGTTTCCAAGTTATCTTGCCATGAATGTTGGCATGTATAAAAACATCTTAATGTTCACGTGGGTCTAGATGTTAAGAAACAAGGCACCTTTTGTGAAACACTGTCTTTAAAGTATGAGTGTTAAAAATGCACCTCAGTTTTACAAAGTGAAAATAACAGCTGCAAGTATTTTGGGTTGTCTCCAACAGCTTTGGACACTGACATTTTCTTCCATTCTTGGCAAAACAGCTCAGATTAGGTTAGATTGGATGAAGACTATGTGTGAACAGCAATGTTCAAGCATTGCCACAGATCTGTAATTGGATTTAGATCTGGACCTTGACAGGGGCATTCTAACACATGATTATGCTTTGGTGTAAACCAGGGGTTCTCAAGCTTTTTTTCAGTAATGTTTCCCCCTGTGAGATATTTTCACTGTAGAGTAACCGTAGCAATAAACACGGTGCTGTGCCATAAGTGACTGATTTATTACAGTTGTAACTAATAAAAAATTAAACACATTGTGCCCTTTTTTAGATCAGAAAAAGGGGTTACTATTATATTTGTATATATATTAAAAAAAACATTTTTTTGCAAAACAATCCCTTGATTTTAAATAAAAACAAAAGTTGCTTTTGGGGATAGGAAAGAACACTGACAAACTGCCAACATTGGATTACACTGCTTTGAGATTACATTGTTGTATTGAACTGAGTCTCTTTGGTCTTCCATTTTAGTTGATAACCTTTGCTTGCAGCTCACAGAATTTTTGTCATCCTGCTGTCATAAAGCTATTTTCCAGGTTCCGTCTGTTTCTTTGGTTTGTCTTGATCACAGTCATTGCAGAAAAGGAGGTCTCTCATAACCATGTTGAAGTAAATAGAAAAAGCTCCTCCAAAGCTTTCACTCTCAGGTCAGAGTATTCCTTTGCATATAACCAAAAAATGCATGGTTCTGTGGCACAAGCAAGTTTAGGTTAAACCATCTTTGTTTAGGGATGAAAAATGTTTTGTATTCTAGAATAGAAACCATGACAACCTCCTGCCTATAAAATCAGGTTTCTGGTCTGATTTTATTAAGAATTTGAAATAAAACTATTTTATAGTGTGTTGGTTTTTGGCAAGTTTGTGACTCACATGAAGAAAACAATTAGGAGACAATGAAAGGTACAGGTCCTTCTCAAAAAATTAGCATATTGTGATAAAGTTCATTATTTTCCATAATGTCATGATGAAAATTTTACATTCATATATTTTAGATTCATTGCACACTAACTGAAATATTTCAGGTCTTTTATTGTCTTAATACGGATGATTTTGGCATACAGCTCATGAAAACCCAAAATTCCTATCTCACAAAATTAGCATATCATTAAAAGGGTCTCTAAACGAGCTATGAACCTAATCATCTGAATCAACGAGTTAACTCTAAACACCTGCAAAAGATTCCTGAGGCCTTTAAAACTCCCAGCCTGGTTCATCACTCAAAACCCCAATCATGGGTAAGACTGCCGACCTGACTGCTGTCCAGAAGGCCACTATTGACACCCTCAAGCAAGAGGCTAAGACACAGAAAGAAATTTCTGAACGAATAGGCTGTTCCCAGAGTGCTGTATCAAGGCACCTCAGTGGGAAGTCTGTGGGAAGGAAAAGGTGTGGCAGAAAACGCTGCACAACGAGAAGAGGTGACCGGATCTTGAGGAAGATTGTGGAGAAGGGCCGATTCTAGACCTTGGGGGACCTGCGGAAGCAGTGGACTGAGTCTGGAGAAGAAACATCCACAGCCACCGTGCACAGGCGTGTGCAGGAAATGGGCTACAGGTGCCGCATTCCCCAGACCTGGGCTACAGAGAAGCAGCACTGGACTGTTGCTCAGTCGTCCAAAGTACTTTTTTCGGATGAAAGCAAATTCTGCATGTCATTCGGAAATCAAGGTGCCAGAGTCTGGAGGAAGACTGGGGAGAAGGAAATGCCAAAATGCCAGAAGTCCAGTGTCAAGTACCCACAGTCAGTGATGGTCTGGGGTGCCGTGTCAGCTGCTGGTGTTGATCCACTGTGTTTTATCAAGGGCAGGGTCAATGCAGCTAGCTATCAGGAGATTTTGGAGCACTTCATGCTTCCATCTGCTGAAAAGCTTTATGGAGATGAAGATTTCATTTTTCAGCACGACCTGGCACCTGCTCACAGTGCCAAAACCACTGGTTAATGGTTTACTGACCATGGTATCACTGTGCTCAATTGGCCTGCCAACTCTCCCGACCTGAACCCCATAGAGAATCTGTGGGATATTGTGAAGAGAACGTTGAGAGACTCAAGACCCAACACTCTGGATGAGCTAAAGGCCACTATCGAAGCATCCTGGGCCTCCATAAGACCTCAGCAGTGCCACAGGCTGATTGCCTCCATGCCACGCCGCATTGAAGCAGTCATTTCTGCAAAAGGATTCCCGACCAAGTATTGAGTGCATAACTGTACATGATTATTTGAAGGTTGACGATTTTTGTATTAAAAACACTTTTCTTTTATTGGTCGGATGAAATATGCTAATTTTGTGAGATAGGAATTTTGGGTTTTCATGAGCTGTATGCCACAATCATCCTTATTAAGACAATAAAAGACCTGAAATATTTCAGTTAGTGTGCAATGAATCTAAAATATATGAATGTTAAATTTTCATCATTACATTATAGAAAATAATGAACTTTATCACAATATGCAAATTTTTTGAGAAGGACCTGTACATTTTCAGCCAGGGACAATGGGAGATTGATCCTAGGGGCGGGTTGCCCAGGAGAGTGTGCCACTGAGAGAGGGGGGAAGGGTGAAGGTGAACGGAGTCTACGAATAATTTTTAGGAGTTATCGAGAAATGATATTGTTCTTATTTTCAGTGAGAAAGGTCAACCCTCACACCAGGCACAAATCAACAAAAATCATCCCCACAGTATGACAGTGCCACAGCCATGTTAAATCATAGAGTCTGTGTGTTCTGGGTGATGTGCAGTATTAGTTGTCAGTGTCGAATAGAGTTTTGTTAGCCAAAAAGTTCAATTTTTTCAATTTTAAGACTAGAGAACCTTATATGTGGTTGCTCTGCCTCATCACGGCTTGTGGCAAACTGGGATTTCTTCAACAATAGCTTTCTTCTTGCTACTCTTCTAAAAAGGCAAGATTTGTGATTTGCTTGACTCGTGTGCTTTCAAAGTATAGTACCACCTAAGCTATCAATGTCTAACATGTTTGCGGCAAAGAGCAGAGGGTATTTCTTATGTCTTTCTTTTAATAATTCAATGAAAGTTTTATTTGTGGGGCCTGTGAGTTTAGGTGGACAGCCATATCTTGTTAGGATGGCAGTCGTGCAATGCTCTTTCCATCGTCACATGATAGGTTAAACAGTGTTCAATGAGATGCTTAAAGCCTGTGATCCTGCTGAAAACCTAGCCCTGCTTTAAACGTCTCCACAGCATTCTCACTGACCTGTCTGCTATGTTCCTTGGTCTTCATGATTCTCTTTGTTCTCTAATGTTCTCTAACAGAGCTCTGAGCCCTCATAAACTGCACAAAGGCAGATCCCTTGCATAATAGTACAATTCTGAAAACAGATGGTTGCACTGATTTAAATTATGGGGTATCAGAGTAAAGGGTACTGTCTACAAATGCACAGTACAGCGATTTGTAAAATTATATGAAAACCACATACTGTTTTTCCCACTTCCCAAATGTGTGTAGTTGTGTGTCAGTCTATTCATAAAACATTCAAATATAATCCAAGAACACATGTAACATGACCAAATTTGAAAAAGCTCTACAGTGTTAATACTTCTGGAATGCATTGTGAATAATAAAATCCATCAGAGTGGGAGCATTAATATCTCGCATAATGAACTGATGGTATACCTAACAGAAAGATTATTTTGTTACAGAGACTCTGATATCTTCAACCATCATTTACTTTTACCACCACCTGTTTTGCAGAAAACAGTATGTTAATCCTGCTGGATGAGGCTCTGAAGTGTTTGCTTTGCAATCACAGAGACATAAAAACAGTCTGACTGCCTTGACCTTATCAGAGAAACCAAATTATGTCCATATGCAGACAAAGTTACTTTCCAGCCTCCCAGCACTCTGCTGCATGTAGCTGCCTTTGATTGGTTAGGAGCAGCTACTGAAGCAAAGCCTTGAAGATGATGGAACCCTTCAGTAGCCCTGACAGATAAAAATCACATTTAAGTCAGGACCACTTCTATCAAAGAAAAACACAATTGCAGGTATGCTTCAGTACTTTCCTTTTGCTCATGATGAAAGCTTGTACATGTAGAGCAGCTTTAAATTATCCACCCCCCTCCCCCCGTTACAGAACCGGGAAGGCATCAATAGTGACGGATATGACTCTCATTAGTTTGGGTACAGCATGAAAAATTGGAGGAGTGGGAGTTCCGGTTTCTTGGAGAAAGTAGTAAAGTGAGGTGGGCTTGTATTAAATTTATGAAGCAGAGGCATGACATTAGCTGAACTCTTATGGTAACAGAGATGGGTTAGGACTGAAACTGAATACACTGGAGATACCAGGAGATCATGGCCTGAGCCTGACTACCTCTTCTTTTTTCTTACTAAAGTGGCAGTGCTGGCCACAGTTACTGGCAACTCCAGAAAGGGCTGATAAAACCCATAATATATTCATCTTTTATGGTTATAGAATAATGTCACACAAAAAATAGAAAATCCTTTAATTTGAGTAGATTTATTCAGTGGGGGAAAAACATGTTAGGAAATAATTGTTGTTGTTTTTTTAACAAAACCAATGGCTTGTTATTGGAACTCCTAAAATCCCCTTTTTAATAAATGTAACTGAAGAATTTCTTTACATTTATACCTGATTACAGTGTCTACAAATTGTTTCCCTAGGGTATAAATATAATATCATACAGATTATTTCTTTAAAACATTATCTACTAGGTTTATTGCAAACACACACAGTGAGCAGTATAGTAAAGGAAGTAAAAAAATGTTTGGGAGCTGCAACAAAGATAAGCAGTTTCTGTTTCGGTATTCTGTATGCTAAACTCTGAGCTTTTCTTGAAATATCAGGTGAATTTGGCATGAAACAAAGGAGTAATATGTGGAAAAGCAAAGTATGTCCAATACAGTCCAGTACAGTGGAGGACCTGTGATGCTGTGGACGTTTTTGTATATCAAAAGTTCAGGGAGCCTTTTTAGAGTGCATGACATCATGAAGTCTTAAAGATTACTGTTGCACCTGTAGACCTTGCATTGTTGTTATTGTCAGGATAGTCTTGACTCCTTTTAAGCAGCGGAACACATTCTTATTCAAACCTGCTTTTCCCTAAAGATCTTTTTGAGTATTATTGTATATTTATTTTCATTTATCTGTAGCTTTAATGTGTTTTATGTCTTTTTAATCATGGTTTAAATTGATCGTGTTTTACATTGTGACTTTTATTTATGAAAGATGCTATATAAATAAAGTTTACTTAATTACTACGGATGCAGCATAAAAGAGCACCCACGACTCTGAATGATCTCTCAAGATCCAGTCCTGGGTTCTCACTTAGGATCATTCAGAGTGCAAAGAGCAATGATTAAGGATCCCTCTCTCTGTGACTCCAACCTTGTGAATTACTATTGGAGAAGACTAACATCCTATAACACACATCATACTGTTGTGTACCTTTCTTTCTTTCAAAGGTGCATAAAGATATGCAGCTTAAAATACATAATGTTGAAACAACGTCCTACGCATCTGGTACTGTAGTGCACAAACTTCAATCATCAGTTAAGCCAAGCAAAGATTTTTTGGAAATGTTAAAATATTCAACGTTATGAGCTTCACAAGCCAGAGACACCATATTTCCCACATATATAAGTCATTGCTACAGAATCGATGTAGGGTGTTCCTCAAATATTGCAGTAACAACTTGATAAGATAACCAAGTCTCACTCTGTCTGCTCTGATGAAGATTCACTAACCTTGGCCAACCAAATGGCTGGAGCCTAAATTTGACACAGCCTGACTATTCTTATTTTAGCTAATAACTATTTGACCAATTGAGGACATTCATAGACTGTGCAAAGGACATCACATTTTTATCATTAGTTTTTTAGGTAAAGAAAAAAAATAATAAAACAGAGGTGAGATCATGGCAAAAATAACATACTTCATCCTGACAGTCGAACAAGGTGGACTTTGAAATTCAATACACACATTGTAAAACTGAGGTGCATTTTTAACACAAATACTCTAAAGACATGACAGGACTTGGTGTTTCACAAAAGTTGCCTTGTTTCTTCACATTTAGACACATGTGAACGCTCAGACCTTTTCAGACAAGCCAACATTCATGGTATGATACTTGGAAACAGTGAGACAGCATCCTAAGTACTGTCCAAACAGCAAAAGCAAAAGTATTTGCAACAAGGAAACTGATTTTTGTACAAAAAAATAATAATTCTTTACATGGGATCTTTTAACTCCAAAAATCAAATTAAAGTTGTGATTTGCAACATTTTTCAATCTAAAATTCTGCTACTGCATTAAATGGTGATATTTTTTAATGTTTACAAGACATATATACCGGGGGGCAACAGCTGTGGCTAGAACTAGGGTTGCACAGATTGCAGATTTCTGGCCGATTACCGATCTTAAAAAAGCCTGAACCGCCGATTCTGATTTTGTTCGATACTGATTTTCTTCATAACTGACACTGTCAGGTGTCATAAGGTCAAAACCCACCTTCAATGTTCCAATCTGTTGTGATTATGAATATGAATATATTATTTAATATTATTACTTTAATATTTTCTTAAATAATATTTCGGTCTGTTAAGGGTGCTGTAAGTACCAGCCCAATAAGGCGGTGGTATTAGGACAAAAATGAAACGGATGTGCCAAGCTCTGACATTATTGAACAGCAAAACTCTGCACATATATGGAATGAATTCATACAATTTCTTAAAATACAATAATTTATTAACAAAAATTTGTCAACTCAAAGTCAAACATATTTCAATCAGCAAACTCTTTACTATGCTAAAACAATCCAACTAAACTACCAAGCAGAATTAAAGAATAACAAAGACTAATGGGCTATGTACAATATAAACAAGTTGATTAAAGATGATTGAAAACCATGACCAAAGGAGTGACGCAACATTACCATGCAATGTTTATGCTTGAGAACCAAGGATTAGTTTGAAGAATCTGGAAATTAAGTTAAGTTAGCCTTGGAACTAACTCAAGCAATAATTGGTATACCTTCAAATAACCATTCACAATGCAAGATCAGATTAAAAAATTATTTTAATAAAATAATATTTTAAAGCAGAGGCGTTTTTAGGGTCTCAAAACATTGGGTTCTGTAGCCCAAATCCAAAATAGTTAGATTTCAATAAGACAATTTATAGGTAATTTAAAATTAAAATAATATAGGACATATTGTACCAGTTCTTTGGTTTTAGACTGAATGTAAATTATTGTGAATCTTTGTTCAGGGAGTCCATATGAAGCAAACAGTCTCTTCAGCTTTGTGATGTGATGTGTGGCATACGAAATACCTCCAACCACTTTGAATATGAATCAACCACAATCATGAACATGCTGTTGAGGAATGGTCCAGCAAAGTCAATATGCAGTCTTTTCCAGGATTCACCTGGAAACTCCCAGGGATGCAGTGGAACATGCTGTGGCATCTTCTGTTCCAACTGACATGTTTCACATGTTTTACAAACCTGTTCCAGGTCCTGATCCAAATTTGGCCAACAGACATATTTGCGAGTGAATCTCCTTTAACACCGCCTTTTTCAATTTAGACGGTATAATCACTCTGGTTCCCCACAAAACACAACCCATCTCAGTTAAAAGCTCATTCCGCTTGTTGTGATAAGCCTTCAAACTCTCATCTGTAACAGTAGGCCAACCTTCCATGACACACTGGTAAATCCTTGACAAGTCCATGTCTGAGCGTGTGGCCTGAGCGACCTGGGTCGCATTTAGTGGAGCTCTTTCCATATGCTCAGTTAACAGTGAGTGTACTGCTGCTGAACTCAATGCCGTTCCAGTGTCGCTTGTTTCTGGCAGATTACAGCGAGAGAGCCCATCTGCATTGCTGTGTTCTGCTGATTTTTTGTGGTAATCATATGCTGACAATATGATAGCCCACCTGTGAATGCGTGCTGCAGCTAGGGTAGGTAGGTTCTTGTGCTCACCAAAAAGTGTCAGCAGAGGGCGATGGTCTGTTGCTAAGGTGGTGCCGGCCCCATAGGTACTGGTGAAACTTGTTTACTCCATAAATCAGTCCCAGAGCCTCTTTTTCTATTTGAGAGTACTTTTTTTCTGCTGGGGACAGCGTATGGGGAAGCATATGCTATTGGTCGCTCCTCCCCACTTGGCATTGTGTGCTGTATAACCGCACCAATGTCATATGCAGAAGCATCACCCGCTAAGGTGAGAGGCAGGTTGGAGTCATGGTGCGTTAGCACTCGATCACTTGTCAGCAGACCTTTGCACCTATCAAATGCTGCCTGCTCTGGTTCAGTCCATCTTCTAGTCACATTGTCTTTTAGTAACTTGTAAAGTGGAGCTAGGGCTGTGCTTTGCATTGGCACAAATCTCCCATAATAGTTAACAAGTCCCAGGAACGCTTGAAGTTCTTTCACATTAGTAGGAGAAAGGTGCATCCTTATTGCCCTCACCTTTTCTTCTGAAGGGTGGACTCCATTTTCATCCAGGACGTGTCCCAGATATTCAATTCGTGACTTGTTAAACTCACACTTGGAACATTTTACTTGCAGGCCATTTCCTTGAAGACGTTGCAGGGTCTTCTCCAGGTTGCTCAGATGTTCTGCTTTTGAGCGTCCAGTGATGAGCAAGTCATCCAGGTAGACCACCACTGGTAACCCTTTCATTATGTTTTCCATAATGCGCTGAAAAATCGATGGAGCCGTGCTGATTCCAAAAAGAAGCCTGTTGTAAACGAACAGTCCTTGAGTATTGATAGTCGTGTACGTCTTGGAATCTTCATTCAACAATACTTGTTGATAGGCTGCTGCCAGATCTATCTTTGAGAAGTACTTTCCCGCCCTGAGTGTTGCCAATAGTTCCTCCAAACGTGGTAGAGGGTACGTATCTGCTTCAAGGGCTTGATTCACTGACATTTTGTAATCCCCACACAAATGAATAGAAGCGTCGCTCTTTAGCACCGGCACTATCGGTACTGCCCACTCGCTGTGTCTCACAGGTGTAATAATGTTACACTTTTCCAATCTTTCAAGTTCTTTCTCCACCCTTTCCTTCATCGCGAATGGAAGAGGCCTGTGTTTACAAAATTTGGGTAGCATTTCAGGTTTGAACCCAATGGTAGCTTAATGTCTTTCAATGTGCCCAACTCCTCCTTGAATACATCACTGTAAGTATCCAAAAGCTCATTAAGTGATAGGTATTTTGGCTCACCCACGTATTTAATCTGCAGCCAGTTAAGCCGGAGTTTTGTTAACCAGTTCCTTCCACATAGTGATGCGCCATGTCCCTTAACAACCAACAGTGGCAAATCCACAGCTTGGTCTTCATACCCAATGTTTGCTACAAGCTGTCCCAAAACACAAATACGTCCTCCATTGTACGCTTTGAGCTTCACTTTAGCCGGCTGCAAAGGCAGGTGTGAGAACTTTTTCAAATATGTTTGATGTGAAATGACACTTTTTGCTGCTCCTGTGTCAATTTCCATTTCCAATTCAACATTGTCTATAGCAAATGTTGCTTTACATTGTTCATCATCCTCAGCACTAATAGTCAAAATGGCTAACTCCTCTTCTGGGTCTTCCTCAGCTGTCACATACTTTGTCTCTCTGCTTGGCACATTCTTTTCATGACCCTTTTGCACTTTAGCTCAACATGCTTTCCTAATGTGTCCAATCTTCCCACAATTATGGCATTTAGTCTCTTTGAAATGACATTTATTTGCATTGTGATTTTTTCCTTTGCATCTGTAGCACATATTTGTTTTTACTGGCCTCACCTTGTGAATGTTTGCTTCACTAGCTCATTCACCCTCCGCGCCTCTAAGCTGTCGAGTGTCTCTGTGTGTGGTCTCCATATTGAGAGCAATCTCAAAAGCTTTGGCGAAGGCCAGCCTGTCCTCCGAAAGTAACCTCCTCTGGCACGCTTTATTTTTAATTCCACTTACGAACTGGTCCCTCAGTGCAGAATCCAGCGACGCACCAAAATCACAGTTAGCTGCTTGTTGTTTTAGCTCTGCAACATACTGGGCAACAGTCTGACTCGTCTTTTGGTTGCATTTATTAAAACGGAAACGTTCAGCAACTAATATGGAATTAGTTTAATAGTGTTCTTTCAAAATGTCCACAATCTCGCCAAATGTCTTGTCTTTTGGTTTTTCAGGCTGTACTAAGTTTTGTAAAAGTCCGTATGCTTTAGCACCCATTACACTTAGCAACACCGCCATGTGCTTTTCTTCGTCAATGTCGTTAGCTTCCAGGTACTGCTCCAGGCGCTCGATATAAGCTGTCCACGGCTCAACCTCTGCTCTGAAGTCATCTATTTTGCCAACCTGAGCCATTGTACTCACTAGTACTGATACTTGACGTCTTCTCTCCTCCGAAAAGTATCCCCGTCGCCAGTTGTAATGTCTTAATAAACAGAGGAGGCTCTGGCTATGTTCGTACTTCTTTATTGTTGTGCTATTTTTCCGAGAGCAGAAAGAGAGAACTTGCACGCCTCAGAATACAAGGACTGAACCAACTCAGAATAATTATGGGGGTGAATACACCACAAAACCTAACAACCTTTTTGGGTAAATGATCTTTAGTAGGCAAGTACGTCTTCTTAGTTGTTAGCGGTTGGGGCTAACAAAAGAAAAATTGTAGCCTATCATCAGAATCAAAAATACTTATAAAATACCATTAATAAAAGGGTTAAATTCATAAGGGCGGACGGCACATTATGGACAATCTTCTGTGTTTAAAATCATCCTTTAAATAAAGTTTGTCTTAACTTTAAAAAAAACCACAAACAAAACCAAATGTCATAAAAGGAAAAATGTTTAGATTATTTACTTCTAAACTACTTCTCTCTGGCCAAAACACAACCTCTTACGTGAACCGTGCTGAGGAAAAGTTGTCCAGGCGGCAAAGTTGAGGAAAGCATCCACAGTGAACTAAGGGTTAACTTGCAGCTGACCTCCGAAGCTGTGGGGTGGGGCGGCCAAACTGCACGTTACTGCTGTAGCCACAGTGATGCAGTCCCGTTGTCCTTCCTTCAGACTGGGAGAAACTGCTCCACTTGGCGTTGTAGAGACAGGATCTCTGCTGGGAACTCTCTGGAACACAGTTTGCTTCTGTTGACCTGAGAGAGAAAAGTCAAGCCACACTTGTACCTATATTAACCCCGTTCATGAATGAAAACTGGATACACAAACAGCAATTCATTCCTACTTAACTTAGTGCATATGATCACGTGATTGTAAGACACTCTTGGATCCAGTTTGAAGAGTTATGTCTAAATGCCAGCAAAGAGACATTAGCGCGCTGTCTCCCTCAGTCCAGTTCCTCTGGGGACCTGCGTGGAAGAGGTCTGTCTGTTGCAAAAGTGGGGTTTTTATTCGAACAGTGACATCACGGGAAGTCCGTTGTTACTCTTGTTCCTAGCTGTGCTGGAAGTAGGTTAATGCGATTTATTTTGAAAGTTCCAGAAATGTTCTTACTGGCCTTTCATGTTGTAACCCATGGCTGGTGTCCCAACAAATCTAATGGGGTTAACAGTTGTGCACCGCGCACATGCAGACGTGCCCCGGTGAGCGGGTGTGTCAGTTAGCACACTCACGGCAGAGCTAAAGGGTATTATGGGTCATTTTCAGAAATTTGGAGAGGAAGAAATCAGGGCCAATTGATTGGCCAGCTGATCAATCTGTACATTGCTAGCTAGTATATTGTGCAAAGGGAACTTTTGTTTTCTGTGCAATTATTCATAACTCACCAATTGAAATGCAGAATTATTCATGGTACATCTTTGCAACTGCAAGTGCACGAAAACCAAACTGAAACTGCTCTGTTTTTTTGTATAGCAGATTAGTCTATGTTGCACTGATTTACAGTGTGTTGTTAGCCACTGACAAACCTGGTGCTTTGTTGAAGTTCAGTATGGATGAAAAACTTTGCATCATACATATACAGGTCCTTCTCAAAATATTAGTATATTGTGATAAAGTTCATTATTTTCCATAATGTAATGATGAAAATTTAACATTCATATATTTTAGATTCATTGCACACTAACTGAAATATTTCAGGTCTTTTATTGTCTTAATACGGATGATTTTGGCATACAGCTCATGAAAACCCAAAATTCCTATCTCACAAAATTAGGACATCATTAAAAGGGTCTCTGAACGAGCTATGAACCTAATCATCTGAATCAATGAGTTAACTCTAAACACCTGCAAAAGATTCCTGAGGCCTTTAAAACTCCCAGCCTGGTTCATCACTCAAAACCCCAATCATGGGTAAGACTGCCGACTTGACTGCTGTCCAGAAGGCCACTATTGACACCCTCGAGCAAGAGGGTAAGACACAGAAAGAAATTTCTGAACGAATAGGCTGTTCCCAGAGTGCTGTATCAAGGCACCTCAGTGGGAAGTATGCGGGAAGGAAAAAGTGTGGCAGAAAACGCTGCACAACGAGAAGAGGTGACCGGACCCTGAGGAAGATTGTGGAAAAGGGCCGATTCCAGACCTTGGGGGACCTGCGGAAGCAGTGGACTGAGTCTGGAGTAGAAACATCCAGAGCCACAGTGCACAGGTGTGTGCAGGAAATGGGCTACAGGTGCCACATTCCCCAGGTCAAGCCACTTTTGAACCAGAAACAGTGGCAGAAGCGCCTGACCTGGGCTACAGAGAAGCAGCACTGGACTGTTGCTCAGTGGTCCAAAGTACTTTTTTCGGATGAAAGCAAATTCTGCATGTCATTCGGAAATCAAGGTGCCAGAGTCTGGAGGAAGACTGAGGAGAAGGAAATGCCAAAATGCCAGAAGTCCAGTGTCAAGTACCCACAGTCAGTGATGGTCTGGGGTGCCGTGTCAGCTGCTGGTGTTGGTCCACTGTGTTTTATCAAGGGCAGGGTCAATGCAGCTAGCTATCAGGAGATTTTGGAGCACTTCATGCTTCCATCTGCTGAAAAGCTTTATGGAGATGAAGATTTCATTTTTCAGCACGACCTGGCACCTGCTCACAGTGTCAAACCCACTGGTAAATGGTTTACTGACCATGGTATCACTGTGCTCAATTGGCCTGCCAACTCTCCTGACCTGAACCCCATAGAGAATCTGTGGGATATTATGAAGAGAACGTTGAGAGACTCAAGACCCAACACTCTGGATGAGCTAAAGGCCGCTATCGAAGCATCCTGGGCCTCCATAAGACGTCAGCAGTGCCACAGGCTGATTGCCTCCATGCCACGCCGCATTGAAGCAGTCATTTCTGCCAAAGGATCCTCGACCAAGTATTGAGTGCATAACTCTACATGATTATTTGAAGGTTGACGTTTTTTGTATTAAAAACAATTTTCTTTTATTGGTCGGATGAAATATGCTAATTTTGTGAGATAGGAATTTTGGGTTTTCATGAGCTGTATGCCACAATCATCCGTATTAAGACAATAAAAGACCTGAAATATTTCAGTTAGTGTGCAATGAATCTAAAATATATGAATGTTAAATTTTCATCATTACATTATGGAAAATAATGAACTTTATCACAATATGCTAATATTTTGAGAAGGACCTGTACATGCAATAACATTTGCACCTCTAAACATTCCCCCCTAACACCTAAAAATTATTTCAGAAATATTTATACACGAATTGGATTCGATGCAGTTCTCCATAATACTCTGAATATTTTACTTGAGCTGTCAAACCTATTGTAACTGTAACTATTTTGTAGTTATTGAGGCATTAAAATGTAACTTTTTTTCTCGGATTTTTTTTATTAGTTTTTATTTGACTGTATATGGAGGGATAAAGATATGGACTCAGAAATCAAATGAGGCATTAGATACAAGTCTTACCTATTACAAGCTCAAATGTATTAACAGTAAAAAAAAGTTTAAACAAATTTATTCTGGAGAGGTTTTTCTGTGGGTATGTCTTTGCGTTCTCCAAAGGGGAGTCTCCAAATGGCCACTATAGAAAACACCTCTATATATGAACTTCAAAAGGCTGTAATTGCTTAATCTTCAACATACAGTCATATAGCAAGTCCAAAAAGTGGTAAAAGAAGGTCTTGTACAACTTTACGCAGGTAAGCAAAGCACCACTCCCATCCCCCCATGCGTACAAACGCACAGGTAAACACAAAATCTCTCCACCATGCACTCAAACATGGATTTATTTGCTTATTTTAAAGTGGTATTCCCCGGCTACACAACATATAAACAAACCATAGCTGTTCATATAAGTTTCCACTTGCTGGTCAAGGATAAACTCCTCTCCTGCTAAATCTTCCTCTGCCTAGTTGGCAAACAATGAGAGCCTTGTTTGTTCCGGTTGCGATCCTTTTTTTACCTGCCTCATCAGGGGTTTAGCTGTTTGTTAGGTAAAACACTCCAAAAGTCATCAGGTAATACTATATGCACAATTAGACACTGAGGGCGCAGAAAAAAAAACACTGTTTACTCTTGTGTTTTTTAAAGCAGGCTTGGGGTTCTGTTCCAATATATTTTTATGACAGCAATTTTATGGGTCACTAGTCTGTAGCATCAGAATCAGAGCAGATGGGCCAGAGCTGTATATGTGATAGTAGGCAGAACTTGTATCACATAAGATGACATATGGTGGATATGATTGGATCTGGAGAGACAATAGGATGACACAATTGGTCAAAATAGGTGTAACAATTAGATTTTATTTTTTAAATGGTGATGTTCTGAAAGCAGACTCACGTATTTTTAGACCCTACTTGAGCCAGCTCCTAGAAGGGGTTCAGCAGGGATGAAGTAGATAGACATATAACCCTAATTTTAAAATAGCTGCAAAGTGTAATTGTGTCTGGTTTGATCTTTTGGTCTAGATTCAGCATCCTGATCAGGCAAAAGGACAGTTGAAAAAACTTTCAGGAATGTGGCGCAAACAGGAAACTAATATTTCAATCAGCCAAAAAAAAAAAGAACAGAGAATCAAAAGATCTTCTGTACCAAAAGAACTCATCAAGTCCTAGCATCTGTTCAATATTCATGTGAGCATTTGGGACTACAGAAGCAGACTTCAAACATAGTCAAGACTTCAACTTCCTCCTTGTTTGCATTCCATACTTTTGCTCTCTCAACTCCACATTTAAATTAAAAGTTAATATGACTCAGCCCTTCACTTTAAGCATGTAGCATGAATATTTGATAGCAAGAGTGCAAATAGATCAAACTACTCACCAGTCCAACCCAATCCTGGATAAATTAATAAACACCTTGTAGCCAGTTTATAGGTCCACCTAGGTGAAGCACATGCAGTGTAGAGTAGAGAGCTTTGAGACATAGAAATGAATGCAGACAAAATATTGCAATCATCAATCAGTGTAAGTCATTGCTGATAAAGTGTTGTATTATACAGCCAACCAGCAAAACAGTAATCTTATAATCACTGTGATACTGTACCTGTATATATTTGTACATGTTTACCCATTTTGGCCAGGGTACCTTGCCCCCTTTTGGGGAGGTGGGGGGGTAGCATATTTTATTTAATGATTTGTGATGAACTAAAACTCATGTCACTGATTGTAGTTGATTGTAATGAAAAATCAGAAATAACATCAAGTACTACTGTATTTCATTACATAGCTTTTTTGTATAACAATGTGTTTTTTTTGGCTCGTTGATTAAAGGGATAGTTCAGGTTTTTCAAAGTGAGGCTCTGCTAAGTTGCTTTCAGGATATGTTCCCTTACCTCTAATAGAAAGATGTGTTCCCACTATGAGTTTGGAAAAACTGAAATCCGCAAAGTGATGAAGGACTAACAACTAGCTAGCCACATGGCCCCTGTTTTAGCTAATGTGAGACACTGAAAACAGCCCAAAATGAACATGTTCTCATCAGTGGGATATAACATCTTTGTTATTGGATATTAAAAATATACGGTTTCAGAAGAGGTTGGTGCCAAGTACCAAAAAACAATTTCTACATAAATCTGCATCAGTTAAGTACCAACCACCTCATCACCTCATTGGGTGGATCAGCTCATCATCAGTCTATCAGGATACTTTTCAAAGAATCACAGGACCTGGAAAAGCACAAGGAAGTTCCATCTTTGATGCCATTGCAAAACGGACAGTCTGGTGCAAAGTCCAACAGCTTTCCTCTATTGGCAAGTAAATATTAGCTAATTGTTTTCAGCCCCTCTGACAATAAACTATTGTATTCCTAAAGCCTAGCTTTTCTATTCTTTTATCTGATATTTGTTGGAAAACCTTCAACACCAAAGTACTATGCTGCTTTTCTAGTTGCTGGTCTTAGTTCAGCATAGTACCAGATGAGTCCTTAAGCTCTCTGCAGCATAGCCTGCAGCCAGGTTATACATGGTACAGTGAAAGAAAGAGCATGGTGTGAAGAGAGGCTACAAGAAAGAAAAGGAGCAGATACGAAGTTAAATGAGATAAAAAGAAGACAGGGGAAGTGGAAGAGTGACAGCAGGATATGAAGAGGTAAGCGAGTTTGGGTGGTATTGAGGGGGTAAGATGACTGGTTTGTCTAGTCACGTTTGTTCTCTTCTGTCAACTTTCCAATAGCATCCGTCCACCCTGCTGAGACTGAAACAGATGAAAGTGTGAGTTTGGCTCAGTGACCAGTAAGAGGACAGGTGAGGAGAGCTCATGCAGGGATGGCGAGGAGCGAAGCAGGCAGGGGGTCTGGGCTTGTGAAAATAGCTTGAGCTCAGCTACAAGCTGAATTCCTAATACCACATTTGATTTTCATTGGTCCTGGTGGTCTGCCATTCGTCGCCTGCCAGTGAAGCACTTACAATCAGACCTCAAGTATTACAGGGACTTGCTTGTGGGTGCTATTCTGAAATTCATTGATCTGGCCTGTCGGAATGAGAGTAAATTTTTAATGTGTTCAGTCTTAGAAAACAACTTTTTTTTTTCTTGGCAGTAACTGCTGGAGAGTCTATGGGCAAAATCGAGTTTTTAGGCATGTGTTAATGTCTGTTTCTCTCTATGGAAATTTGACGTGCACTCTATGAAATGTGTAAAAAAAGAGTAATAATTGTCTTTGATTATAAATGGTTAATTCTCTCTATGTCCCAATACACATTTCTTCAACCATGTTGGGAGATCTTGACAAAACCAAACTCCTGTTCCGTTGTTCTTGCTGGTATACAATCCGTGAGGGCTGTGGCTGACAAAATGCCCCAAAAAATAAAAACACCATTATTTACCAGCTCTAATAAGCACATCCTATCTGCATGATCGCACCAGGCAAAAGGTGTGTTATAGTTCATGCATTTTAGTTTGTCCATCTAATCTTTGTTCTTCTAATCTGTTTTCTGCTTAGAATCTAAGCTCATTTCACTAAGCTTCATACACTGATGTTTACAGTGACTGAGAGCCTGCAGCAGATCTCAGTCTGTCTGTATCATAAGACCTGCTCAGGTGTAGGACACAGGGCATACTGCAACTGAAACACATGTTAAGAGACTTCCGGTTTGGTGAGCATGGAGTAGAGATGTATCATCTTCTATCTCCCCATATTTTATCCTTAAAATCTGCTGTAAGTTTTTGTTACTCATATGCAGTAATATTTCAGCCATTATTCTTCCACCTAAACGTATCAAAAAAGGGCAAAAAAGCAGAGCCTGAAGCCAGAGCCAGGGCTGATCTTGTAGCTTCACTCGAGCATACGTCGCCGCTAATCTCCTAGCTGAAAACGTCGTTTAAAGAGGTTGACAACAAACTGAATGTAATTTAGCTCAAGGCTAGGCTTACTGAGCTAGAGGGGACACACAAAAGGAGCGATGTCCGGCTAGTCGTTATACCTCAGGGTGCTGAAGTCCTTCCTCCTGGTCTTTATTTTTTCAGCTACTACGGGAAATCTTTGTGCACGACACTTTTGCCTTGGCACCAGAGTTGGAGTGCATGCATCCCAGCCTGGTGCCCAAGCCAGCATTAGAAATAGGCCACGATGACACTCTTCTTTTATTGTTTTTAAAACAAGGAGGTCGTTGTCCTGAAGGCCAGGACTCTTCTTTTATTGTTTTTAAAACAAGGAGGTCGTTGTCCTGAAGGCCAGGAAGAGGGGCGAACTAAAACACCAAAACATCTCGTTCAGGATATACTAAGCCTATGCCCCGGAGGTGGTGAGCAAACAGAGGGAATAGAGGTCTGTAATGTCCTCCTTATACAAGATGGGACTGAAGCCCTCTTTGTTGTACCCCGTAAGACTTCACGTCACACAAACTGATTGGATCCGCACCGCCTTTGGTTCTGTGGCCAAACCTGAGAAGTTTATTGAGAACTTCAGTAAATCTTCTTGATTAGTATTATATTCTTCAAATTTTGATGACCCCCAATTCTTCTGTTGCTTTATTAAATTGCTTGCTTGTCAAAAAAAGATGATGGTTTGGCCCTACCAAGTCATAAATATTACTAATGGGCAACTAATTTGTGTTGTCTGTCATTCTGGTCATTTTATAACTTTGTTAAAAGAGGCCTTGTTTGGGCTGAAATGTAGAAACAATCTTGCGACCCTCTATCTCTATCAGCAGTAATTGGAGCCTCGTTACCTTTATCCCTAAACCGGACAGTCAATAACCCTATGGTTAATAGCTCCATTAGAATTTACTCTGTGTTTCCACCCTCTTCCTTCAGTTAATTAGCTTAGGAGCAAGATTTGTAAATCAGTAAGGCAGTTTGGGCTAAAGTTTCAAAGAGAATCCACTCCTCAACCATGTGTGACAATCCCTTATTCAGTATAAAGTTGTCCACCAGGTGCACCTTCCCAAATCCAAACTGGCAAACATTTATTCAGAAGTGGATCAAACTTGTGATAAATGTAGATCTGAGGAAGTCACATTGATACATATGTTCTGGTTATGTCCTAAAATACACGGATTTTGGGGGGTGTTTGTAAAACCCTTTCCACTGTGCTTGCAGTTAAAATTCCTCTGTATCCATTCACCCGGCTTTTAGTAGTTGTTCCTGAATGGTTGGGATTGCCTGTTGGGGAGCACAAGGTTATTGCTTTTTCAGTTTTGTTAGTACACAGCCTGATCCTTCTGAGGTAGAAGGATGCTGCCCCACCCACAGTATCACACTGGATTAGAGCTGTGTTTTGCAATTCAAAACTGGAGAAAATCAGATGTGTGATGAGAAGCTAAAAATAGTTTTAGGATATAGTTCAGGATATACGAAGCCTATGCCCCCGTTTAAGCTAAACTGGTTGATCCGGTGTTATATTGTAATGTCAATTATCGTTTTATGCTCTCTGTATCTTGCCTAAATGACACCAAGAACTGGGTTTGCTATGGGGTGGGTTTCTTTTTTGTATAGTTTCTTTTAGAATTTTTATGTGAAACATTCAATAAACACACTGCTCAAAAAAATAAAGGAAACACTTAAACAACACAATATATCTCCAAGTAAATCAAACTTCTGTGAAATCAAACTGTCCACTTAGGAAGCAACACTGATTGGCAATCAATTTCACATGCTGTTGTGCAAATGGAATAGACAACAGGGGGAAATCTTTGGCAATTAGCAAGACACTCAACAAAGGAGTGGTTTTGTAAGTGGGGACCACAGACCACTTCTCAGTTCCTATGCTTTCTGGCTGATGTTTTGGTCACTTTTGAATGTTGGTGCTGCTTTCACACTCGTGGTAGCATGAGACGGACTCTACAACTCACACAAGTGGCTCAGGTAGTGCAGCTCATCCAGGATGCCACATCAATGCAAGCTGTGGCAAGAAGGTTTGCTGTGTCTGTCAGCGTAGTGTCCAGAGCCTGGAGGCGCTACCAGGAGACAGGCCAGTACATCAGGAGACGTGGAGGAGGCCGTAGGAGGGCAACAACCCAGCAGCGGGACCGCTACTTCCGCCGGAGCACTGCCAGAGTGCATGTGTCTGCACAAACGGTTAGAAACCGACTCCATGAGGATGGTATGAGGCCCTGACGTCCACAAATGGGGGTTGTGCTCACAGCCCAACACCGTGCAGGACGCTTGGCATTTACCAGAGAACACCAGGATTGGCAAATTCGCCACTGGCGCCCTGTGCTCTTCATAGATGAAAGCAGGTTCACACTGAACACATGTGACAGACGTGACAGAGTCTGGAGACACAGTGAAGAGCGATCTGCTGCCTGCAACATCCTTCATCATGACCGGTTTGGCAGTGGGTCAGTAATGGTGAGGGGTGGCATTTCTTTGGAGGGCCGCACAGCCCTCCATGTGCTCACCAGAGGTAGCTTGACTGCCATTAGGTACCGAGATGAAATCCTCAGACCCCTTGTGAGACCATATGCTGGTGCAGTTGGCCCTGGGTTCCGCCTAATGCAGGACAATGCTAGACCTCATGTGGCTGGAGTGTGTCAGCAGTTCCTGGAAGATGAAGACAATGAAGCTATGGACTGGCCCGCCCGTTCCCCAGACCTGAATCCGATTGAGCACATCTGGGACATCATGTCTCGCTCCATCCACCAGCGTCACGTTGCATCACAGACTGTCCAGGAGTTGGCGGGTGTTTTAGTCCAGGTCTGGGAGGCGATCCCTCAGGAGACCATCCGCCGTCTCATCAGGAGCATGCCCAGGCATTGTAGGGAGGTCATACAGGCATGTGGAGGCCACACACACAATACTAACTTGTTTTAAGGACATTACATCAAAGTTGGATCAGCCTGTAGTGTGTTTTTCCACTTTAATTTTGTGTGTGACTCCAAATCCAGGCCTCCATTGGTTAATACATTTGATTTCCAATGATTATTTTTGTATGATTTTGTTGTCAGCACATTCAACTTTGTACAGAACAAAGTATTCAATGAGAATATTTCATTCATTCAGATCTAGGATGTGTTATTTGAGTGTTCCCTTTATTTTTTTTGAGCAAAGTATATCAAAGATGAAGTGTGTTATCAGGTTTTGTGATGATTAAAACTAAGCAATACATTCACCGGCCAGTTTATTTGGTACACCTGTCCAACTGCTCGTTAACGCACATTTCTAATTAGCCAATTACATGGCAGCAACTCAAAGCATTTAAGCATCTAGATATAGCCAAGACGATCTGCTGCAGTTCAAACCGAGTATCAGAATGGGAAAGAAAGGTGATTTAAGTGACTTTGAACGTGGCATGGTTGTTGGTGCCAGACGGGCTGGTCTGAGTATTTCAGACATAACTGATCTACTGGGATTTTCACGCACTACCATCTCTAGGGTTTACAGAGAATGGTCCGAAAAAGAGAAAATATCCAGCGAGTGGCAGTTCTGTGGACACAAATGCCTTGTTGATGCCAGAGGTCAGAGGAGAATGGCCAGACTACTACTTCTTCTACTTCTGCCTCTCTGCCTGCTCAGGTGCTTTTCTCCTAGGGTCCCTGCTTGCTTGCATTCTTTTACTCCTAACTTTTTATGTCTTAGCCAAAATTACGGAAATATTGGACTAAAACTACTTCTTACCAGCAACTCCCAAGGATTATTATTATTTGATTTTTTTTTCTAAAGGATTTTGATGTTTTTATAATCGAACTTGAAAGAAGGACAAGTTGATGCCAGCTAATCAGCACAAAATGCCTCCCTTCACCACAGAGGATTTCGACAAACTTTTACAGAAATTGGCTGTTTTTGAGATGAAAATCCATCGACTAGAAGTGAATGTGAAGGTGAATATGGGGTACAGCGATGATTCAACTCTGCTTGTGATCCCAAACAGTGACAGCCAGCTCAACGACTCAGCTGGCAATCAGAACACTGAGAATAAACCTACCTGCAGACCCACCTGGCATGTTTTAGGCGCATGCCCAAAAAATCAAGGTGGACGACTCACTGGAAGATCTCAGCAATTAAATAAATTAGAATGGCCAGAATTACAGAGAAATGCCCCGGTTTCCCCTGGGAAAAGGAGACTTCGACAGCGAGCTGCTGTCACAACAACTGATAGGAGTAAGACAGCTGGAAATAATGGAATTCCCCTCCAAAACAGATTTGCTCCACTACAGAATGAAAACCAGGAAAATGATCCATCTTCTGAGAACAATAAAAGGGTTGAGAACAACCTTCAATCTAAACAGTCTTCTCCTAAATTACCATCTAAAGAGCGCGCCACCAGGCCAATAACCCTAATAGTGGGAAACACAGCTGTGGATGGGATTAAAAACCTCTGCAACAAGAAAAACACAGAAGTTATGATTGGTACTAGTAACGTGGTGTCCAATATCTCAGACTTATTCTTGCAATCACAGAAAAGCTCCCGTCTCTAGAAAACCTTGTTACACACTGTGGAGCCATAGATGTTGTGGCTAAGAAAAAATCAGAAGGATTGTTGGAGGTCTCAATATCAAGGTGTTTCTCAGCGGACCCTTTGCACCGATTTTCTGTGGAGATGAAATTCTTTAGAGACTTTTGATGGTTAATCTGATGATTCAACAAACCCACTGTCATCTGGACAAAGCCAGCGGCACTGTGAAGATCATGTTATTTGATTTCTCCAGTGCATTTAACACAATCCAACATGATTTGCTTTGTCAGAAACTCCAGAAGACTCCGGTGGAGGCCTCAACAATCTCCTGGATCAAAGACTAACTGACAAACAGACCACAGTTTGTGAGACTGAAGGGTTGTGAGTCTAACCAGGTAGTCAGCAGCACAGGAGCACCACATGGGACTGTACTCTCACCATTCCTTTTCACTCTATACATCTCAGACTTCCAGTACAAGACAGACTCCTGTCATCTGCAGAAATACTCGGATGATTCTGCAGTTGTGGGGTGGATCAGAAATGGACAAGAAGCTGAGTACAGGAAGGTGGTCAACCACTTTGTGGCATGGTATTGAAACAATCATCTCATCTTGAACGTGACTAAAACAAAGGAGATGATTGTAGATTTTAAGAGGAACAGGAATAAGTCAAAAACTATTTCCATCATGGGAGAAGAAGTGGAGGTGGTGGAGGAGTATAAATACATTGGTGTTCACCTGGACAACAGACTAGAGTGGAGATGCAACTGTGAAGCCATCTACAAGAAGGGACAGAGCAGACTGTACTTCTTGAGGAAGCTTAGGTCCTTTGGTGTTTGCAGCAAGATGCTGCATATCTTCTATAAGTCTGTTGTGGAGAGCGTGATCTCTTCTGCCATCATCTGCTGGGGAAGCAGCATCAGAGCCAGGGACTTAAAAAAAATCAACAAGCTGATAAAGAAGGCTGGCTCTATTCTGGGGACTCCTCTGGAACCTCTGGAGATCATTGTGCAAAGAAGGATTCTTCATAAAATGAAGAACATTAGGGGAGAACCCTGAGCATCCTCTTCATGAGACTGTCCTACAACAACAGAGTGTCTTCAGTCAGAAGCTTCTTCAGATGTGCTATAAGATGGAGCGCTACAGGAGATCCTTCCTGCCCACAGCCATCAGCATCTACAACGGCTCTTTGAAGAAACCTTCATAATGAGCTTCAACAACATTTAATTTCCCTTTGGGAATAATAAAGTATTTTTGAATTTGAATTTGAATTTAATTTAATTACGTTTTCAGTCCAATTTTCCTTTCATTTTCTTATCCATCATTCAATTCTCTATTTTATTTAAATTGTTTATGTTTTTACCTTTGTTGATTGATTTTCTGTATCATTGTAATGTATAGACAGCTGGGTATTTCACAGCTGTGCCTTTGGCTGGCCACAATAAAAGAGCACTCTGAAATCTGCTATTTTATCACACAGCACAATGCCACAGATGTCGCAAGGTTTGAGGGAGCATGCATTGGAATGCTGACTGCAAGGATGTCGACCAGAGCTGTTGCCTGTGAATTGAATGTTCATCCCTCTATACGGGGCAACACTGATACACACAGGCCAAACGGTCTTGCATAGACACACTCAGACTTAAGGCCAATTAAACTTACATGCATGTCTTTGGATTGTGGGAGTATGCCTTGGTTCCCAGAGAGGGAAACCGTGCATGTACGAGGAGAACATTTTAGGCCTGGTTCACATGGCAATATGTTAAAATTGTTGGTGGATTTTCAAAACCTTAGAGAACCACCAGAAGATGATAAGAAATCATAGATAATACAGGTTTGGTCCAACAGTGTGTGGTGCACAGCAACCACAACACACTACATATGAAGAGATTTATTTCACGAACATTGCATTGAGATGTCAGGTGAGAAAAAGACCCATGCCGAGATTCAAAACCAGGACCTTCTTGCTGCAAGACAACAAGGCTGCCAAATGTACAACCCTGGAGCCTCAGTATAGACACTCAGGGTTGATTATGGATCATTTCAAAGCTTCTCATCTAGAAGAATGATGAATAACTGGTCAATACCAATGAATGCCAACAGCAATATAGATAGATAGATAGATAGATAGATAGATAGATAGATAGATAGATAGATAGATAGACAGACAGACAGACAGACAGACAGACAGACAGACAGACAGACAGACAGACAGACAGACAGACAGACAGACAGACAGACAGACAGACAGACAGACAGACAGACAGACAGACAGACAGACAGACAGACAGACAGACAGACAGACAGACAGACAGACAGACAGACAGACAGACAGACAGACAGACAGACAGATAGATAGATAGATGTTGACTGTTTATTATGTCAAAATAATAAGGTATTATTTTTGAACTATGCAAGGTCAGTTTTTTACTTGTTTCTAAGCACACCCCGCCACAGACTTAACACAGTGACAGTTAGGTATGCATTTAGGTCTGCTTTGACAGAGAGGAAGCCGCCGGGGCAGATGTGACTGTCTGTGGTCCTTATTCTGCTCCATCATCTTATTTCCCATGCTGGTCGTCAATTATTGGAGCTTCATGAAGACTGAGAGTGAGATTGCTAAAACAATGAGCAAAAGCTCAGCCAGACAGTATTAACTGCCCCTCTGCTTCCCTCTGAGACCAACCAGAGTCCATTTTCACTTGAGCATTCCATTTCTATATTTCTCCCTTTTCTTCCTTCTTGTTTTCCATTTGATCTTTTCTTACCTTTTTAACTTTCTGCTCCTCCCTTGATGAAAAGAGAGGAGTCTAATCTCAGTTTACTCTCCAGCTGAGTCACCAGTGTGGAATTCAAACCAATGTGACTTTGTCATTTATAGTGCGTCAGGGCATCTTGGAGGACCGCCGAGTGCTTGTGTTAAGAGCGGTCGGGGTGAGTGAATAGCTAGAGCTGCCTCCAGGCAATAGAGAGAGTTAGAAAGAGGAAAGAGGGAAATAAAATGAAATAAAGGGAGCAGTGATTTTTCACATGGAGCACAGTTCAAACAGGGTAATCTGATGGACTAAGATATTTGAACGCATAGCCAGAAAGGGGTCTGGCTGTGGTCTACTGTGCTCATGAGCTTGTGGGACCCGTAGCTTTATCTGAACACTGCTGTGCTCTGCCTACTGTGAGAAGTGCAGCAGCAGGGAATCCAAACATTATGCAAAAAGCATAAGCAAGGAGAGAAAAGGGTGAAGAGGTGAAGAGGAAGGAAAAGTAAGTCGGGTGAAAACTCTTATTGCTACTTGGTTAGAAACTCTGAGTCCTCCTGAAGAGAGGGAAATAGGAAAAACAACTGCTAGAAAAAGAAGATAAATAACTAGAGAAACTAAAATATGATAGCTTCAAATCTCCTCTCACACAGAGTCAATAAATAAAAGACCCGAGTCAGGACATGGCCCTCAACTAAAGAGAAGACTCAAACATAGAAAAGTGCTTAGGACAATAAAGAGAGGTCAGTCCCCTTCAGAACAAAGACAGGTGAAATGCCCGTCCCAGTCAGACTCTCTCCGGACATCTAAGTCACTGCTTTATGTTTTTGTAATGGACTTTTTAAGTGAATTGATAGGTTACCTGCCAGAAACAAAAACAGAGTTCAGGCGGGCGACCAGGAGGTCGTCCCGAGCAGGCACAGAGTTCAGGCGGGCCACCAGGAGGTCATCCCGAGCAGGCACAGAGTTCAGGCGGGCGACCGGGAGGTCCTCCTGAGCAGGTACAGAGTTCAGGCGGGCGACCAGGCCGGCACCAAAGACGTGGAGGCCGACTGAGCAGAGTAGAGGACTTCCCAGACACTCTGTGAAACTCCAGAGGCGTGGAGCCTGGCGAACCCTCAGAGGCTGAAGCACAGCCTGGCGAACCCTCAGAGGCTGAAGCAGAGCCTGGCGAACCCTCAGCTCTGGGTTCAAAAGCCAGAACGAGGACAAAACATTCCTTAAACTCCTGCAGACTAGGAACAGGAGCTGAGGCGTCGACAGGATCCTCCGTGACGTGAGCAGGAGCTGAGGCGTCGACCGGACCCTCCGTGACGTGAGCAGGAGCTGAGGCGTCGACCGGACCCTCCGTGACGTGAGCAGGAGCTGAGGCGTCGACCGGACCCTCCGTGACGTGAGCAGGAGCTGAGGCGTCGACCGGACCCTCCGTGACGTGAGCAGGAGCTGAGGCGTCGACCGGACCCTCCGTGACGTGAGCAGGAGCTGAGGCGTCGACCGGACCCTCCGTGACGTGAGCAGGAGCTGAGGCGTTGACCGGACCCTCCGTGACGTGAGCAGGAGCTGAGGCGTCGACCGGACCCTCCGTGACGTGAGCAAGAGCTGAGGCGTCGACCGGACCCTCAGTGACGTGAACAGGAGCTGAGGCGTCGGCCGGACCCTCAGTGGCGTGAGCAGAGGCGTCGCGGGGGCCCCCGATGACTTGAGCCGGGGCGTCCCTCTTATGACGTCTTCTGCGCCGTGTGGAGGGGGTTGAGGCTGACTTAGGGTCAGGCTGAGGCTGTGGTGTGTCTGGCCTGGAGTCAGGCTGAGGCTGTGGTGTGTCTGGCCTGGAGTCAGGCTGAGGCTGTGGTGTGTCTGGCCTGGAGTCAGGCTGAGGCTGTGGTGTGTCTGGCCTGGAGTCAGGCTGTGGACCTGACGTGGGCTGCTCTGCAGCAGCAGCAGCTCCCTGGAGTCCTGACGTGGGCTGCTCTGCAGCAGCTCCCTGGAGGCTAGATGTGAATGATGGAGGATGGCAGTAAAACAGCCTTACTGCCGCTTCATACTCCACCTCGATCTGCTTTATCCTCTCCATCAGCTCAGGAGAGGAATACAGGAGGTAATTAAGGTACAAGCGTGACTTGACTTTTCTCTAGAGAAGCAAACTGTGTTCCAGAGAGTTCCAAGCAGAGACCCTGTCTCTACAACGCCAAGTGGAGCAGTTTTCCCGGTCTAAAGGAAGAACAACGGGACGGCATCACCGTGGTTACAGCAGTAACGTGCAGTTTGGCCGGCCGACAGAACGAGCTGCCCCACGCAACAGCTACGGAGGTTAGCTGCAGTTAACCCTTTGTTCACTGTGGATGCTTTATTCAACTTCGTCGTCCCGGACAATTTGTCCTCAGCACGGTTCACGTAAGAGGTACAGTTTTGGGCAGAGAGAAGTAGTTTAGATTGAAATAATCTAAACATTTTTCCTTTTATGACATTTGGTTTTGTTTGTGTTGAAACTGAGCCATCTCAGTGCTAGCAGATTATCTGCTCAGCATATGTGCTCAGTTTAAGTGTTCTGTGTTTTAAAGTTAAGACAAACTTTATTTAAAGGGTCATTTTAAACACAGAAGATGAGCCATAACGCGCCGTCCACTTTAACCATTTTATTAGTGGTATTTTAAAGGTATGTGTTTTATTCTGATGATGCGCTATAAGCTTCTTTTGTTAGCTTTAACCGCTAACAGCTAAGAACACGTGCTTGCCTGCCAAGATCATTTACCCAAAAAGGTTGTTAGTTTTCAATCTAGAAAATAATATTTCCCTAAATATTCTCGTACTCGTCGTCTTCCGCTTATCCGGGACCGGGTCGCGGGGGCAGCAGACTCAGCAGAGACGCCCAGACATCCCTCTCCTCCGACACCTCCTCCAGCTCCTCCGGGTGGAGCCCAAGGCCTCTGCTCAGAAATAAATAACATCAAGCTCAGCTAAAATTTGCAGCTGCATCATGGACAAGCCAAATGTCACCTGGAGAATTGTTTTATGGTCAGACGAAATAAAGATCGAGATTTTGCTGCCATCCACTTGGTTTATTTCATTCCGGCTGTGTGTTTTGTTATCATTCCACCCTAAAAATCTGTCAAAAATATATTTATTAATAAAATCAATAAAGTAAAAGATGTGCATGCTGTTAAATGTGTATAAACCTAGAGCTATACAATCTATACAAACATGAGATGAATTTTAAGATGGAATGATTGTTCTAAAAGCATGAATGGATTACCTTTACCAGTTTTGCCATACAAGTCATATTTACTGTTACGCTCAAAATCATGTAGCAATTCCAAGTCTATAGTCTTAGACCTGTCATGTCTTTGTCAGCTACTGATTGGTTAACACTCTGCTACCTTGTGTGATATAATTAAAAAAATCCAAGAAAACTGCTAAAATATCAGTAAAACAACTATGAACCTCCACAAATCTGGGTCATCCTTGGGTACACGTTCTAGAAGCCTAAAGGTGACTTATTCATCAGTTCAAACAATTAAATGCAAATATATATAACATGGGAATCTCCAGCTATTTTACCATTCAGGAGAAGGGATGGCTTTTTTTAGTCTTTTAAATAAAACTGGTTTGATGTAAAATGTCGAAAAGTAAAAGAGCCTATAAAGTTGTGAAATGACACTCAGGTAAAAAGACCCTATTTGTTGGAAACCTTTACTTTGGATCATATGGAGGCAAATTAAGTGGAATACATGACAGTTCACATCATGAGCAGAAAATGTTTGAAGCAAGATCTGAAGATATCAGCTAGATAGTTAAAGCTTTGGAACAAATGGCTCTTCTAAATTCACAATTACCATAATTATGCCACCAGTTAGTAAGGACTACAAAGTCAGTGATTTGCATTGACCATTATAAGCCCTGATCTCACACCCATAGAAAATTTTATCATGGAGCTTAAAAGGTGTGTGTGAACAAGGCAGCCTACAATCCTCACCCAGTTAACCCAGTTCTGTTAGGAGGGATGGGCCAAAAATCCAGCAAACTCTTTTGAGAAGCTTAGGAAGGATACCCAAAACCTCTGACCCCAGTCATACAGATTAAACTCAATTCTACAAGATATTAAGGAAATGCATGTAATCTTCTGAATGTAAATAATAATTTAAAAAAAAATCAAAAAATTATCACACATTACTTTGTCATTAAGCCAATAGAAATATATTTTGTATTACTAGCCGATCTAAATCGGCTCATCCAGGAGGAGTGACTGCTACAAGCCTCTGACTCGATGCAATCTGCTGGGTTTCCTTAGACAGAAAAACGTTTTATCTACTCGTACTCGTAGTCTTCCGCTTTATCTGGGACCGGGTCGCGGGGGCAGCAGACTCAGCAGAGACGCCCAGACGTCCCTCTCCTCAGACACCTCCTCAAGCTCCTCCGGGGGAAGCCCGAGGCGTTCCCAGGCCAGCCGAGAGACATAGTCCCTCCAACGTGTTCTGGGCCGTCCCTTGGGCCTCCTTCCGGTGGGACGTGCCTGGAACACCTCCCGAGGAAGGCGTCCAGGAGGCATCTGGTATAGATGCCCGAGCCACCTCAACTGGATCCTCTCGATGTGGAGGAGTAGCGGCTCTACTCCGAGCCCCTCCCGGATGGCCGAGCTCCTCACGCTATCTCTAAGGGAGTGCCCGGCCACCCTACGGAGGAAGCTCATTTCCGCCGCTTGTATCCGGGATCTCATTCTTTCGGTCATGACCCAAAGTTCATAGCCATAGGTGAGGGTAGGAACGTAGACCGACCGATAAATCGAGAGCTTCGCTTTTTGGCTCAGCTCTCTCACAACGGGCCGGCACAGCGCCCCCTTTACTGTGGCAGCCACACCGATCCGTCTGTCGATCTCCCGCTCCATTCTTCCCTCACTCGTGAACAAGACCCTGAGATACTTAAACTCCTCCACTTGAGGCAGGAACTCCCCTCCAACCTGAAGAGGACAAGCCACCATTTTCCGGTTGAGAACAATGGCCTCGGACTTGGAGGAGCTGACTTTTTATCCAATTTGAATAAATTACTGAATCTGACTGCATTGTTCAATGGTGAGGATTAATTGGAATGGACTGTATGTACCTGACTTTTGTGAAGTACCTTGAGACAACATGTGTTGTGAATTGGCGCCATATAAATAAACTGAATTGAAAACAGAAAAGATTAAATCAGTCTAAATGTCAGACATTGAGTGAAAAAATATTTTGTCTTTTTATACAGTGTATGTAAAGTTCTGTTGTGAATGGATGTACATCCTAATGAAACTAAGCTTTACATCTTCCTTCCTCAACCTATTAATGGTTTTGGTGCAGGCTTACAGTACCTTAACGTTTCTTCTCATCATTCTTCTTTAGCTAAACTGCCGTGAAAAACAGTCTTTGCATATTAATAATGTGATATTAAGTCCCTTGTGTGCTGCTTTTGGTCTTTCCTCCACAACTTCTCTTGTGACAAGCACACAAGACTTAAAACTTGTTTAAACTTCAAAATCCACAACTTATATATATAAAGGATGTGGAATGGGAATAAAAAAACATCAGACGATACAGATTTAGCAAAAACATGTTTAATCTCTTCTTGATGCGTGTCTATACACAAGTAATAAATCTGCAAAATAGGAAAGAGCAGGGTATTTACATGGTTGTGAAACAGCCAAAACCTGTCACAGCAGCTTCAAATCTGAAACTCTTGAAAAGGTATCGTAATTCATAAAGTATTAAAACTCTAAGGTATTTTTTTTCCTTTCTGTGTCTCTTCTCTTTAATCTGTGAGAGGTGTTTAACATTCTCTGCCTGTCTCCGAAGTGTTGGCGAGGAAGCCAAAGCACAGGATGACAAACCTGCAAGTGTTGTTTTTTGGGGTCATGAGTGTCATACTGGAGGGTTCGACCGAATATTAAAATCCATTTAACATCTACGTTAGAATGGACTTTCAAAATGGCTTTTAAAATGTGCAAAACGTTTGTCAGTTGTCAGAAACAGAGAAATTGCTTTAATGGCTTAAGAATTTTGAAAACTTTCTCACCTGTGCCACATATTTAGAAAGGTTTATGAAGTCAATAGAATATCATCCACCAGATTGTGAACTATTGTAAATAAAGAATCAGCTTTGTCATGTAGGATTTAGACTAAACTGGGTTTTCATAGAGCAGAAGAGCTATCTTAGCCTTACTACTTTCAAATGAACTTCAAACAGCTTAGTATCTAGCCTAGCTAGTGGGAAGAGGGGACTGCAAGGGTTACTATGTTTCTAAAAAAAATTTTAACCTCAAAAGAATGAAACACAATGCCTGGGTATGACAAGTGTACAAAAATACACCCCTAATAATTTCAGCTATTATAAGCCACACCAGAAGAGTGGATTTATTGCACCACCACATGTTTTGTACCTTTGTCCACTAATTTGTTGGCTAAAGTTTGCTAACCCAGTATGATTAATCTTTTTCCCTTCTTTTTTCAACTCTTTATGGATAAAACTAACATATTGCTACCTTTACTTTTGTTTCCATGAGTTTTTGTTATAATGTTCTCATTCGCTGGCTAAAATATGCTAACTCAGTTTAATTTGTCTGTTTCTTGTTTTTTTTTTTACTCTTTACTGACAAAACTATCTGTTACTTGCTTTGAACGTTACAAACACGTTGGGTTAACTCAAACACCATCAGACATTATTATTACCGTTTTATCAGGCTTGAATAGAGCTAGGACAATGCTTGCTTAATAAAAACCTGCATTTGGCCCAATTGTTCGCTAAACGAAATCACCTCAGGCAAAGTGAAAAAAAGTTAACGTGAAAGCTGTGTGTTAATAACCACACAATATTTTTTTCTTTATGTATGGACTGAGTAATGTGGTAAAGTTATGTTTAAGACCAGTTTTGTGCAAAAGTGTAAAATGAAATTTCAATCAAAAATAATTTTTTTGTTAAATGGAAACAAACAGTCCAGTGTTTTAAATTCATAAAACCACACATTTTCACTTTTTCAGCTTATGTAATATGGAAAAAAAAAATTATGTTTAGCTTGAATATTTGTGGCTCATAAATTTTCTAATGGGTGGCAAAAGCCCTGATAGAGGTCTCTAACATAACTCAGAATAAGACCCTCAAACAAAGCTGAGTCCTCGGAAAATGCAGCCAGCAGATAAACAAGAGATGCTGAAAGCACACAATTCATTGGCACTCTATTATTTGTATAGCATGTATAGAAGGTACTTTATCTTGACACGCTTGTTCGGGAAAACAATGTTCGTGAGGTTCTGAGCTGGGCATTGGTCATTGCCATTTTGTACCTTATGTACCTTTAACTTTTTATTTTTTTATAACCTTTCTTTCAAAAAATAAATACCCTTGTGATCCTTTTTTTCAAACTGCTGATAATATCACACATTAAAATTACTTTTCTGTTTCCTTTTTTTATTTTCTGACCGATTAAAAAAAACAAACAAAAAAAAGTTCATTCATTTCCTTTCTGTAGTTTGAAGCAACATCGTACGAAGCCAACAAGGCACATTGAAACGTGTGTTGTCATCAAGGGACCAACTAGCTCAATCCTCTTTTAAAAGTTTCTTTTTCTGAAAAAAGTACAATGAACCCAAAAGATGTGAAGGAATCGGAAATGAAGAGGTATATTGGCCTTTAAAGCAACTTCCTGCGCCTTAGATGAGTTTTTTTGTTTATCTTTTACTCAAACTTGTTGTGAAGCAGAGAACAAGAAGCAAAACAGATAAAACAAAGCATCACTTTTCTACTGTCTACAAAAGAGACCAAGAGGTAAACCTCAGCACTGTTTCAATATCATGAAAACAATTTCTACAAGTTTTCTTCTACGGAGCAAGTGAATAAGAGTCAAATGTCAATGTAGTGGTCCACATCCTCAGATGGTTTCAGTTACTCATTTAGATTGAACAGAATGTGTCAATGAATGCCTGTACATGGAAGTAATACTATTTACGTTTTACCACACTTCAAGAAAAAGGAAGAAACATTAAGTACTTTAAATATGGAAAATATTTCAATTATTAAAACACTGAAAATTGCTTTGTGGAAGAACTGTAAAGCAGACACCTCAATGACAACTTCCTCTCATGGAGTTGCTTTCCTTGTGTGGATGACTATGAGCTTTGGTTGGCTCGCTCTGTATGCTTTTTTTTACCCTGTCTAAATCGGTGGTTCAAGTATTGAAGCACATACAGAACGATTCATTATGTATGGACACATATTCATGATGTAAAATAAAAACAGCAAGATGAGCTGTTTAAATGAACACTAGATCTTTAAAGGGTTTTTGGAAGATATGAAGAATAGCTCAAACTATGTAGCTGGACTCTGTTTAATGATGCTAAAATCTGCTATATGTACTCAGGTTTGTGAAATGGGTGTACAAGGGTGCAAGTTTGAAAAAAAAAAAGAAAAACTAAATTTAAAAGTGAACCATGCTGGAATGCATAAACCTTTGTTGATTTGCTAAAGTATGAGTCATAGACATAAAATTCATGTGGATTTATGCAGATTAAACTTAGCCTGTTGTGTCTTTTGCCTTTGTACTTCCCAAATATACAAGCAGGTGTCCACAAACGTCCCAAAGCTGAAAATCACCAAATGAACACTTTTGCTATGACTAAACAATTATCACTCAGGTTGAGTCTCACAGCTTCTGGTGATTTTTATGGTGTTGGTCACACTTTTCAGTCTGTTAAGGACTTATCTTCTGCATTCACAGCAGTGAAACAGACAACTGGATGTCGTTTTGCCACTTTAAATTGGATTGAATATGCATTTAAAATGTAATAAAATTGATTACTTGTTTTAAACCATTGTGGTGTGTCAATGTTCTTTCTTAGATTATTACATTACATCCAGTTGCTGCATATCATACTGATCATTACAACACATAAAATGTGCATATGTGCTTTTCCAAATGATCCAACATTTTTAGTCACACGAGATTTGCACAACTTATGGGAGAAATGTTTCCTTTGATGAAACGCTGCTCAGTAAGATGCTTGTCAAGATTGAGCCTTTTTTTACTGCATGTGTTGGAGAGGTTAAAATACATCCTCCACTATTATTATAAAAGGTGTAAAAATCAATTTAAAATGATCTACTTTTAATGCAGTAGCATAATCTCACTCTGAAGGTTTTTAAATCCAACTTTTGAGTGCATTTATTTAAAAACTATTTCTTTCAATTTCATGGTGCCACAATTATTTAAACCCCTTTCCTTTGTGCAAATACTTTTGGTCTGTAAGACAGTACTTCATCTTATCCAATAACATTTCACATAGAGCATACAGACAGAGGGATCTTTGAGCTGTTCGGCACTGCTCCCATCAGTTGCACTCTTCTCTGTAGCTGTTCCCACAGGTTTTCTAAAACATTTAGGTCTCGTGACTGTAAAGGCCTTGTAAGAAGGTAAATTTTTATGTCTGGTGAATTATGAATGTTATATGTTGTAAGTTATTGGGCAGAAAATACAATCATTAGCCATTTTTTGTTCAGTGGTCAAGTCAACCAGATACTTCTTGAAAGAGTTCATGAGGTTTACAGAGCCTTGGAAGAGAGAGGCCCACAGCATCGCAGATCCTTCACTGTACTTAACAGTGAGCATGAGGTGGTTTATCTCATATTGGTCCTCTGTTTTACAGCAGACCCACTAGGATTTAATGGCTGTTAAAGAGAGTTGATGATCCCAAGATGACACTCTTTGCTGTACTTCTCAGTAAGGCTTTAAAGTTTATTTTACCTTCCTCACCATCCTCCTCACTGTGTGCTGTGGTAATTTAAACTTGGTTCAATTTTCACCCTTCTTTAACACAGTTGTAATTGTTTACAATGTTTTTCATTCTTAGTTGTACTATATTTAACTGTAGTACTGACTGTAGATGTGGCCAAGTTGGTTTTTGTAGCCATTTCAAGACCAGTATGGTTGACACTTATCTGCCTTACTTTAATTGCATGTTCTCTGGGCAATTTTGAACAGCGGATATGTGAAAAAAGGGCCTATATCGAATCTGTAACTTAGGAAAACAAACCTAAAATTTCCTTGATTTTCAGATCGATTTGAAAGAGAAGTAGGAATTGCAAAAATACTTCAGTTATACATAAATAATATGAACTGTTGGGAAAGCCAATGGATTTTTCTAAAATTAACAGTGTGAGACTATACTTCTGCAATAAGAGATTTTCTTTTAAAGTGTTATTCACATTTTTGCCAGAGGTGCCAATAGGTGTGAAAGGTCTTGTAAGTTTAACACATCCATGTGACACCAATTGTTTCCTGTTTATCTGATTTGCATTGTCTGACGGTCTGTATCTAATGTTGATGTTAATTGATGGCAGAGTTTGTAACATTTTACCTTGGTGTGCACAGTTTCAAGCCTTTATCTCCTTTTCCAACCCTATGAAGAAACCATGTACATGTGAGGGAAAACGAGATGTAAATGAACAAAATACCTTTCAAAGCACTGAATGTTCATGTGCTCTTGCAAACTGTGCAAGGAAAAACATCAGGACATGTTTTAGATCTTTTTACCTCTAAAAAACCACAAAAAACCAAAAGAGAAAGGCCTTCAACTTGTACAAAAACACATATTTCAAGCTACATTTCATTATTTTTTTTGTAAAACCACATTCACATTTTAAAAAAATGGGGCCCTTTAAGCATTACAGGCTTTACTGCAGACTTGACAAAACTGATTCACTTTTCTCTGCACAGCGAAACTATCCTTCATTTGAGAAGGCATGCCCCATAAAGTGTTTTAGACGAGAGGGGAGGTCTAGAAAACAAGACCAAGAAGCTATACAGCACAGTGTGCCAGGGATCTGCTTAAATAACTGCCTAATGCCTCTGAGTCTACCAGCACAGCATGAGGCTGCCTTAAACATAAATGACTGTTGTCTCGTCTAAAACAGATGACTTTGATGTATTTGGTTTCTCTAAAAAGCAAACACAAAAGCACTGCAGGTTGGTTGGCTCGAAGGTGGCTTCTAGACATCATTTGTCTTTTTACAATCCCCAAAGCCAGCGATGTAACACAAAATGGCCACCAAGACCTCATGTAACATAGAAAGTGCCTGTAAAATATTCATATATTTCTGCTGTTTACCTGTTTTTAAACTCTGTCACTAAGCATGACGACATGATCATAATAGCACATTTCATCTAACAAAAAGAAGTCTCTTTGCACTAAACGACATTCAAAGTAAAACATGGCACAAGACATCTTTTTCCTTGTGTTTTCTTAATTCTTTTTCATCTAGGAAATATCAGATTTTCTGAAACATATCTTTTGTACATTGAAATGGAAAAAAGTTCAACTTTTGATTTGTTTTAAAAACAAAGTGTTGTATTTATATATCTATATATATATTTAATCATATATCCTCTTCTCTCTTTTGATTTAGCTTTTGTTGTGCAAATTCAGCAGTAACACAAGTGGCACAGCACTGGGGAGAGTCGGCCACCGGGAAGAGAAAAGAATTTGATGCAATGACGATTTAAATGTAGAACTATGGAACTTTTTTGTTTGACTTCAGAGGCGTTTTCGCTGATAGAAACCTGGAGAGTACAAACCAGAAATTGCTTCTCAGGTCAGTCCTCCGTTGTGATCGTTCTGCAGTGGCAGCAGCATACTGAAACGTCTTTGACTGGCTAAGTAAATCTCTGCCATGTCTTGTTGCTGCAGTTCTGCAAAAGTCCCTGATGTTTTATCTCCCCCATGGACAATAGCAACAGAAAGGGAATCAGGAAGAGTGATAAAATCTCCTGGATTTTGGACGACTCGCAGTCTGAACTGTTGCCTTGGCAGTGGAAACTACCAAGTTGTGGCTTGTACCTTTCCTGCAGGGTTTCAGCTTCAGCTAAATGAGTTTTTTCTGCTCACCTGTTTAGGCTCAGGTCCATATTAGCTGAGGCTGGGGGTTGTTTTTGATTTGGCTGATCATAGTAAGAGTTGTGGCTCAGACGAGAAGAAGAAGGAAAAAAAACGGGGTAAATAAACATTCTGATAGCATCCAAACTTTGCTGTCCCTCCAGTGTGCCCCTGCTGCTCGGTGCTCGTGTCCTTGCAGTCTTTTCCACTGCTGTAGGTTGTTGTCTGCGAGCGTGGTGACAACAGATTTCAAATGTCAAAAATCAAAATGTCATGGGATGTCAGAAGTGGTGAGGGAAGGCGTGTGAGTTAGCCCTGCGCTAGCTGAGGTGTCTGATTGGCCAGTCCTCAGCTTGCCAGGGCCATTGTGTCGATGACCTGCTCTAGCTTGCCACGTAGCCGCTGCCTGCGAGACTGCTCGTCCTTCTGTAGTGCAGACAGGATCTGGAGGCACACAAGGAAGAACGTTACTTTCCTGCCTCATAATGAAATCCTTTTCTTTTAAACTTACAACAAGCGGTATTTTACAGGGCATGAATTGTGTGCTCCATTACTGTACAGTGAATGCAGTCTGATGCTTAGTTCCATTTGCAGGTTTGCAGTTACAATTAAATTGTTGCTGACAACGTGAGGAGGGTCAGCAGGGGTAGGGGTGTGGATCAGTGTAACATGTGTAATTGCATATTAACTGCCACTGAGGGTATGTGTAAAGCAGAATGCGTAAATGTCATTTTATCCAACTTTATCCAATTTTGTATGGCATTACCAGTAGGGGGGGAGCCGCTGTGAAGGTCTATATTTTGCTGATGATGTGTGTAAGTGCATTAGCGAGTATATGTGAGCATTTTTTGCACATCTTTGCATGTGTGTGTTTTTGTGTGTGGCTGTAAGGTCAGGGCACGTATTGGAGGCAATGGTACCGTGCAGCTGCCTACATCTGAATAATAACGGGGAGCAGTTGCTTTGAATGGAGCCAGTTGCAACGAGGAAGTGTAACTACTGTAATACTGCTGGTATGAACAAATGGAGAGGAAGAAAGAGAGAACATATTTATTTCACAGATATGCAACAGAGAGAAAAAAGGGGTGGATTTATAGTATAGATTTAGTTTATTTTATTCTAATAAAACATTTAAGGTCAGTAGATTTTGTCCTACATATTCAGCAGAAGTTAACAACCTAAAACAGGCTTTTCCTGTGTCAAAAATGTGTTACACGCATAACTTCTTGTACATCTACAATTTCCAAAAGTATTTAAATCCCCTTTAACTTTTTTATATTTTATTACGTTACTAAAATAGACTTCTTTGTTGGCATTTTTGTAAAACAACATAAATTGTTGCAAAATTGTGGAGTGAAAGGAAAATGATACATGGTTTTCCTGTTGTTAACCCCCCAATCCCCAGTCTTCATTGCAAAGCATCGCTTTATTAGTCAGGTCGGATGGAGAGCATCTGTGAAATATTTTTCAAGTCCTTGAGGGTGGACCTGTTAGAACGTTTGCAGCTTCTAACAGGTTTTCCTATAGGATTGCCCCACATTTAGCTCCATCCATCTTTCCTCCAACTCTGACTGACTACACACAGCATAATGTTTGCACCACCACTGGGGAAGGTGTGTTCAGGGTAGTATGTGATGTCAGTTTTCTGCTCCACATAGCATATTACAAAAGAGCTAAAAGATACATTTTGGTCTCATCTGACCAGGGCACTTTCTTCCATGTTTGCCGTGTCCCCTACAGGGGTTGGACAATGAAACTGAAACACCTGGTTTTAGACCACAATAATTTATTAGTATGGTGTAGGGCCTCCTTTTGCCGCCAATACAGCATCAATTCGTCTTGGGAATGACATATACAAGTCCTGCACAGTGGTCAGAGGGATTTTAAGCCATTCTTCTTGCAGGATAGTGGCCAGGTCACTACGTGATACTGGTGGAGGAAAACGTTTCCTGACTCGCTCCTCCAAAACACCCTAAAGTGGCTCAATAATATTTAGATCTGGTGACTGTGCAGGCCATGGGAGATGTTCAACTTCACTTTTGTGTTCATCAAACCAATCTTTCACCAGTCTTGCTGTGTGTATTGGTGCATTGTCATCCTGATACATGGCACCGCCTTCAGGATACAATGTTTGAACCATTGGATGGACATGGTCCTCAAGAATGGTTCGGTAGTCCTTGGCGCCCATCTAGCACAAGTATTGGGTCAAGGGAATGCCATGATATGGCATCCCAAACCATCACTGATCCACCCCCATGCTTCACTCTGGGCATGCAACAGTCTGGGTGGTACGCTTCTTTGGGGCTTCTCCACACAGTAACTCTCCCGGATGTGGGGAAAACAGTAAAGGTGGACTCATCAGAGAACAATACATGTTTCACATTGTCCACAGCCCAAGATTTGCGCTCCTTGCACAATTGAATACGATGTTTGGCATTGGCATGAGTGACCAAAGGTGTGGCTATAGCAGCCCGGCCGTGTATATTGACCCTGTGGAGCTCCCGACGGACAGTTCTGGTGGAAACAGGAGAGTTGAGGTGCACATTTAATTCTGCCGTGATTTGGGCAGCCGTGGTTTTATGTTTTTTGGATACAATCCGGGTTAGCACCTAAACATCCCTTTCAGACAGCTTCCTCTTGCGTCCACATTTAATCCTGTTGGATGTGGTTCGTCCTTCTTGGTGGTATGCTGACATTACCCTGGATACTGTGGCTCTTGATACATCACAAAGATCAACAATTTGTCCTCTTATGAACTCTGGTATGTCACCCATAATGTTGTGTGCATTTCAATATTTTGAGCAAAACTGTGCTCTTACCCTGTTAATTGAACCTTCACACTCTGCTCTTACTGATGCAATGTGCAATCAATGAAGACTGGCTACCAGGCTGGTCCAATTTAGCCATGAAACCTCCCACACTAAAATGACTGGTGTTTCAGTTTCATTGTCCAACCCCTGTATGTGACTTGTGGTAAACTGCAAACAGGACTTTTTGTAGTTTCCTTTAACAATGTCTTTGTTTCTGACACTTATAAATTCCAGATTTGTAGTGTACAACTAATCTAAGTCTAAGTAAAAGGAATCTCTAACCTATACTGTGGTTCTTTGCAGCTCATCCAAAGCTACCATGGGGCTCTTGGCTGCAACTCTGATTAATTGCCCGCCTAGTAGGCTTAGGTAGACAGTGATGTCTTGGTAGAAATGTAGATGTGCCATACATTTTTCAGGTAATAAATTGAATAGTGCTCTGATTGGGTAGTTGTTTTATAAGCTAACTCTGCTTTAAACTTCTCCACAACTTTCTCCCTGATCTATCTGTTGTGGTCCTTGCTGGAGTATATTCTAGTTTTTAGGTAACATCTAAAGACAGTTGATTGCAATTGATGTTATTTAGGGGTATACAAGTAAATGGGGCGAATTACATATCCACTCTACATTATTTACATTTTTTGTAGAAATGCAGAAAACAATTTCCTTCCACTTTACAGTTTTGCAATACTTTGTGTTGATCTGTCACATACAATATATTAGGGTGTTTGATTGTAATGTGACAAATGATTAAAATGTTCAGGAGATATGAATACTTACACAATAACATATGTAAGCATAACTTTTTTTACTAAGGGTGAAAATTCATGTTTTTTACCCCATTTTGTGCTCGTGTAATACTCCTTTTTAAACTAATTCATTAAAACCTTTGCACAGTTATTTTAGAAAAAAAACAACTTCCCATCAAAGGCAAGTAGTAAATAAAATAACATTGGCCAATACAAAACCAGCAGAAAGTTGTGTGTTTGCACAGCATAGAATCATTAATGCTATCATTAATGGGTTAAAAACATAAAAATGTAAAAGGTGGTATGTGATATTTTAGCTGGGATAAAAGAAATGCCTTTATTGTGAACAATAAATTACATTTGGATGAAAATACTTCATTAATAAGGAAAAATATTGATAAAAAATAAACTTCGGACAAATTCAGCTATTTTTATGATGCTATGAAGAAAAAAACAGTATTGGTGGAATCTGCCAATTCAAATTACCATCTTAAACAGATCTTTACACTCATGACACATCCGTCATATTTAATTAGCCAAAAACACTGATTCTCTAATTATGTTCACCCTGTCTAGTTTTAATTTCTTCCTTCTTCCTTGGAGTAGTATAGCAAAACAGCATATAACATAATGGTCACGCAAAAAAGAACATTAATGATAAAAAAAATATCAAGCTTCAATTTGTGCAAAAAGCCTGATATTTAGTCCACTAGCAGCAGGTGATATTTTCTACATGCAAGTTTTCTAAACAAAGAACAAAAATCATAAATTCTGTAAAGCTTCATTAGGTTCATAATGTGTTGAGCTCACACCTTAATGTGCATCCTAATGGTGCTAATACCTTCCAGCCTGCACTGATGCAGATTGGTTATCAGTGTAATTAAATTAAAATGACCTCATGGTGTTACTCAAGACAAGTAAAGACACAGCCCATCCATCCACCGGATAATTACAGCATTCTCTCCTTTCTGTTTGACTCTGCTTCACATTCAGAGGGCACCCACCTCATCTTTGTATTTGATGATGTAGGTGTAGATCTCATGCAGAGCAGACATGCTGTTGAACTGGTCGAGGTGCAGCCGGGACTGCTCTGCTAAGTAGGCACTCATGTCCTGATCGCTGATTGCTGGCATACGGGAAATGTCCGAGTAATATCTAGAAGAGAGGTCAAGTAGAGTTATGTTTGTTGTCATCCAGAGCTCAGCTTAGTGACTTCATATGAGGAGAAATTCAATGCGAGGTTCTGCAAAGGCCAAGTTAAACACAGAACTTAAAAAACAAGGTGTATACTTAGATGTAGATACATGTCTTGCAAATTACTTCATTTGAAAAGTGGGTGGATAAGTAACTTAAATGAAACTGGTGAGCAAAATTATAGTATAGCTGCATGAATTTATATTCACCTAAAAGTGGGATAAAATACATTGTGAAGGTGTTGCAATTTCTCGCTTAGTAACTTTTATGCCGGTCAGAAATCTGAAAAGAACCACTGATCAAAAGGAATAAGAATCTTACTGTAAACATCATATTTTTCATTTCACTTAATTTATTCTAGTGATTTGCCAAAGAGAAATAGTGAAAAAAATCAATCCTGCTTCTTTCACAGACCCTTCTGACTACATTTTAATAGAGCTAAGAAAACTGGAAATAGTTTTGTTAGTTTATAACTTGCACTGTCTCCATTTAGGAAAGTACTTTGAAGAATACATAAAGAAAAAAACAAAACAGTTTGGAAACATTCACTCTACTTTACCCTCTCTGGCAGCGTATTTGAGCTTTATGTCAATGAAAGATGACATCAGGGAACATATATCCATTTTTTAAGAAGTCTTATCAGGCGAAACATAGTAACTGGTAAATTTACTTATGTAAATTCTGATTTCTGTTCTTTTGAAAACTAGAAGATGAAAAACAGTCTGGAAACAGAAATTTCATTCCTATTCATTCAGATTTGGAACAAAGTTAAATCAAATTTCTTTGTCTGGAGGATTCAATAATGTGGCTTTGTGCTGGTTCTGAATGCTGGATCTCAATGGCCATCCAAAATTTCTGAGGCAGCTTTACAGAAAAAGGTTCCAGACACTTTTCCAGTATGACTGGAGATGGTGAGAATGTACGGTATACATCCTCACTACTAATATGCTTGAGGCATAACTGGATTCATGAAGCTGCGCTTAAGTTCTCACAGTTGATGTAGCTACAATCTCTTGCTGCCCATTCAACATGTTTAATATAAAGAAATAGATGAGCTTCATGTAAGTAACACACATTTTTCACCTGTGTCAATTTTTACTATCTGGACATGAAAACCTGAAAATCTCGGAATAAAAAACCCATCTCTTTCAACATCAGCACTTGATGCAATGAGATTCTACAATTACTGTTGTTACTGTCAAACAAAAATATGACCTAGCCTTCAAAATCTACTTAGAGAAAACTGGAGTCCTATAAAGTCGATTTAGGGATCCTACGACTGAGTTAAGGATGAGTGAGCCACAGAAGTGGAGGGATTAAGATTTTTTGTCCAAACTTGTTGCTCACAGAGCTAAATTCAAGCAGCGCTGCTTTTACTGATACTTTTGGCTCTCTGAAAACACAGTAATCTATATTAATAAGCCAAGAGGGAGGCAACAGTAATTACAGCACATAATTCCTTTGTCCTAATTTAATTCAACTATGTATGTATGCTTTAAATGCCTGTAGCAGCTAAAATTCAACCTATAATGTTCTAATCTTACAGATGCTTAATTGTGTAATTAACTTTAATCTTATAGCTCAGCCGGATATTCCCACCTTCCAGCAGCTACAGAGAAATATAGTTTCCATCTGACTTCAGGAATATGAATTTGTTGTTCACGGCTGGTAAGATGTACTCAATTTGAGGCTCAGTCTGTTTGAGGTCACCTTAGACTTACCTTTCTACCCAGCTCTTGTAGTTGGGAATGTCTTTAGCGTACAGAAGCTTATTTGAAGGCGAGTCTTTTCCTAGTTTGTGCTCAGACGTCGAACATGAGTCCATGAAGGTCTGAGCCACAACAGAGAGGCATGCGTCCGTGATGCTGTTTTTATGGATGTCAAATACAAACTGAGGGTTCTTGATCACGTTCACCCAGAACCGCAGAGGAAGACTGGGGGCAGCAGAACAGAAGACACATAAGAATGACATCCAAGTTCCTCTGTACTAATATGAGTCCTTGTAATTTCTTTAAAAATACATACAGAATAATACATTCACACATATTGGCACCACTGATATAGAGGTGTAGAAAGTGTCTTATATAAGCTGAATAATGAGGTCACACAAGAGATTTTAGAAAAATCCAAACTTAGTTTTCTCTGTCCTCTACTTTGCCTTGTTCTCCTTATCTTAACTCACAAGGTTTCCACAATGGCTGGAGCGGGTCAGACAAAAATTTTATTTTACTATTTATAAATCATAAACCATGCCTCAAAAAGAGAAGAAAAAGAACACATCAGCTTTCTGAATTACACGCAGCAAGGTGCTGTATTCAATGACTACTTAAATCTGCTGTTCAGACGCACATACATTTCTCCCAAATATACCTTATAACATAGCTGTTAGCCAGCAAGTTGGGATCACAGCAGTCCTTTCTTTCCAGCTGATACAACTGTGTCACTCACAACTTTGTCCCTTCCTATTTAATGTTCAATTAAGTAGGTATAAATCAGTATTTATCCCCTGGGCATTAATAAAGTTTTTTGAATTGAATTGATCTGAATTGAATTTGAGGGTAAAGACAGACTATTTATACCTGCAAGTATGCATGCAACTTGTTTGTCTGCTTGACGTCGATCTAGCAGATGCATCACTGACAGACTTCATTCCTCCGTTACGTTAGAGTTTTTTCTAGACAACTTTGGCACTCAGTGATTTGCACTTTACCTTTACCGCCACAACCAGCGCAGAAGTAGCATGGACTGTTCAAACCATATTTAGTTTTCATTGCTTTCAGGCAAAAGAAAAAAACTGCTTTTTATTACCAGTTGCTCTTCCAGGTGTGTCGTACGTCATAGTCGTTGATGGAGTGTTTGTCAGCTTGTTCATCCAGGAAGTCGAACATGTACTTGATGGCAAGCGGCAGAGCGCTTCCTCTATGAGCTGTGCTGAAGATAGTCTCGAACAAGTCATCGACAAACTTCTGTAACGTTCCCTGAAAGGAAAAATAGCATGGGGAGGTAAATAAAGACAAATGTATATAAAAACATACCCGTAGTTTTAGCTAGAGACAATAGCTGGATTTATTTATGCATTACAACCCCAGGCAAAAAGTAATAATTAGCAGGGTGTTAGGTCCTCCAAATGTCTTGGAATTTTCCAATCCTTTCCATTGGTTTAAACTGACAGATCTCTTGTTGGGTCCACATTTCCTGTCAATCAGCCATGGCCAACAGTTTGTAAAGCTCTGAAACCATTGCCTTAAGTGTGAGACCCATCTACAGATTTACACTTGTACTGGTATTTGTTTTAGAAATGTAAATTAGAGTGATTTCTATTTTTTGTGATTTTAGGCTCTTCCTCTGCTACTCATACTGTGATCAGAAAAAGTTGCAGCATTATTGCAACAGTGTAATTAATTTTATTGAGCTATGGTTTACAAAGGTGCATTATATACGTTTGATAATCCATAAAACTAATCATTCCTCCAACAGTCATAATTCCATACTGTTTAGCCACTGGTTGTATTTTTTCAACAGCCAGCTAAGTTAATTAGCTGTTTGACCCTTAAACACCTAGTAACTCTTTCACACAGATTAGGGTCCTAAACGGCTGAGCGTTGTTTGAAATGAACATATTAAATAATGCTCTAGAGCATAAACTGGGTGCTCCTGTCCCACAAGCTTTGTGACATTTTAAAACAGGTGGTTTCGCCTGGTAAGACTTATGAAGATAATCCTTCTGACCTTTGTTTTATTGAAAAGGGTTTTTTCTGTTATTTGTCCTCTTCTGCTCAGGTTTAATCTTTAAACACTCCAACAAAAACCTTTTTAGTCTCACATTTTAAAAAAGGAAGTGCAAAACAAAGACAGTATCGACAGTTTAATTCAACGATTATATGGTTCCATTTTAAAACAGACTGAATGGTTCAGTAGTGTGTGTATAATTTATACCCCTTTCACTTTACTCTGTATCTTCTATAGAATATGCATTTCCATGTGTTAGCATTGGTTTCTATGCATCTGATGCCATAGCATACGTGAGCTAATATGCAGCTAAGCCAGGCTGCCACAGGTCAGCAACTTAGAGATGCCATATATGAGCCACTCCTACAGAATACACAATATGTTGAGGATACTCAAATACAGCAGCAATGACCTCATAATAACATTCCATGGTCTCCTGCTACATTATGCAGATATTTTGTCTGCACTAGACTGACTTTTCTCAGTAAACCAAATGCTTTGAGTTCCTGACATGGCAGAACTATTTTCTGATGAATTAGCGAATGTTTATTTGACCACTAGAGCGGACTGTCTATAGGACACTGAACTCTCAGTCCCATCTGTTCACATAACGCCAAAAGTAATGTACCCCATCCTGATGGAGCCGAACACAGTGAATACATGTTTAATTCTAAACACATATCCATTACATGTAATGAAGGTCAATCATGATCATACACACATTATTGAGGTGATGGGATTTGATATTACATAAAATGTGCTTCACTTCTTTATATTTAGACCCAGGCAATAGGTATTGTTATAAACTGTATGTCAACACACTTGATAAGATAAGACACAGTGTGACAGGCAGCTTTAGTTTAAACAAAGGATGTTATTTCCAACAGACTGACTTACTAACCACTGAACTTTGAAGAAATCAAATAGGAAGTCCATGGAAAAGATGAGAAATTTGCTTAATAGAATTGACTGAATACAAGTGTAAAATCTAGCTTAAACAATTAAGTTCTCGAAAAAAATTTTGCGTCTTGGAGAATGTATCAGAAAAGGTATTTTGCTGATTGCTGCCAACAAAGGTACTGAAATCTGCATAGATAAGATATCTAGGCAGGTAGCCTCAGGAAGACAGTTGTGTTGAGAGGACAAGATTTGCTTTTCAATTGAATTTACCACGCTGTTTTTTTCATCACGCATGACCAGATCTTCAATTCCCCAACAAATTAGCTGTCTCCTGACATACCCAGTATCAACCTCCCTCCAGTCCCTGCACCACAAGCCCACTTTTTAATAATCTGTTTTCTCTTATTGTGAGTGGAAAGTGAAAGGCTGGCTTGCTTGTAGCTGCTGTCCATTCCACTATTTACCTTGTTCGTTTTACAATTAAATAAGAGATGCAGAACAGGGAGACCGTGAATGGCGGATGGAAAGACAGTCAGACCATCACATACTTAAGGTTCCAATAGAGAAGGTGGCTATCGGATAACATAATTGTCATCACAAGAAAAAGTGCTTACAAAATAGTTTTTTTTACGTAATGAGATAACGAAAGAAATCAGTGATAAACAAACTACTAAGACTGATATCATGACCAAAACAAAAACAAGTGTGAGATTGCAGTATCTCAAGAAGAGGAAGTAAAACTTTAATAATTCACAACGAACTAGATCAAGCTCACATTAATGTGACATACACTATATTGCCAAAAGTATTGGGTCTTACGACCAAACCAATGAATTCTGATGTTCCAATCTCGTCCATGACTGCAGGTGTACAAAGTCTGGTGTGGAGAAACTTGACTGGTCTGTACAGTCTTGACATCAACCTTCTTGAAAACCTTTGGACTGAAATAAAGCAGAAGCTGCAATTCTGGTTTTCTCATCTAACTTTGAACACACTCCTAAACCTTGTGGAAGATGTTTACAGAAACATTCAACTTACTATTGCTGGGAATGTGGGTCCATCAACAAAATGGACCTTATCAATTAAGAATAGGATGTCATCAAAGTTCATGTACATGCAAAAGTAGACAAACAAATACTTTTGGCAATAAAGTGTACATCTTCATGACGAAACAAGAATACTAATGAGAAGGTTCATGCTATAAAAAAAAAAATAGGGAACCTGTTATTGTTAAAAACAAAACAAGTTTAAGGTATTGTATTGGGATAATAAAATAAGGACATTGTTATCACTGCAATATATATTGCAGTATATAATATATAATAATATAATATATATTGCATATTATAATATGTATTCAGTCTCAGCATCTACAACGGCTCTTTGAGGAAACCTTCATAATATGAGCTATAACAACATTTAATTTCCCTTTGGGATTAATAAAGTATTTTTGAATTGAATTGAATTGAATTGAATATAAGCTCATTATCTTCTAATCTTATTAAAATTACACAAACAAATTTGCATTTAGCTAAGTTTCCAAACAACAAGTACATGTCAATAAATTTGAATATCATCAAAAAGTTAGTTCAGTATTTCAATTCAAAAAGTGAAACTCACATTGCATAGATTCATTGCGCAAAGAGTGATATTGTTCAGGCATTTATTTCTGAAAAAGAGATTTTTAATAAAGTTTAATAAATGAAAAATGGTGTGAAGACTGCTAACTTGATAGATGTCCAGCGGATAGTAACTGAGAGTAAGCTACATAAGGTCATTGGTGAAGAAGCAGAGGTTGTTCACAGAGTGCTTTATATAAGCACATATTAATGGAAACTTGAGTAGAAGAAAAAAGTGTTGTAGAAAAGGAGGCAGAGGCAACAGAAATATCCTCAGCTTTGAGAGTATTCTAAAGTAAAGTTAGAAGTTTTTGGGGAGTTTTGTAAACCATGATTTGATGCTTCAAAAGTCACAACACCGACCTATTCACAGACCTATTTCTTAAAGGTCACTCCTGAACCAGAGAGAACATCACGAGCTAAGGAGAAAAAGGACTGGACTGTTGCTCGGTGTCCCAGGAAAGCGTCTTTTCAGAATTAACATTTGGTTAATTTGGAAATTAACACTGGATTCTGGAAGAAGACTAGAGAGGCACAGAATACACAGAAGTTCTGGTCTGATCCGGAGAGACAGCATCCATCCCACTTTGGATGGAGCAGCTCTCCTTTCTTGGAATCTGGCCATTTATTAGTTCTCCAAAACTCTGACAACCCAGGGTTCAGACCAGGAAGCAGGGTCATAGTTTAATACTCCTCTCTGCAGCTTCTGTACTGCTACCCACCCATTACCCTATTAAGACAGTGTCTCACCACAGCCACAATTGAATAGATTAAAAAATAATCTAAAAGGAGGAAATCAGAAAAATCTCATAAAAATAAACACAACTCAGACCGAAAAGAAAAATAAAACAATTAAATTAAATGTGGCCTACTGAACATAAGATCTCTCTCTTCAAAGACATTGCTAGTTAGTGACCTGATTTGTGACAATCAGATTTATTTATTTTGCCTCACAGAAACCTGGCTGTAGCAAGAGGATTGTGTTACTATAAATGAGTCAACTCCTACTAATTATTTAAATTTTCACATTCCTCGAAATACTCTGATGAGGAGGAGTAGCAACCATCTTTCAATCCAATTTATTGATTAGTCCCAGACCAATCAATAGCTACAACTCTTTTGAATATTTAATCCTTAGTTTTCCTCATCCAAACTGCAAAGCACTAAAACCTCTTCTGTTTGTTGTTTTGTACTGTCCACCAGAACCTTACTCTCAATTTGTAGATCAGTTTTCAGTTTTCAAACCTTTTGTTAAATACAGATAAAGTTATTATAGTGGGGGATTTTAACATTCATGTTGACACTGAAAGTGATGACCTAAATATAGCATTTAATGCTATCTTAGACTCAATTGGCATTGCTCAAAACATTAACAAACCTACCCACATTTGTCTTCATTCTCTGGACCTTGTGCTGACATATGGCATTGAGTGTAAAGACATAACAATATTTTCTCATAACCCTGTCTTGACTGACCATTTCTTAATAACCTTTGAGTTTAATTTAACCGAGTACTCCACACCTGAAAGAAAATTTCATTACAGTAGATCATTATCAGGTGATGCTGTAACAACCTTTAAAGAATCTGTTCCACTTTTAATTTCCTCATTATCACTGAAAAGCACAGTGGAGGTCAATAATTCTGTTTCTGCCCCTTCACAAATTGATTCTTTTGTTCATAGTGTTTCTTCATCATTGCGTGATGCATTAGACAATGCACCCTGCTTAATTCAGAGCTGCATACTTTAAAGCACAATGTTAGAAAATTGGAGAGAAAATGGTGCTCTAGAGGATTCCTACTTAACCTGGAAAAATAGCCTACTGTTGTATAAAAAGACACTTCGCCAAGCCAGAACAGCTTATTTCTCATCATTGATAAAAGAGAACAAGAAAAATCATAGGTTTCTCTTTAGTTCAGTTGCTAAACTTACACAGAGTCATAGCTCTGTTGAGCCATCCATTCCCTTAGCTCTTAGCAGCCATGACGTTATGGGATTCTTCTTAAATAAAATTGATTCTATTAAAAAGAAAATCTTTGACATACTCCCAAAGATGATTACTTCATCCTCAGCAAGTGAGTGAGACAACATTGGAAATAACAGCAGAACCTGATTTGTGTTTGGACTGTTTTGATCCTGTGAAGCTTCCTGAGTTATCAGAAATATTAGCTTCATCTAAACCTTCAACTTGTACGTTAGACCCAACCCCAACCAAATTATTTAAGGAAGTGTTCCCTCTGATTACCAGCCCCATTTTAGATATGATTAATCTATCTTTAGTAAATGGATATGTACCACAGGCTTTTAAGTTAGCTGTAATTAAACCTTTACTTAAGAAACCTTCGCTTGATCGAGATGACTTGAAAAATTACAGACCTATATCCAATCTTCCATTCTTATCTAAAATTCTTGAGAAAATAGTTGCTAATCAAATGTGTGAGCATTTACACAGCAATGACCTGTTTCATAGCACTGAAACAGCTCTGCTGAAAGTCACTAATGATATTCTTATGGCCTCAGATAATGGACTTGTGTCTGTACTGGTTCTGTTAGATCTCAGTGCTGCATTTGATACAGTCGACCATAATATTCTCTTAAAAAGGCTGGAATATGCTGTAGGGATCAGGGGAACAGCGCTAGGCTGGTTTAAACCTTATCTGTCTGACAGATTCCAGTTTGTTCATGTAAATGATAAATCATCTTTCAACTCCAGGGTTAATTGTAGAGTACCACAGGGTTCAGTACTTGGGCCAATTCTCTTTAGTATATATATGCTTCCAATAGGTCAAATTATCAGGCAGCATATGATAAATTTTCACTGTTATGCTTATGATACTCAGATTTACTTATCCATAAATCCTGATGAACCTAACCAGTTAGATAGACTACAAGCATGTTTTGAAGATATAAAAACTTACATTTTTTGCTTCTAAATTCAGACAAGACAGAAGTTGTCGTCTTTGGACCGAAGTCTTTAAAAAAGAAACTGCTTAATCAATCACTTAACCTGGATGGCATTAAATTGACCTCTGATAATAAAGTAAAAAACCTTGGTGTTACGTTTGACCAGGACATGTCATTTAAATCCCATATTAAACAGGTTTCTAGGATTTCCTTCTTTCACCTCCGGAACATTGCCAAAATTAGAAATATCCTATCCAGGAGTGACGCTGAAAAACTAGTCCATGCATTTGTTACTTCAAGGCTGGACTATTGTAATTCTTTACTATCAGAACGTCCACAAAATGCAGTTAAAAGCCTTCAGCTGATTCAACATGCTGCAGCAAGAGTTCTGATGAAAATTAAAAAGAGAGATCATATTTCTCCTATTTTAGCTTCCCTTCATTGGCTCCCTGTTAAATCCAGAATAGAATTTAAAATTCTCCTCCTCACATATAAAGCCCTTAATGATCTGGCTCCATCATACATCAGAGATCTGATTGTTCCATATGTTCCTAACAGGGCACTTCGTTCTCAGACTGCAGGTTTACTGGTGGTTCCTAGAGTCTCTAGAAGTAGAATGGGAGGCCGATCCTTTAGTTATCAGGCTCCTCTCCTGTGGAACCAGCTCCCAGCTTTAGATCCACTTGGCCCTGTCTTTTACTGTTTAACCCTTTCTCTCTCCTAGACATAGCAGTTGACTGAGCTTTTACTGTAACTAACTCTATGTGCTCTCTTTCAGACTCTAACCTTGAAAACTGGCTCAAAGTTTATCTGTACTTTCTTTCTAGGTGAAAAGACTAAATGAGCTACATCCACTAGCATTTACTTTTCCTTCCCATAGAAAGTACTCCTGGATCAGTGCTTCTGTGTTCTTTTTGTGTCTCTGCTCTGTTCTCTCAAACCCCCAGTCGGTCGTGGCAGACGGCCGCTCACACTGAGCCTGGTCCTGCTGGAGGTTTCTTCTTGTTAAAAGGGAGTTTTTCGTCTCTACTGTCGCTACATGCATGCTCAGTATGAGGGATTGCTGCAAAGTCAACGCCAGTGACTGTCCACTGTCTCTACATGCTCATCCGGGAGGAGTGAATGCTTCAAGTCACTGACTGGATGCAATCTGCTGGGTTTCCTTAGACAGAAAAACTTTTTATCCAATTTGAATAAGTAACTAACTTTAACTGCACTGTTCAATGGTTAGGATTAATTGGAATGTATATACCTGACTGTTGTGAAGTGCCTTGAGACAACATGTGTTGTGAATTGGCGTATATAAATAAAACTGAATTGAATTGAAGTTAGTAAGGTCAAGTTTCTACCATGATTTGAGGAGCCATGTCATCTGGTGGGGTTGGTCCACTGTGTTTTCTGGAGTCCACAGTCAACGCAGCCATCTACCAGGAAATTTTAGAGCACTTCATGCTTCCTTCTGCCTTATGGAGATGCTGATTTCATTATTCAGCAGCACCTGGTACCTGCCCAGACTGCTAAATGTATCAATACCTGCTATATTGACCATGGTGTCACTGTGCTTGATTTAGGTAGTAAACTCACCTGACTTAAACACTAAAAAGAAGCTATTAAAGTCAGCCTCTTTCTGAAGGTTGACAATACTCTATTATTTTTATTTTTATTGCTAGGATGTTAAATTCAAATCTTCTGAGAAAGTGAGGAAACTGAATTTTGCCTCTTCATAAAGTGTAAGCCATAACCAAAACTAGAAGAAATAAATCCCGGAAATATATTAGAGAATTACTGAACAGATTGGGGCTTCATCTGCAGTAATGCAGGGGCTCCTCCAGGTAGTTGTAGTGAAGAAATAACTGAGCCAAAACTCAAAGTTCTCAATTTATCGCTCCATCTACGTTCCGGCCCTAACCTGTGGTCATGATATGGATCATGACCAAAACAACAAGATCTTGGATACAACCGTCTGAAATAAGCTTCCTCCATGGGGTGACTGGACTCAGCCTTAGAGATAGGTTAAGGAACACTGTCATTTGGGGTGAAGTTAGAAATAGAGCCCTTGCTTCTGATCTGATCAGGATGCCTCATGGGTGCCTCCCTTAAGGAGGTTTCTGTGCACGTCCTTCTGGGATGAGACCTCAGGGATGACCCAGAACTTGCTGAAAGGACTATATATCCTGTCTGACCTGGAAACGCCTTGGTTTTCCCCAGAATTAGCAGGAAGATGTGGCTGGGGATGTCTGGGTTTCCCTCCTGGACCTACTGCCCCCCATGACCGGATCTCAGATTATTGGAAGACAATGGATGGATGGATTACTGAAACAGATCACCTTTTTGATGATATTCTAATTTACTGAGATGTACCTGTAGGTAGTACATGTACATGTCATGTTATCCACGTAATACATGACATGACATGGCAGTTTGGCAAAAATGGTCGGAGAATTGAATGAGGTATTTGAAAACTTGACCTTGGAGAAATCTGGAAAATGTGTCCCACTTCATTGTTTTGATAGGACAGTTAAACTTCTATGACTTGATCCACTCTAGTTGCTTTTATTAAATGTGCCTGCTAGATAAAAATCTAAAATTGTATCACTATATTTTTAAGACCTAATGAAACAGGCTAAGACATTTCATGGTGAGCTGGATCACTCTGCCTTAAAACTAAGAGTTCTGAAAGAGAGTTCATTAGTTAGAGTTTAACATCAATTAATGCTCTCAGGTTATGTAAGAGCTTTTCCTCTGGGTCTTACTTTTGTGGCCAGCAGCCTGGTCAGGTAAATCTCAGAGACCATCTTGCTTCCTCGGTCCCCCTCCCTCTGGTCTGAGTGGTCGTGGTTCTTCACCAGATGCCACAGTTTTGTCCCACTCTCCAGGTCCGGCGTGATCATAGGTGTTCTGGACCGTAGGCTGTCTGGACTACTGGCTGTTCTCAGCATGCTCTCTGAACAGAGAAGCATAAGATAAAATGTTCTATGAGTAATGTGTTAGCTCATCTTTTAAACAATGTCATACTGCAAAAGAATGTTGCTAGTTTCCACAGAAACACTGTATTCCTTCAATATTTCTCATTCATTCTTTTTCCACTTCCATCTGAGTCTGCTTGTTTCATTATTTATAGTGTGAGCGTCAAGGCTGATTAGAGTGAGGCAGCGAGATTTCTGCAACAACTTCTTTTAGGATAGAAAGGGGGTGGGGGGTGCAGCAGGAATGAGGTGAACAGAGGAATACGATTATCTGCTCAGTAGTTGTTGCTCATGGGGCAGAAAGCAGGAGGCACAGGCCGATACGTGCTGCAATCATTTTTGTTATTTGTGAAAGGAGAGTGCGTGAGAAGAAGGGCAGAAATGTGGAGGAGCTGACAGGGAGAAGTGGGTGGCCGGCTAAATGGACAGAGAAACTAAAAGGTCAGGGGAGAGCGGGGTGAAAGGGAGAGTAATAGAACACAGTAATAGAACCACATGGGATAGAAAAGTGAGAGAGGCTGACTGGGGTTGTATACCTGCTTTTGCCAGCAGGATTTAACTCCAAACTCATCATGACCATTGGTGGCCAATTTTCTTTTTTCTCACATTCAGTTTCTAGAGCTACCATATTCAGATTGTCACATTTAAACAAAAATAGAAGGTTGAATTACTACAATATAATATTAAATATTATGAGATCTATTCTAGTCTTTACTGGGTGCCATTGTAGCACTGATTCAGCCCTTTACATGCCCACTCAAAGAATCTACAGCACTTCAAAACTCTGTCTGTCTTGTGGGAGACAAGTCTCATAAACCTGGACTACACTTGTTTGTGATATCAAGTTGTCATACAGTGTTGTTAGAGCTGAAGCAGGAGCTTGGCAGGTGACCTGAATAATTTTCAAGCCTACCCTGACTGGTTGGAAAATGAAGTAAAGTTTTTTTTCCAATCAGTGAACACACCAAAGTCAAGTGCTTCCATGATTCCACTTTTTGGTGTGGTTGATGTTGCAGAATGAGAATAGGTTATCTTGTTTTAGTATCACTCTAAAATGAATTCAGAGTAAGCATACACATGTAAAAAACTATTTAAAAGGGAACTTTATTTCCAGTGACATGTCAAGACATCTCTGCATTGCATTGCAGCTGCAAGAGTGCAAGCAAGATCATACTTTAAAGTTGGCTAACAAGAAGGGTAAACCGAGTACAGTAAAGTAGCTCTGTTTTATCCTTTTGAGTTTTCAATCTCTGTCTGTCATGCAACATGCTTGACTTGGAAGTGTTTGCAGCTGTTTGTAAATCTCAGTTATGGTAAGAATATATAATCTTTTGAGAATACACATGCAGTATGATGTTTAGTAATGCTAGCTGCACTAATTACGGTAATTCCTAATAAAAGATGCAAAACTCTGTAATCATTTAATCTCCTTTAAGAATAACAGTAAAATCTGTTTTACCGAGACTGGTCTCTCATACACACAGTGTGACGTTGCCTCTGGTTCTTCTAAAAACAATTAGTGGATGCTCATTGCAGGAAGGCTTGAAAAATTTCTTGAATGCTGCTTTTAGATCCTCTTACATAATCCCTCCTAAAGAGAAAACGAAATTGGCCAAAACTGTATTATTGGTATTTCGAGGCTTTACAAAAGGTTGAGATTGTATAATGACTATCTAGGCGATTCATTTCTAGGCTTTTTCTTGTAGTTTTGAGGCTAAAGGTCAAAAGGTTTAACTCAACTTAATGTAATGAAATTGTGGTTTCATTCGTTGGCCCAACTCCTTACTCAGTGAATACATCTGAGTTATGTAAATATTTTGGATACAATATTTGTTCATATTTGGGAGGTGGCTGTTTATTTGGTAGTCACCTATAGCTATGATTAGCATTTTGATGTTTTATGTTATTCTAGTGGCTGAGATTTCAGGTATTTTTGACTCAGACTGTGTGGACGTTCTAAGAGCTGACACTGGCATGGCATTTCTTGAGACATCACAGGAGCTGTAAGAGCAAAGAGAAGAAGAATTCTTGTTGGAACTTCTATTTTCCACCCTAAATGTTAAAAACGTTTGGTACAGGTGGTTTAGAAAAGAAAAGCTCCTTTGCTTTTGGCGTACAACGGATCAGCGGCAATGTCAGCATCTTTGGAGGTGCAAGGGTTAACAACATCCACTCGGTATCAGATGAAGGTTCAGTTTTTTGCTTGGTTTTGTTTCCACAGGGTAATTTATTCTGTAAATAATTTAATTTTCCACTGAAGTTTACAATACTGGGCCTCTGTGTGACTTCTAGGTGTCCTTTCCCTTTGTCACTCTGTCAGCCAGAGAGCGAGGTGTCTGCTTTAATGCCTGTCATTTATGGACTGCTTTGGCAATAGCTGTGGAATAGCCTTGGCCTGGGCTGATGGCAATGGATATAAAGGATTGCCATTCACTCAGGGGGGAAGGTAAGAAAAAAATGGGTCCCAATCAGGACCCTGACAAACAAAGAATGAATGAAAGAGAGCTCAGACTTGTAGAGGGAATTGTAGGCAGAGAGAGAAATCATTGATGGAATGATTTAAATAGAATTGAGCTGAGACGAGAAACCAAGCCACACCGTATCTGCTTAGGCTCTTTGTGAAGGTGGAGGAGTTGGAGATGTTATACGCAGAATTCTGCTTTGGCACCAGGGCGATCACTGAGCCATCTGTTACCTGCACAACAAAAACACAGACCCGCTTCATGAATCTCTTTCATCGGGTTGTTTATGCACGTGTTCCTCAAGGCATGCTTGTTGTGTGTTTGTGTACCTGATAGTGAGCTAGTGTGTTGAGTCTTTTCCAGTCGTTGTCGATCTTGGTTGTGACGTCTTCATCCTGCAGAATGATTCGGGCCATCCGACCCTGACGCCATTCTTTTAAAAGAGTAAAGAGAAATTGCAAGCAAAGAGAATAAAAACCCCATGTGTCTCTGTGTGTTAATGGCCATTAAAGACCTGTTGTTTGAAATGCTGACTTAGTGTAGCTCCATGGCAACCATTTAAGAAGATGGTTATTCTGGAAAATGACTTCAGTAATTTTCAGTATTGGGGTTGCAGAGAACATAAGCAATCAACAGCTAGCAACATAAAGTTATTTTCCTAATCAGTTAATTGCAAGAATTGTAATATTATCCCGAGCTAAAACTGTGATTCTTTGCAATGTATGTATGTTGTATGAAAATGTAATTTTATGTTATTTCTATTTATTATATTAATCATAAATTTGCACACACCCCTATGCATAATTTGTCTTATAATGTGGCTGAACATGCTAACATTTTAAGGTAACTCTGATTGGCCATCTTGTATACCTGTTACTTGTTAACATACAGGTCCTTCTCAAAATATTAGCATATTGTGATAAAGTTCATTATTTTCCATAATGTCATGATGAAAATTTAACATTCATGTATTTTAGATTCATTGCACACTAACTGAAATATTTCAGGTCTTTTATTGTCTTAATACGGATGATTTTGGCATACAGCTCATGAAAACCCAAAATTCCTATCTCACAAAATTAGCATATCATTAAAAGGGTCTCTAAACGAGCTATGAACCTAATCATCTGAATCAACGAGTTAACTCTAAACACCTGCAAAAGATTCCTGAGGCCTTTAAAACTCCCAGCCTGGTTCATCACTCAAAACCCCAATCATGGGTAAGACTGCCGACCTGACTGCTGTCCAGAAGGCCACTATTGACACCCTCAAGCAAGAGGGAAAGACACAGAAATAAATTTCTGAACGAATAGGCTGTTCCCAGAGTGCTATATCAAGGCACCTCAGTGGGAAGTCTGTGGGAAGGAAAAGGTGTGGCAGAAAACGCTGCACAACGAGAAGAGGTGACCAGACCCTGAGGAGGATTGTGGAGAAGGGCCGATTCCAGACCTTGGGGGACCTGCGGAAGCAGTGGACTGAGTCTGGAGTAGAAACATCCAGAGCCACCGTGCACAGGCGTGTGCAGGAAATGGGCTACAGGTGCCGCATTCCCCAGGTCAAGCCACTTTTGAACCAGAAACAGCGGCAGAAGCGCCTGACCTGGGCTACAGAGAAGCAGCACTGGACTGTTGCTCAGTGGTCCAAAGTACTTTTTTCGGATGAAAGCAAATTCTGCATGTCATTCGGAAATCAAGGTGCCAGAGTCTGGAGGAAGACTGGGGAGAAGGAAATGCCAAAATGCCAGAAGTCCAGTGTCAAGTACCCACAGTCAGTGATGGTCTGGGGTGCCGTGTCAGCTGCTGGTGTTGGTCCACTGTGTTTTATCAAGGGCAGGGTCAATGCAGCTAGCTATCAGGAGATTTTGGAGCACTTCATGCTTCCATCTGCTGAAAAGCTTTATGGAGATGAAGATTTCATTTTTCAGCACGACCTGGCACCTGCTCACAGTGCCAAAACCACTGGTAAATGGTTTACTGACCATGGTATCATTGTGCTCAATTGGCCTGCCAACTCTCCTGACCTGAACCCAATAGGGAATCTGTGGGATATTGTGAAGTGAACATTGAGAGACTCAAGACCCAACACTCTGGATGAGCTAAAGGCCGCTATTGAAGCATCCTGGGCCTCCATAAGACCTCAGCAGTGCCACAGGCTGATTGCCTCCATGCCACGCCGCATTGAAGCAGTCATTTCTACAAAAGGATTCCCGACCAAGTATTGAGTGCATAACTGTACATGATTATTTGAAGGTTGACGTTTTTTGGATTAAAAACACTTTTCTTTTATTGGTCGGATGAAATATGCTAATTTTGTGAGATAGGAATTTTGGGTTTTCATGAGCTGTATGCCAAAATCATCCGTATTAAGACAATAAAAGACCTGAAATATTTCAGTTAGTGTGCAATGAATCTAAAATATATGAATGTTAAATTTTCATCATTACATTATGGAAAATAATGAACTTTATCACAATATGCTAATATTTTGAGAAGGACCTGTAAATAGCAAATACAACAAATATGCCAATCAAAAGGCATCAATTAATGCATTTAGGCACCCAGACATGGTGCCTACGTTCTGACAGAGTATCATAATGAGTTGTTACGACCGAAAAAAAAAAAACAGTTTTGAAGATCTCAGAAAATGCATTGCTACTGGGATTTTTATGCGCATCTATCTGTTGGGTTTACAGAGAATTCTCTGAAGAAGAGAATATATCCAGTGAAGGGTAGTTGTGTGAAACAAAATGCCTGGGTGATGTCAGACATCAGAGAAGAATGGGCAGACTGGTTCAAGATGTTTGCAATAGCTCAAAGAACCAGTTTTTATGTGGAATACCATCTTTGAATCCACAACATGTCAAAACTTGATGAAAACTACCACCTCAAAAGAGCACACTGGGTGCCACTCCTGTCTGCTAAGAACTGAGGCTCCAACCAGCACAGTCTCACTGAAATTGGACAAAAAATAGGAAAAATGTGTCCAAAAAGTCTCAATTTCAGCTGCAACATTCAAATGACAGGGTCAGATTTTGGTGTAGACAACATTAAAGCATGTGTCAGCAGTTCAGGATAGCAGTGGTGGTTTAATGGTGCGGGGGATATTTCCTCAGCCAACTTTGGGCCACCAACTGAGAACCATTTAAATGCCACAGACTCCCTGAGTATTGCTGCGCACCATGTCGATCTATTTATGACAACAGTGCACCCATCTTCTGTTGGCTACTCCCTGAAGGATAGAGCACAACGTATCAATGTTTCAAAATGGTCAAAATGGTTTCTTGAACATAACATTGAGTTCACTGAACTCCACTGCCCTCTACAGTCACTAGAACTCTTACTCTTTGTGATGAGGTGGAACAGGAGCTTTGCATCATGGATGTGCAGCAGACAAATGCAAAGCAAGTGTGTGATACCATCATGTCAGTTTGGACTAAAATCTCTGAAGAATGTTTCTGACCCATTTGAATCTATGCTATGAAAAATTAAAGCAGTTCTGAAGGCAAAACAGTCCAAACTGGCACTACTAAGCTGCACCAAATAAAGTCGCTGGTAACTGCAACTATGTTTTATGTGAGTTGTAAAAAATTAGCGGGACAATGCACCAATTTTTCAACCCGCTTATTGATTTTTTTGTAACAATAGCAAAATCCAAGCTGTTAATGAAGACTTAATTAAGAATTAATCAAAAAACCTTGACTCAAAAAACTTGGGTCATTTTAATACAAAAACAGCCATGGAACCATATAATACATCACTGTCTTAAGATTTTTAACTTTTCCACTGGTCAAAAAGACCATCAATAGTTCGTTGAAGGTTAAATTCATTATTGAATATGTGAAAAGGGAAAGTAAAAATGATGTTATTGATACAATTCCAGTATTACCGTTTACATATAACTGCACATCTTACCAAGGTCCATATCAGAAGCCTTTGGCCTTTGTGAGTAAGGGCTGCCTTTGTACACAGCATCAAGCAACTTCTCTTTGACCTGAGTGATGGTGTCACAGTTCAGACCCTTGACGGTCACCTCAGAGGCGTTTTCATTTTCTGGGTTGACACAGTGCAGCGTCTGGCAGAAGATCAAGAGCACAGAAAGGGTATGATAACAGACATACGGAATTAGGCCTAATCAGGAGTACTTCATGCAAATAGCCAACTGTTGAGATGTCTGAATGGTTGTTCAGATGAATTTGAAGGTACCCGAGAGCATTTTTACACCTAGGCAGCAGCCACTTCAAATCTTGGTTAATTTCCCAGTCTGTTTAGACTATTTGGGTCCAAAATAACTCAACATTCACACTTGAGTGAAGACCAAAACAACTATAGAGGAACCTCCTGTGCGCCAACATGCTTCCAAACCATAAGTGTTTTGTTTAGATAGACAACATAGTTAGCACTGGGCAGAGGATGGGTAACTTCATAGCCAGATCACATCATCCCCACTCCTAACAGAACTAATGCTGAAGTGCTACATTTACCATGCAGGGAAGTCTCTGCTGCTGAGCATACTCCTGACTAATCAAGGAAGCTGTCTTCCACACTTACACAGCTGATTAGTGTGACTAAAGCTCAGTAACCTGTCAAGTGACTGGGACCCAATGGGCCCCAAGACATGGGAAGTTTACTGACCAGTGTTTTGTAGTCAATCTGTTGCCTGATGAGCTTGTCCTCGCTGAGGGAGTAGCGAGCTTCTCCTGTGATGGCATCAATGGGTCCCTTCTCCATCTGCTGCTTGATGGCACAGTACAGCATGAACAGAGGCTCGCCGGCGCACTCCTGGTGAGGGAGGAGGCACAAGAATATCAGTTATCTGCAGTTCAGGCAAAGTGTGATTTTCCTCTTGGATCGATGTGCTGGAATCATTTCTAGACTTTCTAAAGAAGGAAAAACAACTCAGTAATTCATGGCAAAAGGGAAAAAATACTTGAGTTAAACTGTTGGTTGGAATACCTGAACACTCAGGACATTTAATTTTATCCTGGGGTATGAAAGCTGTTCCAAATAGTGGTACTGTGAGGGTTGGCAGTAGAGCTGGACCCCCATACACGGCTATTACTGCTACTACTACTACTACTTTATTTATAAAGCACTTTAAAACAACAGTAGCTGCGAAAAAGTGCTGTACAGATGAAAATCAAAATAAACATGCAAAATATGAAAAAGACAACAAAAACAGTAAAACACCACAGCAGAAGTAAGAGCAAAAGTCTCAACATTTGTTAAAAGCCAAAGAATAAAAGTGAGTCTTAAGATAAGTTTTAAAAGTACACAATAAAGGGGCACCTCTAATATGTAACCACAAAACGTTCCATAATTTGGGAACGGTAACCCTAAAAGCTCTGTCTCCTCTAAGCTTCAGTTTAGACCTCGGTACCTCCAGGAACAGCTGATCAGCTGACCTGAGGCAACGAACGGGAGAATATCTGTGAAGCAGCTCGGAGAGGTAAGATGGGGCAAGACCATGTAAACTTTTAAAAACAAATAGAATCTTAAAATTAACCCTAAAATGCACAGGCAGCCAGTGGAGAGAAGCCAGGATAGGGGTGATGTGCTCCCTCCTCCCAACTCCGGTTAAAAGCCGAGCAGCAGCGTTCTGGACCAACTGAAGATGCCTGAGGGAAGACTGGCTAACTCCAAAGAAAAGAACGTTACAGTAATCGAGCCGAGTTGTAATGAATTACTGTTTCAAAATCTTGTCTTAAAAGAATTTGCTTAATCTTTGCCAGCTGCCTAAGATGAGAGAAACAGGTCTTGACCACTGTTCCAACCTGGCGATCTGACTTAAGATCACTGTCTATTATAAAACCCAAATTGGAAATTGTGTGCTTCAAATAAGACGTCAAGGGGCCCAGATCAATAAGGGATGTTTCACAGGGGCTGCTGGGACAAAACACCCATCACTTCTGTTTTCTTGTCATTAAGTTCAGGAAATTTAAAGCCATTCAGGCTTGAATGTCTTCAAGACATAAAAGATCTGGAAACATACAATCCAGGGTTTGACTCCTGAAATCTGGAATTTTGATGCATGTCTTCTCCCTACAAAAAAGTCACTTGTCCAAACCTGTCCAAATCTGCTGTCTTAGCAAAGTGAAAAAGTTTAAATACAAGAATATTAACAGACAGCACATGGACTCATATTTATCTTGACACCATGTACAGTCAGCAGAATAGGAAGGACAGTAAAAAACAATCTCCTAGAGAACCACAGCAATGAGTGGCATCTTTGGGTCAGTGAGTCTCCACAAAAACCATTAGACAATCAGATGTTTTTTTTTTCTATTCTACCATCACAAAATAAAACAGGGTTTGCTAAAACCTGACTAGAACTTCAGCTGTAACTGTGTGCTTTGGTCCAATGTCACTTAATAAAACAAAGGATGAGTATCTGGAAAAGCCCCTCACGCCCACTGTTAAATATAGGGGAAGATCCGTGATGCTGTGGCCCTGTTGCCTTTTTTCCTTCTAGACGCCATTGGGACCCGGTTAGAAAGCATGGCATTATGAACTCTATGAAGGAGCGTTTTTCAAATAAAAATTCTGTAGACTCTTTTAGTAAACTCCTCCACTTCACTCAATGGATCGTTATTGTGTGTTTTAGCTAAAAATTATTCGAAAAGATAAGGTCAAAAAAGCTTCCTCTTTGGAAACCTTAGTCCCCAAACCCCAGGCCCATAGAAAACATGTGGAAGAGACCATAAAAGTGACTTAGTATTGACAACAAGAATACTAATAATAGTACAACCAATGATTTTGTGAAAAACATATAATTGTTTATGCGTTTTTCCCCACTTAATAAATGCAACCAAATTAAAACAAGTTTTTTCAGACTGCTCAGTACGAGATTAGGCTACAGCAAAAACAGATGCATATCAGGTTAAACAGATGTGGCCAGCACTGTAATAGAACCAGACTTGCTAGATATATATTCTGCTTGCAATGGGAGCATCACATTTGGAAAGTATAAAATGTGACACAAAAGTAACAATTATGAAATGTAAAGGATAAAGTTGTGTTACGTAAACTTTTTTTATCTGAAGGATGACTAAAAGCTGTGGAGCTTTATTTGGTAGAGACAGATGTTGCACGGTAAGTATGCTTCGTACTCCTCATCCCTCCATCAAAGACACTTGCCAATCAATAGAGTCATTAGTCATCACTTGGGCCTGAGGAAAAGTCTCCCAGCTGATGGAGCAGCAGTTTAGATGGAAGAAAGAGGACACATCACGGCCAATACTCATTCTGACAAGAGTTTAATAACTGACTGTGCGCTGCTTGGGGAGATACTTCAGACTGTGTGTATGTGTGCTGCTTCAGATGAGAACGGGGGGGAAAGTACAAATTTATCCATCTCACCTTCAAGCATTCTCGATAACTCGTTTCTTTTGTCTCTAACACACATACTCCCTCTTTTCTTCCACTTTTTTTTCTCCCTCTAATATAGGACCACAATGTCTTGTCATTTTGTCTTTGCCATCAACTTTTTCATCTCTTGTATTTACTCTTCACTTTTAAAAATGAAAAAAAAAAATGCAATTCTGTTTCAGTTGCATTGCAGCCATGTGTCATGATTTCCACAGTACCTTGCAAAAGTATTCATACCCAATGAACCTTTCCACATTTTATAAGGCAAGAGTCACGAACGTCAGTCTACTTTATAGGGGAAGCTGTGAAGTCCAAGGCTGCATGGTTTTCAAAATCTTTTACACAAAAAGTGTAGTGTGCATTGCTTTCAACCCCACAGAGTCAGTTCTTTGACAGCAAGTAGATTAGCAAGTCTTTTAGGGTGTGTCTCTACCAGCTTTGCACATCTAGAGACTGAAAGCTTTTCCCATTTTTCTTTGCAAAACAGCTGAAGCTCAGTTAGATAGCATTTGCAAATATCAGTTTTCAAGTATTGCCAATTGCATTTAGATCTGGACTTTGACTGGACTATTCTAAGGCAACATGATGCTGCCACCATGTTTCACTGTGGGAAAGGGGTTTCTGCGAGTAATAAGTGTAGTGTTTGTTTCCTGCCCCACAAAGGGTCTTGCATGTAGGTCAAAATGTTGTCTCCATATCCCCAACAAGGATTATGACCAACTGCAAACAAGGTATCTTTTGGCTGCTTTAAACTGCTTCACAACTTGCTCTCTGAGCTGTCTGCTGTGTTACTTGGTCTTCAAGATCCTGTTTGTTCACTAATGTTCTCTGACGAACCTCTGAGGTCTTCACTGAATAGCTGCAATTATACTTAGGCCCTTTTTACATGACAGCGATCTATTGAAAATGGGACTCTGTTTCTGCTAACTCATCTACACGACAATGTTCATGCAATTTTCCCGCCATGACACTAGTTGGTGGTATATTCTCTGATATTCCACAACATATTTAACAAAGCTGGGGAGAAAATTACCATTTCTCTGGAGAACCGTGGTTAAATTCAAAAGTGTCAGCAGCACAAGTTAGTACTCTGCAATCCACCATTGTTATTGTAATCTTCTTCTGTGGACTTTCAACTGGTTGACAGCTTTTATGTTATTAAATTCTACTAAAATGTGTTATAGTGCGCATGAGCCAGGGCTTCCTTATAAGAAAGATTCCATTTTCCCTGTCTCCACGACAACGGAGACCGGGATGTTTTTAAACTATTACACTCTGGAAGCTGTTCAAAAATTGTGCTGTGTGCAGGCCTGGAAACCTGCCACTCATTTGATCCAGGTGTGTTGGAGCAGGCATGCACTTGTAGCTCTTGAGGGCTGAAGTTGGAGACCCCTGTTCTTGTAGGAACATTTCCATTGTTCATTTGCTTATAAATGACCATTTTTCAAATGCAAACTTATATAAACCCTACACCCTTCACTCTTAACTTTAGTCCTGTCAGTTCTTGAGGTGAGCTTTCTCTTTAAATTCTTGCTTCCTTTCTGTTCTGCCTTACTCCCTTTTCCTGTTTTCCTACACCTAATTTTGATGCCCTCTCCAATTCATCTTTCCTTTAACCACCACCAGTGGTTCCCACCTTTAACCTTTCCCTATCCTCATCCTCTTTCCTCCCTCGTTCCAGCATCAAGAAGCTCGTTAGCATCAGGGCCAATTAGGCAGGCAGCTGCTATAGAGACAGAGTGAGCAGGCACCGGGGTGTTACACTTCTGCCTCGGCATTCTGCATTCACTGCTCATCCGCTGCAACCTCATCTACAGAATGTAGCTTCACCCTGCATACTGCCTGGCTTTTATAAAGTTCTTTAACCATATATTGTATTAACATTTTATGGATATAACATACACTCTGGTTAAACAGAGATTCATAAGCTCAGATTCACATATTTGGAAAGCTGTAAGTGTTAATGGAATGAAAACATGAGAGAAAGTTTGTGTATTTATTATTTACAAGATATTAAACTTAGGTCAGTAAAGATATTTAAGTACCAATTATTGTGCATTTTAGTGCAACTGATTTTTATTAAATGTTTTAATCATTTTGTAAGAAATCTACAAAAATAAATGTATGTAATGCCATTTTTCTCCACCTTTCTGCAGCTGCTTACTCCTTCACTATATTTATTACCACACTGTGCTATTAGGATAAGATTATGATGTCACAAGAGACCTCTACCAAGGGCAGAGAAAGTTTAGAGAAATTAGCAAAAACTAAACTAAAAAAATTATCATAGCCTGGATGTGTTTTTATTGAGGAGCTTTTTTTATATTGAGGCACAAGGGATGAGAGAAGGCGAAGATAAAGGCAGGAGGACAGCAGTGCGTGCCACATCCCCACCCTCTGGAGAGGCAAATGACCTTAAGGGAGAGAAAAGACTGACAGCTCAATAATGACAAAAGAAAGACATAAATGAAAGTGAGATCAGAGGAAGGGAAGATGTGAGCTAAAAGAAAAAAACATGAAGATCAGTCAAGAAGACGTGTGAGACAGGGGGCAAAATTAATAAGGGAGGCATTTTCTGTTGCCAATAACAAAACATTTTACTGAAAGTGAAAGATAGGGCTAAGTCAGGCCTAAGAAATGTTTTATCATTTCCCGAATTCGAATTTTTCAGAATTCTACCTAGTACAGTATATTGTATATTGTATTGTCTCACTACAATGTCTAATTATATGGTTAATGTAAAGATTTGTAACCGTTGAACAAGATAGTTGACCAAATTTAATTTAAGTAAAATATATTAATATAAGTTAGTTTTTTTACTAATCTCTCAAAAATCTACTTGGGATCTTGTGTTTATCTAAGTGGTTTTTGTAAAGAAAGAGAACAGTGCCACACATATTAGACACAAAAGTGAATGGTAGTTCTTTATTTAAATTAAAATCTCTTGAGATATGAACGTATAAACATTTTTTTGCTCTTTTATCAACCAATATTTAGTGTTGACAAGGTAAAGCCAAAGTACTCAATTAAGATATAAAACTATGTCTTACCTTGAGGAACTTGTACAGGAGGAAAGTAAACCAGTTGGTTAGCATCTTTTCAGCAACAGACTCCGTTCTAACATGAAAAATGAGCGAAAAAAAATTTAAACATTAATACAAAGACAATGTATGAATATGAGAAAAAGAGCTTTCTTAAACATCAATGGTTTAGCTAAGGAATTTTCTTTTTTTTAAAGCAACACACCAACAACACACACAGCACCACAGAATAATCTGGACTCATGGCTGGTTGAATTGTGCAACATAGTTATAAGCAGTGCTATTTGAGAGTTTGCAATGCCAATCAGAAAGATAGTGCTACACAAAAATAAATTGATAATTTTAAAAACCACTTAACTGGCAATTAATTATTTTATATCCTTCATTTGCTCTACAAAAACATAGAACGGCATATTATGTCTCCTCCTTCTCCCACAAACAGACAGGTGGATAGTAGACAGCACCATTTGAGTGGGAGTCAAAGCAACTTCTGGTGGGTTTGGGGCCATCAAAGTTCAAAATAATCACACGGTTAAGTATTATAAGTTTTAGTTGAACGAATAGGTCAGAGATGGACAAGAAGTTGAGTACAGGAAGGTGGTGGACCGCTTTGTGGCATGGTGTGGAAACAATCATCTCATTTTGAACGTGACTAAAACAAAGGAGATGATTTTAGATTTTAAGAGAAACAGGAATAAGTCAAAAACTATTTCTATCATGGGAGAAGAAGTGGAGGTGGTGGAGGAGTATAAATACCTCGGTGTTCACCTGGACAATAGACTAGAGTGGAGATGCAACTGTGAAGCCATCTACAAGAAGGGACAGAGCAGACTGTACTTCTTGAGGAAGCTTAGGTCCTTTGGTGTTTGCAGCAAGATGCTGCATATCTTCTATAAGTCTGTTGTGGAAAGTGTGATCTCTTCTACCATCATCTGCTGGGGAAGCAGCATCAGAGCCAGGGACTTAAAAAAACTCAACAATCTGATAAAAAAGGCTGGTTCTGTTCTGGGGACTCCTCTGGACCCTCTGGAGATCATTGTGGAAAGACGGATTCTTCATAAAATGAAAAACATTATGGAGAACCCTGAGCATCATCTTCATGTGACTGTCCTACAACAACAGTGTCTTCAGTCAGAGGCTTCTTCAGATCTGTTGTAAGACGGAGCGCTACAGGAGATCCTTCCTGCCCACAGCCATCAGCATCTACAACGGCTCTTTGAGGAAACCTTCATAATATGAGCTATAACAACATTTAATTTCCCTTTGGGATTAATAAAGTATGTTTGAATTGAATTGAATTGAATTGAATATCAAGCCAGACAAAGTAAACCCTTAAATTCGGTATGAAACATAGCTGGTTGTCACTAATCAGCAAAGTTATACAGAAAAACTAGAAGATTTTAGACTGAAGTCCCTCCATTAAAAAACAACAGGACCAAGGTTTCTGGACATATAGAGCAACTTCACTGAGTTTCCAGGAAATATAATAATGCCACATAATCTGAATCTATTTAATAATTTTTATTTTTTTTTATAAATATTGAGCCTAGTTGAACAAAATATCAACAAATAAATACTCATTCCACAAAGGAAAGCAAGGTCGAAAGAATGAAGAGAAAAAGTAGCAACATTAAAGCAACTTTAACTGTGTTATAGATCAAGGACACCATATGTGTAACATGTTATCTAAAAAAATGATATTACCTGGAAATTCAACAGATTCAAGCTGAAGTAACAGGATTTCTGTCCCATTACTTCTGTGTTTTTTCTACAGATCTTTGCCAATCAGTACACATAAGTGATGCCGTTTTGTTGTTTAATTGTTATTTGTTTGCTTATTTTATTATTATTTTGCAATGAAATCCCCCAATGTTGCATATCCATTCACACCACAGTGCTAAAATGCAGAGGATGTAGGGGCGAGGGCTAAGAAACCTCGGATGTGTTAAATTCATCAATTTGTGCATTTTTCTCTAGGGTTTTTACTGGATATACTATATGTAAAGTTATGGGTGTTTCAATGTTTATGACCTTACAGAAGAATATGTGCATGATTGCTAAAGCGGCTCTCAAAAAGTGTGAAATTTAAAACATACTAATATAGGTTGAAAATATGATTCTAACAATACTTCCAAAAATGATTAAACTAACTTCCTACTGTATATAAAGTTTGTCATTGTAGTTTAAGCTATTCAGTGATCTTCTTCCTCACCTCCTTAGCAGCAGTTTGGGATGATTTTTGCTCTCCAGGTTTCTGTCTATCAGATCAGACAGTAGTTGTTTCAGGACCCCTGTCGCGTACTCCATCTCCCCCTGAAGGGCCGTCATGATCAGAGACGCCACGTTGCCTCGATCCCGCATCGAAAATGACCTGACAACCCATCAAAACAGCCGAAACAGTGTAATGTGCTTTTGATGTGTCTCAATTACAAGTGCAGAATTAATCTAAAGGTCCTTTAAATATTAATGCATGTTCAATCTTAATTAAATGGTGCACAAACTGGGATTTTTCAAAAAGCTTTATAGCTAATTTAGTGTTTGCTGAATTGTTAATGTTTGTAACACTTTTTTAATCATACATTTTGGTTTTTTTTGGCCTAATTTATGACCAAGCATAACTATTAGTGTTAGTGATATTGTAGGGCATTTTTTTTTCAAGTAACCATAAAATCCAGTGTACCACACGGTTAAACATGCAACTACAGGGTTTAATTCCCTAAAGAGAATCATTTAAAATAATTTAAAGACATAATAATAAACAAAAACTTGCTTATATGAATCAAACCAATGAAAAAAGACCTTTGAGCCTCAAGTGTTCGTATGAATGTCAGTAAGAAGTGCTTCTTAGTCAACAGCTGCCCAAACAGCGTGAGTGCCTTCTCAACGTTGGCTTGGACCTGAATAAAAGCACAGTGACAGATGGACAGCATTACAACAGGGTCTAATGGCAGCAAAATTATATTATCAATCTATAAACTTGTCCTAGTTATTTTAGTAGGCCTATTTAATTGCCTAGGTGTTTCAGGATCCAAACATCCTGGTCCATCTAATATCTGAGCTCCTTTTGTATAAATCCTAGTGTCGGTGTGTCTATTTCTGGTCTATTTCTAATATGTTGGTATGTACAGTACCATGAAAGTATTTGCCTTCTTACCAAAATCTTCCGCTTGGGTCTTTTTCTTTTTTGTTACACTTACATGTTCCAGACATCCAACTAATTTTAATAACCTGGATAACTGGAGTTAAAACAAAGAGAACTGTTTCAATGTTGATTTAATTTATTAGAGGAAAAAGCTATCCAGAGCAACCTGGCCCTATAAGAAAATTGAGTTACAACCTAAATCTAATAACTGCGGTACTAAAAGACATTCTCTCTTTTGTTCGCTACAGGCAGCCATGGCTTCTCACACCATGTGCTGTCACAGAGACGACTGTTTGCGAGACTGCGTTCTCACTCCTGAATTTCATACTTGTCTCAATCTTTGCTGGTCCAATGACAAATAAATCAGTTAAAAGCCTATGTGTTTTCATAAATAGAAAAGATGTTCCACAAATATAATGTAACCCAGTGTTATTAGACAGACCGATAAGTAGCCCTTAATAATTAGCACTGCCAACACAACAGGTAAAGGCAAGAACTAATTCCTTACTTACTTGAAAACAAAATACAAGGAGTCAAGCTCAGAGCACTCCCCTTATTGTTCAGAGCTCAAACTTCGCTTTGACAAGAGATTTATTGACGTTCTATTACCTCAAGATCTCATTACACCAACAGTGCACAAGCTGTAGAAAGACTAAGACATGCAAATACAAAGAAGGTACATTTCTGTCAAAAATTTCTTACACAAGATGACATACATTTTGTGAAAAGGCACTAAACATCCACATTTAGCAAAATAAAATACACATTTGCCCATTCCCCCCCGTGGAGGAACAGTGACTCTTATTGCTATGACAGTTCCTCAACCTCATCTCTATGACAACGATACAGCCATCCTACGGAAGGCTATTTCAGCCGCTTGTATCAGATTGTTGTGTTTTTAGCTGTAATGTGTATCTCATGACTAGGTGTAAAGTTAAAAAGGCACCCAACCAAAAGCAGATCTTTCTTTTAGCTAAACCAATTTTACATGACATATGAGAACAGTGTATCCAAGCATTGACTACTCTGAGAAACAAGCCCTTCTGAACACATCAAAAACCAGGCATTTCTCTTCCTTGTGTAAAGATCCAATACTGCCTTGATAAACACCAAGGTAAGGCTGATTGGCTATTCCTTCTCCCACTGTCCTGCTGTGTGATGTGTTTGATGTCAAACGATTTTAGCAGACAATCTAACACGATTGTCTGCTTGACATCAGGGGGCGAATGCCTTCTGGACCTTTCCTCAGTTGAAAAATCAATGAAACAAGAATTTTTAATTGTCGGCTTTGCTGGACAGCCATGTGCATTTAAACCATCTGGCCTGTCTATGTGGCTGAACTGTGTGTCTGTGTGTGAGAAAGGATTTCATTTTAAAGTTGCAAATTTTAACTTTAATTTTAACAGTTGTATAGTTGCAAGCTCTTAAATAAAACTTTTAAAGCAGGGGTGCCAAGACCAAAGTGAACTACTACCTTCTTAAATCAGTTGGAATCTAAGAAACATCAGGTTATACAAACCCCTTTTTTATGAACAGTTATTCTGTCGTCACATGTCTGTTGGGCAATTATTTACACATAAGTCAATAATTATTTACACAGGAAACGAAGGCAGAATATTGTTCGCCACGAATGATAACCTGTGTTAAACAGGTACTAAGAAGAGATCACACAAACAGCTTCTGGTCAGAATAGCTGCCTAATGGAAAAGTAGTGTGAAAATAAAGAAAACAGCACTTGCATGAACTGCTATAATATTTCTGCTTTTTACAACATTTTATCTATTTATCAGATTGTTACACTGACCAAAAATGCTTTAGATGTACTGTGCTGCGTCGTGCCAATTTATAATCAACCCCTTTAAAAAAGAACGCATTATGTTAAAGTTTGCCAGGACATAATAGATTACAGGATTTAAACCATGGAGATTTGAAGCCATGGATAAATGCAGATTCAGATTTCTTTGTCATTGTGTAAAAACAAGACATACAGTGAAATTAAAAGCCTCTCAATAAACTGTTTAAACTCCTAAAAGAACAATCATTCATTCATTCAAACGTTAGTGTCAACACATGCATAAAGTCCTGATTAGTATTGTGCATAATACTACTGCAAGTTTGTGTTTAGAAAGTGCGTTTTTTGATGATGGCTCTGTGGCAAAAACGTTTCACAAATCTTGTGGTACATGTTTTAATGGACCCGAAGTTGAACAGATTGTGAGCAAGCCAGAAAGGGTTCTTCAGGATTCTTTCTGAATATGTCAGTTGAGTTCAGCGCCGGTCATACAGCAAAAGTGTCTGACCATTTTAGTAGCTTTGCTAATTTAACAGTGAATCAAAGTATTTATCAGGTAAAGGTCTGAAGTATGAAAGTACCTTAAATTAGGTGAAAGTGAAATTAATAAAGAGTATCTGAGGTTGTGACAGAAAAGACAAAGCCAGCATAAGTCTTTTTTAAGGAGCTGCCACACATCTGTATAGAACAGATTTGAAAAAGATCACCAGGTGTGTGCCTTGGAAGGTCAACCACAAACCAAACGCTGCTGGTATGGGTTGTTTAATTTTTCTGATGCAACATACTTGACAGATGCCTTCAAGAGCATTATTTAGAGTAGGTAATATATTAACTGCTTACAGCCTTTAAAGCAAAGCTCATTTTAAAACAAATAGCTAAACAATCACTTTAAGTGTCAATTCAGTCTAGTCTTAATATGAAAAGCACTTTTGTCCAACTCAGAGAGAAGCAGGAGATTGAGAGCGGTGTAAAACAGGATGGCACATCAGGGCATGGCAGGATTATAAGTGTGTCAGTGACAGAGGTGCACCCTGCTTGTTCCACTGGCTGGCACCTGTCACTACTTATCAACAACACACTAAACCCCTGAAGATGTCTGTGTCCTGTTCCCTCCCTCCATCTTCTTCACTGCTCTGATTCATGCTCTTGCGCTCATTCTTGTTTTCACCTTTCTCATCTCTCATTTTGAATTCTCTAATCCTTTGTTTGTGGGCAACACTTTCAGTTTGACACAGCATAACATTTATTCCCTTTTCTTTTTTTTGTAAATTGTTGTGGCGCTAGCGGCCTTTATTTAAAAGTGGACACTCTTGAAATGGGGTAAGGAGAGGGGGAAGACATGAAGGAAAGGTGTCGTCAGGTCAGGATTTGAACCTGCACCCCAGCCCTTGACATATTCGTTGAGGCCTGAGGGTTAGGGTTAGCGCTCTATCCGCTACTCCATGTGCCACGCCGCACCCCAACACTTATTCCCTTTTCATTCATTTTTACCCACTTGTGCTTTCTGTTCTTCCTCTCCTCAGACATGCCATAATAAAGTGTCTGGACCTCTCTGTAAAGTGCTAAATGAGATTCTCAGGGCCTCCGGGGAGGATGCTGAGAGTGATGGGCCTGAGAATAAGAAAGAATGAGATAAGGGAAAAGCCGAAAAGGGACACGTGTAGATACTACGCTGTGTTTTCACCTACTTTTAAGACTGATTCCTGCATTACCTCCACATATGTGAGGACATGTGCGTCTCCTGCCAATGTGTTTATTTGGTGCATGTGCAGTTTGTCTACTCAGCTTAGGGTAGAGAGGAGTCACACAGAGCAATAAAGCGAAGGGCACTGGTTTACCCGGGCCATTGGATTATACCGTCAACCCCGGGGGGAAATACAAAGGGACAAAGAATAAAGTCTAGACGCAGCAATAAAACAAGGAGGCACCCTTTTCTTCAATGCCTAGGTGACCTTTAAATTAAAAGGTGCACTCATGCTTTAGGGACTTTAGTTAATGGCCGACCATGTCTGTGCTTAACATCTTGATCAGTTTCGAAGGCTATAATTTGATTTCGCACAGTTTCTCTTAATTTTGACTAATAATACTTATAAAGACTAAGAGAATTGAGGCATTTTACAGTGGATTTTAGGCTGCTGGTGTGAATAAATATTATGACTTTGCAGCTTGTCAGACTAAAAAGGGTAAGAAAAGGGTGCAGATTATTTTGCATTTTATTATTTTCATGTTGTTTTGAACCCAAATCTTTTAGGCACAAATCTGTAAAAGGACATTTCTATGACTCTATTTAAAGTATTACCTGCCAAGTGGATGTTTCCTGTCTGCTTTGATAACAAATAATTACCTCTTTTAGATAATTACCACGAAATCCTGTCAACATGCTTTAGGTGTTCATGCAGCTGTGTATTACTTTACATCCTACCTAAATATATGTATTTTGAATGTGCTATACTCAAATGAACTTCAAAAGACAATGAATTTGCTTTATGATATATATACATTTAGGAAGTATGTCATAGTTTTCTATATTGAACCTGAACCCTATAGAGTATCTATGGAGTATTATAAAAAGAAGGATGAGAGACACAAGACCCAACAATGTAGATGACCTGAAGGCCACTATCAAAGCAACCTGGGCTTAGCAGAAGCACATGCTGATCATCTCTATGCCACACTGCATTGATGTAGTAATTCATGCAAACAGAGGCCCAACCAAGCATTAAGAACATAGAATATTCTTTTTTATTGATCTTATGTAATATTTACATTTTCTGAGACACTGAATTTTATGTTTTTCATTATCTAGAAGCCATATTCATCAATATTCCAAAAAATAAAAAATAAAGCCTTGAAATATTTGATTCTGTGTGTAAACAATGTTCATAATATAGACGTTTCACATTCTAAAATGAGTGACAAAAATATCAAACTTTTTCACAATGTTGTAAGTTTTTAAGCTGTACTTGTAAATTCCATTTTGTCACCTTTGGGTAGCTTTTGATTTTTTTTACAAAATGGATCATCAATGCACCAAAATGGATTTACTTGAATATGATTCTACAGCAGAAGAATATGAATCAATGGAATAATTTGGACTGAATTAGACTGTGTTCAGTTCAGAACTGCACTAAATGTACCTTAACTGTAATTGGGTTGAATCTAATTATAATAATTTCAATCGGTGTAATCAAAATTAAATTTAATATGTTTACAGTACACAGTGTAACATTAAAATAATTGTTAATGTTAAATAATTAGTTGCTGCAATTGATCATCAGCTTCAGACACACAAACACACATTGCCTCTCAACACCCTCAATGATGGGGCAAATAATGCAGTAACCTGAGAAGGGGTTGGATTCTGAAGTTTGATTCAATTCAGGATTTGTATGATTGTAACAAATACCTTATTAACTCAGATCATATCATCAGCAAATAATTGTTTGTTTTTTTATGAAGAAAAGTTTTTTTTAAAGAAACGTTGGGGCTGCAATTATGTGAACATTGTTCAAGGTTAACAGCATAAAGTAGAATTATTAACCATCAGAATCTGGGTGTATATTTTCCTTCAATCTCAGCAGAGTTGTTTTGCTGCTCTTTCGAAAACATCTAAAATAAAGATAAACATCCAAACCTGAGTAAAAGATGTAAATGAAAAAAAATGTCATTAAGCGTTTGTGATATGATGTTGTATGAGTTATGTTCATTCCAGTTTTTCTTTTTTTAACGCAGTTTGCTTTAAGATTTGATTTTGAAAAACTGACATACAAAATTCCTTAGGTTTACATTTGTGTAAATACCTTCTTAATACATGGTATTTGTTCAAAGTTGCCATCATTTATAGTTTTAAGTTTAAAACTAGTAAAACTCAAGGCAGTGGAGGTCGTCAAATAAAGATGAACCCCAGAGAATAAAAAAAGGTAAAAAATGACAACTCAAAGACCACCCAGAGCGCTTTCTTTTCCAAAGCATATCAACTGTCTGGATTAGAGTGATCAAATGCTGTAAAAGGTCAAACAAATTATTACTTTACTCCAAAAAGTCATTGCTCCAATCAAAGCCAATGGAGCAGCAATGGATTCTACATCTTAATGATTTTGCTGATTACAAAACCTGGCTTTTGCTCTTTTTAGCTCTGGAGTAGAACCGTTTTTGGAGACATACTGTTAATTCTACTTCTGCTGGTCTGGGTGGTGAATAGTCTGTACATATCAGCTTCACCATCTTCATTCAACTGTGCAGAGAAGGTGGATGTATAAATTCAATTAGTAATCTAACAGTAATGTATAATGCAGGGAGCAGTCCTAGTAACCCTGACTCTTAATTTCCCTCTCTCACCCTCTTCCTACCCTTCTATTTCTATTTCATAAGCTATTTTTTGCTTGAGATTTAATTTAAATGAATCATGGCTTTATAGCTCTATCTACATAAAAAAGAGTCTGGAGAGAATTTTCCTTTGAGACCTGACCAATGTTGACACAAGAGCTATTGGAAAGTTATTTGCATTGAATGTGATGGGGATAAACACATAAAAGGCAAAGTAGGTAAAATATAGGTTATGTGATTGCTGTGAGGTAAACTTCATCTTGAGCTCTTTTTAGTGTCAGACGTTTTTAAAAACTTGCCTTTGATGAAGACCATCATAGGATGATGGGATAGAAGTATTAAGCAGAAAAGCTAGAGGGACACTTTAAAAGTTTTAAAAAACAAGTTCAGAAACACTTGCAGGCATTGTTAGTGGATTAGTATAGCCCTCTAGCTTTTGGTTCTGTTTAAATTGATTACTGATTGTTAGTTTGTTTCAGTATGAAGTTTGGTTGATGGTGTACTGACCCGTACCTCCATCTCCTTAAGCACAGGATGATCCTCAATTCCTGGAAACAGGACCCTCATTGCATACGTGCGATAGTCCAAAAAAGGAATCCCGGCTCCATCCAATTCCTGGGTCAGTTCATGGATGTCTGTCTGCAGCTCGGCGAAAGCTGAAGAACAAAACAGGCGGATGGATAAAGATGCTGTACTAGAAGTTCAGTTTTAACATTGTAAGAACATGGTTCTTAAATTCTTAAGGTACTACTGTGATACGTGGACTGCCTTTATTCCCACTCAGGACTTAGAAGAAACTTTGGTCCTTACTATTTGCAAGATATTTATGAAGGAGTTCTGACTGTGATGTGGCACTACTAAACACCAACATGCAAAAAGATGAGTTGTCATATCACATCTCTTTCAAAACTCTCCAAAGAGACGTGCCGTGAGGAACTCCACTGAGAACTTCCAGTGTAAATTGAAGCAAACCACCAAAGTGAACCAGAACCAGTGCGGGGGGATACTAATGCTGGTTCTATTATTCTCAGAAGGTGAAATTTGGATCTGGGAATTGCATCAAACCCAAATTAACTGTTATATTTCCAAGTTCTAATCCAGTGGGCTTAGCTAATTGAATATACTTAATGTCCAAGCTAACTACTATTAGCAAAACAAGCTAATCATATATTTCTCTGCATTTTGTATATTAAAACACTGAAGCAACTGGTTTTAATGGTCGGGATTAGTAGAAACCTCTGACGTTTGACAAAGATGAAGTGTGCAGACACTAGATTTTGTCAGACCTGGAAATTTCAACTGAGAGAAATGGAAACACCCTATAAAACCGTATCCTTCAACCAATCGCGCATTTTCTTTTTATTACTGCAAAAGCCTCATTAGTTAATCCTGTCAGGAAGGAACTGAATGTACCCCTGAAGTAACAAGGATTTTTATTGTTTATATAAATTTGACGTATGGCTGAATGACATTAGGAAAACATAAAATTGCGAATAATTTCTGAATCATGCGATGCTGTTTGCAATTAACACACATTTTTTTCACTCTTCTCTTTTTTACCATCATCACATCTACACCACTCTTCTTGAGCTTTAGCATCTAGGTCACTAAGATGTAGATCAGAAGTAGGCATAAAATGCAGAGAAAGTCCATTCAACTGGACAAATAAATTTGTTTTATGTAGAATTTGACTGCATGGCATATGAAAAGATATAGCCTTATCAAGCAATGCTCTGTGACTGTGATACCGCACACATTGGGTTTGCAGTGACTATTGTGAATTGATATATTGTTCAGGCTGTTCAGGTTGTTTTTTTGTCTCCAAATTCTGAGGGAACGGCGAGAAAGGTACAAAGAATATTGGCTTGAAAAATGTTTTTGACTTATTAGCTACAATGGAATCTATTTAGGCATCTGCTGCCAGAGGACAAACTCCACCACAAACATCCAGACATGCAGTATTTAGACATGACAAATGTGCTTGCTAAATTTGTAATCCAGTTTACAGCCAAGCTGATGGTCTTGGTAAATGACGCTATTTACTAGTGAAAGCCAAATGAAATGCAATTTATTGTTTAAAAATGACTATAAAATCTGCATGACTTGGAAGTCACCGCCAGATTTATTTATATATACATATTTATTGCAAATGTCATGTTTATTTAAATTGACGCAAAATATTAGGTGACAAACTAGATTTTAAAATCACCTGGACAGTAGAGGTGAGAGACAAATGTCAGCAAAGATGAAGAAAAAGGTCCAGAAAGACAATGAATGAGGTCCAAACAAGCAAGAATAAGGTCAGAGATAATATGAGGTATAATGAGTGGGCAGACAGACGAAGAGAACTGTTACTAGCTTCACATGATCTACTGAGAAAAGGTTTAAAGCATTTTGCAAAAGAATAAATGTAATATACCCGTCTGTGTATACATGACTGCAAAATATGTCAAAAATATGTTTGTTTTGGGGTTTCTGGTGGTCAATTACATATAAATCGTAAGCTGAGGTTGAATTTCAGTCATGCATGTACGGTGTAACTAATGCCTGCTATTTACCCTCAAAGCTTACTTGTATTAACTCCAGTTTTCCATAACAGAAAACAAAAACGTTGGGGTAATACTTCAAAAAGGAAATATTCATTAATAACAGCAATCTCTGCAAATTAAAGAAAGAAAGAAAGAAAGCTCAGGTGGAGAGAAAAGGCAAAAGCAAGAGACAGAAGACAAAGTTTCTGAAAAGGAAAGTCAATTAATTGCATGACTGGATAATTATTAAGGAGAGCAATGGATGAGGTTTTTATGCATAATTTCCTCCAGCTGTTATTGGACTGTTTGGTCCACCCTAGAGATGAGAGAAATGAGAGGAAGCTAAGATGATAACAGGGAAGAGAAGTAAAAATCTGAAAAAAGAGGGAAACAAGATTAGGATTTTAAAGACATGAGAGTGGCAAACAGAGAGGAAATTCTGAAGATGGAAAACTACTGGGAAGAACAAATTTTTTTTTTAAAGAATAGCTGCTGAAGAGAAATGCGTAATGAAAGATGCAAGCGAAAGCAAAAACTGTTAAGTGAATAACAAGTGACTATAGAAAAAGAAAAGCATGACAGCAGCAAACATGAAGGCGTAAATTTATGATCAATCCTTTATTTATCTCACAAACTGCAGGCGATTTTTTTAAAATAACATAAAATCCTTGAAGAAAATTTCCAATTTAATTAATGGGCTGGTAATAAACTGTTATTGTTGTTAGTTGTAAACTTGGCTTGTTACTCTGTAACTGTGCTTTGTTTGGTGTATATTTTAATATTGTGTTTTTATTTTTTATGTTTTATCTAATTTCTTGTTTGTACAGTGTCATTGATTGTTTTGAAAGGTGCTTCAAATGAAATGTATTTTTATGATAATAGCAATAATAATAATAATAATAATTATTATTATTATTATTATTATTATTATTATTATTAACTGCATGTTGAAGAAACACTTAAGACTAAGTTTGCCACAATTTCAAGCTTCAGTTTTTAGCCAAAATACTCATTCTTTTGGTGTCTTGATTGATAAGATCAGACAGAATATTGTGGCATGGAACCTTTAAGGTTTCATTGTTAAGTATTGTTAAAGCAGGAACCTGCTCCTGGCAGGGTGTGATTAAATAATTCACTTAAATAGGAACCGTCTGGCAGCATGAAGTAGTCTGGAAAGGGTTATAAAGATAATGTTTTAAGTTTTGGGACTCCAGTAAACCACAGTGAGAACAATTGTCCACAAACTGACAAATCATGAGACAGTGGTAAAGCTTCCCTACAGTGGTCACCTACCAAAATTAATCCAAGAGGGCAACAACAACTCATTTAGGAGGTCACAGTAGAACCAAAAACAAAATTTAAACCACTGCCTGCCTCCCCTGTCTTAGTTAATTTCATTCTGATAATTCAACAACAAAAAGAGACCCGGCAAAAAAATGCATCTAGAGGAAAGTTCCAAGGTTAAAGCCAACACTAATCAAAAACAATACAATGGATCGTCTCATTATGGTGACATTAAATAATTGTGTATTTGGGAGTGAATAGCTGCTGCAGATTGAGAGAGGTTTAGGTCAAACTCTGCTGCTTCAGACAGAAAAGAGTCAGTAATATTTACCCTAAAATGCCAGAGCTGGGTGTATGAAAGGACCATTTAGAGAAAACATGCAATGTAAACCTTCATTTTGCTGTAAACCTAACTTCTTAAAATGAAAGTTCAAGCAATAACCATTAAAACTTAAAGATCATGCCAAGTTGCGACAGCATGCTCAGGTCTGTTGGTGCACCAAGAGAGCCTGCTCCTGGCAGGGAGTGAGGCCAAGTGAGCCTTTGCAGGAATGGATTAATACATTCTGTAATTTCTAGCTTTCTGCTCCAACCATCATATAGGTCAATATGAAAAAAAAACACAGCTCAAATGTTACACAAATAAGCCAAGCAATGCTCTAAACATGAAATTGTTAGAAAAGTTCCTTTCCTTTTCTGAATCTAAACCTTCATAGTTTCCATAAGCTGAATTATACAAGTATTATCCCACACTTGTAAACAAAAGACTATAAATAATACGTTTTGCTGTGATGTCTGCTTCTCATGGATGACTAAACCAAGCATCTCGCTTCTTCCCCTGCAGATTTTTAGAGCACAACCAGCCACACACACACACACACAGCTCACTATTAGCGATCACACGCATGGTGGACCGCCCACTTCATCTGCTACTCCGCCCACATGTGCCTCTTTGTCTCTGTGGGCCAGATGGGCGTGCAGCAGGCGGGGCGGAATGCTTTAAGAGGGGTGGGAATAAGGCCATGCTTCATCTCCTGCACAAAACTGGGTGTTGATTCATACATTGCACATTTTTGCAAATGACATCTTAAACTGAGGCCCCACAATGAGGTCAGGACATGTTTGGGGAAATGTCACCTCTGTCAGGGTATGTGGAAGTGTTGCTCTGAAAATAAAGGGCTTTGAATCAAAAACTCTGACAGTTTTTGTTTGACACGTCTGGCTGCTGTTACGAGTTATGACTCTGTGTCAAGACTGTGGTGTGATTATATTAAAACTTTTTACTGTGGCTTTCTGTGCTTGTGGCATACTTTAATCCTAAAAGGACTCTCTTAAACTCATTCATATAACCATCAATAATATGACAATAGTAAATCAACATTTTATACTATCTACCCTCCAACATATTGTATGATCTATTGCTCATTTATGGCTTCATCTCAAGAGACATGCACAACAAACATCAAAACAGGATGAGATTATACTGTTGTAGAAATCAAAACTAGCTTAGAGAGATGTATCATTAACAGGGCTCTAGAAGGGTTTGCTCCCTTACAGTTTTCTTTTGTTTTTGTTGAAAGATCACCCAACTAATTTTAATATCAGTCAAAACCAAACCTGAAAAGTATAAAGTGAGTTCAGAATAAAATGTGATTAATCACATGTTAGTTTATTGAGTTTAATTTAATCAACTACATTCATGCCTGATTACTAACAGACCTGAAGAATTAAATAATCACTAAAACATAATGTTGTCTGACAACATAAAGTAGACAACTATATTACAAAAAGCTACATATCATACACCAATGCAACAACGTTTCAAAAACAGATGAGAAACAATGTTATTGACAGCTATCGGTCCTAAAAAAAAGTTACAAAGCCATCTCTAAGGCTGGGACAGTGAAAATGATTATCTACAAAGGGAAGAACATGAAATCGTCGTGAAGTCACGTCAATGACCCATGCAAAAGGCCATAACATCTAAACCACTGCAGATATCACTTGACTCAGTTAAGGTCTAAGTTGATGATTCAGCAGTAAGAAAGGGACAGGGCCAAATAGGAGCCATCGGAGAGTTTCAAGCTGAAAATGATCGCTGACCAGCAACAAAACAAAGGCTCACCTCACATTTACCAAACAACATCTTCAATATCCCTTCTTTATGTAATTATTCTGTGGACTGATGAGCCAAAAGTGAAACTTTTTAAGAGATGTGCATTCCGTTACATCAGATACAAAATGAATACAGACTTTCAGAAAAGATCTTCACAGCAACAGAAAAGCAAGGTGGTGGTAATAATAGTTTGGAGCTGCTGTGCTGCTTTCGGGGCCGACTTGCTGCAATTAATAGAACCAGAAGTTCTGCTCTCTACCAGTAAATCAGCAATGATTTAAAGCATGCTAGTAAGTATGCTGGTATCCTTTGTAATGTCTAAAAAACAAAATGAAGGGTTGTCAGTTTCCTAGTCAAAGACTTTAATCCAAATGAAATGCTGTAGTGACTTTAAATAGGCTGTTCATGCTGGAAAACCCTACTGTGTGAATGAATTTAAAAAAATTCAGCAAAGGAAAGTGGGCCAAAATTGATCCAAAGTAACGTATAACCTTCATTGCCAGGTATTACAAATGCGGATGGCAGCCGTTGCTGCCAGGAGTGGCATGACTAGTTATTAGGTTTAGAGGGCAATTACTTTTTCATACAGATCCAGGCTGGTTTGAAGTTGAGAACTGCATTTTGGATTTACTCCGGCAATCTTTCATACAAACATTTGTTTGATGATCTAATTCATACATGTGTAATAGAAATGCTAAAGCTGCTGTCACAGTTTTCCATCTTGCAAAGATTGCTGCTGTTTATAAAAAGCACCTGCTATGTGGGTCTCAGCATCAGGAACTGAAAAGAAATTTTGTGGAACATGAAGTTCTGTGATGTCTTTGAACTATGTGTGACATTTTTGATGTGCTCCCGATGTGAGAAGTTCTTTTATACTGGAGATCTGTGAGGTAAAATTCACAAATGTTATAATTATCTAGATGGATAGACTTCCATCTCCATAGGTGCCCAAACCTTATTTAGATTTTAGTGGGGTGGAAGTTGGGATGATAGAAAAGAATGAGCAAAATGTGGGTTGATCACAGCTGATATGGTCATTGCAAAATTATTAATAATTACACAACTGCATGTAATTAGAAAGTTTTTGAGTCCCACTCCCAGACTGCTATGTGTTTCCTGTGATACAGATCTCCCTGTAGAGCTTGCTGAGGTAATGATTCTCAGTTTTCCAAATGGCCATAACGACATTTCCAAAAGACTCCCAGGTACGTGGAACTCCAGTAGAGGAGTATGTAACCAAGCCCCTTTCCACCAATTTATTAGCAATCAATGAGACATTTCAGTTTCACCAGTACATAAAAATCTCTGAGGATCCACTTGATCTGCCTGCTTTTATTTCTACATTGTTGTTGTATTATGACTAAAACTAAAGTGGCTCTGAGCTCCTGTTGTATATCTGTGTTTTAGAAAACCAGAAGATAAATGGTTTATTCACCATGACTCAACATTGACAGTTTATGCTTTTACCTCAGCAAAGGTACTCTACAGACACTCTGTTGTTAGTGATGATAATAGCATCCAACAGCAATTGACTGCTTTCTCCAGATTCATTCACATTTATAACTGTCAATATATGTCTCTGTCTACACAATGCCGTGTTTAGCTCAAAATCGACCCTTTGAAACTCATTCTAAAAGAAATATCTCTAAACCTGTATATGTTGCATATTCCTTTGATGTAACGTCTGCCCTGTTCTATTCTAACAAGGCTTAAACAACTAAATTAGTTTCACTGGCAATGAATCACCTTTAAAAGAAATACAATTACTTGAAGAAATGCCCACCTTCTTTACACTCCAGGGCCACTCGTGACTCAAGGTTGTCCATTTGGAGCTGCAGACGTTTCAGAGTGCGGTCCGCATCCCTCGACTTCCTCTTGTAGGCTATCAGAACAGCAATGATGACCAAGAGAAGCAGGCCCCCGCCCCCTCCAATGCCAATGATAGCAGGAAGGGTGAGCAGGCTGTCCGAGTAGATGTGAAGAGTTCCTGGTGAGTATTCAAATCCACCTGCACGGATCTAAAAGTATAAACAGGGGAGAGAAGGATTAAGCCTCTTCACATACTGATACATACAGTACCAGTGAGAAATTTACATGGGCACATTTAAATGGAGTTTTAATGCTTTATGTTAACCTTTCTTTATTCACTGTGGAATGACTATAAAGCGCACAATTCTTTCTAAACAACAATTTGGTTCACAGGTTTGACTTTATTGTGGATTTTTTTTCTATTCTACACAAAATTATATTTATTTCCTCAGATATATACATATTTGATCAGATGTCTTTGGAGAGGAGCACCTTGAGCACTTTTTGTAGTAATCAATAGGTTCCAGACATAATTCTAGCGGATAACAGAATTAATCCGTTTGTTCACCTAAACTGGTTGCTTTCTAAGGGTGGACCTGAATTTTAAGCATAGTCCAGAAACGGTTGAGGTCAGGTCATTTCATGAGCGTAATTTTTCCATTCCAAAATTATTTTTGATGTTTACAATTATTTTCCTGTTGGAACACCTATCTTACCTACACCTATTTTATTCAAATTTCACGAAAAAGAAGGACTAGTAACAAATACACTCAACACATCAGAACTGGTATCTGCTCTTTTGTGCAATGAGTAACAGGTGAGTCCTGTCTGAGACCTACAAAGTGACCACAATGTCTCTGGCCAAACAATTACAAACAGACTTCATGAAGATGGCCTGATGGCCCGACGTCTTCTAGTAGACCATGTATCCACTGCCCGGTACCTTGGAGGTAGACTGGCATTTGCCAGAGAACACCAGAATTGTCCGGTTCGGCAGTGGTGCCATGTTCTTTTCACAAATGAGAGCAGGTTTACTCTGACCTCATGTGACAGATGTGAAAGGTTTCTGGAGAAGCTGTGGTAAACGTGATGCTGCCAGCAACAATATTCAGCATGATCACTTTGGTGGTGGGTCAGTGTTGGTCTGGGAAGTCATATCCATGGAGGGAAGCACAGACCTGTACAGGATAAATAATGGCACCCTGACTGCCATTAGGTATCAGGATTGAAGCCATAGACCCGTTGTGTTTCTTTAATTTTTTTTGAGCAGTGCATCTCAACTCTACTTCAAGTGAACAGCTACAAGTCTAAAACTTGAAGGTTCCCCCTTCAGGTGGTGGGCCCACCATCTGAAAGGAGAACCATGAGGGACCGGTGCTAAGAAGATTGAAGGAGGAGACCTCAACGACCCAATCTCCGAATGCTTAAACAGATAACACAGGCTAACCTAAAGTTTCTGAAAGTTCCCAGACCTGGATTACGCTTATAAGGCATGTTTGTGCCTAAGAGACCAACCAATTTAAATTAACTCTACTAATTCAGCAGTTGTTAAATTTCTAACCAGGATTATGCCAGATGCTTTTTGATGGGTACAGCAACTGTGTGATTGAGGTGCATTTTGCTAAGGTATATCTTGTCAAATATTAGTGGAGATGTATATTTATATCAGCTAAACTGTTGTAACAAAGAGTTTATTGCATTGCTCAAAGGTTGCTCAACTAAAACCAAAGGGCTTGGGATTTTATACAATCACCATCCAAGGAGAGAGAGTGGGAGAAAAACACAGTTCATTTCTGCACCAACACCTGTTGGAGATCAGACAAGGCGGTCTGAAAGGAACAAAAGTTGTTGATCTGATGAAAGGAAAAACTGTCCAAGCCGATCTCCAAAGCAAAGGTCATTAAATTTTTATCTGTTCTGTATTCACATTAACAGCTTAATTTCTGACAGGTGTGCGCTGTGAGGGCTTATATCACCTCAACTGTTGTGAACATTTCTTGTAGGAAAGATTTTCCATTTCTGCCTTGGCAGCGAGCAACTTCTGAGGGCTTTGATAATGAAGACTTCACAAGTTATCTCGCTCAGTTCTCTTCCAGCTGCAGCAGCTGCACGTGTCTGCAAAGACTCTGTATTTGGGTTAGATATTTTATTGTTAATGTCCTCATACATCACTGTCAACTTTAACTGATTTAGGTCCGAATGTGAATGATGGGCATGTGGACAAGGATAAAGCAGTGTAGTACAGGACGACACAGAGATTAATGTCATAATGGTATCATAAAAGACTACCAATTCAGGACATACACACACATATAGACAATGCATATATGCACACACAGCATAAGTAATCAAACAAAGTAATCACCAGCATTTAAATCTCTCCCCAAGGAGCCGTAGTAATTATGGAAAGTCGAACACATCTGATGTTTTTTTTTCTCTGACTAACTACATTTATATATGCACAGTGTGTCACTGGAATCCATCAAATCAAGCTATCCCCCAAGGGGGTTGATAACCGATTCAAATTAAGTGTGATTATAAGCTTTGAAGTTCTTGTAAGAGCACTTTCATGTTGACATTAACAAAGTCTGAATATAAAAGAAAGGAAAGTAGAGAAGCTGTTACATCAATATCAATATAATTGTTGGGACCCCAGCCATGGGTACAACATGATGGGCCAGTAAGAACTTTTCTGGAACTTTCAAAATAAATCGCATTAACCTACTTCCAGTACATCCAGAAACGGGTTAACAGCAGACTTCCCGTGACGTCACTGTCCTAATAAAAATCCTGCTCTTGCAACAAACTGACCTCTTCCATGCAGGTCCCCAGTGGAACTGGAGGGAGGGAAACAGCGCACTGATGTCACTTTGCTGGCAAACAGACATAACTCTTCAAACTGGATCCAAGAGTGTCATATGATCACGCGATCATATGCACTAAGTTAAGTAGGAATGAATTGCTGTTTGTGTATCCAGTATTCATTCATGAACGGGGGTAATTAAGGTACAAGCGTGGCTTGACTTTTCTCTCTGAGGTCTACAGAAGCAAACTGTGTTCCAGAGAGTTCCAAGCAGAGACCCTGTCTCTACAACGCCGAGTGGAGCAGTTTTCCCGGTCTGAAGGAAGGACAACGGGACCGCATCACCATGGTTACAGCAGTAACGTGCAGTTTGGCCGGCCGACAGCTACGGAGGTTAGCTGCAGTTAACCCTTTGTTCACTGTGGATGCTTCCTACAACTTCGTCGCCCGGACAACTTTTCCTCAGCACGGTTCACGTAAGAGGTTGTGTTTTGGGCCGAGAGAAATAGTTTAGAATTAAATAATCGAAACATTTTTAGTTTTATGAAGTTTAGTTTTGTTTATGTTGAAAACTCAGCCATCTTAGTGCCAGCAGATTACCTGCTCACCACATGTACACAGTTTATGTGTTCTGTGTTTGTGTTTTTTTTTTAAGTTAAGACAAACTTTATTTAAAGGGTGATTTTAAACACAGAAGATCGGCCATAACGCGCCGTCCACGCTTATGCATTTTAACCCTTTCATTAGTGGTATTTTAAAGGTATGTGTTTGATTTTGATTATAAGCTGTAAACTTCTTTTGTTTCCTCCAACCGCTAACAGTTAAGAACGCATGCTTGCCTGGTAAGATCATTTACCCAAAAAGGTTGTTAGTTTTAAATCTAGAAAATAATATTTCTCTAAATAATATTTTACTAAACTTGAAAACTAAGTAAACACCATTAAGCCCCATTTCTCCAGAAGGATTTGGTTCAAAATAATATTTCCTTAAATATTATTTTACTATTTCCTTAATAATATTTACTTAAATATTATTTTAATAAATAAAGGCAGCTAATTAAACACTGTTGAGAATTGGTCATCCAGAGAGTTGGTTTTATTCAGCAAATTCTTTAAAATATTATTTTATTAAAATAATATCTTATCTGATCTTGCATTGTGAATGGTTATCTAAAGGTGTACCAATTATTGCCTAAGTTAGTTCCAAGACTAACTTAACTTCACTTCCAGGTTCTTCAAGATAATCCTTGGTTCTCAAACATAAATAACATTACATGGTAATGTTGCATCACTCTTTCGGTCATGGTTTTCAATCATCTTTTTAATCAACTTGTTTATATTATACACAGCCCATTAGTCTTCCTTATTCTTTAATTCTGCTTGGTAGTTTAGTTGGATTGTTTTAGCATAGAACAGAGTTTGTTGATTGAAATATGTTTGACTTGAGTTGACTTATTTTTGTTAATAAATTCTTGTATTTTAAGAAATTGTGTGAATTCATTCCATGTGTGTGCAGAATTTTGCTGTTCAACAATGTCAGAGCTCGGCTCATCCCTTTCAATTTTGTCCAAATACCACTGCCTTATTGGGCTGGTATTCACAGGACAACCCCTAACAGACCGAAATATTATTTAATAAAATATTGAAATATTAATATTAAATAGTATATTCATATTCATAATTACAACATAATCAATAGCTACAAATTAAATTTGCAATAGTAAAGGCAATTAGAATGGCTTTTTAGGATTAAGCAGCTAATTATCTGCGTTAATATGAACTATGTCCTGAAAGAAACAAACACATTATTCCTGATTTCTTTTCGTTTTTAATGAAGTGGAAAGTTTGCTTAAAGGTAAAGTGCAGGTTTCCTATTCAGTCTTGGAAAGTTTGTTTTTTACTTTTAGATTTTTACAAGGTGAGCAACATTTCATATGAATGAGACAGAGCACTCCCTGTAAACCAGGGTTTTTGATTGGCAGAGATATCAAGGGTAGCATTATAAAACACAGCAGGCTCCATGTGTAGTTCCAAGAGAATGCCACCCCTAATTGAACTTCTATAAGACAAGGTTATAAGACCGGTTGAAAGCTGTGAAGGACTGGTTCTCAGTCAAACAAAAAGGGTGGATTATTGAATAAGACTGTCACCTGTCAGGACTGATCAACCTGAACATCAGCCAATTCACCAGTCAGTGTCTCAGTGCATCACAAAGCATGTCCTTCCTCTCATATGGTGGGTTAGTGAGGTAATATCCAAACACTGGCATGTTTGAGAAAATTAATTAGGTGAAACATCAAATGACATGAATTCAACAGAGGTTAAGTAACATGGAGGTGGTGACATATTTTTGCGGCTTGTCTATTTTCATTCGACTGACAGACTGAAGCACTGGCAGAGGAACTTAAAAAGCTGAAGGCCAAAACAACAAACAAGTTTCTTCAAAAACTCAAGGGAGGCACACAGCTGCCAACACACAGCTGAATATCTGAGGGCATGCACAAAGACACGCTGACACACATGCAGCACTTCTTACAGTGCACCAACACACACACACATCAACCCAAACCTGGGGCCAGTGTGTATCGATGCCCATTGGGGTCCCCTGCATGTAGGTCATTGTGTACGGGGAATAATGTTTTGCTACAGCTGTGTCTTGCACAATATATGTCACAAAGCCGTGAGCGCACACACACATAACCGGCAAGTAATAAACACAGGGTATGTAGTTGCACTCTCTCACACACACACACGAACGCTGAAGAGCAGATAGGAACAGACAGCTCTATTTTTTTCCACGGCTATTGTCACACGAAAGACCAACTCCACCACCCCCTCCAACAAATCGCATCGCTCCAATATTTAACATGACATTTCTTTCAAAAAAATAAAAGTAGGGGGTGTGTGAAAAACTCCACGAGAGATCCACCTTGGAGCTGGTTGGTTCCGTTGAGAGCTATCATATTGAATTACACGGATGCGCTGTCAGTGGCTTTCTAGGTTTATTGAGTGTAGCTAGCATGGAGTAAATGTCATAAAGATATAGTGAAATAACACCGACGATAAGTTTAAAAGCTTTAGAAGGAGAAGTAGGGAAAGACTGAGTGCATTTTTGGGATATTTAAAAAAACTCCAAATGTATTCACACTGACTGCCATGTCGCCAGGATGAGGTTTGACCTTCTGGCGGTGCAGATGCTCCTGGAGGTGCTCTGTGATTTCGAAGGTCTGCTTCAGTCTGAGTGAATCAGGGATTTTAGTTGCAGAACTGCAGACAGCTCGACACAAGTAAAGCTGAACGGTAGCCACAGGAGGCCTTTTTAAGCCTGACATTTCAACACTATTACTTATACAGTATTGTAAATTCAGACATTAAGGTAATGTGTACCTCAAACAGTTCATATAACAGTGTCTGCTGCACTGCACAAGTTTGTATTAATTATAGATGTTTTCTAATCCACAGAAAGTCAAAATTATATATAAAGGCTCAAATACACACATACAACCGCACCTACATTTAGGTAAGTGTCCCATAGCAGTGTCACTTTGGACAGTGACACTGGTGTTCTATCAGTTTCACGCAGGCTTGATCCTTGGTCCTTTGAATGGATGATGTTAAAATATTCAAGTTTTTAACTCCAATGGCTTTGTACAATTGTGTAAATGTGCAAATTCTTCAACTGAGATCTTAACCGATATCTGAGTATTGGTCAGTCCAGTGAGCACTGGAAACAAATAATTTTTCTTTGGATGAAGAGAAACTACTAGTTATCACTGATGAGAACTTAACAGACCATGGCAAGTTAATAGACATTCCTAATCCATCAGCACCACTTCTTAAACAATTTAGATCAATGTATGAACAAACTTTAGATTGTATGTGTTGGGACCCACAGCCATGGATTTCAACATGAAAACTCCGGTACAAACTTTTCTGGAACCTTCAAAATAAATTGCATTTAACCGACTTCCAGCACAACTTCAGAAGGGGAAAGGGGGATAACAGCGGACTTCCCATGATGCCACTGCCCGTATAAAACCCCCACCTTTCCAATGGTCCTTTCTCTACCACCCGGACTCTGTGCAAGACTAGCCAGGGAGACAGCGCGCTAATGTCTCTTTGCTGGCAAACAGACATAAACTCTTCAACTGGATCCGAGAGTGTCATAAGATCACTTGATCATATGCACTGTGTTAAGTGCGAGTGAATCACTGTTTGTGTATTCGGTATACATTCATAAAAAGGAGAAATTAAGGTATAAGCATTTTTGCTTGACTTTCTCTCTGAGGCCTGCAGAAGCAAGCTGTGTTCCAGAGAAATCCCCAGTAGAGACGCTGTCTCTACGAAGCCCAGTGGAGCAGTTTTCCCAGTCTGAGAGGAGGACAACAGGGGCCACATCACAGTGGTAATGTGCAGTTTGGTCGGCCTGACAGAGCGGCCACCCAGTCATTGCTCCGGAGGTTAGCTGGAAGCTAACACTTTTGTTCACAGAGCTTTCTTCAAACGTCGTTTGATTAATGATAGCTGGCTATCTGCAGCACACGTGCTCAGTTTTGTGTTCTGTTTGTGTGTTTTTAAAGTTAAGACAAACTTTATTTAAAGGTTGATTTTGAACACAGAAGATTAATCATAACGCACCGTCTGCGCTTATGCATTTTAACCCTTTTATTGACTGTATTTTAAAGGTGTGTGTTTAATTCTGGTGCTAAGCTATCAGCTTCTTTTGTTAGCTTTCACTGCTAACAGGTAAGGACATGTGCTTGCATACTTAGGCCCATTTCTCCAGAAAGATTTGGCTCTTTTCCAAAATACCTCCTTAAATACCTCCAACAGTTAACAGGCCAAAATATTATTTGATAAAATATTAAAATATTAATATTAAATATTAAATAATATATTCAGATTCATAGTCACAACATATGAATAATTTTTACCCTGTGCACATTAAAGAAAATCCATAATATATTCAAACTTGTTCACCCAAATCTTGTTTATAAAATCAATTATTGTATACCCATTCCACCCTATAAAAAGAACGGCTCATGTAGGTAATATAAGCTAACAATCACCATGACAAACTTCTGACTAAAAGTCAGAAGTTTGTCTTTTCCTAAAAGAAAATCAAGGTGTTGCAGTGGTTTAACCAAAGTTCAAACCTCAGCTGTTGTGGGACTCTAAGAGAGTTGCGCATGAACAAATGTCTGCAAACCTCAATGAACATGTGAGACTGATGAAGTCAGGCAGAAATTTACTACCGTGTTAACGGCTAAAGGTAGATCTACGGCATACTAAATCATGGGATGAACTGAGTTTTTCACAAATGGCTTCTCTTTTTTTGGCTTCATCTTTGCCTAGTGACAGTGGAACATCTTGTGTGTTTTTGCGCACGGTTCAATCATAGCTTGAAACTGACTAAAATAAAACCTCAAATGAGTGTGAAGAAAAATACCAAGCCAAAACCGTTTTTTAACATATTTTACAAATAAAATTCAGAATAATGTGGCATGCATTTGGAATGCGCTCACTTGAGTTTGTTACCATTGAATAAAACCCATAGCAGTTCATTTGTATTGAATCTTCAACATGCTTTACTCATGCTGATGCATGGTAAAGGCAGCATTATGCTGTGGGGATGTTAGTCAGAGTTGATGGATGGAGATAAAGGCAGGACAATCCTGGAAGAAAACCAGTTCACCTTCCAGTAGTCTGATGACCCAAAACATTCCAATCTATTGTAGCCAGAGTGACAGTGGTTTTAGATAAACATCTATTGATGTGTTAAAATGCCTAAACTAAATCCAAACCTAAAGCTAATGAACAATCTGTGGCAAGACTTAAAAATTGATCTACAAATTTAGTCGATCTACTTTATGTTGGTCTATCACATATAATCCAAATAAAAACCATTCAGGTTTGTGGTTGTAATTTACCAAGATGTGAGAAAAACAATAAGGGTAATTAATAGCTTTAGAGAGAATTGCACATAGAGCTCTGTAATTATATGCAACTCATTATTTACAACCTCAGAACAGAGTCCTTTCAGAAAATCTGAACTCTGTGCTGATCCAGGAAGAGATGAGAAGTGGGTGAGAGTTTCATTAGAGCTGAGGGTGGATAGAGAAGTGTCTGGCTGGAGATTTACTAAAGGTTAGTCACATTATATTCTGTGTTTGAATACATTTCTCCATCATCATACTTTGATGAAGCTCATAAAAAAAGGAAAAAAGGGGACATTAATGGACTCTCCAATCTAAAAACTAACAGCACCTCAGCAGAGAACTGCTGATGGCTGCACAGCTGTTGAAGAGACTATGCCCCAGTGGATAAAAGGGAACATGGCTTTGCATCTCCAGATGTCTCCACAAGTTCAGAGTAGTCAGGCTGAGAATATTACACAAGCAGGTAAACGATTTACCTCATCCACTTAACCGATTTAACTCAGCATTAACCTTACCCTACATGTGCAGCAGCATGTAGATCCTGAGCTTTAAATGCTCACAGCAAAAAAACATTTATCAGGTTTCTATCTGCTGTGACAAAAGTGAACTTATTTTCAGCAACAGGTTATCTGAAAGCCAATGAGGATCAATGTGTTCATTAAGCACAGCGTATTTAACAGCAGTCTAGGAGTGCGAGCGCAGCAGAGCGGATCCTGAATCTGTCAGAAGAAATTGTTTAAAAAGACACATGGGATTATTTATATAGCTTAATGACAAAACATGGTGAGGTGAAATGGGTGAAACATTTTTAGATTCACAAACAATGTGGAATTACTTTAAGTAAAGAGGTTAAATTGTCATTTTAAATGGTAATAGATCTTAATTTAACAGAAAATCTTGTGTGGAAAGTCGAGAATATCTTATTCCGTGGAAGTACTTTCAAGGACTATCAGGATAGTTTGGAACAGAAAAGGGCAACTTTGGGAGCCAAAGAAAGAAACAAGCAAACACCCAAAAGGAGTGCTGATTATGAAGACAGATGAAGAGGCACGGGGATAGAGTTGTGAACTGACCGTGACTTTGTGTTGTCCAGTGAGGTTGGGCCATTCGCACAACAGCTGGCTCTCAGACAGGGTCAGAACACAGGGAGTCTCTCCAATCAGGACCGTGTAGTTCAGGCGGCTGTTACCTGGGGCCGCTGGGATCAGGTTACGACCCTAAACACAGACAGGAGGAGAAAAGTGAGGAGAAGCGCTCAGCCTGTTTGTCAAAGCTGTACTTTAACTGGAACATTTGGGAGAAGTGAATACATTTATGGTTAATAAGTAATTAAGTATTTTATTGAGCTACAAATTGAAGGAGGCTTCTTTTTTATCATTTTCATCTGTAAGCCTCGGCTCTGTCTAATAATAAATTTCATAATGACTATTATTTTTTTACTAATGATATAATTCTCTTTCTTGATCCACTCAGTGAAATAAATTGCTGATAGTATAATGGTGCTTATAAATTCCCTTTGCAAGATCTTCTATATTCTTCTGTTAATAAACTCCACTCTAAAAACTCTTAAAAACCAGTCAAATATGTATAATTTATATTAAAAAGAAAAGCACGGGATGACTTTTTAACATATTGTCTTGAACAGAAATAAAGGCTACTTTAGAGGGGGACTACAGTGAGCAGCAGATATGTTGAAATCATGAGCATTTATTGGTGTACAGCAGAAGAAGGAGAATAGGTGTGCCATTTGTTAGAAGCTAGACAAAAGAAGAGACAAGTCTTTGGTCCCTGGCTGGCAACTGGCTGAAGATTTGGTCCTTGTGGCCAAAATGCTGTTGTAAATGGTGGTTGATGTCAGACACTGTCTACAATGTTTTTCCAAACTCCATGGTGCTAGCTTTAACTTGATGGATTTTAAGAGGTTGGGACATCAAGTCATCCTAAATTCACTTGCTCATGTCATTTTTGGTGGATTTTTTAGGACTCTGGTGCCACAAGAGTTGGTCAGTGCAGCTGTTCATTCTGCAGACATCGTCAAATCACTGTGGCATGTGTTTCTTGACTTGTTTTTCAATGCTTGGATCTTTCATCGAGAGTACTGCTGGTAATTCAGTTATGTAGATCTTTACTGCTGAAACTATCTTCTTCCCTGCCCAGTGCACCAAAATATTCCAATTCCAAGACATGCATGATCTGCTTAAACAGCCAAAATAGTGTTGTCATTGGCAAACATGAAATCAGACACAAATGCCAATTCTACACCCCTTTGGTCTTCCCCAGAGGTTTATAAAGCTTGCCTAACGTAATGTAATGTAAAATAAGAGATTTCCATGCTGTGAAATGAAATAATATGATCTTTAAAACTGTGCCTCTGGTATGCAGACAGTGGATACAATTTTGTGCCCTTGGTTTTGTTAAACCCTGTACGCGGGTTTGAGAATTCTGCCTTTAAAATTACTTTCATCTGTTAGAAAGCAAAGAATATTAGTCACTGTGCATGACTTGGTCTTTACAAAATATACAGAAAATACTTAGGTCTAAAGACTTTCCTAAGTAAAACTCAAACACTGGATTGCTGTTTGCCCCAGCACTTTAATTGTTAATTTGACACAAGTGGAGTTCCTCAAGGTTCCATTCTTAGGCCACTTTTTTTCAGTATCTACAAAATGTTCTTTGTCACCACATGACCCAAATCCCTTACAGTAGTTAAGTAAGTAATTGAGTGTATGGGTCAAGATTTCCTCTAGATCAACACAGAAATGAATTAAATCGTTGTTTTTGGTCCCATAAATGCAAGATTAGATATTTGCACTTAACTAGACTCAGTGTGGCTATGAGATAAAGGCCATGTACAGGTATAATTATGGACTCACACCTAAACGTCTAATATTAAATCAGTCTACAATCACTTTTAAAACACTGTAAGAGTTAAGGTTTACATATAAAACACAACACAGATGTGCATTTTAATTTTCTGTTGGTTTGATTAATAGGTGTAGAACAGCTTTGAAAAAAGATCAATTTGGGAGCTGCAACTTATTTAAGATGCTGTACCAGAGACCTGACAAACACCATGAAAGTAGAGCATACACATTTTGTCCTTTAACCAATGCACTGGCTCCCTTTCTGTGAAAGGAAAATCTTGTTATTTCTTATAAACTATCTTCACCAGTGTTCCCAGTACCAGAACTACAGAAAGGGACGTAGCATTTGTTCGTTTAAATCAGGTTAATCAGGACTATAAATATAATTGTTTCTTTCAGCTTTCTTGTGACTGTGAAATCTTATTTGCATTTTAATCTTTATTTTCATGTAGTGTTTACATTTTTTTTATGTTTTATTTTTTAAATATCTCTGGATAATATTCATTATTTTCTGTAAACACTTTGAATTGTGTATGATATGAATAATGCTATACAAAAAAACATGCCTTGCAGAAAGATAGAAATCTTTAAAGGACTGATCCTGTATGTAGAAGTCCAAGAATGTCAGAAAAACACTGAGAAAAATGTAGTTTTGCCTCCTGAACTAAATAAACCCCTTAAAAAAGGAAATTATTTTGGTGCTAAAATGTTTAATTTAAATCTATAATTTTGATATTTCTGTTCCATTTTCTATTTAAATCTGGCTTTACACAAAGTTTGACAGTAAATGAAGATTTGCAGTTAGTATTGTAAGAATAGTTGAAGGAACAGCTGAACAATCCAAGAACAGAAAAACAAAAACAGTAAGGGAGAGATGATTGCAAAGAAAAGAAACCCAATTGGAAATGTTGGAAGGACCCATCAGGAGAACAGATGATTGGATAGGCTAGAAAAACAAATGAACGGAAGAGGAACAGGATTTTCTCTGAGTAAAGAATAAAGGTAGTGAACATGAAACTGGAGTTAGTGAGTTAGACAGAGAAGGAGAGCGAGGAGATAGCTGCCATGTCCCCCGCTGACTTAGCAGTGGGACGCAGAGACAGACTCCTACTTCCAATCCCATCGTCTCTGCAGGCTACTGCTACCCAGCCCTGCTCTGCAACCCTGTAAACATGCATCCTATTCCTTCTCGCAATCACACACACACACACACTCACACACACACACACATTCCCATAGCCTTCTGTACATATCTATAAACAGTGGTTTGAATGCAGAGTTCAAACCACAGATGCAACAGAGTTATTGGCTCACACTGAGCTGTTGCTGCACATAAACACTATAGGCAAGAATCGTCACACAGTGGGAAAAACTCTCCAAAACACACACAGGGACACAGGAAAGCGCTCAAGAAACAACAGGATCAGATGGATGTTTTTGCTTTTTTTTTTTTTCTTACTAAAAATGAGAAATTAATTGCATGGCAGGCAAAGTGCACGCATCTGAGAAGCACAACCCCCCTTCCTCCCCGCAGACACCACATCCCATCTCTCCAAATTGCATTTTTGTCCATCTCATCAGTGCTTCCACTGGGTAAGCAGTTCCTCCAACAAGCCAAGCAGGAGATTTGGCAATTACTGCGAAGCTTTTTGCAAATAAATGATCTTTTAAGAAAAAAATTACAACGGTTACGCTGCTTTCAATCTTTTCATGGAAATAAGCTGAGTAACACACACTCTGTGATAACTCTTTATCTATCCCATTTTATCTTTCTAATTCTTTATCTAAAAGATAAAAGCATTAAACTGTGATTTCAACACCAATGCAGAGTACTGTATCACTGTGAAATTGCTCAAAAAGAAATACATTTTCATTCATTCAATACTGTTATTAGACATTTTTTAGTCTGAGATGCTTCCAGCAATTAAATAATTGGTGTGAAAATGAGGAATATTTATTTAATATTTATTTATTTAGGTTTTTATAGACACTATTTGGTTTGCCTATAATCAGGACATCGACCATAAAAATGCTGCCAGAGAGGCAAAATAATTGTTTACATCAAACCATACATATACCTTAAATGCACGCTATAACTTTTAGATTTTTATTTGTAAAATATTCTTTAAAACTATAAATCCTCGTCAATCATTTTTTCAGTTAAACCTGATGTGTGTTGGTCAGTCACATAACATCCCAATAAAATGCATAGTTTTTAGTAATGTAGCAAAAAGTTGAAAAGTTAAAATACTTTTGTAAGTTACTGTGCATAAGTCCTCCAAAATATCCACATTTTCTCTTTAATCACAGCTTGCCCCAACATTTCAGGTGAACTGTGAGATAATACTCAGACCTACACTCTACACAAAAATTGTCAAGTAATTTCCCTTACTTATGTCCATTAACTGTTAATAAAAATTGAAAACCAATATAATCCAATTCTCTTGACCACAGTCCCTGCGTGCTTCCACACTGCCCTTGTAGCACTACACATTAATTACACAAATTGAAAAGACCGCTATTTAAGAGGCCTGCAGGCTATAGAGAACTGTATTCATGGAAATGGCTGTAAGGACACAAACAGGCCTTGGAAGGTGCGGACATTTGCTTTCAGCTTCCATTTAAAAATTAAAAAGACTTTTTTTCTCCCCTAACACCCCCCACCCCCATTCCATCCAAGAGACCTTGTAAACTCACTTGAGCGCTTTCTTCTCCATCTTGTATAAAAAAAAGCCTGATAGTGTGTTGCTGCTTGTTGGTCTAAGTCGGTTTTGAAGTTATTATTACAGGGAAGGTTCAATATAGCTGAGACTTTTGAAAGAAAAATATGTTTTGAGAAAAGTAAAACCTCCATCTACCACAGCCTTATAAAAGTCAGGCTTTGTGCTGGTCCTATGTATCAGCATTCTGTTAAAAGCAAAAACAGCAAAAATAAAAATTACTGCTGATCTTTTACATTCTCCATGTTTAAAGTTGGAGTACCATATCATGCATTTATGTATTTTAATTACATTTTTACAGTATAGTGACATATGCAGACTGAATGACGGTTTAAAAACATTTTAAATGACATTTAAATATAGGCTGAGGTAAAAAAAATTAGATTTTCCTACATGATACTTCTGACTGGAAGTAAAATTTGGTTTTGCCAAACCAGAGTCCTGGCTTCGATCAGATATGTGGAGGAAGCTAACGATAAAGGTGATGACAGAGGCAACTTTAAACACTTGGAGCACATTGCCAAGCATTAACAGTCAACTCCAGTGGAAACTTTGTAAAATGTGTTTAGCGGTTGTAAGAGTTGTATTACTGCTGTAATGCCAGTAAAGGCTTTTCTCTTTGATATTAAGAATGGGTAAAATTATATTCAATATGCCGGTTCTGTTAAAATGTAAACATAAATAAAGAGCTGTTGTTTTATAAAAGATGCCATCTTCTGTTAGATGCTTGTGTCATTTCCTATCAGAAACAATCCACTCGAAGTGTTTGTGTGTGCGTGTGTGTGTGCGTGTTTTAGCATGTGTTACAGTGTAAGGCCCCTTTTTTCCAACATATAATATGTTGTGAGGACCCACTGCCCCTTTTGGAGCTCAGAGCCTGGGCTCTATAAGAAGAAATGCTCTTTTTAGGTTATGTTTAGAACTAAGGTGTAAAATAAGTTAAGTATGGGTTTAGGCTTAGATATGTACTGGTAATGTTTAGGCTTAGGGTCAGGGTTAGACCATAGAAATGAATGGAAAATGAATGAAAGTCAGTGCAAAGTTCCTGTAAAGATAGAAAGAAGTAATATGCATGTGTGTGTGAGAGAGAGTATATCTATATATCTATCTGGATCTATCTCAAATATGTACACACACATATATATTTTTTGCTGCATATCAGACCTTGAGTATTAGTGGTGATGTGGGTTTGAGTTCCAGTACACCAGATGGACTCAGCGGCTCAAAGACTGGGTCAGGATAGTAGTTGAATGTCTCGTTGACCACCACCAGAGAGTTGACGTTGTCCATGTAAAAGCCGATTTCATCTGGACCAGTGCCGGTGTCGGAAAAGCCCAGCTCGGAATCGGCCACTGACGGAGCGAGGCAGACCATCACAGAGTTGTTGTACACGGTGCAGTTCTGAGAGGGATAAAAAAATTATAATTGAAATCGTAAACTAGAATGGGTGAGTGTGTAAATTTCCAGCCTTAATGTGTTTTTAAAATGGTCCCACAACCAATAGAGCAAGCGGCCCTGCCTATTTTAGAAACACTGGGAATCAACCTGCAGGATATAATTTTCTTTTAAAATGAATCTGCTGGGTATAATAACCAGTCCTTTTTGTAAGTCAATGCCCTGTGAAACTACAGTGCTGTTGGACCCATTGGAAATGTAAATTGGTTGCAAATTTATGATCAACTGTTAATAAGGGGCAATGAGATCTGCTCCCTTGCTTGTACCTGCGAGTATTTACATCATTGCTATGGAGAATACATGAATACAAGATGTCATGACCAGCCTCACATCAATATATAATTCTGCTTTGAGGCCTTTGCTCCTGTTCCAGTGTGTTGTAGACAATTTACACCAAACGTATTTAAAAGACTACACTTGTTTTTTGCTTATGGTGAAAAAGTTGGTCTACTGGCCCTGATTAGGACAGCCAAACAGTCCCTCTGTAACGGTGATGACATAATAACATAAAAAGAGCAGAAAAGGCTTTGTCAGTTAATTGTTATATTGTCATGGAATAAAAAAAGGGCAGCTGTTTGAAAGATGGGATAAATGCAAGTGTGATTTGTTGTAAACGTCGATCAACACTGAAAAGCATCACCACTTTCCTTTAAGTGCAAAGTAGCAATTTAACAGAAAGGCTGTGTGGGAAGCATTGTGGAGGCTGTCTGCATCAATAAATCCCATCTTCATCCACAGGCTGAAGTACTTCAGAGTTGCTTAAAGTTCATTCCTTAGCCTTGACCGCTATTAGTCAAAGTCTCCAGTTTTTGTGAATGTTTATGGAGTATCTCTACAGTGCTTTTCAAAAGTCTTCATACACCTCAGAGCTTTTTCACACTTTGTCACACTGAAACCACAAACGTCTTTATATTTAGACTTGAGACTGGGGTGGTTTGACATACCAGGATATCAACCCTAAACATACAACCAGAGCTATAGAGTGGTTTAGATCAAGACATAGAAAGACTCAGTCCAAGTCCAGACCTAACTCTGACAATGCGTAGAATTACTTGAATTACTTGAAAGTTTATGTTCACGGATGCTCTTCATTTAAAGGGAACCTATTAAGCAAAATTCACTTTTTTATAATTTTTATACTTCCATTTGGGTCTCTAATGCTTCCACAAACAGTCCAAACTCAGGCATTTTTTACTATAAATGGATGTTTTCTATTTTCTAGAAAACGCGCGGTTTCGAAAGCTGTGTAATTGTGACGTCACAATTACACTGGCACTGGCACACATGACCATATCATACCTGTCCCGGCATTCTCTATGCTGGCTTCCTGTTGATTTTAGAATCCAGTTTAAGATTTTTTTCTTTGTTTTTAAGTCATTGAATAGATTAGCTATACTAAACATATATTTCAGATCACCTAACTCTGAGCAATCATAAAAGGTCACTGAGGTCTGGCAAGTAGATGCTTTTAGATGTTCTAAGGGGTCATCTGGCTTTTGCTGTAACTGTGGAACAACCTGCCTCTCCACATTAGGATGTTACCAACACTTTTAAAAACTTTTCTTTTTTTATGTGCACTGCCTTTCCATCAACTTTTGTTGTTTTTAAATGCTCCTCTTAACAAGTCTTTGCAAACTGGTAGAGATAAATCCCAAATAACTTTCAGAGCCAAAAGCTGATTTAACAAAGTATTGACTCCAGAGGGGGTGATAACAAAAATTGCTATCAAACTTGTATATCATTTTTCATCTACCTCAAAAGTATGCATTACGTTGGTCTTGGTCTATCACATAAAATGTCAATAAAATAGATTGAAGTTTGTTGATATAACATTGACAAATTGTGAACAAAAAAACTTCAAGGTGTATAACAAACTGTGCATAGAACGTCTTGTTCTCGTTCACACATCTCACACATCAAGATGGCATTTTTTGACACACTTATGTGGCGAAGTGACATTTGCAGAACTATATCGCCTGAGGTAGTGTTTCATGCCTGCTGCTGGTTAAAAAAGAAGACATGACATAAGCAGAGCATGACATTGAGGTGCTTTTTTGAACATGTGCCCCTGCATGTTTTTAATGCTTGTCTTGGTTAGTTTACATAAGTGCTTTTCCAAAAACGGATTATATGATGCAATTGCAACATACTTTGGTGTGTTTCTAATCTCCAACATGTAAGGGTGCTTTTGCTGGCATTTGTAATTAAAATAGGTGCCTGTTTGCTAGTCTGTGAGGTCAGGTTTTGAAAAATGTCTACGTTGCTATTGTTCAGACTCACATGAAAGGACTCCGCCTGGCCGTACTTGGCCCTGATCTTTGGTTCTCTGATGGTTGCGAGATTGGTCCCACTCACTGTCAGAGGAGTTCCACCACTGTGAAATGAGAAAAACATTAGAAGAGCACAAAAAACGCCTTGTTACAGGGAAAGATCTTTAAATCTTAGTTGAATTTTTATTAGGGTAGGAGCCATGTTTTAATAATATAAATTGATCATTTGGAAGCAATAGTCTAAGCAAAGGAAGGAGCCCACGTGTCTGTGTCTTAATAAAAGTACAAATAATAAAGTTGATCTTAATATAAAAACTATTAAAATACAAATAAATCTATAAAAGCGGCTTTACTAAAAGTTGCACATTCTCAAAATATTTGCAAACCACCAAGTAGAGAAAAGAAAATTACACTGACAAGAAAGTAGCGTCTGCAACTCCATCAGTTTTTCTAAGTATAAATGAAGCACTGTAGATGCATTCACTATTGCATATTCATCCAAATGACAACCAGAACAACTGCAAAGAGAGAGCTATGACAAAAAGGGTGTAAATCTGCTGAACTTGATGTGCGAGTTTGAACCAGCTCATCACTTGTGCTACTTGCTTTGTGAATGTGATGCTAAAATTGAGCAAATAGTGGGCACAAAAGGTAATCAACAAACAGAGCGAATGTGTTTTTGGATTAGGGATATTATTAGTTTCACTTCAAGTTACAGGAAACTGTAGCTTGAACTGTTCCATAATATGAATAAAGTACATTCTAATATGTGCATTTGTTACATTTATGAAATGTCACAAATAAACTTTCATACATACAGCGTCACTTCTTTGATGACAACAAGAGCCTGATAATTTTAAACGACCGTTTTATTTGTTAGGAGATTCTCTCTATAGGTCAATCTGGCAAGGGTTTTTACTTTCTCACTGAAACATAGCTCCAGTTTACTCAGATGATATGTTGGTGTACCCAAAAATGATTAATAGACTCAGAGGAAAGATCACAAGGTTCATAGAAAAGGTAAATACTTTTTCACAGGAGACTCAGTGACTCAAAGGGAGTATTTTTACTAAACTGAAATTAGATTTATGATGTGTTCTTTAAAGACATGTCAACCTCTTTGTTTTACATTGTCAGTTCCAGCCTCTGAGTCAGTTTTCTGCGGGAGGATCACTACGTTTGTGCCACAGTGAAATATAGCTAAGAAGATTTCCTATCATGAGTCTTTCTGCAGGTTTCTCACTCCCTTCTAGAAAATAAGCTTTAGTCTCTATCACATAAAAGGCAGAAATAAATTCTTGAAGATATCAAAAACAGTGGATAGCTTTTAAAACCATTGAAGAGATAACAATGTGCCATTCAGAAGTATCTTATTCAACAGACTGGGACTCACAATTATGCTCATCTCCCACTTTATTACCTATACTCTATCAATTGGTTGTTTACACCAATAATGAATAAGCCAATAAAATGTCAGCAATTCAACGGATATAACCATCTAGATGTACTGTAGTTCAAACTAAGCATAATAATGGGGAAGAAATGGGATTTAAGGGACTTCGAACGTGACACGTTAGTTGGTATTTTCGAAATTGCTGATTAACTACGGTTTTCACACATAATCATGTCTCGGGTTTACAAAAACTGGTCCAATGTTCCAGTAAACTTAAGTTGTGAGGAAGACAATGCCTTGTTGATGTCAAAGGTCAAAGAGAATGCATACACTGGTTTAAGATGATAGAAAAGGAACAACAGCTCAATTAACCACTTGTTTCAGAATACCATCTCCGAATGCATAACACATCAAACCTCAAAGCAGGCTACAGCAGCAGGAGACCACACTATGTGCCACTCCTTTCAGCAAGGAACAGAAAACTAAGACTATTGTCCTGTCTGATGAGTCTGGACATTGTATCAACAGTTCACGGTGCTGCTGGTGGTATAATGGTATGGGGGACATTTTCTTCACTCATTTTGGGCCTCTTAGTACCAGAATGAGCATCAGTTGAACACAATAGCAAACCTGAGTATTGTTGCTGACCATTTGCATCACTTTATGACCACAGTGTACCCATACTCTGATGGCTCCTTCCTTCACAGTAATCTGCCATGTTACAAAGCTCAAACTATCAAAATCTGGTTACTTAAACATGATGATGAGTTCATTGCACTTAAATAACCTCCACAGTGCCAGATCTCAATCCAATGGAACAACTGGACAAAGGGGAGTCTGTCATTATGAATGAGCATATGCACTAACAATTAAGATACTTCTGAAGAAAAAATGGGGTTCAACCAGCTACTTGCAAATTCTATCTAATTAACTGGCTGATGATTATGACAGAAGTATAGCTGCTATTATTTGGAATGCCAATGCAACAAATTCCCTCAAAATAATATTTAAAAGTCTGATTAAGATCTTGTAACACCATCCATCCGTCTTATCCTTGCAGGGCTGTAGGTTTCTTTCTTTAGCTCTATGTGTTTTAAAAGAGCTTACAGGAATAGCTGCTAAATGACGGGAATACCAGAACTCCCTTAAGGAGTCATTATCAAGCCGATTGCAACAGACATTTGAATTCTGCAGTGGAGCGATGCCAGTCACAAAGGAAAACCTTAGTCACCCTTCCACCATACAAGGAATGAAGAGTTCATCACCTTGAGTTTGGTTTCAACGTATTACCACTGACGTCTTCAATATGCAGGTCTCTTTTCTTACTCAGCATTAATCTGACACTTATCCCAAACGACTTGCAGAGGCAGTAATGGCAGAGGAAATGATTTGAGAGGAACCAGAGACAGAAGCTCTTAATATCTTGGACTGGAAGTCTGGCAGGCTTACACAAGACATTCATCTCTTGCTTTAATCCAACCAGGCTTAGAATAGCTGCAAATGGTAATGCAAGGGTTTGACAGGAGTAAGTGATAAAGGTAGGTACACTGTCTCTTACATTGTTGCAAGATATCAGACTCTAGTCTGACTATTCGTTTTAGCTTCTCGGACCGTTTTCCTGTTGGTATGCTGCCAGAGTGAGATGCTTTTATTTATTGCTTGTATTACAATGTGATAGCTGTGAGTTTAACATTCTAGTTGTTTATGCGTTTCAACTAGTCTTGGCATTTGACCTGAGTTTTGGTTAAGGCTGTTCACATTAAATTTAATGAAACAGGCACCCCTGGAAAATATGTTTCAAAAGCCTTAAAATAAATCAATATCTGAATAATGGAATAATAATCTTACTGTAAAAAGTTTAACAAATCCAACCTTTAAGTGTTTTAATACAGTTATTGGTGCCTGATTTGTTGACACTGCAAACAATTTCTATTAGGGTGAAAATAACTGTTTCCCTGGTGTCTGTATATTAAAGATACAGTGATAAATGAAACTCTTCAAAGTGGGAAAGAATGGCAGAGTTGGATGAGTCTCAATAATTTAGAAAATGGTAAAAAGAAAACAGGTACTCCTAAACTTGCCCATATCAACAGATAAAGCAACAATGAAAACACTTAAAACAATTAGAAATGTGAAAAACAACATTGGATGAGAACCAGTGTTTGTCTTGCTACCACATACAATGAGGTGGATGGTAAGGGAGGTAAAAAAATCTCCAAAGCTCAGGGTTAGGGTACGGCAGCAAAGAGTGACATCTTGAGGTCATCAAGCCTTCATAACAACCATTGGATATTATCTACAGAACATGGTTGTTTGGATGGAATGCAACTGATTGTTTTTTCTATCTTTATTGCTAAAAGTGTTAGTTCACTCCTCAATATTGGAATATTGGAATTTTGGTGTCCAAATCACTCCCTGCCTCAGTGGGTACAGCTGTATAAATCAAGCACATAGACATACAGGCGGTTACAAACATTTGTATGCCAATGGGTTATGTGGTACCATGCTGGAGTTCAGGAAATGGTAGTTCAGTTGTAAAATTTCCTACCAAATAAATAACAAACTGTAAGCGGCATTAGAATAAAATGGAAGCGAATGGGCACAGCAGTGCTGAAGTGGTAGATGATGTAAAACCAAAGAGCGAAGCCAGCAGATTCTGAGGTGCATAAATTGCTGAGTGCGCAACTTTCTGTAGAGTCGTGTGGCCTTCAGATTAGCTCAAGAACCCTGCATAGAGAGGTTCATTTAATGGTTTTTCATGGCTGAGCAGCAGCCTTACATCACAAAGTGCTATATAAAGCATCACATACACAGGTGTAAAGGACACTACGTCTGGACTCTGGAACAACGCTCTCTCAAGTTATGAGTCCTTTCTCTCTGTCTGGCAATAAAGTAAACAACTCTGGATTTGGCAGTTGCCAGGAGAACAGCACTTTTGCAACTGCGTTGTGTCAGGTGTAAAGTTTGGTGCAGAGGGTATTATGTTGTGGGACAGTTTTTAGGAGTTGGACTTGGTCCCTTAGTTCCAGTGAAAGGAGCTCTTTATGCTTCAACATACTGAGACATTTTGGACAGTTTCAAGCTCCCAACTTTCTGGGATCAGTTTGGAGATTGCCAGGTTTTGTTCCAACGCGACTGTGGACCAGCACATAAAAACTGTCCACAAAGACATGAATTATTGAGTTGGTGTTTAGGAACTTGATTGGCCTCCTGAGGTTTTTGCACATATTTTACCAGGTGAGCCATTCAGTGTGGATGGCACTACACAGTACTAAAGATATTTTTTTTAATCACATTTATTTCCGTGTCAGAAATTATCTGTGTCTACAAGGAGAAGCAATTAGAAATGAAACAGTAAAATATCAATCTGATGCCCACAGGTGCTGCATAAGCAGAAAAAAAACAAACAACATTTGTTTTACTAAGTATAAGTTCTGACTGAAATATGACTGAAGGTCATGAAGACTTCATAACTACTACTGTCATGTTGATAGGTTGTTCAGAAGCATGTTCAACATAAGCTAGGGTAATAAGAACATTTTACCTAAACAATAAATGCTTCTTTATGTTCATACAATTTGGAATAAGAATAGAGTTTCTGTGTGCTAATAAGGAACCATGAACCTTTTCTGTGCATTGATATACGTGTATCATTATGTCTATACCAAAAATGTTAATTTAATTTTCTTGTACATATTGCAGATCATCGTATTAATTTAGCTAACATAAAAACTGCAATGCATGACTATACTTAACCTAATATAAAAAGAAAAGACAACTTAGAAAAAAAAATAACAGACTTAGATTGACAAACTTTTAGAGTAGATGTATACATTACTGCAACAAATGCTTCAGAGGATCTGACAGGCTGCAGGTCTTAATGCTCAGGCTGCCCTCTAGCTCCTTTTCACCAATCTCCTTTCCTCCTCAGCTTGATGGATATTTGTGCTGAGTCCCACTGTCCCATTTGCTCTTTTCTTTGTCTAAGTGAGTCTCTTTAGCTTAGGTACATGCTTCAGGGAACAGACAACAACACAATCAGAATAAACTCCCAGAGATAGCCTGGGAAACCCTAACACTTAGAGTTTCTCCTCGGCTTTTTATCTCTGCATTTGCTTCCCATGTTTTTCTTTGTATCTCCCAACCATTGAGCAGATAATTTTTCTAACTATACATTTTTTTCCCCGTAAAATTATCTTATAAGCCTGGGGTGCCTAAAGGAAACAATACAAACAATCACATTTAAATATGTGGCTTAAATACAAGCTAATGATAATGTAGCTTGATTCAGCTTTATAAAACTGGGGTTTAAAATTAATTTCAACATAATGTTGGCTGCTAATGGTTTCAGTAGTGCCAGAAGAGTAACGACAACCTGCCCCGGGCAGCATTCTGTAGGGGGGCAGCACAAAAACTTGGCTGGGGGTGATGTTATGTGCTCTAGGCACATACAGGTCCTTCTCAAAATATTAGCATATTGTGATAAAGTTAATTATTTTCCATAATGTAATGATGAAAATTTAACATTCATATATTTTAGATTCATTGCACACTAACTGAAATATTTCAGGTCTTTTATATTGTCTTAATATGGATGATTTTGGCATACAGCTCATGAAAACCCAAAATTCCTATCTCACAAAATTAGCATATCATTAAAAGGGTCTCTAAACGATCTATGAACCTAATCATCTGAATCAACGAGTTAACTCTAAACACCTGCAAAAGATTCCTGAGGCCTTTAAAACTCCCAGCCTGGTTCATCACTCAAAACCCCAATCATGGGTAAGACTGCCGACCTGACTGCTGTCCAGAAGGCCACTATTGACACCCTCAAGCAAGAGGGTAAGACACAGAAAGACATTTCTGAACGAATAGGCTGTTCCCAGAGTGCTGTATCAAGGCACCTCAGTGGGAAGTCTGTGGGAGGGAAAAAGTGTGGCAGAAAACGCTGCACAACGAGAAGAGGTGACCGGACCCTGAGGAAGATTGTGGAGAAAGGCCAATTCCAGACCTTGGGGGACCTGCGGAAGCAGTGGACTGAGTCTGGAGTAGAAACATCCAGAGCCACCGTGCACAGGCGTGTGCAGGAAATGGGCTACAGGTGCCGCATTCCCCAGGTCAAGCCACTTTTGAACCAGAAACAGCGGCAGAAGCGCCTGACCCGGGCTACAGAGAAGCAGCACTGGACTGTTGCTCAGTGGTCCAAAGTACTTTTTTCGGATGAAAGCAAATTCTGCATGTCATTCGGAAATCAAGGTGCCAGAGTCTGGAGGAAGACTGGGGAGAAGGAAATGCCAAAATGCCAGAAGTCCAGTGTCAAGTACCCACAGTCAGTGATGGTCTGGGGTGCCGTGTCAGCTGCTGGTGTTAGTCCACTGTGTTTTATCAAGGGCAGGGTCAATGCAGCTAGCTATCAGGAGATTTTGGAGCACTTCATGCTTCCATCTGCTGAAAAGCTTTATGGAGATGAAGATTTCATTTTTCAGCTCGACCTGGCACCTGCTCACAGTGCCAAAACCACTGGTAAATGGTTTACTGACCATGGTATCACTGTGCTCAATTGACCTGCCAACTCTCCTGACCTGAACCCCATAGAGAATCTGTGGGATATTGTGAAGAGAACGTTGAGAGACTCAAGACCCAACACTCTGGATGAGCTAAAGGCCGCTATCGAAGCATCCTGGGCCTCCATAAGACCTCAGCAGTGCCACAGGCTGATTGCCTCCATGCCACGCCGCATTGAAGCAGTCATTTCTGCAAAAGGATTCCCAACCAAGTATTGAGTGCATAACTGTTCATGATTATTTGAAGGTTGACGTTTTTTGTATTAAAAACACTTTTCTTTTATTGGTCGGATGAAATATGCTAATTTTGTGAGATAGGAATTTTGGGTTTTCATGAGCTGTATGCCACAATCATCCGTATTAAGACAATAAAATACCTGAAATATTTCAGTTAGTGTGCAATGAATCTAAAATATATGAATGTTAAATTTTCATCATGACATTATGGAAAATAATGAACTTTATCACAATATGCTAATATTTTGAGAAGGACCTGTAATTATTGTTATTTTTTAGATTTGTTCTTTTGTATCATTGGCTTAAGTTTTAGTGTTTTTGTTTAGTGTTGGTTAAATTATTTTTTTGCGTGCTTTCTAAGACGGCGTTGTCTTCGCCAGCCTATAAATAGGCTGGACTTTGAGCGCTCTGTCTGTTCCTTTCTCTCTCTCTCGTTGCATTCTCTCTTCCGCTGCTGGGGCGCACCTCGCGTGTGCGTGCTCCCAGCTGGTTGTCAGTACTGCAGGCCACAGCAGCATCTTGCCATGCTGTAGCTTTTGTTGGTAGCTTTAGCCTTTTGTTCTGATTTTGGCCTGAGGGGACCGGTTGTCCTGTTTTCATTTGTATTTTCTTGTGGGATTTCTTTTTTTCTTAGTTCGGTGTTGGTAGTGGCTTCGACGGCCCTGTATAGGGTTGGCCCGCTGCCGCATCTGTTGATTCTGTTTGGCCGGCTCATCAGGTCCATCTTTCTGTTTGTACTTTTGGGTTTGTTTGTGGACATGGGGAGGTATGGGTTGTAAGTTTGTTCCTTTCTTTTTTTTAGGAAACAGCAGTTAAAAGTTCCAGTCTTCGTGTGATTTCAGGAAAATCAAAGAAGAAACAAAGTAATTAATAAACAGAATGTTTGAATCCGTATTTTGTCTCCATTGTCCTCAATAAATATGTTGTGACCTTAGCAAGTGATTGTGCCCTTGGTTACCTTTGGCTGTGTTTTGTTGTGTGGAAGAATTGAAAGATTTATGGGGACCTTTGGTGTGTTCTCCCGTGGAGTGTGATGTGCATCGGCATTTGTGGTGTGGCTTGATTTTAGGTTGCAGACATGGAGTTTGACCTAGATGAGTTTGTGAAGGCGCCCACGTTAGAAGTCTTGTGTAAATGCACAAAGGATCATTTGCTTTTGATAGCTGACCATTTTCAAGTTGTTGTGTCAAGGCGTGCAAACAGAGGCACTATTGAGGCCGAGTTATTATCAGCACTGGTTCAGATTGGCATTTTTCCTGCTTCAATTTTGCCAAAACGCTCCGAAGAGTCGCCTCCTGGTGTGTCCTTTACAGATGAAACTGTTCGTTTAAAAGAACTTGAAGTTGAATTGGGGCGGCTTGCATTACGAGAGAAGGAGCTTAGCTTGGAACAAAAGCGAATAGAGAAAGACGCAGAGATTCGTTTGAGAGAACTGGAATTAGGTGTTAAAACTTTGGAGCCTAAGGTAGTGGCATTTGATGTAAGTAGACATATTCGTTTGGTTCCTACATTTAATGAGAAGGATGTGGATAATTGTTTTACATTATTTGAAAGAGTTGCACTTGCACTTAACTGGCCCAGAAATGCGTGGAGTTTGTTGTTGCAAAGCGCACTGGTTGGTAAAGCACAGGAGGCCTATGCATCTCTGTCTGCTGTGGATAGCCTTGACTTTGATAAGGTTAAAGGTGCTGTCTTACGGGCGTATGAGCTCATGCCTGAGGCATACCGCCAGAAATTTCGAAGGTTAAAGAAGCGTTATAATCAAACCTATGTGGAATTTGTGCGAGATAAGAAAGTCCTGTTTGATCGATGGTGTGCATTTCAAAATGGTAAAGATTTTGTTCAGCTTAAGCAGCTGCTTTTGATAGAGGATTTTAAAAGTAGCTTGCCTGAAAAAGTGATGACTTATTTAAATGAAAACAGAGAAATGAATGTGTCAAAAGCAGCTGTGCTTGTTGATGAGTACAGCTAATCTTTTGTTAACACAAAAGATTAGTTTTGAGCGGTCTCAAGGTATGGAAACGGCAAGGAATTTGGGAAAGGTGTTTCCTTGTCTGGGGCGTCAGTTACAAATACTCTGCCCTGCGGTGGTGAGAACAATTGTGAGTCTGACGGTAAAACTAATGATAATGTTATGTGTTTTTACTGTAAAATGCGAGGCCACATTGTGGCAGGTTGTCTGGTCTTGAAGAAGAAAAATACAAAAACTGTTGCTGTGGTGAAAACTGTCAACCATGTTGATCAATTGTTTTCAACCGATAAAATCCGTGATTACGCTGATTTTAAGCCTTTTATTATGGATAGTTTGGTATCTGTGACTGGTAATGGGGAGAAAGTCCCTGTAAAAATATTACGGGACACTGTTGCCTCTCTGTCTTTCATTTTGGAGGGGATTTTGCCGCTGAATCATTATACTGCGGTTGGTTCGGATGTTCCGGTGCGTGGTTTTGGCATGGAAGACATTGGTGTTCCCTTACACAAAGTGGTGATCCAGTTAGATTTGTGGTCCGGTGACGCTGTGGTTGGAGTGCGTCCTCATTTCCCAATAGCTGTAGTTTCTATGATTATGGGGAATTATTTGGCTGGAGGCAGAGTGTTGGTTACTCCTGATGTTAAACCTTTTCCAGTGCTGCACACATGTCCAGTCGAGTTAGCTCACAAGTTTCCAACTGTGTTCACTGCCTGCGCCATGACAAGCACAGCTGCAAAGCGTGATCAATAGGAAAATAAAGATGAGGTCACCTTGAGTGACAGTTTTTTGTGTGATCCAGAATTTAAATGCGCTCCTTTGTTAATGGTCCGTAATGAATGCGAAATGGGCAATTTTGATGGAAAGACGTTATCTTTGTCAAGACAACAGTTAATTACTGACCAAAAAGTTGATGCAACCTTGGCACCTTTGTTTGGTAATGCTGCAACTGATGGTGAGTCTGAGTCTATGTCCACTGGTTATTATACTAAGGATGGCCTGTTGATGTGTAAATGAATGCCTTTGGTTGCCGCTCCTGTTGAAGAGTGGATTGTTGTTCCACAAATTGTTGTTCCAACGCTGTATCATGCACAAATCTTACACTTGGCACATGACGATCCACTAGCAGGTCATCTTGGCATGAGGCAAACATATGATCGTATTTTGCTAAATTTGTTTTGGCCGGGGTTAAAAAGTGATGTAGTGCGTCATCGTGTCACCTTTGCCAGTTGTCTGGGAAACCCAATCAGGGGATTCCTCCCGCCCCGTTGTATCCCATCCCAGCCGTTTCTGAACCTTTTAAACGTGTATTGATTGATTGTGTGGGTCCGTTACCTAGAACCAAGGCGGGGAACAAGTTTTTGGTAACTGTGATGTGTGCATCCACTCGATTTCCAGAGGTTTTCCAGGTGCGAAAAATAACTACCCCAGTTGTTGTGAAAGCCCTGACTATGTTTTTTTTGTTGTTTGGTTTGCCTCGTGTTGTGCAGACTGACCAGGGTTCCAACTTTATGTCTAGAGTGTTTGCGCAGGTTTTACAGCAACTTGACATAAAGCATTGTCATTTCAGCGCTTATCACCTGGAGAGTCAGGGTGCACTCGAGCACTTCCGTCAGACGTTAAAAACCATGCTTCGTACGTATTGTTTGGAGTTTGAAAAGGATTGGGATGAAGGAGTGCATTTGCAAATGTTTGGAATACGGGAGGTGGTTCAGGAATCTCTCGGGTTTAACCCGGCGGACCTCGTTTTTGCTCACACGGTTCGTGGTCCTTTAAAACTGTTAAAAGAAAAATGGTTGGGCAACAACCCTGAGCAGAATCTATTGGATTATGTAAGTAACTTCAGACTGAAATTAAGACGTGCGGTTGAAATTGCCAGGGAGAACCTTAAGAATGCACAGGCTAAGATGAAGTCCCTTTTTCACAGGAAGGCAGTGACAAGCGCGTTTGAGCCCGGAGAAAAAGTTTTAGTTTTGCTGCCTAATCCTGGGTCAAGTTTGCAAGCACGCTACAGTGGGCCTTATCTGATTCAGGAGAAAATGAGACTCCTGAATGAGACTATTTGGTTGCTACACCTGATTAGAGAAGAAAGTCCCGTCTGTGTCACATTAATATGTTGAAGCCTTATGTTGAGCATGTCAACTCCTTATCATGTGAAGCGACAAAGGGTCTTGATGCTGAGCATTTTAAGGCACGCGTCAGTTTAGTTACTGATGTGCGAGAGGAGCTGTCCAGTGCTAAATCTGAGTGAGGTTTTTTCCGCGGCCGTGACTCAAGGGAAATTTTCTAATTCAGTGGTGTTAGAAAACCTTCCTCTACTGTTGTTCCATCTTAATGTTGTCCAGCAGGCGGATGTCATTAAGTTGATTCAGTCTAATAAGTCACTGATTTCTGATATTCCCACTCAGATGCATGTGATCTACCACGATATTGATGTTGGATTCTAAACCGATAAAACAACATCCTTACAGAGTAAATCCAGACAAGCGGAGCCGTTTGAAGTTGCAGGTTGAGTATATGGTGGAGCACAGCATTGCGGTTAAAAGCGGCAGTGCATGGAGTTCACTGTGTCTCCTGACTAATAAAGCCCATGGAGAGGACCATTTTTGTACAGATTTTAGGAAGGTAAATGGGGTGACTAGGCCGGATTGCTATCCACTGCCTCGTATGGAGGATTGTGTGGACCACATTGGTGCTGCCCGGTTTGTGACCAAGCTGGATCTGCTAGAGGGATATTGGCAGGTGCCTCTAACTGCACGTGCCCAGGAAATTTCTGCCTTTGTCACGCCCGATGACTTCCTTCAGTACACGGTGATGGCTGTTGGAACGTGTAATGCTCCAGCGACGTTTCAGAGGCTTATGAATGTAGTTTTGTCTGGTTTATCTTTCTGTGAAGCTTATCTTGATGATTTGGTCATTTGTTCTGCTATGTGGCCTGAGCATGTTGAACATTTGGGTGCTGTTTTTGCAAGTCTGGTTGAGGCCAACCTTACCGTTAATCTCTCCAAGTGACAGTGACTTATCTTGGAAAAAGGGTGGGGTTAGGTCAGGTGCGCCCTGTTCAGGCTGAAGTAGAGGCCATATTAGACATTCCTGTACCCAGAAATTGCACAGAGTTACGACGCTATTTAGCTATGGTGGGCTACTATAGGGGTTTTTGTAAAAACTTTTCTTATGTGGCTGCCCCATTAACAGACCTACTTAGCTCTAAAGTAGACTTTTGTTGGTCCGACCTGTCAGTCTGCCTTTCAGCAAACCAAGTCTTTACTTGTCAATGCACCTGTGTTGTCTGCGCCTCGCTTTGATGTGCCGTTTAAGCTGGCTGTCGACGCATGTGATTCTGGCGTCGGAGCAGTCCTCTTACAAGATGGTGTCGGTGGGGTGGAGCATCCGGTTTCATACTTTTCGAGGAAACTTGATAAACATCAAAAGTGGTAATCTACCATTGAGAAGGAGGCATTAGCGTTGGTTCTGGCTCTGGAACACTTTGAAGTGTATGTGGGTGGTTCCAGTGTTCCGATGATTGTTTATGCGGACCATAATCCGTTAGTATTTTTGGACCGTATGCGTAACAAGAACCGCTGCCTTATGAATTGGCCTTTGCGGCTGCAGACTTTTAACATCTCCATACAGCACATTCATGGCAAGGACAATGCTGTAGCCGACACGCTTTCACGTCTTTAGTCCTGTTTTTTCTTACTGAATGGGTTTATGAGTGTTGCTGTTATTGGATACATCAATCCCATTCAATATCACTGGGTGGGGGTGTTATGTGCTCCGGGCACATTATGATTGTTATTGTTTACATTTGTTCTTTCGTATCATTGGCTTAAGTTTTAGTGTTTTTATTTAGTGTTGGTTAAATTATTTTTTTGCATGCTTCCTAAGAGGGCGTTTGTCTTTGCCAGCCTATAAATATGCTGGACTTTGAGCGCTCTGTCTGTCCCTTTCTCTCTCTCTCGTTGCGGTCTCTCTTCCACTGCTGGGGCATGCCTTGCGTGTGCGCGCCCCCCAGCTGGTTGTCAGTACTGCAGGCCGCAGCAGCATCTTGTCATGCGGTAGCGTTTGTTGGTAGCTTTAGCCTTTTGTTCTGATTTTGGCCTGAGGGGACCGGTTGTCCTGTTTTCATTTTTATTTTCTTTTGGGAATTCTTTTTTTCTTAGTTTGGTGTTTGTAGTAGAGAAAATTAAAATAAGTGTTGTTTTGGTATAGCCTTGAGAGATGGATAGAGAGGACAGTGGCCAAAAACCAGGTCTGATGTAGTAGTCATCGTGACATGATTACTGCTCAGAGGTACTACTACAGCAACATCCTAAATGCAAAGCAACTAAAATGTAGTCTATCATTAAGCATTTTTGCACAGCTTTGTCATTTTTACATCTGGCCATTGTTTAGCATTTAAAGGCCTGTTTAATCTTAGTACTGCATACAAATGTGAAGAGAAGGGCACTTTTGTGCCACTCGCTGTTTTGCTGAAGACCACCTAATTCAGTTCGGAGAAAATGTTTAGAGAAATAATTTCGAAACTTAACATCTTGCCCAATGATCATTTACTCAAATAAGCGCTTTCACATGAGATTGTTTTTTCTGGTGCTTTGGTTACATCCTAAATGGAATCAGCCAAGCATGTTGGTAATGCATTATCTTCACCCAATGCTCTTTTTTTTCCAATTTTTCAATCTCTTACCATCATCTCCCAGACACAAGAATAGCTCATATGTTGTATTTCCAACAAAATATACAGATATGAACCACAACAATAATCACATCCCAAGTGTTAACACTTTGTACCTTACCCTGACATAATTCAGTCGACTGGTTGAAATGCATGAGCTGAAAGAAATCCTTCAGCTGCAACCATAATGGAAATTTTGCATATCATGGCTGCTTGTTGTTTGGGGTTTTCCTGAACAGAAACTGGAAGAATCAGAAGCCGGAAAGGGTCCGGGTTCCTGACAATCACTGAAGGGTTTGTGTTGTTTGCATGCCTATTTTTTATAGAGACCATCATTCCTGAGCCTCCTGAAGTACAACCTTGCTTTTAAGCTGACACACACACACACCAATCCACACGTGCTCACAGTGGGAGGTCAGCGAAAAGATTGAGCTCCATCTGATCCTTGGCCAGTCCTACAGGGTTAATAGCGCAGGGCGTCAACATTCTCTAACAAGCTCTGCATCTATCTCCTCGAATGTGCTAATAAGTAACAATAGGGAGAATGAGAGGCTGAGGCAAAGAGGAAAAGGATGGCAAACAGTGCAGAATGTCTGCTCTTTTCAACTTTTCCAAAACCAGCAAGAAGGAAAAGAATAGCCAAAGAGTCAAAATGCTAATAAACAAAGAAATAATTGTTTCCGCAATAACTCTTGCTTTTGAAAAAAAAACTCTAAAGACACCAATTGTTTACCTCCATCTAAACATGCTGCCAGTGCTCTCACATAATGCTTAAACCAGCTGAAATGGCTTCCAAAATGAGAAAAAACAACATCCACACATGTCTTCTGACACACATGCAACAGAATAAAATCAACAAGCTGGAATCCAGCGTGTCCTCACTTAAGGATCCTCCTGGACATGAAGTCCAGGTAAAATGAACATTTATGGTACTGCATTTTGGGCACAATTTATGTCCCTCCAAAATGTGCTGGAATTGATTTCCAAAATAAGATTTATCACTGGAGCAAATAAAATAGTGCCTCTCAAAGTGTTACTTAGCTGATCCATTTGCAAGCTAAATGGGCTCATATTAAGAAATAAATCAAACTTTGCAGTCAAGCTTGGTGAGTGATTATATAACATCATGGCTTACCTGGCAATGCTCCAGTCAGGCTCTATTTTCAGGACTGTGGGGTCTTCAGTGTAGTTAAATCTGACCTCTGGGTTCCGAAGCTCAGCGTCATCAATGTCCACCAGGACTGATGAAGTGCTTGGTGCATGTCCGGCTGGGGTAATGCACACTATCTCTCGTCCATTCCTCCTGAACGGGCAGATAAAACAAAAGATGAAGGAACCCTATTTTACATTGCAAAACGCTGGCAGACAATGAACTAAATAGCCTGTAAATTCATGTCAGCACAGTCAAGAAACCGAATAATAATTTACATTTTATTCAAAAATAGAATTGATAAAGATGTAATGGTACTTCTAAATAATGGTTTGGTTTGTTCTTCAGTATTTGTGTCATGGTTCGGAATCAGAACATTACAATACACATACAAAAATGGATTATTCCTACCGACAGAAACATAAAAAAAATAACGAAGTTTAAAAATATTAAATGCTCACTTACTTGGTGACAAACCGTTTCAATACCAGGTGGCAATTGTTGCAAAGCGCTTATGGAAAGCTACAGTCTAATGGGTAAAAGTGACGGCGGTTATCTAAGGCGGTTATATAAGAATGAGTACACAAACTGCTTGTTATCAACTGGCACTTTTATGAACAGTGGGGTTGCCCTATTCCGTCATTTGCCATCCACTGGTACAGTCTTACTGGAGACCTAAAAGCACTCTGCGTACCTTGATCAAATACAAGCAGGTCGGTCTCTAACCCAGTGCAATTCCAACTTGCACGCATTCTTGCACTAGTTTAGTGATGAGTACTTTAGATAGTAGCATAATATACTTACTTTCTGCAGTGGGACCTAACAAAACACTGAATGAGTGGTGATCATATGCATAAAAACCTTCAAAACTTGAGCTGTCAATTGGCTTTGTGATATCATGGGTATTAACGTTACTGGCTTGCAAAAGTCTATGGTCCTAACATAATAATTGTGTGTGAGTAAAAGGCAGACCAGATACTTTGAAGACAATAGTGACAACTAGATCATAATGCTTGTGGAGCCACAATAAACTGTTTTAAGCAAACCTTCTTAGTCCATATGCTTTAGGTTATCTCAATTTTAACATTTGTCTCCCAGATGTCTGCATTTTTGCTTGGCACAATTGACAGTTTGTTTCATTCATTTCTGCCTGCAATGTGATCATTTCTCTGTATATAAATGGCTAAGCTGGGGCCTGTGGGATTTAAACAAACACACTGAAAACGTTTCATCCTGATGGTTGAGCTTTGTTGTTTTCCTTCCCAGTGCAGAATGCATGTACCATTGGTTGCAATAAGATCCAAGCAAGAGCCAGAACCCCCACAGATTTATATTAGAAGGCCTTTCTCCTAATCCCAGATAGTATGTTAATGTTGGTGGAAAATCCATCCATCCATCCATCCATCCATCCATCCATCCATCCATCCATCCATCCATCCATCCATCCATCCATCCATCCATCCATCCATCCATTGAAATGGGTTCACAAAAGAAACAGATCTAGGAGGAAAACTGTTGATGAAAACTTTTGTGCATTGCTTAAATTTCTTGGGTTTATGGCCTGATAAAAATATGTAAACCCCTTTTTTATTCCTATGCTGCAGACTTGATCTATGGAAAGTTTACGACAGATGGTTCTGTTTAGTCTGAGAATGATGGCTTCTCAGCCTTCTTCAGAGCTGAAGTATGAGATAAGATGTATGCCACACTGTGCAAGGTTCAAATTCTGTTGTCAACATGTCTAGGAAGAAATTACAGCAGGTTTCACCTTATTCCCATCAGGGTCTCATGGGAATTACCTTGAAAGCTGTTGAGGCTATTATAAGGAGGCTTCTTTACTTTGTAAGTCAGAATGATTTGGCAGCATTCCTGAACACATGACTTATGTTCTAAACTTGTTCTCCCTAGCAAGGTTATAATAAAGCTGATTCTGAGTGACAATCATCACTCTCTATCTTGGTAAAAACAAATTTTTCCACCATACAAACCCACATATCCTTTTCTTCAATGATCCACTCGAACTCATCGTGGGGGATCACAAGGTTCAGAAGAGATGTACACTCCACCCAGCAAGCTTTGGGTTTGTGCCGGGTCTCCTTCCAGTGGGATGTGTGAGGAAAACCTCTAAGAGGGGCCTCAGAAGGCATCCTAATCAGATATTGGAATCACCCAAAATGGTTCCTTTAATGTGAAGAGCAGAAGCTCTATTCCAGTTCACCTGGAGCTCCTAACCCTATCACAAAAGATCAGCCAGTTTTATCTAGAACTTCATGGTTGAGCCAATCCTGTTTGTTGGTCTTCATTTAGATGATTTCACGGTGTAGTTTTTCAAGGTGTCGTTTAGGAACCTGAGAGTCCCATAATGCTACCTGCAGATGATATTGATCTATTGCACTTTTGGGTTCTGGTCTGCAGTAATTCTGGTGGTAGTCCAATCTGTTGTGATAAAGAAAGAGCTCGTCCAAAAGCTGAAGCTCTCAAGTTAACAGTCTTTGTTTGTCTGCTCCTGGGATTTAGTCATAACTAACTAATATAACATAATACTTTTTAAGGCCAAAGAAATGAGATCCTGGATAAAGGCAGCTGAAATGAGCTGCCTCCATAGAGCAGTTTGGACTCCCCCATTGGAGTAAAGCCGCTGCCTAACCGCATTGTAAGAAGTCAGTTAAGATGGCTCAGGCATCTGATGTCTCTTGGCCTAAATATTTGGTGTAGGGACACCATGGGAACTCCCTAAATTAGCTATAAATGGTTTATGTGGAGAGGGATATCTGAGTTTTCCTCCTGTACACACGTGACTTGATCTCAAACAAGTGGAACAAAATGGATGGTTGTGGTTCTGTTAGCATCTTCAGGACATTACTGGGAAGGCAAAAGGAAGGTAAAGTTTTGTATAACAATGTCTATACCTGTTATGTTTGTGCTCTTACAAGAGCATTAATGGGGATAGTTTATGTGCATTCTTAAGTACAGGGGTTGGACAATGAAACTGAAACACCTGGTTTTAGACCACAATAATTTATTAGTATGGTGTAGGGCCTCCTTTTGCGGCCAATACAGCGTAAATTCATCTTGGGAATGACATATACAAGTCCTGCACAGTGGTCAGAGGGATTTTAAGCCATTCTTCTTGCAGGATAGTGGCCAGGTCACTATGTGATACTGGTGGAGGAAAACGTTTCCTGACTCACTCCTCCAAAACACCCCAAAGTGGCTCAATAATATTTAGATCTGGTGACTGTGCAGGCCATGGGAGATGTTCAACTTCCCTTTCATGTTCATCAAACCCATCTTTCACCAGTCTTGCTGTGTGTATTGGTGCATTGTCATCCTGATACACGGCACTGCCTTCAGGATACAATGTTTGAACCATTGGATGCACATGGTCCTCAAGAATGGCTCGGTAGTCCTTGGCAGTGACGCGCCCATCTAGCACAAGTATTCGGCCAAGGGAAAACCATGATATGGCAGCCCAAACCATCACTGATCCATCCCCATGCTTCACTCTGGGAATGCAACAGTCTGGGTGGTACGCTTCTTTGGGGCTTCTCCACACCGTAACTCTCCCGGATGTGGGGAAAACAGTAAAGGTGGACTCATCAGAGAACAATACATGTTTCACATTGTCCACAGCCCAAGATTTGCGCTCCTTGCACCATTGAAACTGACGTTTGGCATGAGTGACCAAAGGTTTGGCTATTGCAGCCCGGCCGTGTATATTGACCCTGTGGAGCCCCCGACGGACAGTTCTGGTGGAAACAGGAGAGTTGACATTACCCTGGATACCGTGGCTCTTGATACATCACAAAGACTTGCTGTCTTGGTCACAGATGCGCCAGCAAGACGTGCACCAACAATTTGTCCTCTTTTGAACTCTGGTATGTCACCCATAATGTTGTGTGCATTTCAATATTTTGAGAAAAACTGTGCTCTTACCCTGCTAATTGAACCTTCACACTCTGCTCTTACTGGTGCAATGTGCAATCATTGAAGACTGGCTACCAGGCTGGTCCAATTTAGCCATGAAACCTCCCACACTAAAATGACAGGTGTTCAGTTTCATTGTCCAACGCCTGTATTTCTCAATTCATTTTAGTCCCATAGGCAAAACGACATTTTGAATTGCAGGCTTAAGCACAGTCTTCAGAAGCTACATAATCTAATATGTATTTAGCACAGTTGAGTGGTGGCTGCTTTTCTGGGTCAGGATTTCACAGGAGCAGTATGTGTGTAATCTATAAGGATGCCTTTAAGTGTGTATGTGCACTTTGATGTACTGTTGCAGACATTACTGTGTCTCTGTATACTATGGCGGTAGCAGAGAGAAGGAGATTGACTATGGGAAATCAAAAACAGGATAGAGAATCTTCAACATCCACACTCTCATGTCCCTTGGTTTGTAACCATGGCAACTCCATTCAGAAGAAAAAAGAGAGAGAAAAAAAACTTGTCCCAGCAATCTTCACAAGATGCCACAAACACTGTCCCACAGTTGTGGTTTGACAGATAAAGACAGAGTTGAGGTGAGGGAACAGTTGTTGTGAAGTAGAGTCTGTGGGATTACTGCGAGGAATCTGCCGTACAGAAGTGGCTGCTGTGACATCAAAGCAAGTGTACGCTGGCTTCAATAGAGATTAGCTACGGGAGGCTAATCCACGAATTTGACATGCAAGCAACTGTGGTTATAGTTTGGATTTTTTTTTCTTCTTCCTCCGTGCACTAGATTAGGGGAAAAGCTTCTGCGAATCTGTACAAAGAGATGCTGTGTGGCAAGACAGCAACAAGCATGCACACACACCAAACACACACACACACTTAATACAAAAAACTGTCATCCCACACACACACTTAAAAAAAAAAAAAAACAACCTAACCTGACACACTGATTACATGCTTACATGCTAGTGACATATTTATGATAATGACATGTTGGAGATTCACATGAAATCTTCAAACAGTAAGTCTTTGATTATGAAAATGTATCATCAACATAATATTTACATAGTTTATCAAATTTTATTGAATCACCTTGAAAGTAATTATAATTAAAAAAGATTTAAGAAGTCAAAAACAAGAAAGAAATATTTCTTACCTCTTAAAATGACAGGGCTGCGGTCCGATGCTGACAGAAACGTAGCTGCCTGCATTGAGATAGCTTCCCTCAATGGTGACCCTAGTGCCGCCAGAAATGGGACCCTGAGATGGCTGGATACGAGTGAAGTAAGGAGTCTAGGTGAAAGAAAAAACAGAATTGGCTGGTGCCCTGCCGGTCACAAACTCTTAGATCCAAACTTTTTCCAGTTAGTGAGTGAACACACCATAGCTAAACTCCATTAGACTGCAATGACAACAACACTCTTCTGTGTGAAAGCTACTGCTGACAGAAGACTCAAATAAAGTCTGTGTAAATACAAAAGGTGGAAGAAACTATTTAAAGGAAACTTTCTTCAGTATCAATTTTAATTTTGCCGTGTTTTCGTTATACAGTTATTGTAAATGTTGAATGATTTTGCTGCAGTGTGGCACTACCTTTGTTTCTAATACAAATGATTTATGGACCACTCATGGCAGGAAGACTAAAAAATGCGATGCGATTTTGAACTGGTGTTTCCACCCAAAAAAAAAAAAGAGGTTCCAAGGCGGAACAATGGTTCCATTTGGACAATGCAGAATACTTGGATTTTCTGTGCAAACAATGATGTCACCCGTGGGCGGGTCAAAGCTGAAGACAACAGAAACAACAAGTATGGCAGCGTATGGTCTTCTTCCGTTGACATGCTCTCTTTTTGCATTAAAAGAAACATCTGTAAATGCAGAAGAAACGCTTGGAGGTTATTAAGCGCCACCATGTTGCTACATCTCACTTCTGCGTCATCTTTCTACTGCACCACCTTGCTAGTGCATATGCGCCTTCCTTTCACGTTTTGTAACGCAGAAGGAAAGCGCATACTGTTGATCACACGTTTGGTTCCCAAAACTGGTGGAAACCCGTGTCGGTTCTCAACAAAACAGCAAAGTTTGAAGGTACCTGAGCTGAACCAGTTCGAGAACCAAAGCTCTTTTGGTGGAAAAACACCATTCAAAAACTCAGATTAGACTAAATTCCGTATCTGAAGGTCAAAACTGAAGATCGGAAATCAGCCATAACTATGACAAGGAAGATGATTTTTCTGAAAGTCAGTTCAAACTCAGAGGAGATTCATGATAGAGTAACTCTCTTTCATTCAAGATGTCTGCTTGTTCCTCATCAAAAATACAGAAGGACCTAAAACCCATTGATTATGGTGGAAATGCAGGAAATGTCTAGAAGGCTCTCAGAAAAGCAAGAGGCAGCAGGAGGAACATTGCTTTTATCAAAACATCTGAGGCAGAGATATGGTCTGTCTATTGTTCATAGATATTTCAATCTGAAAAGACTCACAAAGAAAAGGGGTGGCAATTAGAAACGTTTTAATGATGTGAAATTACACGGTTATTTCTTTGGCGCTCGGACCTGAGAGGAAGACATGAATGTTGAGAATGATATGAGCTAAGATGATCATTTGTAAGGTTTAGATTTAGAGATGTCTTCCCCCCGATCCGACACTGGTGGTGGATTGGCGGCCAGGGAGCGAGGAAGCCTGGAGGAGATGGGTAGGAACATGGTGGAGGTGGGGTGGAGGAGGGATGAGCTCAGCTGACAAGCCAGGATGAACACCGCTGAAGGTTCTTTAAAAGCAAGGCATCGGAAGGTGATTGGATGGAGAATCAGGCGGACAGGATGCTGATTGGAAGGCGCACAGAAAAGTCATTGGGAGGTGGAGACGGTGAAGATGAGTCTTTCATTTTGAATTTTCGTCTAAACTCCATTTATTTTCACTAATCTTAGACAGACGTACTTTCAGATATGTCTTTCAGTTAAAGGGTTTATTTAAATTATTTTAAGAAAGATTCTCTAATAATAGTAGTAGTAAATGTAACAATAGTAATACCGGCAGTATATTTTATTATTATTATTTTCATGACTATTTACATTGTAGATTCTCACCAAAAGCAAAAGGACACACATTTATTTATGTAGTAAATGTAGTAAAAACAAAGTGTGAAAAAACTCTAAACATTTTTATAATTTAGATTCTTCAAAATAGCCACTATTTGGCACAGCGCTGATGGTGTAGGGGTTAAGCGCGTGACCATATACGGAGGCTACAGTCCTCGAAGCAGCCGTCCCAGGTTCGAGTCCCAGACCTGGCGACATTTGCCGAATGTCTCCCCCTCTCTCTACCCCTCTGCCCTGTCTGCCTACTGTCAAAAAACTAAAGGCCACTAGTGCTGAAAAAAATATCAAAAAAAAAAAAAATAGCCACAATTTGATTTGATTACTGCTTTTCACCCTTAGCATTCTCTCCATGACCATCATGAGGTGGTCACCTACTTTTACATTGCTACATAATTTCATATGTGTTCATTCACAGATTTGATGCCTTCAGTGAGCATCTATGTACAATGTAGATGGTCATAAACATAGAGAAAGCCATGTGTGGTCTGATGGACACAACAAATGGTTTGTTGTGAAGTTGTGATTGTCAATATCTGCTAACATGGTGTTATATCGGACAGATATTAATATTTCCAAGGATTTATTTACATTTTCAGTAAGTACACAGTAAAATAACGTCTTTCTACAACATGTAGGGGGACTATTCCCAAACATATCTTCACAGGACCTCTCTTTAAAAACTAGCCCTTTAAGGAGGCCTAACACATACCAACTATGAGATTATGATCAAAATCATTTGATTTCTATAATGTCATGCAAATATATTTCGTTATTTGTAGAGTTACAGCCAGAAATCTCTTGGTGAACGGAACTGGATGATTTTCAGCTTGACCTGATGGGTCATCAGAAAATGAAAAGTGGTGTCAGTGTGTATGTTTTACTTAGAGAAACTCAGAGATCACTATATCCACATCAGCAAGGTGCCAAAAGGAATCACAAAAGCTGTATGAAGATATTTGAAAGGAAACTGTACTATTTATGGAAACATTTGGGCTGGTCATTGTTCTCTTTCACCATTTTGTACTTTGCAGTTTCAGTTGTGTAATTTTGGAAGTCTCAAAATTAAGGAAAGGCTTTGGATTATCTAGGGAATGTAGACTGAGTCTGCTGTATTTAATTAATAATGAAAACATTGCTAATATAAGATGTTAAAGGCAAGTCCCTAATCATGTTAACTTAAAACTTAAAATAATAGTATATCCCTCTCACACACACAGCGTGAAGCCTCTGGGTCCAAATATACACATTTTAAGAACTTCTAACGGCAGGAAGGCAATGAAAAATATTTTTCACGTTGTTAGTTAGAGCTCTTAAAAAATAAATCAGAATCAGCTAAACTGACTATCAGCAAATGGAGATGAGACATTGGCCACAAACCTTTGTGGTCTCTCCAGTTAAGCCGTAACAACAAATAGCAAAGAGATTATTGAATTTTTTCTGTTCAGCATCTTCTGGGTTACGGAAACAGAGGAGAGTGATTTTGTCTTTATAAAGAATGCATTTTGTAATGAATTAGAACCCCAGGAATATTTCCTTAATATATCACTCTGCTTTCTTTGAACTTTTGAACCATATAAAGACATATCAGCCTACATACATAGATAACTGAAACACTTTAGGATGTGGCTTAATCATGAAACCATCATAATGTTTAAATTGAAGTTTTATTTAGGATGAAAGTATATTTCTGTCCAGAAATACTCCTGAACAAATAATTAACAAAATCCACCTAAAATAACTTTCTTACCACAAAGGTGAATGGCCTTGGTGACAGAGCTCTATAGTCGTTGATGCAGTCTCTCACACACACCTCCACCTGAGCTTCTTGGACCCGGAAGCCAGTAGCATCATTCAGCAGACAAACGATTCTGCAGAAGGAGTAAGAGTTATATAATATCAGATATTTCTAAACAACACGACGTCAGAGATGGAAGAAAATAGAAATGTGCAAATAAAATGGCAATAGCAAGAACATTTAAGTTTCAGGACTTAATGGTCAACCCTACGCCCATAGCAGGCCTTGTAGTTTGGCATTCTGTAATAAAGGACCTCATAAAACTGGACCTTAATCTGAATATAAAAGGGATGCTGAAAGAATGCAAAAGAGTAATGCATGAATACAACGTGGAAGACGTTCTGGAGTGACAAAAATAATGTGCAGAATAATGAATGTGTGTGCAAAATTTGAATTGAGAGGCCCTCTATCTCAACATGCATCATTTCCCGACTAACTGCTCTTCTGGGAGATTGTTTGATCTCCTTTAACTCAATTCCTCAGCCGTGTAGGACCCTGTAGAGGAGTAAATGTCAGGACAGAAGGATGGGAAAAATTAAGGAAGAAGCAGATGCAGTGAGTAATGGACGGGAATAGGGGACAGAGCTTACAGACAAACACAAGCCGGTGTCACTTTTAATACAGTTCTTGAGTAAGGCAGCATGTGTACAGGAACATTTTTTGGATGTTTCTGCAGTTCGATTGGTCGAGGTGCAAGAGGTTTGTGTTTCTTGGGTTAAGAAAATAAAAACTGCCTTGTTGAAGTGTTCATATCTGTTTAACTATTTTGTCACATTACAACCACAAACTCCAAATTGATGTATTGGGATTTCATTTGATAGTCCAACAAAAGAAGAGCATAAATTTAAAATAAAAGACAAATGAGACATGGTTTTCAAAAATGTTTTACAAAAAAAAAAGAAAAATCTGAAAAGTGCAGCTTACGTTTGGTTCCTTACAAACTAGCTCAAGTTCAGTCAGAGTGGATGGAGAGCATCATTGAATATCTATTTTCTAGACTTGCCACAGATTCTGCATTGGAGTTAGGTCTGGACTTTGTCTGTGCCATTCTAACATCAGGACATGCTATTTTCATAACCTTTAATCTAAACATTATTGCTAGCGTTGTCATCTGGCTGGAAGGTGAACGTCCGTGCGGAATAAAAAGCATCCCCACAACATGATGCTGCCACCACCATGTTCAAGACGAAGACAGTGTGTTGTGGGCGATATGCAGCATCAGCTTTCATCCACGCATAGCATTTTCGATGCAGAACAAAAAGTTAATAATTGGTCTCATCTAAACAGAGCTCATTCTTTAACATGTTTGCCATGTTCTCTAAATGCCTTTTAGCTACTCTAAACAGGACTTAATATTGCTTTCTTTCGACAGTGGCTTGCTTTATTCATGAAACTCTTCAAGAAAGCCAGATTTTGTATTCTTTTTGGATATGGGTCACTCTTACTTCAAAAAATTTGTTGTATTTAGCCAACTTTAATAAATAGGTGTGTTGAAGTCTGTCTTTGAGTAATAGTCCTTTAATTGTTGTGATCCTATTTACTTTTAAAATTAAAAAGACCTGAAGTACTGTGTTGTACATAAAATGTTCTATTTCAAGGAGATTTTAATTTAAAAAAAAGTGTCCATCTCCATTAACCATGCGGTTTATATTTGGATCGGGAGCCACCCAAAATGCTGCAGCAAGAGTTCTGATTAAAATTAAAAAGATAGATCATATTTCTCCTATTTTAGCTTCCCTTCATTGGCTCCCTGTTAAATCCAGAATAGCATTTAAAATTCTCCACCTTACATATAAAGCCCTTAATGATCTAGCTCCATCATACATCAGAGATCTGATTGTTCCATATGTTCCTAACAGAGCACTCTCAGACTGCAGGTTTACTGGTGGTTCCTAGAGTCTCTAGAAGTAGAATGGGAGGCAGATCCTTTAGTTATCAGGCTCCTCTCCTGTGGAACCAGCTCCCAGCTTTAGTCCGTGAGGCAGACACCCTGTCTACTTTTAAGGCTAGGCTTAAAACTTTCCTTTTTGATAAAGTTTATAGTTAGAGTGGCTTAGGCTCTCATCCTTATTTTTTACCTCTGTCTTCCTCCCTCCCTGTTGGATGGAGTGAGGGGGACTCATGTTTAGCCTAAACCGGCTCAGTTATGGTTGAGGTGCAAACACACCCTCCATTTCTGCTACCTGAATGACCCCTTCTCTTTTCCAATGGTTATAATCAGTCTGACAGAGAGAGGTATCTCAATCCTTGTGGTTTTTAGTATAACAATGGCCATCAGTGGGCTCTAGATGGACAAACTTTATCAGTTTATTATTTTACTTAGTGCCCCTACACGTGGCCGGGCTCTGGCACTTGGTGGTTTGGTCTGGCCTCCCCAGCGGCTCGCGCCGTTCCGGACCCTTTTTGGGGTGCCTTGAGATGACATTGTTGTAAATAAGCGCTATATAAATAAATAAACTGAAACTGAAACTATCTCTGTAGTTATGCTGCTATAGGCTTAGGCTGCTGGAGGACATAATGACCACTTTCACCCTCTTTCCTACATTCTCACACTACTCTCCAATTTTGCATTATTTGCTGTTGTTTCAGTTTTTAACTGTGTTCTCTCTTTTCTCTTCTAGAAGCTACACCTGGCCTGACTCTGTGTCTACCTGTGACACCTTTCTGGAGAGGGGCATCGTCCAAGCTTCTGCTGGCAACAACTTAATGCTCACCTTCTACAGATGATCCACTTGGCCTGTCTTTCAGTGTTTAACCCTTTCTGTCTCCTAGACATGGAAATTGACTGAGCTTTTACTGTAACTAATTATATGTGCTCTCTTTCAGACTCTAACCTTGAAAACTGGCTCAAAGTTTATCTGTTCTTTCTTTCTATATGAAATGACTAAAGGAGCTACATCCATTAACATTTACTTTTCCTTCCCATAGAAAGTACTCCTGGATCAGTGCTTCTGTGTTCTTTTTGTGTCTCTGCTCTGTTCTCTCAAACCCCCAGTCGGTCGTGGCAGATGGCCGCTCACACTGAGCCTGGTTCAGCTGGAGGTTTCTTCCTGTTAAAAGGGAGCTTTTCCTCTCCACTGTCGCTACATGCATGCTCAGTATGAGGGATTGCTGCAAAGTCAACGCCAGTGACTGTCCACTGTCTCTACATGCTCATCCAGGAGGAGGGACTGCTGCAAGTCATTGACTGGATGAAATCTGCTGGGTTTCCTTAGATAAATAAATAAATAACTGAATCTGACTGCACTGTTCAATGATTAGGATTAATTGGAATGTATGTACCTGACTGTTGTGAAGTGCCTTGAGACGACATGTTTTGTGAATTGGCACTATATAAATAAACAGAATTGAATTGAACTGAATTGAAACAGAACACAAGACAGGACAAATAATTCCTGGACAAGAGTGAGGAAGAGTTTCCTGAGGGAGAACTAGGGACCTGGGGAGAGAAGCAGGTAGAGTGGGATAAAAAGTGGGGCTAGGAAGAGGACAAAGGAGAGCTGCAAGAATATGTGGTAGTGTTAAATCTCTGATCATCAGCCACATGACCACATGTTCCATCTTGATGCTATGAATACTAGCTGTAGGTAGATCTCAGCCGAATACTGCCAGAGATAGTCTGATAGCTTACCTGGTTTATATCCATATATCCTGATGTTGATGAAAACAAATGTGGCCTACCCCTTAGGACAGAAGAGACCAGAGAGATGCAATTTTGCTTGTGTCTCTCTCTCTTTCTACTGAACCTTTTTGTTATTCATATGCACTCATTTGGAACGCTCCTCTCATGGCTATTTCCTTCCCTGTCAGGCATTCTGCCATTTGCTGTTTTTTTAAATACTGTTTATCTATTACTGTATACAGGGAAGGACAATCTGATATGTTTTTAATGACCCAAATGCTCACACCCAACTCTTAAACAACAAAGGCATTGTGCTCTATAGAACTATAGAAATGATGGATAGTGTATCCAGAATGCTGTAAAAACACAAAAAAAACATACAATTCTGTTTTTGTAATGTCAGCAGGTTTTAGTATTTTGAGACTTGGTGCACTTTGACTGACTGTATGCACCATGTGAATTAAACCCAAGTGCTATTGTTTCACAGAATGATTTCACTTTGAACCAGATTGTATGTGTTTTGATAAATTGGATAAATTCCATGTGTAGAACAAGATGATCTTGTTGTTTTAAATAATGACTTTGTTAATAATTTTAAGAAAATAAGAATTCTGACCAGTTGTGTGATGCAGGTGTGTTGCTGTGTTAGGAGTTTAGAAAGATTGTTCCTGCTTGTGTATCTGTGTATCCTCTATTCCCTCACTTACCTCTCAGCACTAATATACTCCTCTTCAATCGGTACACAGGGCACCTTTCCCAACCTGACTCCCATTTGGATGTCTCGGAATTGAAGGCCCAGGTTTTCCCCCCAGATAGTCACCCTGGTCCCGCCTTGACGAGGTCCGGTCTCCGGGAACAGCTAAATCAACAAAATAATATTAGAGAAATGTAAGAAAGAATGGAGGAAGAGGTTACACAGGGACTGGATGCATGTTTTTGAACAGTTCTATTGGATTCAAACATAGAAAATCATAGAGGGGCAAGAAAACTTGCAAAGCCAGAAGCCAATCAGATACTGTAGATAAACACTGCTTGTGAATTCATGGTTGTGAAAAAAACTTAAAGAAATGCCGAAAGAGCAAAAGAAAAAAAAAAGGTCCACCAACACACAGAATCAAACCGCTGTCATCTCAGTTTGATTGAAACTTATTACGGCGGCTTGGCTTCATCTACGGGGCTGTGGCGGTGCGGCACTCAGTTGCATCGACAGACCATAATGTGATTTATCTAGCCACGTTGTGGTGCGTAACGGGGACAGGTGTGGTGTGACAAAACAAATATGGTGACTGATGAACGCTGCTTGTCACTAACACGCACAAACACACACTTTCTGCATGAATGTGCACGCACAAACCCAGCCCCTAACAAGCATTATGAGGTAATTATGTGTAATTGTCCCAATGCCCTGTTCTGCTGTCGTACTTGGCTGAGCAGGCATTACAATGTGCAGCATAGAATCACTTTTAGATGCTGAGCAGTAGTGAACAACAAAGTTTAAGAAACACGGACTACGTTGTTAATGATTACTCCAATGAGAAACTTGAGAACTATTGTGCAGAAAAAAACAGCTGAGACCCCAAACTAGTAAAATGTCCTGCAATGTTGGCCCTTCAACAAATCATCTGCAGCAGCTGGAGGTTAATTGTCTCGCTTAGAAGCAAAAAAGCAAGTTGTTAAAAGAGGGAGGTGAATTATTTAATCAATTTTGAACACAAAGAAGATTTTAAATCCTTTTCCATTGGTAAGATATGGATTTTAAAATATAAACATAGTACTTCTGGCATAGTACTGGCATAGTACTTCTGGCAGATAGCCAGAAGTACTATGACTAAAAAAAAGGAAAGATTTATGTGGTTCACATAGCCCCCTCCACATTTATTAACACCCCTGGTAAAGATGTGTAAAAAAACCTCAAAATAAGTTGCAGTAGCATACACTTACATTAAAAATTTTGGAAAAATATAAGCTCTTAATTTAAAACGAACATTAGTGTGGAAATGAATCTCAAGTTCCAAAATAATTGGAACATAGCGAGAGAACGAGGGATCTTTGACCATTCCTCTTTATAAAATCTCTCTAATGTTCTCTTCAGCTCACGCCACGTTTTCTATCAGATTTAGGTCTCTGGGAAAGACGTGAAAGAAAGTTGATTTTGTGTCTGGTGAAACATTCCTGTCCTGGTTTTGTCATATAATTTGGATTATTTGGTTAAGAATTTGAAATCAAAGGCAGAGGCCACCAGATTTTTATGTAAAATGTCCTGGAATTTCAAAGAATTCAAAATGCCATGAACGTAACCAGGTTTCCAGGGCCTTTCGATATATGGTGGAGGATTTGTGGGCATCACATACTTTTTAGTGGGTATGAAGTTCTTCTACATATGCATCCTTTGTTTCACCAAAAAGAGAGTTTCTTACTAAAAGCTTAATGTTAGGCTCATCTGACCAAAGCACACATTTTCAGTTAGAGTTCAGCGTTTAAATTTGTTGATGGTGGGACAGAAAAAGTTCTTTCCTGGCATCACTCCCAAGCAACCAGCTGTTGTGTAGATAGCATTGAATGGTTGCTATGGAAACTTTGTGATACCAAGAGATCACTCTTTGTTCAGAGAAACTCTGATCAACTTAAAAAAGCTGAATATAAATTACAGAAATGCTTAAAATACATCTATTTTCTAGGAAGTGGATGCCAATAAGTTCCAGATCTGGGATCTGGTAAAACACATCTTTATGTGGGATTTTTAAATTTACCAAAATGAAATGTTTGAATTTTTTTCTAAATTCTCTGTGTGGTGAAAACAGCTGTTTGCACACGATTACCAAGAGGCCAATACATGTGGAGGGTGTAGGATTTGTTGCAAACCATTTGGTCTCGTTTTAAGGATTTAAGCTGAACCTGTATTACAGTTTTGATTTGACTGAAATAAAATAATTTTCTTTTGTGGCATTTCAAAAACCTTTCAGTAACAATAATAAGATGTCCATAGAGCTGATGTTTGTCAAATCTGGGTTAACAAGTGTTTAGGTGTTACCAATGAAATTTAAGGAAAGGGTCCTCTGATTTTGTTTAAATTAGGTTTAACCAACCACTGGTATAGGTTTATATTATTAATTTACAAAGTGAGAAATCTATTTTTATAATTAGGAAAACAAAACTCAAATCTAATAGTAGTAAATGTTTTTAAAACGCTGAATTAATCAGTAAAAAGAAGAAATGTCTGAGAAAAATTCAAACAAGAGAATAACCTCATGTTTCAACAAACAGAACTTATCACTTCAAATGACTTTTATATAAGAATATAATCACAGAAAAAACACCCATATGGATATATAAGCCTTTAGAAATGAACTTCACCAGCCAGTTATCATCTGAATATTACTAAAGCTGAAAAACCACACCATAAAAGCTACTCTCTAAGGACAGAAGAGAAACGAAATGTTAGCTCTGGCAGCATTACATTACAAAACATTTGTTGAAGTCTATAGACGTGGAGAATGTACAGACATCTACCATGTCTGTGTAAGAAATATTCCCAGCAATGCATGAATGTTGCCGATGATGATCAGGGCTGTATGTTGGAAAAAAAAAAAAAAAACACTACACAGAGAATGGAGTGAACTAAATTAAAATACCAAGGCACAGGCAGAGAAAGCACAGTCTGGCTGTGGAAAATTCTGCCCAGTTTTTGGAAGCTGACTCACTCTGGAACCTCGGGCGCCAGCAGATCCTCAACACTCTGGTTCCACAAACACAATAGCTGGTAAACACTGACCAGAGCAAGTAGCCATCAAGCTCTAGGGTGCAATATGGACAACAGATGTCAGGGTGCAGAAAAGGGGCTTGAGATGGGCTTGTAAGAAAAGACGTTGGGACACCACAAAACCCAACATCAGCAAGCCACCAAGCCCTGGGATATATAAACACTGGCAGCACCTCAGACAGAGAGGCAACCGAGGAAGAGAAATAACCACGCTGTTAAAGAGATTACCACCATCATCTGAGAAGGGAACTTTGACAGGATTTTGCAAAGCACAAACCACAGAATACCACATGTAACACAAAGAAAATGCCAGTACTTATGTACCACATTATTCAAAACTCTAACTGAAATAATTTTGGTTCTCATGCTAATTTTAAAATCATCTGTGATGGTTAGAGAAATAGCCAAAACAGAGCTGATGGTACACCACATGCACACAGTATAATCAAATCTAGACAAGAGGAGACCTCAACCTCCCTGAAAAACTGCATTTTCTACAAAGTATATCTTGTATGATATTATAGTCTGACTTATATAAACACCACCAGACCTCTGAAAAACTACTCTTGCATCATGTGCTAGTTGAATCTAAAACCTGATCATCAAGGTGTGAAAGACGGAGCCAAACCAATATATCTGTTTGCCTCTTTAACTGACAGAAAATAAAGGCAATATACCCCCTGATCAGAATCTCTATTGCATCCTCAGACAATATTGGTGTACAAAAGCATGGTACAAATAATAAGATAAGCAAAGCTCACTGAGTTTGTTAAAAAGAAGCAAGACCAGAGTGTGGAAAAGCACAACTGGAGATGTGTTGAAGTGGCTATAGAAAAGACACATTTCTTCAAACTATACATGACTTTAGATAAAAAACAAAATCAGATGCAGTAAACTCTAAATCTAATCAGCTTTGACATCTGTTTTCTTAGTTTAGCTGGTACCTTTGAACATCACTAACCACTAATCTGCTGATGTTAAAAACCTCGGACATCACTTAATAGTGATGATGCTTTTAAAGTTTTGCTGTGGTCATAACCACATCCTGTAGTAGCCATAATAACTAGGCAGTAACATAGCAATTGTTTCCAATTACTTTAGTGTCCAGTCTCAACATACAGGTCCTTCTAAAAAAATTAGCATATTGTGATAAAGTTCATTATTTTCTATAATGTAATGATGAAAATTTAATATTCATATATTTTAGATTCATTGCACATTAACTGAAATATTTCAGGTCCTTTATTGTCTTAATACGGATGGTTTTGGCATACAGCTCATGAAAACCCAAAATTCCTATCTCACAAAATTAGCATATTTCATCCGACCAATAAAAGAAAAGTGTTTTTAATACAAAAAACGTCAACCTTCAAATAATCATGTACAGTTATGCACTCAATACTTGGTCAGGAATCCTTTTGCAGAAATGACTGCTTCAATGCAGCGTGGCATGGAGGCAATCAGCCTGTGGCACTGCTGAGGTCTTATGGAGGCCCAGGATGCTTCGATAGCAGCCTTTAGCTCATCCAGAGTGTTGGGTCTTTAGTCTCTCAACGTTCTCTTCACAATATCCCACACATTCTCTATGGGGTTCAGGTCAGGAGAGTTGGCAGGCCAATTGAGCACAGTGATACCATGGTCAGTAAACCATTTACCAGTGGTTTTGGCACTGTGAGCAGGTGCCAGGTCGTGCTGAAAAATGAAATCTTCATCTCCATAAAGCTTTTCAGCAGATGGAAGCATGAAGTGCTCCAAAATCTCCTGATAGCTAGCTGCATTGACCCTGCCCTTGATAAAACACAGTGGACCAACACCAGCAGCTGACACGGCACCCCAGACCATCACTGACTGTGGGTACTTGACACTGGACTTCTGGCATTTTGGCATTTCCTTCTCCCCAGTCTTCCTCCAGACTCTGGCACCTTGATTTCCGAATGACATGCAGAATTTGGTTTCATCCGAAAAAAGTACTTTGGACGACTGGGCAACAGTCCAGTGCTGCTTCTCTGTAGCCCAGGTCTGGGGAATGCGGCACCTGTAGCCCATTTGCTGCACACGCCTGTGCACGGTGGCTCTGGATGTTTCTACTCCAGACTCAGTCCACTGCTTCCGCAGGTCCCCCAAGGTCTGGAATCGGCCCTTCTCCACAATCTTCCTCAGGGTCCGGTCACCTCTTCTCGTTGTGCAGCGTTTTCTGCCACACTTTTTCCTTCCCACAGACTTCCCACTGAGGTGCCTTGATACAGCACTCTGGGAACAGCCTATTCGTTCAGAAATTTATTTCTGTGTCTTACCCTCTTGCTTGAGGGTGTCAATAGTGGCCTTCTGGACAACAGTCAGGTTGGCAGTCTTACCCATGATTGGGGTTTTGAGTGATGAACCAGGCTGGGAGTTTTAAAGGCCTCAGGAATCTTTTGAAGGTGTTTAGAGTTAACTCGTTGATTCAGATGATTAGGTTCATAGCTCATTTAGAGACCCTTTTAATGATATGCTAATTTTGTGAGACAGGAATTTTGGGTTTTCATGAGCTGTATGCCAAAATCATCCGTATTAAGACAATAAAAGACCTGAAATATTTCAGTTAGTGTGCAATGAATCTAAAATATATGAATGTTAAATTTTCATCATGACATTATGGAAAATAATGAACTTTATCACAATATGCAAATTTTTTGAGAAGGACCTGTACATTAAGTCTGTATGTGTTTTCTGTGTCGGGGTAATTTTGGTGTTGTATGACGTTACCCACTGAAAATAATCAATAAAAAACTGGGTAAAATTTACCAAGTTAACTGTCCCAGATATTCTAAAGATATACATTCTAATATTTGGAAGACAATGATAGAATCGTCAGACTTTTCAATGTAATTTACAGTGGATTTATATAATAATGTCATTCCAAATATTTAGAAGCCTAAATGCCTAAGCGCGTGACCCTTGTACCGGAGGCCTTAGTCCTCGATGCAGGCTATCGCGGGATCGAATTTTCTGCATATTCTTCCCCCACTCTCTCCACCATTTCCTGTCTGCTTACTGTCAAAAAATAAATAAATAAATAAAGGCCACTAGCACCTAAAAAAAATTAAATAATAGAATAATTTATGGGCGTAAATGTTTACAACCTTGCCTAATACAGGTATATCTCAAAAATTTAGAACATCATAAAAAAGTTAATAAAAAAACTCATATATTACATATACAGGTCCTTCTAAAAAAATTAGCATATTGTGATGAAGTTCATTATTTTCTATAATGTCATGATGAAAATTTAATATTCATATATTTTAGATTCATTGCACAATAACTGAAATATTTCAGGTCTTTTATTGTCTTAATACGGATGATTTTGGCATACAGCTCATGAAAACCCAAAATTCCTATCTCACAAAATTAGCATATTTCATCCGACCAATAAAAGAAAAGTGTTTTTAATACAAAAAACATCAACCTTCAAATAATCATGTACAGTTATGCACTCAATACTTGGTCGGGAATCCTTTTGCAGAAATGACTGCTTCAATGCGGCGTGGCATGGAGGCAATCAGCCTGTGGCACTGCTGAGGTCTTATAGAGGCCCAGGATGCTTCGATAGCGGCCTTTAGCTCATCCAGAGTGTTGGGTCTTGAGTCTCTCAACGTTCTCTTCACAATATCCCACAGATTCTCTATGGGGTTCAGGTCAGGAGAGTTGGCAGGCCAATTGAGCACAGTGATACCATGGTCAGTAAACCATTTACCAGTGGTTTTGGCACTGTGAGCAGGTGCCAGGTCGTGCTGAAAAATGAAATCTTCATTTACATAAAGCTTTTCAGCAGATGGAAGCATGAAGTGCTCCAAAATCTCCTGATAGCTAGCTGCATTGACCCTGCCCTTCATAAAACACAGTGGACCAACACCAGCAGCTGACACGGCACCCCAGACCATCACTGACTGTGGATACTTGACACTGGACTTCTGGCATTTTGGCATTTCCTTCTCCCCAGTCTTCCTCCAGACTCTGGCACCTTGATTTCTGAATGACATGCAGAATTTGCTTTCATCCGAAAAAAGTACTTTGGACCACTGAGCAACAGTCCAGTGCTGCTTCTCTGTAGCCCAGGTCTGGGGAATGCGGCACCTGTAGCCCATTTCCTGCACACACCTGTGCACGGTGGCTCTGGATGTTTCTACTCCAGACTCAGTCCACTGCTTCCGCAGGTCCCCCAAGGTCTGGAATCGGCCCTTCTCCACAATCTTCCTCAGGGTCCGGTCACCTCTTCTTGTTGTGCAGCGTTTTCTGCCACACTTTTTCCTTCCCACAGACTTCCCACTGAGGTGCCTTGATACAGCACTCTGGGAACAGCCTATTTGTTCAGAAATTTCTTTCTGTGTCTTACCCTCTTGCTTGAGGGTGTCAATAGTGGCCTTCTGGACAGCAGTCAGGTCGGCAGTCTTACCCATGATTGGGGTTTTGAGTGATGAACCAGGCTGGGAGTTTTAAAGGCCTCAGGAATCTTTTGCAGGTGTTTAGAGTTAACTCGTTGATTCAGATGTTTAGGTTCATAGCTCGTTTAGAGACCCTTTTAATGATATGCTAATTTTGTGAGACAGGAATTTTGGGTTTTCATGAGCTTTATGCCAAAATCATCCGTATTAAGACAATAAAAGACCTGAAATATTTCAGTTAGTGTGCAATGAATCTAAAATATATGAATGTTAAATTTTCATCATGACATTATAGAAAATAATGAACTTTATCACAATATGCTAATTTTTTGAGAAGGACCTGTATAGATTCATTGCACAAAGTGAATTATTTCAAGACTTTATTTCTTGTAATTTTGTTCATTATGTCTTACAGATAAAGTAAACCCAAAATTAAGTGTCAGAAAATTTGGAATGTTACATAAGATCAAAAGTGTTTTTAATGCATGTATGGTTTGCAATGACTATATTATGGCCTACACAATCATCGGGAAGACTGTTCTGTTGACTCCGACAGATGTTAGGAGGACGGTCACTGACACCCTCCACAAGGAGTTTAAGTCACAATAGGTCATTGCTAAAGAAGCTGCTTGTTCACAAAGTGCTGTGTCAAAGCATATTTATAGAAAATTGCGTGCATGGGAAAAATGTTGCAGGAAAAATTGCTCCAGCAACAGGGATAACCGTAGCCTTGAGAGAATTGTTAAGAAAAATCTATTTGAGAATTTGAGGGAGTTCACAAGTAGTGGCCTGAGGCTGGGGTCAATGGATCAAGGGCCTGATCTTCAAAAGGTCCCCGCAGTCTGCACCTCTTTTGCCTGTTCTCCATTGCACACGCAATCTTTGTAATTCAATATGTTTTTGCACAAGAGCTCCAAAATAAGCCCTCCTTATTTGGGATGTTTGAAGATCAGGGCCCAATAGTCAATTAAATCCTGTAAAGACTCACAATAAAAACACAAAGATGTCTATTAGAGAAGTTAAATAGCAGATTCATGCTATGAATGACATGAGCTTGAATGAAAATTTAGGATTAGGATTAGAGATGTCTTCCCCCCCTCCGATACTGGTGATAGAGTGGAGGCCCGATAACGAGGGTGTTGAAAGGAGCTAGGAAGCCAGATAGTAGTGATGGGGTGGAGGAGGGTCGAAGCTCAGCAGGAGAGTAGGAAGATCCATGGTAGGAGGTCCTTAAAAGCAAAGCTTTGAAGGGTGATTGGCTGAGGAGGAATGCAGACTTGAGGCTTATTGGTTGGAGTGGAGACGCATGATGGAGTCATAGTACGGAGCCGGTGGTGGAGGTGAGTCTTCCAGATTGAATTTTCGTTCAAACTCCATTTCAATCCTGTAAAGACTCAAAATAAAAACACAAAGATGCCGATTAGAGAAGTTAAATAGCAGATGTTTATTTCTTTGGTGCTCGGACCCCGGAGGATGACATGAATGCTATGAATGACATGAGCTTGAATGAATGATTTAGGATTAGGATTAGAGATATTTCCCCCAAACAAAAGCTGGGCCAAGGCCAGGCCAAGGCTGAAATAAATGATGTAGCAGTTCTGGTAGTTCTGGTCTGACAAGTGGGGATGGATAAGATGAATTGCGTTGAATAGATGAAGGACAGAGTTACAAAGGTGGACAGGGGATGAATTGAGCCACAATGGTATTGAGGAAAATGAGACAGCAGAGGCATGAGAATGATAGGTTGAGCCATGAAGGTGTTGAGGATGATGAATGAATTGTGCCACGAAGGCAGGAGAGTGCTGAATGGATGCTGGTGAGTGAGCCTGCGAAGGCAAGAGAATGATAAGTGAATCTACATAGGGAAGAGAATGGTGACAGAGTCTGCATAGGAGTGAAATGATGGGTCATGCAGCGATGAAGAATGTACTGTGCCACTAAGGCATGAAAATTATGAATGGATGCAGCTGAGTGAGCCTGCGTAGGCATGAGTTTGGAGAATGGGCCGCATAGGCATGCGTGTGGTGAGTGAACCTGTGTAGGCATGTGCATGATTTAGACAGAAGGACGATGACGCAACTGAATCTGATGAAGGGGAGAATGGAGATGACGAGCCGGTGAGATAATGAATGAATGGGGATGATAGATGCTGACGAAGGACCTTGGTGAAACAGGGATAAGAGACATGAATTAAGATAAGACGATCTGTCTAAGATGATAAATACGATTTAATGAAGGGCCATCCATCACCAGATAATGAAAGAAGTTCTCACCCAAGAACTGAGAGATCTTTGGGCAGCTAATACTAGAAGAAGTCTAGACAGATATAGGATGAGAAGGATGAAGATGACCAGCAGCCAAGTTGTTGAAGGGAAGCTGTTGAGACTCCTTAGATGGCTGCAGTAATGGCTGCCCCTATTCTAAATGAATGGCTAGAAAACTACCTGGGGGCAGGTTGCATTGGATTAGAGTCTGTCTAAAATATATGAGGAACCAGGAGGCAGACATAGGGCTCCTACTGGAGTGAGAAAGAGGGGCATGACAGGTGATGTTTGAGTGCGAATTTAAGCATGCCTTGAAATTAGCTGAACGGGTCATCGAGGCGAACAATAGATATGAAACGTGAACTTTCCCTTTGGTATTTGGAGATGGGGTTTGAAATGATCAGATTAGAACTTGAAGTCTGAGAAGGCTAAATATACTTAACCTGAAAACCGTAGAGGGCTTGAACATCATGGAGTTAGGATTAGATATGTCACCCCCTAAAAACCAATGCCAAGGCTGAGCAAAAAGAGATATGAATGGAGGAGAAGGGTAGGGAGGAAAAGGACGATAAGAGCCTGACAGGCGAAGAAGGGGAAGGACATGAATCTGGCCAAAGTCAAGGGAAAGGAAACATAACAAAGTGCTGAGTAAGAGCTAAGCTGAGCCTAACGAGTGAAGGAGAAAGATGAAGCAGACTGGCTGGAGAGGGAATGGAATAAACTGCTTAGGCTGGAACGCGCCTGATGAGGCGAGGATGGGACATGATAAACCTGACTAGGCCTGGCGGATGCAGACCTGGGCGAGCCCCACAGGCAAAGGGAGAAAATAAGTGATAGCTGACAAGCAAGAGGATGGGAACTTGGTGAACCTGACGAGGCGGGCAGGGAGAAAGACTTGGTCGTGCCTGACAGGCAAGAAGGGGAAGCAAGGATAAGTTTAAACTAAAAAGGCCAACCATCACCAGTTAATGCAGAAGCTCTTACGTAAGAGCTGATAGATCACTGAGCAGAGCACAGAATGAAAGTTTGGCCGGACATATGAAGACAATGCTGAAATCGACCAGTGGCCGAGTTGTTGTAGGGAAGTTGTGGAAACTCCTTGGGTAGCTGCTGAAGTGGCTGCCCCGATTCTAAATGAGTGACCTGAAAACTGACTAGGGGAAAGGTTGCATTGAACTAAGGTTTGCCTCACAAATTGAGAAACCAGGAGATGATCATGGGAACTCCTTCTGGAGTACGGAAAAGGGGCATGAAGTGTGAGCTGATTTGTGATGTTTGAGAACAAAAGAGAACATGGATTAGAAAGGACAAAACAGGCCATTGAGGCAAGCTATGGAAATGAGAAATGGACCTATACCTTTGATATGTTTGAAGTAAAGTTTGAAATGGACTGGATAGAAATTGAGGTCTGAAAAGGCTAAATCTCTAGATTGCACTAATGAATTAGAAGGAGAAGTAAATTCGCTTAGTCTAATTAAGCCGTAGAAGGCGAGGAGGAAGGCACTGGAGAGAAGAGATTTGAAATAAGTTGAAAACAAGCGGAGCGAAGGGTCATAAGAATTATTAATATTATTTTTTTTTTCTCTTTACAGAGGGGAAGTGTAATAGATCTCTGAGAGTCAGGCTGCAGAATGCAATGATTTGAGATGCCTTTGAGAAGAAGTTTAATGGTGTGATGAGTGAAAAGCTCAACGTGGGCTCACAAAGATGATCTTTTGATAAAAATGTATGCCTGCTAATAGGCTGCGGATGTAGGGGAGCTTCAAATGATGATGTTCAAAACAATGAGTAATGAAAGCTAGAGCTGTTTGAATGCGAACCGGGTACGATAGTGTGTTATAGCAAGGCAAAGTTTACAAAGGTTTGCCAGGTGAAGAAATGGGGTTTGAAAGTGGAAGGAGCTAGACCTGAGATACAGCAATGTTCGGCTAATTGCGGCGGAAGAAGGAGAGAGAGGAATAATCCGAGGAGGGTGAAAGTAGGCTGATGGACAGAGACGACGGAATACCTGAAAATTTAAAACGAGACACAGCATCAGCGACTGCATTAGAATAACCTGGAACATGACAGGCCTGCCAGGATTCGATGGAGGTAAGAGCTACGTCCTTGAAATGACCTTACTAACATTGTCTGTTCATAAATTGTTTCGTAAGAGTTTGTTATTCTGCTGCGGCAGTAATGCACTTAATGCTTATATTGCGAAAACACTTAGTCCGGAAAGGTCCTGTAAATGACTGTCGCAAGCTGAACACAGAAGCGCCGAGCTGGTCTGCCGAGAAAAAGTGTGCACCATGATTAAAACGGGAAAAGATATAGTTAACATGTATCGAAACAGTAAATGGTCCTTAGCACTTGGATGATAAGGGAACAAGGTTGGTATGAATGTTCAAATGCATAAATGAATATTTAGATATTCTACGGAGCAAACAGGTTGCTGTTATATTTAACTAGTTTCAATATTACAAGCTAAGTAAAGTCACAGACAATTGAAATATTATGTGTTCCATTATTTTGTTTAGGGAAAATAAAGAAGGCGATATTTACAAGTTTAATAAATACGTGGTAAAACAGGGTAAAAGCATTCAAGAGAAAAATTGTCAGCGATAAAAGGGGGTTGTAATAATTTAAGGTAAATAATTCATTTATGGTAAATTATAAGGCAAAAAGGTTAAAAGCAGCATATTCTATATTCTTAGCTCTGTTCACATGCAAGGCTTTGTCAACAAAGGATTGTGAACCATCCGTTCGAGAGGCCAACTTTTGGACCGGGACTAGAGACCGTAAAAACTGAAACAAGCCAGCCGAGAGAACGACGTTGCCGTAAAAGAAAGAGATACCATTCCAGTTCGTAAGGAGACTGGAGCGGGAAGACAGCAGCTTGAGTTGGCTGGGCAGGAGTGCTGGAAGAAAGGAAGAGAAGGACAAAGAGCACTCTGATGGCCTACTGAGCCGCAGGAATCAGAGGTGGGTTGCGTCATGATAACATTTCAGTGGCGAGAATAAACCAGTCTAGGCAGACTCCTGATTGCATGAAGGTGGATGCAGCTTTGACAGAGAAGGATTTGTGATATTGATTGGGAAGCCATGTTTGAAATGTAGGTCGACGATGAGGGATGGATGGGATCAAGCTTATTCTACGGGGTTTAAGAGCAGAAGACATCTCTGAGATGCTTAAAGGCGGCACAAGCTCGCCAAAAGGGAGATTGTTAGTAAGGCAGGGATGAGATGATTCAAACATAGCAGTACAGCCATCAGGGGAAGCGACACAGTGGTCAACCTCAGGAGATGGTAACAACGAGAGAAACCAGATTAATGAGCTGCCCCTGCAGGATTTTGGAGCAGCGCCTGAGTAAGATGTTAGAATGCGTGGGAGTATATGATCTACCTGTATGTAAAAGAGGAGTGTGAAACAGTGTGCTTGAAGTGCATATGAATGAGGAAATAGAGAAGAGAGAATGAAGTGATACATCTCACCTTTAGAGACGAGCCAGGACGGGCGTTGTGAGGGTGAATGTGAGTGGGAGGGGCCGAGGAACAGATTGAGCGTCAGCAGAGCGGAGAAGAGGAAGTGCTGACGTGGCAGAGTTGGACGCGAACTCCCGGAGAAGCTGAGTAATGGATGATAATGAGCGCTGGGGAACAACGATGAACGGAATGAACGAAGCAGGGAGGATTGAGGGACAACCGGAGTAGAAGAATATGTGGAATCCTGGGGTGCCAGATGATCGCTCGGAAGAGAAGCTGCTGCCGGAGACAGCCGGGTGATGTGGCAGCGGGAGCCGGGTCACAGGCAGGACTATCTCATTGAGAATAGAAGCTCGGCAGGAGAGCAGGGAGATCCATAGTTGGAGGTCCTTAAAAGCGAAGCCTTGAAGGGTGATTGCCTGAGGAGGAATGCAGACTTGAGGCTGATTGGTTGGAGCGGAGACGCATGATGGAGCCATAGTACGGAGCCAGTGGTGGAGGTGAGTCTTCCAGATTGAATTTTCATCAAAAATCCATTACGCACAGATGAATCCTACATTGTCAAGTCACTCATGAATCCACGTTGCTTGAAGTCTACTGAAAGGTTTTGATACATGGTGATTATTTGGGTGCCATGCCATCTGCTGGTGTTGGTCCAATGTATTTCTCATGTCCACAATCAATGCAGTCATCTGGCATGCAGCAGACAAATGACAAGTTCCTCCTCATAAGCATTTTAGCTAGCAAAACCAGGTTTAAATAAGCAAGTACAATTAATAGTTGCCCAAGAGTCATCCAGAGCTTTTGTTACTGTCCTTTTTACTGATGGTAATGCTGATCTGAATGCAACACTACTAGTCACCTACAGAAAAAAGTATTTGTATTTATTTAAGAAAATAACTATTTTCAGACAGACAGGTTTTTTAGTAAGAAATGTATTCTAAGCCATACTTTGTTGAATAAAATTGTTTGTGTACAACTGTAGTGTTACAGGCCTACATAACAGAGGCCCCAATTTGACTTCAATAACCTTTTCCAGAAACAACATGAAGGCATTTTCTTACATTTCTCCTGTTTTAGAGCATAGCTGTTGTGAAAGAATCAAAATGTTTATTTTATTGATGTAAAACACCACTAGTTTGTCCTACTCCTGTAACAGGTGGGTTGCCGGTTCGAATCCCCGCTCTGTCTCAGTCGTTGTGTCAGACACTTCACCCGAATTGCCTGCTTATGATGGTCAGAGGGCTCGGTGGTGCCTGTGTATGGCAGCCTCGCCTCTGTCAGTCTGCCCTGGGCAGCTGTGGCTACAATTTAGCTCACCACTGTCAGTGTGTGAATGTGTGTATGAATGGGTGGAGGACTGAATGTAGTGTGAGGCGCTTTGGGGTCTCTGTAGACTTGATAAAGCGCTATACAAGTTTAGGCCATTTACCACTTACTTTTTTTCTCTGAAGCCTGAACACAAAAGTGTGTGTTGATATAGTTAGCTTAAAATCAGGATGAGTTACACATTTACACAAACTGAAAAGGAGATTTTGTTATGTTATAAAGTGAAAACAATAGAAAAAAACAGATTAATAGATTTAATGTTCTTTTGTCCCAATCAGTTCTATAAGCTATATAAGACTTATGGTGATTATTCAGGACTCCTGGTCACATTGCCTTTCATGTACAGTCTTACCAACAATTGATCGTTAAAGCATTGTATGATACAGGATGCCTGAAAAAAGGTCTGCTAGTTTATCACAGAAAATCTACCCCATACCTTAGGTCAGGGTTTCTTAAACTTTTCAGCCTGTGGCCCCCAAAATAACAGTGCCAGTGACTGATGACCCCCTAAAAATATAATTTTTAAACTCTATATTAATTTATAAAAAATAGAGTAGAATAATTCTATGTATTTTTCAATGAATTTAGTTTTTTTTTGGAATATTTAATTTCATCAAATATTATTTAATGGGACATTTCATAGTACACAATATATTACATGTTACATTTATTTATTTGATGGGACATACAAATTAAATGACACCCACCATCTCTGCTTCAAGGCTGCAGCTTCCAATTTTTAACCAAGTATAATTACTGTAAAACTATTTTGCACATTGAAAAGAGGGATATTTACACTATGAAAAATGGTACGATTTAATGAATCACCAACAGAAATGTGATGCCAGTAAAGTTATTTTTCTTATTTCAACTTCTTTTTGTCTCCCTTTATAAATCCATATTGAAAGTCATAACAGGGACAAAGGCAGGGAGGAAAACAACACACACATAAAAATGATAGAAAAGAGACTTCAGTAAACCTGAGTTCTTAGAGGATTACATACCTGTAAAATACACCTGAAAGACAGTTACAACAAAAATAAAAAAATGGCATCAAATCCAAACAAAGTTTTTCATGAGGCTGCCTCCAGAGAAGCAGCTTGATGTAACCGCGTGTAATCTGTGCCAAGGGCAGCCACAAGGTCCCAACTAATATGAGTGTTATAATAGCAGCACATTAAAATAGAGCAGCTTTCATTCTGGGTTCAGGACACGTAGGGCTTTTGTTACCACAAGGACTTCAACAAAGGGAGCTGATGCAACGTCCTTTCAAGATTCCCAGGCCTTGGATCTCCACAGGTGACATTACAGTCTTCATAAGCCGACAAGATGAAGATGTGCTCAGAAACAGACATGACTCCTTTCTGTGCAGGGGATTTCAGAATTGTTTTACTGTAGCCATTGGGAACTGAATAGTGTCTTTTAGCAGTAGATGGATGTGGGTATTTGGGTGTTTTTTTCCACTATTCCTGATAATGGGAATTATCAGAATCAGAATGAGTTTTATTTGCCAAGTCTGTGCCACAAAAATCAAATTTGACTTCAGTTCCACTTTGCTCTCAATTAAGACATTTTAAATATATATATATATATATATATATATATATATAATTGGATGTTTCATATCAGGATTTCTGCTTTTTGGAGTCAGCGGTTACCTGGCATATCGAGAAATTCTGAGAATGTCAGCAGCTGTTCTGGCCATTGTAAGGCTGCCTGGCATGTGTGATGGGATCTTCAGGGCGATCAACACTCAGACTGAGATGTTACCTGAGCTGAATCGCAGACTGGATGTGATCCTTACACAGGATCGCAGGCAGGTTGCAGTTTCTGGACTCAGGGGTGAAATGGGATAAATCTTGGAGAAAGTTGTTCGCTCGGATCTGGCAGAAAGACCAGGAATTTGGCTGTTTGAATTCGCCTTTGAGAAGCACCAGCGAGAATCTCAAGGCTGACGGAAAATTAAGTCAGCCTAACCCAAATAATTGTTGTTTTTCTGAATCTGGCTCCCCTGCACGGCCTTGATGGCTGGCTATCTTCAACCTCTCCTGGAAGTTATGTAAACATGACACTCTGCTCCCTCTGCCCCCTCCCTTCCCTGAGGACATCTGTGGACCTGCTCAGAACTTTGTGGCCGGTTGATGAACATTCCAACGAACCATCAAAGACAATGGCCTCTGTGACAGTGCTTCATGGACTTACTTCCACACACTAACTTGCACACACACACATGCTCAAGATAAACATATGCACCCCTCACACCACCTTCACTGTTGCCAGCATGATGTTGTTTTGTAAACTTGTTGCTTCTTTGTGCTGAGGTTTTTTGCAATCTCAAACTGTATCCTGCTAAGGATAAAGTGTGAAATATGATTTTTTCCCTCTACTTTCCTAATGTGGCCTCTTTTCTAATCTAGCAAGGGCAGCGCCTGTGAGTGGGCAGCAAAGCCTCGGTGACCCGTCCCCCCCTTGTCTTGTGTCATGATGTATGTTTGGATGGGTTGTACTGGAATTCTAATTTCCCCTCGGGGATCAATAAAGTATCTTTGAATTGAATTGAATTGAATTTGAATATAAAAATATATATTTTAGATGTGTATATATACACTGTTTTTACAAAAGAGGAGGACAGGTTGAATTCATGAAAATATGCATGGTGTCTATCTAGGCACTTTGACTGTTAGGTGTTCATCAGAGAGACAGCCTGGGGAAATAAACTGTCACTGTGGTTGCTGGTTTTTGCAAAAAGTGCTCTGTAGTACAGACCTGAAGGTAAAAGTGTAAACAGTTTGTTTGCAGGATGTGTGGGGTCTACAGAGATATTAGCTGCCCTTTTCCTGACCCTAGATTTGTTCTGGTTTGAGGGAAGGTCAGCGATGGTCTTCTCTGCAGACCTGATTGTTTGTTGTTTGAACCTGTCCTGTTTTGTGGATGAGCCAAACCACACAGCGATGGATGTGCACAGGACAGACTAAATAATGGCCTTGTAGTAAGATTATCTAAAATAACACTGTGTTGCATCTAAAACACACGAGTCACTTATAATATTATCAATAGTTCACACAAAGTAATTTAACAACCCTTACCATCCTCTTGATAGCTCATATACATAATAAGACTTGTCAAATTTGGCTTCATCTTCCGCGCATGCAGCCATGAGAAACATATGCAAACACCCACACTCGCTTACCTTTGTGATCTTAGGGTGAGTGCAACGGCAGTTTCCAGATGTGGCATGCATCCATCCTCCACCTTCAGCCAGCGGCATGTTGGAGTTTCCTCCACCTGTACACTCCTGCCGCAGCGAGCACTTCTTATCTTGGACACACCAACCGCATTCAAACCTGGGGTCAGCTTTCAGGCACATCCCGCAGCTGTCTCGTAACGCCCTACACTTGTACAGGTGGGCTGGATGAGAGAGAGACAGAAAAAAAGTAGAAAGATATAGAGCATGTGTAGAAGATGGAAGCGTTAAAACTTCACAGGAATTAGTCTGAAACATGTTTAGAGAAGTTGTAGACTTTTTATGAGCTTTTGTAAAGAAAGACTTAACAGTTTGTGCTAAATTTGGCTGTCATAGCTCACAATTCAGCTAGATCTTTGTTCGTTTGTTCGTCGTCTTCCGCTTATCCGGGACCGGATCGCGGGGGCAGCAGCAGAGACGCCCAGACGTCATTCTCCCCAGACACCTCCTCCAGCTCCTCCGGGTGGAGCCCAAGGCATTCCCAGGCCAGCCGAGAGACATAGTCCCTCCAGCGTGTCCTGGGCCTCCTCCCGATGGGACATGCCTGGAACACCTCCCGAGGAAGGCGTCCAGGAAGCATCCGGTATAGATGCCCGAGCCACCACAACTGGCTCCTCTCAATGTGGAGGAGCATCGGCTCTACTCCGAGCCCCTCCCGGATGGCCGAGCTCCTCACCCTATCTCTAAGGGAGTGCCCAGCCACCCTATGGAGGAAGCTCATTTCAGCCGCTTGTATCCGGGATCTCGTTCTTTCGGTCATGACCCAAAGTTCATGGCCATAGGTGAGGGTAGGAACGTAGACCAACCGGTAAATTGAGAGCTTTGCTTTTCGGCTCAGCTCTCTCTTCACCACAACAGACCGGCACAGTGCCCCCATTACTGCGGTCGCCGCACCGATCGGCCTGTCGATCTCCCGCTCCATTTTTCCCCCACTCGTGAACAAGACCCCGAGATACTTAAACTCCTCCACTTGAGGCAGGAACTCCCCTCCAACCTGAAGAGGACAAGCCACCCTTTTCCGGTCGAGAACCATGGCCTCTGACTTGGAGGAGCTGATCCTCATCCCAGCCGCTTCACACTCGGCTGCGAACCGCCACAGCGCATGCTGAAGGTCTTGGCTAGAGGGGGCCAGCAGGACCACGTCATCTGCAAAAAGAAGAGACCAAATCCACTGGTCCCCAAACCAGACCCCCTCCGGCCCTTGGCTGCATCTAGAAATCCTGTCCATAACAGTTATGAACAGGACCGGTGACAAAGGGCAGCCCTGCCGGAGTCCAACATGCACCGGGAACAGGTCCGACTTAGTGCCGGCAATGCGGACCAAACTCCTGCTCCGCTCATACAGGGACCGGATGGCCCCTAATAAAGGGCCCCCGATTCCATACTCCTGGAGCACCCCCCACAGGGCATCACGAGGGACACAGTGAAATGCCTTCTCCAGGTCCACAAAACACATGTGAACCGGTTGGGCAAACTCCCATGAACCCTCGAGCACCCTGTAGAGGGTATAGAGCTGGTCCAGTGTTCCACGGCCGGGACGAAAACCACACTGCTCCTCCTGAAGCCGAGGTTCGACTATCCGCCGGACTCTCCTCTCCAATACCCTGGCGTAGGCCTTACCAGGGAGGCTGAGGAGTGTGATCCCCCTGTAGTTGGAACACCTCCTCCGGTACCCCTTCTTATGAAGGGGGACCACCACCCCAGTCTGCCAGTCCAGAGGCACTCTCCCCGACCGCCACGCAATGTTGAAGAGGCGTGTCAACCATGACAGCCCAACAACATCCAGAGATTTGAGGTACTCAGGGCGGATCTCATCCACCCCCGAAGCCTTGCCACCGCAGAGCTTTTTAAACCGGCCTGGGTGATGAAAGAGTCCAACCCCGAGTCCCCAGCCTCTGTTTCCACCACGGAATGCGTGATGGCAGGATTGAGGAGATCCTTGAAGTACTCCTTCCACCGCCCTATAATGTCCTCAGTCGAGGTCAGCAGCCTCCCACACCCACTATAAACAGTGTTGGCGAAGCACTGCTTCCCCCTCCTGAGGCGGCGGACGGTTTGCCAGAATCGCTTCGAGGCCAACCAGTAGTCCTTCTCCATGGCCTCACCGAACTCCTCCCAGGCCCGAGTTTTTGCCTCTGCCACAGCCCGGGCCACAGCACGCTTGGCCCCAGGAGTCCCACAAGCCAACCATAGCCGATAGGACTCCTTCATCTTGACAGCATCCCTTACTGCCGGTGTCCACCACCGGGTTCTGGGATTGCCACCGTGACAGGCACCGCAGACCTTACGGTCGCAGCTACGGGCAGCAGCATCGACAATAGATGCGGAGAACATGGTCCACTCGGACTCTATGTCTCCAACATCCCCCAGGATCTGTTCAAAGCTCTCCCGGAGGTGGGAGTTGAATACATCCCTGGCCGAGGGCTCCGCCAGGCGTTCCCAGCAGACCCTCACTATGCGCTTGGGCCTGCCAAGTCTGTCCGGCTTTCTCCTCCTCCAGCAGATCCAACTCACCACCAGGTGGTGATCAGTGGACAGCTCAGCCCCTCTCTTCACCCGAGTGTCCAAAACATGCGGCCGAAGGTCTGATGATACAACAACAAAGTCGATCATCGACCTCCTGCCTAGGGTGTCCTGGTGCCAAGTGCACTGATGGACACCCTTATGTTTGAACATGGTGTTCGTTATGGACAATCCGTGACTAGATCTTTGTAAGATTTCTTATTTTAAGTTAATAAGAGAATTCATATTCACAGGTTCCATTATATATGTGTGTCTTTTGGAAAATCTACCAGAATAGTAGATTTTTAGAACATACATTTTCTAATTTTTGTCTCCCAATAAATGTATAAAATAATTTATTTTTACCAAAAATAAAGATCAATTATACATATGCTTTGTACAACAAGATCTTGTGCAGCAACAAACTCAAAGTTAGGGTTACCCGTCGCTGTCTGATTAATTTCACAACACGGGGATACCCTTAGAGTATTGAAACTGTAAAGACAGAATATCTCTTAAATATACATAACAAACTGACATTGGCCCCTTGTGTACTTCAATGATAAGTGGTTACCACTCAGTGTACTACCACTGCCACTACTACTAATAATAATTTATAACATACAGTGCGAGATTGAACAATTTAAAACACCAATAAAGCTCTTTTATATCTATTTTTAAGAAGCTGAGTTTTAATAAACTCAAAATGTAATCATTTGTTAATTTATACAAAAAAATAAGTACTGCATATAAGTAAATATATAACAAGAAATACCCCTGTACCACCCTGAGGCTGAAAGAATGACTAAATTATGTTTCTACTGATAAAAAGAAGCCATTTTTAAAAACATACGAGAGAAATTAATTCAACAGGTGAAGTCTTCAAATCCCAACAGGTCGATGATTAGTTACATTACAGGAGTTAAAAAAAGTCAAGTTAAATTCAACCTGCACCAATGCTGCAGACTGTAGAAAGTCATTAAAAGTATAAAATGAATGACTAAATAGATAATAAATTGCACCTTAGGAGTCGAGTGAGAGATAAAAGGATGCAGTAAAGTGGAGGAGGACAAATTTTAGCTCTGCTTATTAACAAAATAGCAACACGAATTGTTATGAATTCAAATATGATGTGACCCAGCCTCCCACTCAGAGAATCAGAGTAAAGACAGCCAAATAAAGTGAGAGAGGTGGAGGAAAACCAGACAAAGAGACCCCAAATGACAGAGAAGTGAAATAAGTAGTTAGCAGGGCAAAGAGAGGCACAGACAAACAAGTAGCAAAACTATCATTGGATGCTTAGCTTTTATGATTTTTCTATAATCTGCTAATGGGAATCATAATTATCTCAGTTAATGTAACATTGCCAGCACCTGCAGGCGTTTTTTTTTTTTTTTTACCATCACACCAGATAAAAAAGATCTGAGGTTAAGAGGAAAAAATGAAAAAACATAGCGTATGGAAGAATCTCCACCCTCCTCCTCCTCATCCAGCAGACATACGGCGGTCGGACTTCAAAGGGAGCTTCTCCCGTATCCATCTGCCTGCCTCGGCCTTCGCCTCGGCCTAATCTGATTAGTTACAGCTCAGCTTAAAAGTAGTGCGACACTAATTAATCTGGACCAAATGAATGATTTAATTAACATTAACATCTTCACTTTACACCAGGGCAAAACCGGGCCAGCTCAGAGCGGCTCTGCTTCGAAACGGATAACGCAGCTCTGATTCAGAAAGGAAAAAGACGGGGATGGAATGAGGAGGGATTAACAGAGGATGGAGAGAGAGGAGGAGTACAGGAGGAACGGCTCTTTATGAGATTTGTGTGAGTGAGTACGCTTTCATAAAGTATGTTTTCAAAGATTAATAAACCTTTAACATTAATTACTGCATTTAATTTAATTATTACAATGGGAATAATGTGAAGGTTTAGAAAGAGAAATAATCTCTCATAATCTCCTGTTTAACTCAGGTGTGAACTGAGCTCATTTGGAAACTATCAAATGTTTATTGTAACAAAGCCTCGGGATAAGGTATGGAGAAATCATGGGGAAGAGTGGAAAGGATAAATAGAAGGTACGATAACCTAGTTGCGTACCTTGAAATAAATACTTTGTTTAATGAAACTTTTGATTCCAATCTTCTTGGCTATACACCTAAGATCAATTGTAGTAAATCTGATGGACCAGAAATAAAATTCAGCTGTCTTAGTAGGGTTTTCACCCTTGCTCTGTTTGATCATTTAGCAAAAACTTTAGTTTGCACAGAGGTTGCAAAGGTCAAAACGAAGACAGGTGCATTTTCTACCAAAGAAAACATCCAACGCTGGCCATAATCTTCTAAAGTTTTGCGGGATAATGTTTAATAACTTAAATCTTTGTGTCACAATTTAAATTGGTGCGCTTGGCATTGAAAGAAGACTAGACGTAACCATGTCCACAGAAAAAATGTTTTGGTAGTACCATCAATATTTGGGGTTGCTTAGAAATTTTAGTTTTGCCCCAGAATATTCAGGTGTTAGAAAGCTCAAGATAAAGAACAGATCACCGTCCTTTATGTTCATTTAAAATGTCTAAAATGCAAAAAGTGGGGGGGTGGGGTGGAACTGATATACTGGACAAAAAGATTGATAAGGAAAGATTTAAAGAATGACGGACGGAAGGAAGGAAGGAAGGAAGGAAACTTAAATACAAGGGGAACGTGAGGAGAAGGCATGAAGACACAGGTGACATAGACTGAGTTAGTTGGCAGGCACAGGTGAGATGAATTAACTTAATTGCCAGGTAGCAGTGCAGAGGGAAGGCTGAGCAACTGAAGGAAATGACTGGGGCTAGACATAAACAGATCACTAAATAAAAGAAAACACAAATGTAGATCTAAAGGGAATAAACAAGAATGAACATGGAATAAATTAAGAAATTAAGCACAAGGAATAATTAAGAAAGCAACATATAACTAATGATAAAGAACACGGACTATATCGGAACAAGGAAATTAACATTAATAAAAGAACATCAAAAGGAACTCAAGAATTATGACATGAAGAGAGTACAACTGCTTTCAAATACAAGTGCACAAAGAAGGGAAGAAGAAAGAACACAATGAGGTGAGGGAAATAGGAGAAAAGAGGGATTAGAAAAGACACAGGGAAGGAAAACGTGAAGGCAAAAGGAAGGAAGGAAGGACAACTTTTAGACAATAGGATAGGGGAAAAAGCCTGGATATACAAATATTCATCCATACTTTTTATTCTTTTTCCATATACTGTATAACTTGGAAAAAAATGGATTTGAATTATTTGCTTTTTCCACTGCATGGGAACCCTTTACTTGTCAAGCGTGCACCTAAATTGTTCAGTTTTGGCTAATGTCAGTAGAACAAGTTTGAGAATCTGTAGTGTACCAGTATAGATCATTCTGCTTGAATAACTAGAAAAATAACTTCATGCATTATCCCCACAGAGGATTTCTTATGACTTACAGAAATGTAAAGCATTTTAAGCAAAAAGAAATGGTTTCTGAACAAGTAGAATGTTATGAAGTATTCCCTCTTCACAGATTTCTTGTGGTTTTGCTTTGTGTTACTTACATATTTCATATAAAAAATATATCAAGGGAAAAAAGCTATCCAAAGCAACCTCATTTTATGTGAAAAGTAACTGGGCCCTAAACCTGGCAACACAACTGCTATCCAGCAGTTGCAATAAAAACCATGCATCTTTTACATCATTTTTGGAAGAATATGTCCTGCTGCCCTTGTAAGCATGAACAGCCTTTTAAGGTTATGCTACAACATCTAAACCTTCTGTCTTCTTGGATTATTTTAGCCACTCAAGGGTGGACTTCCTGAAGAGCTTCAGATCATTGTTCTGCTGCATAAGTGCGTGTGACCTTAACTGATAGGCTAACATTCTCCTCAATAATTTTCAAAACAGAGCGGAATTATTGATTCCATCAAATACAACAAGTCTTCCAGGTCCTGAAGCAGCAAAGTAGCCCCACATCACCACACTACCACCACCATGGCCGACTGTTGGTTTGATGTTTTTTTTTCTGAAATGTTGAGTTAGTTTTAGGGTGGATATAACAAAACGCACAGCTTCCAAAACTTCTCTTTTGTCTCGTCCACAGAATATTTTCCCCAAACTCTCTGGGGTCATTATGATGTTTTGTTCACCATTGTTTAGTATGTTCTCCGTTTGTGGATAATGGCTCTCACTGTCATTCGATGGAGTCCCAAAGACTTAGAAATGTTTTTCATCTGTTCCTAGATTTCAGTAGCTTGGGGCATGCTGCTTTTTGAGATTCTTTAGCCTACTTCATGTTGTCAGAGAGGTTCTAGGTAAGTAATTTCTTGATTCTACAGGTTTGGATGTGGCTAGTGAAACTGAACAAAAAAGATGTGGACATTAGTTAATTCATGATTAAATTACTTAGTTTGGATAGCTTTATTCCCTCAACAAATAATATCACCATTTGTAAAAGTGCTTTCTGTACTTAAGGTGACAAAAAAGCAAAAACAGAAGAACTCTATAAGAACTGTGAATGCTGAATATGCAAGACGTAAACTAAACATGTATTAAAATTAGGTCAAGCATAAAGTGATCAGAAATAATGAAAATCGCCTAGTATGTTATTTTAGGGGCGGAAAGGCAGAAGTTAACAGATTAGAAATGGTTAGTTAATCTGGGTGCGTTCAGAAAATAAGACTTGCATTATCTTGTGTAATGGGATGTCTAAAATCATTAGCCTCCACCTCCCAATGTATTACACTTGATGAAGAATTTCCAATTGACAATTGTTTTCCACTTCATGCACAAATAGTGATTAAAATAATAAATACCATCCCTCTGTGTCGCTTCAGTTTTTCTTTCCCGTTATCATCCCTTTTTATTCACATCTACCCCCTGCCATTACACAGTGCATTCATCAACTTGTCATACACTCATCACTGCTCTCCCTTTCTCCATCCTGTTGGTTTCCCTATTTGTTTATCTTCCTGTCTAACATCTATCCCTATTAATTTCAGTGTTGGGCTTTTTGTTATCATCACCATCCATCAATCACTCCCTCCACTCTTCCCTAATCCCTGAGATGAGAATAGTGTTTCCTAAACAAATGGCACATTTTCACCTTTCTTGCTGGTGGCTGTCAAACTTGAAATTACAGAGCTCCAATGAAAGGGGAAATCTTTACGTGCTTGTGTTGCTCGGCCAAACTTTATCAGAGGCAAACAAACGACTGTATTTTACCAACAAAAAAGAAGAAAGGCAAGAAGTTGTAACTCTTTTTTTACCTTGAATATTGAACGGGTTGTCAATGACAAAGTTCCCGTTCCACACCACGGAGAGGTCAACCGGCAGGTCACTGATACCGCCGCCCTCGTAGTCGTACTGCGAAAGAAAAACAGACACCAAGTGCATGAGAAAAATTGGTGATTCTTAATGGGATTCAATGCAAATTGGGATCTGTGGGAGAAATTGTTTCATTTGCATAGTGATTCAGCCAGGGCTGTTCTTCGCAGATGCCTGTGATATAGCCCAAGAACACACACATGCATAAATCCAAATCTTCCAAAACAGACATATTTCATAAATACACTGAAAATATGGGTTACAGCTGAACGGGCTTGGAGAAATAGAAACTGGGGTGAGGAGGAGAGGGATGGAGGATAGAGGGAGATGAGACAAAATGGTTGACAAGGAGAAGACAGGGAAAAGGATGAGGGTGCAGCAGAGGTGTGGAGGTGGCCCGAGGAGCGAAGGCGGCCAGAAATCTAACAGTGACGTGTGTGTGAAAGGGACCTTAGTCATTTAAGCATGAGCTAAGTGGTGGGATGAGAAGGAAAAGACAGATAAGATGCAGAGCAGAGGAAAGTGAAGTTGGCATTTCCAATTTGCTCTCTGACACACTGGATTTGGTAGATGGAGCTCGGACACTCCCATGAGGGACACACACACTCTCACACACGTACACTCCTGATACAACCTGAACTTTTAGAAAACACTGGATTTGTTGCTGTTTCCCTAAAAGAGGTGGAGGGATATTTGTAATAAAGACCCTACAGGAGACCCTTTCTGCCATCACCAGCTATAGTGACTCTTTAAAAAAAACAGGCAGTTTGAGTTACTACAACATTTTAGTGAGTTGAATTTTCTTTGCACTTTTTGGGCCTCTTAGAACTAATTCATGATCTTTAAAAACACAATGTACCCATCTTCTGATGGCTACTTCCAGCAGGATAATACACCATGTCACAAAGCTCAAATCATCTTAAGCTGTTTTCTTGAACATAATGACTTCACCGCACTCCAATAGCCTCCACAGACACCAGATCTCGATCCAATATGTGGTGGAACCAGAGATTCGCTTCATGACTGTGTGGTCAAAAATCTGCAGCAGCAACATGATTCTATCATGCCAGTATGGACCAAAATAACTGACACACATCCAAACAGTACCTGACTACATTATGTCAAATTTTGAATGCTCTAGTCAAATGTATCCATGCTACCTTTTACTTACATTGTTTAGCTGTGACCACTGAGTGATCTGCCTTCAAGGGAAAAAAGCAATCAGCCATCTTGTTGCAATGACATTTCTTGAGCCATTTATGGAGTTCCTTTTAAAAACAACTAAAGCAAAGTCTGGTATTGTAGCAACAAAACGAGAGGCATTGTAAGGAGTCACTGTGGGAAGTGTGGCCCTCTGTTGAGACATGAAGATGCAATGACAACAGACCAATTAAACCACAGGATTCTGGGAGGTCAACGGCTTCTTGAGAAAAGGATTCAACTAAAACACAAAGGAGCGGCTGATTAAACTTGCTCCCTTCCCACTAGTACAGCGTGAACGTGATCCATCACACATGAAGTAGGCTGTTGACATTATTAGCATCACTTTTACATCCCGCTGGCTGATGCTGTGTGTACGGCTGCCCAGTGAAACCACAGGATTCACCCACACACGACTCTCCTCTTCTCTCCTCCATCTATGTGGCATGGCCCACATTAAACTTTAAGAATTTTAACTTGTCTGCCATCACCAAAACACTGGCTGAGCTTGTTCCCTCATCAGTCCCTGCCCACCATGCTGACCACCGCATCATGCTTTATTCATACTGTCACATGGTTTAAAATGCTGACACAAACCACACTGTGACACAAAGTCGCACTGAGCGTCACCCTGTCTGACTCGCTTTCCGTGGGGGGAAATGGACAAGTTGAACGCTGATTTTAACGCGGAAAAACAAGATGAGAAAGAAAAACAGAATCGAGTAGAAGGTGGAAAGTAGTCTAGAAGGTTGAAACCACTTGATAACAAACTCCTTCATAAAAAGATCATCACCAAAAACACCCAAATAGCAGTACATGTCTGACAGACATAATCGGTGAGCAAACATTTTGCTTTATTCTTATGTTGTGATGCTTTTGTTATTTTTAAAATTATTTGTTACCTCCGCCAAGAAAGTTATGGTTTGTCCATCTGTCTGTTTGCAAAATATTTCAAAAAAGTTTGAACGGATTTGAATGAAATGTTTGATTTTGGAGGTGATGCTGAGCACCATCTGGATCCAGAATTATATTTAGAGATTCTCTAGGATTGCCAGACCATGGTGTGACAACTTGGAATTTCCACATGGTTTGTCATCCTGTCCGCAGCCGACATACAGCGACCAGAAGTCATCCAGAGTAGAGCTCATCAGTATATAAATGGTAAATGGACTGAATTTGTACACCACTTTTCCAGTCATACTGACCACTCAAAGCACTTTACACTAGAGCAGCATTCACCCAATCGCACTCACAAACGCACACATTCATACAACAATATGCAGACCGGTAGGCAACTCGAGGTTAAGTGCCTTGCCCAAGGGCACATCGACATGTGCAGGAGGAAACTGGAATTGAACCCACTGAGCCACATTTGCCTCATATAAAAAAAGCTGACATGTCACTGACCCTTTTGCTTTAGCCGATGTCTGCGCTCTATAAGCGCCTTTCTAGTTACTAAAATGAAATAATAGTAGTAATGTTCACTTGATGATAGAGCGACAGAAATATTTGGGGTATCACTAAAAAGAAAACAAAAGTGCAATGTTTACGTCCAGATCACAAGATGAGGTGATTGATGATACTGGCTTCGATGAGAACAAGACACGATTTTAACAACATTTTGGGAAAACTAAGAATCTCTTTTTGTTTGTTTTTCAGAAATATAGTAAGGATTTGAAATATTGCAAACTGTGGGATTTGACAAGTTCATATAATGAGGTTTTTATGCTTGTCTACTTATAAGGTGCTGCTAAAGCCAAAAAAACTCCACTAAACATGCTCCCTTTTGGACGTCCTGTGTTTTAAAGTACTGTATCTCCTAGTGTAGAATTGACCAATTCAGGTAAGGATATTCCAGACTATAAATCACTTTTTTAGCTCTGATAGGAAACTACGAAGCAGATAACAACTTTAGTGTCTTTAGCATTAATGTTGCTTGAGCATAAAAAATGCTAATCATGATTCTTTTGGTCAATATTGAAAGATTGTTTAAAACGATTAACCACCGAGTTAAAAAAACAACAACAACAAAAAAATGTATCTATTACTCTTGAAGAACAGCAAAATGCCCAGGAAATACCCAGGAAATCTTCCCTCATACTTTTTTTTAAAATATGGTACATTATATAAAAATTTTATTTCAAAATAAACACAAATAAAATGAGCAATTGATTGCCTAAAAATCTTTGGGATGAAACTACCAATAAAATTAAAGAATATATATTTTAAAATGTCAAATAAAAAAATTACAAAACAATTAAATTACGCAAAAAGAAAATAAAATAAGCAAATAACTCTCAGAACTAATAATGAAAAACTTCACATTTTAGTGTACTAAGCTGGGAAAAATTATTCATATGTATTCAAATTTTGGCAAAAATATTTATTGCAGTCACTTCCTGTATTAGCTGCTCATAGATCACTGTGTGTAAATGTCTGCTCGGTGAGCTGATTTGCTGTGTTGCTAAGAGGTGCAGACACCACTAAGTAGCAGATCTTGTACATCATGTGCATCTAATTGATATCTGTGTTTTTGAATCTAAAGTGGTCCTTTCATTCCTGACCTTTTCATGTACGAAATGGGATCTGCTACCAGAGGACATTTCGTACTGACCATCTGTCAGGGTGATGCTTCTGTACTTCTCTTTCTGCCAGATTTACTTGCACTGAGTTTTTGAAAGAAATGATTGCCTTTTGCATGTGGGTTTAGCCTTTGGAAGAGGTAGAAGGGCACATCAGTGAGAAGACATTAGAAAATAAGAAGCAAAATCTGCTAAAATAATAATAGTAACAGTAAACATGGTTACAAAAAACATAAGCTTTAAAGTTTGGAATCCTTTTCTGTTTTGATGTTGTTAATGTTAATGTTGGGACCACAGCCATGGTTACAACGTGAAAGGTCTGTGCAGACTTTCCTGGAACTTTCAAGTAAATTGCATTAACCTACTTCTGGCACAGCCAGGAAACGGGGTAAATGCGAACTTCCTGTGACGTCACTGTCCAAACAAAAGCACCGCTCTTGCTAGATCCTGCCTCTTCCATCCGGACTCCGCTGCAAGGCTGGCCGGAAAGACAGCATGCTAATGTCTCTTTGCTGGCAAACAGACATAAATCTTCAACTGGATCCAAGAGTGTCATACGATCATCGATCATATGCACTGAGTTAAATACAAATGAATCACTGTTCGTGTTTTCGGTACATTCATTCATAACGGGATAATTAAGGTACAAGCCTGGCTTGACTTTTCTCTCTGAGGCCTACAGAATCAAGCTGTGTTATAGAGAGTTCCCAGCACGACACCGAGTGGAGCAGTTTCCCGGTCTGAAAGAAGGACAACAGGAGCTGCATCAAAGTGGTTACGGTAACCTGCAGTTTGGTGGCCCCACAGAACGAGCCACTCCCCACAGCTAAGGAGGTTAGCTGTAGCTAACCGTTTGTTGATTGTGGACGTTCCTTCAAACTTCACGGCCCTGGACAGCTTTTCCTTAGCAAGGTTCAGAGGTTAGGTTTTGGCATTGAAAGATTTAGGATGAAATGATCTAAACGTTTTTCATTTCATGAGGTTTGGCTTTGTTTGTGTTAAACTCAGCTTTCTTGGTGCTAGCAGGCTATCTGCAGCACAGGTGCTAAGTTTTGTGTTCTGTGTTTCTGTGTTTTTAAAGTTAAGACAAACTTTATTTAAAGGGTGATTTTAAACACAGAATATTGATCATAACGCGCCGTCCGCTCTTTGGCATTTTAACCCTTTTATTAACGGTATTTTAAAGGTGTGTGTTTGATTCTGGTGCTTAGCTATCAGCTTCTTTTGTTAGCTTTAACTGCTAACAGCTAAGAACACGTGCTTGCATACCAAAGAGTATTTACCCAGAAAGGTTGTTAGTTTTCAATACAGTAAATAATATTTTCCTAAACATTATTTTGCTAGACTAGATAACTAAGTAACACAATTAAGCCCCATTTCTCCAGAAAGATTTGGCTCTTTTCCAAAATATTTCTTTAAATATTTTACCATTTCCTTAATAATATTTCTTTAAATATTATTTTAATAAATAAAGGCAGCTAATGAGACACCGTTGAGAATTAGTCATCCAGAAGGTTGGTTTCATTCAGCAGATCATTCTTTAAAACATTATTTTATTAAAATATTTTATCTGATCTTGCATTGTGAAGGGTTGTCTAAAGGTATGCTGATTATTGCCTAAGTTGGTTCCAAGACTAACTTAACTTCACTTCCAGGTTCTTCAAGATAATCCTTGGTTCTCAAACATAAATAACATTGCATGGTAATGTTGCATCACTCTTTTGGTCATGGTTTCAACCATCTTTGATCATCTTGTTTATATTGAAATATGTTTGACTTTGAGTTGACTTATTTTTGTTCATAAATTCTTGTATTTTAAGAAATTGTGTGAATTCATTCCATGTGTGTGCGGAGTTTTGCTGTTCGATAATGTCAGCTTGGCTCATCCCTTTCAATTTTGTCCAAATACCACTGCCTTATCGGGCTGGTATTCACAGGACAACCCTTAACAGACTGAATTATTATTTGATAAAATATTAAAATATTAAATAATATTTTCAGATTCATAGTCACATTAATATTATCGCCACCTGCTGACAGGTAGAAGCAAAGGAAAAAAAATCATACTTTAAAAAAATTTATTTAAACTACCAAAGTTTTAGAACCCCTTTCTTATTTACTAGTTCTTTATGTTTATGACTATTTACATTGTAAATAGATTCTCACTAAAAGCATGAAAACTGTGAATGAACACTTATGGAATTATGTAGCAAACAAAAAATTGTAAAATAACCTCTGACAAGATTTTTCATGACTCTTTGGAAAACCATTTCAGGTGACCACCTCATAAAAATGCATAGAGTTTTTTCACACTTTTTGTTTACCACATAATTCCATTCGTGTTCATTCACAGTTTTGTTGCCTTTGGTGAGAATCTACAATTTAAATAGTCATGAAAATAAAGTGAGAATGTGTAGCTAAAACTTATGACCAGTAGTGTATATCATAGCAGGGCCTTGGTTCAGAGTCAGTTCTAAATAAATGTCATTATGTTTCCCCAGCCATTTGCAAATGACTTTAAATAATTCCCTTTGGGCTTATTTGACACATAAAAAGTTTTTTCTACGCTAAATTGATACAATATTCAATACATCAAAGTTGTTGATGATTTTTCATCCTCTAGGGATCATTACATTCTGCACTAGATTTCATTAAAAAGCCCCTTAATATTTACTAAGTTAATTCAATGCGAACCACAATAGTGGACCCAGTGATTGACATTATTCGTAATGAAATGCTTCCTGTTCACATAACATTTCATCTGATAAAATGAGTGAAACAAGTTGAGGGAAGCAATCAGTGGAGCATTCATTTAAGTCTTTCATTAATAAACAGAGTGATTTTGTCAGCTACTATTATTACTCTGGCCTCTGAAATGTAAAATTTGACTCTAATGAGATTCTGAAGCGAGGGAGGGGGGTTCAGTTTACAGGGCCAAAGCATTTGCTTACTCACAAAATGTCCAACTGCCTTCTCTTTTTTTCTCATGTTTAATAGTTCACTTAATACTTCCTATGTTATCTTCTGTGTGAACATGTAAAATGCCTCAGAGATTTCCTTCAGCCCCCCATAATGATGAGATGAGCTTGACTAATTATATCCAATTAATAAATGACTTGCAGTCAAACTAACAAGCATGTATGTATGTATGGGTTTTGACTTATGATCAAAAAGCAACTTTTCTCAAAAGACTTTATAAAAAAACTCTCAGCTTACTGACAAATATTCATTTTTTTTGTCCTACAACGTGGCCATTTCAAGTGTTATCATATGGTTTATATATATAATTTTAAAAATCAGCGGCAAATTTCAAATTTAATAAACAACAATACAGTCATGTCAGAAAATTAGCACACCCTAAAAATGTATGTGTGTTTTTCTTGCAATTATTTAATACATTTTGAAAATCTCAAGTAACCTAAATAAACAAATAAAAATGATAGAAAATGCATCTTTAAATGTTCTATAAAATGGTGATAAAAAGAGTCCTGGTGAGAAATAAATCAGGACACCTCCCACATTAATTCCCACCTAACATGGCTAAAATTACACACAGGTGTATCACCAATTAGGTGTACATGATTGGTACATGCTTACTATTTTAAAGGATTTTTGCCCTGTTTATGTAAACCTTGGACATTTAGATTGGTTTGTGCTCCTGACTGTTGAAGTGAGACTGATCATGATGGTGAGATAAGGCCTTCAAAAAGTCGATTGTAGCATCTTAAAGGTCTGGTAAGGTGTTTTAACAATTAAAAAAAAACTGTTTAAAATGAGCCATTTAGTTGTAATGAAGATAGCCTAGAATTGTTTGATGTGAAAGCGACCAGCATGCCAGGTCTGGCTTTCAAGCAAGTTCACCCTAACAGCAGACTGCAAAATGTTAATAGAAGTCTCCAAAATCCCTAAAATGTCATCCTCGAACCTAGAATAGGCTGATATTAAAGTGCATGTCTGAACAAGAGGCTGAACAAGTCTAACTTTAATGGGAGGTGTGCAAGAAGGAAACTTTTCTCTCTTAAGAGAAACATAAAGGCAGGACTAAAGTTTGCAAGACAAAACTTAGACAAAGAACAGGACTGTTCTTTGGACAAAGGGAACATTTTAATATTTGGACACCAGAACAGAGGACATTCATAAAGTAAATACAGCATTCCAGGAAAAGAAACAGTACAGAACTGCAGAACTGAAACAGAACTGGACCGTGCAACTTGAAAATACCAGTATTTCCAAAAAGGACTGGCCAAGAATTAAGAAATTGAAATCTCTGGTTTGAGTCAAGGACCAGATCGTGATCTCCCTGAGATGCTGTGGGGTACAACTTGAAATAGGCCGTACATGAGAGAAGCCTCTGAAACATCTCACAGCTGAGACTGAAGAGTGGGACAAATGTCCCTCAGACTGATGGCTTCAAAGAGTGTCTCACTAAAGCCATTTCATTCAAAGGGTGCAAGACTAGCGATGAGGAGGGGGTGTCCTAACCTTTCCCTTAGAATACACATTTTTGTTTGTATCTTTTATTTATAATTTTAGTTTTTCATGTCATGTTGAGGTTTGGAGTAGGGCCCAAGAGCAGACAGGAACATAGTATGGGTGGAGGGATGATTTATTAAAAAATAAAAAGCACACTTATAGAATGAAGCACAAGGCTAACAAAATGGCACAGGAAGAATAACAAGCTGGACATGGAAGCACAAAAGTCAGACACATGGAGGGTAATGTATCACATGAATAAGGTAAGAAACTAAATACAAAGTAATTAACTAATAAGGGAAGAACTAACTGACAATGAACACAGAGAAAGGAGTGGAAGACCCCAAACAACAATAATATAGAACTCAGACACCTGTGGGTCATGACATGTCATCTGTATATAAAGCACTTCCTTTTCCAGAGATGAAAAGTGAGATTTGAGATTGATATGTAAACATTTCTTATGAAAAAAATGAATAGTTATTGTACACAATGTGTACACATAATGTACACATTTTTTATGTGAATGCTTAACACAACCCTTGACCAACAGTACTGAAAGGGTTACAGCTTCTAATTGTGAAGCTTTCTCCTACTAAGTTCCCAAGTTTGGCAAGTCATTGACTTCTAATGTACATTAAAGTGGTGTCAAACCCAATACTGGTGAAAGCCTGCAGGTAAAAGTTTTACTTCCCCTTACCATTACACCCCTCTACTGGCCTACTGTCCTGACTTCCCTCCCCTGAGACCCCAGAGCTGCTGGAAATGAGTAATCAGACTCATTACTGGAGCCTCTGGCCAGCTCCTTTATGTCACAGCATGTAATTAATCTACCTGAGACAACTCATAGTGTGGGCCCCCCTAGGGAGGTGAGAGGAGAGGAGCAAAGCAGAGGGGAGGAGAAGAAAGGAGAGGAGGATGCCTAAAGAAAGTTGCGTGGATGTAAATGGAGGACAGCTCCAGTGTAGATCAGTGGTAAATGAAAGTAGTGGTATCAGGAGAAGAAACGGGATTAGCAGGGACACGAGAAAGGAAACTGCGAGGGAAAGATGGAAAAGAACTGGTATGGGAAGGCAACTAAAGGAGGAGAAAAAGAAGTCAGTAAAATAAAAAGCACAATGACAGCGGGAGGAGACAGAATTTAACCACAGGGGGATTTTGGGGAACATAGATGGAGGGAGAATGGAGAATGGGGTGGGATCATTGAGAGGGGACAAGGGAGGGAGGCGAGGTGACAGGGAGAGAAAAAAGGAGAGGGAAGGGAGGAGGTGCAAAAAGTACAAGGTGAGCACAAAGCCGTCCCTGGCCTCATTACAGTAACACAGCAGCCTGGCTCAGGTTCATTCGTTATCTGCTCCTGCACTCGTTTATTCTCCCGCTACATGAATTGTCTCCATGGACTGCGTGTCTCCATGGACTGTATGAATAGATATGGCTGTGGTTTGTGTGTGTGTGTGCATATATGCCTGAGCGACTAAAAAGTGCCGATGTTAACAAAACAAAGCAGCTGGCAGGCGAGCCCAGAAGAGGCAGAAAAACCGGCAGCTGTGTGAGCGGAGCTGCGCGTCCGTGTGTGGGTCATTCCCGAGTAATTAGTCATGTTGAAGGATACCAGAGTGTGTGTGTGTATGTTAAAAATACACTGTTAGGACACATATATGTAATGCAAGTCCAACATTTCATTCTGTTTTTACTCAGTTCAATAGTGGCTGGTTAAGCAAACAACTCAAAATATGTAAGTCTGATTGTTGGTTTTTGCACTGAAGGGAACAAATATCACAGCCTCATGACTGGATGAAACAACCTGTTCCGAGTTCAGAATCATAGAGCTGTAATTTAGGCTGCATGTTTACCACAAAATTTTAAGCTACTTTAAACTTCTTATTAACTGCTACTGTTGGTACAGTCCGGGTCAGACGTTTATATACATATGTAACAGCTATTCTATGTTACTGTTGGGCTTTTAATTATGCATTTCAACCATTCTTTTCCAGGCTGGAAATAAGAGACAACACTTCAATCAATTTTAAAAGCAAACATTAGGCGTACAGGTTTAAATTTATTGTTGGTTTTCTGTAAAATACAAGCTCAAACATATAAGTTAAACCTCAACTGCCTACGTTTTTTAGCTATCGAAATGCTTTAGGATTATTCTGGCTGGATATTTGACCGTACGTTTTGTCAGACAGAGCTAATTTAAACTGGTTGGATTCCTGGCACGGACCTGGCTTTAAACCATACATTTTTTTAAGGCTTTCTAAATGCTTAAATAGCCTGCTTTATCTATCTTAAATCTTAACTGAAAATAGCAGTTTTCCAGATGGAAAAACCAAATGCCAATTCCAGAGGATTTATGTTCAGATGAAACAAAGATTAGGATTTATGGCCTTATTAACATTAATAATATTATATCAAAGTGATACTTTCAACATGGTATAAAATCTAAAGCAGGGTAACATCATACTGTGGGCTTGATTTGTTGTCAGGAATACTGGTTCATTGCAAAAGTGGGTTGAATAATGAAGACAGAGGACTATCCACAAATTCGTAAACGTCACCAAAACAACAGGTTGGCAGACAACTGGGGTCACTTCAGTGTTCACTATCAAAATTGGTTTTGGGATTATTAAAACAAGCGAAAAATATGCTTTTGGAGTTCTCAACCTGAATTGTGTTAAAAATGTATTGATGATGCTTTCCTGTGCCAGCTCACCCATTGCTACGGGAAGTGGTCAAATATTTAGCTAGTGATATGTGACATTTTAAGCAACTTACAAATATGAATTGGAGTGCACTTTATGATATATTCGAGCGTATATGTCTATTTTGATCCTATGTAGATTGGCAAAAATACAAGATATTTGTTTCTGTTTTTAAAAATTATTAAAGATGTCTCATCATTAGAGACTGTTAAAAGAAAAATTCTAATAGATCATTAAAATGAATATGAGATTCATGCCTGTTTTAAATGTCTTGACATCAGTCAGATTAAGATACTTTTTTGAGCTGCACACATACAGCCAGAGGCATTCATCTTCCCAAATTGGCTTTGCTGTTCCAAAGTGTGCCAGATGCACAGACGTGCAGCAGGAAGTTAACACACACATTGTTCCACACACAAACACACACAAGGTCTATGTGTGTCAGTGCAATAAATCATGTAAAGCAAATTCCTGGTCGTTGCTGATGCTACAGTCTCAGTCTGCTCCACATGATTAGGAAGAAGATCATGTGAAGAATCTCCATATGTCTGCTTCATGTTGGGCTTCCAAACCCCTGGGGAAGAAATTTGTGCGTGTGCGTGCGCTTGTTTTAAGAAAAAAAAGAACCTGTAGGTATCCCAAGCAACCCACCTCCATCCTGTGTTGTCCCGTGAACACTCTCTTCTCTGCATCGATGCATTTCGCAGGTCCCTGGTGTATCTGACTTAGCAAGTTCAATGTTTCACTGTTTGGTGAGGGACTAAATAATGCACAAAGAGACAGTAAGATTGAACGGATGAGTGTACATCCACTGCTGGCTAATTTTCCCTCTGATTTATTACCCTCAGCTACCCAAGAGTCACAGGCAGCCGTGATACATAAACTCGCTCCTCCCTGCTGAGAAAACTGAACACAATAGTGGCCGTTGTGCTAGTTCACAATCACAGATGGATTTCCATCTATTGATCCTCGATAGCTTCTGTTTGGTCTATAAGCACACTTTTTTTTTTTTTTTTTTTATCTGGGCAAAGTAGTGATAAAGGGAAGAGTCTAAAAAAATGTCCACCTGGCATAAAACACCATACAAGTTTAAATATCAAGCTCATTAGAGCAACACTGATAATAATTTTAGCATTCAGATTTGCTGGATGATTACAGACATTGTGGAAGGCTTTAATAAAGACAAAGCTGCAAAGAAACGTCTCCTTTTATAGCTAGGATTTTTTTTTCTTCTTTGTTTAGGTTCACAATTACTGGTACACCGAGGGAACGCTGATAACTCCTCTTTACACAAATTCCTCTTTCCTCCACTATACCTAACGGTGAGGATTGCTTTTCTCCATATTCATTCTTTGATTCATGCCAAACCCATTTGATGAATTTGTTGCTAAAAAGCTTAATTGCCAGGACAGAACTTATCATTGGATTTTAGCCAAGGGTAGTTCTGTTAAGAGTGGCTTCACATGCAACCAACAAGAAGTCTGACGCTATTATTTGCTTTTAGACTGTTTCAGGTAAAAATGCTGACAAGATGCCAGTTGATGCATACTTGACACATACCAGCATTGTATGGGAAGCACATTGCCTGCATTAAGAGGCCAGAGTGGGAAATACATCAGGTTGTGATTTTATAGGATTAGGCTGTATTTGTAATACTGTGATGTTGGACCAGAATGGATTATACAGAAACACAGGTTTTAATTAAATTTTTAAGCCTTGTTTTAGCAACAGCACTATCCATAAAATTATATTGATACAGAAGGTAGAACATTTTGTTTACTTACTATTGTTGGGACCCCAGCCATGGTTACAAAATGAAAGGCCAGTACGAGCTTTTCTGGAACTTTCAAAATAAATCACATTAACCTACTCCCAGCACTGCCAGAAACGGGGTAACAGCGGACTTCCCATGACGTCACTGTCCGAATAAAAACCCTGCTCTTGCAACAAACTGACCACTTCCACACAGGTCCTCAGAGGAACTGGACGGAGGGACACAGCGCGTTAATGTCTCTTTGCAGGCAAACAAACATAACTCTTCAAACTGGATCCAAGAGTGTCATACGATCACGCGATCATATGCACTAAGTTAAGTAGGAATGAATTGCTGTTTGTGTATTCGGTATTCATTCATGAACGGGGGTAATTAAGGTACAAGCGTGACTTGACTTTTCTCTCTGAGGTGTACAGAAGCAAACTGTGTTCCAGAGAGTTCCAAGCAGACCCTGTCTCTACAATGCTGAGTGGAGCAGTTTTTCCAGTCTGAAGGAAGGACAACGGGACCGCATCACCGTGGTTACAGCTGTAATGTGCCCCACCCCACATCTACGGAGGTTAGCTACAGTTAACACTAGGACTCCCAGAATTCTAACACTACTAGAACACCCAAGCCCATCAATTTAACGGGAGCATTCTGGATGCGAGGGCGGTGATGACGTCATCGCATTAACACTATAAAATTATGGTTTTGACAAGAATTAATAATAGTATTTGATCAAAACCTATTATGTTTTATTATTATTTATAAATAGTACTGAAAAATAATACACAGTAGTGGGTACATTTAAAAAAAAAAGCTTTACTAATCTGACCAAAAGCTGGACAGCTCTATGTTACACCCCCCTTTCACTTCGCGGACATAAACTAGTGCTAAAAATGCCTTCAGCTCATCCACACTCATGTCCGAGGAGAAATAATCTCCTAAAAATCTGCGGGCCTCAGCCACCCTGCAGCCCTGAACGTGGATGAGCTTTTTGGCATCCACCAAGCAGAGGAAAGCGGTCTGGGCATTGTGGATCTGGCGCTCTGTCAACACATTCTGGCTCTGACGCCTCCCTCTACTTTCTTGCTCCCCTACCACTGTCCACACAGTGCCATCCTTTCCTATTTCCTCCTCTTTCCCAGATGTGCGCTCGTCTTGCGATGAAAACGCAGTAAAGCGCAGAATAGATTGTTGTTACTGGGGTACTATATCTATGACCTAACTTATTGTTTATTTCTTTTTCCATTATCAGTACCTTGTTTTTTAGTTTCTCTCCTGCCAGTGAGCTGGTTTGCTGGGTTTATAGCTGGGCACTGGGCACCGGCTCGTCTCCCTATCTCTGAACCTGCGCTGATTGTGGCACTGTTGCTATAGTTTATATATTATTAGCTTACTAATCTGTAAACTATAGCCTAAAATGATCAAATCCCTACATAGGCTAGTCTTTTACTACCATGAAATAATGCGCCACAACCTCCTGCTAATGGGATGACTCGTGTTTTTTAGCCGGGGGAGGCTCACTCTCTGACCCGCTGTCAGGGAACTGAATGCTGACCAAGGGCCGTCAGAATCCCTCTGGACCCCAGTTTGATCGTTTTAGCATAGTAAAGAGTTTGTTGATTGAAATATGTTTGACTTTGAGGTGACTTATTTTTGTTAATAAATTCTTGTATTTTAAGAAACTGTGTGAATTCATTCCATGTGTATGCAGAGTTTTGCTGTTCAATAATGTCAGAGCTTGGCTCATCCCTTTCAATTTTGTCCTAATGCCACTACCTTATTGGGCTGGTATTCACAGGACAACCCTTAACAGACCAAAATATTATTTAATAAAATATTAAAGCATTAATATTAAATAATATATTCATATTCATAATTACAACACTATTATGTCTAAATATGATAAATGTTAATTTGCATCACACCTACATTTACATCTACTGTATGAGCTATATTAAAGTAACCAGTCTCTACTTAATTTAGTATCTACTTGACAGCAAAAATGCAATTAATGTAAACAAATTTGGGCAGAAAGGGGTTAAGTGCAATGTTCTAGATTGAGTACATCCCATTCTAAACCTGATTTTCTTTGGTTCCACAATGCTGGTTGGGTTTTTCTAAAGCTCACAAGAGTCTGGAAAATAGTTGGTTTTATTTGTGATTTATCAAGATTTATAGGCAGCTCAGACAGGAGCTCGCCTTTGTATGTTTATGACGGAAGGGCTTTATGAAGGAGGCATTAGTCTCATCTGACTAAAGCACAATATTACAATTAAGGTCCCATACAGTTCTGCTAAAGTTTATGTTTGAGATATTAGGACAGTAGGCTTTTTTTTCTCACATCACTCCCAAGCAACCGATACTGCCTTATAGATGTGGTGGAGACTTGGAGACGCCAACAATCTGTGCCTGTGCATGGTAGCAAGATAAGTATAGGTTGTCCTTCCACCCAGTGGTGAGTGACTAAAACAATTGGACCTGTTTTACTCCATAAGGTCGCAGAATATCATGGGTACTTGATAATTGTTCCAGAAACCCGGATCAACTTAAACATTATAGAATAAATAAAAAAAGGCTTTGACTTAAATGATGCTATTAAAAACAATTATATCTTAAATGCATTTTTTTTATGTCAATTTAATAAATGCAGTCAAATGAATGGTTATATTTTACAAAATGTTTCAGTGTGAGATGCTACAGCAATAAAGTATGAATTTATTTTAGGGTTATTACACATCCTTACCAAGTGGTGCTGATATATTGGTCCTTGTCAGTTAAAATGCTGAAATTACAATGAGAGTCCATGAGAAATGAGCCTTTTATTAAAGGAGCGATGCACGGCTGAACAACTTCCTAACCAAACCTGACTGTCCCACATGTCCCCCTCTCTGTTGTTCTGCTTATTCTCAGTTGTTCCACTTTTTCATGGATCATGATTTCTTTTTTTCTTTCCTATCCATTTTATTCCAAAATCTTTTTCTCTCCATCTCTCCAAACCCATCTCCATCTGTTTCTCCACATTTGTTTGTTTTTTCCAGTTTTTTTGTTGAACGTGGTCTGTTTTTCCTTATATTCTTTTCCTTTTCTCGTACTCCTTCCTCTATCCATTTTTATACAGTGATGTTGTTTGCACCTATTTCCCTCACCTCTTCCTTGGCTCCCTTTTGCTTTGTTTTTGCCTTTCTTTTTTCAATGCGAGCCTATCTGTGTCTGTGTGTGTGCGTATATCTGTGTCCGTCAGTCTACTACACCACCGCAATTCATCATCATTTTATCTACAGCTCCCTCTAATTGGATCCTATCACAGTCCCACCTGACGAGCCGACAGGTGGGGGGAGCCGAGAGAAAAAGGGGCTTACTCATTCCACCTAACACTACGTGGATGTGTGCACGAGCAGACACGCACAGTTCAGCATCCAGTATCTAGCTCAATCAACAGCTGCAAAGTTGTGTTGAGACCGCTGTGTTTCCTGTTTTCCTGGACGTTTGCAGAGATAACGTTGGGATTTTATAAAACATTGATGTTCACTGAGGAATAAGGATATGAATGGAGGAGTGTGTTCAGGTGTGTGTGTTTTCTGTGTATGCATCCATTTGGTTTTGTCTGAGTTCTTCAGAGGCAGGTCTCTGGCTCTTTCCTACAGCATCAGCAGGTCACAGCAGTAGTAGAGGTGTAGTAATAAATGTACCAGAGTCTATCATATGACTGGGAATAAAAACTAACTGCTACAAAACTAACTGCAATTTTGTTTTCGGTGATGAGGGAGGAAGTTCTTCAAGCTACACCCTTAAAAAAACAAACAGTGCCATGCAAAGGTATTCATAAAAACAATTTTAATGAATTTTGTTCAAATTGTATGTAATAGACCAACACAAAGTAACAAATAATGTAAAATGTGAGGTAAATAATCTATGATTTTAAGGCAGTTTGGAAGAGGACCAATTGTGAACATCAAATTTGAGCTTTACCAAAGATTACTTTGTTTGGGCCATTTAACACATAACTAAGCTCTTCCAGGATGGCTCTGTATTTACCTGCAATTATTTTCTGATTAACTCTGACCTGATTAACCCCCACCCCTCTCCCCCCATTGCCACCTACATTTTTATTGTGGCGAGTTCAGGTTAATGTGCAGCGTTGTTATTCATCCTTCTTTCTACCTCCTAATCTCATAGCTCCTTGCATGTATGCACAAAAACCTGGTTACCGTTTCTTTTCTTTTCTTTTTTTTTACCGTGTCTTGTCCGGCAGAAAAGCACTCAGAATTGTTGTCTGAGTCCCAAGAAAAAGCAGATTTACTTTCACAAGTGAAGCATTACAGCTAATGCTTTAAAGCTCTGCTTGATACTCATATAAGGAAATTCTATTAGAAACTGCTTCGGGATTATTTCAATTGTTACGGACACGGAGACAGAAATGGAAAGGAAAAAAAAGAAGCACAAAAGAGAGAAAGGGGGGCAAAAAGGAAAAGGGGAGAGAAGTAGAATAGAATGGAGGAAAGAATGAAGGATGAAGAGAATACAAGATAACATCGTGCTTGCCTCTACACCTGCAGAAATGTTTCTATTACCAGCCTTTTTACCGAAAGGTGCAAGGTACTTATGAATGCAAGATGTATTTAGTGGTAAATGCGGCTTAATATAGAACATTTGTGTATCTCTTAACACCTGAATCTAAACACCTGTGGGTCTGAGTGTGAGTGCGCATGTGCATACAAGGTTTCTCCAGAAAAATATGCGATATTGAGTGTGAGGAGCCACAGGCCTGCCACCTTGACCCGGGACAGATACGGAGGAGATCCGAGAGACAGACAAAGGCCAGACCAGAGGAAATCCAGGAGAACCACTGCCGGGACTACCGTAACCCCCCCAGAAAGGAGCAGGGGAGAATCCTAGGGGAACCACCCAGCAGCCACAGTGCAAAAGCCCCAGGGAGCTGCAGCGACGAGCCCACAGGCCTCGCCGGCACCCGTCTACGCCCGAGCAGATCCAGCCATGAACCCAGAGACCCGAGACCCCGGGACACATCACTCCCCAAGCAGAGGCCCAACCGAGCTCAGGGGTCCGGGCCGTGGCAAGTAGCCACCAGGAGTGAGCCAGCACACACCAAAGCACCCAGGTCCAGGTAGCCGATACCCCATAGGGACAACCAGCCCCCGGACCCAGGAGGTGCTCCCCTTCCCTCCGGGGGTGGAGACAGGCAGACCGCCCTAGCATCTGAACCTGGTCTGGGCTAGTCCGGGCTCGTGCCTGATCCTGAGCGACCCGGCCCGGACCACAACCCCCCGCCCCGACCCCAGTCCCCAACCATCCCCATCCTCATCCGGGAGGGGGCCATGTACAAAAGAAGGGTCTACAAGGTCCAAACAAGCCTGCCAACCAGAGCCGCCACAGAATAAAAGAGTCCCAACCCCCAATGACTTCAGATCCCAACCCATGAGCCCTCCACCCCCAATGAAACCGACATGAATCTCCACCCTGGGCCACCCCCAACAAGGACACTGTCGGGATCTGGGAGTCTGTCTGTTCTGCTTGCTGCTAATCTTATTCATCCAGCAGAGGATGTCGGAGCTACAGGAGGAATCTGAACAGGTGTCTTCCATCTTCTGATTGCTGTGAACACTATTTAAGCCGTGGCTGCCAGCAACTCTTTGCCTGAGTGTTGAGCCTACGTGGTAACCAGCTCAAGCCTGCTTATCCTAGTATTTGATCAGTTTGTTTTGATTTTTCTGATGCATGGGTTTTTGCCTCAGGTATCTGTTCCAGAGTGCGGGTCAGTCCACCGATCTTTCGTCTAGCACTTGGAGCTTTGTGATTCCCTGTCTGGATTCTGTATGCTCTCCACAATCAAAGAATCTTCAGTTATCCCACCAGACCTAAACAACTCGCTGGCAAGCTTTCAACGCAACATCAGCTTCGTCACCCTCTCACTCCTCACGGAAAAGACGAGCGCAACCACAAGGAAGCCTTTGAACTCAGCTCCCAGTTTCCTTAACTCCGTCTCCCCTGGCAGATCCCCTCTCCTTTCTAGTAAGAGCAATATCCATTATTTACTATATATTACCGTCACAGTTTCTTACCTGCCTTTTTCCCTCAGTTGGAGAGACCTGACTCCTGTTACTCCCCTGTAGAAATAAAAGGGAAAATAAACTTCTTTTTTTTTCATCTCGAAATTCTCTGCTGTGATTCTTTCTGCATGTGGGTCAAATCAGTGTCAAAAATGATGTCAGACACAGATATCGAACACATGCCCCCGAACCCAAACGCCATGAATCACCCCCCCACAGCACATGGGCACACTCCCACAGGAGAACTTCATCCCCAAAAGGCCAACAAAGCAACACCCACACAGCACAAGCTTCATACACAGCCCCGCTCCAAGCAGCCACGCAGCATCCCACCCCTAACACACAGCGCATCGCGACAGCAAGGCAAGGGCCCCGCGCAATGCCATCCCAGCGCCCGCGCAACAGGGCAGACATTGTCGAGCATCGAGCTCACAACGGAGCCCCCGACCCCACACCAAGAGGGGACAAACTCACCCGGCAAGAGGTCCCCGGGCCAGCGGCAAGCACTCGAGGCTGGCGTCCCTCACCCCGCCCCCGCAAACACACCACATCACTGCCACTGAAACGATAGCCCAGGTAGGAACATTATCCAGCTCAGCTCTACCATCGCCGCTCAGCCGATCCAGATGCTGGTGACCCCACATCCAAGAAGAGGACACCCCCACCCGGGTTACCGTTTCTTAATCATGCTGACTTTGGTCATTAAAATTCTCAAACAAACCTCTGAGTTCTTTACAAAAGAGCTGTATTTATGCTGTGATTAAATTAGACAAAAGTGTGTTTTATTAACTAATTATGTGAATTCCAAAGGCGTTTGGCTGCACTTTTACTCAGGGGTGTCGTTAAAAAGGGAGCTGAATATCCATGCAACACTTTTCGGATTTTCATTTGTTAAAACTTTAAAACCCAAGAATCATCATAATTTCAATTGACAAATATGCACTACTTTGTGTTGGTCATTTAACTTAAAATCCCAATAAAAACTTTTTCACAGCAATGTACACCTTTTTTCTTAGAAGGAGTTTGATTAATGCCTGAGAATGACGTCCGAACGACAAAAAGTCTGCATCTCACTTTGCCTAAGGAATAGAAATGTCATTCAAAGTAATGAGAGTAAAGGCCAGCATTCCTTTAGAACCATGCCATTTAAATATTCAGCTTGATGAACAGCACTTACTGTTTTTACAGCTCATTCAATATTCAAAAGGCTTCAGAGCAAGCATGTCATTAAAAGACAAATCTGCCAAAAAAACTGGTAATAACAACCCTAAAAGTCAAATCTAAAAGCACAATCACTTGCGTGGAGCAATTACAGGAAGGCGAGCGGCAAAATATGCATGATTTACCTCTCCGAAGCACAAAAGAACTGCAGGAGCTATCATTATGATCGGGAAATCAACTTCAATGATATGCCCATGAACTATTTTTGAGTCACCGTCCAACATCAGAGGCAGAAAGAATTCAAGGATCACAGTGCTGGCGCTCGATCATTCCTTTGTAGAGTTCAAAAGCACCGGGTGGTCGCAAATCAGCAATGTGAACCTGTGGTAATGCAGAAGTCAGCTAAATGAGGCACAGTGGCTGACAGGTGTGGGACAAGCTGAAGAAAAGGAGGTCGGAATCGTTGCTAAAGCACACATTGGTTCCTGCAGCCCTTTTACTGCAAGGTTCGATGCTGGACCATTCGTGGCGAGCAACTGCTGCAGCATACACCTGTTAAGTTAGGTCATAACTGGAATTAGTAAAATCCCTGATTGTCCTGAGTGGAGCTCAGGAGATGAGCACTGCTCAAATGGTTGCTCCCTATTAGTGGTGGCAATATGAGTAAAAGCTAATAGGCAGAAATCAGTGGTTAGAATGATGAAAGGGTGCCTGTGTGACAGTCAGTAATTTTGGCCCCATCTTTTAATTTCAGCCTTTACATTCCTCTTTTTTGCTGCTAGCTGTAAAGCTTCCTGACAGTTCAATCAGTACGACTTTCTCAAAGATTGTGCGAGATTTAACTCTTACCGTGGTCTTCTGACACTGGATGCTTGAGCTGTTGAACCTCAGCGCAGGGACACTGTGCGTGTTTCCCTGGATGTGAAAGATGCACTCATAGTTCCTCTGTCCGGACTGAGGCTGGGGCAGGTTCTGAGCCAGCAGAGTGATTGGCCTCATTACCCCGGCAGGAATGTAGATCTGAGTGGATGGCAGGATCTGGGGGCACTCCTGGTAAATAAGAAAAATGAAAACCTGTGACAGGTAAATGGACCGTTAAGTCTCAGTATCTCTGCTTTGTGGCCGATACGACATAGCGGCATATCTCCACACACAGCTGACAATCCAATAAATAAAGGTTCGATACCATTAACTTCACCTTTGTATCCTCATTCATTCAAATCCAATGTTTAAAACTAACTGAATACAACACAATATAATAATAAAACAAAATATGTAACAATATAATGTGATATATACAATATTGTATAATACATCATATACAATAAAATACAGCACAATAGGACATAGGCATTTATTTATGTTTAAGTCAAGTACAATGAGGCACAATGCAATAAGAAAAATATGCCAGCCCATATGTGCTAGTAAGCCTTTCAGTAACTCGGCAGGAAGCAGATTATGCTCATAAATACAAAATGGAAACTTAGTGACTCTCAAAGGATGCAAAATCTCTGTCGCTAAATAATAAGACAATAAAATAGCTTAAAATACGTACAGCAAGAATGAGCTAAGAAAAGACAAATCTCAAAACAATGGCAAAAAATTTGCTGTGGAACCAGAAAAATGCTAATTCAGCTCTGGAATTTACCCACATAAATAGGGTGTCTCCTCAGGAAGGATAATTGATCCAGATGATCATAGTGAATTAAACTTGTTTGGACTAATTAAGTCATTTCTAGCGATCTCTTCCCAAACACTAGGAGGCTCCACTAAGAACATAACACAGCTTTGCAGCAGGGAAGGCAGCAGGAAAAGATTACAGAAGTTCACTCACAAACCTACAAGGGGTTGGACAATGAAACTGAAACACCTGTCATTTTAGTGTGGGAGGTTTCATGGCTAAATTGGACTGGTAGCCAGTCTTCATTGATTGCACATTGCACCAGTAAGAGCAGAGTGTGAAGGTTCAATTAGCAGGGTAAGAGCACAGTTTTGCTCAAAATATTGAAATGCACACAACATTATGAATGACATACCAGAGTTCAAAAGAGGACAAATTGTTGGTGCATGTCTTGCTGGCACATCTGTGACCAAGACAGCAAGTCTTTGTGATGTATCAAGAGCCACGGTATCCAGGGTAATGTCAGCAAACCACCAAGAAGGATGAACCACATCCAACAGGATTAACTGTGGACACAAGAGGAAGCTGTCTGAAAGGGATGTACGGGTGCTAACCCGGATTGTATCCGAAAATCATAAAACCACAGCTGCCCAAATCACGGCAGAATTAAATCTGCACCTCAACTCCTGTTTCTACCAGAACTGTCCGTCGGGAGCTCCACATGGCCGGGCTGCTATAGCCAAACCTTTGCTCACTCATGCCAATGCCAAATGTCGGTTTCAATGGTGCAAGGAGCGCAAATCTTGGGCTGTGGACAATGTGAAACATGTATTTTTCTCTGATGAGTCCACCTTTACTGTTTTCCCCACATCCGGGAGTGTTACGGTGTGGAGAAGCCCCAAAGAAGCGTACCACCCAGACTGTTACATGCCCAGAGTGAAGCATGGGGGCGGATCAGTGATGGTTTGGGCTGCCATATCATGGCATTCCCTTGGCCCAATACTTGTGCTAGATGGGCGCGTCACTGCCAAAGACTACCGAACCATTCTTGAGGACCATGTGCATCTAATGGTTCAAACATTGTATCCTGAAGGCGGTGGCGTGTATCAGGATGACAATGCACCGATACACTCAGCAAGACTGGTAAAAGATTGGTTTGATGAACATGAAAGTGAAGTTGAACATCTCCCATCGCCTGCATAGTCACCAGATCTAAATATTATTGAGCCTCTTTGGGGTGTTTTGGAGGAGCGAGTCAGGAAACGGAGGAATCTCCCAGAAATAGCACCATGCTGTACTCTAAGACTGTCTAATGGATTGAAGTGAAATAAATGGGAGTTCAGCACTTTAAATATACACCTACTTGATGCTCTTCAGTGATGAACAAATACGCCGCAACATCATATTTGTATCATGTTAATAAAAGCAAAGAGACATGCTTTAAGCAATCATTTCAGCCTGAGGTAAGTTAAAAGAATAATGGATCTGTAAGATGGAATCCATGTTCTATAAAAAAAATTTGTTTTTAAACTGATTATATCTGCTTCAGCAAATACGATTCAAGCATTCTGTTCATTCATGAGATCTAAAGCTGCGTCCTTGGATCCTAAGTCAAAACTCTTGAATCTTTAGATATTATGAACAAAGTACAAGGTTTAAACAGTGCACAAAATGTGAGATGTTTGACATCCTCAGAATTCTAAAGTGTAAAGTTTAATTAGAAAACAAATAGTTTCTACCCTTCATTATTAATGTCAACAGCAATATAAAGATGGTGCAAATAATCGACATGGTGTATGAATATTAAAAGGCAAATGCGAAAACAAACCCCACTTCAAACATAATCAAGCAAACTGTACTTGTCCTACTGTGATAGCAGACATTTGTATCAAAGAAAACTCAGACAGCAGAATGCTATTTAAGCAACAGGGAAACAATGCTAAGCCATGCAGTCAGCAGTTTCATCAATATAGAAATAAGTTAATCAGTCTAAAGGAACAGAATGTTAAGTGTGTCATCATCCATCCATCCATCCATCCATTCATTCATTGATGGCTATACTTTTACTGCATTCTGTTTGTGCAACAAAGTGGCTTTAATGGTAATTTAATTTTATTACGATAATAATGTTTAGAAAAACAAAACAGTAATACATAAAAAGTTAGCATGGTAGCTTTTAAAACTTGTTAGCTTGTTATTCCTATCACACCACAGTCAGATTAGGTAATATCATTATTGTGACTCAAAATATAACTTTCAAAATAACTTTATGTGAATTCCTCAGCATAATCTTGGTATTTTTTTCTCACAAAGTAAGAGGAAAGATACCCTAAAACAGCAGATTGATAAGAGATCAAATCAATGCCAAGAAGCTCAGCGGAGCAGACTGTTAGTCAGCGAGGCTAACAGTCCAAATTTGAAGTATTCACAGATGCTGTCAGAATGCTTACGAGCTGATTCTAATCTTGGCAAAATAAAAACAAACTGAACTAACTGAAACAAAAAGAATAAAAGGAAGGTTAAAAAAAAAAACGACAGCCTCCACCAGGGCATCAGTGGGGATGGATAAATAAGTCATTTAAAGAGGAGCATGGGTGAATCCCATGATGATGTAGTACCTTTACATGTCTTTACCAAAACCAAGGATCAAACTTTTTAATCCCAAAACCAATGCCATGGAGCCAAGGCTGTGTGTGTTAGCACACACTCACTTTGCTGGGAGGAGCTAAGAGAGGAATGGAGGAAATAAGATGGGCTAAAACAAAGAAAAGAAGCCCCTGACTAGCTTTGTAATGCTTTGAGTTTGAGGTACCACGTATAGTTAGTTTTGCCAAAACTAAGCATCTCCATACAACTGTGCACCCGACAGCAAAAGCAAACCACGTCACACATCAACCATTTACAGGTTATTTTTTTATTTTTTAAATAGATGCATCTGAATTGTAATGAAAAGCACAGGGTGGTATTCCTTTGAAGAGCGTGATGATACAGCACAACATTCACACACATCCCTCACATTGGGCTTACATATATTGCACAAAAGACGCTACTGCAGCCAACCCTTGAAAGAAAAAGAGAGGGCAGTACACAAAGGAGGCAGGGAGCGAACAAAAGCTTCAGCAGCGGAGGATTGTGGGAGCTGTTTCATTAGGAGTGGTGACAGGTGTCACAGCTGAGTCTGCATCAGATAGTGGAGCAGTTCAACACAATGAGACACAACAATCTCCTTTACCTGGGGGAATCCTCTAATGCCTCTTTTCTCTCTCCGCTCCTTTCTCTCTTCCTGCAGTTCACAATTGATCTTTTCTACATTCGTTGCAGCATCCCTCTTTTACCCCTACTTTCACCTCCCACATCCTTTTTACTGGGATAACTGTAGAGGCTTTCCCTTTTCTTTTTCATCTAGAAAGATTTTTTCTTAGATCCATACCTGGAATCCTGCCACTCAAGGCTCCTGGACACCAATTTGTACAACTGCGAATCAGCTGGGTAAATCTAAATCAGCATCATAATTTGGTTTTTATACAATTTTAAATATTTTCAGTTAGTGGACATCCATTTGTTATTTTCCTTCCACTTCGTAATTATGCACTACATTGTATTGGTCGATCGCATTGAATCCTAATAAACTCCACTGCAATTTGTGTTTGTGCCATGTGAAGAATTGTGAGAAGGTTCAAGGGACATAGAAACTTGCTTAGAAAACACTAAGGTCTTGGAACCCATATACCTGTTCAGTAAAGCAAGTAGGTACAAGACAAGGCATGCTATTATCTATCCAAACCAATTCCTACATACATAACATGGATTCACATAGAGAAACAAAATGTTGCATCTGGCCTGCAAAAAATACACATAATATACACACAAGCTCAAAATTTTACACTGCAACACACACACTCTGATACCAATCCGGAGCTAAATCTTGCCCTCTGGCTTTAAGCTGTAAACTAGTGCTGGGGCCTGTGGAGTGTTTTACAGTAGCCTTGGGGCCAAACACACAGATGCTGTGATCAAAGGAGAAGAAGGTAAGCCTTCAGAAAGAAATTAGTATGAGACTTTCTTCCGTACTGGTGTTAAATCTCTATTAGGTTTCTAGCCGTTTCTACCAGTGTCTGTCTGAGTACTCAATGCACTATACTACCTTATTTTAGGTTTAGAAAATATTTGATTCCCTAAAATCTATTGACAATGAAGCAATTAATTCAGAAAACTGGAATAGAATAATGTAAGTCTTGGTCACATAGATATGAGCAGATATTGGGATGGATTTAAACTATTTACTTCTGTTTTATTCAGGTTTTATGCCTTAATCATAAACTCATAGACTGTTTTTTTTTCTCTTGTTTTAACAAGGGATGATAAACTAGATAAACAGAATGATCTTAATGATTTAATAATATTTTACAAAGTTAGTTGTGTAAGTGCAGACTTCAGCATATGTAAAAGGTAGGGATAGTTAGAATGATAATATGTTTCTCTCTATTGTACTGTCCAGTGGCTGTTAGTGAATATGTTCGTACTGTTTGTAGTTAGATGCTCTTGTTTATGGTTTGTATTCATGTTGTTTATTACCTTCGTTTTCTAATAGTTCTGGTTTCCTCTCGCCCTTGTTCCCTTGGTGTTGCTTTACTTAGAATGGTTTCATTATTATTGTTATTGTAATTATTAGTTCTGTATCTTCCTTGGATTCTATGTGTTTATTTATGTTAGATATTTTGTTCTCCCTCTTGTTAGGTCAGCTTTAGTTATTGTTTACATCTTTGTTTGTCCTCATGTTCCCTGCTTGGTTCTAGTTAATTCAGTCAGTGTGGTTTTAGGTTTGTTTACTTTTGTAATCAGGGTTTCCTTATGGGTTTTTTGTTTATACTTAGGTTGCCAGTTCTTAGGTTGTTGTTGTTGTTGTTCTTCTGTTTCCTCCAGTTTCTCTGTTTCTTTCAGTTCTTGGTTATTCTAGATTTCTTATGCTTCTTTTGGTTATTTTATATTTGTCTATGGTTTTGCTTAGGTCTGTATCTCCTTATTGTTATTAGTCCTTTTCCTCATGTTTTAGTCTTCATATTAGGTTCACCTGCTCCCTCTGTCTCCCCTCAACCATGTCACACCTGTTCCCTGTTTCTTTGATTAGCTGCCCTTTGTTACCCTCTCATGTCTCTCTGTATATTAGTTGGTCTGTGTTCTTTGTTCCCCGCTGGTTCCTTCTGTACGTTCACACTCTGTTCGGCCCGTTCCCTACACCAGGACTAAGTTCCGTGTTTGCTTCGTTCCTGCAAAGAGTACTCATGTAAGTCTTTGGATTCACTCATGTTAGTACCTGCAGTGTTTTTGCTACGTTTTTGGAATCCTTTTGAATAAAGCTAAAACCTTACTACAACATGCTGCTGCCCAGCTCTTGTCTGCACTTTGGTCTGACCCAAACCCAGAACATGACAGCATCAGGAACACCATTTGACAGCATTCCTGAAGTGAAAGATGTTTCCGCAAAGACAAACAGAGCAGGTGTGAATATATCGAGTGAAAACCAGGTGGAGCAAGGGGACAGATTAACTTGGACAGGTGAGCCGAATAAACTTAATTGACAGACAGAACAAAACATGGCTGCGGCAAAAACAGAGACTCTAATAAACAAACTAGAAAAACATGAAGCTAAAGCATAACCAGATCCGAAAACCAAACTTGACAAAACATGAACAAGACGACAAAACTAAAGCATGATCAGGAAAATAACAGAAGCATAATTCAAAATCTAAGAACAATAATAACAAAAAAACGAGTCAAAACCTTAACTGTGAAAAACATAAGAAGAAACCCGAAACCAAAAACCAAACAACCCTACATCATGACAGATATATGCAATATTTGGGGATAAAAAAATAAAATTATTTATCAGGGTGTCTTTTTTTTATGTCAAAAAACCCTGGCTTTTTAACCAGGGTGTGTTCAGTTTTGAGATCCAATGTAGATTCTGTGTCACCTAAAGAGGCCAAAGTTTCTTTAGTTTTCCTTGGACAAGTAGCTTAGGATGTTGTCAGTGGTTATGTAACAGAACACCTAAGGCTTTCAAATGCACTACTTAAAAAACTGTTTTCCTATCAAAAACTTGTGTGCACACATCTTCCTAACATTTGATCTTCTCTTCCCCCCTCTGGACTCTCTACCTGCCCTGCAGTTTATTTAACCACCAAGATTCCTACCGTCACAAACTCCAGCTGACTAGGACACCCTGCTGCATTTTCATATTGACTTTTCCTCTCCTCCTCAGTCTCTATGCCCCTAAATCACATCTCCTTCCCTTTTACCAACGCCCCCTCGCCCCTCCACTCTGTTATCCTCATCCTGTGGCTGTGCCAGCGAGAGGGAAGAAATAATACAAGGTGCATTTACTCTAACAGAACTAGGAGAGTGTTTGTGAAGCTGCTGTGTAGAAATCATTTGTAAAAGGAAACAAAGAAGTGAGTTTATTCATGTCAAAGACAAAAAGGCAGAAAACAATGACACCTGTTTCACCTGATTTCTGTTTTGCTCTGATTTTTATTTTTGTTCGCATTGTTTTTCTTCACTTCTTGATTTTCTCTTAACGATAAAAATGCTACATCAACAGCAATGTCAGACATGAGGCAAGTTTCACGATTGGCTGCTGGCTGTCATCGACGAGGCCACCTCGCTGAGACACAGACAACCTCAGAGTATGATGGATGAGGTGGTCTGGGTGTGTTTGTCTGTGTGTGTATTAGAGCAGGTGGGGGCGAGGGGGGGTCAGTGCAGTGTGGATGGTCCCAACGGATTAACGTCACAGACCAATGGAGCATTCCAGAAAGAAGGGGGCGAGACCCCATTGACCGGTTTTCTTCCACACACACACACAGAGAGAGAGAGAAAGAGGGAGAGAGAGAAAAGAAGCTGATATGATGACCAAATGTCCCAGTAAAGAGAGAAAGAGTAATCTGTTCAGCAATGTCTCAGTTCAAGACAGTAATATAGTTATACCCTTAGAGAATAAATGTAACAGGAGGTAACACACTCACACATACCAGATGTACAAAGAATCATGCAGTAAATCCCAGGAGGTCTCACCATTCAATCTAGGGAGACAATTCATGCAGCTTTACACAATCGGGTTTCCTAAGTCCTTCTCTTCTTCTAAGAGACTTTCTTACCAGTTTTTTCATCTCCAAAAGTTTTGTTTTGCTGTTGTTTGTACTTTTCCATAATTACAAAATGTCCACTGATGTTCACAGATCTAACTGAATTAAATCCACAAGGACTCTCTCTAGACATTAGCTGCAGCCTGTTTTTTCTCAGTGTCTGAGCCAAATGATTGACAGATATCAGTAGACCAATATGTTACCTTCCCTTCCAAACCAAATCTGTGGCGTTAGCTTGAAGTAGCTATTTAGAGTCAAGCAAAACTTTGTTTTTGATGTGACAGATTGTGTCTTCAGAATTACATCTTGACAACTACATGTTGTAACACAGGTAACCCTCACAAGGGTTTACAAGTAAAACAGACTAGTTATGTGTAGAAAAGTGAAACTTTCAGCTGCTTCTGCTATTTGGCTGGAAAAAACATAAATTATCCTATTTTTTAATGACAGTGTAGTTCTATTTTTTTTCTCCTACTAGTTGTTTTGAGTCAGAAATGGAGATACGTTCATCTGACTACTGCTAGGATTTTTTGTTAATTTAAATTTAAATGACCGTTTTCCTTGAAGGGGACTATTTAGCACTGTGGTGGAATACAAGCATGTTGGGCTCCCCACAGAACACTTTTAAATCTCTCCATAGGGTCCTCACCTCTTTGGTCTTCAAGCTTCTTCTCTCAGACAACACTCACAACACAAAAGAGAAATCATCTGATAAATGCACTGAAGATGGAGGCATTGCCATGGCTACTTTTGTCTTAGGTGGTGTGTTTTATATTGATGTTAGAGTTTGTTAGAGTTTGTTACATTGTCACTCCTGGACAACTTTTCGTTGATATTTTCAGCTGCCTGATAGTACCTTTTTTCACGCTTCATAAATTTATTTAACTATTATGGGCAAAAAGCAAAGGTGAAACTAAACAGGGAAAGGTGTTAAACTTATTGCATGTCGTTTTATGATTTAATCTTTTTAAATCAATGGTCATGTTTTAGTATTTATTCACTGTACATTCGAAATAACTGCACACTATAACACTAACATTAAAACATGTATTTTCCTGGTGTTCTGAAGCAACTATAAATATAGATCATCAACTGGAGGAGATTAGGATGTATTCTAGACACGACACATGAGAAACAGGGTTATTTAGTTGTAACAGTTTTCTCTTAGGAATTGTAAATGACAATACAGTGTATTTGTTTAATTCCTCCCCTAAGTAGCAGAATGTTGGCATTAGACAGAAACAAAACCCAGTTTTTGGAGATTGATGCAACCATTTCTCATGTCTAAAACAAATCACACATACTACCCAGCCAAAGACACAATCATTTCTTGCCACCAATTGACACCAAAGGACATTTACTATTTGATTTTATCTGTAGGTGAGCATGCTTTGGCCTGAAGTTTCAACAATATTTATTCTGGAGCCACAGTGGTAACTAAGAAAATAAAGGATGTTGACACACAGGTCATTGGATTTGGCCCTGTTGTAAATCTATTAACGGCATTTTCCTCCAGAGTGCAAAATGTATGGTGGGAATGAATGCATTACTTAAATCAGTGTAATTTATTTGCGACCCTTGTACAGCAGGATGTGGTAGGAATGGGTCCACAATTTATCATGAAACTTTAGGCTTGGCATCACTAAGTTTTACTGCTGCAAGTGAGGACAATTCCTATAGAGGGAGAAAAACTCCATCCACTAGAAGCAAAAGAAAACATCCTTAAATCAAAATAATTCACTCAAACTTTGTGTAGATCTTGATGTTTATTTTTTTTACATTTTATATGTGTGTTTGTGTTATTTTATTTGCAACTCACTAATGTACAGCTGGACTATTAACATCCATATTTCCACTAGAGTAAATGTGAGAACATAATGGGAATATAATTTCACCTAATTGCGATCCTGATACAGACAGTCGGTTTCTGTATTTACATGCCTTTTTTGTATCAGCTGTTTACATCCATCCCAGTGATGGACAATTAGATAAAGGTGAAGCGGCGTGTACCCCGCCTCTCGCCCATAGACTGCTGGAGATAGACACCAGCTCCCTCGCGACTCACTATGGAATAAGCGGTAGAAAATGACTGACTGACTGACTGAAGCGGCTTTTCCAACAAACTGGTTTCAGTAAGCCACAGAACTTGTGCTAGTGCTTGTCAATTCTTTGTGTTTCCACTGCCGAAAGCTTCAGCGTCAATTAACTAGTACCTTCTTAGCACCAACTTTGAACAGGGCCAGGGGAAAGAACAACTTCCTTAGCTGGAGGAGGGACTAATGAATCAATCAAAATTGTGTGAGCATCATATTTAAACCCTGGAGTTGATTTCAGTTTTGATCTGCCTAATCAAGACAAAAAAAACACAGAACTTTAACATTACTAACATCATATTAGCATTAGCACAACACAATCGCAAAGCCTATTTTTTTCTGTTGCTTATTTTTTATATTACCTGTCATGGAGTTTAAGGAGATCAATGCATTGTTTAGAGCTAATAGCATTGGAAGATCAAACAGGTTCTCCTGAAGAACCAGTGATGAACTGTCAGCACCAGTCCTAGTTAAGTATTGAAACAATTTTGGTGGAAAAATTTTATTACTTCTTAGTTTCTGAATGACTCGTGATGAATCATATTTGCAGTGTGATTCAAAATCATAGAAAGCAAAATGTTTGAATATTACCAAAGTTAATTGTGACCTATAATGATAATAATGCTACGATTTATCTACAGATTTTGTTGTATATTCTAATGCTGCTCCTGTGCATGCCATCCAGTCTCCCTATAACATTGCTTTGCTTTAGGTTAATAATTGAAATCATATATATTTTATCCATGGGCCTAATTTAACAAATGAGCATTTACCAAGTAGTTTATTTAGAATGTTTAATTCTACATACACAAAAAATGTGCAGTAAATGTTTTAGAGAAATATTTTACCCAGTTATTGGCCACGAAAACCTAGCAGATATTGATTAACACTCATTAAGGTCAAAGCTAGCTTAAAAGTCTATAAACAAGATGTCAGAATGTAAGTTTTCTTTTATTCTGAAACAACCTGAAGTCATTTAATAAAGAGTTCACTTTGAGAAACAGATAATGATGCTACAGTTAGCACGAACATATTGCTATTCCCATGGTTTGTAAACCTCTCTGGCTAATAAATCGATTATATGTTCATGAGACTCAAGTCTCAGACCTTGAGTTTAAGTCAAGTCTCAAGTCTTTTAAGTGTGATCTCAGTGGTGTTTACATCTTTGTTTTTTGTGACTTAAGTGCTACTCGGTTCCAGGTCTGAGACTTAAGTCATCCTATCTAACGAAAACTGTAAAAAGATACTGTTTTTACTAAGATATCTACTAGACTGACAACATAGCCCCCTATTAATGTCTCCAATAGAGTAGTGGTGTCCTGTGCTTTATCTCTGATGGATAAGTGTCATTGTGTATCTATGTGTCAGGATGCAATCAGGTCTGGGTGGTCAAAGAGGAGGATGTAGACGATAAGCATCTGCTACTTGATCAATAGCTGCCTCTAAAATACCTGTTTGTGTGTGTGTGTAGTTCAGAGGGTGACACAGTGGACACATGAGAGAGAACAAGAAGGTATCCAGAACTGCCTCTCTTGATGAAATTTTGTCCTCTTTCTTTTGCCTACAGGTTAAATATTTGATGAATTTTGTTTTATACCAAAGCAAAATGACATAGTGCTCATTGTCACATGGGAACTAACCAAAAAGAGTCTCACAATCTATTTTAAATCATGACCCAGGGAGTAACAAGAGACTTCTTTGACCCAGCTAGGAGTCGTGAAACCTTTTCAAGGTCAGTGCAAAAGCAAGTGATGAATATTTAAAATTTCACAATCAAGGGCATTAGGTTATAGCTTCTGCTAATCAGTTCTGAGTCAATCCCAAACAGCTCTTCTTTGGAAAAGCTTAAAAATGACCAAACAAAGAAAAACATATTATACTACCATGCAAGAAAATTTGAAAGCTTGTTTCATCTTTTTTTTCTAGAATTTTTGCTCATCCCCTGTGCTTCAGTTCAACAAGAAAAATTTTCATTTATTTCTCTCAAATGAACGGAGTTCCTAGTCGTAGTCTCAGGTGGAAGGAGAACAGGCACCCCATCGAAGCAGAATGGGAACTCTTCTGTTCCATAAAAGGCACTTTGAACTGTGTTGGAAGCCTTTTGGAGTGTCCACCCACTCTTACAGCCATTTCCTGAGGGGAATATGGAGATAGTTGAAGCAGTAAAGATAAAGGCTTTATGCCATGATAAACTGGGGAACTGATTTCCCGGTAAATGTATGAATAAAAACAACAGACCGACTTCATTACAGCTTAATCTGAAGAATTTTTAAACTTCACTTTTGAAAACTTGCAAGGTTGAACGCATAATTTCCATAAAATTTACCTGGAGAAACTTGTTACCTCTTCTTCCTGTCTCAAAAAGAAGTGCAACTGCAAAGGTAAATTATGCCTTGCAAAGGGCCAACTCTCCTACTACAAAACTGTTTTGGCTAATATAGCAGATAAACCTAAAAAGCAAGCAAATTATTAGGTGTCTATTGAATTTAGAGTGTTGCTTATGCTCACTGATGTGCTTTTTAAAACAAGGGATTAAAATACAGGTCCTTCTAAAAAAATTAGCATATTGTGATAAAGTTCATTATTTTCTATAATGTAATGATGAAAATTTAACATTCATATATTTTAGATTCATTGCACACTAACTGAAATATTTCAGGTCTTTCATTGTCATAATATGGATGATTTTGGCATACAGCTCATGAAAACCCAAAATTCCTATCTCACAAAATTAGCATATTTCATCCGACCAATAAAAGAAAAGTGTTTTTAATACAAAAAACGTCAACCTTCAAATAATCATGTACAGTTATGCACTCAATACTTGGTCGGGAATCCTTTTGCAGAAATGACTGCTTCAATGGGCGTGGCATGGAGGCAATCAGCCTGTGGCACTGCTGAGGTCTTATGGAGGCCCAGGATGCTTCGATAGCGGCCTTTAGCTCATCCAGAGTGTTGGGTCTTGAATCTCTCAACGTTCTCTTCACAATATCCCACAGACTCTCTATGGGGTTCGGGTCAGGAGAGTTGGCAGGCCAATTGAGCACAGTGATACCATGGTCAGTAAACCATTTACCAGTGGTATTGGCACTGTGAGCAGGTGCCAGGTCGTGCTGAAAAATGAAATCTTCATCTCCATAAAGCTTTTCAGCAGATGGAAGCATGAAGTGCTCCAAAATCTCCTGATAGCTAGCTGCATTGACCCTGCCCTTGATAAAACACAGTGGACCAACACCAGCAGCTGACACGGCACCCCAGACCATCACTGACTGTGGGTACTTGACACTGGACTTCTGGCATTTTGGTATTTCCTTCTCCCCAGTCTTCCTCCAGACTCTGGCACCTTGATTTCCGAATGACATGCAGAATTTGCTTTCATCCGAAAAAAGTACTTTGGACCACTGAGCATCAGTCCAGTGCTGCTTCTCTGTAGCCCAGGACTGGGGAATGTGGCACCTGTAGCCCATTTCCTGCACACGCCTGTGCACGGTGGCTCTGGATGTTTCTACTCCAGACTCAGTCCACTGCTTCCGCAGGTCCCCCAAGGTCTGGAATCGGCCCTTCTCCACAATCTTCCTCAGGGTCCGGTCACCTCTTCTCGTTGTGCAGCGTTTTCTGCCACACTTTTTCCTTCCCACTGAAGTGCCTTGATACAGCACTCTGGGAACAGCCTATTCGTTCATAAATTTCTTTGTGTGTCTTACCCTCTTGCTTGAGGGTGTCAATAGTGGCCTTCTGGACAGCAGTCAGGTCGGCAGTCTTATCCATGATTGGGGTTTTGAGTGATGAACCAGGCTGGGAGTTTTAAAGGCCTCAGGAATCTTTTGCAGGTGTTTAGAGTTAACTCGTTGATTCAGATGATTAGGTTCATAGCTCGTTTAGAGACCCTTTTAATGATATGCTAATTTTGTGAGATAGGAATTTTGGGTTTTCATGAGCTGTATGCCAAAATCATCCGTATTAAGACAATGAAAGACCTGAAATATTTCAGTTAGTGTGCAATGAATCTAAAATATATGAATGTTAAATTTTCATCATGACATTATGGAAAATAATGAACTTTATCACAATATGCTAATTTTTTGAGAAGGACCTGTATTTTGTAAAATCTCGCCATGTGTCTTCTTGACGTTAAAATGTCATACAATGAGCAGTACACCACTGTCAGTTATCCTTGCAATAATCTTGCTTTTGATAGTCCTCTAATTCTGAGAGTAAAGATAAATATTCAAACATCTACATATCTTGAGTCTGTATACAGATACAACTAGAAATAATTTGGTGATTGGAATGTTCCACTTTTTAGCTTGACTGGCCAATCAGTTGTGCTGACTAAATTCTTTAGTTTGAGTGCTCTTACTACATGAAAAACACTCAAAACTAGCTATTTCCAGTATCAGTGACATGTTTGAACTTGAAGTCACAGGAAGCAAAGAGAATATCTATAAGAAAACTTGATTTTGCAAATTATGTCTGCAGTTCATTCAGGCTGAGAGAGAAAGAGAGAGAGAGAGAGAGAGTAGATAACAGGAAGGCAATGTTCTGCTTTTTGAGTTTAAAGCTTCTCTGCCTGTCATTGGACATGCTGTTGCCAGCTTTTTCAAAGTCACAGAGTTAAACTGAGAATCAACAAATGAACATTCTTTAGGAAATAAGAAAGGAAATTGATGGTTTGGAATTGCTAGCAATGCTAACTGTGCTAACGGCTGATATAACATGCCAAAAACTAATAAATCTGATTTACTTTTAAAATAATAGTAAAATCTGGGTTTGCAATGACTGTTCTCTCTCACACATGGTGTGATGTCGTCTCTAATCCTTTAAAAAAAAAAAGACCACTCAGAAGCCTGGAGAACAGAAAAAAGACACAAAGACAAACCACTCTCGCTAGTGTGAAGGCTATGGGATAGCAGGCTATGTACAACATGGTAGGATTTTTCAGGATTTACAAAATATAACTCAAGCAAAAACGTTTCAATATGTCTAACTACATTAGGTAGCTCCCTATATAAAAATAGCACTACATTTAAAAAAAGACAAGGAAAGTTTCTTTCCAATATCTTGGTATTCATTTTATGCATATTAAACAGCAGATGTGGATATCCTAAAATGTCACCTGACATTGGTTGAACACTAGGTGCAGCTTGTTACAAATTGTGATAATTTCTTAACTGCCTTGTGGTGTATTGAACATAAAAATCAAATTGTAAGCCCTATCGCTTTCCATATGACCACCAATCGATCTCGATTGCTGCTTTAGAACAGATAAATTTTAAACTTTTTTAACACCACTGATGGCAAAACAGGAGCTTGACGAGCCACCTGCTTGTTTTTAATCAGCACTGGTTATTTTGTGCATTAAACTGGTGTGGAGAACATTTGATTGTATCCTCATCGATCCAAATGTCTGTCGTGGCACCTAACAAAAAGCAATGACGACATGTCTGTAATACTAGTCATCTATGACTGATTCCATTCAGTAGATTTTAACATCCGGACTGTACTGGTTCAATATCAAATTATGTACTGTTATACCACTGCTTCTAATGTAATAAAGCTGACATAATAATAATTACACTATTAGTCTTAGTCTTACTCTATTGCATTCCAGAGGAGGCTTAATGTTATACTCAACCACCTTTAAATTAAGCTTTAGTTCACTTTGGAGATTTTAATAAATCAAATGTATGATAAACTCTTTAAGTGCTATGCAATGACTTAATGTAGACCAAACTGTGTATAAAACTAAAGATTAAGGAACAACAATTTTAATAATGTCAACTTGTCAGTTTCTACACTCACTGGCCACTTTATTAGGTACACCTGTCCAATTGCTTGTTAACGCCAATTTCTAATCAGCCAATCACATAGCAGCAACTCAATACATTTAGGCATGTAGGCATGGATGCTACAGCAGCAGAAGACCACACCGGGTGCCACTCCTATCAGCTAAGAACAGGAAACTGAGGCTACTATTCGCACAGGCTCACCAAAATTGGACAATAGAAGATTGGAAAAACGTTGCCTGGTCTGATGAGTCTCAATTTCTGCTGCGACATTCGGATGATAGGGTCAGAATTTGGCGTCTGGATCCATCCTGCCTTATCAACGGTTCAGGCTGGTGGTGGTGGTGTAATAGTGTGGGGAATATTTTCTTGGCACACTTTGGGCCCCTTAGTACCAGTTGAGCATTGTGTCAATGCCACAGCCTACCTGAGTATTGTTGCTGACCATGTCCATCCCTTTATGAACACAGTGTACCCATCTTCTGATGGTTCCTTACAGCAGGATAACGTGCCATGTCATAAAGCAGGAATCCTCTCAGACTGGTTTCCTGAACATGACAATGAGTTCACTGTACTCAAATGGCCTCCACAGTCACCAGATCTCAATCCAATAGAGCACCTTTGGGATGTGGTGGAACGGGAGATTCGCATCATGGATGTGCAGCCGACAAATCTGTAGCGTCTGTGTGATGCTATCATGTCAATATGGACCAAACTCTCTGAGGAATGTTTCCAGTACCTAGTTGAATCTATGCCACAAAGGATTAAGGCAGTTCTGAAGGCAAAAGGGGATCCGACCCAGTACTAGCGAAGTGTACCTAATAAAGTGGCCGGTGAGTGTATGTTAACAGTGTAAAAATACTGCTACATATACAAGACTCAAAAGTTGTTTACTGTGGACAGAATCATTATCATACTCAAATACATATTAGGAGCTTCTTAACTGCTGGATGTTTCTGTCTGCATTTGTTGTTTTCTCTTCAGAAATGTCTTTGATGACTTCTTATATCACTTGTGGATGACAGGCATCATGTAATTTATGGTCACCATATTTTAAAGGACTTTTGTCTACTTCTTCTGCCAATTGGCAGAAAATGTAGCTCTGCCTTTCCTGGTCTGGGAATCTAATTGTTGCTCTAAAGTAGTTTGTTCCAAACCATAAAGCAGAATATACAACCTTACAAATTACCAGTAGCAATAGGAAGGATTGCTGTACTTTTGGCTGAACAGTAAGGAGTTCAAAGCCCTTGAGCTATACTGGCCATATCCCATTTATTTATTAAAGAACTCAACACAACCCCAGGGAAGAAATGTGGTCTCCTTAGGAATGAAATTAGACACGAGAGCTGACATTTTATTTAGGTGTTCCCCTTTACAACAGTCAACTGTTAAATGGTCATTTAATTTGCCCAAAGAGACAGTTGGCAACAGTAAACCTCTTAAATCCAATTTTCCACATGTGATTACTTGTGTGCATTAGGAGCAACAGAGGACTGAGGTGAGAATTATTAAGCCAGTGCAGTGTGGAAGTTAAGGTCAGTAAACCCAAGAAATATTTTCAAAGGTTTATACTGCTAAGTTAACAACAATTTGTTCCTTTATGTGTTGTTTACGGTGCCTCACAAAATTAACTTTTTGTCATATTTTAACAACAAATTTCAATGTGTTTTGTTGGGATTTTATGTGATACCAACTCATGCAGCCAACAGTATTCAGATGTCAATTAATTAGTGATCCACCAGATCTCCAGTCCACCAGATTATCAATTGAATTAAGTTCTGGACTTTTACAGGGCCATACTAAATCATCCCCAGTCATCGCCGCAGCATAAAGCTGCCACCATTATGTCTCACAGTTCATCTAGTGTGTTCAGGGTGATGTGCAGAGTTAGTTTTACACCAAGCATAGCCTCATCTGCCCAGAAAACCTTTTTCCACGTTTGCTTTGTCCCCTAACCCAACTCTACAATTATACTTCTCCACAACTTTATGCTTGGTATGTCAACATCTGCGCCTTTACAGAACAGATGTATTTATACTAATATTAATTTAAAAACAGGTGGACCTCAGGATTATTTCCATAAAGGGCATGAGAGTATAGGGCCTGATTTTAAATGCATGACACCATTTTCAGATTTACTTTTTTGTATGATAGCATATTATTTTTTTAGGTTGCATTAGTCTGTCAAATAAAATCCCAAAAACATACACTTAAGTTCACAACAACTTGAGCAAAAGTTTAATTGGTATGATTTCCATGGTAAGCCAAAAAGGTTGTGGATAGCAACAGGAAACAAGGAAAAGACGCATAAAATCCAGGGCAACTTAATCACTGGCATTGATTGTGCTTCATGTTCTGCAGACAAGAGCAAGTTCTGAAACCATAATGTAAATCTATACCATAATCAAACGCTTTTCAGAAGTTGGCTTAAAGATAAGATTAAAGGATGGGCAGATAACATTAGATAATGATATGAAATTATCTAGTAGATATTATGGAGATACAAGGCACGGTTAGTGTCACGACACTCCAGCATCCTTTCATCTCGCGAATAGTTAAACATTTCTCGCATCCTCCTCCGCTCCTCCTTTCATCGACAAGTGCCGTCTTTTCTCTCGCTTCGTATTAATGACTTCCCCCATCCAACACAGCTGTCCTCAATTCATCTTACTCTAAATGCCCATCTCTGTTCCACGCTTTTTCCTCCTTCGCCACTCATTTTTTAAACCTTCCTATCCCTTCATCTCCTGCTTTCATCCAGCATAATCGGTCCACTTTTTTTTCTATAACCAGTGGACCCGATCGATCCCAGTTTCACCAAGCTTCTTGACAAATACTCCTTGAGTGAGTCGAACAAATGTACCGTCCAGTCTGACATCTTTCCAGCCTAATGAGACAACTAAAGTGAGAATTATGATTCAAGCTCCACTAAAACAATTTTTGTAGACCTTTGAGCTGCTTATCAGGCCTCAAGCCACTATCTTTTTTATTTTCTCAATAAATATTAGCATGAAGGCGAAGTAACAGAGAAGTTTTATCAGAATTAGGTTAAGAGACACAGGAAACATGTTGAAGAAGGTGCTTAGGTCAGATGAGACCAAAACAGAATTTGGCCTGCATACAAAACAATGTGTGGCAGAAAACTAGCACTGCACATCATGCTGAACTCACTGTTCTCCCCATTAAACACGGTAGTGGCAGCATCATGGCAAAGCTGGCCAGAGTTGAGGTGTAAGGGAATTTGAATAGAGCTAAATACAGGGCAATCTTAAAAGAAAACCTATAAGATGCTGAAAAAGACTTGAGACTAGAGCAGAGGTTCGTCAATACTTTTGCAAGGTACTGTAACTAGTGAGAAGGAGGAGGGTTTTTTATAGATAAGCCATAAAAACAGTGTGATATTGTGATTAAAGCCAAACTGCTTCTTCTTTACCAACCAGGGCATTGTCAGTCCTCCCAGAATGTGGAGGCCCGACCTTTTGCTTCTCATCTCGGCTATCGCTCTCCATTTAACATGCCAATGATCAGAGAAGCATCTTTAAGCTTTAATACACTATGAATAATTAAGATGTGTATACGCACACACACACGCACACGCACACACACACACACAGTTGAGCCTATTGGTGGCAAGCAGTTCCCCCAGCCAGAAAGGCCCAGAGGGAGAAGGGGAAGCTAGATCTGTGTCAGTTCCAGCTTCAGAGCTTCCAAAGCTGGGCCGCTCAGAGCTGCACATCAACAGCCCGAGTCCCAGCAATCTGAAACAATGAAGAGACAGCTGTAACTCTGACACCCATAGCTAAAAGACAAAAGGAGAGAGTGTCTGGCTCCAGCTAATTGACTTGTTGAGGGAATGAGGGAGCCGTTTAACAAGAGGAGAGGGCTCAGTGGGCTTCGGATCAAACAGAGAAAATAAGATGAGCTGGTGAGATCCAAGGCATTCTTCTGGCATTACATACAACCATTTGCTTATTTGTAAACACTGATCAGGTGAAACATCCCATTTACCTGCCTAACATACAGTCTATAAGTATTTGTACCATATGACCTGAATTTAATCTGACAGACTAAAACAAAGTAGGGCATATTTAATAGAAGAAAATAAACAAAAATCTTAGAAATGTGCTGTGCATTGGTATTCAGCCCTGTTTACTCTGATACTCCCAAATAAAACCCAGACCACCAGCTAATTACAGAGTTGTGTGAAGGTCTCAGAGGGTTGCTACAGAACATTGGTGGATAAACGAGAACCAAAGGACGCAGCAGACCGGTCAGAGAGGAAGATGTGGAGAAGTAAAATCAGGAATATCAGCAGTAAACATCCCACAGAACATTGTTAAATCCATCATCCGGAACAGAAACAGTTTGGCAAAACTGCAAACATGCCAGGACATGTCTTCACCTAACATGAGAAGCTCTGCAGGGGGAGTAATAATCAGAAAATCAGCCAAGAAGCTCATGAAAACTCTGAAGGAACTGAGAAGATCCACAGCTCAGGTGGGAGAATCTGTTCAACAATTAGTCCTGTACAGTCATGGCAGAGTGGTAAGAAAAGCCTGCAAACATGACCGTAAGCCATGTAGGGGGCAGAGTAAACATGACAAAGGGGGTTCTTCGGGCAGAAGAGACCAAAATTGAACTTTCTGGCCCAAATGCAAAACGATGTACGTAGCAGAAAACTAGCACTGCATGTCACCCTGAACACACCTTCCCCACTATGAAACATGCTGATCAGGAATAATTGCAAGATGGAATCAGGTAAACAAGGGCATTCCTGGAACAAAAGCTGAATATTTTTGCAAAGCATTGTAAGGTGGGGTCTGATGGATAGATGATCTCTAGAGGTGCCACAGCCCAGTCACAACAGCAGGAAATCCTACTGTTTGTGGTACAGTTGCTCTTGCACCCTCTGTATGCCTGTATAAATTGGGGTCTGGGGGTTTTTCTAGGCTTGGTCAATTCCTTGGGCTCCTCTGCGTGTTACTTAAAGGCCTGCTCTGGAACAGTTCATGCTGTGTAACTGGGTGTATCACTTTGCCGGCATTGCTGGCTGCAGTCGGGGAGTGTGTGACTGGCCTGTGAAGTTGGCTGAAAGTGTGGTAGTATTGCTGTTTCCAGCAGAACATTAATCAGTGCTATTAACTTCACTTGTCAGTGGTTTTAATGATGTGGGCTGATCATCATGTGTGTGTCAGTATGCTCCTGAATGGACTTTCGTGTTTGCTGTAGCGGTGACTGACCACCTCAGTCATCAAGTTGATGCATCCTCTAATTAGCTACGCGAAAGCTATCACTGATCTGCGCATCTTTATTCACCCTGTGTACATCTGGAGCTTAAAGCAACATACTAATGATAATTAATGAGGCAGGACTACAAAGCTGCTGGTGCACACCTCTGTGCAGTAGCAGTACGTCTACTGTTTTCCTTTAAGTGTAAGGAGGCCAGGCTGGAGGAAAAGGAGCAAAAGACAAAAAAAAAAGAGGGGCAAAGAGCTAAAACAGAGGAAAAAGAAGGAGAGAGGACATGTTTGATTGCCATAGAAATATGGGAGCAAAGCAAGACAAAAGACAAAGAAAGACAGCAGGGAAGTCAGCTCACACCATGGGCCAAGTCTTTGCGGGTGCATTGCATTTTCGCATTTTGAAAAGGTCAGCATCTCGACGGTTAACTAAACTTCTGCAGAGAGGCTGATGCAGAAAAGGTTCTGGCTCATAATGAGCACTTCCTTTGACAGATTCGGATGACTTAATTCAGGCGTTGTCTTAATGAATACATCACACAGAGAGAAACATCCATCTCAGCACGGCAATATCTGCAAACATGAATAAGTAAAGCAAACAGAAAAAGCAAAATTGGCCAAAACATTCTATAAAATCTGCATTTATAATGTAATTGCTACTGACGGACCTAAAAAGAGACTTATAAAGAGTTTGCCAAAATATCCACACCGCCAGAACGTTTTCACAGTGACGATGTAGCTGACAGATCAACATAAAGCAGTGCATACCTGGCACAAAAATTTAAAGTGAGACGTGCATTTTTATTCAGGCCTCCTGAGTCAATACTATGTAGAACTACTTTGGTGTATGTTTTTATCAGCTTTCCAAATCTAGAGACAGAAATGTTAGCCTATTCTTTTTTGCAAAATAGCTCAAGCTAAGTCCGATTGGATCCTGCAAATCTGCATGCTTCTGCAAGGCACTGTATCTTTACACTGAATAGCAGTAAAAAGTAAAGAAATCTCTTATAATGTTTCTGTGGTGGTTTCTACTTTTACATGCATATGTCTGTTACAATAAATGTAACATATCTAATGATAGAAAAGAGAAAAAAAACAATATTAAAATGAATAATTCTGACTTTTGAGCTTGACTGATGTTTTTCTTTTTGGTGAGACTCAATAAAAAGTTAAAAAGTTAAAAAAACAACAGAACTAAAGTCACGTTCTTTCAAAGCTCATGTCAGACGAGATAATTTGGCAGACAGTTTCCATCTCTGCTGTCAATCACACTCTGCATTAATTCATTTGTGGGAAATCAAATATCCTGAGTGAAAAACAACATGCAAAATAAATGAACGCCTTAGTTAACAGGCAGCAGCAGAATAAGCAGGCAGGCTGCTACATAAAAATTAAAAATGCAAACAAACCAGTTTCTCTATTACTTTTGCTGGTTTTTAATATTGCCTTAATCTTCCTGTTTTTGTGCATTGAAATGAAGTCATCTGAGCCCAACCCCCCATCCCGGGGGCCCAGCCACAGCCCAACCTGCTTCACCGGCCCAATGCCGGAATTCACTGAAGCACAGCAAATTTGTTTCTATCTGTTGTTTGTTTGCGCCGGTGTTTGTTTCCCTCATTGTTTGTGTTTATGCGCCTTTTCCCGTTGATGGCCTTCTCAAGTGTTTCTCCGACTCTGGCAATTTTCTGCCTGGTCGCTTCTAATGTGCTTCTCTGTTTATCTGCTGTCACAAAAGAGTTGATTTATATACATTTACAAATCCAGGAAGTGACAGTGGAGAATTATATTTACCTGAAAAGGGCAAAAAACTAGTTATCTTTTTACACGCGCATGGAGGAGAAAAGGGAATCTTTGTAAGTTTACCTATGCCGTTTTTTCACAGATGCTATGAGTTTTATCAGATATGAAGTGAAGTCAGCCTCAAGAAATATGACAAATGCCTTTGGGAATATAACCAGTGTACTGTGAATTCAATCACTCCGGCAACTGACTGCTAATGACACAGGGGGAAACTTTTCCAAGCAGCAGTGATGGGCAATATTGCCTTCAGCGAGGGCTACGAACTGGCAAATTGGAACAAAATCGAGACTAGAGGAGATAAATGTGTGACAAAACTACCGCTGGTGGCCAAAGTGAGCATATGCGTGGCTTCAAAATAGTACCTATTCAATGACAGAGAGAACACAAGGATGCATCCGAAGCCCGGAGCTGTCTCCTCACTGTCTGCTGCGTCAATAACAATGATCCATCTGCGGTTGTGGGACAGGTACGACTTCCTGTGTGTCGTTTGTTCCTCGGTACGCTTCTCTGCTCTCCGTCTTAGCTTTCCTAAATACTTGAACAAACTACAGGCAAATACTCCACTCTTATACATGTGTAGGCGTCAGCAAATGCATTGGCAACTCTTATCAAGATGTGCTAAAAGTAGTATATAATATATTCAGCTTTACTGCATCAGATTCAAATTACACTGAAAAACTTAGAAACATCCAACCTTTAATTTGGGGAAATGTATTCAGTAGGTGGAAGAAAAATCCCATCTTAAGAAATAGTTGCAGATGAATCGAACTATTCCCTTTAAATACATGTCAACAAAACCTTTGTTAAATTTACACTTTACTTTTGGAAATCAGAATTTCCAGTATCTTTGATTAATAAAACATGACTGTTTCCCTGGGCTGTACGTATGAGAGATGCCCATTTCCACTGGTCACTAGGTTGGGTGTTTATCTGTCAGTAATGTGCAGTGGCATGATGGTTAGGCAAGTAAAAAAACATATCTAAAGCGCACTGTTTGAGAAAGAGGGGTATTGTGGGGGTCACCATGATCCCGTAACAACCATTAGGCACTGTCTACATGCCAACTGTTAGTTTGGAAGGGATGCCAGAGAAAAGCCTTTTCTGACCTACTGTCCCAAATGTAAGCATGTAAACGGTGCTAAACACTAATCCAGGAGTGGAAAAGTAATTTTCCCAAAGTGCAAGATGAGTGACTGTAAATGTTGTTAAAATTTGATAATAAATTCTTAATGCATTATGCATTTTTACGTATTATAACAATAAAATGCAATATGCAGACTACTGAAACCTTAAATTATCTCATTGTAAATAGTTATCGTTTAAGAAAATAATGGTTTAAAAAATAAAAATTTGGGTTGATCATGTTAATTCAAGCAGTAGTCCATAAGACTCTGTTATCCTAAAACAGAGCCACCTTACATTTGACTTGAACAGTGCTTCACAATATGAAGTTATGGGATTTTGATGTTTTTGCTCCCAACACTTTCTGTGGCCTTTAGCATTATGAGCTCTATCCTCTGTGTCCGTTGTAGGCATCTACTTCAGTGCAACCATGCTAATGGCTTAATATCTTATTTTCATGCAAAGTGTGAATTAACGACAAGTAATAAATAAAAATATGTAAGACTGGGCGACAAACACTCCAGGTGGGCTAAACGTGGGTGTAAAGAAAACCCTTATTTTAAGGCTTTTACAAATCTTTGTGACAACAAATTTGTCTGTGTCTGTATATTTGAACCTCCTGGAACATTTTCCAGAGATGCTTTAAGTTAAACCAAGTGGTGATGCACACAGGATATCATACACAAAACACAAAAAAAACAGGAAATTCCTAGAGCCTCCAAACAGAGACCCACATACAAACAGACCTACACACACCTACTTCATACCCACCCACACTAAGTGCACCGAGTGGCATGTTTTTCCTGATTATACCCTTTCAACATCTCAGTTCTCTTCCAAAAACAAAGATGGAAGTGAGTGAAAAACTACGAGAAATGGGCAGGAGCAAATGAATAGCAGAATGGGTTGGCATCCATGAAGCACAAAAGGATAAAAAAAAATCTGACAACTCACAAAATGGAAGAAATGCCACAGAAAGTTAGGGGAAAACATGTAGCATCCAGCATAAAGATGAATCTTTATTCTTTATTAAAGACAGCTAAAATAATTGCATCATTGAAAAAAGAAAAAAAACAGTTTCCACAGAATATCTGAGGTATTTTTGTCTGCATGAATGTCTACATGTTTGTGCATAAGCCAGGGAGAATTAGAGAATTTGACAAAGACCGGGGCCCACAAGTGGATGGGGGCTTTCATGCAAATATAACATTTGGGACGACAGCACATGCTTCTATTTGCATACCCATTCACCCCGACTTGTTTATAAGTGAATAAATCTAGCGCTGCTTAGAGTGCAACAGCTGCTGCTGGGCCACTCACAGCAGCACTAATTCATCCAATCGCATACACACATTCAGACGCTGCACAGGTCCCAGCTGCATCGCTAGGATTGCTATGCAACCATACATACCCACACGTGTGTGTGAGCATGTGTGCACGTCATTAATCTTTGGAAATGTATTCACATGTTGCATTATACGGCTGCGTTTTTGAGGTTGCATGTGCAACCTGCTCACCTGCGAAGTGTTAACACGGCCCTCCTGGAAGGAGCAGTCGCTGGCGTCCTGTGTGCACATGTGGCGGTATTTGCACCAGTGGCAGGGGAAGTTGGCGTTAACGCAGGACAGGCACCTGGAAGCAATTGAGAGTTTGAGACAAACGGGGGTTAGAGGAAGTTACACTTTTAAAGCAGCAATATAAAGCAGCTTGGACCCTTTTTTAGAATTATGCGAATCACCGCTTTCAGTTAGACAAGAAATAACAAGAATAAAGAAGGAAACTTCAAAAACAACACAGGGATTTGACAGGGAATCTAACAAGATTTAAGTGGAACTTCTAAAAGCCCCTGTCTGACTTCCTCACCTTTCCATTAACCTGAGAGCATCTGGATGTGTCTGAATGAGTCACTTCTCTGCAAAGGTTGTGACAGCATGGTATGTGATGCACTCTTTGTAGCATTAGGAAACCCAAAGCAACTGACCTTATTTGTGCGCAGATGTAAACACTTCACTATTCTTGCAAAGACAAAGGTGGCATTAGATTGAACAAATAAACGTCGATTCCACCAACGATGCTCTTGACATTGTCCAAATGCAATGTTTTGACTTTAAATCTGCTACTAAATGGATGTTAATACATCAAAGTAATGTTCTCCAATGTCATCTTCTTTTCTGCGAAGGTTAAAACTGCAACAGTGTATTTTTCCCCTTAGCTGAGTCTCAGTGCTTGTCTAAGGCCTTGAGTTAAACACTACTCCTACCAGAAAGGCATTATTTTCTAGGCACGTTTTGAATTTTTTTTCCATTCTAAAAGTTAAATAAAAAGTTTTTAAACAAAATAGTTAAATCTATTCATACATAGCATTGGGTCACACCTGACATAATGCTGACATTACTGAGTTATTAAGAGCAAGACCTAAGGTCTGACAGATCCTGCAGCAGGAGCCTAAACTGGTAGAGAAAGTAAGTAGCAGCTGAACCACCTGGATAATATCATGACCTATCATAAGGCTCTTTTCTGGTATTAGGATGCGTTGGGACCATCTTCTGAAATTCTAACTATAAGCTAAAACCTTAATTTCAATTACAGAGCTTTTGATTAAGTAAAATCTGTTTTAAGCTAATGATGTAACAATCCCTTTTTAGAAATTATCTTTATGTAGTTGGTTTTCATGTTTGTTAATACGCATTCTGAAGAATGAAGTGGTTTGCCATTCAATTTGATTTGTGCTCCTGACTGCTAAAGTGACACTATGGTGAGATCTATAGAGCTGTCGGAGGCCTTCAGAAGGAAGATTGTACCAGGTAAATGGTCTGGTAAGAGGTTTAAAGAAGTCTCAAAGCATTAGAAATCAGTCATATTGTTTTAGGGTAACTAGTTTACAAATGAAAGAAATTGAAAACAACTTCCAACACGCCCAGGTCTGACTGTCTAGGCAAATTCACCCTAAGAGCAGGCTGCAAAATACTAAAACAAGTCTCCAAAACCTCTAAGATGTCATCATGGGACCCACAGCAAGCTCTTGCAACTGTTGGTATGAAGATGCATGCCTGTACAGTCAGAAAGAGACTATACAAGTTTAACTTTCCTGGGAGGTGTGAAAAGAGGAAACTTTAGTCCCCTCAACAAGAAGCCCAGACTAAATTTGCCACAGAGAACACTGACAAAGACCAGGAAGTCCAGAATGTTTTTTTAGACAGAGGAGTCTACAGTAAATTTTTATTACATGGACCCAGAACAGATGACATGTTTGGCAAAACCAAATACATGTCTTCCAGGAAAATAACCTCATAATAACTCTAAAGCACATTGTTTGAGGACGTTTTGTTGTAGCAGGACCTGGCCAGTTTCTCAGTTATAATCAGCAATTAGGAGTGGGGTGTCCCAACAGTTAGGAAACACATTATTTTATTTAATGAGTGAAATCCAGTTAGAAATTGTATACTTGCAATTAAATCACTTTCTTGAAAAAGATTAAAGAAATGTGGGGTGGTGTGCTGTCATTCATGGACATTGCAGCAAACATTCAGTTTGAAGACTACTAAGAGCAGAGCAGCATTGTGATTGCTTTCACAGGAAGGTTAAGAGTTTACTGTGATCCAGCCACATTCAAGAGTTTCTGTAGGTCATGGAGGACGTAGTAGGGTTTTAATCCAATGCAAACAACCTAAAGCAGTTCTTATACCAATCCCAAACTCAGTTTAATGTCCTGTGAACCAATAAAAATTAGTCATTTTTCTACCACAGCAGTTATGATATCAAACACACAGACCACCAGAAAATACTCGGCACTTCCTTCACCTTCCCTAAATAAACAGAGATCTTGGCCTGAAACCCAGCTACACTGAATTCTTATCGATTATCAACAAACATGTCAATGCAACCCAAAAACTGTGAGGAAACAGACAAAAACCAAAAATATTTCCCTCTGGGGGTTTGAACAACAATCTGACAGTCTGAGCAGAAACATGCTTCAACATGTTAATGGTAAAAAATCTCCATAAATCATGTTGGAAAGACAAATGTAACTATGGTCTCCTACATCTCTTGATTGTATTCCAGCTGTCAGGAAGGCCAAGGCGGATGCTGAAAACAGCTGAGGGAGAGAGAGAACAGTCAGAGTCGGAGCAATACTCCCTCCTTCTTATTCTCCATGCTTGGAGGCTTAGCGAGAACTAAGCTGGCAGACCAAGATAAGCCTGTTTTTATATAACATTTTCTTTCCTCTTTTTATTCATTCAGAGTTGAGGAGGCAAAATGAATATATACACATTCAAAGATGGATTAGAAGACAAAAACAAGGCTATCATGGTGGATAGGAAGGAAATATTGTGCTGAAATAAAATGGCTAGTTAAAGTTTTTTAATTACTTAGTGTCAGACATTTAGTTAGTGTGAGATGATAGTAAGTAATAGGAAAACAACATTTTCTCCTAAAGTGCCTGCTTGATCACATCTTTTGCAAGTGTGTTCTTATCAGTGCTGGACTAAATTACATTCAGCTTTCTGTCAATCACGTAGCTCCTACATGAAGAAACATAGCGTCTCTTTTCCAGAGAACACACAATCATTCAACATGCAAACTTGAACAGTGAGAGAAAAGTAAGCCTGTTTTTGTAAAAGGCATTGGTCTTCAATGTTTACTTATTTCATGTTATTCAGGATGTTGCTTTCTAGTTTTACATCACATTTAAGCAAAATGTGACTAAACTGACTTGAGAAATTACATTTTTAATGAACTGTAAATCATGTCCTTGCCAGAGTAGCCAATTAGTCCTCCACCATCACCCACAGTCAATGTTCCTTAGATTGGATCCACTAAAAGTCTACTGAGACTCCCTCCCCATCAGGACAGGGCAGTCAAAGAGAACACGAGTTATGTTGTACAAGGAAAATAACAAAAACATTTTCTTGCATCATATTCTGTTGGCTTTGTAAATAAACAACTTGTTGGTTTGCCACAATTCCAAAGCAAAATTATTTGAGTTTTTTTTTTTTAAAGAATATAAAATGCCAAAATGTGGGAATTGCCTTTTCTTTATTTACAGTTTTCCGGGTTTTTTTTCAGCTTCCTATTTAATTTCATTTATTTTATTTGCTGAAGAGGGATATTGGGCATTAATTGCCACCTTGAACAAGACAAATTTAAATGCGCCCAATTACAGCCAAGGCTAATTTCCAGTGTTTGTCCTCCTGCCAGATAGTACAGGCTGATATGGCCTAAAAAAAACAAAAAAAACAAACAAACAAGGGGAAAAAACAACATAAAATACATCATATAGGAAATAGAGTATACACAGTAGGCTTTTATCAAAACCCATATATGAACTTCATATAGACAATATCACAATTTTATATAGTATCGCACATCCCATAAGAAAAACTTAGATTTACACAGATGTGTTTCTGTGCTAATGCCAGACACATTTACACATCTGTGAGTCTCTGAATGCACATGCTCCCACATGCAGCAAACACACATGCACACACCCTATATTTTACATAATCCCACATTTTATTAATTACATGTATGTTTACAAATTTGGGCAGATGCAAGCTGTCCCCTCAACTACTTTTAGAAGGTTGGACATTCCCTGACAGTGTTTGGAAGGGCGTTCCAAAAGTTTACCATTTAATCAATGTTCGGAGGAAGGGGCAAACCCTTCAACTAGCCCTACAAGGTATTTGCTTCAGTCTACAAATCACAGAGTACAGTGGGGTAAGTCAGAACCTATCTTCTCTCTGTAGTACTTCAGGTAATTGGAAACACAAAGTACCTAAATTATTGGGTATGAGAACAAGTTCAAAAAGAAAGCGTGTTTCCATTATGACCAACCAAGATGGCGCCGACGATGGCAGCCTTGGAGCTTCACTCTCTCTTTGTTTTGTATTTTGTGTATTTTTATGTTTTTCGAGCCACAATTCTGTGGTCTCATTCAGTAGAGAGGAACTTCTCAACATCAGAGAGTCCTCTCTTGGGATTTTTTCACCATCTTTCATCGATCCAAGGTTCACTGAGCTCCTGGCGAGTGGAGCTGCGGCTCTATTTGGGATTCTGCGCTGAAAGCATCGGAGGGGAAAGCGTGCTGGTATAGCTCCGCAAAAGAGGACTTCGCACACCACTGCCTTCAATCCACCCGGCAAATGTCCGCTCTCTAAACAACAAGATGGACGAGCTGCTTCTTCTCACCGATAAAAACACGGACCTCCACGGATCAGCGGTTCTCTGCTTCACCGAGACATGGCTGAGAGAAAACATCCCGGACCGCGCACTGCTGTTGCCGGACTTCCAGCTGCTCAGAGCGGATCACAGCGCGGAGCTATCGGGGAAGAGGCGAGGAGGCGGAATCTGCTTTTATATAAATGAAGGTTGGTACAGAGACGTAAAAGTGCTGGGAAAAACATGTAGCCCGGATCTGGAGTCATTTTCCATAATTTGTAAACCGTTTTATTCACCGAGCTCATATTTTCCACCGCATGGCTGCACTTCTGCCGCGGAAAAACATCTTGCTGAGCTGATTACAGACGTGGAGAAAAAATACACGGACTCTTTCATCATAATACTGGGAGAGTTTAACAGAGCAAACCTCTCCAATGAACTCCTCAAATACAGACAGCATATTAAGTGTCCCACCAGAGACAAAAACACACTGGACCATTGTTCCACAGCTTTAAAGGACTCATATCATGCTGTTACCAGGGCTGCTCTGGGTTTTTCGGATCATTATCTAATCCACCTCATCCCAACATACAGACAGAAACTAAGAGCTTCCAAACCCAAGGTTCACACTGTTAAGAAGTGGACTGAGGAATCAAAGCAGATGCTACAGGCCTGCTTTGAATGCACAGACTGGACTGTTTTTGAAACTTCAGCCACTGACCTAAACCAACTAACTGATGAGGTGACATCATACATTAGTTTCTGTGAGGACATGTGTGTGCAGACCAAGACCTTCTGCACCTTTGGGAATAACAAGCCATGGTTTACTCCACACCTCAGGAATCTGCGCAGGGAAAAGGAAGAAGCTCACAGCAGTGGAGATTGGGAGCGGTACAGGCAGGCCAGGAACAAACTAACAAAAGAGATCAAAGCAGCTAAGAGAAGCTATAGTGAGAAGCTTAAGAACAGCCTTTCTACTGGTGACACTTCAGCTGTATGGACCGGTCTGAGAAACCTGACTGCCAATAGGAGCCCCCCCCACCCATCCTGAACAGAGTCGTCTCCAGGCCAACCGTCTGAATGGCTTCTACTGCAGACATGACAAGAAGCCATTCACACCTCAAATCATCCCCTCTACATCCCATTCAGGAACAAATTTGACTCGTAAAACAACCAACCCCCTACCTTCAGATCTTCTGCCTGCACTAAAGATCTCCGAGGAAGAGGTAAACAGGCTCTTTCAGCGCATGAAAACAAAGAAAGCTGGAGGACCTGATAACGTCTCCCCAGATTGCCTGAAAGCCTATGCAAATCAACTCGCTCCAATCTTCACAAGGATCTTCAACAAATCAGTGGAGAAATGTGAGGTCCCCTCCTGCCTCAAACAATCCACCATCATCCCGGTTCCCAAGAAACCCACCATCCTAGGATTAAATGACTACAGGCCTGTAGCCCTGACGTCTGTGGTCATGAAATCCTTTGAGCGGCTGGTGTTGAAGCACCTGAAAGACATCACAGGCCCCCTGCTGGACCCCCTGCAGTTTGCTTACCGAGCAAACAGGTCGGCAGATGATGCTGTTAACTTAGGTCTACACTTCATCCTGCAACACCTCGACCGTCCAGGGACGTATGCCAGGATCCTGTTTGTAGACTTCAGCTCGGCCTTCAACACCATCATACCAGACATCCTCCACCAGAAGTTCACCCAGCTCAACGTCCCAGCCTCCACCTGTCAGTGGATCAACAGCTTCCTGACAGAGCGACAGCAGCAGGTGAGACTGGGGAGCATCTTCTCCCGATCCAGATCAATAAGTGCTGGTGCCCCCCAGGGGTGTGTTCTATCCCCACTCCTCTTCTCTCTGTACACAAATGACTGCACCTCATCGGACTCGTCCGTGAAACTCCTTAAGTTTGCAGACGACACCACTGTCATTGGACTGATCCAGGACGGTAATGAGTCTGCATACAGACAGCAGGTGGATCGGCTGGTACACTGGTGCAGTCAGAACTACCTTGAACTCAACCCACTCAAGACTGTGGAAATGGTGGTGGACTTTCGGAGAACCCCACCCCCATACACCCACCTCACCATCCTCAACAACACTGTATCGGCCGTGGACCACTTCACGTTCTTAGGAACCACCATCTCTGAGGACCTGAGATGGTCTTCACACACAGACACTGTTTGAAAGAAGGCCCAGCACAGACTGTACTTCCTGAGGCAACTCAAGAAGTACAACCTTCCACATGAGCTGCTGGTCATCTTCTACACTGCCATCATTCAATCTGTCCTGTCTTCATCCATCTCAGTGTGGTTTGGCTCATCCACAAAATAGGACAGGTCCAGACTGCAACGAATAATCAGGTCTGCAAAGAGAATAATCAGGGCTGACCTTCCCTTCATCCAGGACTTATACAAGTCTAGGGTCAGGAAAAGAGCTGCTAAAATCTCTGCAGACCCCACACTCCCTGCACATAAACTGTTTAGAGTTTTACCTTCAGGCCGCCGCTACAGTGCACTGTTTGCTAAAAGCAGCTGCCACAGAGACAGTTTCTTCCCCCAGGCTGTTTCTCTGTTGAACATTCAATAGAGTACAAAACAACAGCATACAGATGTTGCAAATGCACCTTTTTATTATATATGTGTATATTGTACATTGTAAATATGTATATTCTGTAATGCAAAAACAAAACCAAAGAGCAAAGTGTACCGGAGTCAAATTCCTTTTTGTATGTACGAACTTGGCAATAAAGCTGATTCTGATTTCGATTATGCTACCCTGAACCTTTATCCCCCACATCTTAATTACCCTGAACCCTCAGTCTTCTTCAGACCAACTTCAAATTATGCAGGAACTTCACATTTTGGGGACTGAGGGTTGTTTATATATCCGTCGCTGACTTAAACTCTGAATTTTAAAACTCAAAAAGTCTACTCTACATGGAGGATTTTCCTCTCTTTTTCTATTCCTCTCTTTTCTATCCACAAAAAGAAGGAGAGGAATCACTGACTTCTGTTTTTGTCAGACGTTTATGATTTAAAATCTATTACAGATACAGTTAACAGGAAATATATGTAAGAGCTTAAACTAGGATACCTAAAACATAATTGTGGGAAGATGCAACCAAATCACCATGCATACTTTATCTACAAAGCCCCATCCCAAAGTTTCAGGGTATTATTATAAATACCACACTCCTTACCAGCTCTGTTTATTAGATTAAAACTCCATTACAAAGGTTCAGGGTAATAGTGCAAGTACTACATCCCAACCAGGGTCCCTTTCTGGGAAACATTCCTAAGATCCCAGAAGACTATCCTAGTTCATGAGGTGGAAAGGTGCTCAAAGCAGTCTTCTTCCATTGTAGTAAGACAGAAACAAAAAGGCAATGGCATCGTTACTGAAATGATGAGAAAAAAAAGGAGCCACACGGTTCCACAAAACCTTTTTTGTATTTCTATTTACATGGCTTTATAAAAATCATTAATATTTGTGTTCAAAACTTCCTAATTAAAAAAATACTGAGACAAATCATAGCTATACTACTGGGGTTTAATTAATGTAATCTAAATCCCTGTTAATCTTTAAAAATAGACTCGCTTTCATTTTTACAGAAAGTGATTTTTTTTAATAAAGCGCATAAAACTTGGAAATTAACGCTTTACGTCAAAGGCTGTGCAAAAAAAAATAATAAAAAATTGATTTGTAAATTCAAGATAAAGCCAACCATACTGACCATACCATAAACGAAAACATCAAAATACAACTAAGGTTTTCATTTACCTAGTTTACATAAACCCACAATGTTTCTAATCTTTAAAGAGGACATCATCAGAAACGTCCAGCAGTTTGGATGGAACTTAATCATATCATAACAATATTTCAATCCTTTGTTTCATAATGCACTGTGTGACTGACAAGTGATCCCTGACGTGTCTGGAGAGAAAACTTCATTGTAATAAGCCTCAGAGTGGCCTAAACCTGACTCCTCCAAATAGGAAGACACCTGCTTAACCAGCCTGCTGCCAAAAAGGATGTCCTCAAAATGATTTTCACTCGAAGCCTTGCACTGTCTTTTTCTACATCCTTAATTTATTGATTTTTGGAAGGGTCAACTCCAAATTTGCATGTAGTGGAGTGATGGGCTCATAGCAGAGCCTTTACATACTCAGAGATAAGCCAGTGAGACCAGACTGAAATGCAGTCTGAGGTTTATAATCAATGTCAGTGGATTTCCACAGGGAGAGGGGTGGGCTGAGGTTATGCTAACAGTCCGATGTTTGTTAGCAGAGCTTGTGAGTCAGTTCCTTCTCGCTATTAACCCCGGGGTTCATCGATTTCTTGTTGCAGGCACACGTGCATGCACATTCACAGGCATGTTATGCATTCTCACGCTTCCAAAAGCCACACACACACAACCACAAACACACTTACAAAGAAAGACAATCTGTCACTTGCATTGACATCCAAGCATTCCTCTGGGTCACCTGGCCGGTGGAGACTTGTCTTACAGTGGAGATGTCAATGCCTGGACAACAGACTTGGGGTAAGTGGCTGTCCTGCTGCTGCAATGTAGTCAATAAAATTGCCTGCTATTTAGCAAAGCCCAGCAACAGAGCCGGGTCAAATGCCTTTTCATCTCCTCTAAGCTTTTGTTCTTGTAAGGCCAGATCGATGGAACAAAGCTGTTGATATGCAAGCAATGGCCTCGGCACAAGCATATATGCAGGCAGTCAGCGATTATATCCTCAATTAGTTCCAGTGAGTGTTGATTAAGTCACAGATCAGTCTGTGATTCTGTCTTAAGTGGGAGAGCAGTCTTATATCTAAAGCTTGTTGTGGACCCTATGACAAAGTCAAGTGATTTTTTTAAAGCACATAACTAATAATTGTAATTACCTCAATGGTTTGAGACAGTCTCTTTCCTTTTTATGAACCGAATGTAAAAGTCCGATTTGTGTGACAAACGTCCGACACACAGCACCTTGCAAAAGTATTCACACCCTTGGAACATTTTAACATTATGTCAAGTTACAACCAATGCATTTTATGTGGTTTTATGTGATAGACCAACACAAAGTGGTGCATAAATGGAAAAATTTCAAGGGTACATGCTTGTTAAAAATGTTTCACAAATATTTCATATATAAATATGTAACGTGGTGTTTGTAGTCATACTGAGGGATATGTCTATTTGCCTATCTTAATATTTTGGTAATTTTTTGAAATGTCTGAAATAAATTATTCATTAACTTATTCATTCATTTATAATAATCAGAAAACTTTGACATATATTTGAACTCAGCCCTTGTGAGTCAGTATTCTAGAACCTACTTTTGGGATATGTCTATGACCATCTACACACATCTAGAGAGTGACACTTTGCCCATTCTTCTTTGCAAGCTTAATCAGACTGACAGCAACAGCAATCTGAAGACCTGCACAGGCTATCAATTTAACTTAGCTCTAGACTTAGACTGGGACATTTTAAAATATGAATATGCCTTGAGATAAGCCATTCAACTGGGGTTCTGGCTGTTGGGGATGTTAACCACACTGAAAAAAGTGAAACTTCCCTGTATTTTAGTTTAATTAAACTTTTATATTGTTGCAATGGAAAATTTGGATTTCTGGTTTGAAACTGTTAATTTCACTTTACCTAAAATTAAAAATCACTAACTATTGACGAAATTAACTGAAACAATTTCTGTCCAAATAAATATTTACTTTAAGTCAAAGGTGATCGTGTCACGTGACTACATGACGTCACTCACATCGATCGGTGCTGATTTTTGCGTGAAGTACAAATAATGCTTTAACACAACTAAGACGATAGAAGAGCCGTGCTATGTTAGCTGCAAGCTAATTTAAAACATTTCCCGCCGCCATTACAAGTGCAAAGTCAGGTTCATGTTGATTTGACTTTCGCTTTAATAAACCAGGACAATGGATTTTCTGCTTTGTATGTGAACACGTTTCATTATGGTGACCATGGTTGCACTCTTGCTCGACACAGAGGCAGGTTGATAGAGCAGTTAACCATCTTGCATTTTACACGGGAGGTGACATTTTAAGGCAATTTTATGTTGTACAGATAAGTGAAAGAAGATGTGGAATCTGCCATGCTGTATCTCAACAGATATGTTGTCTATCTACAAATGTAGTCCGTTTAATGCAGTGTTTCTCAGTGGGGGAGTGTGGTGACGTAGTGGCCAGAGCAGCGGCGTTCCGGAGAGGACACCGCAGAATAGCAGCCCACTGCTCCTTAAGGGGATGGGTTAATGCAGAGGACAAATTTCGAATGTACAATTGCAATGACAAAATAAATATTATTAATTTTAATTAATTAGTGCTCACTGTCCTTCATGCTTTAGATTACAGTAGAAATATCCTTTATTGTCTCTCAGTGGGGAAATTCAGGTGTATCAAGAGAGAATTGACAGGCAAGTCTAATTGTGCAGATTCACAGAATTGAAGAAATATTAAAAAACAAAATAAGACTTTACAGTAAGGGTAAATTTAGACAAGAAAAAAAAAAATTAGGTATTCAAAGTGGTGTGCTCATATTCAAAGAAATGTGCAACTGAAAAAATTAAATTTGAGTGTTGCATGAGGCGGTGTCTGGGTAGATCTCCTGCCCATTACAAGATCAACACAAACACAAATGACAACCAACTATTTAAATTTGTGGCCCTTCCTGGAGTCATTCTTGAATCACCAGTTAATCTGACATTCATGTTCTTGCACTGTTTGGGGAAGACTCAACGCCCAAAACGAACCCAGTCATGCTAACTCTTATGAAGTTCTAGTTGATTGAGTATGCTTAACAACATACACAATTAATGCTAATTGTCCCTATGCTTAAACAACATATGTAATCTCACCTTATCTTTTGTGTTAATAGGTCTCTGACGGGGTCACAGCTGTATCCATTTTACTGAACTGGGTAAGTTGGAAAATAAATACTGTTCTAATTTTTTCCATTGATTTTTTTTTCAAATTGGATCAACAAAACTTTTAAATGCAGAATTATCTAGAATATTTGGATTTGGATGTATACCTACCAATGTCATATGTTACTGTGCAGATTGCAATGCAATTAATTGAGAAATTAAAACTGACTGGCAAGACTGCATTTATTTTAAAACATTTTGTAATAATTGTAAACACAAATGACCTGAAACCATATAAATATCAGGAGTAAGATAGGTGTTGTTTTTTTCCCTAGTCTTCCAATGAATGTGGACATGCAAAGACTGTGGTGCCTCTGTTTCACGAAGATCTGTGGAAACACATCATCGATATTCTATATATATGTGATTGGTTTTGAAAGATAACATGCTTCACCGATAGAAGCAGCTTACGTGAATACTCGACGCGCATCTCAGAGGAGAAAATATGATCTTGACAGAGTTGCACAGCATTTTAAGTCCGTGTTGGAGATTTCCAATGCTCTCAACGTAAGGCAGAAGAACAGCCAGACTGAGCAGCAGGAGTGAAACCAGATGCAAACGAGACGGTATTTTCCGAATATCCTTGTATAATTAAGCCTGGACTTGTTTTCACATGGACTGGACTCGGGTTTCGGTTTCTGGTGCATTTTTGATTAAAACGTGTTTGGTCTTCATTTAGTGAAGTGACTCACAGGCAGGGGGCAAACTGGCATATGAAGCCCCGGTGAACCGCTGGCTTAGTGGGACAGTGGTTCACTTCAGCCCATGAACCGCTCACACTGAGCCTGGTTCTGCTGGAGGTTTCTTCCTGTTAAAAGGGAGTTTTTCCTCTCCACTGTCGCTACATGCATGCTCAGTATGAGGGATTACTGCAAAGTCAACGCCAGTGACTGTCCACTGTCTCTACATGCTCATCCAGGAGGAGTGAATGCTACAAGTCACTGACTCGATGCAATCTGCTGGGTTTCCTTAGATAGAAAAACGTTTTATCCAATTTGAATAAATAACTGAATCTGACTGAACTGTTCAATGGTTAGGATTAATTGGAATGTATGTACCTGACTTGAAATCTTTGTTTTGACTGAATTGACCTTGTAAAGTGCTTTGAGATGATGCGTAAAAATTGGAGTGATGTGGATAAAATGTTATACCATAAATTGATTCAGTCATAACATTCTAATTGTTTTTAATAGGTTGCTCAGAAGGATGAAGCTGGACTCGCCCTTGCGAAATGTACAATGGCAGTGTTTGTCATCAGATGGCGAAGAGGACACTCTACAAGCGCCATATGACATTGGGATTGTCATTGAAGGTGTGAAAGTCCTTAATGAGTTGCCATCAATCGCACATGCATGTGCTATGGTATTTGGCTTGATCTATACGCTCAACTTGAGCTATCCTGTAGAGCTCAAATACACCTTTGATGCACTGCAAAAACTTCATGGAGATAGAACCAAAGAAAAGGACACGTAGAGTCTGTAGTCTCAGTATCAAGCTCTAAGCTTTAGATCATTCACAGAGACATTTGGACTCTGCCTTTTGTCTTTTATAGTTTATTTGCATTCACATACACTCTAGGGAAGTGTTAAATAATTTTTGTCAGTTGCATCGAGAAGGAACAGACCTTTAAAGACAAACTAAGTATCTGTCTTCTTTTTTTTAATTGTTAAAATGGTTCTGTCTGTCATTCATCTTAGACATGTTTGCACGGTGTTCTAAATGTTATTGTTAAAGCTGTTACATTACCAATCTCAACTTTGTGTGAGTGAGATGTTCAAATTGAGTGTATTTATGAAGAAGTGTGACAACAAGTTTATTGATGAAGGTAGGGTAGGTATTGGAAGGACAATCACTTCGCCTAATGTTTGGTGTATTTTTATTTTATTTCCATTTTTTTAGCAAGTACTGTGTAAATAACACGGAAGTGCTTTACTTTTTATTGTACTTTTTTTTGTACATGAAAAAGTATTTGTTCAAAAAACACCATAATATATGGGGAGACATTATCTTTATTTCTAGCATGTTGATTTTGAAAATATCTTGGTTTTAAGAAATTCTTTGTTTTTTGTAAAATGAGAGCTTTGTGAATTTGAAGAAATAAAGGTTTCTATGCATACGTAGAATTTGTCTTATTACACTGACTGAAATTTATAGGTTGATAAAACTTTAAAAAATTGCATGTAACAAATTAGAGCGTTTGCATTAACCAAGTCCAAAGAACAAATGTACTAGGAACTCACTCAAACTATCATGTCCTACCAGAGAGAAAAATCGATTTGTTTTTGATAAGAAATTGAGTTGTACTTGAAGCCAGAAATCGGGTTGTGCGAAGGTGAAAAATCAAGTTTAACTTAAGTGAAAAAATGAGATATACAAAAGTGTTAAAAAAGTTTATAATCTTTGGCAACAATTATATTTTTAGTTTGTTTCAATTTACATTTATGATTCAAGAAAAATAATTTTTTTGGTCTTACAGTAAATTAAATGCAAATTGTTTATGAAATCAGAATTATGATTTGAGTAAAACTGATAAATTTAGCTGTAACAAATTAGAGTAATTTTTTAAAGTTGGTTCAAAGTAACATTTTTTTCAGTGCAGCTGGACAGTGAACATCTGCCCCAGTGTCAGGTTTGTTGCAGCCTCTAAAGTTTTCTTCCAGGATTGCCCAATATCTACCTCCATCCATCTTACTACTAACTCCGATCAGCTTCAGAAATCTTGCTTATGGAAGGCCACAGTATGATAGTGCCACCACCATGTCTACAGTGGAGTGTTAGATTTTCTACTCTTACTGCATTTTGCATGTAGGTCAAAATGTTCAACTAACCCTAACCCTAATCTCCTTTGACCAGAGCTTCTTCTTCTACATGTTCTACATGTTGTGTCACATGCATGTTAGGTGACTTCTGAAAGTTATTGTTTGCACTGGGTTTTATTCAGGGGTATCTAAGGGCTGAATCTATATGCACACTTAGAGGGTGACACGGGAGTGGATTTTCTCTCCTGTCCCATCCCGCTCCCACGGAAAAATGTCTTGTCCCATCCCAATCCCAGGCCAGCATAACGAAAAAAATCCTGTCCCGTCCCACTCCTGGTAAATTGACTCCCACTCCCATCCCGCTCCCATTCAGAATGACTCCCACTCCTGTGCCACTCCCATTTTTGTTTTCTTCATTTAGTCTTTTGGCAATTTCTTTATTTGAAGGACCAGTTAGGTCCCTTTTTTTTAGCTGTAGTAAAGGCCAGTTAAAGTAAAAAGAATAATAATGAAGAAATAATAAAATATCAAACAAGGAAACAGACCATGTCTATCTTAGCTGGAGTCCCCGTGACCGTGGGACTCCTGAAAAAATGTCAGCCTCTAATGCACACCACACTTTCAGATTTGTATTGGTAAAAAAAAAATATGTATTTTTGGTTTAATTTAACAATCATGTACTACTTTGTGTGGGACTATCACATAAATAAAAAAAGTAAAAAGTTGGAGGGATATTAATTCTTTTGCAAGACACTGTACCTTCTATTCTTAACAGAATGGCTGCACAGCTTGATCTCCAAACAAGTCCCTTTGAGTTTTATCCAGTGTAGCTAGGAAGCGTGCAGCAATAAAGCGATGCATACATCATTAGGTTATGCAGCACAGGAGCCAAATGAGAAGTTTAGATTCTCAGTGGGGTGGCTCAGACTCATTACTTGGTATTATTGGATATTGTCAGGGCAATGTCCAAAAGCAGTGAGTCACTGAGTCTCAACTCTCAGTTTAATTAAAAATGGATGCATTAATTGAAAATTGGACCATGAAACAATGCTACAGAAATCAGCAACACCAACTAATGGATGGGTAATCACAAAACAAGGATGACTCTGAACAGGGTCACACATGATGAGTCCAACAGGAACAGGGGGAGAGATGGTGGTGGTTGTGTGTGTGTGTGTGTGTGTGTGGGGGGGGGGGGGGGGGGGGGGGGGAGACTGGAAACGAGAGCTGCTCCTGTAGGCTGAAGTGTGGGCCGATACCATCCGCTGAGTACCTTCATTCACTGCCTGGATCTCCACTTCTTTCATATTGAAATGGTCTAGGGGGGGGTCACTAACCTTTCAGCTGTGTGGGCCGCCTTATCCCCGATACAATAACGCACAATCTCCGTCATGTTTGCTAACACTGCTTTATATCTCTCTTTCCCTCTTCATGCCTCTCCAGTACTCAGGGAATGTGGGTTTTCTTCAATGCTCCACTCTCCCCTCCAGCGCTATCCTGCCTGTTTGCTTCAATCCCTCTCTTTAAAGATGCATTATTCCTCCCTCCCGCATGCTCAATTAAACTATTCCAAATCTCTTTTTTAATGCAAATGCCTAATATTGTAAAAAGCGTATGTAAATAGCTCTCGGCGTAATTTACTGTGCCAAGTCTGTGCCTTCTGTCTCTGTGTGCACCCTCTGACTGTGCGAGCACCTGTTTTGCGTTTGCTTAAAGAGACTGTAGGAGCTGGTGAACCCGTTGATGCTTTTGCAGTGTGCATGCACCTTCGGGCGTGCCTTGTGAAAACGCACACAATCCCATCTGGTGCAAGCCTTTGGGCTCCTCTGCTTGTGCATCTTTGCTGATACTGTAAGCCTCTAAACCTGCTTCACACCCACAAGGACAGCTCCATTATCAGCCTCTGAAACGCTGCGACTCCTGCACCCCGGCCTCCTATGGGCAGGGTCAAAGATTTCAAGGTAAAAGGTGATGGAGGTGGGGGTTTATGTTAAAACTGCTGCTGTTGTAGCAGAACTGTGGGGTTTTTTTTTAAGGACTCGCAGACTCCTGAGGGGGCACAACATCAAAGGCTTTAACAGCAGCAAGCCTATTTAAGCGGTGAAGGCGGAAGGACTGGGTGGGCTAGCTAACCAGGGCGTGGGGGGTGACAGCAGAAATGTACACCCACACACAAACATGCAGCAGATATACAGATAGGCACAAATACTCATTAACGTGTTCCTTTTGCAGTTATTCTAATGAATCATGTATGCTTTTTAAGGAGAAAGACCAAAAATTAACACTCATATGTTCACAACAGAGAGCAAAGCCTGAAGGCATGGAGAAGTGGCCCAGGTGAGCTCTCCCTCTCCATGCTCACTCCATTATGACCATCTACACACAGAAATTCTGACCAGAACTAATTAACAGCCTATTACTATGCAGATATATGCAGGGCCGAGAGCAGAGCCCCAGCAATAAATGGGCTTGATGAACGAGAGTGGCAAGAAAAAAAAGGGAGGTGGGGGAGGAGGTGGAGAAGTCAAAGAGTGATTTAGATCAGCGGATGGCAGGATGGCCAATGTATTACCTGGTAGAGAGGGCAGTGTGCAACAAAAAAAGGAAGACAAAAAGAGGGGGAAAGGGATTCTTCAGGTGGTTAACACTGAATAATGATCTATATAATGATTGTGAATTAGGAATCAAACTGCACTGACAAAAGTGACAGCACTGGCACAGTACAGTAAGACAAAACAGGTATGATGAGGGTAAAAAGATGCATCCTGCTCACGTGACGGTGCATAATACCGACATCACAAGATGAGATTTGAGCAAAATTTGGGGGGAAATTTTAAAAGAAATTCATTTTTTTCTAAAAGAGTAAAGGTTTCGCAAACTGTTTTAAAGAATCTCTAATCAGTGTATTTGAGTGCTGGTGCAAAAATTTTTCCTTTCTTTTTTTTTTTTTTTTGCTAGTTTAATTCTAATGTGGTCATAATGCGAAGAATTACTGAAAATGCTTCCTTTTTTCTGTTTCCCCCCCAAAAACTTAATTTTAAACTGGGTTTCAAAGAACTTGTTTGTAATGTAGAATTTTCCATCCATCCATCCATTCAATCTAAGCAGTTCTTAATTTACTAGAATAAAAAAAAAAATCCATAAATCAAAAACTCCACTCAAACTTTCTTGGTGTTTATTTTTTTTTTACATTTTTTATGTGTGTTTGTGTTATTTTATTTGCAACTTACTAACATACAGCTGGACTATTACCATCTATCATCATATTTCCACTAGGGTAAATGTGAGAACATAATCGGAATATAATTTCACCTACCTGCGATCCTGAGACAGACAGTCGGTTTCTGTATTTACATGCCTTTTTTGTATCAGCTGTTTGTAGTCCATTCCAGTGATGGACAATTAGATAAAGGTGAAGTGGCTTTTCCAACAAACTGGTTTCAGTAAGCCACAGAAGTTGTGCTAGTGCTTGTCAGTTCTTTGTTTTTCCACTGTTGAAAGCTCCAGTGTCAATTAACTAGCACCTTCTTTGCGCCAACTTTGAACAGGGCCAGGGGAAAGAACAACTTCCTTAGCTGGAGGAGGGATTAATGAACCAATCAAAATTGTGTGAGCATCATCTTTAAACTCTGTTGGTTTCATTTTTGATCTGCCTAATCAAGACTAAAAAAACATAGAACTTCTAACATTATTAACATCATATTAGCATTAGCAGAACACAAGCGCAAAGCTTATTTTTTCCTGCTGTTTATTTTGCTATTACCTGTCATGGAGTTTAAGCATGTCCTCATGAAGGCGTCTTGAACCACTCTTTGTCTGACCTGTCACCCAGAGCCTGTTTGCCATAGGAGACCCTACCAGGAGCATTTAACCCACAGACAACATAGCCTCTAGGGTCATTCGTGCACTCAAACTCCTCTGCCACATTAAGGTGGCGGTTCAAACTCCTCCACTTAAGCGAAGACTGAACTCTGACCTGGATGGCTTAATTATGTACATCAGGTTTGATCTGTAAGTATTTAGGTTCTGATCTAGAGTGCTTCACTGTGTTTACAAACCATTCATATGCTTTCCAAAGGTTCCTTTTCTGCCAATCACCTAAAGTGCAGCCAGATAAACAATTCATAGATAACTGAGTCTTTTATTCATATTTAACTCAAGGCAACTGAAGAACTCCTTTTCGTACTTCAAAATAAGAGACAAAAAACATATACAGGGTGTCAAAGTCATAGCTTGGGTTCATAATAATAGATTATACTTATTTCAGCAGATGAAGTCAAAAAGCGCATATCACCTGGGTGGCGCTTTGTGAAACTGGATTCACTTTGACGAGGAACACTTTAGCGTTGTAACACCAACTTATTGTGAAAAACGTAATCTTAATGTTTTTACTCTTTTCATGATTTAAAGTTAACATGGATAACTCTTAGCATCCTGCAGAAACATTGTTTTAGTTTACAACACAAACTGCTGATACCTTTTTAGGTATTTGTTTGTGCCAGCTGAAAGAGGCTGCAGTCAGGGCGAAGGGTGTGCAAACCCCGGGGCAGTAAATCACACCCAGCTAGTTGTAGTATTGAATGACATTTTATTTATTTTCCTTTAACCTTTATTTAACAAGACAGGGCAATTAGGGAACGGTTCCTGATTGGTTATTTGGTTTATTTCATTGCTGCTCTGTTGCTCTCTTCAGTTTGGATCTCATTTTAGTGCAAGTCGAGGTGGAGACCTGCCTGACTAATAGAGGAAGGAGGAAAAAAGTCTGTGGATTAGCAATTATTAGGGGTCGACTTATTAAAATCAGCACCAGTTCTCCAGCTACAACTGCCAAAAAACAAAAAAGGAAAGAAAATAGGTGGGTGCAACAAGACATAATTAAAAAAGCATCAGTCAAATCTCAAAAGAACAAAGAAAGGCAAGCCATGAATAAATTAACATAAGAGCTCTTACCAGTAAGAGCTTGTCAGGCTTATTTCAACCATTCACTTGGGAGAGTGCTAATGCTACAAAGAAGCTGTCATTATTATAGAACTGCTTGTTGTCATAATGTATTAGAGCACATGATCTGACAAGAACTCTGACAGGTGCTCTTTAGTTGTTTGGACTAATGTTCGAAATAGAACCAACCCAAAAAACAAAGACCCTGAAAATTACAAATGTGCATATAGGATGACAACGTAGCAGTTCTATGTAATGAATGAGGCAAGCAATTTACCAGCCACCAACCTTAAGGCGTCGACATGTGGCAGTTACTGTAATCAAGGTAACGCATGGTTGTTTTTTTATTAGATCTGCCCTTTGGTTTAAAGTCCTTTAGTGAGGTACTGATGATGATGTACAAGATGTATGTAGCTTGACATAATTTACTGCTGCCCCTCTTCTACCTGTTGCTGAGGACTACAGGTAAGGTGGTGTTAGGAATAACCTTGATTACTATTACTTATACAGGTCCTTCTCAAAATATTAGCATATTGTGATAAAGTTCATTATTTTCCATAATGTAATGATGAAAATTTTACATTCATATATTTTAGATTCATTGCACACTAACTGAAATATTTCAGGTCTTTCATTGTCTTAATACGGATGATTGTGGCATACAGCTCATGAAAACCCAAAATTCCTATCTCACAAAATTAGCATATTTCATCCGACCAATAAAAGAAAAGTGTTTTTAATACAAAAAACGTCAACCTTCAAATAATCATGTACAGTTATGCACTCAATACTTGGTCGGGAATCCTTTGGCAGAAATGACTGCTTCCATGCGGCGTGGCATGGAGGCAATCAGCCTGTGGCACTGCTGAGGTCTTATGGAGGCCCAGGATGCTTCGATAGCGGCCTTTAACTCATCCAGAGTGTTGGGTCTTGAGTCTCTCAACGTTCTCTTCACAATATCCCACAGTTTCTCTATGGGGTTCAGGTCAGGAGAGTTGGCAGGCCAATTGAGCACAGTGATACCATGGTCAGTAAACCATTTATCAGTGGTTTTGGCACTGTGAGCAGGTGCCAGGTCATGCTGAAAAATGAAATCTTCATCTCCATAAAGCTTTTCAGCAGATGGAAGCATGAAGTGCTCCAAAATCTCCTGATAGCTAGCTGCATTGACCCTGCCCTTGATAAAACACAGTGGACCAACACCAGCAGCTGACATGGCACCCCAGACCATCACTGACTGTGGGTACTTGACACTGGACTTCTGGCATTTTGGCATTTCCTTCTCCCCAGTCTTCCTCCAGACTTTGGCACCTTGATTTCCGAATGACATGCAGAATTTGCTTTCATCCAAAAAAAGTACTTTGGACCACTGAGCAACAGTCCAATGCTGCTTCTCTGTAGCCCAGGTCAGGCGCTTCTGCCGCTGTTTCTGGTTCAAAAGTGGCTTGACCTGGGGAATGCGGCACCTGTAGCCCATTTCTTGCACACGCCTGTGCACGGTGGCTCTGGATGTTTCTACTCCAGACTCAGTCCACTGCTTCCGCAGGTCCCCCAAAGTCTGGAATCGGCCCTTCTCCACAAGCTTCCTCAGGGTCCGGTCACCTCTTCTCGTTGTGCAGCGCTTTCTGCCACACTTTTTCCTTCCCACAGACTTCCCACTGAGGTGCCTTGATACAGCACTCTGGGAACAGCCTATTCGTTGAGAAATTTCTTTCTGTGTCTTACCCTCTTGCTTGAGGGTGTCAATAGTGGCCTTCTGGACAGCAATCAGGTCGGCAGTCTTACCCATGATTGGGGTTTTGAGTGATGAACCAGGCTGGGAGTTTTAAAGGTCTCAGGAATCTTTTGCAGGTGTTTAGAGTTAACTCGTTGATTCAGATGATTAGGTTCATAGCTCGTTTAGAGACCCTTTTAATGATATGCTAATTTTGTGAGATAGGAATTTTGGGTTTTCATGAGCTGTATGCCAAAATCATCCGTATTAAGACAATAAAAGACCTGAAATATTTCAGTTAGTGTGCAATGAATCTAAAATATATGAATGTTAAATTTTCATCATGACATTATGGAAAATAATTAACTTTATCACAATATGCTAATATTTTGAGAAGGACCTGTAGATGAGCTTTCACACAGACCAGAATGATAAAGTATGAATGCTAATGTTTTCATTTTTCTTAGAATAGGATAATAATCCTCAGTGGCCTACAGTTTGACATGAAGTTTCATGCATGGGTTGATTGTGGTACATACTGGAACAGGAGCGATTAGATTGAAGCAGCCACACTTAGATTCAGGGTTCGACACCTGCTATTACACACTCTATCAGATTGACACCAGAATGCTGACACATAGTCTATTGATAAACACTCCCTTGCAGCGAGTACCAGACATAAAAACCATGTGTGACCTTCTTTCGGGGCTGTTTGTCACTTCAATCCCCAAGCGGGTTAAGGCCAGGAGCCGTCAGCGCTGATCTCTGTAACCATTCCTCTCCTTTATTTAGAATGGAAGTGTTAAGACTATAGAACAGTTTGAGAGTCATTCCTTTTAAGAGAAAGTGATTGTAAGTAGAGGTGACGGTTCTGGGGAAAGGAATTTGTGGGAACACGAGGCGTCTGTCCGCCACCAGGGTGCAGTAGCTCGGACAGTGGCAAAAAGAAGGCTACATTAATCCTTGTTAAAGCTGTAGTAGGGAACTTTTGTTAAAATGTGTTTTTTGCATATTTTTAAAAAGTGTCACTATGTCCTGACAGTACAATATGAGACAGAGGATCTGTGAAAAAATCAAGATCCTTTGACTCCTCATAGTGGTCCTACTGCCATTTGCTGAAATATGCCGCTCCCGGTCAGAAACAATCAATCAGAGCCAGGAGGAGTGTCTTAGTAGTGTCAATCAGGCTTCTCTAAGCGCTGCTCACACCCCTCCCGCACAGCGCACATACCAATGTTCAAGCCAAAGATTTCCATTGTGCTAGAGCTGTGGTAATGGTATGGACAATGTCAATGTAAACCATATCGTTGATGTTTCGTATATACCAGTGAATATCCCATTGCTGTTTATCCACCATCATCGGTGGCTCTGCTTACTAGCCTGTGCGTTCCCGCCAGGCTCCACTGTGGAGGAGGGCTGTAGCACAGCAGAGAACGAGGTGGAGGGACCTGTAAGGTGTGCTTGTTCAAATTTTCAGGCTACGTCCATGGTTTACTCAGAACTCCCCACTGCAGCTTTAAAAGAAAGACAAATTTGACAGTTTGAAAATATTTCAAAGGGAATAAACAGGAAAAATAATGGTGTGAAAGCTAAATAAATGCCCTCCATCACTCTTATTAAGGTACCAGTGTTTTAAAACTTGGCAAGCTATGTGTGGGATCTGTGTAATGCTACTATTCCACATAGACCATGAATAACATAAATTGCTAAGAATTGCAACATTGAAAAATTCATGAGGATTCTTGTAATGTTGCAAATATTCAGGTCCATTCTGTGATGCCCTACGATTTAGTTACAACAAAGTTAGGATAGATAAAGATAAATCAGGAGATTTGGCTTGATTCATGCTAATGTTTTCCAGAATTCAGTACTATTTACAATGATCTATTAATACTGCAAGAACGTCAAGAATCTGTTACGTATCAGTTTACAATTTGCTGAATGCATCTAAAAAGCAGGGACGATTAAATATACAATTAAATATACAATTTGTGGGATTTTCCATCAAGCTATAATAAAAAGTGATGAGGGACTAGCAGGAGTGAATGTTATTTGAATGATATTTGATGTTTAGATGTTAATTAGATGTTATGTTTTAAGTAATTATTTTGGCATTAAAATGTAAAAACTAAAGTGCTTGTTTTTGCACATCACATGTAATAAGAAACACAATTAATTATTTATTCAAAATAATTATTTATTTATTTTTTTGTTTTTTATTCAATGATTGCAAAATAATTGCAAAAGAAAATTATAATAATTGCAAGAACTGACTAAGAATTAAATACAATCAATTACAAATTTAGTAACATTACTTTTCAACTAGGAATCCTACCATTTTGACACTGTTGGTGATTCGTTTTATTGGTGGAATAGGGGCTTAAAGCAGTCACTAAAAATCTACAAAGTGTGTGCATAAAGGGCGGTTAAAGATCATCTAACTGGCCAAATATACTACTGGCAAACAAAGTGAGAATGCATGGCACCTGAAAAACGATACCAAACCATTCTTTGCGACTGCAACATTGCAAACATGTATATTCCGTTGATTCCTTTTTAAAAACACAAACATGAAATTTGAAGAAATGAAGAGCCTTGTTCAGACCTGGTCCTTGCATCTATTCTGGTGATCTGATTGCAGATAGATAGAGCTAAATATAAGTGTGATCCTACACAAGACAGACTGAGGATCCTTAATTAGTTTTACATACTTCTGGGAGATGCTTTGAAACCATCCACTCACCTTATTTGATTCCACACTGGACCTGTTTAGTATACAGCCCTGTTTAAATCCATTACTGCTAACTGCCACTTTAAATGATGAATCTTTCGGTGAGAATATTCTGGAGGGAGAATTATTTTTGCTTCTTTTTTATTGAAATGATAAATGGACTGAATTTATATAGTGGCTTCAAGCAAAACCAACTATTCAAGTGTTTTACACTAGACCCACATTTATCCAGACCCACTCAAATACATTCAAACATTCATATAGCAACAGGTAAGCAGCTTAGGGTTAAGTTTCATCCCCAGGGAAACATCAACACGAAGCTAGAATCAAACCCACAACCTTTAGACTTCAAGGCAACTTCTCCTCCCACTGAGCCAGAGTCATCCTGAATTACAGTTTGAAATCTTTAGAGCAGGAAACATGTTGTATAACTTTTAATACCTAATCATTTGGCATGTAAAACCTTTTGTATAACCTAATGCCGAGGTGTATGGCAAGGCCAGGTCTAAACGGGCCCTCAGTTGGATTGTTAAACTACTTAACAGAATCTTAAAATGCCATTGCTCAGTTTCCCTCTATAGACATAGCTAAAGCCGGGGTAAAAGTAAGCCGGTGTGGTTCGGTACTGTGTATCAATAAAAGATTTAGCGGCGGTAAAGCTCTCATTCAGAACTAGTCACGGGTGCACTTTGGCTCAGAAAATACAGCAGATGAGCTAGTGACACAAGTAACACAAGTAATCTGTTTATAAGTTGTTTTTTTTTTACCGTTTCTTTTTTTTATTGTTTCTTAACAGCCTGTGCTGTGTTTTGGAGCCTCAATGTTCTTGCCTTGCTTCTCTCCCCTCTCCTGACCAGCCTTTAAAATGCTTACCACTATGTTTAATGTTTTTCTGCTCGTTGCAAAATGTCGCAATTAAAATCAATGGTAAAGTGAATAGTTGTGTTTCATGCTATTTTGTTAGATTTTAACGAAACAGAACAGCTAAAAAAAAATGGCTTTTGCATCTGGAGCTGTCAACCGGCGGAGATTTCACTTAGCAGTCAGTAAGTGTGCATGCAGGTCTGCTTTCAAAACACAGCGGTTGCTAGGGGTTTCTCCTCTATATGTCGGCTATCAAAAAGAAAAACGGGGAAAACACGACAAAATAGTCAAGTATTTTAATTCAAATGGGAAAAAAAACAATGCAGAGAAAAATAACTTCTTTGTTCAAAAAAAGACAGAGTTTCCACACAAAATCTGAAAGCCAACTGATTAAGATTTTGAGCAAGCTGAGGATTAGGGTGAGGAGGTGCCATATCAGAAAAAGGAAATAGCAGCTGCAGGACCCCCAGAAACAAGTACAGGTGATAGTGCTAGGCCTGCTCCCTATCCCTCTAGTTGGACATAGGATCAATATGAACAGTTTAAAAGCAAAAATAAAACAGAACATTGTTTATCAATGTTTCATACATGCTAGCACCTTTACAATTAAATGTATTTTTTTCCAATATGTTTCTAATTTCTGACTTATTCATAAGTGTAGCCTAGAGTAAAATATTCAACTGTTTTTATTTATTTGAATTTGGACTTTGCTTTATTAAAACGCATGAAGCGAGTGAGAGAACAATATGAACCAACAAAGGTATTTGTAATAGTACCAGTAGGAATTTAAAACTACTTCTACCCCTGACTATAATAGATACCTAATAATAATACCTAACTGATAATAATTAATACAGTTTGTGTGAGACACCATGGACAACGACTTCAAATTAGAAAAGTTGTTTTAGATTTCCTTGACATCTTTACTTAAATAATGGACTCGGACAACAAAAACCTGTACAGACTGCTTTCAAATCAGTGTTGAAAAGTAATGCAGTATTACTTTACTCAAATTAGGAATAAATCACTTCCAAACACCATAAATGATGTCTTCTGGGCTTCCAAGCTTGGTTGCTCTTCTAGGCCCTGCATGGATGGGATTCGATTTATTATTTCACTCACCAGTACTCCCTTATTTGCCTGTGATCTAATTAACTAATTGATTTGTTAAAAGCCTGAATACATTGAATACCAAATAGGCACAGGTTGCAAGCTCTCCTCACTTCTCCCCATTGAAACAAAAATTACTTGTCAGCCAACATTTTAGCACCACAGAGTTTAGCACATCTACTTATTATTGTTTTTCACTGGTAGGCCTGGACGTTTAATATTACTGTCGCATGGGTTTTTAGGTTCTCTCATCATTTAACTTAGATTAAATGTAAAAAGATTTTTCCTCTTTTTTGTGTTTCGAAGCAGCTGACTTACGACTGGTGGACGCTGCAGTTGTAGAAGACAAACAAGACGCTGGCAAACTTCTTCCCAGTCTCTTTTGACTTCAGATACAGCCTTATTATACGTCGATCACCTAGAACGAAACAAACATTTGCTTTGTTTGACTCTCTTTTTTACAGCATTGCTTTATACCTCTTACACTGCTTCTGAATTTTAGTATCTGATTATCATCAACCACTGACAAAGCCTATATGACATGTACAATGTTGAGGTTTTCTACTATATGGCTATTAGAACAAGGCTCTTAGGACAGACATTACAGACATTTTTAATACATTTTTCATACATTAAACCTTTTTCAGTAAAATTACCAAAATTCCTAGTACAACTAAAGCATAGCAACCCTTCCAAACCCTGTCTATCCATGGATGGCTTATTGTTTGGCTATTTGAGGATTCTCAGCAGTTTAGCCTAGAAAGGTGAAAAGTTGACCTTTTTACCCCATATGACACGTTCAAATTTAGTCTAAACAGCTAAATTAAAAGTTGCCATAATGTTTTAGCTCATTTACATATAAAAATAGATGACTTTATGCAGTCACCTTTTCACCTTTCACTTTTCAATCACGTTTACCCTTTAATAAGATAGCATGCAAAGTTGTAATTTCAACAAAATCTTGCTCAGGTTAGAAATCTCTCAACATATTTCTCTGACATATTTATGATGGCAGACACAGTTTAGAAAAACACATTATTTACACACACAAAAACAGGTATAAAATATCAAGGTGTTGAAGTTCTTACTTTTTTTTACTTAATGTTGCCTTGAGTTAGCATTCGCCTGTTAGCCTCTCTGGCTAACTAGCAAAGATTGCAACACAACTGGCTAGCTACTTGAGAATCTTAAAAAAACACATTTAGTTACTGTGTGTACAATGTTTTCATAAATGGCCTCAGTATGGTTTATCTATAATTGTGCAATAACTAATTTTGCTAGCATTATCCGTTAGGAAAACGTGTAAAATCTCTCTTCTGGTTCACACATTTGCCAAAATATTTGCTCTTACACCCTAACCTGACACTAAACTCACCCTAACCTTGACCACCATACATAACTGTAAACACAAACTACTTTAACCAATTGTTCAACCACAACATGTTTTCCTTAAGATACTTTTACACTTTTTTTCTGACATTTCACATATGCTGTTATATCTAAAAGTGAGCTTTACATGTCTCAAAACATGAAAATAATTTTCTGTGAAACATCCAGTCCTGTTATGTCTACACAGTATGTGTCCCTCATGATGTGTTCTTGTTTTGTATAGTGTGTGTGTATTGGGATGAAGAGCGAAATATACAGTGTGTTACTCCATTTAGACAGAGTATGGTAAATTGTCAGTTTTTTCCCCATACGTAATGATTGCCTGATCATATTGGAATGAAAGTTTAATGTTCTATGAATGCCCCCAGATTAGTCCGATAATAGGTTGGACATCCCTCCCTTTGGAACCACTCCAAGCAATGTCTTTCTAAGATAAGTGGATCTTCATCAGTGCACACAGAACATCTGCATAGCATTTCATGTGAGTGATGATGATATTGGGTTTTGTCGCAACATTTCAGAAGCACTTAAGTAAACTCTGTGGCAGTGAGTGCAGCATTCAAATCATCTCTAAGTTGCAACATTCATGACATTAATACATGGCAGCCTGACTTAGTTGGGGATCAAATTGCATGTGTAACAGTGTCAGATGAAAAAAAGGTGATTATGAAGAAATATTTACTTCAAGCACCTGTTTATGTTATGCTGCTTAGAGTCCTCTGGGATTTAAGAGTCAGTAGCCAAATATTTCTCATATCTGCATGATCACTTGCAGATATTAATAACTTAACGGAGAAGGCACATGATGAACTAAACGTACAGGGTTATTGCTGTCAGAAAAGTGAAAAAGGGCACTGCGAAAGAAATTCCGAATAAATTATTTTGAACGATTTGGTAATAAGCAGTTAATGAATTTAATTATTAACCATGTACATAATTTTTTTTATCAAATAAACAATTGGTTACCCTGGTCTCGTGTTATAGGAGCAATTTCTTTCGTAGAGGGAGACAGACAGAAGATCCGTCCACTGTAGATGCGTCCTTCTGTCTCTACGTAGTCCTCGAAGGAGCAGTTCACTCCTGCAGACAGACTGGGCACGTTCTGCGCCTGAAGCACCAACTAGGAAGCAAGACAAAAATCAGAAAAGATGAGCTAAAGCAGAAATTTAAATCAATATACTTCATTACTGATGCCCCTGCAGCAGAAAAATGCTGCTCTGATATCAGTTTTCAGCTCCAACCTAAAATGATAGCTCGTGATAACACATCAACAAGCTTTTTTTAATATCGTTTTATATCCCTTTCCCTGTCTGTCTTTGCTGCTCGAGCTCTCCTAACATACAAACACACAATAAATACAGTCCAGAAATTGTTAAAGATCTAACAAAATTTGAAAGTGTCTGTGTACCTGCACTTCTGACATGGTGACAGAGACCGTCTCAGGGTGGACGGAAAGATGAACACACTGCTCCACTCTTGTGGTAAAACGCTGAGGCTCCTCTGCTCGCTCGCAGCGATCCCTCCTCGAACATCTATCACAGGAGATTATCCTACCATCACATCTCTGTCTTAAAGATTCTCAGCACCATATTCATATATGTTGTTTGAACTCAAATTAACACCATTTATCTACTGTCCTTATTAAGTAATAGTTCTCTACAAGCTTTATGCCAGTACCCTTTTTCAACTGGGAAGCATAATTTGTTTCTGTTTCTAAAGCTACACGCATCTGAGTTGGTTAGGAGTGAAGATCTCACAAAATTATTGATCCAGTGTATTTACAAAAACAAGAGTTTCAGATGAAGAGCCTGTTTATTAGTGTGTGTAGAGATGCATGGAAATTAGAAATAAATTAGGAAAGTGCACATAAATAACTTGTATTTCAAAAGCTGATCCCTGCAATTACTGGAATATGTCATGTTAAATGGTGCCAAGGGAACCAATTCAGCACTTTTTAAAAGGCTGTGATAGATCTGCAGGAGCCGAACCAAAACTAAAATATGTATGAATGTTTACAGTGGTTCTTGTGTAAGGTCCTAGTTGTAAAAAAATGTCACGCATACACCTATATCTGAAGTACTGCGTAACATTCCATACATGTCAACATACCTGGAAAGAGTGCATGCTATACATTCCAGTAATGATTGACAGCAGCTGCTCAGTCATGATTTATCATGATAGAGCACCTCATTCGATAGCTCTAAATACTTCTATATACAGAACTTGAGAACAGGAGGTAGCCCCTTTAGTTTTATTTTTGGATTACTGGATACAGTGCTTTGCAAAAGGAATTTATTTGTTTAAGGGGAATGTTACAACCTCAACTTTCAATGTATTGAAATGGGAATTTCATGTAATGGACCAAGGATGGTACAAGGATAAAAACTTGAAATGTTTGTCGCACACTTGTATGCATCATGCCTTACTTTAATACCCCAAAATAAAATCCACTGAGTAAAGAGAGTCCACCTGCGTGTCTAATTTATTTTCAGTGTTAATACAACTATTCTGAAGGCCTCAGAGCTGACACCAGCGCTCCCTTATTTGTTTGCGCAAACCTCTGCTTTAGTGTGAAGTCTTTTGCAGATAGTTTTTTTTTCAAGATTGTATTGCAATGCTTCCTCCCATTAACTCTGACCAGCTTCACCATCCCAGAACAGTGTTCTGTGAGATATTCTAAACTTTGACACCTAACCCTGCTCTAGACCTCTCCACAGTTTATTCCCTGACCTGTCTGCTTGGTTGGTCCTCATCAGGCTACAGTCTGTTTACTGATGTCCTCTAGCTGGCTTTATAATTCAGTTTTATTCAGTTTTATTTGTATAGTGCCAATTGACAACACAATGAGATTAGGTCAAGTCAAGTCAAGTTTACTGATATAGCAAAAAAATAACTTTAAAAAGTTATCAGATCTAAATATAAAAGCATTTCCAGGCCTAAGTCTAAGTGTCGAATATACATATAAATTTTCTTTCAAGTGGGAATGCAGTGAAATACTTTAAAGCAAGCATAAGCTTTAAAACATAAATTTATTAATGATCTGACAGGTCAGTTAGATATCCCTGAAGGACCTCAAACGATGACAAGTTTATGCTGCTAATAAGAGAAAAACCTATAAGAGGGTAAAAGCGATAATTCTAGGAATATATCTAACTGGCTGGTTAAAAGCAACAAAAACTGAGCAAATACATCTTTAGAGTATGTACTTAATCCATAAAAAACAGCCAAACTGTGAATATGTACTCACATGTTATGTAGCACACACCAGCCACAGTGAGGGTCTCCTGATCCCAGGCAGTCTCTACAAGAAGTGTACTGTTCACAACTTTCCACTGGCACATGGGTGACCTGGAAGAAAATAATAAAAAATAAAAAAACTTAACATAACATGCAAATATTGTTGGAACAATCCAATAGACTGCGATGCACTGGCGACCAGTCCAGGGTGTACCCTGCCTCCGGCCCATAGACAGCTGGAGATAAGCACCAGCTACCCCGTAACCCACTATGGAAGAACAGTAGAAAATGACTGACTGACTGACAATCCAACAGACTAAATATGGTAAGGACTAACCGGACATCCCGCAGGAATATGCTACTCCTCTGCAGCACTACCACTATCATTTGACAACATCAAAATTAAAGGCTTAGTTCAGATTTTTTCCAAAGATGCATTTCCTTCTTCAACAAGCTTGTGATAATATGAAATCTTTCTACAATTGGGGAAAATATTATACATAAACCCACTTCCAAAAATCCAAACTAACCATTTGATCTGCCTTTATTTCAACAAACTGTATCTATGTGCATGGTCAAAGTACCAAGTTTAAATTGCATTGGATTTAAAAGTGCCGTACCGCTTCTCAAGAAAAGCAGTTCCAAACAAAGAAAAGGTGAATTTTTGTTAAAACTTTCAAACACTCTAAAGCTGCTGAACCACTGGTTCTTATCATGCCACATTGGGTGGCGTATCCAAAAAAAACATGTTTAATTTAAGCTTAAACCTAAATAAATGGGGCAGTTTGTAAAACAAGTTCTTTTTACAGCATAAATTGAATAATATCAGAAAAATTTGTTAGATATCCCCAAAGTAGTCTTTATCAACTGGTAGGTGCCAGCCCAAAAGTGGGTTGCAGACCCGCTTTCAGTAGGTTGTGGACCTTTGTCTGAACTTGTATTTTCAAACTCCTTACAAAAGGTGCTGATAATTTCCTGAGTTGACACCCAAAGTTTGGCACCATAGAAGAAAATGTAGAAAGTTTATTTACATCTGCTAAACGAGGATGGCAAAATACAGGTATGAAGCAGAATATATGGGATAATATTTTTCTGATAAACAAACTGATGACAGCTACATTTATCAACATGGAAATCGCAATGTTGCTAAGCAACAAAGAAAGTCAGCAAGTTAAACGGGGCTGTCAGCGAGTCAGGTGGTGCTGCCATGATGAAATCCCAGAAGGTAAGCCTCTCTCAGTTATGGAGCTCCAATGTGATGAGCCAAAATCCTTCCCATGCTACTTTAGATCCTACCATTAAACACTACCTATATCTGAGAGTGTGGCTTCCCAGTTATGGTTTAGCTGAAGACAAAATCACAGAAACATAGTGGTCATTAAGCATGACCTCAGAGCTGCTTCGCCCAATATCACTCCAGACTTTGAGGCTCTTATCACAACAAAAGACTTGCTTAATTATCCCATCAATTCCTGCAAATTTAAGTTTATGATGTTAGTGTTAAACCCAAGGTTAAATCTAGTGCTGCCTACGTTCTTCCAAAGTACAATATTTTTTACTCTTAATCTGCTGATAAGAGATCAGAAAATACAACTTTGTAAAGCATAACTTGAATTGCAAGTAACTTGAATTGCAAGTTTTCTCCATCCATTGTTTTAATTGGTGGATACAAACTGTAGTGAATAAACAGATTTTTTCCCCATAGTGCATTGTTTGTTATAGTTCCAGTGAGAGGATTCTCAGCTAAACTTTATAATTTGATTTTTTTAAATAATTTTAATAGCTACACATTTATCATGTATTTTGCATGAAAACAGCAACAAAGTCTGTTAAAAATGATTGTTTGTGAATGCTCTGATTGTTATGTCAGCCTTACGATCAACGCTTGAGTAAGTGACTGAAATAGAAAAAAATTACTGACTGAAAAAGGACCTAGATTTGGGTTGTGGTTTGTCAGTAAGTGGTGTTGGTGGGTCCCAAACCCTGACCATTAAAGAACCACTGCCTTAAAGCATCTCCTCAATGAAGATTTGCTGCTATGTAAACATATTGGGTGCACACACTGAGATGAAAGATGGAAAATCTAAAGTGTGATACTAGACGGCCACTACATACTACTGTATAAGTCCCTCCGAATGTTAAAGAAATATTTATCTGGAATAATCTGTCAGGAAGGCCAGAATCCCTGTTGTTTTAGCCACTTCAAGCATTCAGTATGCTGAGGTGAGTGAATCTTCATCAGTGCACACAAAGATAATACATTGTATAGCATGAGATTAGGTAATATTACAATGTGGTCACTGTTATGAGATGTGAATAGCATATAAATAATGTTTGGAACTATGGCTCAAATGTGTGATATATATGGTGTCTCTAAGTTGAGGCCTAAAGTGGTGTTTACGGTATATGTATTACAGTATCAGAGACGAGGCTAGAGCATTAGTGTGACTGGGATAGAACGATCCATTCAGCTTTCGATTAATAAAATATGGTTTAAACTCCACACGAAGCACAGAGAACAAATACAAAAAACAGACAAAAAAGCCCTTTTGCTTCATTTTTTCAGTTTCTTTATTAGTCAGACTTCAATACAATTTCACATCTAATTCATTATGTGTTTGCCTCTCCAGTGTCAACTTTAATTAACATTTCTTTTTCAGTCTCTTGGAAGTGTAGTGTGGGTTTGCCGCAAAACATTTTAACAGCATAAACAGCAGTGAAGGTCAGCTTTACGGGAATATTTTTCTTTTATGTTAGATTCCCTTCAAAGTTGATAATGCATTCTTTTTGAACAGAAATTTAAACTTCATTTACTTTTTTTATTAGCTTATCTTTCCTACGCCCCACAGATTTCTGGGAGCATCTAAATGTAATTGTGAGTAAGTATCCATAAATTCAAAGCACTTGAAAACAATGAGCTACTGTACTTGATACCGTTAAGATAAACATCACTAACTACAATGGGACAGAAATTATCATTAGGAAGCCCACAGAAATTGGTCCTTGCAGATATCATTTAACAGACTAGTACAATGCTTCTGTCTACATTGTCATCTGCTGTCTAACCTGCAAGAAATTCAAACATGCTTTGAAATTCTGGCAGGTTTTAGAAAACTCTACAAGGCAAATCATTTCCCTTTAGCATACTTTCCTAAATGTCTAAATCATACCTATGAGGAAAAAGGTTTAATCCACACCAATATCCATATGGTGAATCTCAATTTGCAGAATGCTATTTGCCAGTGACAGGTGGATTGGCAGAAAGAAAGCTGCCTCAGGCAAACTCGTACTCAAGAACCGAGACCATTGGGAAGGCTACATCTTGGCCCAAAAACAGACTTTGAGACAAGTTATCTGGGGCATCTGTTAAATTCTTAAAAACATCATTGACCACCTAACACACATTCACTCACATGGTGTCATGCACATGTGTACACATGCATGTCTAGTTGCTTCATTTGGTAATGTATAAAATCAATAACACAGCAGAAGCAGGAGGCACATGAGATGAGCTGTAGTGAGTCTGAATTCTAACACCGGCTGCAGGCAGATGCTTCCAGAAACCTTCATGGGGAAATTACCATTGCCAACTACTTCATTCAACTTTTCAAACTTCAAAGAGTAAATCATGCTGTTATAACCAGATTTTATTGGACAGTCATTGTATAATTGATCAAACACCATGCAAAGGCTGACTGTTATGACAATGTATGTCAATAATATGTGTATTATTCAATATTACATCAATGTTAATTCCAATGCTAATGCTAACTAGCTAGCTAACAATACCAAATGTCTACCATGCTCCGTGGGTTTTTAATTATGTTACATTTGAGTCACATTTTTTCTTCATATTAATGCAAAAACATTTGCCTGAAAGTGAATGGAATGCAAGCTTCTTCAAACCTCTACAAGCGCATTTAGAAATTCATGTCATATATTTAGTGATTTTCATGTTGGAAATTTGAATTCTGAAATTTGACAGTATAGGGGCTAAATTCCATAATTTAATATCTGCAGGTAGGGCTAAGGTGATTTTGTATCTTAACTACACAACTGTTGTGAATGAAAGTGTTTAAAGTATTTATATAATTGTGACATCAGTAGCACATTTATAGAAAATTCTCCTGTTAGATGTGCAGATTTGGTATTTTACAGTGATGTTTACATTGAAACTAGAATTTTCACAAAACAAATACCTTGTGATGTGAGCTGACATAAAACCAGAGAATCACGTTAAACAAATGTTCTTGTAGATCTTTATACTTGTTTGTAACATTACATCCAGCACACAAGACCACATGATATACGACACTGGGTTCACGAAATTGAGATAAGGCTTTAACATTATTTTTTGGGAAAACTATGGACCCAATGGTTCTTTCTATTTTTCATAAAAATAATAGGTTTTACGGATTACAAACTGTACTTCAAAGAATCTGTAATTATTGTAAAATAATTCAGTCCAGGTTTGAGATTTTTATATGTCGGGGTTTTCAGTCTAATGTGGTTGTCTGATTGGATTCTCTAAAGTATATGCCAACAGTAGATCTTTGTACAATTCTTACAAATAACTTAATTTCCCCACTGCATACCCAAAATGCTTCTGATGTGCAGTCTTCACCATTTCAATCATACAACTGGAAAACAGCTCAACAACTTCTTCCTGTCACAGATATGGGGTGTAATGCTTAAAAACTCAACTTCATATCTGAGACATGTGATAAAAGCTCAAACTAAAACAGTAACTAAATCAAACTTCACAAGACAATCTTCACTTTCAAGTGAAATATTTTGGTATTTTACTTTTAAGTGATAAAATGTCAAGAGGTAATATCTCTACTATATGCCACAGGGAAGAAATTTTCTGGTATATTATAACTACCTAAAAGTGTAGATCTTGTGATTGTTAATTTGAGGCAACACCACTTTCTCACACATTGTCAAGAAATTGGATCATTCGGTAGCAAAACTAGACCTGAGTAATTAGAAAACTATACTCTACTCCTCTGCCGTGGGCCTTCTGTTCCAAATTATTTGACACAATATGCTATTTAAAGAGGATATTGAAAGAGCTCTCACACAAACATGAAATCTCCCACCTACTACCCAAATTCCCTCAATTTCACCCTCAGTTTCTACATCCTCAGGTTCTCTGTGTCACTGTAATGTACAGATGAACACAATGCCTTATAGCAGATTCATAGCATGGTAATAGTAACCTGTGTCTGAAGGCCACTGTAATGCAGCCATCAGTAGGCACGAGCCTCTCACAGGACACCAAATGGCAGCAAATTGCAGTCATTATTTGTGGCTACAAAAATACCATGCTGGTAATATAGCCCATCTGATAAAGGGGGAGGCAGCAGCGGGACAAAAAAGCCAGCTACACTCAAGCACAATAGCCGGAGAGATGAGTTTATTCAGCAGAGCTTTGTGATAGGAGGCTGGATGATGTATTCCGATGGAAAAGTTCAATTATTGAGTTTTAGAAAACACATAATGGGGAGGGTAAGTGGGAGATGCTCAGCCAAAGACTTTTTGTCTTCCTCTAGGTGGCACAAGATTGAGTGTCTGTGTTTGTGAGGGAACTGTAAGTAAGTAAGCACCACCTATTTATATTAAATATGGCGTTTTCATCTCCGGCCCATTTGTGGTTGCGAAGGGGAACACATCCATCTGCGGACAGGGGATGGAGGTGGATGGTGAAAGGACAGGGGAATTACAGCAGAAGGTAGCGGAAGACAAAAAGAATGAGATCATGGTGATGGGGGGTGGGGGGGACATGTTCATTTAACAATTCACTTTGGCTTTCCGTTGATAATGGACAGTGTTTGTGGATGAAAACAAACCTCCAATGCAATTCCAATTTATTTATTCTATTTTGTACCACAGCAGAGGGAAAAAGAGAGAGCAGAGGAGATGATGAGGGGAGTTTATTACAAATAAATAACAGCTACAAATGAGCCTCTCTCATTTTGGTCACGAAAGAGAGGCTCTTAATTTGCCTAGTGGCAGATGAGAGCAGGAAGGGGGACGTGGGCAGAAGGACAGAGGGTGGGCGCGAGGTATACAGAGAAGGATAGATGAGAAAGACACACAAATGTAATTGCAAGTGTTGTTTTATTCCACATATGGGGCACCCCATTTGGCCGCAGCCAGCTGTAGTTGCAGGCCTTGGTGTGATTGTTCCATCTGTATAATATAGTGAAGAATATAAGGTGCTATCACAACAAAATAGGCTGATGGATGGCTTATTCTGCCAGTGAGCTGAGTTCGGAGACCGCTGTACAAACACAACCATGTTACCGGTAACACAGAGCAGATATGCAATTTGTGGTAATACACTAGGCTGACATATTTGACCATAAGGTGGTTTTAACAACCAAAATATGAAGCGGCCAATTGCAATTCAGACTACATGCACACAGGCACACGAGAAAAAAAAATCACCTTTTCACTTACAAAAAATACATTTTCTATTTTTACATCCTTCTTCTATGAGCTCATCTGTCTTGAATTTGGTTTGACATACCAATTTGGTTGGATCACATCAAACCACATACACAATCCTAGAAGAACCATGTGAGATGAGAGGGAAATGTAGCACTTTTGTAAAAACAATAATATTATTACACCTTTATATTTGAAAAGCCCACTGGAGTTTAAAGCTTTTTGGTCAACACATCTAGAAGTAGCCATGTTCCACAAAAAGGAGAGCACAAGCAGCATTTTATTTAAATACAACACACTGATCTATATTACCCAGATCTACTTGTAATATGAAACAGTAGCCGCAACAATTAAACAAGGCCCAAACATTTTTTTTAATTTCCAGTGAAATTTTAAGCATTGTCCATAGGTCATTCAAACCGTCTGATCTAACCCTTACAAATGAGTTTTAATAATGTTTGGGATTCAATCTTAACACCAATTTATGGTCACATTTCAATAATCTGACAAAAAAGTAAGTCCCCCTTGAATAAAAGGAAATTAGTTCAAGTAAAATCCAGGAACCAAAAAAGGCTCAAGTCTGCCTGTCCAAGGTAAAGTGAATTTGACATCACCACACCAAGAAAGAAGCAGCAGCTCCAAAACTGAAACCCAGCTGCAGTTGGCTCCTTGAAAAAACCAAACACCTTCTGAGGGATAACGTTATGAACACATAAGACAAAGACTGAATTAGTTGGCCACAATGGCAAGAAGAACATTTAAAGGAGCCAAGGTAGAGCAAACCGTATTAAACCAGAGCAGCTGTCAAGCCTGGTGGTGGTAGCATCATGCTAAGTGTCTGTCTCAATGTCAGCGAAATTTATCAATTACACTAAATGAATAAAATAATAAAAACAAGCTCCAAATTATCAAACATCTCCTCAAATCAACATTTAGATGATGGACTCAGCTGGGTCTTCCAACAGAACAAAGATGCCAAACACATCAAAACTGGTTTCGGAATGAATAAAGCAGACTAAAGTTAAACTCCTGGATCGGCCTTTGCCTCAAACCCATTGAAAATTCATGCACCGTTCTTAAAAGTCAGCAAACCAATTAGCTAAAATGATCTGTACCATCTCTCATAGGAACAGGGGTCAGATATCCACCCAGACGTATACCAGGACCTTGTTAATGGCTTAAACAGACATGTAGTTTCACTGCAAATCGCTAAGGTTTTTTTAAGTCAATGATGAGGGAATATATTCTGACTGGAAGAGAGATTGAATACTTGGTCAGTTGGATTTACATCCTGAGGGAGTGCTGTGCTGACGATACTTAAAGGTGTTTGAATATAAATCAGTTCTGGCTTGGCAGAACAGTGGCTAGCATCCAGTTGGAAGATTGTAATTTCAAGCTCTGGCACTGCGACATATCAGACTGCCCTTGGGCTAGACAGGGAATCAGGTCCCTTTAAATTAAAGTGGGCTAAATTCCTTTTAGCTTAAAATAACATAAAATAATGAGACAGCGACCGAGGCGCATGCTGGGAACTTATGTTTTTGTTATCTTTCTATAAATTTACATTTACATTAAATTTACATTTACTATGTTCTCACCTGGCTTATGAACAACTCAAGAACACTCTTTAAAGTGAGACAGAAATTCTCCATTCACCCCTAGTGAAAGCATCTTTTTTGGCAATTATGCCTTCACATATCTCTAACGTCCTTGTGGAAGTTGATAAGACGCTCATGGTTTGACCTGCAATCAATAGTTAAAGCATTGGGAAAAAACTCTAGTCACATTATGTAGCCGACATTCTGAATTTTAAACTCAAAAACAATTCTTAAGATTTAGAAATGCCTGAAATAAGAGCATATTTAAGGGCAACAAATAGCAACTTACCCTAAACATAAATCCTAATATTCTACGCTTTTTCAAATGACTCAGAAACTTGCTGACAGCGGTGTTTTCAGTCTCTGTCCTCTTCTCATTATCCTCCCAGTCACCGCACGTCTTCACCAACATTTTTAGCAACTTCAGAGTTGGACAAACACCAAAGAAATTGCTTTAAAGGCAGTGTGCAAGAGTCTCTTCTCGCTGACCTCCAAGTGCAGTAAATGCTGACTGAGTTTAATACGAACCCTCTCTAATGTGGTGCCAGGGCTAGGGTTTCCCCACCATGCACTACAATACATTTCTGCACTGTAGCTAAATCAATACATGAAGGTATATAATGGTCATAAGACCATTATACCAGTTTTCCAACACCCCCCCCCCCCCCCCCCCCCCAAGCAGCATGAGGCTGTCTGTATGGGTTTGTGTGTGGGGTGTGGGGGGGTGTTTGCCGACGGGTCACCTTACAAAAGCTGTTTTACAGGTAGGAATGCTTGACCTTGCCCTCCAAGTTCGGAAGTGCAACTCTGCAGCCATAACATTACAACAGAGAAGATATCTGAGACATGACCTACTGTACATGATTTAGATTAAAAAAATAGCAAAGACCTCGGGCTCTTTTCTTCTGTAATGTGAGAGAACAGCTCATTATCTGGGGAACCAGTAAAAAAAAGATCATCTAATAGCTGCGTGTTAGAAGTAAGGCTTGTAATAACATGATAAAGAAGGCATCTGGTACAAAGGTACAGTGGAAATCAATAGATTATGAGCTGTAATCCACTTAGTCACTTGCTTTAAAGTAATTAGGTGATGTCATCCACAGGGACATGCAGGATAACAGAAATATTCCCCTCTATGTGACGTCAACAACAGAGAGCGATGATAGGATGAAAAATCTCTCTTTTTTTATTAGACTGGAACAATTTGAACATGAAACGGGGAGAAAGCAGCAATGATAAAACTGATTTAGTGCCAATGTTCATTTTTATGAACACAAGAAATAATGAGATATCATTGCGGAGACACTAAGAGATAAAAAGATGGCGGCAGACAAAGATACGTAGTAAAAAAAAAAAAGAAAACATGGTGAAAAAAAATGTCCTAGGCCTGGACTTTACGTACAGCACATACACAAGGAGAGGCATGTATAAATCTATGGAGCGCTAATCGAAAACCCTTGTCTTGCAGTGAATCAGTTTTATGTTTTCTCGCTCTGTCTGTGCAAGCTCAGATGTGAGTCCACACTGCCCATATTGATATGTGGTCTGTGTGCGGGAGCTCAATGCATCGCATTTAATTACAGCCAAGTGAATATGGGAAAAGGTAAATTGCTCTGTCAAGCTGGGGAATTGGGTTCTTGATGTTGGAACTCTCATCACTTGGCATTTCTATTATTCAACATTGAGAAAGAAATGGAGGAATGAAGACAATGGGAGGAAGAAGGGGTGGAAAAACAGGGCACTTTTAAAAGTGATCTTCACAGAGTCTCTGCATATGAGGAGATTTCAACTGAAATGATGAGAAAAGCTCAAATTCTCATGTGAGGTTCCCAAAATACATCTTCTTTAACTTAGATCAGTCATGGCTGCTTTTATATTAGGGCTGTTGACGTGTTTAATTAATTTAAACAAATTAACTACCAACGCCACCGTGCAGTGCTACCAAATGCACGGCGGCGCAGTTGGTAGCACTGTTGCTTTGCAGCAAGAAGGTCCTAGGTTCGATTCCTGTCCAGGGGTCTTTCTGCATGGAGTTTGTATGTTCTCCCCTTCCATGCGTGGGTTCTCACCGGGTACTCCAGCTTCTGCCCACAGTCCAAAAACATGACTGTTAGGTTAATTGGTTGCGCTAAATTGCCCTTAGGTGTATGAATGAGTGTGTGCTTTGTTGTTTGTGTGTAGCCCTGCGATGTACTGGCGACCTGTCCAGGGTGTACCCCGCCTCTCGCCCATAGACTGCTGGAGATAGGCACCAGCTTCCCTGCGACCAACTATGGAATAAGCGGTAGAAAATGACTGACTGACTTACTAATTTAAAACATGCCTCGTAAAGTAGTGAACCCCTTTCATCTTCTCAATTAATTCCCCGTGCGACATAGAGTCGCACTATCTCAAGCAGTTATTGTGTGAGATGCAGGGTACACCCTGGACAGGAGGCCAGTTTATAACAGGGCGAGACACAAAGGATGAACACCCATGCTCTCAGCTAACAGAAATTTAGAGAGACCATTTACCTAACATGCATGTTTGTGGGCTGTAAGAGGAAGCTATAAAGTCTATCAGCTGTCAGTCTGTTGTGTTTGTTAGCCAGAAAACGCTTTGAACTTTTCTACTGATTGAAAATAAGACAGTCGTTGAAAATGTTTCGGCTGTGAAAACTACAGACAATCACTGTTTGGCTAACTGTGGAGTTGTCTACAGTTGTATGTTCTACTTTGTCATCAGCTTCTCTCTAAGCTGTAATTCAGCTGGATATAATGGTAGGAAACTTTGTAATTTTCCCATAAGTGTGGAGTTTTCTCCTGTTATATTAATCAGAGTAACACTCCCCTTTTCCACCTGTTGCTGTGAGCTGTCTAGCAACTGTGAATTATGGCTAAATTCGGGTTTTGTTTGAAAAGACTGTTGGCTGTTACAAGTTATTTTCAGCAACAAAAAAGGACAATCATCTTTGCAAGCAGAGGTATACAATCTTTCAAACTTTTTCAGGTAAGCTATTTGTGAAACCAGTATCTGCAACATACTAGATGCGTTAGCATGTCTGTTGAAAAAAAACAAAAAACATAAAGTAATAACAATGTAATAATAATTTTATTTTAATATTACAGTAAATTTAAGACAATGCCCGCAACTAAAAGATCCAAATTATGACTTTAAAAATAAAAATTAAAACTCTATAATCCAGATACTTGTCTTTGCTCATATAAATACCACCCTTAACTTTGGTCTATACTGTGACATCCCTTCTTCCATCATACTTTCTACTATGTGAAGCTAACACATGTGTAGAACAAGAAGAGTACTGCAAATATTAGGCAGGGAGAGTTAGAAAAAATAACTGAGCATATTGTAGAAGCCAATTATTTCTTCCCACCTTCTCAGCTCTAACCCACTAGCACTCTCAATCTGACTGGACTGTCAATTTGGTCAACATTAAAGTTTAAAAAGTGAAAGGTTATTATCTGCTCCCCAAAAACATGGTTGTCTCTCATTTTCCGGCTGGGACAGAGACAAAATGGCATAGAACATGTTCAACTCTAAACAAATCTGACTAGTGCAAGAGGAAATGGCAGAAACAGATGGGGCTGCAGAGGTAATGTATCAAATAATATGACTCATGACTGCCTAAAAGTAACAGACACATATTACAACACCACAGTATTTGTCATCAAAGTGAAGTTAGTCTTGCAAAATGCTATCAAGGGGCTCCCAGCATATGACTTTATCTAGTGAAGTAGGTGCATGCTAATATTATAAGCAACATAGATGACAATGTGAGTTTTATGGCTGACACCCTGCATCTATGTTTGAGACTCTTATTTTGAAGTAAAAAAGGAAATAATTCTTAAGTTGTGTGGACTACTAAAGACATCTCATTGGGGTGGCTGACAACATTTGGTTACAGAAGCATAGGAAAAACAAATGGTAACAAAAGAACAGCCTCAGGTAATACTGCAAAAGGCTAATAAATAGCAGCTAACAACGCAACAACAAGTTAGAAAGCTCCAAAGTAGATGCTATCAGTGGTAGACTAAATGGATATGTTGTTGTTTGTTTGTTTTTTTAATGGTTTTTTTGCACTAACCAGACATAATTCCAACACAAGAATAACAATTTTAAATTCTCTGTTTTCTTTTTCATAGAGGTCACCTTAGAATTATATACAAAATCAAAAATCTTAAAACTGGAAGGTAATTCAGAAGGATTCGCCTTTCGTGCTGGTGGATGTTTACCAGGTTGTAAGTAGAGCTTTAAAATGCAAAAAGAAGAAATGGAAGAAAGAGACGAAACAATTAGAATACAGGTCCTTCTCAAAATATTAGCATATTGTGATAAAGTTCATTATTTTCCATAATGTCATGATGAAAATGTAACATTCATATATTTTAGATTCATTGCACACTAACTGAAATATTTCAGGTCTTTTATTGTCTTAATACGGATGATTGTGGCATACAGCTCATGAAAACCCAAAATTCCTATCTCACAAAATTAGCATATTTCATCTGACCAATAAAAGAAAAGTGTTTTTAATACAAAAAACGTCAACCTTCAAATAATCATGTACAGTTATGCACTCAATACTTGGTCGGGAATCCTTTTGCAGAAATGACTGCTTCAATGCGGCGTGGCATCGAGGCAATCAGCCTGTGGTACTTCTGAGGTCTTATGGAGGCCCAGGATGCTTCGATCGCGGCCTTTAGCTCATCCAGAGTGTTGGGTCTTGAGTGTCTCAACGTTCTCTTATCAATATCCCACAGATTCTCTATGGGGTTCAGGTCAGGAGAGTTGGCAGGCCAATTGAGCACAGTGATACCATGGTCAGTAAACCATTTACCAGTGGTTTTGGCACTGTGAGCAGGTGCCAGGTCGTGCTGAAAAATGAAATCTTCATCTCCATAAAGCTTTTCAGCAGATGGAAGCATGAAGTGCTCCAAAATCTCCTGATAGCTAGCTGCATTGACCCTGCCCTTGATAAAACACAGTGGACCAACACCAGCAGCTGACACGGCACCCCGGACCATCACTGACTGTGGGTACTTGACACTGGACTTCTGGCATTGTGGCATTCCTTCTCCCCAGTCTTCCTCCAGACTCTGGCGCCTTGATTTCCGAATGACATGCAGAATCTGCTTTCATCCGAAAAAAGTACTTTGGACCACTGAGCAACAGTCCAGTGCTGCTTCTCTGTAGCCCAGGTCAGGCGCTTCTGCTGCTGTTTCTGGTTCAAAAGTGGCTTGACCTGGGTAATGTGGCACCTGTAGCCCATTTCCTGCACACGCCTGTGCACAGTGGCTCTGGATGTTTCTACTCCAGACTTAGTCCACTGCTTCCGCAGGTCCCCCAAGGTCTGGAATCGGCCCTTCTCCACAATCTTCCTCAGGGTCCGGTCACCTCTTCTCGTTGTGCAGCGTTTTCTGCCACACTTTTTCCTTCCCACAGACTTCCCACTGAGGTGCCTTGATACAGCACTCTGGGAACAGCCTATTCGTTCAGAAATTTCTTTCTGTGTCTTACCCTCTTGCTTGAGGGTGTCAATAGTGGCCTTCCGGACAGCAGTCAGGTAGGCAGTCTTACCCATGATTGGGGTTTTGAGTGATGAACCAGGCTGGGAGTTTTAAAGGCCTCAGGAATCTTTTGCAGGTGTTTAGAGTTAACTCGTTGATTCAGATGATTAGGTTCATAGCTCGTTTAGAGACCCTTTTAATGATATGCTAATTTTGTGAGATAGGAATTTTGGGTTTTCATGAGCTGTATGCCAAAATCATCCGTATTAAGACAATAAAAGACCTGAAATATTTCAGTTAGTGTGCAATGAATCTAAAATATATGAATGTTAGATTTTCATCATTACATTATGGAAAATAATGAACTTTATCACAATATGCTAATATTTTGAGAAGGACCTGTATGCTAATTATTGAAAAACTGTATATAAACTCAAACAGGTTGTCAATCAGTAACAAATTATTATAGAATGATTAGAGATTTCCTAAAACAGAGTTTGAAATTTCTGAAATCATACTTATTAAGTTGGACAATTATTAAGGGTGATGTCACAGTATTTAAGTCCCTTAATTTTATTTTTTGCACTTTTTTTTTATTTTAGGTGTAGAATCATATTGATATTTGTTACCATATAAAAGAGCAAATCGAAGACCTAAAACAAAACTTCGCACTCAAAAATCTCCTCAATCACAAGGTAGGCTAACCTTTTATCACAGCTTGGCTTATGTTTGCTGAGGATTATTGACATGCGTGTTTTTGCATTTATAAAAATGTAAATGTATCTTAGTGCTCAGTATCAATTAAGAAACTAGGAGGCTTCTCTCCTGGTAGCAGACCTACATCCTTTTACTAAACTAACACGAGCAGACATGTAGGGGACATATCACTGCTCATTAAATATAAAACACCTCCTTTAATAATTGAAAAAGACTTTCTGGCGGCAATAGCAGTCATCTTTATTGTAGACGGAAAGGAAAGGGACAGTTATGAAAAGGAAAATCTGACAACGCTTACAGCATGGACTTCTTTTATCTTGTCAAGAAGCTGAACAGCTCTGCTAGCTGAAACAACCACAAGACTAAACCGGGTGTTAGTCCACTGAAATCATCCCTAAGAAATCAATAACATTTTCTAAGAAGTTGTGGAACATTATACATATGTATCCTCTAATCTCTAGTCCTCTAAGTCTCTTTTTAAATATACATTTCTGAGAGCAAACATTCTTGATAAATGAAATAATAACTTTTCCAGATTCAAATATCCAGTGCTCAGTTCTTCACTCACTCAGATGAATGGCTGTATGGCTAACCCTAACCCTATGGATGGATGGATGGATGGATGGATGGATGGATGGATGGATGGATGGATGGATGGATGGATGGATGGATGGATGGATGGATGGATGCACGCACCTTTTAGACATTGGGATAGAAAACAGTATTTTTTTTTCTCAGAGATTGGAAATACAGGTCCTTCTCAAAAAATTAGCATATTGAGATAAAGTTCATTATTTTCTATAATGTAATGATGAAAATTCAATATTCATATATTTTAGATTCATTGCACATTAACTGAAATATTTCAGGTCTTTTATTGTCTTAATACGGATGATTTTGGCATACAGCTCATGAAAACCCAAAATTCCTATCTCACAAAATTAGCATATTTCATCCGACCAATAAAAGAAAAGTGTTTTTAATACAAAAAACGTCAACCTTCAAATAATCATGTACAGTTATGCACTCAATACTTGGTCGGGAATCCTTTTGCAGAAATGACTGCTTCATTGCAGCGTGGCATGGAGGCAATCAGCCTGTGGCACTGCTGAGGTCTTATGGAGGCCCAGGATGCTTCGATAGCGGCCTTTAGCTCATCCAGAGTGTTGGGTCTTGAGTCTCTCAACGTTCTCTTCACAATATCCCACAGATTCTCTATGGGGTTCAGGTCAGGAGAGTTGGCAGGCCAATTGAGCACAGTGATACCATGGTCAGTAAACCATTTACCAGTGGTTTTGGCACTGTGAGCAGGTGCCAGGTCATGCTGAAAAATTAAATCTTCATCTCCATAAAGCTTTTCAGCAGATGGAAGCATGAAGTGCTCCAAAATCTCCTGATAGCTAGCTGCATTGACCCTGCTCTTGATAAAACACAGTGGACCAACACCAGCAGCTGACACGGCACCCCAGACCATCACTGACTGTGGGTACTTGACACTGGACTTCTGGCATTTTGGCATTTCCTTCTCCCCAGTCTTCCTCCAGACTCTGGCACCTTGATTTCCGAATGACATGCAGAATTTGCTTTCATCCAAAAAAAGTACTTTGGACCACTGAGCAACAGTCCAGTGCTGCTTCTCTGTAGCCCAGGTCTGGGGAATGCGGCACCTGTAGTCCATTTCCTGCACACGCCTGTGGACGGTGGCTCTGGATGTTTCTACTCCAGACTCAGTCCACTGCTTCCGCAGGTCCCCCAAGGTCTGGAATCGGCCCTTCTCCACAATCTTCCTCAGGGTCCGGTCACCTCTTCTCGTTGTGCAGCGTTTTCTGCCACACTTTTTCCTGCCCACAGACTTCCCACTGAGGTGCCTTGATACAGCACTCTGGGAACAGCCTATTCGTTCAGAAATTTCTTTCTGTGTCTTACCCTCTTGCTTGAGGGTGTCAATAGTGGCCTTCTGGACAACAGTCAGGTTGGCAGTCTTACCCATGATTGGGGTTTTGAGTGATGAACCAGGCTGGGAGTTTTAAAGGCCTCAGGAATCTTTTGCAGGTGTTTAGAGTTAACTCGTTGATTCAGATGATTAGGTTCATAGCTCGTTTAGAGACCCTTTTAATGATATGCTAATTTTGTGAGATAGGAATTTTGGGTTTTCATGAGCTGTATGCCAAAATCATCCGTATTAAGACAATAAAAGACCTGAAATATTTCAGTTAGTGTGCAATGAATTTAAAATATATGAATGTTAAATTTTCATCATGACATTATGGAAAATAATGAACCTTATCACAATATGCTAATTGTTTGAGAAGGACCTGTACATTAACAAAATTTGACACATCCATATTTCATAAGAAACCTGCCTAGTAGAGTCATTATGAGTGCATACAAGGTATTTCTATCTGACTTTAAGCCTTCATATACTTTGGTTCCATGGTGGTAGGGTTTCAATTTTTTCCATCACATCAACAGTGACGACATCCATTTGTATCAATTACACTCCACCTCCACTCTGTTCTCATTTAGACACATGAAAGTCAATTAAGCCTAATCGCTGGTAAATTACACAACACTGTCTACATACTGTGGAAGTCTCATTTAAGGTTATCACTTCGAGGTCATTAAGCTTTTGGAGATAAGGGAGCCATGGAGGAGAAGACTGAACGTGCTGAATGCAGAATCAAACTCTCTGAAGGCATTTTAAGATAACACACAGATTCCAAGGCAGTGGAATTTTAGTCATATAATGAAGCCATGATTGGAAATGAAAAATCACTGAGATTAAGAAGTCCAAAGTAAAATATTCATAACAGTACTAAGTTAAACTTGATGTGCCACGAAGATTATTAATTTGTAACTGGACTGATCTGTGATTTCACATTATTCTTTCATTTAACTGTACTGAAGTTACCACTAAACTTGAATTCTAATTTTCTTTTGTCTTAACATTACAAATTTTGTGCCAGCAGAGCAGGCATGACATGTGGGAAGGCTGTTGGTCCTCGAATCAGAAGTCTATAGGTTTCAGGTCTTGACCCTGGGACCTTTGCTGTGGGTCCTTCCCCTACTCCTTCTGCCTTTGTTCTATTTAACAGCTCTCAATAAAGGCAACTACTGCCACAAAATCAGAAAAAAATTATTCAGACATTTAAAGGGAAAACTGAGCTTAAACAGGGGAACAACTCTTTCTGCAAGTTTTAACTGCAAGTATTATCTGGAACCACAGTGAAATACATTCCAAGCTAAATTAAGTCAAATCAAAACAGCGAGTAGACATGCTATCAAGAATCCTGACCAAAATTCTGATAATGACAACAATGATTTCCTTAATTTCTGATGGAATCTGGTATTATGCTTTACATCACATCTTAATTCTTGTGATATGAACCAGCTATTCCATTGTAATAAGTAAGGAAAAACATCATGGAGAAAGAGAGAGTTGCCTGTAGTTGTTTAACTGCATGGAAGTGAGGCCCAAGGGTGAACCTCTTTAATAACTAGTGTGTTGACAAATGTGAAATGAAGTGATATGACATGACAACATAGGTCACTCAGTATCCTACAGTCATTCTGCCTTAAATTCCTTTTTTTCTGTTTTTATTCATGTGGTGGTCGTGGCTTTTCGGACTACACCACACTTAATCGATTCAGTCATTTTTTCCTCCCTAGATTTTGGCTCTTTTAAATCCTAGCAGAAACTAAAAGAATAGGATACACTTGGGTTTCACCAGAAAAGTTACCACAGTGTTCAGTTGTTCAGAATGAAATGAGGAAAAAAGAAACAACCTACATTTATTAAATTACATCTCTGCTGTTTATAAAGGTACTCCTTAAGAGTCATCTGTCAGGTTCAAAGTAATACCTTGGCAACGAGTAGCATTTTTAAGTGTACAAAATCAGTTCTAAGTATTTTTGCACTCGGGGTATAGTTTAAATTTTTGTTATGGTTAACAAGGAAGGCTAGTAAAGCAATGTATTATATGTATCTTACAAGTATGTATAAAATATAAACTCTACAAAAATAAAACATATTTGTTTTTTCAAGTACCTAGTTGTATATCCTTCTGTATGTATGTAATTAGCCTGATTGCTTGCATCTCAAGTGAATATCTTTATACCTCCACCATCTTCATTGTCTTATTCTCTGTCACTTACCCATATTCTGCAGTTCATATGCAAAAGATCTGTGTATGTTCTATTAGGCACTCAGGACTGCAATGATAAAAGGCTGTGAAGCAGTATTAGTGGATCTTGATAAAGAGATCAGTTTTGCACGTGTGCAAAACAGACACACAGATTTGTATGGATGAGACTCCGTATCCATCCCTGTTACTGCCACACAGATCAATGATCATTGATATTCAGTCATTATTTAGTCAGGGCTGTCATTGGCAAGAATAGACTGCAAAATAGACTAACAGTGCTTGACTGCACTGTAGATGATTGGGGAACTGATCTATGTGTTTCTCCTACCTGTTTATCAGTGAGGGCGTACAAGAACTGATGATCTGGACTGAAGAGCAGATCTCTCAGGATGGGGTTCCCATCGCTCACCATCACATTCTCATACAACAAGGCAGGCTGGGAATCGGAGTTCACCACGATCTGGAAGAACAGTGGGGAATACAGAAATGTCATGATTAAAATGGAGAGGACAAAACTAGGGCTAAGAATACTTAGCTTCCTCTGATTTTGTCATTGATTTACGCATAAATGGCTAGAATGGAGACGAGCAGGCAGCATGACGGTAAGTAAAGATTGAGTCTTGGAAAAACAAAAACTCACTCACTAGAAGAGGCAGGAACAAAACAGTGAACAGGCAGGCGAGACAGGCATGGCATGATCCTTAATGTTTCCGCGAGGACTGAACAGAACAGATGTGTATATATGGAGCAAGAACCAGGTGAAACAAGGAGACCGAATGCTAGGTGCAGGTGAACCAAATAAATATGATTGAAGACAGGACAGAACAAAATTCAATTCAATTCAATTCAAAGATACTTTATTGATCCCCGAGGGGAAATTAGAATTCCAGTACAACCCATCCAAACATACATCATGACACAAGACAAGGGGGGACGGATCACCGAGGCTTTGCTGCCCACTCACAGGCGCTGCCCTCGTTAGATGAGAAAAGAGGCCACATTAGGTAAGTAGAGGGAAAAAATATTTCACACTTCATCCTTAGCAAGATACAGTTTGAGATTGCAAAAAAACCTCAGCACAAAGAAGCAACAAGTTTACATAACAAGGTGGTATGAGGGGGTGCATATGTTTATCTTGAGCATGTGTGTGTGCAAGTGAGTGTGTGCAAGTAAGTCCATGAAGCACTGTCCCAGAGACCATTGTCCTTGATGGTACTTTGGAATGTTCATCAACCAGCCACAAAGTTCTGAGCAGGTCCACAAACATCCAATTATATACATATCTTCCACATCCTCGACTGACATTATCGACAAACACACAATCCTCCACTTCCGCCAGGAGTCCATTGTGTATCCAGAGAAAAACGTCCCGTCCGGACAAGTTGGGCTCTCCTTCACCCTGTCTTCTCGTTGAGAAAATGTGATCAATTGCATTGAGAGACCAGCTGACCAAATCCATAACTCAGAATTTGGAAGATATGCAAAAAGAGGCTCCAAAAAGAAGACATGTGGCTGGAGCAAAACAGAGACTCTTGAATTCAAACTTAAACACAACTAGTAAACCATGAAACTAAAGCATAACCAGATCCAAAAAACGTAACTTGACAAAACATGAACTAGAAGACAAAAACTAAAGCATGACCAGGAAAATAACAAAAACATGATTCAAAACCTATCAAGAATAATAATAATAATAATGAGAAGAACCCAAAAACACCCACAAATCATAATACCTACAGTTTTTTTTTATTTATATTTTCTATTTAAAAATATTGATTAATGAAAGCAGTAACCACTTGCCTGTTTTTACAGGCATTTTCAAATCCAGCGATATTGATTGGTTTCTCATTTCTACATCGTAATTGTCTTTATATACAACTTCGGGGATCAAACATGTTACACAAAAATAATACCACATTTTTACTCTTAAAAAGTTTCTCCTGATGCCTCTACTTTTACTTTTCGACAAGTGCAAGTCACCAAAGTAACATGAAACATTTCAGCACTTTTATTCAACCCCTAAGTCTTTTATGTTGTTACGGTTTCCAGAGTGCAACAACACTACAGAACTATACAATGAGTTTTTTGATAATGTTTGCCATCGTTGAATCTACTAGCAAAATCTCTTATGGGGCACACTCCTCCAAAAGCACTGAGTAAATCTTATACCGGTTTCCTTTGGATATTTCTCTTTCTTATTTCTCACCCTCCATTTTGCATATCTATAACCAGAGAGCAGTTTTGTCAGCAAGGCCTTAGTGTTTTTCTCCCTCTTGCCATCTTATCTATCCTTTTTTCCCCAACAGCTCTGGGTTTGGTTACGATGGGCGAAAAACAAGACCAGAGTTACTTTAATCTTCCTCTAAACAGGTGGTTCATTAGCAGAGTAAGAAGAGGAAGCAAAGGTGGTTAAATGTCAAGAATCTTTCCAACCGTAGGGCTGCTTTAATGTTATCATTTAATATTGTGATGATGATATTGGTTGCAATAAAGAGACATGCTCTAAACTCTTTTATTTTCCATTATAATATTATCCACAACACTCCGCATGAATTGTACCATCTTGTTCCCCAAAACCTATATCAAGTGCCGGAATAAAGGGCAGTGAAAGTCCAGCCGATTAGCCAAAACATTTGCGTTATATTGAGTTGGAATTTTTAGTATTTGTAAAATAATTGCTAACCACATATCGCATCTGATCAGTCTTTTTTAATCTGGCACATACAGGTCCTTCTCAAAATATTAGCATATTGTGATAAAGTTCATTATTTTCCATAATGTCATGATGAAAATTTAACATTCATATATTTTAGATTCATTGCACACTAACTGAAATATTTCAGGTCTTTTATTGTCTTAATATGGATGATTTTGGCATACAGCTCATGAAAACCCAAAATTCCTATCTCGCAAAATTAGCATATCATTAAAAGGGTCTCTAAACGAGCTATGAACCTAATCATCTGAATCAACAAGTTAACTCTAAACACCTGCAAAAGATTCCTAGGGCCTATAAAACTCCCAGCCTGGTTCATCACTCAAAACCCCAATCATGGGTAAGACTGCCTACCTGACTGCTGTCCAGACGGCCACTATTGACACCCTCAAGCAAGAGGGTAAGACACAGAAAGAAATTTCTGAACGAATAGGCTGTTCCCAGAGTGCTGTATCAAGGCACCTCAGTGGGAAGTCTGTGGGAAGGAAAAAGTGTGGCAGAAAATGCTGCACAACGAGAAGAGGTGGCCGGACCCTGAGGAAGATTGTGGAGAAGGGCCGATTCCAGACCTTGGGGGACCTGCGGAAGCAGTGGACTGAGTCTGGAGTAGAAACATCCAGAGCCACCGTGCACAGGCGTGTGCAGGAAATGGGCTACAGGTGCCGCATTCCCCAGGTCAAGCCACTTTTGAACCAGAAACAGCGGCAGAAGCGCCTGACCTGGGCTACAGAGAAGCAGCACTGGACTGTTGCTCAGTGGTCCAAAGTACTTTTTTCGGATGAAAGCAAATTCTGCATGTCATTCGGAAATCAAGGTGCCAGAGTCTGGAGGAAGACTGGGGAGAAGGAAATGCCAAAATGCCAGAAGTCCAGTGTCAAGTACCCACAGTCAGTGATGGTCTGGGGTGCCGTGTCAGCTGCTGGTGTTGGTCCACTGTGTTTTATCAAGGGCAGGGTCAATGCAGCTAGCTATCAGGAGATTTTGGAGCACTTCATGCTTCCATCTGCTGAAAATCTTTATGGAGATGAAGATTTCATTTTTCAGCACGACCTGGCACCTGCTCACAGTGCCAAAACCACTGGTAAATGGTTTACTGACCATGGTATAACTGTGCTCAATTGGTCTGCCAACTCTCCTGACCTGAACCCCATAGAGAATCTGTGGGATATTGTGAAGAGAACGTTGAGAGACTCAAGACCCAACACTCTGGATGAGCTAAAGGCCACTATCGAAGCATCCTGGGCCTCCATAAGACCTCAGCAGTGCCACAGGCTGATTGCCTCCATGCCACGCCGCATTGAAGCAGTCATTTCTGCCAAAGGATTCCCGACCAGATATTGAGTGCATAACTGTACATGATTATTTGAAGGTTGACGTTTTTTGTATTAAAAACACTTTTCTTTTATTGGTCGGATGAAATATGCTAATTTTGTGAGATAGGAATTTTGGGTTTTCATGAGCTGTATGCCAAAATCATCCGTATTAAGACAATAAAAGACCTGAAATATTTCAGTTAGTGCGCAATGAATCTAAAATATATGAATGTTAAATTTTCATCATGACATTATGGAATATAATGAACTTTATCACAATATGCTAATATTTTGAGAAGGACCTGTACTGTAATATTGAACATGCTGACACTGCAAAGCCGATTGCAGTTCAATATACTGTGCAACTCTAACTAAACCTTATAAAAAGCTACATCTGAATCTTTTTTAAGGTCTTAAAAACTGGTGGCCTTTATTCATCAATAGCTGAACAGGAAACAGGGCAAAGAGAGAAGAGGAAGACATGTAGCAAATGGCCTGGGGCTAGGAATTGAACACAGGACATGTGCACTAAGAACTGTATCCTCAGCATTTGGTGCGCCTGCTCTACCACTGAGCCACTTGACGCCAACAAAACACTACATTTGAGGCAAGAATTTAGCAAAAGAAAGCATCTTGTGTTGCCAAACAGTGAATATTATGTAAATTGCATGTAATAATTTACTACATCTAATAGCTGCAAATTACATACCTTTATACAGACTTTCAGGTGTTAACGTTTCTTATGTTAACTGTGTGTACGTGTGTGCACATGTGCGAATGAAAAGTCGATGTATTTGAGTTGTTACTGTCCAAAGGTCATGTGTTTTAGCAGCCTCCCCTCTATGTTGCTTTCACATAAAGACACACAAAAACACTGAAAAGTTTTATTGACGTAAAGTGAGTGTGACCTTTTTTGCGTTTTGTTTTTATGGCTCTGATGATTTTTCTCTTTCTCTCTCGCTGTCAGAAACAGCACAAATATTCGGGAAAAAAAAGAAAAAAACACACTCAGACTGCTACATGCCGAGGGCTGCTGTATCCTTTATGATGAGTGACGGACTGTGATGGAATGAGGGAAGGGAAGGAACAGAGAGCGTGCTCTGCCCCACAGCCTGGGGCAAAGGGCATTTGGAAGGGGATTCAGGTCAGCTAGCACAGAAGGGACTATAATACAAGGCAGGTGACTGTGAATTTTCATCTTGTCTATTAGCCTGCAGGTGCCTGCTCTCCTTCACTGACCTCTGCACTCTGGAAGCTAGATGGTCCTTCTTATAGTGCAGGCAGCTTCAGCAGAGACAACTTCAGGAAGTCTCAGTTTTTACCTTCTTCCTTTGGAACACCTGAACTGAAAGGTCACAATCTGTAATCACATCATAATCACATCATGAAGGGATTTTTGCTGTATTACTTATGGGCATGTGTTTGTATAAGATTGGTGATACCTCTAAATAAAAAATAATTGTACCACAATATTAACAAGGAGAGTAAAACAATATGGCATGAGACCTTGTGATATTAATTAATAATAAGTCCAGGATATTTCTCTGTCATAGTATCCAGTTGCTCTCATTCTGTGACTTCATCTGGTGAAAGAAATGTTTGCTAATATAACAAGCCTTGCATTATGAATAAGTTGTGTGAGTAAGACACCATTTCTCTGTTTGACACTCTTGTTTCGAAGCCTAAAACAAAGTAGTTCTTGAGTTGTGTCGGTTACAAAAGCACCGATGAAAGCTCCATCACCTATAAATCTTCTAAAATCGATGGATCTTGGGCACAACAGATGAAACATGAACGATTTGTAAGGACTGTAAGAATACGAGAGTGGCAAACTGTTAGCCGGTAACGGTGCAAACGTTAGCATCTGCTTCGTAGGTTCTTCTAAACTAAAGGTCTATTCTCTTTTCAAAATATTTGGATTACATTTAATTAGCTGAAAAATATGGTGAGGTAAAGACTCAAGCAGCACTTGAAGTACTGGGAAACAACTTTATTAACAGACCAACGCATTTATATGTATTTACATAAACGTGTACTGGTGATGTTAATCGCTGTTATCTAGTCTAAGTTTTTATCATGGAATTATTATTTTTAGGGTTCCCTTGATTGTCATGTGTTTAACCTGTCTGCATTTTCCTGTGCACCTTTGGGAATTAACCAACTGTTAGATGTGTAAGATGATTTCCTCTTTGAATTTGAAGTGGATTAGCCCAGCTTTCCTCTTTTGTGAATACAAAAAGAGATTCTTAGTTTTTCAAAATCATTGCTAAAATCTTGTCGGGTCTCATGTTAAACTCAAAATCATGTCTGATTTCGTCTTTTCACCGGTTTGTATCATTAGAACCATAGTTATTGACATATACACTTCTTTCAGACAGATGACCAGCAATGTGCAGCAACATGTAGGGGAGGGGCTACAGTGCATCCTTCTATGCTCCATACAGCTGGGGAAAACTCCAGTCACAGCAACTTTAATTGGCTTATCAGAGGACATGAAAGCTGAGGAGTGGTGTGAGGGAAGACTTTGGTTGTTTTGAAATGTATCTTTTAGAACCTTGGTACACCTTCATACTCCCAAGTGGCCCATGCATAATTAGTTTGTTGAGGTTTAATTAAGTTCACTTTCAAATTGCAGAATTGAAATGGCATCTGCTTACAAAGAGCTAAAATGCCAAAGGAGGCAGCTCAAAGAATGTGAGTTCTTTGGGTGGTCTGTGCAAACTAAATGCAGGCCTATAAGCATAAAATAAGAGTAACACCGGGCCACGTAGAACTTTTTTTATATTTAAGTTTCACCTTCTGAAATGTATTAACCAGCCTGAAAGATGAAAGCAACTATGCTAAAAGAAAACACTGACTACCTGCTTTAAAAGTGCTTATTAAATATGCTTTTGTAACTGCTCCCCTGATGATTATTAGCCCAGAAAAAAGAAGCATAAAGCTTGATGCTTTGAAGTCACTGTAAGCTTATGAGTCATTAAAACACTGCCTTTTTACTGATTAGTTTACCTCTTTGAAGCGGGACAATCATACGTATTTCAGTCTCGCTCAGCAGTGCAGCTCCGATGAGTGCGGCAAACATAATTGCTGCTATTTGCATTCTAATTATCCACCAATCAATTAGTTTTACAACATAAAAAAATTTGAAAAAGGCATTTTAATGCGGTTCAAGAGAACATGAAGCACTGTGCAAAGCAAAGATGCTGCTCTTTTGAAACATCTATATTCTATGTTCTTTTCCAAACTTTAGTGTGAAAAGATGCAAGTTCAGCTTTCCGTCCAATGACAAATGTGGTTTTAGACATGCAAATGCCACTGTAGAAAAATTAGAATCAGCACAAAACGTAGAGGTAACCCGTGTTTTGCATTTGGTAAGACGTTCTGCTTGAGTCAGCTCTCTTTAGTTGCCTCAATTTATGTCTTGTTATGTTAATTTTTATTAACGCACTTATATTAATCATAATCAGAGAGTTTGAAATTTAAATATCATGGAACCTTAAAATGTACTTTATTTTGAAAAGCCAACACCGCTGGCTCCTTCCTGCCTGCGAAGCTGCTACAGTTGTTCATAGAGTAAGGCGAAAGAATTCCACATCCTCCGTTCCTAATCTGTTCTATTCCGACTGACGTAGCAACTCCGTTGTTATGTTAATTAATGGTTCCACATTCTCCATGACTGCTCCGAACGTCACCGTCAACGGACCCACTCTCCGTCGTTCTCTATCAAATTACGGAACAACTACAATTTTCTGTTCCATTCCAGTCCGTCTTGCTCTGGGCGGGTCAACCAATGTACCTCTCGTGCATGCTTTCTTCGGACTCCAAGGAACCTGGAGCGGACATATGTTGCATTTGAATGGCAGTAAAGTAGTTAATTAATATAAATTTTACCTTAATGCGTAATGTTTCATATGCGTTTTGAACGGCACGAGTTCCACCCCCCTCCTCGGCAGCCCACCGCCACAATTTAAAAAAATTTAAGAGGAAACCCTGCCTAGTGTGATTCAGACATGTAAAAAAGACTTTCTGTACTGTTTTTGAGTGGCTGAACATTCATTATTCTTGTGAGGACATTTGTTATGCGTTCCTTCCGTTATGCTGGCCAGAAGTTCCCAGAAGTGGGTTGTCAGAAAATTTCCTTTTTACTGAACTACAGTAGGAAAGGTTACACTGGCAAATGTGCTCTTTTTTTAAAGAATGAGATTAAATTATATTCAGAAAATCAGTTAAGCGGTATGTCACCCAATAATCCCCACAGGTCTGTTGTGTTGTATTTGACTGTGGTGTGACCTCTGTTACCAACAAAGCTGGTAACAGAGTTATACTGTATACCCCAATCACACTATCACGTATCATGCCTTGCATTTCAATGACTCATAAAGAGATAAAGCTCCAGCATCTTATGAACAATGCAACTTAGACACAACAGATATACTCCAAACAGGCGTACACAAATTTACGTAAACAAATGTCACAGTGATGATGATAGTGTTACTTAATCTCGTGCTATGCTATGCGCACACTCTGTCCGTGCTGATGAAGATTCACACACTTCAGCATGGTGAAGGCTTGGAGAAGCTCGAACTAGGGGACAGTCAGACCCAGTTTGTGGTAAGGTCAGTTACACGCTGGTAATTGTATACAGTTCTTATGTAATTCTGGACATCTGAATACAAAATACCCAGCATTAGCTGCTTGAATAGCAATATGGTCTTTAGAGCACTGTTGATGACCTATGGAACTTTTTTTTACACTTGTTTTAGTGTTGTGTTTGGCATATTACAGGTTTTACAGTTCAACCTGATTTTAAACGTTTCTAGTGTCCAGAAAGTAATGAAAATGCCCCTTTTGATTTATGAATGAGTGTTAATTTACTCAGTTAAAAAAAAAACTACATACTGATGGGTAAAATGGTAAACTCAAGTTTTGATTTGATCAATGAGATAAACCTTGAAATTTGTATTTATCAATGAAGTAGCCACTACATTTCTGTCCTTTAGAAAATAAAACAATAAAAAAAGTAAATGTTTTTTTTATCAATTTTATTTGTTCAGATGTATCCAAACTTGAAATATTAGAAAAACTAATTCCAGGCATTTCCAGACTTTTCAAGACTGTGGAGGAACCCTTTTTATACCCATCTCAAGGCACACAATACAAAATGAGGGCAGATCAGAAGTGACACCTCCTTGATAGATATGACAGAACTTGATGTTTCAAAGAATTTGCTTTATTTTCTCACATTTAGACCGACGTTGAATATGTTTTAAAATAATTCATCACACAAAGCCAGATAACCAATAAAGTGAGAGATGTTATAGAAACTCTGATTCTTTGTTATTAGCCTATCAGAGTTGTTATTGTGTCCAACTAATCGGCTAAATAAAACTTAATCTCTTCGCCATTTGTAATTAGTTTAACCAAACTCCAAAGTGACGATATCCAGCTGCTGTATGGTGAGATTTAAGAAACAGATAAGTTGTTGCGTTGCAATATTTACCAGATAATTTATGCTACTGGCCAGTATTAATAAGTACTTGTCTCCTGACACTAACCAATCCTGATGAAAAAAAAAAAATGGCTAATATACTCGTACTCGTCGTCTTCTGCTTTATCCGGGACCGGGTCGCGGGGGCAGCAGACTCAACAGAGACGCCCAGACGTCCCTCTCTCCAGACACCTCCTCCAGTTCCTCCAGGGGGAGCCCAAGGCGTTCCCAGGCCAGCCGAGAGACATAGTCCCTCCAGCGTGTCCTGGGCCGTCCACTGGGCCTCCTCCCGGTGGGACGTGCCTGGAACACCTCCCAAGGAAGGCGTCCAGGAGGCATCCGGTATAGATGTGGAGGAGCAGCGGCTCTACTCAGAGCCCCTCCCGGATGGCCGAGCTCCTCACCCTATCTCTAAGGGAGTGCCCGGCCACCCTACGGAGGAAGCTCATTTCAGCCGCTTGTATCCGGGATCTCGTTCTTTTGGTCATGACCCAAAGTTCATGGCCATAAGTGAGGGTAGGAACATAGACCGACCAGTAAATTGAGAGCTTTGCTTTTCGGCTCAGCTCTCTCTTCACCACAACGGACCGGAACAGCGCCCCCATTACTGTGGCAGCCGCACCGATCCGTCTGTCAATCTCCCGCTCCATTCTTCCCTCACTCGTGAACAAGACCCCGAGATACTTAAACTCCTCCACTTGAGGCAGGAACTCCCCTCCAACCTGAAGAGGACAAGCCACCCTTTTCCGGTCGAGTACCATGGCCTCGGACTTGGAGGAGCTGATCCTCGTCCCAGCCGCTTCACACTCGGCTGCGAACCGCCACAGCGCATGCTGAAGGTCTTGGCTAGAGGGGGCCAGCAGGACCACGTCATCTGCAAAAAGAAGAGACCAAATCCACTGGTCCCCAAACCAGACCCCCTCCGGCCCTTGGCTGCGTCTAGAAATCCTGTCCATAAAAGTTATGAACAGGACCGGTGACAAAGGGCAGCCCTGCCGGAGTCCAACATGCACTGGGAACAGGTCCGACTTAGTGCCGGCAATGCGGACCAAACTCCTGCTCCGCTCGTACAGGGACCGGATGGCCCCTAGTAAAGGGCCCCCGATTCCATACTCCTGGAGCACCCCCCACAGGGCATCACGAGGGACACAGTTGAATGCCTTCTCCAGGTCCACAAAACACATGTGAACCGGTTGGGCAAACTCCCATGAACCCTCGAGCACCCTGTAGAGGGTATAGAGCTGGTCCAGTGTTCCACGGCCGGGACGAAAACCACACTGCTCCTCCTGAAGCCGAGGTTCGACTATCCGCCGGACTCTCCTCTCCAATACCCTGGCGTAGGCCTTACCAGGGAGGCTGAGGAGTGTGATCCCCCTGTAGTTGGAACACACCCTCCGGTCCCCCCACCCCAGTCTGCCAGTCCAGAGGCACTGTCCCCGACCGCCACGCAATGTTGAAGAGACGTGTCAACCATGACAGCCCTACAACATCCAGAGACTTGAGGTACTCGGGCGGATCTCATCCACCCCCGAAGCCTTGCCACCGCGGAGCTTTTTAACCACCTCGGTGACTTCCGCCTGGGTGATGAAAGAGTCCGACCCTGAGTCCCCAGCCTCTGTTTCCACCACGGAATGCGTGATGGCAGGATTGAGGAGATCCTCGAAGTACTCCTTCCACCGCCCGATAATGTCCTCAGTCGAGGTCAGCAGTCTCCCGCCCCCACTATAAACAGTGTTGGCGAAGCACTGCTTCCCCCTCCTGAGGCGACGGACGGTTTGCCAGAATCGCTTCGAGGCCAACCGGTAGTCTTTCTCCATGGCCTCACCGAACTCCTCCCAGGCCCGTGTTTTTGCCTCTGCCACAGCCCGGGCCGCAGCACGCTTGGCCTCACGGTACCCATCAGACGCCTCAGGAGTCCCACAAGCCAACCACAGCCGATAGGACTCCTTCTTCAGCTTAACAGTATCCCTTACTGCCGGTGTCCACCACCGGGTTCTGGGATTGCCCGCAGACCTTACGGCCACAGCTACGGGCAGCAGCATCGACAATAGATGCGGAGAACATGGTCCACTCGGACTCTATGTCTCCAACATCCCCCGGGATCTGGTCGAAGCTCTCCCAGAGGTGGGAGTTGAATACATCCCTGGCCGAGGGTTCCGCCAGACGTTCCCAGCAGACCCTCACTATGCGCTTGGGCCTGCCAAGTCTGACTGGCTTTCTCCTCCTCCAGCGGATCCAACTCACCACCAGGTGATGATCAGTGGACAGCTCAGCCCCTCTCTTCACCCGAGTGTCCAAAACATGCGGCCGAAGATCTGATGATACGACAACAAAGTCGATCATCGACCTCCTGCCTAGGGTGTCCTGGTGCCAAGTCCACTGATGGACACCCTTATGTTTGAACATGGTGTTCGTTATGGACAATCCGTTACTAGCACAGAAGTCCAATAACAAAACACCACTCAGATTCACATCGGGGAGGCCATTCCTCCCAATCACGCCTCTCCAGGTGTCACTGTCGTTCCCCACGTGGGCGTAGAAGTCCCCCAGCAGAATAATGGAGTCCCCGGGAGGGGCACTATCCAGCACCCCCGACAGGGACGCCAAGAAGGCCGGGTACTCTGCACTGCCACTCGGCCCGTAGGCTGAAATGATAGTCAGAGACCTCTCCCCAACCCGAAGGCGCAGGGATACGACCCTCTCATCCACTGGGGTAAACCCCAACACGAGACGGCTGAGCTGGGGGGCAAAAAGCAAACCCACACCAGCCCGCCGCCTCTCTCTGTGGGCCACTCCAGAGTAGAACAGAGTCCAACCCCTCTCAAGGAGATGGGTTCCAGAACCCACACTGTGCGTGGAGGCAAGCCCGACTATTTCTAGTCGATATCTCTCGACCTCCCGCACAAGCTCAGGCTCCTTCCCCCCCAGCGAGGTGACATTCCACGTCCCTAGAGCCAGCCTAAGCATCCGGGGATCGGGCCGCTGAGGTCTCCACCTTCGTCCGCCACCCAATCCTCTTTGCACCGGTCCCTCACGGTTCCCCCTGCAGGTGGTGGGCCCATCTTTAATAAACAAGTTTTATACGACTAATATAAAACATGTTTATTAAAGAGGATAATCTATTATCCTTGCAGAAATAGAGATGCCCCAGGGACTGAAGTGTTTTTTTGATGGTTATGGGAACAGCAAGCAGGGGTGAAGGCAGCAGGGGTGTTAGAAGTGCACATTTAAAAAAAAGAAGAAAACAAAGAAGTGCGCATATAAAGGACAAGGCAGTAAAAGAGGGCAAATTAGAAATGGTCTGGGTTCAAATACCGGTCACAAGTTTGGGTCAGGTATCACCTCATTAATTACACCACTTTCACAGAATGATGTAGATTTGTTTTAACATCAGTCTTTTTTTATCAACTAGTTGCTTAATTACCTTTCTCATTTTATTGCAGTGTGTTTCCATATGCAAGATTTCTAATGTTTTTCAGTTGGCTACCCCTCTCTAAACTGTTCCTTAACTTTCATTTCTAGAGACTTTTCTTAGATATCTCCTCAGATGCTTCACTCCAAAGCTCCCCTTTCCATTTCAAGATTTTTCTAAGCTGTCTTGATTTTCAGACCTTCCTCTCACCCCGTCTACCTCCTCCACAGACATCAACCTCATCCCCTTGAGTATGTGTGTGTGTCCAGACACAGCAGTGCCCCGGTTCAGCCTCAGCTGTTCAACATGTAGTTAATTACATGGCTGGAAAAAAAGGAGGGACGAGGACGGACACGAAGGACGGAACAAAAGAAATGGGGAAAGGATGGCAGCTTGTTCTTTTTTTTTATTGAGACCAATGGAACAAAGGTCCACTGAAGACTAGTAATAAAGATCTGTCCTAAATGTTTAAGTCATTTTGTTATGATAGAGGGTTAAAAGGGAGGGTGGGGGAGGCATCTTCTAAATGAAATCGACTGTACGGTGTGTGTAAGAATGTGTGTTAACTGCACTAATTGTATTCATGATTCCTAATATAATCAATTTTGGTCTAAGAGGATGGCCCACACAGATGCACAGTGTGGAGAACCATAGAGTGATAATAAATCTGAAAGCAGGGTTTAGTTTAGAAGAAAATTATTTATTTTAGTTCAATACCATCAGACAGATGCATATGAAAGGAGGAGGTGGGGTGTGTGAGTGTGTGTGTATATATATATATATATATATATATATATATATATATATATATATATATATATATAAATATATGGCAAAGTCCCTGATTATGTGTCTGTCTGACCCTGACTGGAGGGCAACCAAGGTATCAGAGCGCACCTGCTGACTACACAGTCTACATCTTTCAAACATACACACACGCATGCAGCTTGGCCGAGCCAAATCAGCGAGACAGGTTACTCGGAGGGAAATTAATCATCATTCTTTTGTCGCACCACTGCTCTCACAACAGGAAGCTGGCCCCCAGTGACACCCCCCCGACACACACACACACACACACACACACACCCACATATGGAGTGACAGCCAGACAGCTGGTCGGTGACAGCACGCCTCTATAAAGCTGTTTTGCTAACAGCTAACAATAGTTGGCTCAGTTGAGAAGAACAACAGTGCCAAGGTTTGGTCAGGTAATCTCATATAGTCCCAGCTTAGTACTACGGGCTACATTGTCGGGACTTTAAAGAAGTAGTTCAAGAAACATTCAGGGGCAATGACAACTTAACAATGAAATATTAAGTGATATTAGCAGAGATCAGATTGTGGTTGGATCGACCTAATAATTCTTAAAAGTTTGTTATATTTTCTGTTTAATTTAAAACAGAATAATACTTGCAAAAATAAGTAAACCATCCTTTATTTTTACATAATTTTACTTAACAGGACAGCTGGAAAAATAACCATCTGGTCGTAACCATCCACATTTGAACTCAAAAGATTGTATTTGGATCGTTTCAACTAATTTCACAAAACTAAGCCTAAAACCCAAAGCAATGTCCTGATGCTGTTAATCAAATGTACCTGGATAACCTATTAGCAGCAAGGGTGAATGTGTAGCCAGGTAATGTGTGAGCTACCAATGACAAGAAGAAAAGACATCAGCAGTGATTCCAAAAGAGCAAATGCTTATGCTTGACTTCTGACTGGTGAAGGTTTAATGCAACAGTTGATCACCTAAGTTTGAAAAATGTTTCACACTCGGACAAACTTTAATGACAACTCAAATTTCACCAGAAGTTTCCACCCTAGCATGTTCACTCCTAAGACTGGCAGAACACAGGGAGATTATACCTAAAACCCTAAGAGAATGTTTTAAGATGATCTAATAAGGCTTGCATGAAGAGCTTAAGTGCAGTTAGAGACTGAGCTACTATATCTCATTATGGATGATTACCTATAAGGATGTAACAATATTGGGTATTGGGTTTTTCTACCATGTACCCCAAATGTTGTCTTTATCAGTTGACTCTGAAATGCAATGGGGCAACTGAAGAACTAATTTGGTTCTCATTACATAATTTCCGTGTTCCACAATAGACACGTCTAATTTAAAGAAACACCTTCATATCCAAAGCTCATAATAACAGCAGCTTGTACTTCAGACAAAATCAAGACATCAACTAGACTAGAACCTAAAATTAAGGTTGATTTGTACATTTAAACATTTTTCAGTTAAATCTGTGTAACAGTTAAAGTTTGGCCAAAATCAATGTAAAAAAACAAAACAACAGTGATCTATAGCCACTTGTCTTCCACCAAAGAAAACATAGTCATGTTATGAGGAAAGATTCAAGATTTTATGATTGCCTGGTCAAGATGTCAAAGGGTTTTGTTTTCATCAATCAATCAATCAACCAACCAACTAAATAGCTAACCTATGGTTAGTGTTAATGCTTTATTCTTAGAGTCAATTAGCCATATTCCTGTCTGTCCAGAAACCATTACCCAGACGAATGGAATACTCCTACTCGTACAAAGAAATGTGTTGTGAAAGGAAAAGAAAAAACAGGAGTCAAACAATGACTGAATCGATATGTTAAGAGTTCTTGTGACACTAGTTTTGAGCAGCATTGTACTGTTTGCTTTTTTAAATTCCTCTTCCTCCTAGAAATTGACAGGAGTTGCTAAAGAAGCAAGAGCAATTAGATACCATTATCAAAACAATTATCCAAGGTGACAATTGACAATAGCTTGAATTGCACCATTTGTGTTTTTCTTCTCAGTCTTTGACATGCTTTCTTAGCTCCATTAGCAATGTTAGGATTTGTCTATGAACATGCAGACCTTTGGGAATGACAAAATGCCACTTTGTTGCTCCCAGACATTTTATCACCTGAAGACACTTGCAAAAGATGTCGATTTTGATTTAAGTTTTCAAAAATAGAAAAAAACAAAAGCACACACACACATACATCCACCTCTAACAAAGCTGTACCTGCACTGCTCTTGTCAGATAGAGAGACAGGGAACAAAACTACTTCTGCTGGTTTTCTTGACTGGTTTGGCACCATCACAAGAACACTTGTGGTTGTAATGTCTTTTTAATCTTTTACAAACATGATGGACTTGAGTTGCTCCTATGCACAGCTCCTGAAAATCTTCTTGCAGAACACACAGACACACACACAGTTTCTCTCTCCTGCCTCCTCCTCATCATAACCGAATTCTAAAAGGTACATGGACCAATCTGCAGGCGCATTCAGAATTATCTTTGCTGCTTTTGCTCCTTTGCTCACCATGTATTTTTTACTGCTCTCTCCTGGCATTTTGCTTTTATTTGAACTGTAATTTCAAGATATTTATCCAATTGCACACACCTCTCTGGGAAAACAGGGAATAAAAATGATCTGTCACTGTAAGTACTGTAACTAGGCATAAAATCAAGTTGTATCTCTTCCAAAATAAGTGACAAATTCTGCACGCCAGAGTTCATAAAAGGGACTTTAATTCAGGATTAAGTATAACCGTTATGAAGCAAGGTGACACAGATCCCTCAACAGGTGTTAAAGAAATTGAGAGCTCTTTCACTGATAATTTTAAAATGAGCTGATTTCCTTTGGAATTGACTGAAATTACACCAGACATTTATGATTTAGGACTGCATCAAAATACAGTTTGAAGTGGTTTTTGGAGGTTTCTTTCTTCTTCAGTCCCACTGTGCCTCGCCTCGCTACCCCTAGTCTGACATAACTTGGTCCAACTGTGCGCTAAAGCAGCGGTTCTCCATTTTTCCCTGAGGCAGATTCTGCTTGGAGTGGACAATATGAAGCTAATGACATACACACACTGCAGAACGACTTGTGTTTGTGTAGGCACAGGTTGAGACCAAGGCTCAAATGATGGATCGACACAAGACACTGAGTATCATTAATTATATCTTTATAAAGAAATCTGGTGCATGCCCAAACAGTAGGTACATGTTCATCTAGCTAGCAGGGTAAAATGTCAAATTTTACATCACTTCACCAACAGTTTCCAAGACCTTGATCTACCACACCCAACGAGTCGCATACTGGCACTGTTGTCACAAGGTCAGGTGTTAAACTCACAATCTTTTCCTAAAGTAAAGTGCCTTTTTATGTCCATTTACATAGAGAGATGTAAAGGAAAAATTAGAGAAATGTTATTTAGTCTGCGAATGATAACAAGTCAAGTCTTGCACTCCCTTTGTAGTATCTGTCTGTGTCGATTATTGCCAGGGCTGGCATATCAAAGTTCCTTTGCAAAGAGTTAAATAAACAATTAAATAATATATATCTGTGGTTGGTAGACATGTTTGACTAAGCTGACAGGGCTGGCAACAGTATTTTCTAGCACAGCAAAGTGAGGAATATGGTTTAAGTGTACAAAAGATGTATACATCACACATTTAAAGAGAATATCATAAATTGAAAAGGTTGGCTGCACCGTGGCGCAGTTGGTAGCACTGTTGCCTTTCAGCATGAAGGTCCTGGGTTCAACTCCTGGTCGCGGGTCTTTCTGCATGGAGTTTGCATGTTCTCTTGCATGCGTGGGTACTCCGGCTTCCTCCCACAGTCCAAAGACATGTCTGTTAGGTTAATTGGTCTCTCTAAATTGCCCTTAGTTGTGTGCATGGTTGTTTGTGTGTTGCTCTCCGATGGACTGGTGACCTGTCCAGGGTGTACCCCAATATCCTGTTGAGGCACACTTTTAGTCGGTGTGTATGCTCGTGCATTTCGCTTAAAACTAAGGTAGCAGTTTCAGTATTCTGCCTTTTCTTTAGGATATCATTTCCCCTTTATTCTCAGTATGATTAGTAAAAGTCATGTTTAGGCAACTATGCTAATGGCTAACGGTATTTTGATTTTACATTTTGACTTTTTTCTTGAAATCAAATTTCAACTTTTTTCTCGATACTTTATTTTGTAAAACAAAATCTCCCAGAAAATAACCCAAATTTTCCTCTCTGAATTACTTTTAATACACATTAATACTGGCTTTCTAATCATGCTAATTAATCTGACGAAGTCTGTGTCTGGTGAAAAATGTTAAAAATGATTAATAGTGATAGCAAACTGTTTCAAATAAAAAATAAGCTATTTTATGTTTGTGTTTTAAAAGACTATTTTTCTGAGGTGGTGTCAACAGTGTCAACAGTGAATGTAGAAAAGTAAGTGAATTCTCAGAGTGAACAGCTGGTCTGAAGGACTCTTTGTTTTAGCTGATTTCAGCACTTTAAAACCACTCAAACCGAATTTGTCAGAATCAGTGCAATAAACCACAATGAAAAAGGCTATTAACCATCTCATCTTTCATGGGAGACTATTGTTAAGTTTGTCATTGTTTTCTCTGCCAGACAGGGTCATGTTACTACACCGAGTTACTTTAGAAACAGTACTATATTCTATGTGAGAGGCCATGAGTATGCAGTGTTTTTTAAAGACCGTTTCCAGATGGTGTCATAGAAAACAGCTACACCTGTTTTGTCCTGTTTTTTGGCCAGGAACAACGTTACCCATAATGGGAATGGTGTTCCTCTGAGTTATAATGTTTGTTAATGTGTTACTAACATGGCATTTTAAATTGAACTGTAGACGTTTAATCTCAGTTATCCTGAATTTTGAAGTTGAGGCCTGAATGATATGGCTGAGGCCTTAAGGGCAACAAACATTGGCTGCACAAGAGGTATGGCAAAACACACATCACTATTATTTTCTATTGAACAACCAACACCACCTTCATATTCAGAAGCGTTAAAATTATTAGTAACAAAAGTCCAGAATCTGCTCTCTCATCGCATTTCAGCAATGTGTGTTGAAGGTGCCGGTTGACATGTGGGAATTGACAAGGCGTGGCTGAAAGGTGCAGCTGTTTTACGGTAACCTTATCAAGTAGCTGAAAGGAGCTGAAACTGGATTTCCATTTAATGTTCCTGTTAACATACAAGCTAGCATTACCACTGTAGCACAGTCTGCTGATGCGGTAATTTAGAAGTAGAGCCTTCTAGAGTTGAGAAGTAGAGAAGTTGTAGTTTAAAATTTGTCAGATTGTCGATTGTTGACTGATTTAGCCATGTGGTGATAAGTTTTGTAGTGTCTTAATTCAATTGTTTCTAAGATTGGTATTGGTTAGGATCTTTTCTTTTTCAATATTGGCAATTCATACTTTCATACGTCCTACAGTAGTGTATTATATGCTATCAGTATTTACTGTATGACAAGGCTGTGAAAAAGCTACACAATTAAACATTAGCTATAGAGTGCTCATATTTTATTGCAGTAGGTTTAAAGCAATAGTATCAGAATTTCAACCAGCCTCACTCTGGAAAAGCTGTCCTGCTCAGAAAAATAAAGACGTCCAAAGTGTCAAACCTCCTCTCAAGATTTTCTGATAGGCAGATTTAGTTGATTAGAAAAATCAAGGCTGCTTATATATAGTCTCTTTGTGAGAAAGTACAGAAAAGTGACAGAAAGTAACCCAGTAAAAAAAAAAGACATCCTTCAATAAGGTTAACTGGGAACATGTTGAAACACAATGACCATCCTTTTTCAGATAGGAGGTTTTTCCACTGCGGCCTTTACTGTAATAGCATGGTGAGAGACTGTTCAGGAAAGAAGGATCCATTCTTACACCAAAGTATAACTGGTTTTTGTGAAGCATTGTTTCTACAGTCCCACTGTAGCAGTTTTATCTCAGCCGCTGTAGAGATGGGGACAAGTGAGGACAAATCTGTATGTGATGAGTGTTTGCAGGTCTGTATTTGCATTGACATGGCATTTCACTTCCATCTCCGTATCTGATTTGGCGCCACCGCGGCACTCCTCGGAGCTTTGGAAACAATTGCATTTCTCTTTTGTTTCCTTCCGCCGCTCTATATCCATCTGTCCGGCTCACTTCCCACTCTCTCTTCAACTTGTCTGACTCTCTTTCCCTCCCCTCCCCTCCCCTCCCCTGCCACCCCCACCCTCCTTGATGTTCCAGCTCAGCTGACACACATGAGCAGCCAAGCAGAACACGCTTGTGCATTGCGCAGCCCAGCAGCATGTGTAGGTGTGAGGGTGTTCACGTCCATGTATGCATATGTGCGTTTTGTCCAGCTGAGAGTAGCGATACTACTAGCATTAAACTAGATCAATTTGTCAAGAGCAGAGAGGTGTGGGCCTTGAGGAGCAACCTGGTGTTATGTTCAAGGTAAACAGAGGAGTGTGGGTAAAAATGAAAGGAATTTCAAGGATAAAACTGATGCAACACATACAGTTTATATGTCCTCACACACACAACAAACAGGAACAGGAGGAAGGGATACTTCATCACTGCCAAAATGCGCGTATATATGTTCATTCTGACAGAAAGCGGTCAAGACCTCAGTGTTGCTGCACTGTGTGTTTGTGAGTGTGTCTGAGTGTGTCTGGTTGTGTATAAACAACAGCACGCCCCACCTTGGAAAGCCAAAGGCTCATTATTAAAGGGGGAGCTCGTATAAATTATCAGCTGCTGGCCCGAATGAACCAAATAAAGAAAACAATGTCACGGTGCAGTCACAGGGCGAGCATTTACTGAACAAATGATGAATGTGTCTCTTTTTTTTCTTGCCTCTTTTCGCTCCTCCCCTGGCCTGTTGCCACAGCAAATTAATTCTTGGATGCACAGCGAGGAGGGGAGAGAGAAAGAGAGACAGGGAGAGATGAGAGTGACATATCTTGGACAGCCTTACTTCAAAGGCCATGAGCTTATCGTAGCTAAACACACAAACACAAATGTGTCGTTTGTGGTGGCGATACAATCCCCCCAGAAGCACATTTTTACAACTATCTGGCATATATGCAGACAAAAGATGTTGAACAAGTCAGTCAGTACTGAGAACTGGTTGTGCTGGATTATTATTTCATTATTTGTTTAATGTGGATTGTTTGGGTGGTGATGGTAAATAAAGAAAAGGCAATCAGGAGGAAAGAGGAGGGTTGAATTATTAATTAGAGCTTGAAAGGTAACAGCAATCTGTGACTGGAAACAACACGGTTGTTGCATTGTTGTGATAAAGCAGGTTTTATCCCAACTCATTCCAGTTTTTTCCATTTTCTCCAAAGGCCCCATCTTGTTCAGGGTTACAGGGAACAATACATTACAAAAAACCTGTTTCAGCTTCTATTGGAAATAAATGTGGGGAAGATTTCTGACCAACCATAGCTCCACAATTCCCATCACATTTGCAGTTAGAACAAGTAAGTTAAAGGAGGTTAAAGTAGTACAAGACCCCTAGCCCAAAAAAAGTTGTTATCCTATTTTGATACTATTTTGAAAAATAGACTGTGAAACACTGGTGATTAGGAACAAGAATATTATAATAAGAGCATATAAAGTGACTGGATATTTAAATGATATCACAATAAAAATGTAAGGTTTCTGCAGTGATTCAACCAGTGCTCCACCACAAAACATCAGGAACCTAAAACTCTGTAGTTACTGTTTAAATTGATGCCAAAGAGAGCTCCAGAAATCAGGAAAAGCAAATGTCACTTCCTATAGCAAACATACAGAAAGTCGGGCTGCTTAACAAAAGCTTTAGGGCTATCATGCAGCTGGTAAATAACTCTAAATGTGCATGTAGGCACTGCTAGGCAAATGCTTTCCCAATGTCTCTGCATCTGTCTGCACTTGTGTCTGATTATGTGTGCCTCTGTCGCCCTGTTCGGATCTGTAATTATAAAGGAGAGACATAAGCCACTTTTTCCCTCTCCTGTGGGAGCTCACAGCTAATTATAGAGCCAGCGGTGCTTCAAATTGCCATTTAAAACAGCCATACGGTGGGAGACAATAACACACTCCCCTGGTGGCGTCTGTATGAAGGTATCCCGGTAGAAGAGATAACTGGAGTAGCAGCACAAGTAGAAAAATGAAAAAGTATGCAGAAAGGCCTATGAGGCAAAACATGGCCTACTTTTGATATTTTAGAATATTGGACTCAGCCAAATGAGACCTGTCGAAAAAAATTTAAAATGAAGAGATAACCTTTACAATTCAGAAAAATCTCACTAAAGGAAGGCAGAAGTGGAGAAGACAAAGAACGGAAAAAGAAAGATGACAAAAGTTTAGGCAGAGAAAGCAGGAAATGAAGAAATCAAACCAACAAAATAGAAAGAAGTAAAAAAATAACATAAAGAACAAAACGGCGTTTGAGGTCTGTGGTGGAATGTGCTCAGAGAGAATGAACTGCCAAATGTATACATAGACACAGACAAATTCAACCTGCACATGGCTTTCGTCTACACAGGAATCCATTTCTCTCACAAAAAATACACAAGCACTAAAACCACACAAAAAAAAGAGATCTCATAAAAAGTCAGCTTATTCCTCTTAGCATTAACACAGCATGGTGTAATTTGTGTGCAAATCATAATTCCTTGGATCATGCAGATATTTCTAAATCGACTTAACTTTGCACCCATATGAATATTGAATACGGATGGGTGGATAATATTGCGGAAGGTGGTACTTAGCAGGATGGGGCTTTACATTTGTAGAGCTTTGTAAACATACTGCTACACCTTAAACCTTTTCACATTATGTCATTTTATAACCCAGACATCAATGTATTTTAATGGGGTTTTATGTAAATGACCAAGAAACACTGGTGCATAATTGTAAAGTTAAATAAATAGCTTGAAGTGCATTTGCATTCAGCCCTCTTTACTCTAATACCCTGTATTTAGCTCTATCGATCTTTTTATCAACTATTACCAGCTTCCCTGTCCCTGCTGAAGAAAATGATACCGACAGCATGATGCTGCCACTATCATGTTACCACTAGGATGGTGTGTTTAAAGAAAATGTGCAGTGTCGGTTTTCTGCCACACAGTGGTTTGCAAATAGTTTAAAACATCCAATTTTGGTCTCATTTGACCAGAGAACTTTCTTCCACATCTTTGCTGTGTCCCATACAAAGCAGTAGGCAAACTATGGGACTTCTTATGCCTGTTTGACGCAACAACTTTTTTCTTGTCAGTCCTGCTTGAAGGGCAGATTAATGAAGTGCATAACTAATCAGCGGATCTCTTTAACTGTTCTAGATTTACCAATGTTCTCCTTGATTATTCTGCCAGCTTAGGTAAACAACTACTGTATGTCTTGGTAGGTTTGCAGTTGTGGCATACGTTTTCCATTTCTCGAATGATAGAATCAAGAGAAACATAGTTTAATAGCCTAAACCAGCTTTAACCCTCTCCACAACGTTCTCCCTGACCTGTCCGCTGTGGTCCTTGGTCTTCACGGTGCCATTTGTTCACAAATGCTCTATATCAAACCTCTGAGGTCTTCGAAGTATAGTTGTTTTTAGCATAAGAATAATTAACACACAGCAGTAATAATAAGTGACTTCTGAAGGTAGTTTGATGTTGAGTAAGAGGGGGCAGAATACAAATGTCAGAATACAAAAAATGTTAAAAACCATAACTAATTTTCATTTCACTTCACACTTATTCTCATAAAATTCCAATATGACGTTTGCTCCAAATGCTCCTATAAGTGGTGCAAAATGATCTGTGACTTGAAGGTAATTCAAATGGCCGTTCACCAAAAGAAAACACAAATACTGCCATGTTCAGGACTAAGGGGGCTCAGAGTTGTGCCAACCATTCAGAGCATAATACTGATAGACAAAGCACTGTTTGTCCTAACCAGTTTTTCAAAAGGATTTGAACTCAAGTAGAGATGGGTCTTGGGCCTGTGGAGTGGCGAGGGCGATGTTGTTTTTGCTGCAAACTGCTTCTGCTGTTGACGTTTTCAATGCTAACATGCAAGAGTTAAGGGCACGACCGTGGTCATCCAGGTGAGTGCTTGGCATTTCTAAGATAGTGATTAATACATTTGATCAATGTATTTACTGCAAGTGGTTATTAAAATAACACTACCAGACGTAAAGCAATGTTTACTGGGCAGAAGTAAATAGAACTGTATGTATTGCTACACATGTGCCTTAAAATATTTTAAGTGCTATCACCATATGCAACTGGCTTTTACTGACCTCTGGATGAAAACCAATATATTTTCACACAAAGGTTAGTCCAGGTTTGCCATTCGACCTTTGATACTCATTGCCCCTCAGATGTTCCTAGTGAAACCAGTGATTGCCTAAACCTCCTCTGACATGGCTTCTCAAAGATCTACCAGCAACATTTGAGATTACATAAAATCTACGCAGTACTGATAATTTGTATTTATTGTAAGGTGATTATCAACAGGTAAGTGGAGGGATAGAAGTTACAGAAAATGGTATCTCATATCTTACACACCTTGATAAACATAAATCGAGGAGTAATTGAGACCTTTGTGGTCTTCAGGCCTGACAGCCCCAATGAAATGACTGATTAACCAACAAGTTTCTGGCAGGTGTGTTGATCACTGGAAGCACCTAAGATTTACACATATCATATTGATGTGTTCAAATTACTCAAATGATCACCCTCTTTATAAAGGTTCCGAGAGTCCTCGCCATTACGTTTAGTACACAATAAATAAATATTCATCACAGAATGCTTACATTTGTGTCTCTTAAGGAGATATTGGAACATTTTGCCAATTTAATGACGTTCAGCTGCAGACTGCCAACACAATTCTGTGTCCTCACAGTCCTCAACATGGCGGTATTTGTATTTCTAGTTGGTGCATACTTACTGAATCTGGAGAAGGCAGTGCCCTCTGGTGTACAGCCATACAATTTACCGTTAAGTCACAGATCGTTTTACTCCACTACATTTGGGGCAAATTTTGTTTTGCACCATTTATTTTAGATCAGTTTTTGCGTGCCTCAAAGAATGCAATTTGTGCATGTGTACTTAAGAAACTAAAGAGGGGTAACTATTGTTTTGTGAAAGACAGAAAACATTCTACAATTACAAAACCCCACAGTTAAAATACACAAATAGTTATGCACCATTTGTTTTAGATCAATTGGAGCAAATCTCTGAATGTTACAGGTTTTTGATGTGTGACTCACAGAATACAATTTGTTTACTTGTACTTAAGAATCTAATTACAAAACTCCTGTAGCATTTATCTTTGTGACTTGAAATTTACAGTTACAATGCACAAATAGTTTTGACCCAGATTTACCTCCATACAATACAACACATTTTCTGGTTGTAACAAAATGTGGAAAACCTGCAGAGGTAGCAACACTTTTGGACAGCACTGCATTTCCAGTACAAACACTATTCTATGAATAGGGGCTCTGTTTTAATTTTTGCAACCCATTTGTAGATATGTGTGTGGTGGTGTGTGGTGTGGTGTGTGGTTTGGTGTGGTGGATATTCTGACAACACTTCCTTGGTTTTACATGGCCTGTAATTGTTGTCAATTTATTACTAACATGTGCAAGCGAATGTGAGGTAGAGTTACAGTCCATTAATGTGATGAGTGTAAGAAGAGCTGTAATCAGACTCTGGTTCAGTCTGTAACTAAAACCAGGTGACAGATATATAGTTCAGTCATGGCACAAAGCTTCAGGAGAGCTAAACTGGATGAAATGTAAAAACCTTTATATTAAACAGTTGGCAAGAAACAATCAGAACGCCGACATCTTACACAGCATTCAAAGAAATTCAGATTGAGACACATAAGAAACTCAATTGTATATCAGTACTTCACAACACTTGAGACGGCATACTTTGTATACAAGACGTCATACAAAAGATGTTCTCTTTTTTAATCTGTGTAACAATTTATGTAAAAACGTATTATTTTTGACAGGAGTAGCTGGAGCATCAAAAAAGAGTTTTAAAATAGTCAGGGAAAGACTGTTGCATATTCATGTTAACACACCAAAATAAACAAAGCAATAAATAGACACCTTCAAACCTTATGTTTACCTCACTGATGTTGACTTGTGTATAAAACAGTCCAGATAGCACAAGAAGTGAATAGTAGACCCAAAAAAGACAGAGAAGAATCATTCTTTTCTCCTTTCTTATAAAGAACAAATTCATTAGTAGAGAATGCACTAAGGCTTCAACCAATGAGGCATTTATGTCTTGATCTGGTTATTTCTAAGGTGTATCTGTCATTATGAGGTGTCCAAAGGTGTGCCATTTATTACAGCACCGATGTACTGTATGAGACTCACAAAGAGGACAACAGTGATTCTAAAAATTTCAAATGGACCCAACAGCCAGTTTTTCACATAATCTAACATCTCTGGCATGTTTTGGAACAGAAAGTAAGAAGCCACTTTTCCCTGGCATCTCTAAATAACTGCTGCTTAAGAAATTGATTAAAATTCCCCAAGTGACTGTCAAATGTTGCTTGACTCTATTTCTTGATGTATTGCTGCCAGAAGAGGAGTAACTCAATAAGATGTACAGAAATCGGTAGAGCAGATTTTCCAGTATTTTTGGATAGTGGTTGAGTTCTGCTTTATTAGCTTTAGTGAAAATAGCAAAAACTTAAGTCCATCTTTGTAATGTTAATCAAGCCCAAAACAGTGATATGTTTTAAAACTGTGAACAGTACTGAGAGGAGTAATGTAGATAGCAGCACTGAACTTCAATAAATAAAAAACTGAATAATGAGGCTGACACTGGACGCAAACAATTGTTTTAAGCTTATTTAACTGGAGGAGATAAAAATTTACTCTTGATTTGCATCAATTTATCAGTGAAACAACCATTTTTATAGTTAAACAGTCATTTGATAGATGATAGAGTGGCTTGGTGTTTAGCACTGTTGCCTCACAAGCCTTTCACACAGAAAGGCCAACAAAGGCCTTTCTGTGAGAAGTTTGCATGTCCTCGCTGTGCTTCCATAGGTTTTCTTTGATATTCCAGTTTTCTTTCATAGTTCAAAACCATTAGGTTAGGTTAATGGATGGATGGATGGATGGATGGATGGATGGATGGATGGATGATTGGATGGATGGGTGGATGGATGGATGGATGGATGGATGGATGGATGGATGGATGGATGGATGGATGGATGGATGGAAATTTGAAAATACAGTACTTGTAGATGCAATGCAGATATTATTTTTTTTCATTTTGTGAAATGAGTTTAGGTAAAGAAATTTAACAAAGACTGGCAGTAGCATCTACGTTCTGGCGGAAGATGTAAAGAAATTTTGGATTTTCAGTTTGACCAGTCCTGATCTGTGACCTTCTGCTCGAAAATTAAAAACTAAAAAACTAAAACCTTTCCTAAGCTCTACCAGGCTGCTAGCACAACCTGGTAGAGTTGCTAGTGCAATGTTTTTACTTCAGTAAAAGGAAGGGAACCATATTTTCTATGGAAGTATGTCAGCTGTTCATAAAGGCACATCCACTGTAAGGTAGTTTGTACCCCTCTTGGGGACATTTAATCATGGCATTGAGACAAATTGCATGCGGGACAGAAAAGTTGATCAATTTCACACTTGTGGTTTTATGCTGTCTGTTATAGAATATGCTGGATTTAGAAATGTTGGCAGCCTTTTGAAAATCTCAGAGGTAAGATAAGGATCCAGATTATCTCGTAAAAACACACAGAGACTACAATTCATCTTTAGGCATGTTTATGGCGCTAATCATGCTTATCAACAAAACAAAACAAAAAAACTAAAGTTTACAATATTAACTCCATGTTTATCTTGTCTTTTAAAATAGTAAAAATGCTCTCTCCTACATGGTGAGATGCTATATAAAACCCACATATTGGAAACTGGCCCCAAATCACTGTTTGGTGGATCTTTACGGATAAAGTTAGATGCACAAATGGGTGCTCTGAGGTGACCACACAAGTTTGATAACTTTCATCAAAACAGCCATAATGCAAAAAACGTGGGAAAAAATGAGCCCTCCAAACCAGTTATCCCACAAAGCCAAGCACACGCCTTTCTCATGACTGTTAATCTTGTTACAGTGCCAGGCAGTAACACACACACACTCATACACAAGCCACAGCCAGCTTACCCTTTTTACCTCCTGCCATCATGCTTCAATCATTCTACTTATGTAACTCAATGAACTGATCGAGTTTCCGACCCTGTCTCATACAATCTTTAAGGGTTTTATTGTATCAGGCAGCGGATGGTACCACAGCCACAACAAAGCGGGGTCTGGTCTGTAAAACCCACACTAAAACTAAAGTACCGCTTTTTATGAGTGCAGAATGCTGCTTACCAACCTTTAACAACCCTTTCAAGAGGATAAAATTTTTTATTTCAATTCATATAGAATATTCTAGTAAGTGGCATCAGACTGCACAAGTTACATCCTTGAGGGACCGAACGGAAAATATTTTGTAGAAATATAGATTTTTGCTACTCTTGGTTGTACCCAGAGGTTCATTGAGATAGTTTTCTCACCTTTTTATGTACTGAGCCACACTGTGGACTATGTTTGGCTATAAATGTGTCTCCAGTATGTTTTAGACCACCTTACCAGAAGCAATGAACAGTTTAATGCTTTCTATTATTGTTCAAACTGTATAGTAAAGAAAAGCCAACCGTTCCACTGAAACAGTGCCCCACTGTTTCAGTCCACCCGCCTCTAAAATCAAACACATCCTCAGGCCTAAGTCAGAACATAATTCCCACAATAAGGAAATGCAGTTTTGTTTATATCAACCTCTCTTCCTTGACAAATTTATCTTTACAATCCCCCTCCACCCCCACTCATTCTTTGCTTTTTGTGCTGGCAATCTGTCATCCTGCTTGTTGTAGTTTACCTCCTCTTTATCCTTGATTACAGTCTTTGTCTCTCTCTCCTTCTGCACATATGTATTTACTTAGATAGGAAAGGAGAATAGCGGACAAAAGTGGAGGTTATGACAGGCAGAAGGAATTAATGAGCAGAGGAGAAGTTGCGTGAGGTCTGTGACCAAGACTTAGAAGCATCTTCTGCCAATCAACCAATCAGCGGTGTATATTTCTAGTCACCGCAATTATAGAGGTGGTGACAGCACCAATTTGATCTTTCATTAGGCACTAATGAGATCTGGATGAATAAATGGGTGATGGCATGGGGCTAAAGGGTAAAGTGAGGGAAAGCAGCCATCATGCATTAATGATTGCATGAGAGAAAACAAACGCAACATATTTTTCAGGACAGCTTTTCTTCTAAAAATAAAATACGTAGAAGGATTATGTAGCATTTATTTTCTGAAACCACTAAGCCTTCCTCAAATGAAACCCTGGTATTCAGTATTATTGTCTGGCAGTGTTGCTTGTCTTATCACTGCATGTAATTTAAAGCATTGTAATCATTTCTATTACCTTTTTAATCTTGAAATTCTAGATCCCAGATGGGAACATTGTTGGTTATCAAAGCAATTACAGAACGTCCCGGTGGTGGGAATGAATTGACAAACGGTTGGGTTGAAATGTCCCATTGCAGACAGAGCCATTTAATACCTGAAAAAGTCAGGTACAACACAACCAAAGCTACACAGGTAAAAAATGGCACTCAATGCCATTGCATCATTCATGGAAGTGATGAAAAAGTAAACGAGCCTCTGCTTTACCAGTGTGGTTACAGAAAGAGACTGTCTAACTCAAGGATTTCAAACTCCAGTCCTTGAGGGCCGGTGTCCTCAAACTTTTAGATGTGTTCCTGGTCCAACACACCTGAATCTATGGCTGAATTACCTCCTGAGTATGCAGTCAAGTTCTCCAGAATCTTGCTTATGACCTAATTATTAGATTCAGGTGTGTTGAAGCAGAGGCATATCTAAACGTTTGAGGACACCGGCCTTCAAGGACTGGAGTTTGACATCCCTGAGTTAGACAGTCTCTTTCTGTAACCAAACTGGTAAAGCAGAGGCTTGGTTGCAGGACACAGGCCCTCGATGACTGGAGTTTGACACCTGTGGTCTAACTGATTGTACCTGTCTTACACAACTTACTTTTCCATTTGTCAAGGGTGCCTCAAAAAGGTTTTGTAAGGGGTGGCCTGATGGGGCCAATAACAATCCTGTGGTGGTACCCTGAAGCCAGAAATCATAACAGGGTTGCTCTAGAACAACTTTAGAATTCAGATCTGAATAGAAAAAATGCTCTGTTAGTTCATGTTTTCAAAAATCAGATGATTTGATGTTAGCACATGCTTTTTTCCAAAATGTTCACCAGCCAATTTATTAAGTACAACATGGTTGTACCTTGTTAAACCCTCTTGTGCCTTCAGAGCTGTCATCATTCTTCTTGGCATGGATTCAGCAAGATAAAGGAAACATTCTTGAGAGATTTTGGTCCATATTGCCATGACAGTTTTAGTTGCTGCAGATTTGTGGTTGGGAATTGCCCATTGGAGGACACTGAACTCATTGTCATGTTCAGGAAACATACTTAATAATATGTGCTTTGTGAAATGATGCACTATGCTGCTGGAAGTTGCAATTAGAAATCAGAAGATGTACACTTCTGGCCTAAAAGGACAGACATGATTAGCAAAAATATTCAGGTAGAATTTGATGTTTAAACTATGCTTAGCTGGCACTAAGGGGCAGACTGGTTTGAGATGATAAAAGGTAACGGTAGTTAAAATCACCAAGGAGTGTGGAATACTAAATACTAAAGACACAACATGTCGAACCTTGAAGCAGATGAGCCACACTGGGTGTGACTCCTGTCAGCTAAGAAAAGAAAACTGCTACAATTCATACAAGCGCACAAGCTCATACTCTTCTCTAAAGAGTCTTTATTTAAGCATAGATTCATCCTGCCTTTAGGTAATGGTGTTAGGTTGGTGGTGGTGCTCTAATGGTGTGGGACCCTCAGTACCATGTCCAACCTTTAATGACCACAGTGTACACATGCTCAAACAGCTACATCCAATAAGGTATGGTAGGGCAAGGCAAGTTTTATTATTTTTTATAGCACCATTCATACAGAAGTCAATCCAAATCATTTTACAGTGTAAATAAAATTTTAAATTTCGCCCTAAATCCCTCATCAGTTTTCAGACAGTTCATTGGTGGGCCTCTTAGATAAAAAGGTGCATTAAATCATAATGTGTTCTATCCGGATTTATAGGAACCAGTTTTTGCTCATCTCATATTTTCAGGAAGTTTTTTCTCCAGCAGAGGAACACAGAAACTAAATACTACCTCCCCTTGTTTAGTTCTGATCTTGAAAACACAAAGTAGTAGGAAAATGTATCCTGTCACAAATCTCAAATTATACCAAACTGCTTTCTTGAGCATGACAATGGATTCGAATAGACCACCTTTGGAATGTGGTGGAATGGGTCCCACAGACATAACTTGCATTATGTCTGTGGGACCAATAAATCTGCAGCAACCATGTCATGCTATCATTTCAGTATGGTGCTAATTGTCTAAAGAATGTTTCTGACACCCTTTTGACTTGAAAAAATGCATGCATTTGTGAAAGCAAAAAGGTTAAAACCCAAGACTACCGAGCTGAACAGTATGACCATTTTAATTACAAGAAACTATTTCCCTTGAGCTGTTACTTGAGGTAACTATGTGCCAGTTTGACAACGAAACCCTATCGTTCAAAAAATATTTAAAGATAGGCAATGTTGGTTGCTTTATTACTTAAAAAACAAGGTCCAAGCTTCTTGTGTCTTGAACTCTTTTAATGTAAACTGACTTCTCTAGTCTTACTTTCTGTTTTCAATTACCTTGTATATGTGAGGGGTTTTAGAGGTCATTTTAGCTGGGCTTGTTAAGGGGGTTTTCATTTGCAAGATTATTCAAGGGGAATAATTTGCTTGTTAAACTGTGTACCTGTGCATGTATATAATACATGTGGTTATATGTAAACCTCAGAAGCTCCATGTGGTGAGCTTAGAAGGATTGGGGCCATGAAAAAAATATTATTTTTTTCTTGTGGGTGGGCCTCTGTGTATGCTTTGCCAAGTACTAAAACCCACAATTCCACCTCCAAAGGCCCTTATCCCTCTATTATTCCTGTTTTTCTTTTTTCACTTTCTCTTGGTTTTCTAGACAATTTGCTTCAAACGTTTTCCCTTGTGTTCCTTTGCCTTAGCAGGTCGCACAGCTACAGGGTTGTCTTTTGTTAGATTTTTTTTTTTTTTTTTTTTAAAGGTGGTTTGCTAATCCAAATGTAACAGTAAAGAGGCAAAGACAGAAGCTGATTTAAAGTGTCAGAACAACAGGACATGTCCTACCAAGAGATAAAGTTTACCACTGCTAAAGACAAATGGGAGAGACAGGGGAAAGAAAGGCCGAGGACAGGTTGAGAAAAGATGGAAACACCCAACGGAAACCATGATGTCATGATTAGTGAGGTGCGACCATCCTGCAGTCACATTGGCACCACAAGGACGCCAGTGGAAAGCACACATACACACATGCAATTACAAAATATCTCTGTCCCTAACCGATCACAGCTGCTGCAAGAAACAATGCCGTCGTTGTCATTTCTAGTTTTACTTTCGAGTAAGACAAAAACACATACATAGAATGGAGAAGTGCTATAACAGTGCATTTTATGATGCGAGTTCTGTCAGAACATGAAAGCTGGTTGACAAAATCACTTCAAGATGAGGTATAAAGGCAGATTAGGAAAAATCACTGTTTGTTCGCATCGTTATATATATTTTTGCCTGGAATCCCTTGTATGAGCTATAACATTAACTTCCCAGAATCATAGCAATGATGCATTCACCAAATATTACTAAACAGCAAAGCTGCTGCAAACTGCCTCAATGATGACAGCTGAGCCCTAGATGCAAAAAAAATGGAGTACATTTCTGTCAGCATGAAAAAATATCTTGTATCAGACCTTCTGTGACAGTCTAAACAAAAGACTGAGCAAAGTTTATTTCTTTCCCACCAATAGCAAAGGCACACATAGTGATTAAAACCAAACTGGCAGGACTGTAACGTCCTTCCACCGGGGAGCACAATAAAAGATCTAAAGGTACCAATTAAGTCGCAAAACCGATCCTTGGATCTACAGGACCACAACATTAAAAATCCACTGTGACAACTCCTGTCTTGGCCTGCTTTAATATTTTATATTCAGTCTTTTACATTCAGTTTCTCAGGTAGAGTGGGTATGGTTTGGAGTCAGTTGCCTGGGAACACCTTGGCCCAATGTTCCCTGTCGATTTCATCTTTGCTGCTCCTCATACTGGTAGCTGTCATTGCTCTCCCCATAGCAGGCAGTCCAGATATTTGGTTTGGTCTAGTTTTTGTGTGTGTTACACCATACAACACTTGCATATTCACTTTCATAAACATCCACGTGATTTCTTTATTGACACTCAAATACAGTACTTTAATTATATTTGTTTTATTGTGTTAGTTTCCTAAACTTAGGTCGATTTAAATGAAGAAACATGTAACTGGATTTTGAAATTGACGTGTCTCCTTTTTTGCGTCATGACCTCATGAACCGGCTTGTGACACTACCTATTAGAATCTGTAATGCTAATGATGGATATGATGATTAGTCATCACACTGAGCTGATTTACAGCAAAGAAATAACAAAGGTTGTTTTGGATTTTTTTTCTTCTTTGAACTAAAAGATTCTAATATTTAGCTGGTGAAAGTTTAAGATAAAAAATTTTTTTGCAGTTTATGGACATGACTAAAACAGTCAATGCATCACGTTTGGCTTTAAATAATTAATGCTCCAGCATCACCTTCCAACATCTCTTTTTTTGTCTTTTTTTTTAGAATAGGTCAGATTAAAACACTGTACATACACCATCAGTTTATTTAGTAAAGCTGTCCAATGCCTTTTAGCACAGATGAATCAGCCAATCAGATGGAAGCAACTTAATGCATTTCGGCATCTAAACAAGGTGATGACAAGATTAAAGCAAGCATCAGAATGGGGAAGAAAGGGAATTTAAATGACTGAAAGTGACATAGATGTTCATGCTGGCTGGTCTCACTATTTAAGAGTCTGCCCATCTACGTGGATTTCTGCTCACAGCCATTTCAGCCATATTTTTTTAAAAAGAGAAAATGTTCATTTGTGTGAACAAAAATGCCTTGTTGATATCAGTTCTAAATAGGATGGGCAGAGTGGTTGGAGTTAATAAAATGGTAGCTCAAATAACAACTCTGCCATAGTATGCTTAAGACATGTCAAGTCCTGCCATTAGACTTGGCATGTACCTGCATCTTAAAAAACAGACATCAAATTGTTCACAAACAGATCTTGGATTTACTGTATTTAAAAAAACAAATCTTGACTGTTGGCTTCGGAATTTTGTAAAGCAGTAAAAGGCAGAAAACATTACTTTGTTCTAACAGCATAATCTCATTCTCTAATACAATGTTTTAATAAATTGTTTGTTAGATGTTTAAACAAACTCATTTATTTTTCAAAGTTAACTCATGTTGCTGCCTTTTTAACCTGCATTGGAAGGGATATTTTGCATAACTCCACCTTTAAAAATGCTCCTCTTTTACAGGAACAATGCTTGGCCCTACATCAAGTAAGACAGCAAGCAACTTCACTTGACACTTCAGAGCTACATTACAAAAAGTCATGTTGGCCTGAAAAGTTGGGTAAACGCTGCTCTTCAAACTGAAAGGTGAGTACACAGGTCACGGATCGCTGGTCCTCTTCACAGCAGCCCACTTATTAAGTCGCCGAACAGAAACAAGAGACAGCAGAGCGGAAACTAAACTGACCCTTTATCTGGAAAAACACGCCAAGCAAACCAGCACGTCAGGCCGCACAAGGAAAACAAGCTGTTTCACAATTACAGCAGAGAAAAATAAAATGAGAAAAGATAAGACAATATCAGCGTGAGCGTCCTGTAGCCCCGAATGTGTAGAGTGAAGGGGAATGAAGAGGAAAGTGAAGCGGTAATCATTATGGGTGCGATATGTTGCTCTGTAATGAATGCAATTTCATTTTTGTCACAGTCTGTGTCAGCAAGGTATGGAGTCCTAGCATCATGCCAAAAAAGCACCTGCTGTATTAATGTGAAAAAAGATGGAGAGAGTGAAAGTCTTTGTATTTTCCATTATTCTGAAGATAAAAAAGCAGCCGCTGAGAGCAAGCCGTCCGGCAATGCTGGCAGGCCTCACAGGAGCACGCTCATTAATACGGGAAGCCAGAATGATGCTGACACCTCCGACTACGTTTGGCCAACAAACAAGAGAATCACCTGAGCACATGCTTCATATTCTCCACCAAATAATGAGAAGCGCTCAAGCACGAGGTCCCCTCTCTGGTATCTCTCCGGTCATTCAATTCAATCAGCTTGCTGAGAGAGACAGATGAGATCACAGTTTTGACCTCTACTCGTGATCAGTCATCTCAGAAACACACACACACACACATTTCAAGACAAGATATTTTCTTGAGCAAGTGACATCATCATCAGCAACAGTGTCACTTGGGCCAAGGCTGGCTGAAACCTGTCTCATCTTGTCTGAGATTAAACCGCCGAAAGGGTTATTACTCGCACGCCTTATGAGGGATCGCTAAGACAAGGGTGACTACAGACGCATCCCTCGCCAAGCTCTCCCCTCCCTCCACCTACACTTAATCTGAATTGATAGCACAGCCCATTACTGAGAGATGAATGAAGCAGATTATGGAACGCTCCATTAGTGTCACTTCATATACGAGGACGAGTTCTGTGTGGGTGGGTGGCTGCAGAAAGTAGAATTGGACAGGAGAAGTCATATGTGTTCGGACAAACCCGGCACTAGCCACAGGCCGGTTACAAATTTCAAGGTAAAGCGTGGCTTTAAGTAACAGTCTCCAAAACTCAAAAAATGTTTATGCCATATTGCTGCTAAGGTTTAAAGTGCCTGTAACATTGAATTGACATAAAGATGACATTTATGGAAAGGAAACATTGATAAAATATTTTAAAGAGTAAATTAATGCAACTGAAATCAACAGCTGTTGAGATGTATAATCATAAATTTCACTAAAAAGGCATTTCCAGACTACTCCTTTGTTGCGCTATTATTTGTTGCGCTATTTTATGACGTCACAGGGGAACCCCCACAATTAAACTGACAGCTGCTACAATGGCCGGCAACACAGACAGCGGCGAACAATCTCATGTTTCTTTAGATGTGTTTCAGTCACAATCAGACACGAAGGAGTCAGGAGAAGAAACTCAGCTGTCATCAGTTGGCAGAGCACAAGTGCTGGGGCGTGCCGACGGCCATCCAATTCAACCAGAGTCTATTTTTGCCGGGTGCCGGAGCACGGCCTGAGTCATTATGCATGAACCATACCACAACACCAGGAAACAGAACGAGCACAACATCAGGATTTTCAAAACAATTCACTAAAGACGGACTAGATCTCACTATATTAATAAATACACACATATATTTATATATATACACGTGTATATATATTAGCAGTTGTTAGTATTAGTCTGGGTTAGGTATTATAAACCGAGCAATTACACATTAAACGCACCAAATTAAGCAGCAAATATGGCTTTGCTGCACTCAGTGTACTCACCCAATGTAGAACAGAAAAATGAAGCAGTTTAACTTCCACAGAATAAGTTGTTTTGGACTTACCCCCGTATTTATCACTCTTTTATTGCACGATCTGCATATGGTTCTTGGAGCACCTCCGGGCTTCACAGCGGACCGGACCGGAGCAGATACAGTGTAAATCCAGGGTTACATTAAATACGACACATAGTGAAATAATCGGCGGTGAAGTGTGTTGCATGGAGCAGTAGCAGCAGACACAAGGGATGATTCAAGATCGGAAAAACACTACCTGGTGTGTCATTTTTTAAACTTTTAAATCTTTAGCGAAACATTTATTTTAATGTATTGTATGCATGTGTAATTTATCTTATTTTAATAATAATAAAGAAATATTTTGGATTATTATTATGACTAATTAAAATAATAATTTTGGATTTGTTTTAATTATTAACAATAACTGCTGATATCTAAATGTAGCAACAGCAGCAACAACCTTTTCCCATCAGATGCACTGAACGGCGTGGCTACAGCAACTGCTTCAACATTCTCCTTCGTCTGGAAGATATGTCGACATCTGACATCATTTCTCTTGCAATCTCAGAGGTTTCTTGTTCATAGCAGTTTGCCAAATAGTCTTCCGATCACAACTGGCTGTGGTTGTTGGGACCAGCCCATCTGTCCCTCATCAGTTTTCCAGCTCTTATCCTCTTCGCTTCAGGAAAGTAGTGCAGACTAACGACTGCTGTCACATTATTGCTGCCACCACCAGCAATGCACCGTTTCACCATATTAACACTGTTTAGAACGCAACTTGGCTTCTACCTGAACCGTTTATTATATGACCGGAAACTCCCCCTTTGACGTCATTTTCGGGTGACTTTGGATATGCAAAACCTATCATCGAAATATGCTTATTTTGTGTCACAGTTGTCTTTTATCATGTCTTTAATCCTAACATCATGTCAATTACTGCCCAATTCCTTCAATATTAAGATGTTTTCTTTCAATTTCTGCATTTGTGGCAATTTAAAGTTATTTTGAAACAATGCCAGAGAAGGTGCCGGAGATTTTTCCAGCTGTATGGAGAAACAGCAAGGGGTGGAAATTAGCCACAGGTCAAATACAGGTAAATGTAAAAGCAGGGCCAGAAGCTGCTTTGCACAAGGAAACTTTCTCAAAAGGAGCCAGGTATTGAATATACATGTAAACATCATTTTTAAATGAGAATCAGAAAATAAGTGAAAATGACAGTTGCATGCTTTTCATTGCCTCAGTTTGCAATTCAGTACTTTGGAAGTCTTTCCGGACAATGCGTTCTGGTCATCGCACCTTCTTTGAAAGCCAATGCCTAATGTAATTTTCTATCATTTATTTATGTCTACTGTAACATGGTTAACATGGTAATGTGACCCCCAAAGAACAATATCTGTCAGCAAGAGACCACTTAGGGTTATTTTGGTTTGATCAGAGGTCATAATAGGTCATATTTCACAACAGTCAGGAGGCCCAAACTGGGAGGTGAAAAAACTCTGTAAATGTTCAAAATAATAACAATTGCAGTTAGTTCTTAGCTTAGAAGAACAGTTTTGGTCCAGAAACCTTAAATCCTAAATAATACCTGGTGAAATGCTGTAAACGGTGAGTAGAAACATACAATTAATTAGGACTGAGACATGTGGAAAAAACAAACAGCAAAGGTGAAAATCTGTTAGCAAATTTTAAATAATTAGTATAAGTATAAGTATAAGTATATAGTATAAGTATTCATTATTTGTTTTTTTTTTGCAACATGATAGTAATGGATTTTCTGCAATGCACCACACGATGGAACTAATGAACAAACAGAAAAACAACAATACTAAGACTGTTGAGCCATGACAATCAGTCTGCGTGAGAGTCGACTTTAATTCCCAGAAGTGCTTTGAGCTAATTGCTTCAGCATGCTAAAGTGGTCACACTGGCAATGTCAACATGCCAAGGTTAATCAGTTAGGTTTTCTCATGCAGATTTGTTTAGCATTTCAGCTCACCAAGATTTGATAAGCACTTAAAGTACGATTGAGGCTAACGGGAAGGTAAATAGGTTTTCATTTAGTCATGAAAACAGAACATTTTTAAAAAACATTTAGTATATGTTAATATAATGGCACCATTGTTGCTAATTAAATAGAAGAAGGTGATAGGGACTGAAGCTCTAGGCAGCCTGATTATCACATGGTTATCAAGATATGATGTGTTTTCTCTCTTTTGGCTTTGGTCTTCAGTAATTTGCTGCATTAACATGTTAAACTAAACCACTGGCAGATACTAATGACTGATGGCGAATATGTAAACAAAAGCAACTTGATTTGTTGGATGTCCCACAGAGGATCCATGTGGGAGGAGCTCATTACCTGTTAGACTGCTTCTCAGTGTCACAGCCATGTACGCAACATAAACTAACATCCAAGCTGCACACAAACGCCACATGTGTATCACATGATGTGTGCACACACAATAATACTGTCCAGACACTGACCATGACACCTTTCAGTTTACGTCCTTTATTACAGTCACCGTACACACCTACGTTGACCTAAGGCTATACTGGTGCAACACAGTGTCTCACACAGTGTCTCTTTTTTTTTCCTCACTTCTTTATCCTCATCCCATTTCCCAGCTGAAAGGATTATTAACCCCTATGGACCGAGTGAGAGTGATTCACTTCCACTGAAATATTGTCACACATCCTCACCTCATCTGTTAGCTAATGGTGCCTGGTGGACTGGCTGATGTGGAAAAGGGGACATATTTCAAATTACCTTTCATGTCCAGTTGTGTTTAATAAACAGCAGGACAACTAAGAATCAGAACTCTTCACAGAAAGCAGCTATGATATCTAGGGTATTATGAGAGGAAAGTGTCCTCAAAAAAGGGTTGCAGTAGTTTTGTGGTGTGTGCTGGTAATGCAGGGGCCTTTGCAACGTCTCACTATGGCAGTTTCCTGCCTGGTTACTCCTAATGAAGGCCACAAGCACCAAAAAAGAATAATTATTCAAAATAAATTAAAAAAACAGGCACCATATTGTGATTTTATTATTATTGTCAAACTGGCATACTGGCTTAACTCATAAGTCATGTAACTCATGAAATGGCAGTTAGGGTGTTGATACATTTGTTTTCAGTCTGCAAACACATTGGTGGTTTACATTTTACTACTGTTATCATGATAGATTTCAATATATCCACCTTAAATTGTATTGCCACCATTTGAAGGCATTATACTAAATATATTTCTAAAGTTTTTCTGAGTCGGCATATATATGTTACAAAAGTAGAGATAAGACAGAGAAGTATTTTGTCTGTCAGTGATTGCAGCATCCCTAAGTGCAACCAGTTTGTGCTTACAACTACATTCTTCTGTGTGGAAGTTGTTACTGTGGAAAACCACTCTAAGATAGCTATTTGAGGATATGTTTAAAAATGAAGTCACTGAAAGCACAAAAGCTGCCCAGCAGGTGCTGGTCATTTTGGTCTTCAGCATTTTATATGTATTCAGTTTTTTCTTTTTCAAACCTGACTTTAAAGGTACCAAACAAATGCCAACTGGTTTTTAGGATGATTTGTCGAACTAGAAATGAGGAAGTTGATCAGGAACCCGCTACAGCAGAAACCAGGAAGTCTGAATATATTACAGTAAAGTTGCTCTATTTTATCCATTTTAACTCTCACCACTGTCTGCAATAGAACATGTAGGATTTGTAAATACCAGCATTCTTTTAAAAATCTCAGAGGCAAAGGTCTATGTTGTTAATTATAGTTCTTCAAGACAATTCAAAATAGGCTAAAACCAGTCTTGACAGGGGGCTGCATGGTGGCGCAGTTGGTAGCACTGTTGCCTTGCAGCAAGAAGGTCTTGGGTTCAATTCCCAGCCTGGGGTCTTTCTGCATGGAGTTTGCATGTTCTCCCCGTGCATGCGTGGGTTCTCACTGGGTACTCCGGCTTCCTCCCACAGTCCAAAGACATGCCTGTTAGGTTAATTGGTCACTCTAAATTGCCCTTAGGCGTATGAATGAGTGTGTGTGTGGTTGTTTGTGTGTTGCCCTGCGATGGACTGGCGACCTGTCCAGGGTGTACCCTGCCTCTCGCCCATAGACTGCTGGAGATAGGCACCAGCTTCCCCATGACCCACTATGGAATAAGCAGTAGAAAATGACTGACTGACTGACAGTCTTGACAGGTAAAAGTTTACTAAACCCAGTGACTGGAAGTCGGCCACCAATATCAGATCAGTGCATTTCTACAATGCATTTAATTGATCTGGAACAATTTAAAATGACTAGATTAAGCCCAAAAAAATAAATAAATGAATGGGATAGTATTTCATGTTTAAACACCCTCTCTGATTAGGTTAATTGTCCAACCTGAGCTAGGTGCTGTGAATGCCTGAGACTCTAAATAGATTGTGGGAGATGGAGTTTGAGCAACGTCTCCTTTTAGCCTGCAGTGACCTGTGATCGATGGGGACCAGATAATGCTGCTGTTACAAACCTACCTAAATCAACCACCAATTTTCTCTCTCCCCTTCTGTTCTTTGTACCCCCCGCCCCACCCAGTCTTCTGTAATCACTTTTCCTTTTTTCTTTCTTTAGTAGTAGGTTTCTTTTGTCATATTTCTGAACTGCTCCCTCGTGCCACCAACCAGATTTTCTTCCTCTCTCCTGGCTCCACTGCCCTCTCCCTTCCATCCTCCATCTCATCCATCTGTCCGCCTTTAATTGCTCCCTTGTTTTTATTCTCCTCCCTCTTCACCTTTATCCCCCTATCCTGTTTAGTGTTGCTGACTGACAGTACAGCTACAGGCTACTGCAGAGGAGGCTGAGCATCACACACAAAGAGGAACCTGTGTTTCTGTACAACCTTGCAACAATTCCAGTGAATCCTAATCACAGAAAGCGTCAACTAAAGGAGAAAGATCTTGCTAAAAAAAAAAAAAAAAGACATGGACACTTGCAAATGCAAGAACATAAAAATTCAGCACCAGCAGTCCAAGCCTGCAGCTTTGGAAACTAGGTACGGAAATGGGAGTAAAAAACAGGATTTATAGCGTTTAATTTTAGTGTTCAGTTTCATAACATTCATAATAGAATTGTTGTCAGAAGGTCCTGCCAGGGTGTAAGAAAAAAAATCTAACCAATATGAGCATTAGATCACACTAGAGATAGTAAAACACTTCAGTGTTAAAAGAGGTGTTTGCTTAATGTTAATGAAATCTGTTAGCTGCTTGACCAAATATCTGACACATCTCAGGTCACATCTTGGGGAACTTTACAGAATCAGAAATGCACCGATAAATCAGTCAGTGACCAGAAATGGCCGATTTTAAGATTGACCGACTCTAATTGGTGACTAGCTGGTCGGAAACTCATGAGCACAAACATGAGTATAATATCTGATGGGCAATTTGAATTTTCAGACAGCTGGCATACTGCATCATGTTGGTGCCCACTAATCCATGAGACTGCACAATAATCCCTTGGCTGTACCACAGAGGATCCCACTTTAAAAACCTTCATCATGACTCAGCACTGACAGAGCACCACCCATACAACGACCAACCAGGTGCGACAGTCAAGTCTGCTTTATGGAGCTTGTGTTTGACCTAATTTTACCCCTGTCATATATATTCATTGTGGCAAGTTTTACTTTCCTGCTGTGCATCATCCTTCCTGGATGTGTGCGAGTGTGTGTGTGTGTGTGTGTGTGTGTGTGTGTGTGTGTACCCTTGCACATGGCAGGACACTTCCACCATCTCGCTTCATCACAAATTACCTCATTAAACTTTATTACATTAAAGCCACTTTTATGAATTAGTGTGATCCCAGGCCTATTGTTTGCCTGCAAATGAGATTAAAGCAACATTTGCCTTTCTCCCTGCTTTCAATTATATTTCTGGAAGGACTGTTCGGACACAGAACTTTAATGAGGAAAGGAGGCAGAGGGTTGGGGATCAAAGAACCATTTATGACACTTTGCACATTTTCTAAATTAAGAAAACATAGAGAACAGTTTGGGGAAATTAAATGTTCATTGTTCTTTAGTTGGTATTAAGATTTATTATTTTGCACTTCTTGAGTCATTGATTTCATGCATTTTCCCCCTTTTCAGCCAATATAACTGGTGAAAACACAGATATGAATGACAACCATACACCACCAAAGCAAGTGGTTTTATCCTCCCATTTAGATTAATTATGTATGTGTTCCTTTGTGTGTGGGTTTTGGCAGTCAGCGGTGCATTACATACTTCCTTTGTGTCAATTATCATGTGCCCCTGTTGGGATATGGTGAAATAAAGCAGAGTTAGCTGATGTTAAGCTTAAGAGTCCCTTCACACAATGCACATCACAGCAATGGACAAATAAACACACATTCATACACATACAGTATGATGAGCTAATGGTCAATAGGATCACGTTGCTATGCAACAGATTTTACTTCTGGCAATGAAACACTTGTTATGCATGCTGATGAAGAAAGAAAAGTAAAACTTAAATGACTGCAGGCTTGAATATATTAGAAAGTGTTTTAAGCTTTGACCACATATGCTACAAAAATGCCCCAGAAGATTTCTGTTCCGCATAATTTGCTCTCATACGGTCTTTGATTCAATTTGCAATATTATTATATTTAAATATCACTGGATGCAACCACAGCTGATTGTAGGAAAGTGCATTGTGCTTAAGTCAAAGCTATGATGCAAAGTTTCTTAATTATTAACCATTACAGGGGCATGTCTTAATAGACAGTGTATTAAAAATATGTTAAAGGGATAGCTCTGATTTGTTTTAGGTTGTGTTGAGAAGTTATGAGAGTCAATAGGTTACCTGTAGTAACTAACTACCTTAGTGTCTTTATGTTCATTTAAAAACAGATTAGTTGTTTCCAGAGGCTATAACTAACAGCTAGGAACAAGAATAAGGTCTGTTCTAGCAGGCCATAAACCTTTAAGCAGCCATCAGGTTTGTATTTGATGTTTCTTGTTCTTTTCTGCACAAGTACCTGAATAAGCTCTTTAGTGTGAAGCAGACTGCTTCACGCTAAAGATAACCTTTTGTATGAAAGATAACCTTTCGTATGAAATACTGTATTGCAAAACAGAACATGTTAAGCAAACCCAGCCAGGTATTATCTGATCACTGCTCAGGTCATATAAAATGTATCAAAATGGGGTTCACCCCAACCAGAAATGGGTTTTATCTTTTTGTCAATGATAATGTCAGTGTATAAGGATTTATTTTAAGAAAATGAAAAGTGTGCCAGAGCTGTGGACATAAATCTAGGTATGTTATTCTCTGTCTGATTTGTACCCTTATCTGGTAGGTATATAAGAAGTCTCTGTGACTATGTGAACACAAATTTGCTTTCAAAACAGTTTTTTTCTGCGTGTCTTATTCAACGTAGTAAACAGGGGTTTTCAGACTGTCAGCCGAGTCAACAACCAGAGAAGCCAAAGAGCACAGCATTCACTGAAAGAAGCTGGTGGGACAACTATACAGGACAAGTGGGTTTTGTTGGGAAGTTGAAAACTATAGCAGGTCCATGTGAAAGCCTCCAGGGAGAGGCTTATGTGGCTGATCTGCATGTGAAAACACATGAAGGCTTCACTCAGGAATAATACATGGCTTTGACCCACTCAAAGAATTGAGGATAAGTGCATGAGCACACAAAAGCACACAGTCAAACAGCAAACTTGAAGAGCAGGAAAAATGTAAGAAAGGAGAAACCCAGAAAGATGATGTACTGACTGAAAATCTGATTTAACTGAATTTTCTCTCACAATTTCAGAAATACCAAAAAGCTAAGCAGAAAAGGTTTTTTCCTCCTATGCAGCAAGTCATGGTTTAAAAACTAAAACCAGGCCAGGCTATGCTAACAAAAGGCACAAACAACAGCGAGACAGCCTTGTGCGACCGTGGAATCTTAATTTGTTCTCTGTTGTTGCAGCAGCCAGAAAACTACGGAGACCTTTGTTGGTGTGGCTGCTTGTGTTTTAAAAGCAGCACCCCTTTTTTTACATGTGAATTTAAGCGTAAACTTATTAGTATTTGTGGTGTAAACTCTACAGCATTCATCTCCACACCTTTTCCCAGCTTCGATTTCAAAAGTTTGGGTAGGACCTGTTCTGCAAATCTGCAACTATTTCTTCTTCTTAATAAATTGTTCTTCATTCAATTAATCTGTATGTAATCATGTAATGATACATTCAGCTCATCAGACAAAACAGCAAAAAGAAATGTGTTTTACTATTTAGCATTTTTATAATTTTAGTATTTACATCACCAGAGGTGTTTATTGGTGATTATGGGCTCTGGTGTTGTGATTTCTATTTGTAATCAATGTTTTTTATGTTAAGAAAATTATTTTTCTGAATTATGATTTTTAATTATAATTTTTGATAAGTATTCATTCATCAATAATCAATTATTCTTACATGGTAGATTGATGATTTGGCTACTGCCTGTGTCATTCGCTCAAAAACATTTCCAATGTTTGATTTATTTAAAAATTAAGGGTGGTTGAATCATCCAAATAGTTAGTTCATGTTTTCCAATACCCACATACCAAATATCAACTGATTTGATACATGAACACATGTTAAAGAGTTGATGTCCAGGGAAAAACTGAAAAGTATTATTTTTTAATTTCAGGATATAATCATAATGTTTCAATTGGAAAAAGAATTTAAGCGGAATGTCTTTTTGCTTTAAGGAAGAACAATCTCTGTTGCTGTTTTTAAAGATGAAAATATGTTCTACAGTGAAAATGTGACCTTTTGGCTGAATAAAGGGACTATTAACATGTCAATAAACTGACATTTATTCTAACCACTAAAAAGGTCAATTCACCCAAGATCTTTAGTTGAATGTTTCATGGCAATATCTAAAATAATATTTGAGATCAATCATTTCTTTTTATTTTGGGTCACAGTTTTTTACAGGTTTCATGTTAAGTTAAGAAACATAAATTCCAGCTTTTGAAATGATGCAACTGTTTGAAGCTTTTAACCTTGATACCTGATCTTGATTTTCTATAAGTCATTGTAATTCATTTTCAGATAAAGTCATTTGTTTTGACACACAACTTTGTTGAACACACCTAATTCTTGCAATACTTTAGGGAAAACTAAAAATGGTTTTTGTTTTTTTATTTTCACAAATAATGGTTTTACAAATCCCAAACAGTTTAGGATAAAACAAAAATGTATTAATTTAAAAGAATGAGTGCTTTGGGTTAATCAGTGCAGAATATTTGAACTAATGATTAGCCAGTTGTGCTATTCTCACAGAGTCTTTTCTTCTGCTAAGTACTTATAATGCTGCCAGATTCACGTGTTAAAACTGATGGAGGCTTCTTCAGTGCTTTTGTAACTTAGTGTTGTCAGCTAACCCGACGAGAGGTTGTTTTTTGTCAGCTCTATCAGCACAACAGGGCAGCTCAAACTAATTCCTTTTTTCCTTCAAAATAAGAATCTCAAATATAGATACAACAGGCTGCTAAACTTAAATTACTCACCTTCATATTCAGCGCCTAATAATAGGGGCTTACATTTACTTTACCAACCGACAGAGGCATTACTATGACAAAGATACTGTAGTTTGCAAGCAATTGTCAAAATGCATGACTACACTGTGAGACACAGTTGTAAGTGTGTGTGCTAGCATGCATCAAAATGTACACTTTATGTGTACGCTTGCTTCTGCATGTATGTCCATGTGTGATAGCGTGGAGTGACACCGGATATGACACCGCTCACTTGTCTTACTCTCCATAGAGCTCCCTTTTAATCTGACAAAACAGGCTGTGCATGAAACGACCTTTAGAAAGGGTGAAGATAAGTAGATGAGACTCTCTGTGAGGAGATTTAAGTTACTGTATTGAGAAGCCAGTGCTGAAATAAGGTGGTGGATGACAGAGGGAGGAAGATGAATGGATGAAGGGATGGGATAAAGTGGAGCATTTAAGGAGATATACGCAGACAGAGGGCTGAGAACGCAAGGAACGATGGAGAATTCTAAACCAGAGGCATTCAAAGCCACACACCTACACAATCTTGGACTTGGCTGCATATCTTTATAAAGAGTGTAAATGTTTTTTTCTACAAAAAGTTGCACATTTCCAAAGTTTTTAAATAATTGTTTATTGTACTGTGTGATATCACCACCTATAAACCCTGCAACATCTTGCACCCCTACACCTCATCACCCAACTCTTTCTCAATATCTTCACTTAGACTTTCTACTGGTTTGTAATACATCACAGCAATGTTTTAGCTCTTAAAATACAATTAGGACACCTACAGTTTGCCATGCAGTGTGTCAGAACTTTAGTCCACCCAGGCAGGAGCTTGTAATTCCAAGATGCTCGGCTGAATGCCGACAATGTAGAGGGCAGCGATAAGGCTAAGCGTAAGAGGATGAGGTCAGGGGGATGAATGGAGCCTCAGGGTGAGAAATGGAACGGAGCGGTGCTAAAGAGATTGAGAGAAGGATAGAGGGATGAGACGGATGGCTCAAAAGATGGAGGTGGTGAAGGAGGCTGAAGGGAGAGATGGATGAGGAGGTGGATGGTGGGCTGAGCTGACAGGGAGGATGGGATAAGAAGAGCTGAAGCACAGTGGGGGTTAGGAGGGGGTTCACGCAAGCCCCTGATTATACTAATCCTGGTGGAACCCCCTGGTAGAAGATTAGCGCCTGTACACATGCACACTCGCACACAGAAACAGAGGAACCCACAAACCTTCTGTTGCCCCAGCACATGTTGATTTGCCCTGCTCCCTGGCACCCCGTGGCCACTTCCAAATCCCTCACAGACTGGGCAAAAAGAACAGCCAGCGCGAAGGATGGATAGGGGATGAAGTCACATTTTCCTCGAGGAAAACTTGCTTCAGTGCATATTTAGATCCCAGTCACAATGAAAGGACTTTGTTCAGAAAAACACAACTTTGTGAAGATTCTCAACAATTCAAAATCAGTAAACTACACTGACCCTATGTCCACACAAGTTATTCAACACTGATTAAATGTTCACCATATTTCTGTGTGCTTAAAGCAAGCCATAACAGTCATGTCATATAAAGTTTTAAACATGGAGCCAATCTTAACATAGTTTTTTTCCCCTAATAAACTAATGATGGTTCTTTCTGCTTTTACTGCCAAAGCAAAGACTCTTGCACTGTAACACATGGGTGTATCCCAATACCAACAGCAAAGGTTCATGGAGACCAAAGAATTTAATATGTTGTAAGCACTATGTTAAAAATTCCCAGGTCACACTGTGTTTTAAAGTCCCGTTTGCAACTCAGCTTATCAATACAGGGCAGACATAAATTATTTAACAGCATTTATAAACTCAGCTGAGGGATAACTGCATGGCTGTTTGTAGGAGTAGCAAGAGTTATTACCTTTTAACTGATGTAATGACATGTCATCGAGCTGGATCTTTGGCAGTGCAAAACCAAACCAGCCCTTGCTGGGACTTTTAAAGAACCAACTGGGAAACAGTTCTAAAAAGACCTGACATAGCATTAGAACTCCTTTGGTGCCACAACCCTAAGAGGGTTCTTGCATTTCTGTTTCACTAATGACTGCAGATTGACAGCGATTACAGGTTTTCAGTCCTATCTATGACTACAAATTGTCACTCTTTATTCAGGGACTGACTCGTTTTTAGCAGTGAGCAAGAATTTCATACATTAGGGGACGTATAATACACACCAAAAGTTTGGACACACCTTCTCATTCAAAGAGTTTTCTTTATTTTCATGACTATGAATATTGTAGCTTCACACTGAAGGCATCAAAACTATGAATTAACACATGTGGAATTATATACTGAACAAAAAAGTGTGAAACAACTGAAAATATGTCTTATATTCTATGTTCTTCAAAGTAGCCACCTTTTGCTTTGATTATTGCTCCGCACACTCTTGGCATTCTGTTGATGAGCTTCAAGAGGTAGTCACCTGAAATGGTTTTCCAACAGTCTTGAAGGAGTTCCCAGAGATGCTTAAAACGTGTTGGCCCTTTTGCCTTCACTCTGCGGTCCAGCTCACCCCAAACCATCTTGATTGGGTTCAGGTCCGGTGACTGTGGAGGCCAGGTCATCTGGCGCAGCATCCCATCACTCTCCTTCTTGGTCAAATAGCCCTTATACAGCCTGGAGGTGTGTTTGGGGTCATTGTCCTGTTAAAAAATAAATGATGGTCCAACTAAACGCAAACCGGATGGAATAGCATGCCACTGCAAGATGCTGTGGTAGCCATGCTGGTTCAGTATGCCTTCAATTCTGAATAAATCCCCAACAGTGTCACCAGCAAAGCACCCCCACACCATCACACCTCCTCCTCCATGCTTCACGGTGGGAACCAGGCATGTAGAGTCCATTCGTTCACCTCTTCTGCCCCGCACAAAGACACCGTGGTTGGAACCAAAGATCTCAAACTTGGACTCATCAGACCAAAGCACAGAAATCCACTGGTCTAATGTCTATTCCTTGTGTTCTTTAGCCCAAACAAGTCTCTTCTTCTTGTTGCCTGTCCTCAGCAGTGGTTTCCTAGCAGCTATTTTACTATGAAGACCTGATTCAAACAGTCTCCTCTTAACAGTTGTTCTAGAGATGTGTCTGCTGCTAGAACTCTGTGTGGCATTGACCTGTTCTCTAATCTGAGCTGCTGTTAACCTGCGATTTATGAGGCTGGTGACTCGGATGAACTTATCGTCTGCAGCAGAAGTGACTCTTGGTCTTCCTTTCCTGGGGCGGTCCTCATGTGAGCCAGTTTCTTTGTAGCGCTTGATGGTTTTTAAGACTGCACTTGGGGACACTTTCAAAGTTTTCCCAATTGTTCGGACTGACTGACCTTCATTTCTTAAAGTAATGATGGCCACTTGTGTTTTTTTACTTAGCTGCTTTTTTCTTGCCATAATAAAAGTTCTGACAGTCTATTCAGTAGGACTATCAGCTGTGTACTCTATCCACCTCCTGCACAACACAACTGATGGTCCCAACCCCATTTATAAGGCTTGAAATCCCACTTATTAAACCTGACAGGGCACACCTGTGAAGTGAAAACCATTTCAGGTGACTACCTCTTGAAGCTCATCAACAGAATGCCAAGAGTGTGCAGAGCAGTAATCAAAGCAAAAGGTGGCTACTTTGAAGAATATTCATAGTCATGTAAATAAAGAAAACTCTTTGAATGAGAAGGTGTGTCCAAACCTTTGGTCTGTACTGTACATTTTCACAAACTGACTCACATTCTTTAAAATACTGCTTGCTATGTTGTCTATTCAATTCAAAAATAGTTTTATCCAACTAGTTTTCTTTTGTAAAGGTATTTCCTGTCATAAAACAAATCCAGTATCCAGTTCATAAGTGAAGGATATACACTGCAACACATTATTGCATATTTGAAGAAACCACACTATCTGAATAAATACTAATTATCAAACTGAGACATTATAAACACTAAATTCAATTTTAACTTGTTTTCTAATTAATCAATATCCTGTCAGCATTCACTGTTGGATTCTTATGTTTTAGGATAACTTTTAAATGAAATGTTACTTCTGTATTTTGGGACAATACTCAGTATCAGGAACAACACTGGATTTCCAGGGCGGTCTTCTTCATGGTTACTTAAAGTTGGCCAGTCATTGTTCTTTGTCCCAAAGAAATCTGTTGCATATTTTAACCGACTGCACTGATTCAAATATAGCCTAAAAAAGAGGTTGAAAGGGGAGGCTCTGTTAGCCCAATTGATCGAGAAGTTTTACAACCATAATTTGATGCTTAGTCTAAAAGCAACACTCTTTTCAGTGTTGATGCAAGTAAACTTTCGGTTTAGTTTTCTATAGCAATAGATTTAGATTTTCAAATAAAATTGGTACATGGAACAACTTGTTTCTCTACTGGTTTTTAAAAAAGTTGGTAAATAAGCACTTTTAAAACATCTTCAACGCCATATCTGACTGCGGCTTTATTAGTGTACATTCGGCATTAAAGCAAAGTATAATAGTGAAAAGTAAAGGGCAAAATCATTTCCTGGCTGAAGAGCTTTGAAAAAGAAAGCAGGAGACAGATTGTGTCACAGTGAGCTACGAGTCAGGGAGGTAAAGATGAGGGCTGAATGGCAGGATATGCTTAATGTCAGCCAGATTGCACAGTGCAGCACTTCTCACCGCAAAAGACACCAAAAGGATGAAGATGGATTAGGGAACACGGCACGCTGTATGCTCAAAAAGAGTTACTAGCTAACCGAAGTAGTCGCCTTAAAGTCCCAAATTCAGAGCTGTGATACCCCAGCTGTGTTTAGTCAGCTTCAGCCTCGGCCTCTGTCTCAGTTTGACACATTAGATGGACAAACACAGGCTGAAAATTAGTTTGTCTTTCACAGGTCATGCAAAGCTTCTTCTGCAAATACAAAAGATGTTTCAGATTCCACAGAGGCAGAGGGAAGAGAAGATTCAAAGAAAAGGGTAGCGAGGTTGCCAAATCTGAAAGACTGGCCCGTGTCTAGTGTTGTGAGTTTTGTTTCCACTATCCAATTTCTGCATAGTAATGTGATTTTGAGAAGAAAATTGTCAGAGCCATGGCTCTAATCAGAATTACAAGTGAAAAACAAAGATCAGCTCTAGCTTCACTCCTAAATGACCCCATTTGTTCCAACTAAAAAACTCCGTCCAGTGTGTAAAACATCCATACAATCCTGTCCACAAAATAAACTGGTGATGGGAGAATTAAAGGCCTTAAATATGCAAGAGTTTGAAAATGATACAATCAGCCTCCTGAAAACAGAGAAAAGTCAAACAACTAAAATGTGCTCCGAAAACTGATGCTGAAGTTAATACAGCCTCTTTTTGTAAAAAAAAAAAAAGCTGGTCTACAGGCAAAAAAGAATATAAGAGAGCATCCATCCATCCATCCATTCATCCATCGTCAAAACCCCTGGACAGGTTGCTAGTATATCACAGGGCAACACAAAGACACACACACACACACACACACACACACACACACTCACTCTAACCAAAGGGCAATTTAGAGAGACCAATTAACCTAACAGTCATCTTTTTGGACTGTGGGAGGAACCAGCAGTACCCGGGAAAAACCCGAGTATGCACGGGAAGAAAATGCAAACTCCTTTCAGAGACTGAACAAGATCAGTCACAGTGAAAGAAAAACACCTAGCTGAGGATCTCCATTAATTTACTTTCAGGACAATAGATCTAAGACGTGTATGATTATTTTTGGTGATTGGATCCATGTCTGTGGGTTGAAGGCCTTCTTGCCATCACCTTTATCTTAAGCTCCCTCCACAGATTCTCTATCATATTCAAGTTGGGATGCTGGTTGTGTCACTCCTAAACGTTAATATTTTTAAAAGGGGTGTGAATCAATATGACCCTAACTATACATTAAAACCCTAGAATGGTCAGAGAGTGTTGGAACCAGTTTGACTCCTGCCTAACATGAATAGTGCCTCTACATAAACATCATTCATTGTAGAGATGAGATGGGCTTCTGAACGCCCGTCAGCTGCAGCGTTGGAAGCAATTCTCCCATTGTCTCCCAAGAAATACAGGTCCTTCTAAAAAAATTAGCATATTGTGATAAAGTTCATTATTTTCCATAATGTCATGATGAAAATTTAACATTCATATATTTTAGATTCATTGCACATTAACTGAAATATTTCAGGTCTTTTATTGTCTGAATACGGATGATTTTGGCATACAGCTCATGAAAACCCAAAATTCCTATCTCACAAAATTAGCATATCATTAAAAGGGTCTCTAAACGAGCTATGAACCTAATCATCTGAATCAACGAGTTAACTCTAAACACCTGCAAAAGATTCCTGAGGCCTTTAAAACTCCCAGCCTGGTTCATCACTCAAAACCCCAATCATGGGTAAGACTGCCAACCTGACTGCTGTCCAGAAGGCCACTATTGACACCCTCAAGCAAGAGGGTAAGACACAGAAAGAAATCTCTGAACGAATAGGCTGTTTCCAGAGTGCTGTATCAAGGCACCTCAGTGGGAAGTCTGTGGGAAGGAAAAAGTGTGGCAGTAAACGCTGCACAACGAGAAGAGGTGACCGGACCCTGAGGAAGATTGTGGAGAAGGGCCGATTCCAGACCTTGGGGGACCTGCGGAAGCAGTGGACTGAGTCTGGAGTAGAAACATCCAGAGCCACCGTGCACAGGCGTGTGCAGGAAATGGGCTACAGGTGCCACATTCCCCAGACCTGGGCTACAGAGAAGCAGCACTGGACTGTTGCTCAGTGGTCCAAAGTACTTTTTTCGGATGAAAGCAATTTCTGCATGTCATTCGGAAATTAAGGTGCCAGAGTCTGGAGGAAGACTGGGGAGAAGGAAATGCCAAAATGCCAGAAGTCCAGTGTCAAGTACCCACAGTCAGTGATGGTCTGGGGTGCCGTGTCAGCTGCTGGTGTTGGTCCACTGTGTTTTATCAAGGGCAGGGTCAATGCAGCTAGCTATCAGGAGATTTTGGAGCACTTCATGCTTCCATCTGCTGAAAAGCTTTATGGAGATGAAGATTTCATTTTTCAGCACGACCTGGCACCTGCTCACAGTGCCAAAACCACTGGTAAATGGTTTACTGACCATGGTATAACTGTGCTCAATTGGCCTGCCAACTCTCCTGACCTGAACCCCATAGAGAATCTGTGGGATATTGTGAAGAGAACGTTGAGAGACTCAAGACCCAACACTCTAGATGAGCTAAAGGCCGCTATTGAAGCATCCTGGGCCTCCATAAGACCTCAGCAGTGCCACAGGCTGATTGCCTCCATGCCACGCCGCATTGAAGCAGTCATTTCTGCAAAAGGATTCCCGACCAAGTATTGAGTGCATAACTGTACATGATTATTTGAAGGTTGACGTTTTTTGTATTAAAAACACTTTTCTTTTATTGGTCGGATGAAATATGCTAATTTTGTGAGATAGGAATTTTGGGTTTTCATGAGCTATATGCCACAATCATCCATATTAAGACAATGAAAGACCTGAAATATTTCAGTTAGTGTGCAATGAATCTAAAATATATGAATGTTACATTTTCATCATTACATTATGGAAAATAATGAACTTTATCACAATATGCTAATTTTTTGAGAAGGACCTGTATCAGTAAAAATATTGCAGAATGGGTATTTTAACAGACAAAAATGTTTAAAGAAGAACCAAACCCCAAATCAACTTTTTATGCAGATAAACTGTATACATTAGGCCTTAAGTGTGCCATCTTTATGTTACTGTGCTGTTATTTTTAATTTCATGTAAACTTGTTTAATTCTGCAATATTTCTTCTGATACCATCTAAGTGCTGCCCTCTGTGGGTTGAACGGTGGATACTGCAGTTGAATTGTCCTATTGGTTCAAACAGTAGAGCTTGGTACATATCCACGTCACACCCCTGCGTTCAGGTATAAAACTGTCTCCATCAGACATACCCCCGTAGCAAGTCAGCAGTTGGAATTGCTCTTCCACTGTCTCGGCAGAGCCCACTTCAGGCATCGCTGAGTCAGCGCCTTGAGCCAGCAGCTTGAAACTGATAAGGCTCAGGCCCACTGGGCTCCGTAAAGTCTCCTAACCTCCGTTGACGAGGGAGGTGAAAAATCCTCCACCTCAAAAGATCTATCGAAGGCGAAATTACTAGTGTCACTCTGTTCACTCTCCATGTTTCAATATACCAAATTAAACTAGATTCTTTCCTTGTCCTCCTGACCACACCCATGCTAAACCCCCTCTGCTCATCCCCACACTTGGCACTGCCCACTATGGTGGCATTTTTTGAAAAGTATCTGGGGGCGGAGTTATTGTTTTACATTGGGTTTAGTTTTACTTTAAGAAATCATCACTCTACATGTATAACCAGAGTTATTGTAATAGGCTGTCACTTGATCGGCAAGGCTTCACCACAAACATAAAATTACAAAAATTTTGGGAAATTTGTGTGCATGAATTTTGCTGCAAACAAAACTTCTACCAAATAATATTCAGAAAGTTGCAGCTCCTTTGGGGACAGGTAAACACATTCACTTTTTTTCCCCCCTTTTCTGGTTTCTGTTTTTTAGAAGACTCTGTAGCTGTTCAGCAGTCTCTTAAACCTTATATAAACGGCATACATCCTTCAGCCACATCCCACGACACACCCTAGAACAACAGGACACTGCTTTTGAACTAAAGAAGGTCATCCATACAGGAGGTAAACAGTTCGTCATCACCCACCACAGCTACTCCATCTGCAACTTAAAAGCTGTCAACATTAAACTGAGCGGGGTGCCAAAAACAGGTTGGAAGCCTTTGGCTGAAAAAGAAAAGGTGCTATGAGGTGACAGACTGATGATGGGGAGAATTAATAGGACACACATACATTAAAGGTTTAACCTCTAAATGTTACTGGCCAAGTGGCTTGAATGTGCTTATAATTTGGACTTTTTAAGTAAAAATACAAGTAGTTCCCTAAAAAAACAGAATAAATTAGGATTTCTTCTGAAAACTTGTTCAGCTTGGCTTTGATCTCCAGGAAATCTCTCAGCCTGTTTAGATTTAGGCTCAAACGGCCACACCAACTCTCACATGCTTGGCCTCTCTTGCATCCATTCCACTTGGTGGCTTTCATGGCCTGATTGAATTAATGTTGCATCTGCTAGTGTTGACATGGAAACCCTGAAGTGATATTTTGGTGCTGTTTGTTTCTGTCGGCTCTTAGAAGCCAGGGCGTTCAGAGCAGCAGGCTGCGTGGCCTGGCTTGGTCTGTGCATACATCTGCAAGTGTTCTCTTGTGTGGTAACTCTTGGTTGGGGGTGGGATGGGGATAATCATGTTAGCAAAAGGGTTTATGAGTTCACGTCTGCCAAACAAACATACACTGGCATAAACAACGCTATGGCCAAACAGGCCAGCTTCACGCAGGGTTCACTCATGTGAACCTCCTTAAACACATTCATTAGGACATTTTCTGTATGAACTCCAAGGGAATGCTTGATACGATTACATTACAGTAGAGAGGTTCATATGGAGGTAAATTTGTTTCAATATCATTCAATCAAACAAAAAGCTAATCTCAATCAAAAAAATTAATTGTGGTCAAAACGTTTGGAATGTTCAATTAAAAAAAACTAATCTCAATCAAAAAAATTAATTGTGGTCAAAACTTTTGGAATATTGAATAAAAAAAACTAATCTCAATCAAAAAATATTAAGTTGTGATCAAAACGTTCAGAGTTGTAACAATTGTTTTTTTTTTTTTTTATGAAATATTTTATTTTGGGGAGAAAAATTTTTTTTTTTAAAAACGTTTTTTGATTAAAATGATTAATTTTGTATTCTCTATAAGAATACAAAATAAAATGTTACAACTTCAAGAAATTACAAACACAAAGTTCAAGTTTACAGTTGTGGTTTATTCTTTATGAATACAATATGCTATAACAGTTTGTGAATACGATTTCTTTTCTTTGAGAATACGAATTTACATCGCCGACTTGGTGTCACGTGATCTCAGGCTGGTTAGTAGAGTATAGTTAGTCGATTCTCGTCCTCACCGCCAGTAAACGTAGTGCCGGAATGGGTGATAATTCAGTCTAAAAGGAATATTAGGAACAGAGGGGAGATGGGGCGGAATCAAGAGTATTATAAATAAAGCACTGATCTTATTTTTATGAAATACAAAACTAAAACATAAAATATAGTGGGTGGAGTTATACAATGATGTACAGTAGGTGGCAGTATGCATCTCAGAATTTGTTGTGAACCACCAGCAGAAGAAGAAGATGCAGCAGCACTAGCGCCAAGATTACGTACCAAAAGCATATATTAACGACATTAAGACATATATAAACTTTTTAACATTACTTGGCTTTGTACCGTAGTTTCTTGGTCCGTTCTTTTGATGCTAGTGCTGCTGCTTATTCTTCTTCTCTTCTTTTGCTGGTGGTTCGCAACAAATTCAGAGGTGCATACTGCCACCTGCTGTACATCATTGTATAACTCCACCCACTATATTCTATGTTTTAGTTTTGTATTTCATAAAAATAAGAACAATGCTTTATTTATAATACTCTTGATTCAAAGTACCTCAAAATGCTTAATCAGCATATGCTTTTGCCTAACTTTGAGGAATTTATTTCTCTAAAACCATGAGGTGACAACAATTCAGATTTTATTAGAGGGTTATCTATATTATAACCAGAATTAATATTTCATAATTTTACTGTAAAGGTTTGGAGAAATACACAACTACCCCAAGTGTAGTATAAAACAGAGTCCATGTCGGGCAGACGGCATCCCATAATCCTGTGTGCCTTCCTCACCACCCGTGATACTTCTTTCCTCTCCTGTGCAGTTCCCTCACCACACTGTCCTGCTGAGACACAGAGTGCTTTCCACCGTGGCCCTGTAGATATCTGTAAGCAGCTGAGGAGAGAGAACAGTCTGTTTTTATTTCCTGATGAAACAGAGCTGTTGTTGTACCTTCTTCAACAGGCAAGGGGCGTTTCCAGTCCAGGAGAGGTCAGAGGAGATCTGGATGCTCTTGCACTTTAAGCTGTCCAGACCACTTCCCACAGGACTTCATCGACCTCACCAAAAAGAAGCGTTTGTCGTACTTTGTTGGGGTAGTTGTGTATTTCTCCAGAAATCTACAGAGAAATTATGAAATACTAATTCTGGTTATAGCGTAGATGACCTTCTAATATAATCTGAAGAGATTGTGTTGTCACCTCTCATGGTTTTGGAGAAATACATTCCTGAAAGTGGGACAAATGCATATAATGGTTGAGCATTTTGAGGTACTTTGACAAGATATTTCTCTAAAACTGTACAGTAAAATATTAAATATTTATTCTTTTACATAAAACATGAATGTGAAAGGTGTAAAAAATGTAATTAATATAAATGTTCTGTAGGTTCCTTTTCTGTTTTCCTCTTATTTTCTCACCTGTTGCCAGGATCGGGGTCCTTTCTGCTCCATTACCGTAATGCACCTTGTATGCGCAACGCTAATCTTTAAGAGAGAGCTAGTGTCGGCTGGCAGGACCGCACAGTTTTCTTCTGTACAGTTGATGTCTCCTCACTGAAGCGACACTGCAAGCGGGAAACGTCTTATATCGTTCGTCTTTAGGCCCTGCCCAGGATGTTAATGTTTCTAGCACTCAAAATTCTTTGAGTTCAACCAAAAACAGAGAGCGTCAAAACCAAAAGAGCGAGTCGTAACCAAAGATTTTTGACAGGCGCAAATAAAAGTTTATGTTTTGCAAATAACGTTTTTCTCTTCGTGAGAAAAAATAAGTCATTTTAATCAAAAAAACGTTTTTTCTAACAATTTTGTTTCTCCCCAAAATAAAATATTTCATAAAAAAAAAATTTTTTTACAACTTTGAAAGTTTTGATCACAACTTAATATTTTTTTGATTGAGATAATTTTTTTTTATTGAATATTCCAAAAGTTTTGACCACAATTAATTTTTTTTGATTGAGATTAGTTTTCCTGAGTGATTTTGCAAGTGCAGCTTCTACTGATGACATTTTGATGTGTACCCCTACTACGGTAGAAAGAAGAAGTGAATTGGGATTAGGCCATGGTCTTTCTAAGGTCAATTCAACCTGGACAGACTCACAAAGATAAGACAGGGATGCAATTAGAAAGGTTTATTAGTGAATGTTTATTTCTTTGGCGCTCTGACCCCAGTGGAAGATGTGAAAGCTGAGAATGACATGCGCTTGAATTAACATCTTAAGGTTAGATTTAGAGATGTCTTCCCCCCTGGGATCCGATCCTGGTGGTGGAGTGGAGGCCTGAGGAGATTTGGAAAGAATTTGGAAGCCAAATCGTGGAGATGGGGTGGAGGAGGGTCAAAGTTCAGCTGCAGAACGGAGGGTTCCGTGGATGTAGATCTTTTAAAGTGGAGCCTTGAAGGATGATTGGCCGGGGGAGAAATGCAGACTTGACGCTGATTGGTGGAGCAGAGCCGCATTGAGGAGTAATTAGACAAAGCTGGAGGTGATGGGGAGTCTTCCATGTTGAATTTTTGTTTAAACTTTGAATGATGTGTCTATAAAATCTGCTGTGGGGGAAGCAAATATTTCCAGCCATGTCCGCTCTTAGCCAGGACTGTGACCACAGAAAGACACATTTTGTTTGGATATCTGTGCCTGTTTAATATTTCCTACTCACACTTTCTCTGCAGCCATATTCTGCTGTAAGGCTGCTGGCCTTGGCTCGCTTTCCTCCCCGATATTAAATGTTATTGGCTTTTCTTTGTCTAATTTTATGTTTGGCCCTGATGTATAAAGCCAACCTTAGCAGGTCCTGCACTGACAGGTGTCCAGTAATCTGGGAAACCTTTATTCAAAGTTGCAAATGAACACAATGTGGTTGCACTTATATACATAAGCGTATTTTATAAAACATCATATTTATGCAAGTGCATTAGAAAAACCTTGTTTAAATTTTTGACAATGCTGTCCTTTCTTTAAACTACATTCTTTGGAAGGGTTCTTAATAAAATGTGTTTGACTTTAAAGTGTGCCCTTTGTCCTGCTTCCTGCAGATCAGGAGTTCATAATGACTGTGGATCAATGTAATACCCATAAAAATCCAAGAGTTCAGAAAAAGTCATTTTGTACTGTTCTCTAAACATTTCTTATACTCTGTTGTGTGAGGACAGGCAAAGGAAGCTATTCCACTTTGACAACATCTTCTGTCTCTAACATGTGATGTGCGCCTATTAATAGTGTCAAATACAAATCAACTGACAACTTCACCAGCAACCTAAAATAGTCAAGACAAAAAAGAAAATGTACCATTTATTTAATGCTGAACTAAGCAAGTTGGATAAAGACAACTTGATATGGCACAGTTTCTGAGAGATAGTTCTCCAGTGCTTTCCCTCAATATCAGAGTTGTAACAGCACATAAATAGTTGGGCATGTTTTTGGTATGGCTACATTAAGAGAAACCATAAAGTTTTTGTCAGACTGTGAGCTATGTTTGTCAAATGTTTATAAAAATCAGTGGCCAGTATTGGCCTGATTCTATTAATCATACAACATTAAACCACTTGAAAATGGGGAAGGATGTTGTTACGGATGAGGTTTTGAATAACAATCATGGCCTTTGACGAAAAAGTAAATGATATATTTTTTTTTACTTGTATCAACACATCAGTCAATGTTTGATGTACATTTGCTATGACCTTTTGCTCAGCTTGATTGTTAGCAAGGGAATGCCACAGACAACATAGACATGTCTCACATTTACGAAAAAACGTTATCATCTCCAAGAGTTCTGAAAAGAAATATTCTGTTGACTGTCAAAAAAATTGTCTTGGTCTGGGGATTTTCTGCTCTTCAGGACCCTGATGACTTACCCTGATTCATGGAACCATGAATTCTGCTCTCAGCCAGAAAATCCTGAAGGTGAATGTCCTGCCATCAGTGTGTGACCATAACCTCCACCACACATGAGTAATGCACCGGCCAATCCACCTCTGAGTGGATCAAAAAATAAAATGAAGGATGGTTTTAGAGTGGCCCACTCAAAGCTCAGACTAAGAAAGCAAAAATAAAACCCCCAGCTGTGGTTTTTATTTTTGCTATCTTAATTAAGATAAATTAAGTATCCATGTTTTTTATGTGAATTTCAGCCATGTCTTCCAGTTTCTATGTTGAACATGGCACACATTTGAGCATTTCTTTTTGTTTCCAGCATTAGTCCAAACAGAAAGTCACTATGGAAACACAATTTAAAACATCCCCTTTTCATTGCATTTTTCTCTGTCAACTGTTGTCAACATTTATGTTAAAGAAGTTGAGAAAATGTCATTCGTCTCAACTAAAAGGAAATAAAAAATATCAAACCACATCTGGTTTCAGTGATGGTCTGAGAATGCCCAAAGGTCAGTTTATTATACATTTCAAACAATCACAAAAACATACTCATATAAACATGTTATGTCATGTGGCAAAGGCAAAAAGCCCCAAACGTTGGACATCAAAGTAGAATACAGGACAACAACTGAATTATAATGGAGACCTTTGTCCCTGCTGGAGGAAGTTGACAGCAGCACTCCCTCTGTCTTTGACCATCTCTCTCTTTTTTTTTTTTTGCATCTGGCCTGATGTCGGCCTTGCTTCATCTCTTGCATTGATATTCCCTTTTATTTGTCTGTTATGTGACTGAAATTAAAACTGTTTTGCCTGACAAAAAGATGACATGGGAAAGGATCAGGATATTAAGTGAGTTAATACAATCAGTCCTCAATGTGTTTTTTTTTAATAAAGGAATCAAACTCAATCAAATCTACTTTCAGCTGACTGACTTTATTAGCTGAGGTCGGCTGATTAATTAAATCTTCAATTAAATCTTTCAACAAACTTAGATTAGAGTGTTACAACTACTCACTGAGTTTGTTGTACGTCTTCAAGCTTTTTGTTTCTGGATCATGCTGATGTCTGTCTAGACAGTGTTGCCTTACAGTTCTGCCAGGAGGTGGGGGGTTTGTGGGTTATGTGCACTTACTGTACATGGGAGTGCACAAGAGCTTTTGGGAGGAAAAAAAAGCCAACAAGCATTCCAACTGTTATTAGCTCGCCGCTAGCAGGCTCTGTGCGGATGCTCACTGAATAAGAGAAGAGGGAAGTTCAGTGCAGGGTCACCAGTTCAAAAAGTGGTTATTACTCTCCTACACAGGCAAATGGAGAACAGAGACATATTCACTCACAGACAATGTGCACTCACACGTCCATGGGGCGTGCCCGCATATAGCTGGGGCATCTGGTGCGTGTCTGTGTGGCCACGCAGAAACACTGATAGCACCGTTGTCGTCCGTTCCACGAGATGTTTCAGACTAGACTTACATATAACTGAACAATCCAAGTTCACATGGATCTACATGGTAGGGGTATTTAAATTCATATGGGGCATTTAATTGTAAACTATAGCACAAAAATGTGATAGAACTCCTTAAATGTTTGAATATTTTCAAAGCTTAGCCACACCAAATGGCCTTGTTCCTGTGTTGCAGGTTGATAAGGGTTAATGATGAGGACATTAATTATGTCTCTAATTAGGAAATAAAGTATGGAAGCATTAATTCAGGTACTGACAATGTAAGTCTCAGAAGCATAGTTGCTAAAACATCAACATATAATCACTAAATCATTTGTTAACATAGCATCTCTGTAACCTGAACAGAGAGATTGTATTGAGTTTAAACTGTCAATCAATGCAATCAATGATAGTCTTCAGTTGAAAGTTCAGTAACATCAGATTAAAAGGTGCACGCTATGCACATTTGATCACTGCGAGATGGGGTGTGGGAGTTAGAAGGGGTGGTCTTTGTTTGGAATACCTACTTGACAGGAGAGGAAAAGTAACATTATTGGTTCACTGTTCCAATAAATATTTTTGAAGTTTTGAGATAGAGAATTGGGCTGAGTTTTGTGGAAGATAAAAATCACTCTGAGTTTCTCTCAAGGAACTTGCTGGCTTTTTGTTTGTCATTTGCATGTTGGCAGAATTACAACTCTTACTGCATCAGATTCTACTCTGCCTTCTGAGTTTTTGGCACACTTTGCCTTTAAAGTTTTGTTTGGCTCTGCTTTGACTTCAGAGTATTTAACAACAAGGAAGTTTTACCACTTCAGTAGACTTCATGCTTTTGGCACAATGTAGAGGAAAAGGGGCATCTGAGCCTAGCAATAAGGACTTTTCAGCCAGAACAGTTTAGCCTGAGTGATTTAAGACATTTACCAGAATGCTTTGTGAATTACTGTCAAAACTACGCAACCAAGAACGCTCCAAATGTGACTTTGACTTTGGCTGATTAAAAACAAACAGTAAAGACCAACATTATCATGTCCAATGTGGTATTGTTCTGATGTAAGCCAGTGTGTCTGACACAAGTTATGGAAAAGTAACGATCAACAACTAAATGTCTTTAAATGAGTGTCCCATTTTGCAGAGAACTACCTCTGCCATTAACATGTCTAAGTTAGAATTAAAGCAGCCCAGCTAAAAATGGAGGAGAAACAGTAAAGGTATAAAGAGGGACTGAGTCTTCATTGCCAGATCATCTCAAATGTTAAAAAAGTTAAATAAGTCTTTGGCTATCAACATTACATATTCCCACATTCTGACATATAAAGACTCATGAAATAAATTGGTTTTTCAAATGGGACTTTTTATGGGAAAGAACAACTTGTATAAAAGCACTGATGAGCATTAGTGACTTTACTTCTAATCTCAGGTTTTTTTTGTATTACTCTGACCTGCTGATACCAGCTTTAACAAATTCAAATTTCTCTTTAAGAGCTATAATTAACAACATTCAAAATATTTGTTTCTAGCCCCACTGCTGTGAGCGGTCAGTAATTATTTATGATTTTTAGGAGAATGAGTAACATCCTGCTGTGTGCATAAGAGAGCAGATGCTTTCAGGCCAGATTTTACTATTATATTATATAAAACATTTGCAGAGTTGTCTATATTATCTCGTATTAGTGATTAGAATGGTAAGCATCACTAACTATGAACAATAGTCTCTCTGCATATTGTCTAAAGAATGTATAACAATCACCTTAGCTCTGAGATTTCGAAATAGCTTCCAACATTTCAAAATCTAGCATGTTCTACAACAGACTGAGGTCAAAAGTTAAAAGAATAAACTGAACTGTGGAATCCAGCTTTCCTGTTATGAGCTGAAAGTCTCACTCTCTCTTCTAGTAGCAGGCTAAATGAACTGCCAACATACAACCGTAGAAAATAAATTCTCTATTTTAGTGCCTTACGCTTGTTGTGCTTCCGCTGGTGGACTTTTAACCACCAAAATGTTTTGTTTTGTTTTTTGTGATCTGGCAGCACATACAGTGTACACTAGCAGTCAGACGTTTTAAACACCTTCGGCATTCAAGGGCTTTTCCTGATATTTATCAATTTCTCCATTATAGAAACAGTGAGGGCATCAAAACTTTGAAGAAAAAGTATGTAGCAAAACAAATTTGGAAATTTCCCAGAGGTAGGATGAAAAATAAAGACAAACCATTTCATGAGAAGATGTGTCCTAGCTTTTAACTGGCAGTGTAGGTATGGTGCATTCAATGATCGGAAAAAGATCGGGTAGTTCAGTTACCTCACTTACCAGTCATCAGTCAGGGCCAATTGACCTGAAAACCGTCTGATCCTGGTCACCAGCCGATATTTCATGCATCTCTACTTTTATGTTAAGGACTTGATACATTATGTATATGAAATATGTTAGCATCTCTTACATTACCATTGACATGCTAGTGAAAGAGACAACACCAGAGAAAACTTTTGAATAATTATATAAAAATTGTCAGCTAAATAAAAAAAGATTAGGCAAATTGCTAAATTAAACTGTTTTCTAAAATGTTTTCATAAAACTTCTATGCATGTTACAATATCCATCCTAGGGTAAGGTTGGGGCTAGAGTTACTGTTGAAACCTTGTTTGGTGTTAGGAGTATAAATGAAGAGCACAACCAAAATGTGCCACAATTTCTCAACCAGACAAGAGGACATCAGCCTTCCTGTATAAAGCTGTGACAAAGTCAAGGTAGAGCAGCAATAAACTGTGTGAAGAAGGAAGAAGAAAGATGGAGGAAGAGTGACAGCTGAATGCATTCCTCAGCATCCATCCCCTCTGCAGCCATCGCTTCTTACTATCTCTATAAACATTATGCAAATGTCTGTGCCGCTGTGTAGCGAGCTTTAATGTGATGCTGGCGGTAACAGAAAGCAGTAATCATGTTTAAGGAGTATGGGTGGGGAAATCAAACAAGGGTATTTATTATCCGGCGATCCCTAATCCGATAAGCAGTCATCACTTTACTCTGCAGCAATGCCTTCAAAAAAAAAAAAAAAGGAAAAATCCTCCCTGCTGCACAGCAGAAAGAAGCTCGGACAAAATTTCTGTGCTGTCTCTCTCTCTTACACAACAACCCAGACAAATCTGGATTTAGCTTTGTTATTGTGTCTGTGTAGTTGTGGGTAATTAAATGTTGCTGATAACTTTATCTTTTTTGTCTTCTACCTTTTTGTTCTTTTCTCTGCTGTGCTAGATTACATTTGTGTGTGTGTGTGTGTGTGTGTGGTGTGTGTGTGTGCGTGTGTGTGTGTGGTGTGTGTGTTCCTGTCTTGGCATCACAGTGAGAACCAATTTCCCGATTTCACCATCAAATTGAGGACCGTTTGTACCAAAGTGAGGACATTTTGCTGGTCCTCACAACCTATTTTGCCAACGGTTAGGTTTAGGACTAAGGTGTGAATTGAGTTTAGGTTAAGGTTAGGGTTAGGTATGAACTGGGTTTAGGGTTATTGTCAGGGTTAGGGCATAGAAAGGGTTGAAAATGACTTAAAATCAATGAAAGTCAATGGGAGTCAACACATGGTCCTCACTACATATAGCAAAACAAGAGTGAGTGTGTGTGTGTGTGTGTGTGTGTGTGGGTGTGTGTGTGTGTGTGTGTGTGTGTGCGTGTGTGTGCGTGCGTGTGTGTGGGTGTGTGTGTGTGGATGTGCGCATGTCTTGTGGATCAATCTCTGATGGAACACCAACAATGTGTGGACATTTCGCCCAGTCCACACAAGAGTTTAGGTTAGGAGTAGGGTTAGGGTCACAGTTAGGCTATAGCAATGAATGGAAGTCAACCCAAGGTCCACGTAAGGATAGTAAGGCACTACGTGTGTGTGTGTGTGTGTGTGTGTGTGTGTGTGTGTGTGTGTGATGCGACTTTTCATGCCATAAAAGGCTGTACGCTAAAGCTAGACATCTTCCAATTAGAAGGGTAAACAAAGGAATGTGTTGAATAGCCTCTTTACCCGTGAGAAGATAGAGGCAGAAAAGGAGAGGGAGACAAAGATTGACTCAGAGCAGACAGAAATTGCAAACAGTGGCAGCTACATTGTTTGATTTGCCCTCTACGTGTTCTTCAATGATTTTACTGCTACGTTCACATTCATATGAACCTTTTGGGACAAAATAAAGTTGCCCAGTAAAAGTTTTAAAGCCAAATCATTTATCAGCAGTGTGGTCAAACTGTTAAAACTATAGCTTTCCTCTTCATTTTACACACTGCCTTGGAAACATGCTCCCTAATAAACACCCATTTAAAACTGTGGAGCAGAGTAATCAGGCAGTAAGAAGGGATGAGGGAATGGAGAGAGCTGGGAGGGACACAGACAGGAAACCATACATCAAATGTCCTCCCTTTTAGCTCATCTCGTACTCCCTCTCTTTCTTTATTAAACTTCCTCGTTGTTGACCCTTGACCCTGATGTTCCAAGCCCTCTGTCAGTTCCCAAAGTAAAACATTCTCCCTTCTGAACTTGCTCTACAGGCCTTGAGAGCTCACTGATGGTTTAAACGTGTTTTATTTGTGTCACTCCTTTTGTTTTCTAGGTTGAAAGTAAGTTGGTTTCGATGCTGGAGCAGGAAGTAACCCTGTCACGCTTCAAGGGCAGGCAGACATTAGCAGGTGGTCAAAAGCTGTGCCTTCCAAGAGTGTTCAAGTTCTTTGAACCTTTCCACATTTTCACGCTTTAAAAATACAACCTTAATGTGTTGAATTGGGATTTTAATTTGACAAACCAACACAGTAAATAAATAAAGCAGGAGGAAAATCTTGTACGGTTTTCCAATATTTTGACAAGAAAAATGTGCTGTACGTTTGTATTCAGCCCCTATTTACTCTAAAAAAAGACAATCTAACCAACTCCCTTCAGAATTCCCCTTATTATTAAACAGAGTAAAACTTGTGTGTAATTTAATTGCAGCATAAATCCAGGACAATAAAGCACAATCCTGGTAGGGGAAGCTAATAGAAGTTGTAAAAGACTTTACACTGAGGAACAGGTTCACAAACAGCCAGAGCTGCGATAGAATGATTTAGATCTAAGTACACTACTGGTCAAAAGTTTTAGAATGCCTTTCTCATTTAATGGTTGTCTTTATGTTTATGACTGTTTACATTGTATGTAGATTCTCAGTGAAGTCATCAAAACAGTGAATGAACAAATATGCAGTCATGTAGCAAACCAAAAATTGTAAAAGAACTTTAAATATGTTATATTTTAGAATCCTTAAAGAAGCCGTCCTTTGCTGTAATGACAGAAATATTAACCTTTTGCCGTCTCTCAATGAATCTCTGGGAAGTTCTTCAAGATTCTGTGGAAAACCATTTCAGGTGACCACCTCATGAAGCTCATGGAGAGAATGCCAAGAGATCAAAGCAGTCATCAGAGCAAAGAGTGGCTATTTTGAAAAATCTTAAATATAAAAATGTTTAGAATTATTTTGCACTTTTTGTTTACTACATAATACCATGTGTGTTCATTCACAGGTTTGCTGTCTCTGATGAGTATCTGCAATTGAAATAGTCAAGACCATAAAGCGACCCATTAAGTGTGAAAGGCTTTTAAAACCTTTGACCGGTAGTGAATATTCAAGTGTAAGAATGGAGCAGTCCAGTCCTAAATCAAATCTATAATCTGTGGCGAGACTTTAAAATGACTAACCTGACTGACCATAATGTATTTGGGCAAAGCTGGGAGAGACATACCCCAAAGATGTGCAGCTGTAATTGCTGCAAAGGTTGATTAGATTTATAAAAAAAAAAAAAATGAAAGCATTGTATCATTTTCCTTACAGTTTACAATTATGCTCTGTTTTAGGTTGTTTTGTACCATAACATCCCATTAGAATCTGAAAATTGGAAAAAAAAAAAAGTTTAATGGCTATAAATAAGTTGCGAGGTACTGCACATGAACATGTAATAACACGTTAAATTGAGAAATTTTCCCTCCACTCGACTGAGTGCCAGGGAACGATTCTCCTAGTTTAGTGAGGAAATACTTGATTGGCCTGCACAGAACCCTGACCTCGTCCCTATCCACCTCATTCTTGCCAAAGGAACTGTGGCAGTAAGCCAGACCTTATCACCATTGGTAAACGGACCTTATCATCCAGAAACAGTGCACTCAACCACACTAATTCACTTCTGTCTAAATGTGAGAATGCTAAGCCTGTGACACTATCGGGGTGGAAGCGGTTATAGATGCCGCAGGTTGAGGCCAATTATGTCAAGACAGGTGTTCCACAATCACCAAGAGCTACAGAGGTGTATTATCCTTATTTTACTAAATGTCATAAACCTGAATGGCTGGACAAATGTCCAAGCTCGAACAACAACTCCTAAAAATTTTAAGTCGATGGTGTTCCAAAAGCTGTTATCCGTCCATTTCAATGCATCTGTCCTCTCTAATCCCTCTCTCCAAATTCTGTCAGCGATCTGGCAGAGAAAGAATGACAAAAAAAGATGGAGAGTGACAGAAAAAAAACAGACATAACAGGACTCGTAACTGGCATGAAAGCTGTTTGGAAAGATATAGGAGGATGTGGAGAGCCCCCACGTCTCCAATCTCCACCCTTTATCTAGGCTGACTCTGCTCTCTCCTCAATCTCTTTTGATCAGTAAACGTGACTAACTCCATCATTGCCTCATGCTTTCTATTGTGTTCCTTTTTGGCTATGTGATGTGAAATGTTAACTAGATATAGCACTAGCTGGTGAAACTATGGTTGCTTACCTGTGAACATCAGGTGTAGAGGGAAGAAAAAAACTAACTACAGAAAGAGAAGATTTAATGAAAAGCTGATGAAATACCCTAATAATATACACTATGTTGCCGAAAGGATTCACTTGCCCTCCAAATCATTGCATTCAGGTGTTCCAATCACTTTCATGCTCACATGTGTATAAAATCAATAACACAGGCATGCACAGGGGTTGGACAATGAAACTGAAACACCTGTCATTTTATTGTAGGAGGTTTCATGGCTAAATTGGACCAGCCTGGTAGCCAGTCTTCATTGATTGCACATTGCACCAGTAAGAGCAGAGTGTGAAGATTCAATTAGCAGGGTAAGAGCACAGTTTTGCTCAAAATATTGAAATGCACACAACATTATGGGTGACATACCAGAGTTCAAAAGAGGACAAATTGTTGGTGCACGTCTTGCTGGCGCATCTGTGACCAAGACAGCAAGTCTTTGTGATGTACCAAGAGCCATGGTATCCAGGGTAATGTCAGCATACCGCCAAGAAGGACGAACCACATCCAACAGGATTAACTGTGGACGCAAGAGGAAGCTGTCTGAAAGGGATGTTCACGTGCTAACCCGGATTGTATCCGAAAAACATAAAACCACGGCTGCCCAAATCACGGCAGAATTAAATGTGCACCTCAACTCTCCTGTTTCCACCAGAACTGTCCGTCAGGAGCTCCACAGGGTCAATATACACGGCTGGGCTGCTATAGCCAAACCTTTGCTCACTCATGCCAATGCCAAATGTCGGTTTCAATGGTGCAAGGAGCGCAAATTTTGGGCTGTGGACAATGTGAAACATGTATTGTTCTCTGATGAGTCCACCTTTACTGTTTTCCCCACATCCGGGAGAGGTACGGTGTGGAGAAGCCCCAAAGAAGCATACCACCCAGACTGTTGCATGCCCAGAGTGAAGCATGGGGGTGGATCAGTGATGGTTTGGGCTGCCATATCATGGCATTCCCTTGGCCCAATACTTGTGCTAGATGGGCGCGTCACTGCCAAGGACTACCGAACCATTCTTGAGGACCATGTGCATCCAATGGTTCAAACATTGTATCCTGAAGGCGGTGCCGTGTATCAGGATGACAATGCACCAATACACACAGCAAGACTGGTGAAAGATTGGTTTGATGAACATGAAAGTGAAGTTGAACATCTCCCATGGCCTGCACAGTCACCAGATCTAAGGCACTGGGGGCATATATATGTATATATGTATATATAATGTGTGTGTGTGTTGTTACTTTCACCTGTGGCCGCCTTGAGATCTCTCTCTCTCAGCAAAGTCCAAACTCAAACTAATTAAAACGAATCAATATTTTACTTTACTGTAGGCTGTCTGTATAAGGCAGAAATTAGAATCACTTGTAGAATATATATATGTATTTCAATTTTTAAAGAACTGCCATGTATGAAACAATGATAAACCATTTTCTGATACATAACTTTTCATCTTCAGGTTCCGTCGTTTCTTTTAAACAAAGAAATTACTGTTCTCTGCTTTGTGGTCAAGTTTTGATTTCATTAAAAATTTGAAAGTTTGGTTGTTTTCGCGGTTTTTATTTAAAAGTCTGTAGATGGTAAGTGATTTATTGTTCGTCCTGTCCTAACCTGTGTAAAATCTCCCAGTCCATTAAATCGAACGCACCGATCTGCTTGGCAACCGCTCTGTTTTGGGGGTAAGCACACATGCGCTCTCGTGTAGTGTATGTGAAATCTATGGTCATACGCGGTGTTTTTGAGCTGTACCATGTTGTTGTAATTCAGCAAAATAACATGAAACACAACTAGTTACTCTCCCTTTGCTTTTAACTGGGGTATTTAGCAGCGCGCAGACAGACATTAAACATAGCGGTGCACGTTTTAAAGGCTGGCCGTTCACAAAAGCCTCAAGCTCATTGAGGCTCCAGCATAGCAGAACAGTTCAGAAACTATTTGGAATGAGGGGAAAATAACTATATTTATAAACAGATTAAGTCGTGTTTTAGACTGCCTATTGGTAGCGGATCTGATCTTCTTTGTGTGCTCGTGAATTTTTGCATCCCAAACTGGTTCTGGATGACGGCTTCATAGCAGACAGCCGTTCTTCCCGGTACTGAGTACCAGCGCATCTTTTAGTGGTACGCAGTACCAGACCGTACTGGCTCAATTTCACCCCTGATTATAACAAAGTGGAGGAGATTGAGAACAACTGCAAAATAACCACAAAGTGGTAGGCTATACAGAGGGTGGTCAGCAAATACTTTTTTTTCCTCCAAATTTCATGCGGCCTTCAGAATAGCTCAAGAACAGTGCATACGGAGCTACATGGAATGGGTTTCCTCACTCGAGGAACACAAAGCGTTGAATGCAGTAGTGTGCCTGACTGCACTGAGTCAAGCCTAATGTTTGATGCAGAGGGAATTATGGTATGGAACTGTTTTTCATGGCATAGGCTCAGCTCCTTAGTCCCAGTGAAAGAAAACCAGAATACCAAGACATTTTGGGCAATAATAAGCTCTAAATGTTGTGGGAACTATTTAGGGATGACTTTCCTGTTTAATCCTGGCTGCACACCAGTGCACCAAGCAAAGCCCATAAAGACAAAAGTGTGGTGTGGAAGAATTTAATTGGTCTGCAAAGAGCTCTGACCTCAACGTGATGGGACACCTTTGGTATAAAAGAGTGGTGACTTCTTGTCCAACATCAGTGTCTGACCTCACATATGCTCTCCTGTAATATACCCATAAACACATGTCTGAACCTTGAGAACAGGGTTCTCAGAAGAGCTGAAGTTGTTGTAGCTGCAAAGGGTTGGCCAGTGTCATCCTAAAGTCTTGTATTAAAACTAGGATGTCATTAGGGCTGGACAATATGGCGCAAAATGAATATCATGATATATTGAGCAGTTCACCTCGGTAACGATAAATGAACAGTGGCACTATCCTAACCACTACCAGCCGGACCCGCCACCGCAACCCCCCCACTCCCAGAGCCAAACCTTGTTGCCGCAGTTTTTTGTTCAACATTGTCCTTGCTGAACCCACTTTTTTTGGGATTGAGCTGCTCCTCTCCACCCTCGACCAGCTCTACCGCCGCTTCAGTATTTAAAGTTTCCTCCATTTTCTCAACGTCACTGTCTCTTTCACTTCTTGTCGCAGACTCAATTGGGTGGACTCACGTCACTACAGACTGTACACATAGCAAAGCGTCTTAAACAGACAAAGGCATAGCCGACAAAATGAATTTTCTTTTCATTTTTTAAAATACTGAAATTGCTGACATCGGCAAAATGACGTCGGCTATTGTTGTACATTTCGGCGTCTGTAAATTTTTGGTTTATCGCCCAGCACTAGACGTTATTAAAGTTGATATCTGTGTAAAGCCAAGTGACCCAATACTTTTGGTAGTACAGAGTATTTCCATTTGTTTTCTTTCTACTTATCTTTTATTTCTTCTGTTATTGTGCATAGTGGCAATAAAGAAGTAACTTGTGTAAAGTCGCAACAGTAAAATCCCTATTAGTATTTTTGGTAGATTTTAGGTGATTCACTAAATGGCTTGTTGCTTACTCACTGAGATTAACTATTTACTGTAATCTAGCTAATAGAAATTCATTTTAACGAATAAACTGATCCAATCCAAACAGCGATTTTGGTTTATTTTGAAAAAGAATATGTGTCCAAAGTACAACTGGTATCACATTATACAGCCATTGATCCTTCACTGTCTATTGGTGTCCACAGTCCATCCATCCAATTATTTCATCCACCATCTCTCTGTTCTAATCTTCCATTCAGACATCCCTCGTGCATTGTAATCTGCTGTAACCTGATGGATCAACCTCAGCACCAGGCTCATCAGTTGATCGTTCTGCTTCAGTGCTGTATAGCTGTAACCAAGGCTGCTCACTTTTGTTCTGTACCTGAGTTTCCATTGGTGCACAATGCAGCAGATAAAAACCTCTAGTATACCGCAGTATGGGAGACATTTTTCAAAAATTAGACTAACAAAAAAAAGATAAGGTTTCTAAGAGGTATAAAATGTGTTTGCTTTATGTAAAAACATGTCTACACTCTATTAAAATTAGGATATCTCCCTTAAAAATAATCAATCTGAGAACCAAACACAAAACTGTGCTTCAATACTTGACATGGACAAAAAAAAGTCTATATAGAGTACAAAAAACATCTCTTACAACTACAGTTCAGAGTTCTGGTGAATTTCTGCAAATGAAACAGAAAAGAAACGGAAAACATCTAAGCTCATAACACAGAAATAGAGCAAAGAAAACCAAAATCCTGACTCATGCTAGGCTCAACATGTGAGAAAAACTAAGACCAAGTCTTTTGATGTCGGAGATAGGGTGTTAATTAGTGAGTGCATGTTACAAAGGATACCTTGTTACGACAGGAAAAGTGTGACTGACACTACACGGGTATCAAGCGTTTGTCAATATACTGCAGCAACAGGGCAAAGCATTATTAAAATGGATACATCATTAGTACAGAGTGAAGACATCGCTACAGAATTGATATTTTCACACGAGATCTGTTTGCCCTGATTTACATTTAAAATCATGCTTGTTGCTATAGAACTTACAGTCATATTAAATAAATTTGAATACTATTGAAAAGTTTGTTTATTTCAGTAACTCGGTTCACTAAGGGAAACACTAAATAGATTAATTCCACAAAAACCGATGTTTTCAAGCCTTTATTTCTGTTAATTATAACTGGTTCTGCTTACAGCTAATGAAAACACCAGAGCCAATAAGCCTCATAGGAACACATATTCTAATTTATTAAATATGTACATTAGATTGAGAGATGTACATTAGGGATGAGCTATTATTGTATTGTTTATTATTGTTGAGAAAAAAATGTATTGTGAAAAGAATTGCCATAATTATGATAATATTTGAACAACAAAGACAAAAATAATATTTTTGGGAATTTTACTTTCACAGTTATTTCCACTCTTGACTCCATTAGTGTCTCAATAAATATCAAAATATTCAAAGATTCAACATTAAATTCAGGTTTTGTGTTGTTCAGTGATACAAGTGCACTACATTATTGCTGTACTAGTTGTACTGAAGTGCTTTTTGCTGTTGCTTGTTTATTAGCAGCATTTGCGTTTGTGAAGCTGTGGCTGTATACAGAGACACACAGTCACAGGTCTATGGTCCATTGCCTAAAAAAACTGCTAACACGTTTTTAACAAATGTGGCTGGTTTCTGCTCTCCAGATTTTGTAAAGCTTTGACCTGTTGATATAAATGTTGTCTGATTCTGTTATTTCTGTATGAATTATAATATTAGAAGCTATAGCAACCATGTTGAAATATATTGTTCTAGTCTTCTTGATATGAGCAACCATTTACTATTTATAGTCCATTTTGTTAACTTTCAGATTGCCAAAACCCTGCCAAAGTTTCCACATTCAACATGTTCCATCATAGTAGTATGAATTTTAAAAGAGTATAGCAGAGCACCTTTTCAGCACCTTTACAATGGCCCTTTCTGTTGTTTATGGAAACTCTTGCTCTCTCTCATGCTCGTGCAGCATGAATGAACTAAAAACTATTCATGTTCAACAGCTTTTTACATCTCTGTTTCCTCTTACTTTAATCTTAAACACCTCAATGATAGAATAAATAGCTAATTTTGAGTGTTTTTTTTTCTGTGATAAAGTAGGATCTGGACATAGCACATCTTTATTTAGAATTTTAGATGGCCTGTATGAAAAGTAATATGAAAACATTTTGTGCTGCCTTTATTAAGCAGAGCCCACTGTATCATAAGTCAACAACACCCATATATCTTTATTGGTGTTTTATTTTGCCCATTAGTAATAGATACCAGTCATTTTCTAATACTTTTTCAGACATCATCTGATTTTCCATTCTCCATCTTCCTCCACTCGTCTTTTTACCACCGTCTTTCTCCCCTCTGTTTTCTCCCATCAGTTGTTTCTGCAACTCATCGTTCCCTTTTCATTCCCCCTTCTTTGTGCTCTTTTTCTTTCTTCTATTGTCCCTCCATATGACTCCTAACATCAGGCAGCCTGCCAAGTCACTGTACACTTCAATTAGAGGGGGAACCTTCACGTACACACACACCAGTGGAGTGCTTTGTATGCTTCCCAGGGAAAACCAAAAGGCTGCAGAGAGATACAGAGTGTGTGTGTCTATGTGTGTTCTCAGATCTGGCAGTTGGAGCGTGTCCTCCTGAGTGTGACTTTGATATCAGTCTTAGTAATATAAGTCATTCTCTCTGCTGTATACAGATATAATAGAGGTAAGAACTCACATACACACACACACACACGCACATACCAGATGGCTGAATAACACCAGATCTTTGCCCTTCCGTTTTCTACCGCTATCAACCTGGATATATTTTCTCTCCGGTTGCTCATCTGTTTGCCTGTTTGTCCACCTAATACACATGTATGTTCCCCACCTGAGAAATACTCAGTTGGTTGCAAACTAAAAACAAACAAAAAAACTATTTAAAGCATTTTTAACTGTACAAAGATCATGAAAGCAGAAAAACTACAGAACAAAGAGTGGGAGCAAATGTAGGGAAAATGAGAAAAGGAATGAAACAAATAATAAGTCGGTGGAAGGACTTACACAATTATGGCACCATGAGGCACCACCAGTTTTATCAAGACAGGAAGTCGTAGAAAACCAACACAGGAAGATGGAACATACTAGACACAGAAAAGCCTCAGAGGGTTTTTTTCACTACTATATCACAATGTAAAACTGTAATGATGGTGAAATTAAATGGTTAATTTGTATAGTTTTACATCTAGTTAAGACTGTATTGAAGTCCCTATGCAAAAAGCTAAATATGCAAAGACAAAACTGGTGCAACCATTAGGGAAAGTAACAACATATCCAGCTTGCAAACTACACACTGGCAATTATGGAGGTTGACTTTTTTATAGGATATAAAGAAAGGCCTATACAACACTACCTTGTCTTCTAATTGCTATACTTTTTCACACATAGCTTATTGTGTGCTACATATTGATATTTGTAGTTAAATTACACTGAAGCAAAACTGTGCAGAAAAACAGCATGCAATATGAGCAGATATACCCAATGTACTACCAACTCTACAGCTCTTAAACTATTAGCAGTACACATTACATTATCAATAAAGGCAAAGACCAATAATATATACCATTAGCTATTCCTCTGGACAATTTTAGACAGAAAAAATCTAAACACATATTTTTTTAACAACTTATCACAATAACAATAATATCTAATAGCTTTTATCGTTACAGGTTTGATCGTGGGTTTTCGTTTATACAATTGTTTTAAACAGCAGCACCATTTCAATGTTTGCTGAAGAGTTCAAGGTGGTGAGGAATCACTTATTTTTTATTATATAAAGGGAGCCGAGGATGGAAATGAACACTAGTGACTAGGGATGTCCCAATCTCAGGTTATTTAAGAGTATGTAGTTACAAACCATTAAAACCATCATTAAAACCAATGCAATGTCTATGTTTGAAAACTCAACAGCTTTAAAGTGCAATAAAATCATCCAATGCAATTCATCAGCATTACATGGTTAGTATTGTGACAATAGATATTTCACTCCCTCGCTAAATGTTGAACTGTACTAGCCACTTTTTTAAACCCCAACAGATATTGTGTCCAAATATGAGTTTCTGCAGAATGTTTTGTTTCTAAAAACATTCGTGACTCAACCCATTTAGCTACAATCTTGTAGAAACTGAAATCTTTACCCTGATGACATGTTTTCAGCAGTTTTTTAAGTACTAAGCTAATGTTAGCATGTTAACTCTCTGTTTTGAAATGACTCTTTGATAATTCTGTTTATAACATATAGTTCCAGTTAATTTTGTGATTTACAAGCGTTGCTCTTATGCTTCATAACCATAGCCCTTTGCTTTTGTTGGGACCCCAGCTATGGGTTACAACATTAAAGGCCAGTAAGAACTTTTCTGTATTGCATTAACCTAGTTCCAGCTCAGCCAGGAACAGAAGGAGTAACACCAGACTTCCTGTGACGTCACTGTTTGAATAAACCCCGTGTTCCAACAAACAGATCTCTTCCACGCAGGTCCCCAGCAGAGCTGGAAGGAGAGACACACAGCGCACTAATGTCTCCTTGCTGGGAAGCAGACATAACTCTTCAACTTGGATCCAAAAGTAACTACGATCACATGCAATGAAGTTAAGTAATGATTTGCCGTTCAAGTATCCGGCATTCATTCATATAAAAGGTGTAATGAGACAAGTGTGGCTTTTCTTCTAATGCCTCCAGAATCAGCCCTAATAAAAGCGGATTTCCCCCATGGCCTGGAAAAGAAGGTTGGGACCACATCGCACGCCTTCCTGTGTGCACGTCCAGGTGGCGAGAGCAACCCGCCGCAGGCTGCCACTCAAGGAGCCGAACTTGCCTTTGTCATACAGTTCGGCCGGGCCAGCTAAAGCCCTCCCCCATGGCTACGGAGGTTAGCTGCAAGCTAACCCTTTGTTTACCCACACGTGGATGTTTTCCTCAACGCCCACGACAACTCCTCCTCAGCACGGTTCACGTAAGAGGTAGCGTTTTGGCAGAGAAGATTAGTTGAGAGGTAAATAATCTAAATAATGTTCGTTTAATGACGTTTGTTTTTGTTTGTGTTGAAAAACTCAGCTACCATAAAGGCTAACAAACTAGCACTCAGCTAAGAATGTGTTTTTTTTGTTGTGTTTTTAAAGTTAAGACAAACTTTATTTAAAAGATGTTTTTTTTGTTTTTTTTTTCTTTTAACACAGATCACTCATAACGTGCCGTGGTATTTTAAAGGTACATGTTTGATTCTGGTAATCAGCTATAAGCTTTTGTTAGCTCCAACCACTAGCGGCTAAGAACACGTGCTCACCCACCTTATGAGCCAGCTACGGATCATCTACCCAGAAATCAGAAGCAGCTTTATTTCCAAGTTCGTACATACAAACAAGGAATTTGACTCCGGTACACTTTGCTCTTTTGTTCTGTTTTTGCATTACAGAATATACAAATTTACAATGTACAATATACACATATCTAATAAAAGGTGCATTTGCAACATCTGTATGCTGTTGTTTTGTACTCTATTAAATGTTCATCAGAGAAACAGCCTGGGGTAAAAAACTGTCTCTGTGGCGGCTGGTTTTAGTGAAGGTTTTTAGTTTCCAATCTAGGAAATTTCGCTAAATATTATTCTACTGAATGTGATAACTAACTAAACACCGCTAAAGATCATTTACCCAGAAAGCTTGTTTATTCTCACTCAAAATTATATTTTCTCAAATATTCAGATTTTGGATGAAGTTGGAAGGGGGTACATTTCACTTTCCAACACTGAAAAATGTCATAAAAATATATAAAGGGAAACTATGAAATAAACTCATCAAAACATTTATGTTTCTACCTACTTTGGATTTTCCTAGATTGTAAGGCTTTCATATGAGGGACAGTGGTTATGGGTGGGGGTTGGGGTGGTGGGGGCGGTTGGGGAGTTCATTTCATGGCAAATTTGTTTAACAGCACTGGAAATTTACACTTGTAATTCACACCATGAGCATAGCACATTATGACCTTCAGAGATCCAACACCACAATAAGCTGTAAAACATATTCAATCCAAATTAGAATTTGTAGCTTGGTAAATGGCAGCACTATGATACATACAAAGAAAACAGAGGAAAAACATACAGATCTATATGTCAGTTCACTGAATAATTTGAAAGTAATAGGCATTTACATGAAAACTCCTCTTTTCTCAGCCAAAGTAGTTGTAACAGCCAAGTTTTAAGCAGTAGCTTGTTGAAGTCCCAACAAAGTGAAGAGGTAAAAGTGCTTGTTTTGCTCTGCCCTTGATGACTCCCTCAAAACCTGCACTAATAGGAGTTCAAAAAGATATACAACTAAGTGTGAGACAAAGACTGACTGAGGAAAATAACCAGTGTGGGCAAGAGAGGGGATGCATGGAGTTAAGGGTCATTCTCCTTGATTGCAGAGGCCACTCAAGGCATTAGATGTTCGTGCTGCAATCACAATGCTGAGAAGTGCCCAAATCAAAAATCATGGAGCTTCTTGAGAGCAGGCAATCAATATTATAAACCTCATCAGGGACAATGCTCTCACTCACTGAGACACACACTGTCTCTCAGTGTCAACCTTCTTATGATCCATTTCATTATGTCTCCTTAACCTCAAAGCAGCTTTCAGGGTATCTATCTGCATCTCTCCCTCATTAACATATGATGGCTGAGCTGCAAGCCGTCCTTGTGCCCAGTTGGCGAAATGACATGGAGTTGGACAAAAACACATTAGGAGGTATTAAGATTATTATAATGACTAGGAAAAAAACACACAAGTAGTGGTAGCAGACTGAATCAAGTGATCCACATTTCAATTAATTTATTTTTTTGCTTATTCCTTTTATTATTTTGTCACTTTTATTTTATGCATTTACCTATACAACACTTTTGTTGCCTTCTGGTTTGTCAGTCAGTCATTTTCTACCCCTTATTCCATAGTGGGTCGCGGGGGAGCTGGTGCCTATCTCCAGCAATCTATGGGCGAGAGGCAGGGTACACCCTGGACAGGTTGCCAGTCAATCGCAGGGCAACACACAAACAACTATGCACACACTCATTCATACACCTAAGGGCAATTTAGATTCCCACAGTCCTCCCTTCTGGTTTGTAAAGCGCTTAAATAAATGAATGAATGAATGAATAAAACTGGATATATTTGTAAAAAGTTATTTTTATGAAGCACTGGAATTATTTTTACAAAAATGTAGACCAACCACCAAATAACTGTCTAATAAGTATTTTGGAATGTATCCATTGCTCTAGCAGTGCGGCAAGCAGTTTGTGTATTTATTTGATATCTTCGATCTCAGACATTTCTGTCCCCTAGTAGCTCCCTATCTCTGTAAAAACTGACAGTCTCCTCGGTTGAATGCACTTATTTTATCTCTTAAACTCCAATTGTTTAAATGAGTTTTTTTACACAAAACATACGTTTATGTGTTTTCCAGTGATTAATTTATAGTTGTAAACTGTCCTGACTGTTTTCAAGCTTGTCAGAGTTGAGACCATACAAATCTGAAAGTTGACTTTACTAGTAGGTTTAAGATAACTTAGAAGCAAAAGTCAAAAGCTAACAGACAGGAGATGTATTACAATGGACAGCACTGCCTATTTTGCTCATCCTAGTTCAAAATATATGTTGAACTAGTTAAGAAACTCTTTCTTAAAAGTAACAGGAGCAGAAGTCCTACTAGCTAACCAAAATGTTGCACAAAAGTCCTAATAAGCTTTTTGACAAACTAATCAACAGATAGAATTGACTAGTTAGTGACTATGTTGTACTTTATAAATTGGCATCAAAACCCTTATATGTTAAATATTTGACACCAGTTACAGTATGTGCACTAACTTTTCAATAAGGCTTCAATGTTGGCACACGTTGACTAATGCTCCTCTAAAAATGTAAATTGCTAACTTGTAGAGCCTAAAATGTACACTTACATGTCACCTAGAACACTTAACCAGTACTACATAATCAGCTGAAAACTAGTAGATTGTAATATGTACACCAGTTGACTAGTTGATGCTTTTATGTTCTTAGTATATCACTTGGGCAGCTAAAAAATTTAAGGCCAGTACCAGTTAAGTAGCATGGTATAAAACACTTGTTGGATGACTTGTACTACAAAGTGTGGACTTCCATACAAACTTCCATAAGAAGTAGCAAAGCCTAAAAAGCCTATTTTTTATCTTTTTATGTTCCTACTTGTTCATGAGTAAAGCTCAAAACTTCAGCTAGCTGCATACTAACAGAGCCAAAAATAAACACTAGCAGACTAATTAAAAACTCTAATGTTTTTTGTAAATATTTAGTGCAGCTAAAAATATAAAGACCAGTAGTAGTTAACTAATACAAATTGCTTACGACTGGAATAGTAACACAACTTCTAGCCAACTAGTAGAGCCTAAAATGTCCTTTAGTTGACACGTTTTAAATTTTTACTGGTTTACTAAGAGTTACAAAATGTAGGTTAGTTAACTGGAACTAGATAACTCTGATAGCTATCCCAGTTTTCTAGCTTACTGGTGACTAGTTAAAATCATTTTGGTTCTTAATAGTTCACAGGTACAGCTAAAAATCTAAACTAGTCAACCAGTAACTGGTAACCTGTAAATCATCCAACCCTTACTGGCTGACTAATAATGCCATTTCTGGCTTTGTAGGATACCTAGTAGAGCCTTGTTGACAAGTGGAAGGTTTTGGTTCTTACTACCTCAGTTAGGCAGCTAAAATGTAAATTATTTAACTAAGGCACAAAACACTTGTTGAATTAGGTGTTTGAATGTTACATAGTAGACATACAATTCTCACAAAGTGGTTATCTGACTCCATCTTGGCCTAACTGATCACCTAGTGCCACCTTAAATGTGTAGTTGTAGGTAACTAGGTGACCTTAAGGCTCAAAAAGCTTGCCATAGAGTAGAGGGACTTTTTTCCCTTGTTCTTCGGTTTCAGCTCTAGTAATCATCCCATGGATAGATGGTTGGGTGCGGCATATGAGACCACTGCTTCCATCTAAACAGAAAACACCACAAATGGTGTTTCATGGTGTCAGACGCGGTTGACACACTTGATTTTCCTCACACAAGACATCAGAGAATACGCATCTTTGTCATGACAGACCCCATTGAGTGTGAAGTGCACCATGTGTGGCTGATAAGACAACAGACGGACCGTGTGTATGTATTAGTGTATGGGAGCGAGTTTGCGTATTAATGTCTGGACAGATGGGGCAGTGTAGAGGAACAGTTGATGAAGGCTTTACACTGCAGCTGCCCCTTTCTCTTCCTCTTTGCAGCAAACACACACTTGTACCAAAAAAAAAATCTACTGGCACTGTTTGTGTGCATGAGTGCAGAGGGGCTGTTTGTGCAGCAGCTGCCCTGGCATCAGGTGGGCCTCTCCGAGTCTACATGAAGAAAGCACAGCTGCTGTAGTATGTAAACGCACATTACTTCCTACGCTAAACACAGCACACACTAATCACGGTGATCTTACATACTAACATCCTGTAGGTGGGGGTGGGGGGGGGGTGACATTCCCTATAATCTAAGGATTTCTACCTTTCAGAGAGACATACACACACTTGCACCTCACACACTGAATGCATCTGGGCCCCATTAATCATATGCACATGCATACATACACACCCACATAGGCCTCATTTTGTTTTCCTTAGATCTGAGCCTGATTAACATAACTGAGACAAGCACACATATATTACACCCAAATACCACAAAAGATCCCTATCCACATAATTAAAAGTGGAATGCACATAATTCAGGGCAACACCCTTTGCTAAATGTTAAAGCTGAGCGTCCCACACATTTCAGTGAGTCGCATCTTTCTCTTGATTGTAACACACCAACACAAATTCAATGCACTCAAGCACACACACAGGCAGCTTCAACATGGCAGTTGTTGTCCAGATGCACGCCAAAGACAGGGACACGTGTCTACCCATCACCCGCCCCTGTATCTGTGCAGACACAAGGGATGCGAGGAGGTTAGCCAGCTTGAATCGGGCCACTGGCACCTGACGCTGGTCATCAGCAACAACAGCTGTCTGGCTGCTTAGCTGGCTGTTGCTGAACTTCCACATATGTAGGTGCCTCTGTTGTTTGTCTGGATCCATGACCTCACATACCCTGATGATGGGACACTCTGAGTCAGTGCTTAGACTACAGCAGCCCACATGGGTTAGAGGTCTGGATTTCGGGGGTCGAAATGCTAACTCTCGGTTTTTTTCATAGTGTTGAGGACTTTGCTCCTCACAGTGGCAGTATTCATCTTGCAGCTACACTACTGGTCAAATGTTTTAGAAACACTTTCTCATTTGATGGTTCTCTTTATGTTCATGACTATTTCCATTGTACGTAGAATCCCACTGAAGGCATGAAAACTGTGAATGAACACATAAGGAATTATGTAGCAAACAAAAAATTGTAAAATAACTTTAAATATGTTTTAGATTTTAGATTTCTTAAAGTAGCCGCCCAATGCTGTGATGACTGAAATATTAACCTCTGCCTGTCTCTCAGGGCCCTTTGGGAAACCATTTCAGGTGACCACCTCATGAAGCTCATGGAGAGAATGCTAAGAGAGCAAAGCAGTCATCAGAGCAAATGGTGACTATTTTGAATAATCTAAAGTATAAAAATATTATTTCACACTTTTTGTTTACTGTATAATTCTATGTGTATTCATTCATAGTTTTGTTGCCTTTGGTGAGATTCTACAATGTAAACAGTGATGAAAATAAAGAGACCCATTAAGTGAGAAATTTATTTAAAACATCTGACCGCTAGTGTACATGTGAATGACATCATGATTAGAGAAGTTCTTCCTGGAAGGCAGTGTGGTGGATTATTGACATTATGACACATTAAAAAGGTCAGAAATCCAAAAAAGCAATACTGACATTTGTTTAGAAATCAATGTATTTAGTTATTTTATTATTCTAAGCCATATTAGTGTTTTATTTCTACTTCCAGGAAAGCACATTTCAAGAAAACCTAATTGGTTTGATTCACGATGTGATCATGTGGTTAAATATCAGACATTCAAAATCTCTGCTGCACTCAGTAACAATAATCTAAGGACTTTAATGAATTATAAACGGATACACTTTCGTTCATCTGGGTAAAAAACATTATCTGTTTCCTTTTCCCCACTGTATTCCATATCACTCTGCCCCACAATGGCACTGCCAATGTCAAACACTTCAAGGGTTTCGTGCAAATTAAAGCCATCTTTCAGCTGATGGGCTTAGCTGTGATCTTTCCGCTTGTCTCTTGACGGACGCGAAGCTTTCCCACTTATCAAAGATTCATTAGCTCACTAATATATCCATCTAGGTTTCCACGCACATCTCCCGTCCATTAATACTGAGCCGTATTCATCCGGAGAGACTGCCAGGATAATGCCCTGCTCAAGGACACAGGGGGTAATAATACACATGAAGTGATAGCCCACGTGGGAATTGAACCCACAACCACAACGGTACATTAGCCACAGCTGCCTCTAATAAGTGATGAGCCCAGCTTTATACTCACCTCCGTCTCGGAGGTCGATGAGATGATGCTTGTTTCTGCATCAATCTATTTTATGTCACCACAACAACGTCTCTTTTCTATTTGTCTCCTATATAATCAAACTGCTGGGGAATTTTATTACAGACGACTATAAATATACTCTGTATGCATTGGATGGATCTTCCAACATATGGTTCCCTTCTCTGTGCTTTTTGTAATTATATCCATTTATTGTATACTCAAAATCACAAAAAAGGACATATGTGCCACTCCACATGTATTTTATTGCACACAAAAAAAGATTTGCTTCCTGCTCTGCTTGGTTAAAATCATAATGTGGTTAATTAAAAATGTAGAAATCTGTTGTCTTGATGAACACAGGTATATGAAAGCATCTTTTTTTTTATTTTGTGGCACTAGTGGCCTTTATTTTGTAAGTTGGGGTGGAGAGACAAAGGGGAAGACAAAAATTAACAGGCTGTAGCCTCTGACATGGGTCACACGCTTCACCCCTGCACCACCGCCGTGCCACAGAACCATCTTTGATAAGAGTGTATCAATGACTACAACACACAAAATGGATTAGTTTTTTACACTAGACAAAGGAAAAAGACGTGCTCACTTTGAGACTTGAGGCTCATTAATTGCATAAAAGGCAATGGCTATCATGTTAAGTGAAGATGTGAGTGGTTTCTTTCTAGTTCTTCTAGTGATCACTTCTGATTCCAAATTTTCAGTGATAATTGTTAATGTGGCCATACAGCATATGTGAACACAGAAAATGAGAGCAAAGTAAACGATCTTTATCAACTCTCTAAATCTGCCAACTGAGAAATGTGAAATAGTAGAAGTGAAGAATGTGTTGACCAAAATGTTCTGTGTGATCTAATTCTAAAACCATAGAGGGCCTTAGAAGCAAGATATACAAGGCAAGTGAACGTATACAAGTATGCTAAGTACGGGTGTAAGGAGATCCTTATAGTAATTACAGTAGTGGCTGTTAGGATGGGACCTTATCTGATGAAGAAAGTTCGAAAGTAGTAATATTGATAAGACCAGATATGAAGGCAAGTCCTTTGCCTCCCTGTTATATCTATGTTTGTGACTTTTATTTTGACGTAACAGAGGAAGTAAATGTTTAATTGTCCTCTTTTGTCGACTAAGTTGACTAACAAAGATTTCTTGTCAGTCTACTAGACAATTCTCTGATACAGAAGCATTAAAGAAGCTCAAATCACTTTTAAATTGCTTGTGCAACAGCATTTTGGGTTATACTTTGACTGGCAAACCATTAGCCACTACTGACACTAAAGTTGGCTAGATTATTTTACGTCGATTATGGATTCTTTAGAACATAGTTTGTGGAACCTTTTTTCCTAAAAATTAGTTTTGTTTCCAGATAATATTGCCAAATCCTGTCTCTTTCTCAAGAACCCAACATTAGCCCCTTTCACATCCCAATTATAAACACACAACCATGAATCTCCTATACCCCTTCTTATAATCAAAAAAGGCAATCTGTCAAGATCAAGGACCATGAGAGCTTTCAGATCACGTCACTGATATTGCTGTATCAAAGAGGCGTGGCTTGCAACATTTCCTAGGGCTGAGCGCATTGTCGCCATCCTCATGCAGGTTCTCCAAATGCTTAATTTAAATACAAGCAAAAGTGCTGTATAGCCTTAATGTATACTACTTTTTGCCTGCTGTATTCTTGCTTGTACCACTTTATGTCTCACTGGGTTTCATTCACAAAACCTTGGGATATAACATTCCCTTTTTTTAGTAGGCTGATGTGCAGTAATTCTCTAATGGATGGACAAGATTGAGAAAATCAGTATAAGAGAGAAGGACAATTTGCCACACACACTGACACACACATAAATGAGGCGAGGAAGTCTCTTGGGAGACATCAACCCCAAGTGAGTCAGGAAAGACAGGAAGCTGAAGGTGACATATCAGTGTTGGAAAGCGGAGAGTTGTTGCAGACAGGAAAACTGTAAGACTCAAAGACAAGGAGAGTAGAGGAGAGGAGAGAGCAGACTAATATTTCACCCAAATACTAGCACCGCTTAAAGCAGGAATTTTACCTCTGTTGGATTTACACACTGGTCCGCACTTAAAAGGCTCTTACAGCAGCTTCAAACATCCATTTAAAGAGGCTATAACACAGCAGCTCTAAAATAGCCATTCTCTCACACTTGTATATATTTATGCACATCACAGCAGCTACAAACTGTAAATTCAGAAGCACTAATATCTGCTAATATCTTTTTGAGCAGGAAATAGAAAATGTGTGAATATGAAAAGGAGCAATCTGTGTGCTTTTGAGAAACCTGCTGAGCGTTATTGGAAACAAATGGGACATTATTTCACTAAGAATGGAATTAGAGCGTTCAGGTGTTGAGCTCATCTGCACATTATGAGTTAACATCGGAGGGCAAGTGAAACAATATTTCACACTCATTTACACATAAACAGGGAAACAGGCAGCAGCTTGACGCAAAGATTATCAATCATCTCCCCCAGACTGCTGGGTATTTTTCTGCCGTATAACCGGCGCGGGCAGCCGATGCGCAGCTTCAATCATCGTCTGCACAGTCTAAATGCTAGCACTAATTAGCATTCACATGCTAAATTACCTCCCATCCCATGTTTCCTGATTAGGCTTAATCATTCTGACAGCAAGCGTTACTGCTGCGCTCGTAGAGCCGATAGATCCATGGCCATCTCAAACTCTAGGAGAGGATCCAAGAAACTCTCATTCACTGGGTACTGGGATGTGAGGAGTCGATCCAAACACCCTGCTTAGTTTCCACCCCCGTGTAGCTCAGAACCTTTCCTGTACTAATATTTATCATACATACTGCATTGTTTAAAACATTGTTTCACCTCTCTGGCCTCTAATAATTACTAAGACAGTACTGTAAATTTTCGGTCCTTCACTGAAGTGATATGTTGTATTTATATCAAACCTTTCAAAAGTATCCCTACCCCTTTAACTTTTTCACATTTTGTCATGTTACAACTACAAACTTTAATGTGATTTATTAGGACTTTATGAGATAGAAAAACACAATGTAGAACATAATCATGAAGGGAAAAGAAACCATGGTGTTCATTTATATGCATTTATACTGAGTGATCCTGAGTCAATACTTTCTCAAACCACTTTGTGGTGCAATTGCAACTGCAGGTCTATTGGAGTATGTCTCTACCAGCTTTGCAATCTACAGAGTAAAGTAGTTGCCCATTCTTCTTTGCCAAATAGATCAAGCTTGGTCTGATTGAATAGATAGTATTCAGGTTTTTTCTGATGAAGGGCTGGATTTGACTGGGCCATTCTAATACATGAAAATTATTTGGTGGCATCTGATGGTATCTTTGGCTGTATGTTTAGGGTAGCTGAACATACAGCCAGAGATTAAATTAAAAGTTGGTCTTGTGAGTCCAGAGCACCACATGTATGTGTTTCCTATATATGTGGAGTGCAGAAATTACAGTTGCCCTGTCAAAAGATTTACTCACCGGCACTGTGGATCTCTCCAGAGTTATCATAGACCTCTGTAGGTTTTGTAGTTTTACCATTATGTGCCATTCTTTATTGGTTGATCAAAAAACTAAATCCCAATAATATACACTACCGTGCTCCTTTAAATACACTTTCTCACTTAACAGGTCTCTTTGTTTTCATGACTATTTAAATTGTAGGTTCTCACCAAAGGCAACACAACTGTGAATGAACACACCTGAATTAATATAGTAAACAAAAAGTTTGAAAACACTAAACATTTGTATATTTTAGATTGTTCATAATATCCACCCTTTGCTCTGATTACTGCTTTGCTTTCTTGGCTTTCTCTCCATGAGCTTCATGAGGTGGTCACCTGAAATGGTTTTCCAAAGGGTCTTGAAAGAACTGCCAGAGGTTTATAGAGAGACAGCCAAAGGTTAATATTTCAGTCATTACAGCAAAGGGCGGCTACTTTAAGGAATCTAAAATATAAAACATATTCAAAGTTATTTCACAATTTTTGGTTTGCTACATAATTGTGAGATTCTATGAACAATGTAAATAGTCATAAAGATAAAGAAAATCATCCAATGAGAAAGTGTTTCTAAAACATTTGACCAGTAGTGTACATTCAGGTTTGTCCTTGCAACAAGACAAAATATAAAAAAAAGTTTGACTGGTGTGAAGACAATTACAAGGCACTGTATTACGTGTTCAGCACAGAAAATATTTTGCCTCTATGGATAAAAAGAACAAAAAAATAACTTTTTTGATTAGTTAATTATTTTTTTGGCATTGTCACTCAATATCATCATCACTTTTAATCTTGCTAAATACTATTCAGAGTGGACAGTTGTTAGTTTGGAAAAGTGACTGGAAACAGACAGGATGTGATAGCAGAGCACTGCACTTCAGTGCTATCATACTAGAGCAAAAAGGAACATGTTGAGCATCTTGCCAAGAAGTGAATTAGATCATCTTTAGGAGGGACGAATGAACCTCTGGTCCCACTCAACAGCTCAGAGATGGCCTCCGGTCTAACCAGTCTCACTTGTCTCTTTGTCTAAAGCCAGTTAAGTGCCAGTGTTGTGTCAATCAACGGGTTGGCACTGTTACCTCAGTAGCGCTGTACTCCAATCAGTCCTGTCACTCAGCCTATCTTCCAAGATAGAAAGGAATAAGGAAAGGTAATTGGATTTGCTGCTAGCAGGGAAATGATGAAATGAAATGAAACCATACCCCTATTTCACCTATCGTACACACAAACACACACACACACACACACACACATACAGACACACACCCACCCACACAAACACAGGCACACATCTTCACACACCTGTATACTGCCGTAAGTAAATCTCCCCCTTTTTCCTCTTTCTTTCCATCTGCCCTGCTTATCCATTTTTTCCTTCTAAAATCTGGAAACACTACAGGCTGTTGAGTGTTTCTTTTCATCTCGCCTGATGCGGCAAGAGCATCTTGTTCTCCCAGGTAGACAAAAGTGGAGATGAAATAAGGGAAACAAAAGGATTTTTCAGGTTTTATGGAAGATATTTGGGACATTTCTGGCAATAGGTGATAAAGGCAGCCTATAGTAAATGTTATACAGTTAAAAAGTTGGTTCCCCAATGCTCACCATGTCTGCTAACAAAGAGCAGTACTGTGGCCTCCTTATGAAAATTTTCATTATGTAACATGAGTACAAAAACATAATAACAGTGTACTCTGGACAGTTCTAGCAGACATTATATGGAAATAGAGGAGAGCCTGCTATAACCAGAAACAACACACGATAACCTACTGTACTGTACATTGGTGTATGCCATACTCAAGAGCTCAAAATAAATTACATATTACACACCTTGTGTCACATACTATACATGTCGCAGCTTTAGGTAAAAAATGCATGATGTTTATGATATTTTCTTAGTATTCTATTCAGTGTCCAGAAAAAGAAACCTAACCATTCATTTTCAAGTGCATATAAACCGTTATGTAAAGATGAGATGAGATGAGGAAATAGAGGTTGAATATTATCTTGGGCCAAAAGAATAAAACAAAATTCAGAATTGCAAAAACTTTTTTTGGGTGAAATATTTTGAATGGTAAATGGCCTGCACTTGTATAGCGCTTCATCAAGTCCAAGGACTCCAAAACACTTTACACTACATTGTAGGCACTACAAACGGCACCACCGGGCCCTCTGACCAGCATCTGCAGGTAAGGAGATGTCTTGCCCTAGAGCACAATGACTGAGACGGCCAGAACGGGTTGGAACCGGCAACCCACCGGTTACCTGCTTAACAATGAAATGAAATTAACAGAGTGGTCTGATTTCTATAAAGCCCAAACAAAAAAATAGGCATTAAAAAATAACCTCAACAATCAGAACTGTAATGCTTTACTTTTTCATCCAAAGCATTTACTGTATTTAGCCAAGCTTGATGAATGAACAAGTCTACCTCTGGAAGTTTGCTATGTTTTTGTGAAATTAAAAAGGAAGCCAAAGATTGGGTGATGAATGCTTTGTGTTGTACCTCACATTTAAAATTTTAAGAAGATTTAAGAATACTTTGTTTCACTTTATTGAAACAAGGACGAATTCTGCAGTTTTGAAATTGTTTAAAAATTGGCACTGCATGGTATTAGGGAAAATTCAATTGCAATAATATTGTGGAATTTTAGCAATAATGTTATCAACTGTGAACAACCCACGTTTTTATGACGATGTCCCCATCGCTCTGCCTGAATTTAACGATCTTTATCACTTAGTTCTCTATCAGGTGATGGCATAAAAGACTCTAAAATTCCATCCAAGGGGACAAAAATACTATCTTATTGAAAAGTTTTAATGCAATGCAGCTGAAATATTATATCCTACCAAATATTGCATCTAAGTCCGCTGTTACTCCTTCTGTTCCTGGCTGAGCTGGAAGTAGGTAATACAATTTATTTTGAAAGTTCCAGAAAAGTTCTTACTGGCCTTTAATGTTGTAACCCATGGCTGGGGTCCCAACGGATGCTACCAACCGCACCACCGTGCAGCCCTTATCTTTGTCTGATTTTAAAATATGTTTCATAATCTGAAACACTGAGATTTAAACCAAAATCAGGATACATTTGAAAGGCGGCAAATACTAGTATATTAAACCTTAAATACTGTGAGTACTACCCCATATACTGTTTAATAAAAGCCTCAAGTAAACTATTAAATCACAAAGTGATGGTTTATTTTACCATTAGACGCCAAACCAACTCGTTCAAAAGGACAAGACTTTCTCACCAGAAGTCTTATTTTATATTTAAACTGAAAACCGGAGCCACTAACCGCCTCTAAAAGCATGATGTTAGCTCAGTCCGATGAAGTTGTGCTGTATTTTGCTCCTACTGTATATACCATGTGCTTAATCAGTCATGACATTGGGATTTGTCATCCTGATGTAAAGCTGTGCACATTTACAATAACTTCCAGCAGAGCATCCCCACCCACCCCAACACACATAAACACACATGCAACCAGACGAAGAAATCAACACTTTTCCAATGAACTGCGTGGATTTAAGCTCGACATTAGTGATTATATATTCATTGATCAATCAATACAGAGAGCCTAGCAGGCGAGATGTGTCCATGCAAGCAAACACAGAGTTTGCAACAGTCACACTGCAAGAATCCTAATGAGTATCAGTGTGTGTGTGTGTGCATGTGTGTGTGTGTGTGCCGACATCAATACGATGCAGCTTTACATTTCATTAGGCCAGGAGCCCAGTTTAATTTCTAATAAGTAGCAGTTAAACTCCACAGCCTGTAACCATGCGCTTCAACATCACTTTGTTCTTCTAATCCCAACTGCCTTACATTTTCAGTCCCCCCAAACTTTATTTTGTCCAAAGCAAGTTGGGGCATTTAATACTTGTACAATCAATTTCAGAGAACCCAATTTAAAGCTAAACTAATCACCTCCCATGTTAGCAGGCAGCAAGAAATGTAGGAGCCTAACAGACTGCTTGTAGCTGGTGTCGCTGATGATTTATAGTAATTGTCATCCAGTCTTGCCGTTCCTCAGCTCATATAGACAACTACATTTTACTGCAGCATCTGCATTGATTTGTGTGAGGACACCAGCAGCCTCCACCTCCGTGTTCACCTTCCTCCCTTCCATATCCAAGCACAGGAAGATATGCCGGCTGAGAGGAAATGGGATTCCGATCGGCGGGATATCATCCAGGGATCTGCTGACCCCGACACTCTCAACAGACACACAAATCATCTGTCTGCGCACACACAAGCCACAGACATAGTCAAGGGGTCAGCCGCAAGGACTGGCGGACTAGGTTTCAGTCGACTTAGCAAAACTCAGGATGCTCATGCATCTGTGAGTGGATGCATAAGCATATTATTTTAGCCTGCATGAAATGAACTAACAATAGAAATGCCAAACTGCAAAAGGTTGTCGATAAGCTGCAGAGAAATATCATCAGCAGCTACTACACCGTGTAAAAAACCTTAAAATAAATTCATCTTTTATTGCATTAGTATAGCTTCACACTGAAAACTTTCATTTGAATTTTGTGTAGAAAAAGTTAGCTCATCCCACAGGTTTCTATTTATTAATTTGGTCTGGGTCTGAGATGGTCATAGAAGAATGTTGATTTTGGGGCTGATGAACCATTTCTGTGTTGCCATGTGATTAGGATCATTACCCTACTAAAAGACCTAACAATGACCCATTTTCTTTCTGCTTGCCGAGTACACCAGATTTCTATTGAGCCCTATGATGCCAAATGTATTATTTTTCATATGGGTATTTCTGGGACATCTACCTCTTTAATAAAGTTGGGACTTTCGTCAGACACCAACTGTATTAAACTGAATATTTGTCTCGTACTCTCTGGTAGGGATCCGATATCGGTATCGGGTTCAGATACCAACGTCTTTCACAGACCGGAAATGTCCAATCCAACCCGTGGACATTTCCGATCCATGAGCCAAGTCTGTGCTTATTGTCTGCTGAAATGACTCCACAAGTGATTCCCTGCTGGCTGCAAACTGTGGAACGGATCCCCCAAACGTAGGTGGGCCACGTTAATGAGACATGCCTCCATTCATAAAATCCACTCCACAGCATTAAGCCAGCCAGCAGGCGAGCATTGAGGTGCTATGTGGCTAAAGTGCTTTTCTTTCGAAAAATGTCGACTGTGTGGAAATATTTTACACTCAAATCTCCGCAAAGCAGGATCGCAACATGCAATGTTTGCAAAGCTGCTGTACTGAGAGTCGGAAGCTCCGTCGCGACATAAAACACAACGAACCTGAAGCATTTGAAAAAGGAACACCTAACAGACCACGAGGATTTTGTAGTCTGGGGGCAGAAAGAGAAAAGTAGCCGGCAGGCATCACTTGTGGACTCATTCAAACAATAAGATAAACTTCCACCAGACAACGTCAAAGCTAAAGGGATTACCGACAAGTTGCTTAACTTCATTGTACTTGATTACCAATCGATTTCCTTAATTATCAGTTGTAGAAAACAAAGGATTTCGCAGCCTAATTAAACACTATCAGCTCAGATACAGTTTACCCTCGAGGAGATATTTATCAGAGACTGCGCTACCTGAACTGTACAACCGTGTTACAGCCAAGTTAGCTGAGAAGTTAAAAAGAGTTCCAGCCCTGAACTTTACTACAGATATTTGGACTTCAGATGTCTGCCCAATGTCACTGATAAGCCTCACTGTGCACTGGGTTGAGTCCGATACATATAGCGTCTATAGTGCAGCGCTTCAGGTAAAAAAATGCACTTTGTCCTTACAGAATCCAGCATTTTTCTGGTTAACAGGATTTATTGTTTTTCTGATTTTATAATTGCCTCAAATTACCTTTTTTGGGACATACATACATTCAATCTCAGATTGTCATACTTGCCTTTACAGAGGAATTCAATACAGCCTCATAAAATCAACAATAATAGTAATAATAGTTTTTAAGCAAATAGAGCTCTGGTATCGTAATAGTATCAGTATCGGCCAATATCCAAATTCATGTATCTGTATCGGATTGGTGAAGAAATGTGGATTGGTGAATCCCTACTCTCTGGTGGAAGATCTACGTCCGAGATGGCTACACACACCGATTGGAAGCAGAGATTTCATGAAGCACAAAGCCATGTTTATGGAACATTACAATTGTTATAATATGAAAATGTAACATAATCAATATCAATACATATTCTATAGAAACACTGAGAAAATTTTTTTGTGTCAAGTCCAATACTATGGGTTGTTTTGGTAGACTTGCCATTAGTACTTCCTGGACACATTTTTTGTTTATTTTTTTAAAGCTTCAGTTTTTAATAAACGTAAGTTCAGTTTAATAATAAAATTAAAATAAATAAAAAAGAAGCTTCAGTTTTTAAAATGAAGGGTTTTCTATAATTTATTTTATCTAGCTTTGAAGCGTTGAGATGTCTTGGTATTTTAAAGAATTCAGGATGCCATGTGCATCTTAACAAGGTTCCCAGGTCTTTTGGAAGACCCACAGCATTACAGATCCTCCACCACATTTATAGTGAACATGAGGTGCTTTTCTACATATGTGTCCTTTGTTTCAAACCAAACCCACTTGGAGTGTCTGCTACCAAAAATCACAAAATTAGGCTCATCAGACCGAAACCCACGGGTCCAGTTAGAGTCCACAGGTTTATGTCTGTGATGGTTGGACAGCAAATGAGTCTATTGTTTGATATAGATAACTGGTGACCCCCAAGATGCAACTCTAACCTGTTTCATTTACTTTAGACTGGTATTGGTGGAAATAAATTTGCCGCCAGTAATGTTTGTTAATTATCAACATTGGATTTTCCACACAAAATAGCTGGATTTTTGAAAATGTTCAACATTATACATTGATAGATTAATTTATTTAAAGGCTTTTACATCTTGTTACAGGGCTTCCAACAAATTTAGCTGCATGAAAATATGTGTGAGGTAAGTTAAATGAAAGGTTCCTGAGTAATAACAATAATGATCTCTGCCTTGATAGAACAGCCATAAAAACGACATGGGGGTTGCAGCGCTAGTGGTGTAGGGGTTAAGCGATCATATATAGAGGCTATAGTCCTCGATGTGGCTGTCCTGGGTTCAAATCCTGGACCCAGCGACCTTTGCCGAATGTCTTCCCCTCCCTTTCCTGTCTGCCTACTGTCAAAAAATGAAAAATAAAGGCCTCTAGTGCTGCAAAAAAAAGCTATGTGAAAAAGTTTTGAAGGTTAAATGCTGAAAAGTGTATTTGCCTTTTGGATTTTGTTGTGATACTGTATGTATTTATTCAATTCCTTTTATCTTCTGCTGACAGTTTTACTCCTTCTGAAGCGTATTACTGACACTGAGACACTTATAGGCAGGTGTGCTGCTGGGGACAAAGGAAAAAAAAAAAGGTGAAAAACACAACGCCTCAGTCGGATTTCAGATGAAGGAGTATCTGATTGGCATACATGCGGTGCAGTCTACTAAACACTAGCACTCGAGGAAGCCCACACATATTGTAAAACCCACAGGGACTGCATGCTCTGTGTATGCGGAACATGAGAGAAAAAAAATATTGCTTGCCTGTGATTAAGGACAGCTCATTTCAGCACGCAAACAAACAGGCATGAAAAAGCATGAGGTTTTCTCACCTGTGGTTCTCAGGAGAGAAATAAAAAAGGCATCTGAAACCAACCTTATCGCCACTAAAAAACACTCACTAGCATTTGAAAATCCTGTGTCTACAGCACTCAGAGAGATAAAACCCACACAGCTCCAGTATGTCTAGCAGCATGAGTTCCACTCCACAAATCTCTCCAAAAAGACACAAACACACATAAACTCAACCTTGCTCTGTGGGAGCAAACTTGCTTCTAAAGAGCTGCTGCCCGTCGTGCTATTGGCAACTCTATATGCACTGTGAAAGGTTTCAATGACCAAAAGGGGATAAGAAGCCATTTATGCATAGAACAAACATAAAATCCCATTAATAGCAAATACACAAAAACCATGACACATTTTGGACAGAATTCTCCAGAGCTGTTTCTGGAATTTGCTGGATATATTTTGCCACTTTGGAGAACATATCCAACGACAATTTGGGTTTCCCAGAGAGCTTCTAATGCTGGAAGTCTTTAAACTCCAGGTTGCTTACCTTCTTTATGCGTCCACTGCGAGTGCCAGTAAACGCCACAGTGTTTCCTCTGTAGTCGTATGCCGCCACAGAAGTCATGCCGTCATCCTTGTCCACGTAAAGTGGGATGCCCTCAATGGCTTTTGTACCTCCAAGGGGCTGGTTGAAGTCCTGGCCGCAGAAGTTATCGTCTATCTGCAGCGGCTGTTGTGTAGGGGATACAAGGGAAGAAAGCAGTTAGGAATCATCTCTTTTTGCAAAAAGAAAATGTACATTCACAATACACGGAGCAAGAAATGTTGCAAAGCTGGAATTGTGTAAATTTACTTGGTCTCACTGCAAAACTTTATTCAATGAATAATAAAAGACAAGTAGCATCATTTGTTTTTTTTAGAAAAGCACAAAATTAACATGAATCTATTAGCAGTTGTTAAAAAAGAGGGTGGAAAATGTGGAGCAGGAAAGAAGCTGGCAAACAAATATTTACTCCCTTTAGGAAAATTGTGCTATCATTTATTTTTTCTTTATTTTAGGTTCTTTGCAAACTAGGGAGAGGCTTTTCAAGCAAAACAAGTTTTCAAAAATCACTGGAATTACAATAACTACACATTCTTCCCCTTATAATCTAAATATGAAATGGTCATAAATGTGAAGCTTTAAACACTCCTTGCAGCCTGCAGATCTGACAAGTAACAGCGTGGCACTGCTACATGAAGTCACAAAGGAAAAAGAAGTAGAAAAGGGTTCTATAGCAAGGTTGGCACCTGGTGGTAACACAGGCTACCACACGAAAGTAGTAATTTGGCATGTGCTGCTTACCAGTATCAAGACATACTGAGGGTTTAAAAGGTTATAGACAGAAAAAATTAGATAAGTTTGACAGCTGGTAAAATTAGTTTAAACAAAATCCTTTTGATCTTTGACTGTCTTGTTGACATCAACAGCTTGTAATGCATTCTTAAGATAAGGCAGTTCTAATGCATTAAAGACCTTTACATACTCTGCAGCAACAGAGAAATGTGTTCTCTCTCCCAGGACGGCAAGAACAAAATTACATCATTTAGTTCTTGTTGTCGTGGTTTCAGCTTGTTTTTAACACACCATCTGGTTTGAGGTTTCTTTTTGTTTCAAATCCAACAACTACACAAATGCTCCAGTAGAAGGGACCTATGAGAACGTCTTAAGAGTTCTGCACTTCGGTTCTTGTGAAGTAAAAATTCACATCTATGCCAGAAAGAACTTTGTTATTCTTGAGTAAAAGAACAAATTTGTCTGTCTTAGCAGAGTATGTTTTTCGCCTTAAGTTGTAAGTGAAGAAGAAGAAAGGGAAGATGACAAAGCGAACATAAGACAGAAAGAGGCTTCTACAGCAATGTCAGAACCTGGTAGTGGGCTAGTTACAAGTAAAGAAGGATGCCATTTTTTCTTACAGTTGCAGAAAACAGAAATTTGGCTGTTTATATATTATTTTTGGTTTCTAAAACAAGGACTGTCAAACTGTGGAAACTAAATTAGCTCCACCCATCATTCTCAATGAACATAATGTTGGTATAAAATGGTTGGCGAGCTTTGAGCTGGTTGGCAAACAAATTTCAACAAAAGGAAATAGAACATGAGATGCATTTTTCTTTAAAGACTTTGTGTTATATTGGGAAACCGTGGTATGTTTTTTCAAAGTTATCACTCTGAGAACTGTACACATATTGCTAAGAAAAAGGAGCTATGTACAAGGCACAGACATACACAGAAGTCACTAAGAGGCTAAATCAAACATGATAACACTACATAGTGTTAAGAATTTGGGCTTTCAAATCTCTGCCATTTCGAAAGCCTGCTGACCGGAACTCTCTAGACAAAACTTATTAATAAAACAAAAACAGTAAACAGTATACATCACATCACAAACAAGAACTACAACTTTTAGTTGAGGAAAACGTGTGTAAAACAGATGATCATAACTCAGTCAATTGACAAAAGATTCTGGGAAAACCTGAAGAATGTCTGTGTCTCTCATGAAAGTCTTCTTTGGCAAGGATTATAAGTAAAAATTTAATTTAGTCTTTTTTACCTTAAACACCTAAACTTAAACCGATGAATCAGAGAAGGGACAATATTGTTGGGAACCATAATTTACCATTATTTATTAAATTTATCTTAGAAAAGGCGTTTCCTGAAAATAAAATTAGAGGGGGCATATATAGTTGTGGCCATCAGACTATTAATCCAGGTGTTAAAAATACTTTCAATGAGGGAACAATAGTTGTGGATAACTACATATTGGTAATTATGTTAGTCTGAACTGCTTGTGATAATTTTTTTTTACCAGTTTAGTGAATCCATGGGTGGGCACCAGGGGTGGAACAAGATCTCATAATAATAAAATGCCAAAGTGTTTATTGTCAGAGGGAAGTCTGTCTAAGCTTTGGATATTAAGATAAGAGTTTCAAGCTTGACACCCCGCATCTAAGTTCCAAACCATTGACATGTTGTATTGGCAGAGTTGGCTAATAAAGACATCTTTGTGACAAAACTCAGCTACATTAGCAACCACAACTTGAAAACTCTGACACTGTACTGGGTACTTGTTGGCCTCTGCTTTAGAGCTTTCTATCACTTTTAGTGTGGACTGCATTTTATCCTCACTAGTTAAAAATCTAAACACATCAAAACGAACTCGCGAATACTACACAAAGCAAAGATTCTTGAAAACATTGTCAGAAATTTAGAAAACCTTTATTTTAATGGTGAAATCAGAAAATATGCATTATCACCTATTTGTGGCACTGGTGGTAGTGCGTTATTTCAAGATGCCAGAAAACAAATTTCAGCCACTTCTAAAGACAGTATTCATATATGTTATTCAAATCTCTAAAATTTTCTTTTAAATAATGAATAGCCAGCACATAATTCTAATGGAAACATAGTGGATCAAAACCAGCAAACACTATGGAAGGGCACATTTTTCCATGCTTCAACAGACAGAAGCAAGGATTATATTTTTTCATCCATTTAAACATTGCAAACATGATTTTTTAATTAATGTTTGCCTAAAAGATCCTTTTCAATATATGTTTTCATGTATCTCAAACAGGTGCATTCCTATCCACACTAATTATCATTATCATAACATAAATCAGGCCTTGATGAACAAATACCAAAGTAAGCATCTAAGTATGATCTCAGTATTGTAATGATTGGACAGATGTTTAATAATATTTGAAATAAACTCTGACAACATGGTGTTGAACATAAAACAAGCCAATACAGTGTGTAAATCAACACAAACTGGAATAAAGATGGAAGGGTATCTCTGGTGGGAAGGAAATATGCGACGTGAATTATAGGTCAAATCAACATATCATGGGCTGCACGGTGGCGCAGTTGGTAGCACTGTTGCCTTGCAGCAAGAAGGTCCTGGGTTTGATTCCCGGCCTGGGGTCTTTCTGCATGGAGTTTGCATGTTCTCCCCGTGCATGCGTGGGTTCTCACTGGGTACTCCGGCTTCCTCCCACAGTCCAAAGACATGCCTGTTAGGTTAATTGGTCACTCTAAATTGACCTTAGGTGTATGAATGAGTGTGTGTTTGGTTGTTTGTGTGTTGCCCTGCGATGGACTGGCGATCTGTCCAGGGTGTACCCCGCCTCTCGCCCATAGACTGCTGGAGATAGGCACCAGCTCCCCCGCGACCCACTATGGAATAAGCGGTAGAAAATGACTGACTGACTCAACATATCATAATCAGAGTGTCCTGTACATGCTCATTGCGATGCTGATATGCTGATGTCACACATGGTTTATGCATAAATTGCATGTGTGAGTGAGCGTGTAATAGGCAGGTCAGTGACATCATGAAATAGCCTTGCACACAACTGGAGGTTCTCCTGACATCCTTGATAGAGATAATCAACAGCCTCTGTAGTACTTCGCTAACCCTCAGTTTATCTGGCCTCTTATTTTATTTGCTGCTCTTTGTGCATTCATAACATTTTCCAAAACAGAATCAGTATCAGATTTAATGGTCAACTTTTGTGCGGCTTAACTTTTAAAGTTTTTGTGGTTTTGTTGGTTTATAAACTTAAATTAACCTAAAAGGCAATGGAATGTGTTAATCCAGGGCTTTTCAACACTAACAGTGCTAAGGTCTCTTTGAGGGTTATAGGAACTGTTAGCTTCTATGTAGAGCAGTTATAAGATCTACGTCTCTTTATATGTTGTGCACTCTTAGAGGAACTTTTATAATGGGAAGTCCAGGAAGTTGAAAACAAGCATCGAATACAGCTTGAAGATGGAATTCCAACTTCGAAAGGCAGAGGATTCTCACCAATACCAACCTCTAAATCCAATATGGCAGCTGCAACTATAAAACACGTATAAGTTGCATTTCTGACTGTTTGTGTCTCAATAAATCAATGAATTTTCCATTAATTTACTGAGACACATGTTATATGTATTTTTGTATTTGCATAATTGCTCCTTCAGTTTTTGAATGCATAAAACAGAGAGAAATATATTGCTATTGGTTTGTGTTGCTAATATTAGTTAGCAATGACACAAAAAAAAAAACAACAGCTTGTGAAAGCCATAAGTTTTTTAACATTGCTACTGGAACACAGCAAGTGTTATCATTCTCAAATTAGCGTTCACACTCATGAGATGAATGGAAAATCACTCGGACTTAGAAAGAACGTGAGTTGTTTTTTTTAACCAGTCCAATGGGCGGAAATGCCAAGAAGATGTAGAACTAAGGCTGAAAAACCTGAAACAGACTGTCAATTATATGCCACAGCAAGAAATGCCCATGGAGCAGACGAAGCAGATGTGTAAGCACATTTTGTTTTCTTTCAAGTGACTAAAACAGCTAAATAAGATTGCATGATATTGCAAGATTGCATGACTACATAATGGTGTGACATATTAAGCCTAAAATGTTACTTCATAAGAATGTTGGCCACCCACTGGAGTCCTGACTATTGAACTATAAATACTGTGATTTTTCTTTTACAACTTGCTCTATTTATAACCTCTTTTATGTATTTGTATGAAAGTCATGTATGATTTACAATCTATATAGGCTTAATGAATCCTTGACTTAATTCCTCTGTGTGCTGTTTAGTTTTGTTTAGAGTGATTCTTACTGTATGTGTATTAAGCTGACTTTTAAATGATCAACTGACCAATCCACATTTATGGGTGATTTGAAGTATTTGACGTGGGAGTGTTTTAATTTATGCTAGAAAGCTAAACAAGTCATCCAGTGCCTTGAAAAATATTCACTCCCATTGAACTTTTTCACATTTTGTCAAGTTACAACCAAAAACTTTAATTTATTCTAGTGGATTTTGTTTTTTGTTTTGAGTATTTAGTACTCACTAAAGGTTACTCTAAAACCCCTAAAAATATTAAGTGAGTCTAGATGTGTGGACTGTATAAATTCTGGTATAAAGGCAGCAGTTTTGTGAAGGCCTCAGAGGTTTTTCAGAGAACATTAGTGGACAAACAGCACCATGAAGACCAAGAAACACAGTAGGCGGGGCATAGAAAACGTTTTAGATACGTTTAAAGCAGGGTTGGATTATCAAACAATATTTTCAACATCTCAGAGCACTGTTCAAACCATTGTCCGAAATGGAAAGAGTATTGCACAACTGCAGACCTACTCAGCTCAGGTGGGAGCATCTGTTGACACAAAAATTTTAGCTGTGCACTCCACATATCTGGCTTTAATGGAAGAGTGTCTTGAAGAAAGTCAATTTGGAAAGAAAGCAACAGAAAAACCCATTTGCTATTTGAAGCAAGCCATGTAGGGGACATAGCAAACATGCTCTGCTCAGATGAGAAAAAAGTTGAACTTTTTGGACTACATGCAAAATACTAAGTGTGGTAGAAGGCTAACATTACACGCCAACCCCACAGTGAAACATAATGATGGCAGCATCATGCTGTGGGCATGGTTTTCCTAATGGAAAAAAATGTGGATGGTGTTAAATACAGGGCAACCTTGGAAGAATAACTTTTAGAGGCTGCAAAAGACCTGAGACTGAAGAGGATGTTCATCTTCCAGCAACAACCCTAAACAAGAATGCTGCAATCCAATGGTTTATATCAAAGTGTTTTCATGTTTTAAAATGGCCCAGCCAAAGTCCTGACCTAAATCCAGCAAGTTGCTGTTTAGAGAAACTCACCATCTAATCTGACTGAGTTTGAGCTATTTTTCTAAGGAGTAAACATTTCAGTCTACAAATGTGCAAAGCTGGTAGACACATACCTTACAGGTGTGATTGCAGCAAAAGGTGGTTCTATCACGTATCAATTTAGAGTGAATGAATACAAGAGCTTCACACCTTTCAGATTTGTATTTGTAAAACCATGTAGAATGTTCCTTACAATTCCATCTTTTGTGTTGGTCAATCACACAGAGACTTAATAAAATACACTTTGTGGCGGTAATGTCACAAACTGTGCAGAAGTTCAATGGTGAATGAATGCTGCTGCAAGATACTGCAGGAGCTGAGACAGGCTACAGTTGATGCAGTGCAAACAAATAATAGGAAGTGCTTTAAAAGGTTAGCGATGTACATCTACACATGTAAATACAATACAGAAAAAAAACATGCATACAGATACATACGCCAAAGATAAAAAAACACAGCGCACAAACACACACGACTGAAGCCTCCCACACTAAACAAATTAACATGCCAGCTTTCTCTTGTTCATTACAAGACGTATCGTCTCCATAGAGACTAATCAATCACCACACCCCTTCACAACAGCAGAGCTGTCAGGGAACGTGAGTGTTTGTGTGTGAGCGAGCAAGCAAGACTGAAAAAAAAAAATGGTTGAGAAAGCGCCTGTGGCGGACGTTGTCTGCCTTCCACCAGACTTTCAAAGGCAGGCCGACACATAGCAAAGTTGAACTTCGTCAAACAAAGACTCAAAGTGACAAAGTGAGTGAGACAAAGAGAGAGGGAGAGGGTGGAACCACAACACACAATACACAACACACACACAAGCACACAATAAAACTGCCTTTTGTATGATTTACATAAACATGTTCTCAATTTGGGAACTGTTTGCCGAGTAATTTGAGAGGAGGAAAAGAGGACACGGAGAAAAACAAGAGCACGGGAGGTGGCACAGAGATGATGGAGACAGATATGACAAGCTGGAAAGGAGGAAATTAGAAGGGGAAATCCAGTCAAGAGGGGGACAAAGGCAGAAAACCAGCATGAAGAGAAGGAAAGAGGAAAAGATGGTCATGGCTAGGTGATGGTGTGAACTCCAGCCTTTGTGTTGTTTCCTTTCGTTTCCTCTGATATAGACCATGGAACCAGATCTTGACTCATTCATTTTACTCATTTCCTCTATCCCGCTCTCTAGCCACACCACTTTAACCTCACCCTGCTCTTCTTTCCCTTTGCTCACCTTCTGTTCCCCCTCTGCCTTGAATTTTTTCTTTTACATCTTTCTTTTTTCCTAAAGGTTCACAGGAATTGGCCGGTGGGAAATCGTGTCAATCCCAGGGGGGAGCTCTTGTATTTCTGCCAAGAGCTTTTTCAGACCATGTTTCCTTCCTTCTCTCCTTCACAAGCATGATCTTGGATAATCCTCGATTTATAACTGCAACCTACTTCAGAGGTCATCCAACCAAATGAAAAACAAGACATCCTATTTTGTCAAAATCATTGACATTAGATGTTACCACAGAGGTTTATCAGAAAACAACTTCCTTCTTTAAAGTCAGCTGAATTCTGCTGCAGGGAAATCAAACCAAAGGAATTTTTGCATGAAACCCAACTGCAAACTGTTTAAAATAGCAGTTTATAGCATTGTGGTTAAGGCAGATTTTATTTATGCAGCGCTGCTCAAACTTGTAAACTAATCTGCATTTCCAGTGTTTGTCAAGCTCGCACACACAGGAGTGAGAGCACCGTCTTCCCGGCACTGTTGTCAGCATGCTGAGGACGCTAATGGTTTGTTATGTTTAGCTTGACTTGCATCATTACCATAGAGTCAACAGCTCAGATTGAGACACAGCGGAGCGTTCAGTCGACGTGTTTTCACTGCAGACATATGTGGTCTCACACAGGCCCGACATCTGCTAGCTGTTGTTTGCCTTGTAGACATGTAATTCCAACAGTCTGCCTCTTTTATCATGCCTCCGCAGCACCTCGTTGATGGGATGCTTCTGCCACCGACCTGTAACTGAATTAAGAATCTAAAAACGTTCCCCCCTCCAACAGAAGCTTGCAATGAAAAAAGAACGGAACTGTTAAAAGTTATGGGCAAAAGGCTTTGGTTTTCAGCTGCCAGTAGCGATATGTTAGAGACGTTGGGTACTCAGTCTGATACCATAAAGCAGGAGTTTTAATAAGCTGCTGGCCATTTGTCCTCCATTTGTCACAGTCCAGACGCTCTGCTATAAAAATCAGATGTTCATCATATCAGGGCTTGATTTTATTGCTTAAATAAATCATCCTTTAATCATCAGCTACACAATTTAAACAAAAGCCATTATCTAGATATGTTTTAACAGAGATTTTGGTTTCATTTGTGCTCTTTATTTTTTTTATTTATTTTCTGCAGTAGATTTCTTTATTTTTGACTTCATGGTTATATTGCGCTTGGCGCAAAGCCTAAAGTGACCCACTGGGCCTCGCAAAAGCATTCATAACCCTCAACATTTTTCACATTTTGTTGACATTGTTTTTTTATTGGCGTTTCATGGGACAGACCAACACAAGGTAGATCATAAATATGAATACAAAGGAAAATGATTAGTTTTCACTTCCAGAAAACTGACATTTTTGTCATTTTTTCTGTCCATAATACTGTAGCTCAATCTCAGTCAGAACACATATTCATGCTTTGAAATGTACATTGTTACGATCATTGGGTGTTTGGGTTTTGGTTTTCATTGGTGTTTGTGTTTTTATCATTTCCTTCTTTCTTACTTTATGTTCTATTATGCTATTATTCAGTTCATTTATCTGTCTTCACTATTGTTAGTTAGGTGTTTCTATATTAGTTAATTCATTTGCTTTTAGTCTCTTAATTTATTCTTTTGTTCGTTTTTTTTATTAATTTGTCTTAGTTCAGCGTTAGTCTTCCCCTTGGTTGGGAGTTACTTTGTGTCTTCCCATTGAGTTGATTAGTCTCCCTCCCTCAGCTTCCCTGCTTTCATTCTCCCGCAGCTGTTCCATATCCCCTCTAATTAGCTCCTCTGGGTCTTTTGTCATTTCCAACCAATGTCTCTGTTTTTAAGTTTAAATGTTAATTACCTGGTTTTTCATCGTTTGTTGATGGATTCTTCCATTACTCTGTCTGTTGCACTTCCCATTTCACTATCTGTGACCTGTGTCCTACTCTTCCTGGAACTCCCCTGTAAGTTCCTCTTTGCTGAATTAATTCAGGTAGTCTGTTTGCCACAGTCTGTCTCTGTGGTCGGGTCCTTTTAAACCTCAACATGACATATATATGCTTTGATTTAACCCATTCCACTGTAACTCATGCTGTGTGTTTAGGGTTGCTGTTCTTCTGAAAGGTGAACCTCCACCCTAATCTCAAGTCTTTAGCGGCCTTTGACAGATGTTCTTCCAGGAATCTCTTCTGTTTAGTTCCTTTTATCTGCACATCAACTCTGACCAGCTTCCTTGTCCCTGCTGAAGAAAAGCATCCCCACAGTATGATGCTACCATCACTATGTATCCTAGGGGAGATGGTGCATTAGGGATGATGTGTGGTGTTTTGTTTTCTGTTAATAACAACTTTCTTCTAGTCCCTCTTATACAAAGGGCACGACTAATACGTACTACTAAGTTTCTCAAACATTTTACCCACCCGAACTGTAGATTTCTGTAGCTCCTTCAGAGTTATCATATGTCTCTTGGCTGCCTCATTAATGCTCTTTAATTCTCTCCTTGCCCATGCTGGTTAAGTGCCCAATTTACATGCATTACCATGTCTTGGTTAATTTGCGGTTATGCCATACTCTCCGGTTTTGGATGATAGATCGAACAGAGCTCTGCCAAATGTTCAAAGCTTGCACTTTAGCTTTTTTAACCTAACCCTGCTTTTAAATTTCTCCACAACTTTCTCCCTGACATGTCTGCTCTATTCCATTCGTCTTCATGATGCTGTTTGTTCACGAACGTTCACTAACAAACTCTGATACTTTCACAGAACCGCTGTATTTATACGAGGGCTGCATGATAACAGGTAAATATTAACTGGCCATATATGACAATGATATAGCCATTTCATGTTCTGTTCTAATGATGGTGAGTTTTAGCATCTTGATCACTTAAGTCTAGATCAGGTGTGGGCATAAATGGCAGCAAAAGTCCATCCATCTGGGGGAATGTGCTACTGGCAAGCAGAGACTGAATGCATGGGACATTAAAACATAATGAGCAACCAAACACTGCGTACAAGCAGTCTTTTGCGATACTGCACACATTGATATTGTGATAACCACGATGAACTGTATTGTGCAGCTATTATTTAGGCTGAGATTAAATTAAACACAGATGGGCTCTCGTTATTAAATAGGTAACTTTTGAAAGCAATCGGTTGTACTGGATTTTACTAGGAAAGTGGGCTGAAAACAAATGCACAACACAATTGTTCTGATTTTGATTTGTGGAAACAGTTGAAATCCACATTGCATCTTCCTTCCACACCACAATAACCGAATCCACTACTTTGCTTTGGTCCAGCGCATAAGATCCTAATATAATACATTGAGGCACAAACCTCAATAACGTGACAAAATGTGAAAAAGTGAAAAAAGGGTATGAATACAATGTAAAGCACTGAAGTGCAGTCTTTTATTAGCACCTTTGAAGCCTTTGTGTAGTGTGTCCCTGTTGCCCTACTGAACCTGTGGCCATGCTATTAATATTATTACTTCGGAACAATGTACATAACATTATAGGCCGTACGAACACACAGACACCTTTGCTCTATTTCCAGCGGGTTAGACAAGGACAGAGTCCCCAGTGTTGTCTTTACCAAAGACCTCCGCTGTACACAGAAGCAGGCTGGCCCAAGGCAACTCTCATGCTCTTACACAAAAAGACTGCTGCCAACCCGAGCTGGAAGAATGATGAGGGGGTGATGAGGAAAAGACTGGGGCAACTCAAATGAGGGGAAATGAAAGGGCATTGGGAGAGAAAAGGGACGAGTAGGGGGAAGATAGAGAGGGGAGACATAGTTGAGGGCTGCGGGGTCAACAGCACTGTTGTAGCCACTAATGAGCCTCAAGCCAGGAAGAGCGAGAGAGGGTAAAAGAGAGTTTGGATTCAGCCCGAAGAACAACCTATTAACCATAGAGGCTCAAAAGATGCGGTAGCTGAACTGTGGGGTTTTAAACTATGTAGCACTGGAAAAGATATGTTGCCATCTTAACGGCAGCTAGCTGTGCACCCATCAACCACTGAGCCACACAAACACACATAGCTTTTTTATAACTGCTCAGTTCCTTGTCATGTCTTTTCCCCAAACTTTACAAGCTAGTATCAACTTTCTTTGCAGACTCAACTAATTTCATTTTAATGCACATTTGTCAAAACTATTATAGGGGAATATTGGTTGCCCTACACAACAAACTAAATACTAACTTGATGGATCTTAGTTCATTTCAATGTAAAAATCAGGAAAGAAATGAAGCTCAGCTTGTAGTTGTAAAGCAAATAGGCTCATAATTTAACTGTATTTTCAATTCCTTCAACATTTCATGTTTGTTCACTAGGTTTGGATATTTTTATGTACTCTAAACCTACCAGGATTGGAAAAAAATGAACGTTTGGTGACTTTTAAACAACTTGGGACAAAAGAAAATGACATTTCCAAACATTTGTACACAACAAAAACGATCAGGATCAATAGTCCTGACTCTCTGTGGCTCAGATAATAAGATTCTATGGAGAGTTAGTTTTATTCAGTAAACCTTGCATTTCAGAGGTTAAAAGTATTGAAAATTCATGGATATTTGTTATGGATGGTAAGGAAAGGAGCAAATAACAGCATCCAGGAACAAAGTTGGAAAAAATATGCTGTCTTAGACAATTGCTATGCCTAAAAGAGCATTTTTGGTATTCAAGGGACATGGACCACGAAATGAAGAGACCCCAGAGGTATATTTAGATTAACCAGATACGGTTTAGTATGGCCTATTTCTACAGTTACAGGTCGACCTATTTTATTTGAAATACAAAGTAAATTCTCAGAGGAAAGCAAGGGAGTAATTACCTCAGTTAAACAGAACTGTGGCAATTATTTTTTTTAATTCTGTGCAGAATATCAGTTTTCTAAACAGTATTATCATAATATTCTAATTGCAAGTGCTTCTGTTTGGTTAAAAGCAGTTTTCAAAAATATAATATTGCATAGAACCAGAGGATCCTCTTGGTCTTATGGAGCTAAATTGGGGCCATAAAGTCTGTTCAAACGAAAAAAAATTGAACCTGAAAAATAAAAGTTTGTTCAAAAGAAAAACATTTTAACCTGAAAAATAAAAGTTTGTTCAAAAGAAAAACATTTGAACCTGAAAAATTATTTTGAACCTCCCCCCAAAAAATTTGAAAACTGGAAAACAAATTTTGCAACTGAAAAAAAAAAAAAAAGATGTGAAACTGGAAAAAAACAAGTTCAAAACTACTTTTCAGATTCACGTTTTTTTTTTAAATTTGCAGATTTTTTTTTCGGCTTCAAACTTTTGGCCCTGTTTTGGTGTGGGGGGCGGGGCCTCAGATCACGGGGTGCAGAATCATGACTGTCAGCTCAACACAGCGGCTGAACAACATATTCCCACCTGTTGCATTCAGGGACCGTGGAAACTGGAAATATCTGTAATACATCATCAATATTCTATATATATGTGATTGGTTTTGAAAGATAACATGCTTCACCGATAGAAGCAGCTTACGTGAATACACGACGCACATCTCAGAGGAGAAAATATGATCTTGACAGATTTGCACAGCATTTTAAGTTGGAGATTTCCCATGCGCTCAACATCAAGAAAAAGAACAGCCAGACTAAGCGGCAGGAATGAAACCAGATGCAAAACGAGCCGGCATTTTCCAAATATCCTTGCATAATTAAGCCTGGACTTGTTTTCACAAGGGCTGGACTCAGGTTTCGGTTTCTGGTGCATTTTTGATTAAAACGTGTTTGGTCTCCATTTAGTGAAATGACTCACAGCCAGGGGCAAACTGGCATACGGGGCAACTGAGGAAATCCCCGGTGGACCGCTGGCTTAGTGGGACAGTGGTTCACTTATATATATATATTTTTTTTTTTTTTCTGATCTCCGCTCTTTATTGTCAGCTCCGCTGGACGCCCTGCAGCGCATATTCATGTGTTACAGATCAGCTGTTCGCCAACGCACAGCAGAGCTGATCTGCCTGACTGGAGCAGAGGAGAGGTTTGTCCGAGCTACCGCACCCTGTTGGCGATCAGACGTCTCGGAGTTTCTCCGATCCTTGGTCCCCAGAAGCGATCAGACTCTATCTAACACTGACTCTTAAATGAACGACTCTCAAACAGTTTCTAACTTTCAGCTCCTTTAATCTAAATTAGGCAAAGGAATGATTACAGAGATCAGCGCCGAGGCTCCTGTCTCGGACCATAGTGTCTATGAAAGGATGAGGAAGAGCCCCGAAAGAAGGTCATATGTAGTTTTATATCTGGCACTCCGATGCAATGGATGTTCACTCCCTCAGTGTTTATCAGTAGACTACGTGTCACCATTATGGTGTCTATCTGGTACATTGTGTAGTAGCGGGTGTCCATCCTTAATCTAAGTGTGCTGCTGCATTCTAATCAAACCAGTTACAGCCTGCTCCACCATCAAACCCAGTGCCCCAGCCACAGGTCATTCATGACAAACCTTGGGCCATCTATCCTTGTACTGTGTGTCGATGAGCATTCTTATCCTATACTAACAAAAAGGAAACATTTGAACTTATGCTTTATATCATTATGGTATAAGTGGGAAAAACTGCTATGAGTATTATAAATAAAGGTTATCCTTAACAGGTTGATATGGCATAGTTTAGGGCACAACGGTCCAGAAAAATATCAGCGCCCCAGAAACTGTCGCCTCTTCCGTACTTGATGTCGCGCTCAACCTGCGTCTGTGCAGGGCGGTGGGCCAGTGGTTCAGTTCGTGGGCCGGCCCAGTGCCCTGCGTCTGTGAAAGACGGTTATTAAAAACTAAACATTCACAAAATAAGAAATGCCTAAGCCAGCGGTCCACTGGGGATTTCCTCGGTTGCCCCGTATGCCAGTTTGCCCCTGGCTGTGAGTCACTTCACTAAATGGAGACCAAACACGTTTTAATCAAAAATGCACCAGAAACTGAAACCCCAGTCCAGCCCATGTGAAAACAAGTCCAGGCTTAATTATGCAAGGATATCTGGAAAATACCGCCTCGTTTTGCATCTGGTTTCATTCCTGCCGCTTAGTCTGGCGGTTCGTTTGGTTGATGTTGAGCGCATGGGAAATCTCTAACACGGTCTTAAAATGCTGTGCAAATCTGTCAAGATCATATTTTCTCCTCTGAGATGTGTGTTGTGCATTCACGTAAGCTGCTTCTATCGGTGAAGCATGTTATCTTTCAAAACCAATCACATATATATAGAATATTGATGATGTATTACAGATATTTCCAGTTCCCACGGTCCCTGAATGCAACAGCTGGGAATATGTTGTTCAGCCGATGTGTTGAGCTGTCAGTCATGATTCCTCACCCCCGTGATCTGAGGCCCCTGCAAATTTGAAAAAAAAGCTTGAATCTGAAAAGTAGTTTTGAACTTGTTTTTTCCAGTTTCACATGGTTTTTTTTTTTTTCAGTTGCAAAATTTTTTTCCAGTTTTCAAATTTTTTGGGGGGAGGTTCAAAATAATTTTTCAGGTTCAAATGTTTTTCTTTTGAACAAACCTTTATTTTTCAGGTTAAAATTTGTTTCTTTTGAACAAAGTTTTGTTTTTTAGGTTCAAATTGTTTTCTTCTGAACAAACTTTATTTTTCAGGTTAAAATTTTTTTTTGTTTGAACAAACTTTTATTGTTCAGGTTCAATTTTTTTTCGTTTGAACAAACTTTATGGCCCTAATTTAGCTCCATATCGTCTTGACTGATCATCGTTTTCAATATACTTTTAATGCAATTCCTTTTAATACATATATATACACCTCACCTGGTTGCCACCACACACGCTTGACACCTGAACTAAATAAGTTTATCTTGGTCTCATCAGACCACAGGACATGGTTTCAGTTATCGTGTCCTGTTAAACATCTGTGGTCCTGGCCACCATGCTGCAGCTCAGTTTCAGGGTGTTGGCAATCTTCTCATAGCCTTGGCCATCTTTATGTAGAGCAGCAGTTCCTTTTTTCAGATCCTAAGAGAGGTATTTGTATTGAGGTGCCATGCTGAACCTCCAGTGATGAAAGAGTAACAGAGCTATAACACCTGATTTAACACACCTGCTCCTCATTCACACCTGAGACCTTTTAACACTAATGGTTCAAATGACATTGAGGAGGGATTATGGCTAATTGGGCACAATTTAGACATTTTCACTTAGAGGTACTCACTTTTGTTGCAAGCAGTTAAGACATTTATGGCTGTGTGTTGAGTTATTTTTAGGGGACAGCAAATCTACTACTTACCTTAAACAACACAAATAAGGTCTAAATTTAAAAAGAAACAAACAAAAAAAAAGACTTCAGTAAGCGATTTCCTAATTTTTTTTTGCTATAGTTTGTGGCATTTTCTGTATTCATGAAGCAGTTTACATTAAATACAAGAGGAGCAGTCCCACCCATCAAATCCAGCAGATTGGAGACATTTGCACCTATTTTTGCACCAGGTTGGAGTTGTTCTTTCTTCACAGATACACATACCAGATGTGATGCAGAAGTGATCAAAATAATAGAGAAAAATGTTTCCCTTAATTATTAGCATTTTAATAAGCAGCAAATTCCTACATCTAAACAGAAAATGTCCAACATCTGTCTGCAGATTGTAAAACACAGTAGAATAACTCATATTTTAACTATTTCATTTGAAGATAGAAAGCATTGATTGAAGTTAGAACTGAATTAGATCAAAACTTCTAATTATCAAAATCTGTTTATTTATAAGGCACATTTAAACTAAGGAAGGTGAACCGAAGTGCTGTTCAGAACAGTCAAACAAAATATTTTGTTTCATACTTCCAATATATTCAAGATAAAACATGTTGAGTCTGGTTAAACACTGGTGTTTTCAACTAACAAAAAAGTGTCTTTGGTTTGAATTGCACAGTGCTGGCTGTGTGCTCGTGGCCCATCTCTTCATCTCTTCAGTTCAACAGAGAAATCTGGTGTGAATTTAACTTGCATAGTTGGAGAAAAAGAAAAGAAAAAGTCCCAGCCTTGTCCCCATAAAACACAGTAGTCAAAGAGGCATGGTTTGGGCCTTTTTGCTCCAGGTACGGAAAATATGGCTATTGTTGATTTAACTATTTATTTACCTGAAGAAAACTGTCAGGTTAGTTAACCTATCCCCTTTTAGGACAGTGAAATATTTTAATCATATGAACTTATTTGTTTTGCTCCCATTAATTAATTAGAAGAGAACACTGAAATTAACAAAAAAGAGAGAAGATGAGAGAATGAGCCAGTTTTAGAGAGTAATTGAGGTAAATACAAAGAGCTGAGAAAGAAGAAAGACAGAGAGAGAGAGATGTCATCAACATGCTCTCCAGAGAGACAAACACCCCAAGCATCTCTCATCCAAAACTGCTACAAACATATCGCCCCAATTCCGCGGAGAACCGATAAGCATGTTTATGTGTGTCTACGCATGTGTATGTTAAACATACACATGCATAAACATGTCTCTCCCATGTGTGAACAATAATGCCGAAGTGAGAGCTCCACTGAGGCCCACTGGCTGGCTGATGCAACAAACAACAAGAGTTGCAGAGTGAAAAAAATGCACTTAATTATGTAAGTTTAGCATGTGTGTTCTTTTTTTTAATTGAAGACAGAAGACACAATCAGACTGTCACACATGCAAAAGGGAAGTCAATATGGCACAAATACTCTACCTTGGCCTGCATCCAAGTATTTGTTGGGACTTTGCATTGGGAGGGGGAGAACAGCCACGTCTGGCCTTTTCCTTTCACTACTGGGCAGATATCTGCTGTCTATTTGGTCGTTAATGAGGGCATGCTTGTGTGTGTTTGAGTGTGTACATGTCAACCAAGCAAGAAAGACATGGTGTGCCTATGTGATAATACGGAGGGGTTGAAACGCATATCCTGAACATGTGTCTAATAGAGTGGAACATTTGAAGTCTTGACCTGCTCCTAAGCAAACACACACACTAAACAGCATGATCTTGACTGTTGCGACAGAACGCACGGAAAGGAAGGATTTGAGCCTCTGAAAGGCACACACAGACAAAGTGGGTTGGATATTTGTATTAAAGCCACCGAATCATGAGCATCTCACACACACGCATGCTGTCACAGTCATGCAAAAACGAGCACCAAAAGCTGACCTAATTGAAAAAGCGCTGCATAGCAAAAGAATAATTTTTCACAATTAGTTTTTAAGGCAATGAACTAAGTATTGCACAGGCAAGAAAGGCTAAGAAGAGCAGCTATGCTGGAGCACCTGAGCCAATTACAAAAGAGTGACGCTTTGATAAAGAGGAGGAAATAAAGTGTCAACAAGTGTTCAAGCAATACCAAATATTTCTGTTTGGCATTGATCAAATAAATTTAGGGGCTCTGAAGTATTATAATGGAATGCCTTGCAAAAGTATTCACACCCAGACCCACACGCAGTATACCAATGAAAACAATACTTCAATTGTTTTAGGAATAAAATGCTGAAAAGTGTGGCTTGCAGTTAGTCCCTCTTGAACTGACACCCCTAAATGTAATCCAGTGCAAGTAATTGTTTTCAGAAGTCTCCTAACAAGTAAATAAAGTCCAACTGTGTGTAATTTAACTTCATTACAAATGCAGGTGTTCTATAAAGGCCTCAAACGTTTGCTGGAGAACATTAGTGAAAAAATAGCATTGGAGGAGCTGCAGAGATTTACAACTCAGGTGGGAGAATATGTTGACAGGAAAACTAAAACTAAACATCAACCATAAGCTGTCCCCAAGTTGATAAAACAAACCTGTAAGAGGCAGTAAAAGGCTTGAGGCTAGCTCAGGTTCGTGTTCCAGCAGGACAATAGTGTTAAAACATACAGCTGCAATGGGATGGTATAGATCAAAGTGTGTTCATGTGTTAGAATGGCCTTGTCAAAGTCCAGACCTAAATCTTAAAAAAAATGTAGTTCACAAGTGCTTTCTTTCCAGTCTGACTTATTTTAAAGACTTTCAAAACAGTTGCAAAAGGTGGTTGTACCAAGTATTGACTCAGAGGGGCTAAGTGCCCAAGCATTCCACACTTCAGATTTCTTTAAAAAATTGTTTCACCCAACCATCATTTTTGTTCCATTTCACAATTCTGCACTACTTTGTTTTGGTGTTTCACTTAAAATCTCCATAAAATACATTGAAGTTCATTGTGTATATTGTGATTGTAAAGTGACAAAATGTGAAAAAGTTTAAAAGGTAAGAGTATTTTTGAGAGGTCCTTTAGAATATTTTGACATAATATAGTCCATACTATTTTGCTTACATAACACACAACATAAATATCATCATGCACCACAATGCACCACATTTGGCATCCTAAGATGAGCCTGATTCTGCATCTAAAACCAGGCATCACTGGCCGTAATGCTGTTTTTGGAAAATATTTGATTTTACTTAGTAGCACAGGAAAGAAATTCTTCCGATTTTGGCATCTGCTGTTTTGGCTCGGTTAAGATATTTTAAGACAGAGCCTGGCAGCAGGGAGATGTGTTATCTGGATGAAGGAAAAAGCTTAAGGCAAAGGAGACAGAGACACTTCAACCTCTAAGGTCAGAGTCAAAGGAACTGTTGGGATGAGAGATCAACATCTGTACTGTACCTATAGCTTTTTGAACAAACATGTTGTTGGATTTTAAAAGGTTGTTCTTATCCTTCTGTTTCTCCGTCTTCAACCACTCCATCTGACTTATAACAAACATGACATAACTCACATAAAACATAATCTAAGAAATCGTAATTGTAATGAGAGACTATTTCCTGTGCGAAAACTGTGAAAAAGGCTTGTAGTTACACAGCAGCTGTCGTATCTACGGTAACATTAGTAGTTAACTTTAAACCTAGCCTAGGAATATGAGACCGTCAGCATACAGCAAAAGCAGATCTGCACCATGAGCTACTTCTAGAAATCTACAAATAACCTCACAAAGAGGGAGATGTTCCTAACAAACAACATTTAGAGCGGCTATGTTCTTCACCAGCAATAAAGACACAGTCCAGTAATTTAACCTGCAACTGTTTTCTGAAGAATAGGGGGCAAAAAATTATCTTTACAATTTAATTCAAAGCTATTCTGTTCACAGTAAGAATGTGACAAATAAACCTTTTGATTTCCACGGTGAAAAGCTTCATCTTGATTGTTTTATCTTTTTAAACCATTTTTAATATTCCCGTTTTTTCAGTGACAGATTTATTTTTAAGTAAAAGGATGAAGTAATGGAAATGAACAGTTACAATAATAAAACGTTTGGCTTTGGGGTCTACAAGAGGATGTAAAATATAAACAATAATGGGCCTGATATTGTCATAATGTGGTTTGCGGGTGGACCAAAGTGCAGACAAGAGCTGGGCAGCAGCATGTTGTAAAAGGTTTTAGCTTTATTTCCAGAGGTTTTCAAAAGAAACCAAACAAGGCACTGCAGATACAAACAAAGTCCTGATCCAAAAACTTACAAGAGGTTCTGCAGGCACATGGAAAAAACTCAGCACGAATACGTGGGTTGAGAACAGGGTATGACAAACACAAGGAACCAGCAACAAACAATGACACAAAACCAACTAAAATACTGAGGGATAACAAAGGGCAGGTAATCAGAGAAAACCGGGAACAGGTGTGACAAGGAGGCAGAAGGAACAGGTGAAACAAATACAAAGGCTGAGGATGGGCAAAGTAACTAATAAACAATAAACAGAAACACAGACCAAGCAAACCTATAGACAAAGATAAATAATCAAATGGGAAATAAGAAAACTAGAATAATCATGACTAAAGTAAACAGAGAAACTAGAGGGAACATAGGAACAACAATAACAACCTGAGAACAAACAAAGAACCCACGCGGAAGAGGGAGAAAAGAAAACATGATACAAAAACCAAAATAGAAACATCTAAGCAAAAGGTAAACAAACACAAAGCCACAAACAAAGTCCAAAAATGTCACTCCGTGACAGATATGGAAAAACAACATGTCTATGAGCTTTATAAAAAATATTCTTAATTTATATTCAACCTGATACGGCCTGTCCTGGCCTCAGTGAATGGGTCAACATTCACTGAGTAAATACACCTCACCTGGTTGAATAGCTGTTGACAAACAGCCATTCAACCAGGTATCCTCATATAAGGCTGTTCTAACATTGGTTCACAGCTGTTTCAGTTGGAAAACATGATACTGAAGTTAGCCTCTGAATCAAAGCCTCCTGTTCTGCAGTTAAATAAATGAATCAACTCTTCGAGAAGGTACAGATTAAACGCTAACTTCGGCTTGTGACAACAACAGAACCCTCCTGCTAAAAGTTTGCACTTAGCTAAAATGTAACAAGGAAAGTGTTGGAAAGGTTAGCAATCACCCTCAGACACTCTGCAAACTGTAATTTTAGGATACTCTGAAGGGAAAACCTACAAGTGAAATTATTTAAACATTTCTTTATCTAAGTACTTTCAAATCATGAGGAACAACAGGGCAAAGAGGGCATCACTGTTGTTAATATTTTTAGAATTTTTATTGTAAACACGGAGCAAGAGAAAAAGGGCGTCAGCTGGGGCTGAACATCATTGCTCTTATTTTATGTAGCTCAAATTGTTTTGTTTTAGTTTTAGTTTTTTATTAATATTGTTGCAGCAGTTGTTTCGTCAATTTTGTTTGGTGATCTGAAACATTCATGTGTGACAAAAAACAAAACATAAGGAATCTATAAGGGAGCAAACACTACTATAACTGTATAAAACTCAAGCATTTTGTGACCTCAAAGTGACAGAGCTCCATATAAATCTAGAAGTCTGACAGGCAACCAAATATTTTAGCTGGAAAGCAGTTACACTTCTAATTGATTTAAGGCTTTATCAAAGCAATAATAAAGAACATGTCATTTCCCTTTAACAGATAAATTGAAAGAAAAGAAGTGAATAAGTCTTCACCATTGAAACTCATGTCTAGGAAGAGACTGGTTTCTGTAAAAATGTTTAAAGACAAGAAAGATTATGGAAAGTGTAATTAATTTGACTGTAAAGGATGTCAAAACCATGGCTTTAGTAATAAAAATGCATTCTCTCTTGTTTTGTTTTAAACGGATGGAGCAAACCTAAGCCTGATCCTTCAGCCAACATATTTTCACACTATACTTTTATTTTTGTGCTTTCTCAAACCATTCGTCACCCACAGGTATCTGTCATTTGATGTTACCACTATGAAGTCTACAACCACAACCTATAGTTGTAGTTTTATCCCATCCTCATTACTTAACCTCGCTGCACACAGAATCGACTCCTCTTTCAATCAAAAGCATTGCATGCTCAGCATATGCATCGGTCTCTTACAGCAGAGCATGTAATGGAAGGGAAATTTACTGTGAAGCCCAGCATCAATGGTACAGTTTCTAACTGTGGCTAACACTGGGATTGATTTTTCTAACTGCACTCTAGGAAAAATACAAATACTGTACAGATCCAAATGTTTAATGGTGCTGTTTGAGACAAAAGATTTACTTTTTGCAAAAGACACAGAGAGAAAAATACTCAGGATACAGTGCATTGCAAAGGTATTCATATGCTTTGAACTTTCTCTACATTTTGTTATGTTACAATTACAAACTTTATAGGATTTTACTGGGATTTTATGTGATAGATCAACACACCATAAAGCATAATTGTCAAGTTGAAGGAACACAAACAATGTTTGCAATTTCTTTTAAATACAAATCAGAAAAGTGGGGCTTGTATATCTATTCAGGCTTTTTTACTTTGCTACCCCTGCATAAATTCCAGCGCAAAACATCCCAAGCTGTGGATATCTCACAGACCACGGTTCAATGCATGCCCTGAAACTGAAAAGAATATGGCACAATTGTCACTAAGCGTAGACATGACCATACACCTGAACTAACAGGCAGGGCATAAAGACACAGCCAAAAGGCCCAAGGTGACTCTGGAGAAGGTGCAAAGATCCACTGCTCAAGTGGAAGGATATATCCATAGGAAGAATGTTAGTTGAGCTCACCACAAATAAAGCCAATGTGAAAAAAACGGAAGCTATTACTAAAGCAAAGCCATAAGTCCCATTTACAGTATGTCAAAAGCCATGTAGGGACACATCAGTCACCCTGAACACACGTTTCACACAGTAAAACGTGGTGAGGGTATTTTGCTGTGGGGATGCTATTCTTTAACAGGGACAGCGAAACTGGTCAAAGTTTAAAAAATCTGTTACAGGCTGCAAAAAACGTTCAGCACGACAATGACCTAAAGCATGGAATGGTTTAGATCAAAATATACTAATGTTAGAAGGGCCCAGTCAAAAGTCTAGATCAAAAATCAAATTGAGTACCTGTGACGAGACTTGATATTTAATATACAAAGAGATTTTTATCCAATTTGACAGGGCTTGACCTGGTTTTTAAAGACAAATGTGCATAGATTTCACTTTTTAGATACGAAGATGGTAAAAAAACAGCCCAAAAGACTTTCATTGTGGCAAAACAATGGTTCAACGAAGTATTTCCTTCCTGCTCAAAACCAATGCCTTTTTTACACTTTTACTTGGAGAAAACATTTAACTACGTATCATTTTTCTTTCACTTAACAATTGTGCACTATATTGTGTTAATCTCTCACATAAAATCACCTAATGGCTGCAACATGACAAAAGGAGAAAATGTTCAGGCTGTATATATGCTTTCAAGGCAATGAAGGTACAACAATGTGTAAGTTGCATAGAGAAACCTCAAGGTATAGACCAAAACTGCCATAAATTACATTGATTATTCAAAACACAAGACTTTGTCTAACCAGAGCCATTTCTTTTCTGCCATTTCTGTTTAAAGTAGGAATCTGAGAAGCTCGGCAATTTGTTACAGTCAATATACTTTGAAACACCTTCAACACTCTTTTGAGATAATTGGTTTAATTGCTGAGTTTAAATGAAGTTGCTGAATCATGAATGTGCAGCCTACTGGTTTAAGTGCTACACTACAGCGAATTCGAAAGCATGGTGAAGCAATTGTCAAGACCAAGCCCCAGAGGGATACGTTTCTGGGTCATAATTTCCCCATTTTGAAGATGTACAGCAAAAAAAAAAAAACATACAAAGTGGAGCAATTCCACAGAGAGAGACACAGAGACTGAGATCTGTGGGAAGAGAGGCCTTGGCTCCAACATTTCACCATCAGTTGGCCATATAGGTTAATGTGGCGCAGCGGGACAGCGGCTTGTTTCACCCCAGACAGCCTCTGTCATCACCTGAGCTAATTCCAAGAGGAAAGCTCCGGTCTTTTGGGTCAGCTTTGTTTCTGGCATTTTTTGACAGTATTGCACATTTACAGAGCAACACATTTTATTTTTTAGGTCTGAGGTTTAAGAAGTAAAATATAATATAGTGAGTTTATTTTCCAACAGAGAATAATTTCTGTATTTAATGAATAAATGTTAATGAAATATTATTTAAGTATTGTTGTTTGGTATTAAAAAACTACTAAAAAGCTACAGTAAGGTCAGGCACTAATTTCTCATTCTAAGTATTTGCTTCCAATACACATGCACCACATTCATATTACTCACTTTTGTTTACTATTTTTGGGTCTGCAAGACCAGCATTCCAGTGTGAGGTATGCAGATTTAACTACATGATAACGATAGTGGACTGGTTTGTCAACTGTTAAGTCAGAAGCAAAGTATAGATATCCATAAACCTCCTCACCCTGCATTGCTTCAAAACAATCTATTTTCCAATCCCCCCGCCCCCCCATCTGCAATTCAATAAATATACAAATTTGGCCCCCATGTGCAGATGGTTGATGCAGATGTAGACTTTCTATTTTTAATCAGGGCACGATTTTCACCAACTAATTCTTAAAATGGAAACTATTAGGCCCAACACAAAGTATTCGTCTTTAATAACCACACTTTATTCATCATCTTTGATGTCATAGTAGATAGGAACACATCAGTCCAGGACCTTTTACTGGAAAGCAGGTTTTGGTGCATCCAAATCAACTTTGTTTATTAAGCTTGGCTAAACACAACCAGCATTTCCTATAAGACATCTGACTAATTTGTTTGCTTAGTTAAAATCCGGTGTGCTTAGTTTAGTGTTGAACAGGTAAGAAATATTCACAATATAAAATGTTTCACAATTTTATTTTGGCCTACAAGTACTTTTGACTTGACAATTTTGGCCTACATTACAAAATGTCTGGACACCACTGGTTTAAAGTCCTTTTAAAAGCCCTTCCCCTTCCTACCTGGCAGTCAGTTAGTTGACAAATAACAGAGACAAATTAAGCTGTATATTGGCACTCCCAATATTCTTATTAAAATAACATTGCTTCAGTGCTACAGTTGGCAAACAATGAGGGGTGTGTCAGCCAATCTTTAGCTGGCTACCAGAGCTGGCAGCCTGAGTAACTATCCAGCTAATATCAACTTGTGTTACCCTATAAAGAGCAGAATGGCAAAAAGTATATTTTAAGTACTTGAATACTTTAGCTCAAACTTCATGTTTTTCTTCTATATGTTTACACAAGTCCTTATATCGGAATTAAAATAGATGAATACATAGAAATACACATTTTTATGTCATAATGTTATCAGAAATATGAATAATTGTTGTTTTAGGTCAGGTGGTGTATATTTTTTCTTTACATTTTATTTTAAAATACATTGATGCAGTGACATTGCTATATGTGTCAATGGTTATATGTTATAGTATAACACCGTTGCTTAAACATTAAACATTGTCTCACATGCAGATATAAACAATTCTTATGGTATAACAGTTATACCATGAGAATATTTTAAAATATCTGTATGACAGAGAGATTAATATTGTTCTAAACAACAATTCAGTTTCTTAATTACTCAAATAATTTAGAACAGATGCATGTCAAGGCTTAAATTTTAGCACTTCCTAGTTTATTCTAGTAATGTTCCTTTGTACATTTAGAGGTATTTCCTGTTACCCTAGTTTTTTTTTTGTTTCTCTGTTTAACTCCTTTAACTTAATTAGCCCTCTCACTCAGCTCCCCACTTTCACTTTGCCTGAGCTGTTCCACATTTTCCCTTGATTACTCACACCTGCGTTCCGTGTTATGCTCCACACCTCCCTCAGCATACTGGTTTTCCTAGTTCATTGCTGGTTTCTTCTGCTGATCTGCTGGATGTTCTGTTCTACTGCTCCATTTGTCACTACCCATTACTCTGCTCAAGTTCCATGTCTTCATCTCCATGTTCAAGACCTACCTGCAAGTTTTCCTTATTTTTAATTTCAACACATGAAAAGAAAGGAGAAAATGTTTAGGTTCAACATATTAGTCTGGAAAATATATCTATTGGTTACATGACACCAAAAGAAATGGATAAACCGGTTAAAATTACAAATCTAGGCTGCAGCATTATGAGCACCTATAAGTTCCTCACACAACTAGATAATTTTTGCAGTCATCTTTAGATTTGTAAGCAATAACAGAATTTTTCAAGGAAAATCTGGTTTATTCAGGGACTTTTAAAGTTGCTAAAAAGTCTTTAGTGTCCCACCATAGACATCCAAGCACACAGCCTGATACCATTTAACTGGTAATTTAGGAAACACATCTGCAACACTTAAGCCAACATTTACCAAACAAGTGTTTGAATTTGCCACAGTGAGCTTCCTGTTTAACATGAGCCAGATGATATTCTCTGAGCCATTCTATCAGTCTAAATCCAGCATACTATAGACTGTCTAATCTGAACTAAAGCCTCCACTGACAGCTAAAATCCAATTATTACACATCTCTAGAGAAACTCACTCACAGAGGAGAGCCTGCAAAAGGCTATGCTGCCTGCTGAAAGATGCAAGTTGAAATACAAACACACAGTTCCAGTTGTATTTAAAGAAAAATGTCTTGCAGAAATCAAAATATGTCAAAAAAGTAAATCAGTAGGTTTAAAGGAGGGTTTCAGATTTGTTAAAAGCATAGTTTAGTTCCCTATGGTGTTAAATTCTAGAGTTTTACTGACCTTCCCTTTGTTTCCCAAAAAACGTCAGAAGTTCCCCAGCCAAAGGTCCACTATGATCGTTGCAGACTCTGAGTTAAACTGATGGACTTTTGACTCTCACTTCATCAGATCAACTGGTACAACCAGCAGCCATGTAATTTACTGTAGTAACATTTTGATTGATTGGGAAAACAGTTACAAACCAGAGTACAAATGTTTACTACTAATATAATCACTCACAATGGTATAACAGATTTTGAGTTTAAGTTGTTTTAAATGGCTTAAATTCACTTTACTGCACATCTACCTGGACACACCATTCCCACCATCAAACACAGGTGATGGCAGTGTCATGCCGTGGGGCTTTTTTCAGCAGGGAGAGGGAAGCAGGTCAGAGTTGAGGAGAAGATGGATAAAGCAGGAAAATGACCCTAAACATACAGCAAGAGCTACAGTGGAGTGGATCAAAGCATATTCACAAGGGCTGAAAAACGTTTTTGAAATAATCGTCAACTAATTTAGTAGTTGAATAATTATTAACTGGAGTATACATACTCTAAAACATGCCATTTGCTGAAAGAACAACCCACTCAGAGCAGTAATTAGGGCAAAAGTTTACAAAAAATATATACATTTTGGATTTAAGATGAAAAACCTTCTTTGTTTGTAAATACAGGTCCTTCTCAAAATATTAGCATATTGTGATAAAGTTCATTATTTTCCATAATGTCATGATGAAAATTTAACATTCATATATTTTAGATTCATTGCACACTAACTGAAATATTTCAGGTCTTTTATTGTCTTAATACGGATGATTTTGGCATACAGCTCATGAAAACCCAAAATTCCTATCTCACAAAATTAGCATATCATTAAAAGGGTCTCTAAACGAGCTATGAACCTAATCATCTGAATCAACGAGTTAACTCTAAACACCTGCAAAAGATTCCTGAGGCCTTTAAAACTCCCAGCCTGGTTCATCACTCAAAACCCCAATCATGGGTAAGACTGCCGACCTGACTGCTGTCCAGAAGGCCACTATTGACACCCTCAAGCAAGAGGGTAAGACACAGAAAGAAATTTCTGAACGAATAGGCTGTTCCCAGAGTGCTGTATCAAGGCACCTCAGTGGGAAGTCTGTGGGAAGGAAAAAGTGTGGCAGAAAACGCTGCACAACGAGAAGAGGTGACCGGACCCTGAGGAAGATTGTGGAGAAGGGCCGATTCCAGACCTTGGGGGACCTGCGGAAGAAGTGGACTGAGTCTGGAGTAGAAACATCCAGAGCCACCGTGCACAGGTGTGTGCAGGAAATGGGCTACAGGTGCCGCATTCCCCAGGTCAAGCCACTTTTGAACCAGAAACAGCGGCAGAAGCGCCTGACCTGGGCTACAGAGAAGCAGCACTGGACTGTTGCTAGTGGTCCAAAGTACTTTTTTCGGATGAAAGCAAATTCTGCATGTCATTCGGAAATCAAGGTGCCAGAGTCTGGAGGAAGACTGGGGAGAAGGAAATGCCAAAATGCCAAAAGTCCAGTGTCAAGTACCCACAATCAGTGATGGTCTGGGGTGCCGTGTCAGCTGCTGGTGTTGATCCACTGTGTTTTATCAAGTGCAGGGTCAATGCAGCTAGCTATCAGGAGATTTTGGAGCACTTCATGCTTCCATCTGCTGAAAAGCTTTATGGAGATGAAGATTTCATTTTTCAGCACGACCTGGCACCCGCTCACAGTGCCAAAACCACTGGTAAATGGTTTACTGACCATGGTATCACTGTGCTCAATTGGCCTGCCAACTTTCCTGACCTGAACCCCATAGAGAATCTGTGGGATATTGTGAAGAGAACGTTGAGAGACTCAAGACCCAACACTCTGGATGAGCTAAAGGCCACTATCGAAGCATCCTGGGCCTCCATAAGACCTCAGCAGTGCCACAGGCTGATTGCCTCCATGCCACGCCGCATTGAAGCAGTCATTTCTGCAAAAGGATTCCCGACCAAGTATTGAGTGCATAACTGTACATGATTATTTGAAGGTTGACGTTTTTTGTATTAAAAACACTTTTCTTTTATTGGTTGGATGAAATATGCTAATTTTGTGAGATAGGAATTTTGGGTTTTCATGAGCTGTATGCCAAAATCATCCGTATTAAGACAATAAAAGACCTGAAATATTTCAGTTAGTGTGCAATTAATCTAAAATATATGAATGTTAAATTTTCATCATGACATTATGGAAAATAATGAACTTTATCACAATATGCTAATATTTTGAGAAGGACCTGTATTCTCTATCCAGAACTTCTCAAGTGGCATAGCTTTAGCTTCACCTGGTTCAAATTCTGTTAAAAATCTCCTTTTAAGCACCTTTTGCCATCCGATTATAAATCGATTAATCGAAAAAATATTCAACAGATTAATCGATTACCAAAATAATCGTTAGCTGCAGCCCTAATAGTCATGCGTTAACATGGCCCAAAGTCCAGACCAAATCTTTAGTGGGACTTGAAAAGTGATGTTCACAGAAGCTGTCCATACAATTTAAGCAAGCTTGAGCTATTTGCCAAAGAAGCATGGGCAAAACTTTCTGTCTCTAGATGTGGAAAGTGTCGGGGTCTGGAGTTTGTGTGTGTGTGTGTGTGTGTGTGTGTGTGTGTGTGTGTGCTTGTAACAATGTTCGGTTCTCAGATGGTGCTGGAGTTCCTGGGTGCGGTGCGACAGGTGCGACTAATCTACTGATTACTTGGAGGCGTACTTAAGCGGGAGGCTGCCAGCACTTCGTTGCCAGAGTGTTTGCCTTCAGTGGTTGCTAACCTGAATCCTTGGTTTACCTTGCTGATATCTGACCTCGCTCCCAGACGTTTTTGGGCGATCAAGATTACCAACATCTGGAATAGGATCTACATTTATTGAGGGCTTCGACCCCAAACTCCTGTTTACTCATCTGGACAAGAATCAAGCTGGCAGCCTCCTGTTTTCTCTGTCATCGTGACCAAGGCATAAGCGTACCCTGTCCACCCTCCAACGCAAGTACCTTCACTTTGACCCTCTCTTTGAACTCACCTAGTTCACTTAAGCAGCACCAGAGAAACCTCCTGAACAACTCCTGTGTCATGAGCCCGGACCCCAAATCCCTCAACCCCTGGTGGTTAGACTACTCCTATATAGTAAGCCTTTCCTCAAACTACAATAGTTGCTTTTCTCTACCTCAGTCTTATTATAGTTACTTGTTTCACTAGCCATTTCCTTCTCTTTCCGTACAGTTGGCAATCTACCCGTACCCGTTCCAGAACATTTCACATTTATCCTTGTTTAAGAAAATAAATCTTCTTCATAATCTTGTCTCCTCTTCAGAGTGTTTTTCTGCATGTGGGTCAGAACTATTACGAGTAAAATGACAGAAATATGATCTATGACATAAAATCAACAAAAAATACATTGATCTTTGGAGGTGTAACATCTAATAGAAAATGTGAAAAAGTAGGAATACTTTGCAGGGCACTCTCTGTACTGCAGGTAAGGCACCAACTACTGAAACCCACTTCAGAAAATTCAAACAAGACATTTAAGTGCTTAATGACCCACTTACTTTCTTTATGATGCTTCTGAGACTTCAACAAGCCAGGTTAATGGATATTTTACCTTATTTATAATTCAAATCCTAACTGTTTTTATGTTTGTGTAGGCAGGCATGGATACTTGTGCGTGCATTCCTAACTACAAAGTTTTAAAGAAAAGTTTGTTTCACTGAGTTATGCTGAGAAGGAATACCTGAACAGAGCAAAAACAGAATAGACACACACAAAAACACATCTTTGCAATCAGAAATACACAGATATGAATAATTAAATAAACAAATATGCCTTAATGAATGCACACATACACACGCACGCATCGCATATAACCCGCTCAAACACAACACAGCATAAATGTGCATCAATAAATGATTACACTCTTCATTAGATGCCGCAGGTCAGCAGTTTGTGAGTGTGCAGCAAAGATTTGTGGCCAGAACGACCAGTCTTTTGTAAAGCAAGTAGTTGGCTTTTTGACCTAGTTAAACAACTGAAAAGAAATATAAAGTAGCCTTTCATAGCATTGTTTCTCCATAGAAAACGTCTTGTGAAATCATTAATTATATTTGACAAGCCAAGATTTGGGTTTAGCAAACTGCTGCTACAGGTGTAATTCAATACATCAAATAAATAGGATCCATTCCAAATGTGCAGTTTAAGGTCTCAAACTGTGCAATAGATTTTTTTGTTTTTGCCAACTCGGATTTCTTTCAGACTGGCTGGTGGTTTTCTAGGAGAAAAAGGTCACTTAGGATCCAAGTCATACAGCTTAAAGGCTAAAGCAGCCACACGCTCCAAAACACCCCAAATCTACAACAAGCTGACCCTCTCATGGGCCTTTTAGTAGCCATTAATCTATGTTGTCATGTGCTCCAGCTAACAATGAACACCACTGTTCATAAAAAAATTGAGTTTACAGGCACCATTCAATCTGCTGGATTTAAGAAATGTTCCCATTATGAGGGTCTTATTAATTAGGAAGCTTTCTCAGCAGTGCGGGTGCCAAGAAAAGGAAAAACTACAAGACAGAATGATATGGGTGAGCTCTGCAGCTTAAACCACTGAAACGCCTTGATTTGTGTGACATTCTGCTGTGTCATGCATCAAAATGTCACACAAGGCAGGAGGGGAAAAAAGGCCACTTCGTCAAAAACTGTTTCCCTTTTGGGCCGTCTTGTAGAAAGTATTTGACAGCAATTTTGTGTAGCAGGTACATTATTTATCAGTGTGCTGTAATGAAAAAAAAATCCTCACAAGTCACCCGAAGTCTGGGAGTTGGAAAATCTGGCGAATATGAGAGTAACGGAGAAATTGAATTGTGGCAACAATGATAAAATCTCTTCTTAGTCATGTTTAACCTGGCTTTCTACAACATCTGTAAGAACACAGAAAACCCTATTACACAAAACAGTGCTTAACTATCAGTACCTCATCTTAGTTAGGCTCAGCAGTGTTGAATATCTGCATTTATTCTTCTTGAATAACTTGTATCAGTGTACTGGGGGAGTGGTGGCCTAGCGGTTAGAACAAGAGGTTTGCGTTCCGGAGGGGACACAAGGGGCCGGATTCGTATCCCACAGACTGCCACTCTGGGTCCCTGAGCAAGACCCTTAGCCCCAAATTGCTCCCCGGGCACCCACTGCTCCCTATAAGGGATGGGTTAAATGCAGAGGACAAATTTTGTTGTAATGTACATGTGCACCAATAAAGATTATTTAATTAAAAAGTTTAATTAATTAATTGTATAATCTTTTGAGACATGTCTCTTTTCCTGTTAGAAACAAACTTCATGGCTGAATAAAAATAATTGTATCTAAATTTGCCAGGGTTATGAATAATTCTGGGTTTATCTGTATGTCAAATTACCCAGCCTGAGAGGTTTGTGTCAGAATAAAAATCCCAGAGGGTTGAAAAGTTAGTGTGCGTCTGTATGGTCGACAAGAATTCATAAGTAATATTAAACCAACAATCTTAGCAGAGGTTTTGGACATAATGAATGCAAAACATGCTATTTGTTCATTAAGTAGGCTATTTTTCTGGAGCATGTTGCAGATCTGTGCATAAATTTGTAGCCACTGGAGTTTTCCATCTGCCTCGTTGTTTACCTCTTGAATATGTTTGATGCAAGATGTTTAGTTATTGGTCTTAATGTAGCAGACGATTAAGTCTGAATTGAATTCTGTTTTAATTAACATGCATATCTGGTTCATACAACATTATCAGATTTAGTTTTTTTTAAATAACTTTAGTTCAATAAACACTAATACCTCTATTTGACACAATTCAAGCCCCAGCTAGACTTCTGGTGATCATTTAATAGAATCTCCTTCTTCTCTACTATGCAAAACATAGTGACAGTCTGTGATAATAAAGCCAGCATAGTTCTCTGCGGAGACTATTATTTTATTTTATAGTACTATTATTATTCTAAATTGCCTAATTGAAGCCATTTTTCTTTTTCAAAGTAACAGTGTTTGAACATTTTTAACTGATGGCATCAAGTACCCTTCTATTTGTGAAAGAATGAATAATCTTGGAGTTTTAAATAAAAATCTAGAACTTATTAAACCCTTTACATTAGATGCACTTTTTTCCCCTCAAAATCAAAGCCTTTTGGGTTCAGCTTCACTTTTACTATTCCTTACCAAAGTAGATAGGAGAGGATTCACCCTGAGTTCATATATAGTTAGGATTTGCAGAGTTTTAACATATCTGAATTATTTTGCTGTTATTTGATGAGTTATCCACTGTAAAAATGTCTAATCTTTCTTTGAAATACCCTGACAGCACTTTACTCCAATCACAGTGCTTTTAAAGTGGAGATTTACAAGGTCTAAAACAAACCTAAAATAAGCAGGTCGTTCTTTTCAAAGAACCACCTGTCATATGGAACAATCCTCCAGTCATGAATGCATGACTAACAGCTGGTTTACATTATTTAGGTTATGTTGGTTTGTATGATGTAAAAGTAGTGATTGGAGAATGCATATTTCCAAACCCAGCATGACACAACCATGAAGCAAAGAGGGTGACCCATGCATGTAGCACAGACCCAATGTGACCAGAGCTACGAGACTGGGAAGAAAGAGACTGGAGGAGACAGGGAAAATCCCAGAGTCACCAGATCTCTGGAGGACAGAATACAAAATACCACGGAAATAGACTGTAATCCTGGCCAGCAGTGATCAACAGTGATAAATATTAAAAAACACTATTACTCTCTAAAAAATGTATAAGGAGTGATCGCAAGAGGTTCACTTATTCAGCACAAGTCTCTTTGCACTGGTGTGTAGGAGACTATTTTCCTCTGACATCTAACTTGTGATTTTTGCCAACAGTGCGCATTCAAGTTTGCACACTCTCATTATTATTATCACTTGTGTCTTTTTGTGCTATTGCTTCCGCTGAGATTCTGCTAGCAAGAATAACAAGTGGACCAACACATATAAATGAGAACTCAAGAGACAAATATCACGATACCACTGTGATAAAGCAGGCCGTAACACACACACTGAAAGATAGCATTCTCTATCTCTCTTTCTATCTGAATCACTCTCATTAGCCATGCTATGGCTGTAGCTTTGCGAGGTCGGCCTGCACGCTGTGCTGTAGAGTTGGACAGCAGCCCACGGCAGAGAAGGTCACCCACCACTCAGTTTAATTCCCACAAGACCAACACTGTGCCCCTTCCTGATAATGAGCGGATATAAATTTGCCTGGGAAAGATGTGCAGCTCCAGACACACCCATCATGGCTTGAAAATATGGTGAAAAAGGGGCTCCTGGAGTTTTCTGTATCTTTGAATCAGAAGGATGACTGCTTTATACGTCTCGATAGGTAAAAAAAACTCTCAAGTGATCAGCTAACAAAAAAAACAGAAAAGGATACCTCATTACAACAAAATGTCTGCCTGCTTCCTGACCCTGACATTACTTTGACATTTTTCCGAAACAATTTTAGTTTTAGGTGGCGAGGTAAAAAAACAGAGCGAATGTGAGCCTTTAAAGAAATCAGGAGCTTGAAGTCTGAGGTTCTCCTGCTGGGATTTGATACCAACTGTGAGCAAAGCAACACCCCAACCCACATCAGGGATATAATGACAGTGACTTGGTACTAGACCTGTCTGGATAGAACTGACGAGTCAGAGCTACTTCAGCAGTACAAGGAAGCAATACTCAATTTTGGGAAGGTGTCTCAATGTTTTGGCTCATCAGGTTACTTAAAATAAGAAATGTTGGGGGATTTCTATAAATAGCCTTTAGAACGGCTATCTGAGTGAACTTGACGATAGTTTATTGTTTCTTTTTGTTGGCTGAAGACGTTTGCGTGGCTGCGACACACTTTCATGCAATGTTCTTTTTTATACATCCCGAGCTGTGCGTGAAACATTGCACTACATGAGGCACCAGGTTATTTGCCAATTTATATCCTCAATTTATGACCACATGTTTCCATTTTGTGACCATAAACCAACCATTTCATAGCATGTATTTAAACCATTAGGTGTCAGTTTAGTTAGGCCCGAGCAGGAAAACTGCAAGGGCCTATTGTAATCGCTCGAATTCTTATTATTATTATTCCGGGGACTTTTGGCGGGGCAATATGGAGACTTTGCCATGCCCCAAAACTCACCAAACTTCACCCAAAATTGTCCCCCGCATGAAATTCTTGATCCTTAATATCGTCGTAAGTGGGCGTGGCCAAACCACTTAGCCACACCCCCAAACGTGAGATAGGCCGAACCGTAAGTCGTACAGATCTGAAATTCCGCACAATGCTAGAACTCCTAAAACCAAGAAAAAAAGTTTCTTGGGGGTATGTCCTAAAATGCACAGGAAGTCGGCCATTTTGGATTAAAGGCCGATTTTTGCCCATTTTTCACTTTTACTCACCTCAAACTTTAACGAACTCCTCCTAGGGATTTTGACCTATCGGCTTCATATTTGGTCAATATGCAGTTATGGCATGGGGGATTAAAAGTTATCAAAATTTTGAGTTTTCGGCCATGTTTAGGGGGCGTGGCCGGGGCACGAACTTGCCGTTCGCGCTCAAAGTGAAAAGATGCAATAACTTTCCCAAAGAAACGACAAATCAAACCAAAGTTGGCATGAAGGAGGACCTTTGGGTTCCCGATGATCCTATGGGGTCATATTCTGACATCATCAAAGCCACGCCCCCTGAAAACCGGAAGTCACTTTTTTCACTTGGAAAGGTGCCTCTCTGACCCTCTTGACCCAATCAACTTGAAAGTGTGTCAGAAGACAGACAACTAGTGGGTCTAACTTCGTTTGAAGCACAGTAACTTTTCAGAAAAGGGCATGGCCGTGGTGGCGCGGCGAAGTCAGACGTCACGCCATGGCCATACGTTTGGCTCTAATTTCCACATAGATCATCTGATCTGCACCAAATTCAATGTGATTGATCCTTGTCCAGTCCCCAACAGAGATCTGATGACATATTTGGTGGGCGTGGCCTAATTCGTCCACAGCGCCCCCTAGACAATTAAAAAAAAACAGCCCCAAGCCATGCTTTGACCAAGGAATCTGAAATTTGGTACACTTATGTATCTTCTCTGGACCTACAAAAATGTCTCTTGGAGCATTGGTCTATACCCCACAGGAAGTCGGCCATTTTGGATTGAAGTTGCCATTTTGACCCAGTTTTGACCGTTTCTAGCACGCATATCTGAGCGAACTCCTCCTACAGCTTTTGACTTACAGACATCAAAATCACTCAGTTTACTCTTAAGCGATTGGGGATTAAAAGTTATCAAAAGCTTTTTGATACATGAAAGCGTGTGGGAGTGGCCACGCCTCAAAATATGACTTCTCGCCATAAAAGACTAAATTGACATAGCTCCTACAAGGAAGGTCACAGACACATGAAACCTTCTGGGATTGATCTGCCTCTAGGCCTGAACAATATTCACTGATCAGATGCTGACATCATTGATGCCCCGCCCCCTCAGAACAGGAAGTATCACGTTTTCCTTTACAGACTCAATGTTTGATGTTCTTCACCTAATCAATGTGAAACTGTCCCAAGTAACAGATAACATGATGCTCTTAGACAGTCGACAGTACTTACTGCTTTAGCTGGAGGGTGTGAATATGATGGCGTGGCAAATTCTGATGTCACGCCACGGCTATACGTTTGGCTCTAAATTACACATGCATGGTCCGATTCACTCAAAACTGAATATGCTTGATCTTTGTCAGCCCCCAAACAGCTCTATTGGATTACATTTAAAGTTGGATCAACAGCGCCCCCAAGGACACTTCAAGGGCTATATCTCCCTCATACATCCTCGGATCTATTTCAAATGTAGTATACATGATCATGACTTAATGATGGACATGTTGACACAGTCAATTGATGATGTCGTTTTAGCCCCACCCACAAACAAACAAGTGAGTGCAGCTTCCTTCTGGAAGGTCCGATTTACTCCAAATTTTGAATGCTTTTTGCCAGACTGAAACTCTGCATGACCGAAGATCATATGACAAGTTGATCAAAGTGCCATCTACTGGCGACGTGTTGAAGTGAAGCAGTGTCATCGTTGGTGGCGTGTATGAGGTGATGCCAGGCTCCTGCGGTCGCTCAACAGCCCGGGTTGCGCTGATGGGTGCGAGGGCCTTCAAAGCTGCTTGCAGGTTTCTAGTTGTCTTTGTAGTTAATGAAATATGGAGAGAAATAGTCAAAAGAATACTAAAGTCTCATGCATATTTTAATTAAATATAATTTTACTCTCAGAAAAGCTCTCGAGAGCTTAGCTTTTTGGCACTGCAGACGAAGCCCCAACTCGTTTGTCCAACTCCCGTTCCATCCTACAATCATTCATGAACAACTCACCAAGATGCTTAAACTCCACTGCTTGAGGCAGAGATTGAATCCAAACTTGGAGAGGACAGTCCACCCTGACAACTTTCGACTTTTGAACATTGATAAATGTCTTTATGTGCTCAGCTTTTCACATTGTACTTTTGAACCACATTTATATGTTGTTTAGATGTCTTTCTGATCTTCACACAATTACATTAACAAAGACTTTTTATTACAACAAGATGCAGGCTTTATAAAATTATCAATTGCCAATACCTACAGTGCCTTGTGAAAGTATTCGGCCCCCTTGAACTTTTCAACCTCTTGCCACATTTCAGGCTTCAAACATAAAGATCTAAATTCTAATTTTTTCTGTAGAATCAACAACAAGTGGGACACAATCGTGAAGTGGAATGAAATTTATTGGATGTGTCAAACTTTTTTAACAAATAAAAAACTGAAAAGTGGGGCGTGCAACATTATTCGGCCCCTTTACTTTCAGTGCAGCAAACTCACTCCAGAAGTTCAGTGAGGATCTCTGAATGATCCAATGTTGTCCCAAATGACTGATGATGATAAATAGAATCCACCTGTGTGTAATCAAGTCTCCGTATAAATGCACCTGCTCTGTGATAGTCCCAGGGTTCTGTTCAAAGCGCAGAGAGCATCATGAAGACCAAGGAACACACCAGGCAGGTCCGAGATACTGTTGTGGAGAAGTTTAAAGCCGGATTTGGATACGAAAAGATTTCCCAAGCTTTAAACATCCCAAGGAGCTCTGTGCAAGCAATCATATTGAAATGGAAGGAGTATCAGAACACTGCAAATCTACCAAGACCCGGCCGTCCCTCTAAACTTTCATCTCGAACAAGGAGAAGACAGATCAGAGATGCAGCCAAGAGGCCCATGATCACTCTGGATGAACTGCAGAGATCTACAGCTGAGGTGGGAGAGTCTGTCCATAGGACAACAATCAGTTGTACACTGCACAAATCTGGCCTTTATGGAAGAGTGGCAAGAAGAAAGCCATTTCTCAAAGATATCCATAAAAAGTCTCCTTTAAAGTTTGCCACAAGCCACCTGTGAGACACACCAAACATGTGGAAGAAGGTGTTCTGGTCAGATGAAACCAAAATCGAACTGTTTGGCCACAATTCAAAACAATATGTTTGGCGTAAAAGCAACACAGCTCATCACCCTGAACACACCATCCCCACTGTCACACATGGTGGTGGCAGCATCATGGTATGGGCCTGCTTTTCGTCAGCAGGGACAGGGAAAATGGTCAAAATTGATGGGAAGATGGATGGGGCCAAATACAGGACCATTCTGGAAGAAAACCTGTTGGAGTCTGCAAGAGACCTGAGACTGGGACGAAGATTTATTTTCCAACAAGACAATGATTCAAAACATAAAGCCAAATCTACAATGGAATGGTTCACAAATAAACGTATCCAGGTGTTAGAATGGCCAGGTCAAAGTCCAGACCTGAATCCAATCGAGAATCTGTGGAAAGAGCTGAAGACTGCTGTTCACGAACGCTCTCCATCCAACCTCACTGAGCTCCAGCTGTTTTTCAAGGAAGAATGGGCAAGAATTTCAGTCTCTCGATGTGCAAAATTTATAGGGACATACCTGCAGCAAAGGGTGGCGCTACAAAGTATTAACGCAAGGGGGCCGGATAATATTGCACGCCCCACTTTTCAGTTTTTATTTGTTAAAAAGGTTTGACACATCCAATAAATTTCATTCCACTTCACGATTGATTCTTCACAAAAAATATGAATTTTATATCTTTATGTTTGAAGCCTGAAATGTGGCAAAAGGTTGAAAAGTTCAAGGGGGCCGAATACTTTCACAAGGCACTGTAGGTTGCTAAGCAACAACACAAACGTATTACACCAAAGATCCTCTCAGGTGAAGTTTAACAGCCTTGAGGTAAAGAGAATTATCTGACTCTTTACTCCCTGACCCCAGGATAACTCTTAAACACAGTCAGTATAACACTGTCCACATGATGCTGGTGCAGGAGCTATGAGCTGTCATCAGGAAACACTGAACATGCCTGTACAAGAAGATCATAAATTCATCACAGTGACATCCTGGAGCAAGCTCTGCTGACTCAACCTTGATCGATCACAGGCAGGACGACAGATGGCCAGAAAGGACAATCATATATAACTGTACGCTTATTAGCATAATAACATGCATATACAGTACAAGTCATTGTACAAGGCCACATTGGGCTTGGACAATGTCAGGGGGTAAGTGTCAGAAATGCTGTAATAAAACTTTGAACTAGTAAATAAGGAGGTCTTTGCATTGATGTAATATATTTAAAATTTGTTTTCAAGATAGTGACAGTCAGACATCTAATTGTAGCTTTAGCAGTTCACAAGCCATGGATAATCACATGAATGTTATAGCTTTTTCCTATTATGTATTCTTATTTTCTGATTGTAACAGTTTCCAAAACTCGGAAGCTATTAAGATTCCTTTGAAGAGTGACTAAGAGAAATGGCCTTCTGTGTCCCATCATGTTTATTAGCAGGGAAACAATCAGGCACAGATTATTAAGTAAAAGTTCCAAACAAACTCTGGTTCGCCTGAAGATGTGGGTTCTGGTTTGCTTCAAAATGAACTCTGGTGGGGTTCGCCTCCAGTGGGAAAGCAATCAGACTATCAAGTGAACCAAAGAGGGGAAATAATATATGTTTCACTGACATGTATATTATCTAAAAATTCTGAAAGCTGCAATGGCCTCATATACCCAAAACGACATATTGATAGCTCCTCACTTATGGCAAGTCAATTTGCCATTTAATAGCCCGGGAGGATCTTTAAATAACACATCCGTACATTAATTCTGTCTTGTGAGAATAAAAATTTCCGATATCCATAACGGCATTCGTCCCATCCGGAATGAACGTTTCAGCAACTTCAAATGTAGTCACATTTTCCATTTATGAGTATTGGGTTTGCAGTTGCACCTATTCCCAAATACATTAGATCAAACCTAGCTCCCCAGACTATCCTGATATGAAAGTGACCTGAGATTTTATGCTAAAAGATAAAGTTTTACCTGCTCTACTCATCTTTACCAGGAAAGCAAATTACTGCAGTGGGTTTTGTAATTAAGTAGGGACGGGAGTTGTGAACTAGCCATGGCTATAAACACTGTGATGCAGGCATCAGATTGTTTTTGGGGTAATGGTCTATGTGTTCTGTATATGTCCCTTTAAAATAAACATTAAATAAGTCTACAACTTACTCACTAAGCCATGACCACAGTTCTCAATGGGCCTGTTTATCATTTCCTTTAAGCCAAATATTGATAAGCTTACCATGACAATTCCACTATGCACTGTCAGACAACAGACCGGATGAGGAGTCACTTTAAGAACACCTGAAGTATTTGCAATTGTTCCAAAGAGAAACATGGACATACCTGCCAAGTCACTCTTATACATCATGATTACTACCTATACATACTCTATTCTTTCGTATAGGCTAGTCATCTCTTTGAGGTTTTAACTTTTGGACTTGCTGAATGTGGTAAAGTGAGGAAGCCACTATGGTATGGTTTAATCTTTGAGAAAACTTGCATGACGTTGCATGACATCTTGAGATGTCCCAACCAAAGTGATAGACTGTAATGCTTTCTACACACTCCCTTACTTCTGCTTTTTTTTTTCTATTCTATCTTTGAATCAAGGTGTCTGTTCACACATTCTTCCTTCTTTGCAAGCCCAGGCTCCTCCTTATAACTGGGATGACTTCCTTCAACATTGTATTTCAGATTTTACACTGCCTACAGATTTGCAAACACAACTGGTCAAAAAAAGCTGAGGAAAATGTGGTTAAACGTTAGACAATCAAAGTCTTGGGAGAGTGAGAAGGAAGCAGCAAAAGAAGAGCAAAAAAAGAAAGGTTAAAGGCCAAAACTTGAAAAACAATATTAAAAACCGAGCAAGAAAGAAAGAGATGAAATAAGATGCCCAGAAAGCATGAGGTTAGCAAAATGAAAGAATTCTCCATGGAAATGATGGGACTGGAGTACAAGAAAGGAGAGAAATAGAAAATAGAATAGCAGAGAGAGCAAGAGAATATGGAGGAAGAGAGGTGTGGAGTAGTCTGGAGATTTATGGCAGGTTGTTATGGAGCACCGACTGAATAACGGAGGGTGAGACCAGGTGAATTATTCATGACCATACTGGGGCTGAGAGTGTGTGTTGCACGTTGGTGACGGGAAACACACAAATACTAACTTCTCTCACAGACAACCCTAGAAGAGCTGAACAAAGAACTGACAAGCTGTCTAGAACATAAGATCAAATTATATAGCGATACAACGTTTCGCAGACTACCCGAACAGAGAGATATTTGGAAAACAAGAAAACAGGAATTAAGAAGGAATTTATACTTTGATCCATCTGACTCTTGTTAATGTCAGTGCTAAGGAATGTTTCTTATAATCCCACAGTACTTCACAAGTAGGATTGAATTTTGTCTGATTTATTTCCTTTAGTTCTAAATCTGTGAGCTTCATACGATTTCTTTTTCCATTTTATGGCAATAAGATTGGAAACAATTCATTTCAGGGGTAGCACTGTTGTCTTGCAGCAAGAAGGTCCTGGGCTCAACTCCCGGCCAGGGATCTTTCTGCATGGTGTTTGCATGTTCTCCCCGTGCATGCGTGGTTTCTCACCGGGTACTCCGGCTTTCTCCCACAGTCCAAAAACATGACTGTTAGGTTAACTGGTCTCTCTACATTGCCCTTAGGTGTGAATGAGTGTGTGCATGGTTGTTTATCCTGTGTGTGTCCATGTTGCTCTGCGATGGACTGGCAACCTGGCGATGGACTAGTGTACCCTGCCAAACGCCCATAGACTACTGGAGATCAGCACCAGCTTCCCTGCAACCCACTATGGAAGAAGCGGACGAAAATGACTGACCTTTAATTTTAACATAAAAACCACATCTGCCTAAGCTGAGTAGAGGAAAGGTACTGCTTTGGCTAACTACTCTCCCACTGTGGTATATTGCTGGTTTATTGGTTCTACACTATTTGAGCAGTTGCACCTATACTTTTTCTACCTTGGTTCCAACATACAATGGGCAATATTTCATGCAACATTTGAGTGCATTCTTAAAAGTACTTATAGGGTGGCTTTTTATATATAGTTTGGTTTGGATGCTTATAAAAACAATTTTTCAGAAATGCTCTGAGAAATAAGCGGATGACGGGAATCCACTTGGAAATGCAAAAATCTAATGTTTTCCAAATCAGTAAAGCCCCATACCTAAGTGCTTACCAGGTTCCAGTAACAACCATCTTTGATGTAAAAGTTGTTAATGCAAGAAGACTCATACTAACTGATTTTCAATATCAGTGAAGTTATTAGCATAGCATGTAGTAGATGTAAAATGTAAGACGTTACATAGTGGGAAAATGTACTATAAGGAAAGTCTGAACAAAGTTTTGAGTTTATGAGTTTTCAACCTCTGTCTGTCATGTGGCATACTGGATTTGAAAATATCGTCAGTCTTTTGGTCTATCTCTACTTTTTCCCTAAACAAAATGACAACTAGAAAACACTATAACAGCCTCATTTTACAAGTATTCCTAACCATTAACACCTCTTATATCATTACCTAGTCAAAGTAGAAAGCAACCCACACAAATCTTTAACTCACTAAATGTAAAGAACAAACTGCACTAGAAACGTAACAGTGATGCAGCCTGTATTGAGCTGCTGACTACATACGAGATAAATTCCTACCACAATCTGTATGGGTATGGGGGAGCATGCAATCTATATTCAGATCACAGAAACACTTCTGGGAAATACTGTCTCAAACACTCACCGAGTTGATGCAGGCCAGCTCCTTGTTGAGCAGCCAGGGCAGGGAGAGTTTTCCTTCTCCTTTGTAGCATGACTGAATCCTCTCTTTTATCTTCTCCTTTATCTGCCTCATTGTGAACAAACACAAAGCGGACTCCTTGGGTGGCTTGGCTCTGTTCTTCTGACCTTGGGCAAATACAGTGAACAGAACCTCCTCGTGTTCTCGAATACCAAGAGAACGTGCCAAGCGGGTTCCTGGTCGGGCCAAATAAGCATCCTGAACCAAGCGATATTCCACTCCATCTTTAGTGCAGCCAATGGGGAATTCAACATACGAATAGAACTTAGGATCATCAACGCATAAGCGGACGATCTTGGAAGTAAAGAACTGTTCGCTGCTTGCATCTGGTGAAGTGAGTTGGGTATCGAGCTGTAAGGTGAGGTAATACACAAACTGCTCACTGTTGAAGCCATAGATGTAGTAGATGTCAAACGCTGGGAACTTGGACAGAGTGTCTGAGGGAATCTTAAGCTGGGAAGACACAAACTCGTCCTGGTACACAAAGCTGAACATGTCAGCATTCTCCTCATTCGACATCAGCTTGCGACTCGACAGTGTAGGAAAATACTCTGATTTCCCGTCAATGGGGGTGCCGACAAAGAGCTTGCCGCCCCCACCAAAAATATCAGGGGGGATCACTACGCCAGACATGGTGCCTGCCTCCGCAACACTGGATAGATAATGCTCTTTACGGTGGTGTGGCTCACCAAGCTTAAATAAATCATCCAGACGCAGGAACTGGCATATTCCCTGGGAAGTACTCCCACACGCAATTAAGCGGTTGTGGGCAGCATCAAGTAGCAGGAGTTTATTGACATTAGAAGTCTGCACTAGCTCATGTGGGCAGGACTGAACACCAGGGGGAGGGTAACAGCGAGGGTTGTCAGTGACAGGCCCGGTAACGTGGCTCCGCAGCTTGGTAAGGTTGCTGGATAGCTTGTAGATCCAGTTGACAGCACCCAGATAGACCTCTCCAGTTTTGTTGTGGACCACCAAATGTGTGAGACCCCCTTCCGGTGGAGAGAAGGAGAGGAGAGAAGAGGCGGAAGGAGTGGTAGATGTGGAGGTCTTGGGAAGGGAGAGGAGAAGGAAAAGTAAAGGGAAGATGACAAGTGGTGGATTAAGGTGTAAGGACATGGTGGTGAGTGGGGGGAGTGGGTGTTGGTGTGTATTTTTGAGAGTGTAATGCGTGAAGGGGTCAGTCAGTGCTTTAAAAGACCGCAGGGTTCGGTGATGTAAAAAAAAAAAAATTGTCTCAAAGTAGTAATCTTCTAGGTCTCTGTTATCCCCTTTTCTTTAGTGTTGATTTTATATCTTCATCCCTGGATCCTCAGCCTTGTCTGCTACAAGCCCTAAGAGAGAGAGAAAGAAAGAAAGAAAGAAAGCAAAACATTAGCAAATATTTCAATTTATTTGTGTACTTTTCTTTAAGATATTCAGAAATCTAATTATTTATTTATTTAGCACAACAAAAAAAAGTACCGGACAATGAATGTTGACCCAGACTCACCAAGGAATTAGAGACAGAGCCTGGATGAAGAAATTATTCTGAAATATTTACCAGTGGGGACACTGCTGGATTTACTTTATTGACTCTTTGCTTGCACCACTGCGTTAATTCTTTTTTTAAGACTGGGTGACATCCTGATCTTCTGTGTATTGGCTGCCTGAAGGTATTGAAAAAGTGAACATATTTATATGCACCCTTTTTTTGATTGGCACGTTGTGATTCTTCTTTACAATGTAGCTGTGGACCAATTAGTGTTTGGAGGTAATTATTAATGGGATAATTCAAATTTGTTGAGTGAAATCCTCAGAGTGGCAGAAGGATAAAAGTTGGAAGAGTGCTCCCATTTTAGCTGATTTTAGCCATGTAAAAGAAATTTAAAATGTGGGATACAGCGCTATATAGATGGATATTAGCCATCTACACTTTCACAAGGGATCATTGCTAAGTTTGTGACTGTTTGCTCAGCCAAACAACCACCTCAATCCACCTCATCTGCTGCAACATGGCAGTTCACTCCAAGTCAGCCAAGAAGCAGAAAACTTTTGTTAATTTTTGGATATTGCGACAAGCTTTGATTTGTGTGACGTCATGTAGGAGGTTGGCTCCTGTGCTTTTTCAGGTCTCAGAGTTGTCTAAAAATCATCTCGCCAGAGCTAATCGGACAGACTCTACCAATTTCAAGTGGAAAAGTGATGTATCCGGTTGAGAAAACAAAGAGCTTAACAATGGTCTCTTGTGAAAGTGTAAATGGTTTAAAATATGCTCATATAGCGCTGTATCTCATATATATGAACATATTTATTCAGTTTTACACAAACTCAAGGCAATTTCCTACAACAGGTAACATAATCTATTAGTACTAAAAACTTCACACAAACTCATTTAACTTTGGATAAGACAGAGTTTTTCAGAAAGTTTTAGGTGTAAGAGTCGACTGCAATAATGCAACATCGTGATCATTTCCTTTGTAGCCACTCATCTAAATTTGTTGTAAAATTACAGATGTATAATGGATCCCTATTGTGTTGCATTTTGCATAGTGCATTTATTCTGGATGTGTGTGGAAATCTAAACGTCTGAATGTATTTAAATTTCAAAAAAAAAATAAGACTTCATCTATACACATTCAAAAACACAGGAAAAGCATGAGAACCCAACATGAGGAATTGGGAGAACAGCTAACTATCCAAAAATTAGAAGCAGGAAAGTATATAGAATCAAGAAATATATTTACTTAAAAGTACTGGAGCAGAAAAAAAAAAAAAAACCCTTTTGAAAATAACAGAACAGTTTGGAGGAAACCCTCCAAACTGATAAAGTAGGAAAGAGTGCGAGGGACAAAAGTAAAAGCTATTTGGCTTCACATCAGCAGAATATAAAGGCAGTAGAGATGGTGAGAGCAGATTGCTATGAAAGCTAACAAAATGAAAGAGAGACAGACCATCCATCCACTTCTTATTACAACAATCCATTCATTCATTTTCGATATCCGCTTATCTCATCAGAAGAGGACGGGAAGCTTGGGCAGCTTTTAAAATACAATTGAGGACAGGTAAGGTCTTGAAAAACAGCTTGGCTCCTCCACATGCTAAAGCATCTACACCTTCCTGATTCTTTTATACTCTCAGTAATGACGATAGTGGATGCTGTTGAAGTTGACAAACACATCTTGGCAAAATAGAATTTGTAAAGTTTGAGAAACACTGAAAATTGATTAAACTGATGTGTACACTGTGGATTTCTAAGAACAACAGTTTAAAAAGTCAGTTTCAAAACTGTTAAAATTATATTGCACAATGTATCATAGTTTAGCCATCAGCACTACAGGAATGCTACTCATCTTTTTTTTTGTTGATATAACTATGTTTTAATACCAAGCTATGACAGTTCACATGTCTAACAAAGAGCCTAACAAAGAGGTCAACCCTGGTAGCCAACTCAGCTAATTAAATAGCTAACATTGACTTGTCAAGCTCTTAAAAAAGCTTTAAAAGAAAGTCAAACACACAAATCTCAGTAACAACTACATTTAGTTTAGAAGTATTGCTAAATTTCTACCTGGTGATAATTACATATTGGGGTTTGGCTCTTTCACCTCTGTGTCATTTGACCGAACATGTTATGTCTGTTTATAACTGGAACAAAACCCCAACCATACAGTACGGGCTGGGTAGAGATCATCCCTGTCTGACAACTTTGAGCAAAAATACCACAGTATCTTTGTATGAACACAAAATCCAACAACATAATGCATAACAAAATCTAATTGCTTTTATATAACACAGAAAAGCAACAATTATTCATGCACATTTGGATTAGTAGTATACCAATGTGATGCATGACATTTACATATATTGCTCAGGTTATCTTTCTTGTTGTAAGTTAGAGAAAAGAGGAGCGGCTTTCTTTCAGCCGGCTGATCGACAGTGAGCAGCAACATGTGGGGGAGGGTCAGTGCTGTGTTACTAAATCCTCTATATAGTTGCAGAAAACTGGTCATGCCGGTGCTTTTCTCCTTTTATTATAAGGACTTTGAACCGCAGGAAATATGAGAAAGGAAAATATTAGCAATTTTTAAGAAAACATTTTTTTAAACTTTTGTATTCCTTGATACAAATAGCCTTTCCATACCTGCAAACAGCAGTGTCTAATTTTTTTTTATTACTTCAATGGTGCATGCAAACTAGGTTTCTATCACAAGGCTTGTGAAAGCTTGTGTCATAATAGCATTTTGTCAGCAAGCTATTCCCGTCTCCAATTTCGGCTTCTTATTCCTCCTTTCATTACATTCCTCTCTCTCCCTCTCCTCTCTGACACTTTGCTCCCTGTCAATAGTGTCTTTCATCTCCTGCGCAGGCGTGATTACAGTGGCCTTGATGACGATGCGGCTGCTCGTCCCATCAGGACAATCCAGCCACTGTTACAGCATCTCAGGCGCTCACACTAAAAGCATGCAACACAGACGTACAGTGTGTGATCCAAAACTGTTTTAAACAAGCACACTAGATTAAATTTGCCTCAACACACCCATGCTTCAAAGGTACAAACATAAAAGGAACAGGACTGGACATATTCCTGCACAACTAAGTAGTATCCACACTTGAGAAAAGAAAATACATGAAATACTCTTGTTGACATGAAAGTATGGCTATTCTTGCCACTTTCCTTTCTCATATTTTCTGATCTGTTGTAGAAAAGCTATAAATAGCATGAGGCATGGACTTGGTAGCCATATAGGTTTAGTAACCATGTGAAACTGATCTGTGATGTTGTCATTGGCTGTTTGACTAAACTAGGACAAAGAGATGAGAGGAGCGAAGAAGACTTCCACAAACAGAAAAACAAGGTAGTGATTTAAAAGTCTTTCTTTGAATAGCTGAATTAGAACAAAAGGAGAAAACGCTTCTTATTTGTAAGTAAACATGTTAGAACAGTGACTGTGGACACATGAAGGATAAAAGGCAATAAGGCTAAAAATATCATTTTAATAGTGAACAAATTTCAATTTTTGTGTACTGAAAGCTACATTCTTTAAACATCAAACAGCGTCACAAAGTATTATAGAAAAAAAACATTGTCAGATTTTAAAGACATTACACTTTCAGAACTGCCAAACTTAGGAAGTTTAACGTCCTTTAAATGAGATCCCAGAAAAAGTTAGTAGTAACAAGAGTTGTCACCGGCTATATGGAGCTTATAATGCAGCGCTGTCCCTCCCCCACCTGTTCCTGCAGTGTCAATCAGGTGGCTGAAACAGGGCTACCACACCTTTCCCTGTCTTTCAAACGAGACTAATTTGGCTGCTTGGAAAGGTTTCCTGTAATGAAAAACATGAATAGCTCTGGCATAAAACTGAAGAAGCACCACTCAACACATATATGAAAGTAATCCCATCTGAACACTACAGTTGGTAAGCTGAAATGGTAAGTCTGTTACTGGTGGCAACTGGAGCAGAAATCCCAACTAATTAACCAGCTAATTTCAGCATGTTATACTTGTGCTACTCTAATAGCAGAAAGCTGTAATGATCTGGATGATAGGGACTAGATGAGGTTTTTGTTCTATTCTTTTGCTTAAATGTGTGTTTCAAAGTCAAAAAACAATAAATAAATGTGTGAAACATGGGCATGGAGATGATATTGATATTTCACATATGTTTCTATGAATTGCAATGTTATGGACAGTGCTGTACAGTCTGTTGATTAGAGGTAAGATGCTTTGAGTGCTCAATGAGATGAAAAATATGCTTTAAGAACCCCAAATAAAATATGACCTAAATATTCATAAAAACATTATTTACAGCCAACTCTAGTCTGAAAATGTGAACAAAATTGTATCTTTAAAACTGATCAGGATCTTGCATCAATTACTTTGAAATATCCTTTGTGTCTACTTGTGTGCATTTTGGTTTCTGTGTCTAAATTAAGAACCACGTTTAAGTCCACCTGCCACATTGGATGAAGCAGCAGTCACGTTCAGGCCCGTCCTGGGTTGAGTTATTTCTGTTAGCAAATCACAGCCACATTTAGGCAAATGTATACACAGCACTTCTTTAGCATAGAGCTCACATGCCTGCTGGCCTCACTGTGTTAGTCTAGATGCAGGCGAGCATCCTTTAAATTTCAATTCCTATTTTCTACCCAAACACAAACAGAAGCATGTCTAGGCACATTAGCCCACACATTAACTTTGTGCATATAATACATATACTTAAAGTCTAGACAAATCACAAGTAAAGTGCAAGATATGAATTCATACCGACACTTTTTCAGGTTTACCCACTGGTGTTTTACACAAACTGCAGAAAAGAGTAAAATAGATGGCAACAGGAAGTGGATTAAACTACTTGAAACCTTGAACTACTTTGGTTACCCTGTTGATTAAAGCAATTCAATTCAATTCAAATTCAAAAATACTTTATTAATCCCAAAGGGAAATTAAATGTTGTTGTAGCTCATTATGAGGGTTTCCTCAAAGAGCCGTTGTAGATACTGATGGCTGTGGGCAGGAAGGATTTCCTGTAGCGCTCCGTCTTACAGCAGATTTGAAGAAGCCTCTGACTGAAGACACTGTTGTTGTAGGACAGTCTCATGAAGAAGATGATCCATAATGTTCTTCAGTTTATGAAGAATCCATCTTTCCACAATGATCTCCAGAGGTTCCAGAGGAGTCCCCAGAACAGAGCCAGCCTTTTTTTTCAGCTTGTTGAGCTTTTTTAAGTCCCTGGTTCTGATGCTGCTTCCCCAGCAGATGATGGCAGAAGAGATCACACTTTCCACAACAGACTTATAGAAGATATGCAGAATCTTGCTGCAAACACCAAAGGACCTAAGCTTCCTCAAGAAGTACAGTCTGCTCTGTCCCTTCTTGTAGACGGCTTCACAGTTGTATCTCCACTCTAGTCTGTTGTCCAGGTGAACACCGAGGTATTTATACTCCACCACCTCCACTTCTTCTCCCATAATAGAAATAGTTTTTTGACTTATTCCTGTTTCTCTTAAAATCTACAATCATCTCCTTTGTTTTAGTCACATTCAAAATGAGATGATTGTTTTCACACCATGCCACAAAGCGGTCCACGACCTTCCTGTACTCAGCTTCTTGTCCATCTCTGATCCACCCCACGACTGCAGAATCATCCGAGTATTTCTGCAGATGACAAAAGTCTGTCTTGTACTGGACGTCTGTGGTGTACAGAGTGAAAAGGAATGGTGAGAGTACAGTCCTCTGTGCTGCTCCTGTGCTGCTGACTACCTGGTTAGACTCACAACCCTTCAGTCTCACAAACTGTGGTCTGTTTGTCAGGTAGTCTTTGATCCAGGGGATTGTTGAGGCCTCCACCTGAGTCTTCTGGAGTTTCTGACAAAGCACATCAAGTTGGATTGTATTAAATGCACTGGAGAAATCAAAGAACATGATCCTCACAGTGCTGCTGGCTTTGTCCAGATGACAGTGTGTTTGTTGAAGCAGGTGTATGATGGCATCTTCAACTCCAACTCCACAGCGATAAGCAAACTGAAGGGGGTCCTGATGGTTTACTGTTTGCTTACTCAGGTGGGCCAACAGGAGTCTCTCTAGGACCTTCATGATGTGAGATGTCAGGGCAACAGGTCTATAGTCATTGAGGACTGATGGGTGAGTTTTCTTTGGTACCGGAACAAGACAGGAGGTCTTCCACAACACTGGAACCTTCTTCTGGGCCAGGCTAAGGTTGAAGAGGTGCTGCAGAATCCCACAGAGCTGCTCTGCACTGGCCTTCAGGACTCTAGGGCTGACATGAGCTGGACCTGCAGCCTTATTCCGATTCAGTCTCTCCAGTTGCATCTTCACTTGACTTCTTGAGACACACAGGTGGAAGGGGGGAGCAAAGGAAGCATCAGCATCTTCTGATGTGGTTGAAGGCAAACATGTAGAAGCAGAAGGGTCTAGGGCTGAGGTGGAAGATAAAAAATGTGAGGTGTTACTGGACAGCTGTGGGTCCTGTGGGTCAAAGGACGGTGGGATGTCTGTTTGGCTGTGAGCAGGAGAGGAGGATACAAAGCTTGTTTCTGAACTGAACTGAACCTATTGAAGAATATGTTCAGTTCATTGGCTCTGTCCAGACCTCAATTGGTCTGATCATCCTTCTGCTTGAAGCCTGTGATCTTCTTCATCCCTGTCCACACATCTCTGATATTGTTTTGCTGGAGCTTGCTCTCCAGCTTCTTCTTGAACACCTCCTTGCTGTCTCTTATCTTGACTTTAAGTTGCTTCTGTAAACTCCTAAATAATTATCTGTCTCCCTCTCTGAAGGCTCTTTTTTTCTTGTTAAGCAGGTCCTTCACGTCACTGGTGATCCAAGGTTTGTTATTGGGGAAGCATCTCACGGTTCTGGTGGGGATGATGTTATCCACATAGAAGTTTATATAGTCGGTTACACACTCAGTCATGGCATTGATGTCCTCTCCATGTGGCTGGCACAGTCCGTCCCAGTCTGTAGCCTCAAAGCAACCTTGCAGAGCTTCTTCAGCTGCCTGTGACCATTTTCTCACAGTCCTCTTTATTACAGGTTGCCTCTGAACAAGGAGCTTATATTTCGAGCAGAGAAAAACAAGATTGTGATCTGATTTGCCTGGAGGAGGTCTTGCTGTAGAGATGTATGAGTCCTTGACATTTGCATAAAACAAATCCAATGTTTTGTTTTCTCTGGTAGAGCAGCTGACAAACTGTTGAAACGTTGGAAGTGTAGCAGAGAGTGAAGCGTGGTTAAAATCACCAGAAATTGCCACAAAAGTATTGGGGTTTTATGTCTGTAGCTTAGCAACAACTGTGCTGATGGTATCACATGCAGTGTCGGCAATAGCGGAAGGTGGAACGTAAACTGTTGCCAAAATAACACTGGTGAACTCTCTGGGTAAATAATATGGGCGAAAACCTACTGCCAACAGTTCAATATCTGAACTGCAGAAATGACACTTCACAGTAACATGTCCTGGATTACACCATCTGTTGTTCACAAGTACTGCCAGTCCACCTTCTTTACATTTGCTGCTCCTCTTTAAATCTCTGTCTGCTCGTATGGTTAAAAAGCCCGGCAAAGAGACGCTGGAGTCGGGGATATGATCCTGCAGCCATGTCTCAGTAAAACACATAATACTGCATGCCCGGTACTCTGGCTGGGTCCTTTGTAGGGCTTGGAGTTCATCCAACTTGTTTCCCAACGATCTCACATTGCCCATCATAATCGACGGAAGAGATGGTTTGAACTTCCTCCTTCTCTCTCTTCTCTTAGCTCCTGCTCTGTATCCACAGTGTCTCCTTTTCAACTCATCAGGGATTTGGGGTTGTAGTTGAAGTATCATTTGAGCTTTTTAGATATTAATCAGCTGCTCCCAGTTGTAAGAAACAACCCTGTTGCCATGGCAATGCATCAAAACAAATGTCCAAAAGTAGAAAAGTATTAGGAAAAATCCTCCAAGCTGCACAGCATCCGACACCGGAGAGGACAGTCGTCCAAAACCAAATCAACTGTATCCACCACAAGAGGAATTGTTCCCAAAAAAGAATAAATCAGAATCAAAAATAACAGAGCTACTCCAACCTGCTGCCACCTTGAGCAGCGCAATTCTAACTGACCCTTCTATGCATTTCTGCATATAATGACTTGCATAGTTAAGTTGCAACACTTTTTCAGGTTTTGCAGCTCAGTCTTAACGTTCAAGGGTGTATTTTTTTACACCTGAAGGTTGAATTTATGAGAACGTTAAACTTGTTGGCAGGGGACCTTTCAGAGCAGTCAATGTACATCTAATCAAGACTTTAACCTTAAAAAAGCATGCCAGTAATTAAGAGTCAGATGAAGGTTGAAAGTAACCTATTTCTGTCTAATTCGGGCTTTGGTAGAGCTCCGATAAAGCTGTGGGAGAGTGTGGGAGAGGAGACTTTCAGGAGAAACTAGCAAGGCTGAAAGAAGTAGAGAAAATATGCTGTTTATGTCTCTCTGTTATGGAACATGGTGAATTTGTAAATGTTGTCAGCCTTTTGGAGATCTCACTTTACCATCTAGGGTATACACAATGAGAATGTGGCTTTAGTAATGCTAGCTAAGCTAACCATGCTAATCAGCAAAATTAGAAGAACCTAAAATATGTTTTTTGATTCACATTGCTTGAGCTTAAAATATTGAAAACTATCAAATAAAGATTAAGGACAGCTTTAACAGGGATATTCTTATAAATCCTTCATTTTCGCATTGGATTCAAAACTACTACCCCTGTCAAAGAACCTTCAGCTTTTTTGTCAAAATTGGAATCCCCAGGTTAGATTTCAAAACAATGTGGAGATCGGTATCGGGCAGGACCAATCTAATCAGTGCATCTCTAAACAAAATGTGACTAAAGATCATAAACATCCAAAATATACTCTCTGATGATATACCTCTTTACCTGATGTAGACAAATAATTACTAAGCATTACATAAATTCTATTTAAACTTTCCAAAAGACTCCTGTAGCATTCAACACAGATTCTTTAGCTGAAGGCAAGGCAAACATCTGGACCAAGTATGTGTTCTGGATCTGAGATGTTCAGTTGACTTCTTAAGTCCAGACTTCTTGCAGCAGATGCTGGAAAAGTTGGTCCCAGTTCAGGTCAGATCAGGACAGAGGACAGGAAGACATGAGAGAAGGGCCAACAGGAAGACACACGCTTGAACATGAGGAAATTTCTATTTGAAATCCATTTTTCAAAAGGCATAATATTGATGTGGCTAATGCTGCAGACAGCTGTCCACTCACACCCTGGCCTTGTGTTTTGTAAAAAGACAGAAAAGATGCATGACCTTTTTTCTAAAGGTTCACACGTAAGACAAATAAACTTTCAAAATACTTTTAATTTATTTTCCTCAATGAGTATATGAACAAACACAAGTACACTTAAATTAAAGGAAAATCTGTCTGTATAAAATTCTTTGGACTGTAGAATCTGTGTTTGATGACAAGCTCATTAGAGACCCTGAGCAGGTCTCGTTGAATGAGTAGACAGAAAATACTGTTCTTTAACCCTTGACTGGAACATTTCTCCTTACACACTCTATAAACAATGGATTTGACAGCCCTAACAATGAGAACTGTACTGACCATGGGCCGTGGTTCTGCACAAGTGATCGAGGCTTGGTTTTTATCAGACATTTTTTCTAAGTTTAACACAAAACTAACATTTATTTATGATATAGTTAGCACAAAGGCAAAAAGAATCAGTTCACATGGATGCACAATATTAATACACAAAGCAATAGTGAGTATGTATTCATGTACACACACACATACAGTGCCAGCCACTATTTTGGCACCCTTGGTGAAGATACATTAGAAACCTTTATATTATTACACCTTTTAGTGCAGTAGTGTAATAGAGAAAAATCCTTCCTTTCATTTTAGTATATTTATTTAGTGGGGAAAAAAAGTATTAAGAACTTTTCCTACTAAATCACCAGTGGCTTGTGCCACTTCAAAGAGTTCCTTTAATGGGCTTTAGAATAGAAACAGACCCACAGCATCACAGCTCTTCCACCATTCATCCTTTGCTTCAGTCCAAATACACCCGTAATCCGTGTCACTATAAAGCTCAGTCTCATCTGACCAAAGTAAGCATTTCCAGTAGAGTTAGCAAACTCCACATGCCGCTCGTTGTTGTCATGGTATGACATCCTTGGACTTGGTTTGTGTTTTTGTGTTAACGGTTCTTAGGTCTATGGTTTCCTTTATTGTTAATTAGTTCCACCTGTCCCTTATGCCTCCATGTCTCCTTGCCACACCTGTTCTTAGTTCCTGTGATTACCTGCATTTGTTTTCTCCCTGTATATTAGTTGGTCTTTGTTCTTTGTTCCCCGCTGGTTCCTCCGTCACTATTCCTCGTTCACTACCCTTGTTTATGCTCAGTTTTGCTATGGTACAGAACTGTGTACACATGTAAGTTTTTGACTCGACTCATGTTTGTACTTGCTGGATTATGTTACGTTTTGGAGACCTTTAATTAAAGAAAAGTCTTCCTCTCATCATGCGGCTGCCAAGCTCTTATCTGCACTTTGGTCCGATCCAAACCCAGAACGTGGTAGTTGTTGCAGTTCTCTAACAGAGCGCTTTGAATATTTTGTAACCTCTTCTACCATCCTCGCTGTTAATGGTGGCAAGATAAATTTGGGTACTGGTCCATTCTAGTTACCAACAGCTAAAAGAAATGGCCCTCTGTGTAATGTTATGTTGATTCTATAGAAACAGAAACTCTGGGGTTAATAATTCTATGAAATTATTAGAGTCTGCTTTTTTTAAGTTAACTCTAATCAACTTAGTGAATCATTAATTTAAAAACATGCTTAAGTTGTCAATATGTTAAACACCTAAACCTGGATGGACCGAAAGCACATGAAAATTTGTGTACAATAAATATGTGGGGCGGAAAGTATCAGGGCTCTGATTACGCATGTTTCTGTGTTTGTGTGAGCACATGGGCTGCAGCAGCACCATGCAGCGGAGACACAGTGGTACATTTTAAGTTGCATTCCACAGCTGACACACTGACCCCACAGGCAGCTGCGTGGACACTCAGACCAACGCAATTGTGGCCAGCAGTGTTCAGTCTAACACTACAAATGCAAACAAACACACATTATATCAAATAATCAACTTGTGGTCGTACTAAGCAACAAGCATCAATGGTTCTTGAAGATTCAAGGAACACACACATAAATACATTAGCATTATCACCCATACAGACAAATGCATACTCTACACACATGGGCTCATTTTCCAAGCTAATAGCAGGGGCTTAGCCATCCCTCATCCGGGGAAAAAAATCCACATTGAACAGAGCTGTGTGGATGAGCCTTAATCGTTCCTAATCTTACTGAGTCTCTTCTACAATGCACTCCACAGTGGAAAGGTTTAAGGAATTTTCAGATAAAATGTTTAATCCAGGCAACTGCTGCATACTTCCATTCACATGCAACAGAGGACAACAACCTATAATTGCATCAAGGATATCCGTAGAAAGTCATCACACTGTTGCACAATATCTTTTCAGTATGAGTAGGACAAATAAATGCTTCACTCTTTATTTAAATACATATTTACCCCATCAAATATGTAAAAAATATACTCTTTTTAAGAAGCTAAATTTTGGTTTATTTCAGTTTGCCTCAACTATTCAAAATGGAAACGGTCAAAAAGACTAAACCTATGTGGAGTTTTGTCAGTCAGTCAGTCATTTTCTATACCGCTTCTTCCATAGTGGGTCACGGGGAAGCTGGTGCCTATCTCCAGCAGTCTATGGGCGGGAGGCAGGGTATGCCCTGGACAGGTCGCCAATCCATCGCAGCACAACACACAAACAACCATGCACACACTCATTCACACACCTAAGGGCAATTTAGAGACCAATCAACCTAACAGGCATGCCTTTGGACTGTGGGAGGAAGCCGGAGTACCCAGAGAGAACCCACGCATGCACGGGGAGAACATGCAAACTCCATGCAGAAAGACCCTTGGCCGGGAGTTTTGTCGATAAAAGAAAAAAGATCAAGCAACACAAAGGCTCTCTACCTCCTGACATAGAGTAGATCTAATAATAAGGGGCTGAACTGAACATTAGAAGTGAATATAAACTCTACAGTTTTATGGTATTTATTAATAAATGTAAAAACAAAACCTGATCTAATTTCCTTTTCTACCCTCTTTTTTATTTCTAACAAAAAAGAAAAACAATCTAAAACAAAAACTATCCTTACTGCTGCTAAAATAATGATTTATCATAAAAGTTGTATTAATAATATAGCATTTATTTATTGTCATTCGATTTTTTTTTGCATGAACCTGTGCAAAAATGTCGCACCTGCTAAATCTAGTTTTAGTTTTTGAGTGCTAAAAATTTTGTATCTTTTTACCATTCAGCTCTTTGTTGAATAACACAAGTAGAACAGACTGATATTACAATGTTAATTAGTTACTACTAATTACTATCTCTTTGTGTAGAGCCTCCAATCAGGTGCTAAAATATTAATGTGCAGATAAGACCTCCCACTTTTTCAACAGTTACCTTGATAGGGGTGCTTTTACATAGGAAGTGAGCACAGTGCACATCACTTCGCTCGCTCACACTACCGGTACACCACTCGCCGCACCCCACAGAGTTGTGTTTGTAAAATGGTAAATGGTAAATGGACTGAACGTATATAGCGCTAAAAAAATATTAAAAGTTAGCATAAATCAAAAAAGTTCCAATCGGATCTGTTACACACTTAAAGTGTGACAGGTCTCACATGATTTAGCAGTACACTCAACAATTGTCGTGCTTACAAAACAGAAATGACAATTCGCTGGCAAAATGTCTCCACATCCAATGCAAACATCTATGCATTGGCTCATAATGAAGTTGTACCTTGTTCCATTTACAGCTTGATGGCTCAGTCACTAGCGACAATAGACATGTAGTCCAGTGGTTCAGAGTTTGAGCTAATCCAGTTCACATTTGGACATCAATTAGACATTAAAATTTGTGGTGCACAGAGAACAACTTGCTGCTAAACATCTTCAAGACCAGGGAGATGATAGTGGGCTGTAGGAAAAAGATCACAACTGATCATCAGTGAAGAGGGTGGCTGACTTTCACTTCCTGGAAGTCCACATCAAGGAAGACCTGACCTGCAGCGTGAACACCTCTAAGCAGCAGAAAAACATCCAGGAGAGACGTCACTTCCTGAGGGTGCTTAGGAAAAATAACCTCACGCAGAGACTGGTGGTGTCCTTTTATCCATGCTCTATTGAGAGCATAATGACCTACTGCACCTGTGTGTAAACTCCAGTTGTACAGTAGCTTAGAAGAAAGCGCACCAGAGGGTCATTAATATGGCCCAAAATATTGTTGTCTGCCCTCACCTCATGCTTGAAGAAGTTCCTGCTTTCTCTAAAAAGCCCATAACGACATAAAGGACACTTCTCACCTGGGTCACGCAATCATAACTGTTACTGTCAAGCAGATGCTACAGATTAATTAAAGGAAGGACAAGAAGAGTCAAAAACAGTTTCCATCCAACAGCAACAGCTAAACTTAATACAGCCAGAATGTAAAGGAGATGTGAATGGGAATTCTGATTCAATTTAGACATTTCCTAAACTTGTACTCTTAGAGTTATTAAATGCAGATTTTACCCTACAGGAATTTGGATAATTAAGATATTTTAAATATTTTAGTTAAAATTACCGTTCAAACTTTCATTGTGGATTTCTAAGCCTGTCATGTTGAGTCTTAGAGTTGGACCAAAATAGGCCTATTTCCTCCCGGCCACACTCCCTGCTGGTGGCTGGTGTCTCTGCTCGCTGGTGTATTGGTGGTTCTCAGTGTCCAGGGCTGGGTTCTTTGGTGTGTGCTGGCTCGCTCCCGGTGGCTGCTTGCTGGGGCCTGGGCCCTCTGGCTCTGTCGGGCCTCTGGTTGGGGGGTGATGTGCCCTCGCTAGGTCCATGACTGGATCTGCTCCAGCATAGAGAACTGCTCACGGGGCCTTTGGGATCATCGCTGCAGCTCCCTGAGGTTTCTGCACTGTGGCTGCTGGGTGGTTCCCCTTGGGCTCTCCTATGCTCTTCTCTGGGGGGGTTGCAGTAGTCCTGGCAGTGGCCCTCCTGGGGTTCCCATGCTCTGGGGGCCTTTGTATACACACAACCGCACTCACACTCAGATCTACAGGTGTTTGGATTCAGGTGTTAACAGATACACGGATGCTATATAGTGGGTCGCAGTTGCAGCAGAATACATCTTACATTCATTAGTACCGTGCACTTCGGTAACATTGCTGTTGTTATATATGTCTCTTCAGGTGTAGAAGCAGCCTTCTAGTATCTTGTATTCTCTTCATCCTTCCCTTCTCTCTATTCTTTTCTCCTTCTCTCCCTTTTTTTTTTTGCCCAACCTCTCTCTCTTTCTTGCTTCTTTCCTGTTTTTTTCATGTCTGTCAATGTGTCCATTGCAGTTGAAATGATCCCAAAGCAGTTTCTAATAAAGTTATATATATATATATACAGGGGTTGGACGATGAAACTGAAACACCTGTCATTTTAGTGTGGGAGGTTTCATGGCTAAATTGGACCAGCCTGGTAGCCAGTCTTCATTGATTGCACATTGCACCAGTAAGAGCAGAGTGTGAAGGTTCAATTAGCAGGGTAAGAGCACAGTTTTGCTCAAAATATTGAAATGCACACAACATTATGAATGACATACCAGAGTCAAAAGAGGACAAATTGTTGGTGCACGTCTTGCTGGCGCATCTGTGACCAAGACAGCAAGTCTTTGTGATCTATCAAGAGCCACGGTATCCAGGGTAATGTCAGCATACCACCAAGAAGGACGAACCACATCCAACAGGATTAACTGTGGACGCAAGAGGAAGCTGTCTGAAAGGGATGTTTAGGTGCTAACCCGGATTGTATCCAAAAAACATAAAACCACGGCTGCCCAAATCATGGCAGAATTAAATGTGCACCTCAACTCTCCTATTTCCACCAGAACTGTCCGTCGGGACCTCCACAGGGTCAATATACACGGCCGGGCTGCTATAGCCAAACCTTTGGTCACTCATGCCAATGCCAAACGTCGGTTTCAATGGTGCAAGGAGCGCAAATCTTGGGCTGTGGACAATGTGAAACATGTATTGTTTTCTGATTAGTCCACCTTTACTGTTTTCCCCACATCCGGGAGAGTTACGGTGTGGAGGAGCCCCAAAGAAGCGTACCACCCAGACTGTTGCATGCCTGGAGTGAAGCATGGGAGTGGATCAGTGATGGTTTGGGCTGCCATATCATGGCATTCCCTTGGCCCAATACTTGTACTAGATGGGTGCGTCACTGCCAAGGACTACCGAACCATTCTTGAGGACCATCTGCATCCAATGGTTCAAACATTGTATCCTGAAGGCGGTGCCGTGTATCAGGATGACAATGCACCAATACACACAGCAAGACTGGTGAAAGATTGGTTTGATGAGCATGAAAGTGAATTTGAACATCTCCCATTTCCTACGCAGTCACCAGATCTAAATATTATTGAGCCACTTTGGGGTGTTTTGGAGGAGCGAGTCAGGAAACGCTTTCCTCCACCAGTATCACGTAGTGACCTGGCAACTATCCTGCAAGAAGAATGGCTTAAAATCCCTCTGGCCACTGTGCAGGACTTGTATATGTCATTCCCAAGACGAATTGACGCTGTATTGGCCGCAAAAGGAGGCCCTAAACCATACTAATAAATTATTGTGGTCTAAAACCAGGTGTTTCAGTTTCATTGTCCAACCCCTGAATGTATACAGGACAGACCAAAAGTTTGGACACACAAAAGAAAAGCACAGCCTGTTTCGGAATGTGTCAGTTTTTGATTACTCTTTAAATGTCCATTTTTTGTTGATTTACTTATCTGTAAAACTGCTAACAATTGTACTTTGTTGGTAAGAAGCAGGACTTTAAAAAAGTCCTATGATGTATATATATGTACACTACACACCAAACGTATGGACACACCTTCTCATTCAAAGAGTTTTCTTTATTTTCATGACTATGAATATTGTAGCTTCACACTGAGGGCATCAAAACTATGATTTAACACATGTGGAATTATATACTGAACAAAAAAGTGTGAAACAACTGAAAATATGTCTTATATTCTAGGTTCTTCAAAGTAGCCACCTTTTACTTTGATTACTGCTAAACGCAAACCGGATGGAATAGCATGCCGCTGCAAGATGCTGTGGTAGCCATGCTGGTTCAGAGTGCCTTCAATTTTGAATAAATCCCAACAGTGTCACCAGCAACGCACCCCCACACCATCACACCTCCTCCTCAATGCTTCTCGGTGGGAACCAGGCATGTAGAGTCCATCCGTTCACCTCTTCTGCGCCGCACGAAGACACGGTGGTTGGAACCAAAGATCTTAAACTTGGACTCATCAGAACAAAGCACAGATTTCCACTTGTCTAATGTCCATTCCTTGTGTTCTTTAGCCCAAACAAGTCTCTCCTGCTTGTTGCCTGTCCTCAGCAGTGGTTTCCTAGCAGCTATTTTACCATGAAGGCCTCATTCACACAGTCTCCTCTTAACAGTTGTTCTAGAGATGTGTCTGCTGCTAGAACTCTGTGTGGCATTGACCTGTTCTCTAATCTGAGCTGCTGTTAACCTGCGATTTCTGAGGCTGGTGACTCGGGTGAACTTATCGTCCACAGCAGAGGTGACTCTTGGTCTTCCTTTCCTGGGGCGGTCCTCATGTGAGCCAGTTTCTTTGTAGCGCTTGATGGTTTTTAAGACTGCACTTGGGGACACTTTCAAAGTTTTCCCAATTGTTCGGACTGACTGACCTTCATTTCTTAAAGTAGTGATGGCGATTCGTTTTTCTTTACTTAGCTGCTTTTTTCTTGCCATAATACAAATTCTAACAGTCTATTCAGTAGGATTATCAACTGTGTACTGTATCCACCTCCTGCACAACACAACTGATGGTCCCAACCCTATTTATAAGGCTTAAAATCCCACTTATTAAACCTGACAAGGCACACCTGTGAAGTGAAAACCATTTCAGGTGACTAGAGTCACGCCAAGAGTGTGCGTAGCAGTAATCAAAGCAAAAGGTGGCTACTTTGAAGAACCTAGAATATAAGACATATTTTCAGTTGTTTCACACTTTTTTGTTCAGTATATAATTCCACATGTGTTAAATCATAGTTTTGATGCCCTCAGTGTGAAGCTACAATATTCATAGTCATGAAAATAAAGAAAACTCTTTGAATGAGAAGGTGTGTCCAAACGTTTGGTCTGTACTGTATACATTTAATGGCGCATTATATTGTAATGCTCCACTTGTTAAAGTAAGTCTGTTGGGCTTCTTCTTTGCACTCTGCCAGACAGGACACGTAAAAATAAAAGTTTGACCAAAGTGCCGACAGGAACTTGGAATGAGCATAGTGAAGATTTTAATAATAAAACAGAAAAACATACAGGTCCTAAGTAGGGAAAACAGGACAGGAAACACAGACAGGGAACAGGACAGAGTAACTGACAGGATAACCGGAAGTCTCACAAAAAAATCCAGAAATAAACAATGAAAAACCAAGGGTTTAAAGACTGAGGCAGGATTGGAAAATAACAAAGGAAACAGAAAAGTTAAACAGTGGAGATGTGGAACAGTTTTGGCAGAATGAAAGCAAGAAAGCTGTGAGAGGGAGATTAATTGAAACAGAGGGAGCTGAACTAAGCACCAGAAACAAATACAAATGCACAAAGAACAGAACACAAGAACACAAAAATAAACTAAACACAAAGCAATTGACTAATATAGAAACACCTACTAACAATAATGAACAAATGGAAATTAACAGAAAAGGAAAAAACATTTAGCACAGAAATAAACAACAAGGAAATAATCAAAACACAAACACAAATGAAAACCAAAACCCATGCACCCAAGAAAAGTAACAAAGCCCTGCTCCATCCTGACGGGTCTGAGGCTCTAGATTTTGAAGATGGAATCTCTCCAGAAAATAGCTACAATTTAATGCAAAAGGAGACAGCTGCAATGACAGTAGTGTAAGGGAATGCTTTTCATGCGATTACATTGCATTATTATTGTTACACATCCTCTGCAGTGTGTTCTTTTTGGTTCAGTACGCCTGTGACTAAAATGTCAACTATCAAAAAAGAAAAACAGCACTACAATCTACTAGAACAACACAATGACATATTTCTGATTTAATAAAGGTTGTTGGATTCTTTGTGTGCAGAAATGTCAACAGCGAATTTTATCAGTGTCTGTTATGTGTGTGCTACCACCTCTGTGTTGTTTCAGATGTTTAGATCCATCAACTCCTAACTAACATTTGTGTGTGTGAGTGTTTTCCCACTTCTGTTTTTCTAGTACTTTTCCACGAATAAAAGGTGGAGGAGTTGAAGCAGAGTAGCAATTCAAACTACTTTTCCACAAGTACAAACAGAAAAATTGGGGTGTTTTTTTTTTTTGTTTGTTTGTTTTTATAGTACCCTCCAGTTGGTCAGGACATCTAAAGTAAAGGATAACAATTTCTAAAAGAATTCTTTCTGAAAATAGGAAAGTAATCTTCTTACCCTATGTGCTAACACAAAACAATCATCCTCAGAACTCGCTGTGGTAAATATGACTCACATCTGCTCGCAGATAAAAAATTGATTGTTCTATTTTATCAGTGGTCAAGCAGACCACTAAAAAACACCTGCTGACCAGCATCAGCAAAATGCAATGGCTCGTTTCTTCAATAGTGAGTATAAAGCACAATAAGGACCTTTTTAAAATTGTTTCATACATCAGTGTGTAAGACTTGCTGTTACTACTTGTCTTTTAGAGAAAATTATAAAAAAAATTGTTTACTTCATTAAATGAGTATGTTTGTGTTTTTCACTCAGTTTTGAATAGTATTGTCAATGATTGGCATGGGTAGGTTTCACAGTATAAAGCAATAAGCTATTAGCATGAACATCCAGCCTCCATCCATTTACATTATTTTTCCATGCAATCCCTTTGCACACAAAATAGCGTTATATTTTCTTATGTGTCTGAAGCATTGAGATCAAGAGGTCATAAATGTACTTTTAATTTGGTGTTCACATTTGTTCATTTAAAACATATGCAGACTCCCTTTGAGACTGCTGAGATAACTGTGGAGTTCAAGGCTAACAGGTCTGTCAACTCAAAATGGGTTGTCCAATACTCATCGACTGCATCTACAGACGAGTAATAAAAGTAATTCAGGGCGCAACAGACAGATTGATAAAATATTATTTTTTTATTCTGGTACTATTACTTACGACAAATAAGGACTGGCTTTATGAAAATATTTCCTGACACTTAATAAATGTTATTATATAGCATTACTACCTAATAATTTCTCAATTACAAAGAAAAACATGATATCTGGAAATAAAACTAAAAGTGTGCAATCCATCCATCTTATTAGGGTACTGCAGTTGTAGAAATGTAGCTACGAGTAGATGGAGACTGTCTCCTTTGTGCAAAATTTAAATCTTTTGTTTCCTATCAAGAAAAGAAATGTCACCACAACATGGGATTATTGTATGGAAATATAAACTGTCCATCAGGACAGCACGAAAAGATGCTTTCAGTAGGTAGGACTATAAAGAAGTAAAACAGCGCTATTTAAAAGTGCTGACAAACCCTAGAAAACTACAATTACTGTTCACTGACATCCTTCCAATGATGGATGTTGACATCACAGCAATTGAGTGTATGTGTGTATTTCTGTTGGTTCTTAAAGAGAGACCCTGCAGCTACAGCCATTTAGAAGGGCTTTGAGTGCTTAAATAGGCCCAAAAACAGTTCTTTATCAGAAAATTTGGCATGGATAATTGAAAATGGCTGCCCACCACACAAGAGCAATTTTGTAGTTAAAGAAAATTAAAAGGAGAAAGAAGAGAACGGGACATTGAGAAGGAAAGAATGCAGAAGAAACAACACCATTATTTACCACAGAGAGGTAAAATGAGGAACTAAAATGGGGAACTAAGTGAATTTAAATGTGGAAATAAAATGTAAATTAAGATACAGCTATTTTTACAAGCAGGAATATGCAATTCTGGTAATATAAAACAATTCATATCAATTCAATTAGTAGCCCAAAGTAGCTACAAAAAGTCATCTTGAAGTCCATTACATACAGTTGGATAGTTGGATAATGCTGCCAAGTCTAATATGAATCTAATCTTAATGTGAATCAATTCAGTCCAATTTATTTCAGTCACCACACATTCAGTCCGTGTGATCCAATGAAATGGAGTCAAAAGGGATCCAATTATAATGCAGTTCTTAGGGAATCAATTAGTAGGGTAAATTACTTGGCAAATGTCCATTAGTAAGGAGTTACCGATCTAGCAGATTGCATCAAATCTTGATTTCAACCGAATCCATTACACATTTGAAAAAAACCCAAAAAAAAACAGAAAGGTGTTTGAAAAATGGTCTACTTAGAAGGGTTCCAGAGGTAGTATGGTGTTAGGGTATACTCTCATGTCCTAAAAAGGTGTGAAGTGTACGTCGAGGTAATTCTTCTGCTCCCATTCCTGTTGTTTAGCGGCGTTATTTTCTCAACAGCAACACCTTGTGTTTAGGATAGTGACCGCAGTGATTCTAATTCACAGACAAGAATAGTCATTTTGTCATGATGACACTATAACCCCGTTGCTCCAGTTACCAAAAAAAGACAAAATTTCTATGTTGAACTATTCATATTTGTCAAATAAAGACTTAAGTGTCTTTATTTCACTATTTCTTTTTGTTTGAGTTCTTACTGATTATCCATTGTTTAGTTCACGTTGTTCCATGATGTGATTTTCTTTGAAAAGCGACAGTTGTTGCATCTTTAATCCAAGAATGTAATACTACAAATCCAGACTGAGTTTATATAGCAGTTTTCTAGTCATACTGATAATACAAAGCCCTCTACAACATCAGTATGCAGCTTTGGTAATTATCTAATTACTTTTATGGTCACTTCGGCAGGTCATTAACCACATCTAACATGTAATCTTTAGGAGAGTTCCCAAAGAAAGCAAAATATCTACCTGGTCAATAAAACAGTAAAAAACAGCATGAAAAAGATTTCATAGTGTGGTAAATTCTTGCTCCCTTTGATGACATTCTTACTGCGGCATAGTTAAGGGATTTTTACAAACTGCAACTTTCAAACTATAACCATCTTTTGCTCTGACCAATTTGATAAAAAATTGGCAAGCGGTGACATGACATTCTCACAAAGGTCATTTCTTCTTAAAAGTGCAACTTTTTAGTTTAGCTAAAGCACATGTGAATTTAAAATCTGTTCTATTTATATTGTAACATTTTTTATAGTATACAGTAACAGTTTACAATAAATCTTATTTTCAAACTCTTTAGATGATAAATAGGTCCCATTCACATCCATTTATATAGGTCCACATTTCCTTCTCAAATCAATACAATTAATTCTAAACCAGTTCAGTCATTTAAATTATTCCAAACGGTATATTAAAATTGCAAAAAATCAGTGGTTTTTAATATGATGTTATTTTTATCCAAACAATTTTTTACCTGGGTAACTATAGCATGAGTTTGATTTCACTAAACAGATTCACATGTATTAGTTAAAAATCAGTGGTTATAATTTGTTTATCTATTATCAGTGAAGAACACAGCCAGCTGGTGTCTAGATTGGGTAAGAGGATGTGTCAGTGGCCCATACAAAGTAAAACACACTGTTATTACCAACTAAAGCTCAGTTGGCTTTAGTTGGTCTGATAAACACCAAACTTTTAGAACACAGGGTACTGAATGTGAACCCATCACAGACCTGGAAACAGAGCAGAGAACCACACCCTGGCGCGGTTACAACTGCTGGTCTCAAACAGTTTATCCGGACCCTGGAGCGGTTCACTTGCAGTGGAATGCATGCCGTTCCAAGCATAACATTCAATGTGATGTAAGAGCAGCGAATTGGAGTAGAAAAAGAAGAAGAAAAAGAAGAAGTGAATAGGTGCAGACGCACAAATACATTTGAACACAAAACTAGCAACAGAAATACCGATGAGACGGACGTTCTTCTCCGTGCAATACTTGAAACAATCTGTTGCAACTGCATGACATAGTTTGGTCCGGTCTAAAAATCTATGAGTGAATGCAAACGCGCCAACAAAAGTTGTGAATTTTCAATCCCAAGACCGACATCTGGACCCGGGATCAGCAATGTCTTTTAAGCAAGTCTGTTAGTGTGAACACCTAGTCTTTTCAATATCTGGGACAACTGTGAAAGGCTTGTAGTGTGCTCCCAGATAAAGACTCAGTTTGTTTTCTTGCTGACATCCTGACCTTTGATAATAGTCTTCTAAAAAGTTTGAATGGTTGTCATTCTATCTTTTTCTTCGTGCGTGCTTTTGCAGTTTGCTTGCATAGAGGGCGTGCAACTATAGAACAATTAAATGTATCAAAAACCCCATTTCCCGGCTCTTCCGAGGATGCCATTTTGCAGTTTGAAAATGTTAGTTTTTTAAGTTGCTTGTGGCCATACAAATGCATTACAGCAGTTCTGGATAAGTCCAAAGTCAACAATCAATTCCAATATTTTAGGCACTCATGCACTAAGGAGATATGTGAGGCAGGAAATAATGTGAGCCGAACTGGTATTAAGAGTCAATTAAAGTGTTCCTTCACTGCCATTTGTGTTGCTATTTATACATCTAATCCTGTCCTCAAAGCCTTTCTGTTCTAACTATTTTACATTTCTTTGGTCCATTTTACTCTTCTTTTAAATCTCATAATTAGATCAAATCTTGTATAATTCAACAAAGATTTAAATTAAACAGAACTATTTTGAAATTCAATGGGTACAGCATAGGAGATCGTGCATCTGTTCCTTTTGCAGCCAACATTTCATATTCCGAGCTTAAAAAAGGAGGAATATCACACTTGATTTAATGCTGCCACTTGAATGAATCACTCAAAAACCTACGCAGACCTACACACATTCTGTACGCATGCACGCACACATGAAGCTATAGCTTAGGGCGGCGAAAGATATCCGAAAGCATGTTTAGAAATGCAAGCAGAGCGACATATTGTGTTTATGTGTGTGTGTCTGTGTGTGTGTGGCTGAAGACGTTAAGTCTGTGAAAGTGGGTATGTGTGCGAATGTATGCATATGTCATCTATCCTTATGTCATCTCCTCTCTGATGTGACCTTTATTTTTTTCCTGCCCTGCCAGCAACACTGCTAACACAATTACACTGAACTAATGAACACAGAGGCCTGATTAAGTGTTATACACACTAAGGCAAATACACACGCGCACATTTCCTCCATGCATATCAATCTTCCCCGTAAAGGCTACATTTGCATCTTTAATATAAATTAAAGTGCTTATTAAAGTGCACACAACCGTTCAGATCAGATTGAGGCAGAGCTCATCTAAATCCACAGTGTTTAACCCCTCACACTTCTCTCCTCCTGCTCATATTACATCCAATTCTCTTTCTCCACTTCAGTGTAACTAAAAGGGTCAGGCACAGCCCAGTCATTCATGGTGAGTCTATTAAAAGGGGGAAAAAAATTGAACACTATCACTGTTGAGCAAATGTTAAATGAAAGTTGCAGGGCGGGGCGCATAGTTTAGCGGTAGAGCCCGAGACCCACATATGGTGGCCTCAGTCCTCGAAGCAGCAGCCCCAGGTTCGAGTCCCGACCCTGGGGATATGCATTGAATGTCTTTCCCCTCTCTCCACTCCACTTCCTGTCTGTCCACATTCGAACAAAAATAACGAAAAAAAAAAAAGTCAACTAGTGCCACAAAAATGGGACCAAGATAATCCAAAATCGAAATCAGGTCCAATACGGATCACTTTATAATCAGATCTAGAAATGAGGCAAGGGACCCAGACTCAATTTACCTGCTAAGTCTAAACATGTACCAGACTTTACTATGTTAACACAACCATCAGTGAAGATTATTCTTTGCACAAAGTAAACTTGCCAAATCTTACATTTAAAGTCCTTCATTTTTTTATGCTGAATCCATCAAATCAAATTTATTAGTATTTTCACTCAGTAAACAATTATAAAAATTTTAGATCTATGGTCTGTGTAGAAATTCAGGCATTCGTGTGAGGCCCATGATGGTTTGCAGGCCCTAAGCAGCAGCTTAGTTCGCATATGCCTTGAACTGGCTCTAATACCAACCCAAGCCTTGTGGACTCCTACCTGCTACAGACTGAGTGGTCTGCTTTTTTAGCTTGGACTTCTCAGGAGATAATTTAGTGGTTACACAGAGAAAATGAAGGACATTTATTTATTATTATGTAGTCTGTGCAAACAGCGCAACATTGTTACAGTTACATTGACTGAGGAGAGAACTCAACAAGGACCTTCAACATAACAGGAAGGCTATCTCCATCAGGGGATTTCCTAGATTTTACATCTTATGGATCATGTAAGATTGGAAATGTTGGCAGCCTGTTAGAAAAATTTGGTTCAATGTAGGAAGACGTACAATCTAGAAAATACACTGAGAGTCTGCTGTACAGTTAGGGATGGTAGAGTGGTGATCCTGGCACAAATTGGTAATACAAATTTGTCAAAATAGTTTTTAACAAAAAAAAAATTCATACCAGTCTACAATCTACACTTTTTTCTACACTTAGTTCCACTGAAAGAGAAGACTCCCCTCCACAACTTAGGAATGTGTTTTTTCTTTTGTTTTTATTTTATCTACTGTTATAATCTGAAATAATTCTGTATTTACTAAACCATCTGTAGGTCAGACTTAGCAGCTGTGCAAGTGACATAAATCTGATTATCAGCATAGAAGCATCATTCTGGTTTGTGTTATGTAGTTACCAATTTGGTAACTACAATTATAATAAATTACGATTATCATAAAATTCTGACACAGGGATTGAAACCAGCAACACCAGAATCACAGCATCTTTAAATTAAATGTGTTGTATATGTTTAGGTATGTAACAACATCTGTAGCAATCAAATCCTACAAAAGTAACTCAAGTTGTCCACTTTTAAATGCTTAAGATACCACAAAGAGAGTCCTTTTCTGAGTCCATGCTGGGACGTTCTTAACCTGAAATGATCCCAATGTAAAGTTTTCATTCACTTTTACACCAGTATGACATCAATTGTTAAATGAAAACTGACACATTTACTTAAATGAATTCAAAGGGCCTTTTTCACAGATATACAAGAACTACACTCTTCACAGGCTGAGTGCCAGGTTTTCAGCAAGGAGAGATGCTCGTCGGAGACGAAATCTGACATTCATACAAACAACATTTTTAATGGTTCGGCCATATTCTGTAAAAGTATGCAAAAGTGAATGTTAATTGTAAATCGCCCACCCTAGATGTCTGCTGCTTTAATGGGAGTGGCTTGAATTCCTAACTTGCTATTTTTCAAAGTAAATGTTTATATTTAAGTAAATGTTTATATTTTTTCAGTTATGAGGGAAGCTAATCTGATCATGTAACTTGTTTGTTCTGGTTAACAAAATCCAAATGAAAGTAAAAACTAGGAGGTTTGAAACTAACACATTTCCTTTAACTCTCTCAAATGAGTTTGTCTGTATGAACAGTGTCCACAGAGATCATTTTATCAACTCTTGCTTCCTGTTATAATATATCCTGCTGCAGTAGTTGTCGGAGTGGTCCCTATAAGCCTGAGATGTCCCCAGCCGTGTCGACCGTGTCGGAATGGTAAAAAATCTCCCTCAGACTGCCAATGAATTCTTTCTCTTTTGCAGTTAGAAAAAACAAGAGTGTGATTTATTTCCTCTTCATGTTCCTATCTCTCTCACCACCTCAGTCCCAGGTAAAAATTTAAACATACATACATACAACTCATTTAATCCAGGTTGACAACAAATCCACAACAGGTCTGACAAGATGTTAACGAATGACAGTCCAGAGACTAATTCGTTTTCGCATAGGAGTTCCAGATGCAAGAAAAAAACAATTGAAGGTATATCTTCTTCCGCTTTCATTGCTAATCTGATCTAAATCTATGTCTTTGGCGTAAGGCTCTCTCTCAAGAGCTTCCTATTGGGCTAACTGTGATTAGGCAATATCCTGATTTGCGTGAATCTGGTTGTGATTATCACATCATAGCCCCGACAGCATTCCAGCACTGCTGCCAGGCCACAGCTACACAGAGGGGAGGGATAGCTGTTGTCACACTGTAATTTTCCATCACTAAAGGAACTATAGGTAAAGAAATGTAACCCTGACCTCTACGTCCTTATAGAAATTAATAGGACTAGACAAACGAGTGGGATGATTCATTTTCCCCTACAGGATATAAAAGAAAAACAGATGCTGAAAAACAGAGTATCAATACCAGTGCCTTAGCTTGTTATCTGGTGTTGAACCTGACCTCTGGACTTCCTGTAGGGAAGGGAAAGAATCATTTTCCTACAAGGGCCAATTAAGTGCCATGGTGGTGTTACTGACATGTAGTGCAGTTAAACAAGTGACAGATGCTTGGTTCATGTGCAGTTCAAGGCTTATATAAGTATTCACAGCTAATGTTGATAATCTGCTATAATTTAGCTTTATTATCAAGCCCCTGGTGAGGCTGCTGATTTAAATGAAAATGATTCTAAAGGCGTTTGACAGCAGAGTTTCTGTCACGAGCGACCATTCACCCCCACGGAGAATAACAGGAAGACTGGGCTCTTCACGATGTGATTGTGATTTCTTGTAGGGCTCTGGTTTCCAAGCTACTGAGATGAGGCAACATTTCTTCTGACTTCTTCACTAAACAAATTACTGTGAAAATCTTTCAAATACGAGGTCATATTTAAGCTGTAGACTGAACATAAGTCAACTTTTGGTGTAGATCACAAAATTTCTGATGGCTACAACCATAAACATGTACATTAAAAATCTTTACCCCTGTGACTTTCCATTTCACTAATCACCTTCTGCTGACACATGTTTCACTTCTCAACAATCTTGCTTTGAAGTTGCTCTTGTTCTTTAACCCAGACCTTCTAGTACCTCACTGACTAAGTCACCTAGCTTGTTGTGTTTCTCTAATGCATCTAGAGATATGCAAGAGTTGCTCTTGTTAACCTTAAAGCAATATTTCAGCTAACCGCAGCAGCTCAGTGTAGATTTTGGCAGGCCTGCACCTTAAGGGGTCCATAAATAATCAGCAGCATATGTTAGCTGTCCAATTGGCTAAGTTTTAGAACTGGCCTCCCTTTAGGTTTTCCTTCAACCAGAACAAAATAACTACACCAGAAGACAGTTTTGGTCAAATGCTAGGGTTTCTATTTGGTCTTTTCTTATTGTTTTGGCTTTTTTAATAAGAATGCCATATTTCTTTATTCAGTAATTACAAATACAATTTATAGAGTATTCATATTTGATAACTTGCAAATTAAAACAGAACAGCAGGGTAGGATTTTCAAACTCAAAGTCAATGCAAATGCTCTCCAAAGATGTCTCCAAAAGTAATTGTACCTGTTAAATGTCCTGCTGAAAAGAGTGGAAAAACAGACTTCCTATACAGGTCCTTCTCAAAATATTAGCATATTGTGATAAAGTTCATTATTTTCCATAATGTCATGATGAAAATTTAACATTCATATATTTTAGATTCATTGCACACTAACTGAAATATTTCAGGTCTTTCATTGTCTTAATACGGATGATTTTGGCATACAGCTCATAAAAACTCAAAATTCCTATCTCACAAAATTAGCATATCATTAAAAGGGTCTCTAAACGAGCTATGAACCTAATCATCTGAATCAACGAGTTAACTCTAAACACCTGCAAAAGATTCCTGAGGCCTTTAAAACTCCCAGCCTGGTTCATCACTCCAAACCCCAATCATGGGTAAGACTGCTGACCTGACTGCTGTCCAGAAGGCCACTATTGACACCCTCAAGCAAGAGGGTAAGACACAGAAAGAAATTTCTGAACGAATAGGCTGTTCCCAGAGTGCTGTATCAAGGCACCTCAGTGGGAAGTCTGCGGGAAGGAAAAAGTGTGGCAGAAAACGCTGCACAACGAGAAGAGGTGACCGGACCCTGAGGAAGATTGTGGAGAAGGGCCGATTCCAGACCTTAGGGGACCTGCGGAAGCAGTGGACTGAGTCTGGAGTAGAAACATCCAGAAACACCGTGCACAGGCGTGTGCAGGAAATGGGCTACAGGTGCCGCATTCCCCAGGTCAAGCTTTTGAACCAGAAACAGTGGCAGAAGCGCCTGACTTGGGTCAGTTGCTCAGTGGTCCAAAGTACTTTTTTCGGATGAAAGCAAATTCTGCATGTCATTCGGAAATCAAGGTGCCAGAGTCTGGAGGAAGACTGGGGAGAAGGAAATGCCAAAATGCCAGAAGTCCAGTGTCAAGTACCCACAGTCCACTGTGTTTTACCAAGGGCAGGGTCAATGCAGCTAGCTATCAGGAGATTTTGGAGCACTTCATGCTTCCATCTGCTGAAAAGCTTTATGGAGATGAAGATTTAATTTTTCAGCACGACCTGGCACCTGCTCACAGTGCCAAAACCACTGGTAAATGGTTTACTGACCATGGTATCACTGTGCTCAATTGGCCTGCCAACTCTCCTGACCTGAACCCCATAGAGAATCTGTGGGATATTGTGAAGATAACGTTGAGAGACTCAAGACCCAACACTCTGGATGAGCTAAAGGCCGCTATCGAAGCATCCTGGGCCTCCATAAGACCTCAGCAGTGCCACAAGCTGATTGCCTCCATTTCACGCTGCATTGAAGCAGTCATTTCTGCAAAAGGATTCCCGACCAACTATTGAGTGCATAACTGTACATGATTATTTGAAGGTTGACGTTTTTTGTATTAAAAACACTTTTCTTTTATTGGTCGGATGAAATATGCTAATATTGTGAGATAGGAATTTTGGGTTTTCGTGAGCTGTATGCCAAAATCATCTGTATTAAGACAATAAAAGCCCTGAAATATTTCAGTTAGTGTGCAATGAATCTAAAATATATGAATGTTAAATTTTCATCATTACATTATGGAAAATAATGAACTTTATCACAATAATATTTTGAGAAGGACCTGTAGTTTTCACTAACATTGACCACTCAGCAAGGATCACACTGAGTCCTTCAGAAACTGAAAACGGTATTAACAGTGAAGTAACAGGATTACTGATATTATTTGCCCATAGAAAGACAACCTGCTGCTGCTGCATAAATATTAGGTGATCCCATGTTACAGTTCGTGTCCTTATGATACTATGTCTCAACGGTTTTTCCTTCAGCCATGCGGATTGGACACCCCTGGGCCTGAGGGTCAGAGAGGGCGTGAGAGCTTAGAAAGCCTGGCAGGGGGACACAGAGGGACAGAAACAGAGAGCGTCTCTGTGGATATGCTCAGAAGGCAGCTATCCAATACTGTAAACATGTTGTGTCCCCTTAACCTGGGAGAGACAACCCCAGAGGACGCAAGGAGGAGGTTATCAGAAGAGTTCACAAGGCTGTTTCCAGCCGTCAATCTTGACGAGACGTTCAATCTCACATGGGGAAGTTAAACTGTATTTTTTTAAAGCTGTTAAAAGATCTCCTTAATCAAAAATGGCTACATCTGGGTAAAACGTTTAGTGGAGACTAAACATATTTAGAGACATGACTTACTCTCGCCGCAGTCTATAATAAATATAAACTCAGTGTTTAATAATGGAAAAAAGCAAGCATAGGCAACGACTGGTAGGAGATTCTAACCTGGCGAATCAGTTGAGTATAACCAGTTATCTTCAAGCAACTGCAAAACCTGAAAAAGACAGAAAGCTATAATCTTTAATGCGGCAGTACAACACATGCAAAATCCAATCAAAATCCAAATCTGGCGGTGTACATCTGACTAGTTGTTAGCCATCAACCCCTCCGACGATTTATTTAACTTCCGACAAGCTCTTTGTGAATGATATCTTTCTACAACAGGTAAAAAGTGAGGTCCAGAACCTCACTTCAAAAAATCTGAACTAACGCTTCAAGTTACAATTCCACAGTTTCAACAGTTAAGAAACAAAAATAGTTAATGAAAATGTATACACGATCAAATTGTTTTATTTAACATAAAAAAGCAACAATTATCTTTAATTTTGCATAAAATATTAGAATTATTCAGATCATTTAAGTTATATTAATGGGATCCATATCAATATTTCTCAGACTATGTTATGCGAACTGTTTCATTTTGGAAATTTTGGAATCAGCAGTTTCAGAGTTTTCAAGTTAAGTCACAAAATCACCAAAGATACATCTCAAGTTTCCTGTAAACTAGGAGAACCACTGCAAGCTAAAATGTGATGAAAAGCTAAAATTTAAAAACAACCAAAAAAGTTGTTTCAAGATTAAAATGGTCATAATGATCTTGACACCAATTGGAAGCCTTGAAAGAGAAATACTTCAGATAATATTTTGAGAACCCTGGTGTAAACTCAATTGGGAAACCGTGAACTAGAAATAATAGTTATTTCTATTGAAGCACAATGTTTTACATTGGTGACTGTTTTGATGGTACTTGTAGAGCTTACTATTTTCTGAGGAGGTATTCATTCGAAAAGGTTTGAAAGCTGATATATACCCAATCTATATCAGTATTTATTATTATTTTAATGTGAATTTAGATAAATAAGGAAACCAGAAAACATTCTTATTGTGCACAGTAGTGTATATATTTTTGCTGTTATCCTCTCTGTGGAAAAAGAGCATACAAAGCCAATATTAGATGGTTATTTAGTCAGGCTATTTGTTTGGGTGGCTAGCCTGCAGTCAACTGCTTTACAGACAAGCTGCTTGTAGCTTGTCAACTGCACGTTTTAAAACAGCATTACTTTAATTAGAGCATTGGGTAATGCTCATTAAGTTTTCACAACATAACTGTCTGGGTTCATCATAACTGTACAGTTTTTCCAATCAGACTTATTTTCCTTCTTTTAGCCAGCGAACAAGCAATGCACAACAACCAGAAGGGTAAAGCTGGAGAAAACGTCAGTAACTCCAGTTCTTTCTCTGGCATTGTGGTAAAAGTATCTTAAACCATAGAAATTTTTTACACAAAATTTTAAACTTTTGCATACCTTGACAATGGAAACTGACCACCACTGCCATTTCAAAGCTTTTTTGATATCTTTTCCAGCCTTAGAGCTGAAATAGAAAAGTACAATGCCTTCCATCTAAGTAACAATGGCTCCATCAAACTTTAGGTCGTCTTTTCGACTTCTCGCATTGACTCTCTCAGCCCTGCTAAAAGCACCCGGTCCGAATAAAACATATGATGAGCACCACTTCTGAGTTGGTATCTGAAATGCTTAAAGTCAATAACATGACTCATCACTTTATAAGATTCACCGAAGCAGTGAAGCCAGTTTGAGTTAAATATATGGGCATGCAGAAGCCATAAATGGTGAAGACAAATTGCTTGCTGAGCTGCTGAGCCTGGAGCCAAACAACCACAACTTTAGGCCATTATGTTAGACTAAAAAAGTGGGAAAAATTGCAAGGAGCAGCTCATTAAGTTTGAGTTTTCATGGTGACTATCTATTACAGTTGACCCTCCAAGTTTTAATCAAGGCCATGAAGCCAAGGTTATGAGACACATTCAATTCGCTGAGCTGCTGACTTGAAATACAAATATGCTGAAAACTAAAACAGTCAAACATGTTACGCCAAACAACTGTACATAAAGCCATTTAGATGGAGACAAATGGCTGCTTTCTAATAGTTTTGCCTTTCTTAAAACCTGCAGTTTGGAAAAACAAGCTGTTCATTTCTCCAGGACACTCTGGCACAGAACAAGAGGCCACCTTCAGAACATGAAGTGGATCTGTTGCTGATGCCAGAGATAGAAAAGTGATAGCTTTCATCAAAGCCTCACATCCCAAGTTTCAAATCTTTTGGATCATTTTCAGTCTTTTTTTTTCAGTTCTTGGAGCTTGGCACTGACCAACTATTTAACTGGCTCAGTTTGTTTACTTGTTTTTGTCTCACCCCATAAGCTTTTTTCCCCTCTCATCTTAGAACACCGGGAAACTGTTAACACATTCAGTTGCACATTTTTTTTCACTGAAGTGGAATGGTTCTGCTTCAGTCTAAATATACTTCTGTCAGGTAGCCAGAGTTGGATTATGTTGAGGTTTTTGTCTACTTAAAAACAGAAGATTTAGCTGGAGGAAACAGCATGCAACAAGATGTCCACACCAAGGCTAATCACATAAAAAAGGAAAAACGCGTCTGAGCAGAATTTAATCTATACTGGAATAAAAATAATAGCAGTTCTAATAAAAAACATGTAAATCACACTATATATCTATTTCTTGATATATAGTGTTTCTTTTCTTTTATGCTTGTTGGGCAGATTATATTTAATAGATTATTTGGATTAAATCTAAGAGTTGATCCATGTTTGCTTCAGGAATGAAGCTAACATTGTACCTGACTTGTGAAGTGCCTTGAGACGACGTGTTGTGAATTGGCGCTATATAAATAAACTGAATTGAATTTAAAACTGAATTGAATTGAATGTATGTTTATTTTTGCTTCCATGCAATACAATGCAGTGTTGTTTTATTGGTTTTCGAAGGAGATAAAAATAACCTTTGTTGTAAAGAAATAATAGACTTGTTGAGAAATACTGTCCAGTCAACTGCTAAGGAGACAGTTGGCTTTCCAGGTTAGGACGCACAGAGTTCAGTGTGTTTTTAAATGAAGGCTTGGCAGCTGACCTGCAGGAAACAACTACACAATGGATTTTTACCTTCAAATGTCCATCTCCTTAGATAACAGGAGGGATTATTTACACATGCCAGTAAACTCTGAAACAACATACTGCTCTATTTTTTGTGTTGGACCAGTTGCATATGAGTGACCCTAAATCCAGCTACAAGTGAAGACATATGAAACTATTAGATTAAGCTTGACATATCTATTCTCAATGGCCCATCAGTTGATTATATAGTGCTCACAACATTCACACTACAAATCCCATAGTGCACTGTGACATCTTCTCACAGGTCTTGGCATGGGTTCACAGTAGCTACGCTAGTGGTCACCCCAAGTCACCCCCGTCCATTTTGCTAATAAACTGGGCTTGCTGTGCAATAAGTACGCAGGGCCCATCACTCCTTTCAACAGTAAAGCATAACATAGAACTGTTCTGTTATCGATTCGCTTTTGACATAGAGAACAACGGCAAACATGTTTAATAACAAGACTATTTTTAATTTAAAAGACTTAAACGTATCTTATTTACTATCTGCTTTATGCTATTTTGCTTTGGTTGGAAATGCTGTACTAGTAGGTTGCCAGCTAATATTCGTAATACAGTTGACAAAGCGGTAGGTCTGTTGAGGAACCCATATTCTGATGCTGTGGTGCATATTTGATACCATATCATACAAGTGTTCTTGGCAGTGATGTGGACTACCATAATCCATTAGCCAGTACAGTAATCGGTTACCATGGAGACTGAATGCAGGCCAATGGAGAAGCACTTTACACTCACCCAGAACATACAGTATAAAGTAAAAATATAATTGCCTTTTTATGACATTAAAAATATAACTCAGAATCGGTTTCCAGCATCGTTGAGTTTCAAGACAAGACCATAGCAAATGCTGTACCTTCCTCCATATCACATTTCCAGAAACAAAAAACATGCATTTCTTACATGATTAGATTCAATTTGCTGTCATTGTGTATAGCGTTAGTACAGAGACTATGAATGCAACTGACATTAGGAGTGGGCCTGTTATCGGTAACAAGGTATACCACGGTTCCGATTAATCCAATTTAAGTCATTTACTGAGAAGTACTGGAGGAGGGTACATGGATCCAGAGCTTCCCTTCTACCACCTGATGCTGTGCACTGCCTGTTTTAGGGTGAAAGAAGACAGCCACACTTTTCCCCTACTTAAAAGAAAGACAAATTTGTTATTGTTTGTTTTTTTATTTTTGGTCACTAAAAACATGGACAGTTATTAGAGCAATGCTGTTTAAAACAACAGTTGGCAAGCTTCATGCAACAAATCTGCAGGCTGGCTACAAGAGCAGATAGCCTGACTAATTGGCCAGCTTGTTATAGACCCAGTGTTACTTTATCAAGGCCAATGAAGGTATAATATCTGGTACAATAAGCTTGTGAAAGCAATTACTATATTATAATGGTTGTAAATTCTATATTTTTGCTCAAGTCTATGGATTAAATTTCTGTGTTAAAGGCAATTACATCATGCTATGCTATGCATTACTTTTGTTTTACAGTCTCTGTGTAAATACCATGATAATGTTAAATGAGTTTTGCTTAAGGTTATCTTACCATGAGACTCATGGCCAGTTGACATTCAACTGTCAAAGAACAAAAACTGAATTACAAATCAAATCTAGCCATGTAATGAAACAAGACATCTGTGACCACGAAAGGTTTCAAACACAAATATTAAATATAGTTCTCCAAATACAATCTTCATTAAACAGTGGAAAGAAAAACAATAGGCATTCAGGAGATGCATACTAATTATGCCTGCGTGTATGTGGAAAAACAAAAGGAAAGCTCCGTGGATTGCGAAAGCTAATACTATTTCTAGTGATAAAATCTGTTAATCTGGCTCTGCTGGTCTCTCTCACTGCATTAGCCCTGCTGGGTTCCCTAAAGGACCTCTGGAGTGTAGCAACACTCAGGTTTGCAGCTCACACACTCTCGCAGAGAGGGAGCCAGATGTTTGAGTTGATATACCCACTGCATTCAAGTGGTAATCTCCTTTACGGTGTTATTGGAGCTGACATAGTCTTTCGCCAGCAGGCGTATGTTCCACATAAACAAGACATCAGCGGCTATAACTGTGGAGTATAATCAACATACCACTGTCAGCAATCTGCCCGTTTGACATATATGGTCTTTTGCAAAAGCCCTATGAGGCAAAATGTGGCTTTACTCATTTTGATAAATGTGCAGAAAACCGAAAGAGGGTGACACATGTTCAATGCACAAGTCTCTGTGTTAAGAGGTCAATCTGCTGCTTGAATAAAAAGGTGTGACTATGCATATGTGTGTGTATAGAAGTGTGTGTGTTAAAAGCTTCAGCTCTGTTCATGTAGCCTCTTTTTCCAGCTTGCAGAGACTCCAAGCGTGAAGGAAGGTGCCAGAAATGCTGAAATGAGAAAATTTTATTCCTCCATTAACCATGTTCTAGCTTAACCTGGCAAATCTTGGTTTGGTTGGAAAACAACAGCTGCAGCTACATGCAACCCCCCCCCCCCCCCCCCCCCTGTTGTTTTCCATTGTTAATAATGAAAATGGACAAAGCAGTGAAGATTGTGAGAGGATGACATTACCAATGCATCGTCTTGGAACGATTACTACAGTGCACTGAAATGCACTAAGCTTCGGATTTGGTGCACACAGCTGTTTCAGTTTACAGTGCAACAGTGTGAGGAATGGGTCTAACCAGAGAGGAAGGAATTTGACCTCTCACCCCCATCCATGACCCTCTGCTGCCGCTGCAGCAGCCTTATCTGATTGGTCTGTCTGGTACTTTAATCATTTCCAGAACTCAAACTGGTCCACAAAAACTGGAGGGCAGGAAGACAGAGAAAAGGGAGAGTGCTGCAAAATGCAGCAAGCGGATTCATTTATAGCATGTATTGCTTTATTTGATAGAGTAAAAGCTGTGTGTAACTGCAGTAAACACAGCACTAGCCACAAATCCTTCCTTTTCATGTAAACCCCATCTTTTTTTCCTTCTTTTTTTGCTTTTTCTTAAAAAGCATGTAGAGACAACTGCTCGGGAACTGCTTGGTTGTGGCACATACCTGCAACCACGTTCAGAACCACAAACAAACATCTACATCTGGAAAGAAACTCTGGCCTAGGTAGTTCTACACCTTACTGTCTGATTCCTGCACATGCCTACACAGCAGCACGGCTAAGTGTGTGACAGAGAAAATGACATTTTTGTATCGAGCGCTGCAGTTTAACCCCCGCTAATCCCTTCAGAGTGGCAGAGCTTTGTGGTCAATTCACACTCTTCTCAAGCTTTTATGGTTCCCCTCTCTCCTGCTGCAGCCTCGAGAGTAATCCCCACAGAAGATGTGGCCAAACATCAAACAAGAGCTGAACAGACCCATCATAAACGGTGACAGTGACACGGATGTACCGTACTTAAAGCCGTCAGAAACATGAACATGAAATGACACCTGAACGGGATATAAGGTATCTCTTTTAAGACCCGTGTCAATTGATTTTTAATCAAAATCTTAATTGTGTCTCCTTAATTAGAGAAAAAACTCTTTACCTTAGAGCACTTTACAAAGTTCAACTGAAGTACAAGAGAAAGTAGTCCAATTCAGCTTGAGCTTAAAATATTTAAAGATGCCAGATTTCAAAGACACTGGTTAAATTGAAGACAGCATTTTTTATGCATAATTAGCTTGAATGCAGCAATTTCTGTTAGATTTGTTGCACAAATAATTGCCACAAGCTTCACACACTGAGTGTCAATTATTCTGTCAAAGTATGCCCAAACTTTGAGTAACAATTCTTTATAAAATTAACATCATCTTTGATGCATCACATGATTTTTACTGAGCTGTTTTTAAGGCACATTTGGAAACAATAAAAAAACACTTTAAAACCCACTTCTCATGATATCTGCAGTAAAAGTCAGTTCATGGAGCTGGGATGATTTAGGTAAGTCAAAAACACCTCCATCTGCAGCAGGTAACAATGTGCGTGAGTGAAAGACATGCTCAGGTTAGAGACTATGGGTCCAGCCTCCAACCCTTAAGTTGGCTGGTCTAAAAACAGCATATCACATTGTGATTAACTAAGGTGTGAAAACAGCAAGCCCCTTCCAAAAAACAAACAGGGATTATTTAACAGAGTCTGAAAGTGGAAAACCCAGTCGAGAACTTTTTCAAAAACTAAAAGAGCACTATACAATTATCAAAAACTGGCAGAGATATTCTACACATGAATTCAACACTGTGCAGGATGCAAACATATAAATGTAAAATGACACCTGAGCTAGAGGTGAGGTGACGGGTTGAAGATCCCTGCAGTTAGGAGGAAAAAATCATCCTGGAGCAGACCAGGTTAGTTCAACTGAAGTCCAGTAAAACGTAGTCCAGTTTAGTCCAAACTGAATTTATGCACAGATGTCAAATTACTGAGAAACTGTCGAAGCTTGAAAAAGTATATTAAAAGGTTAAGTTGTAAAATGCCAAACTTTTTTAAACACAATTAGCCTAAATGCACTCATTTTCTTTAGATTTGTTGTAGAACAAAACTGCTGCAGAGATACACAAACTAAGTGTATCATATGTCCATATGAAATACTCAAACTTAACCTATAATTTCATGTAATCAGATATTTTCTGAAGATGTAACATTTTCATTTGCATTGATTGTGGTTCTGATTCCTGTTTGGGCCGGTTGACTTTCATGACATATGATTGAACATGATCCCTGATCGAACCAAAGTAAAATAATCATGACTAGGTTATTTTAAATCCTCTGATGTACAAAATATCTGTACAGTGAGTAAAAACCGATGCATGGTCCATACGAAACGTTCTGTAACAGACAACTTCTATTCATACCTGAACAAATAGAAAATGGCAAATACTCAAAATAACTAGCATACAGAAAATCCAAAATTTTCTGTCAGTTATAAGTTCTTTGGCAATTTATTCACTCCTGAATATATTTTAGCTTCCATTCAGTTTCTGCATCTGGCTTTGCAGTCTATACACACTATATAAGTGTTTCTTTTTCCTAGCACCACTTCCTGACAAATTTCCCTAGCACGTCTTTCTGTTGAAATTATAGATCTCAGAAGACTGACTAGAGGAGGCTTTGCTGCTGTAATGCAAAAAAGCAGCAAATTCCTGCATACATTGACTTTCACACACTGAATGCTCAGACACAGCCAAATATCTCGTTATGTCTTTTTTAACATAGATGATGAGTAACAACACAAAATTACAGAAGGTCTTTTCTATTAGTTAAAACACGCATGGGAGCTACATATTAAAAGTGCACTCGGAGTACAGAGAAAAGACTTGGATGCAGGCATCCATGAACGAGGAGAATGAAGGATGGAGCCGAATTCCTCCAGGAGAACACAGGGAAGCCAGTAAGCTACATAAGCACACAGCGCCAAAATGAAACGTTGTGTCGAACAGCCACATACACAGCGCCGCTTCCTCGGTTTCACAAGAGGAAAGAATTTGAAACAGTGAGTGCAGAGGTAAGGCATGAAAAACACACTCACAGTAATGCTCAAAAACAAACATCCCAGCTACACACACACACAAAACATGCTGACTTAAACACACACATGACACTTCACACGAGGAATTTCACCAAACCACGAACACAAATACTGACACACACCCACCGCATGCAGTATGCAGCTTTGAACACACGCACAAGGAGTGTGTGGAAGTGTATGAATGCGAGGAACTGCTACATTCCTCTCATTAAGGAGAAGGAGCTGCCTGCAGCAAAGCCTCCACAAGTCAGTCTGTTGAGATCTGCAAAACCAACAGTACTAGTCAGAGAGAGGCGGGAGGAATAAAACAGTTAAACAATGTGTCTAAGCTGTAAAATGGATGAGGAAACTGAATGGAAGTTGATTCATGAATAGAGACAGAAGAAGAAGTGCACCCTTAGGTTATTTAACTCTAAAATCTGTGAGTTTTATCTGGGATTGCTGCTCGCTGGGGTAGTGGTTAGCACTGTTGCATCACAGTATGAAGGTCCTGGTATTGAATTCAGGCCGGTGTCCTTTCTGCATGAAGTTGGCATGTTCTCCGTGAGCATGCATGGGTTTTCTCCGGGTATTCTGATTTTTTCCCACAACCCAAAAACACGAATGTAAGTTTAACAGGTCTATCTAAATTGCCCTTAGGTGAGTGTCTGAATGCATGGTTGTCTGTCCTGTGTGTCTCTTTGTTGCCCTGTGATGGACTGGCGACCTGTCTTGGGTGTACCCCGCCTCTTACCCTGAAACCTAAAAAAAAAAAAAACTCAATTAAATGTAATAATGAAAATGCAAAAAGCTCCATGGTGGTTTATGAACAGCCTGAGCCACAGTACAGGCGCTGGGATGTGCTGCTGAGATAAAATTAGCCAAACAATTATCATTCTGTTGTTTGTCATCTTCAATAAGTGGTAATTTTAGGGACAGACAATCTATTTAAATATGACAACTGTTCAGACCTCTTTGATGTCTAAATGAAGGATGTTTCATTGTCACATAATTATTCTCACATTATATTGACAGAGAAGAGCAAAGGAAATGATATGAGGATGAGAGAAGGAAGGGAACAAGGAGGACAAAAATGAAACTGATCTAAGTTCAGGTCTTTTGAAATTCATACCAACTATATTAAGGTTGTGATTAGACTGCACAGTAACTAAGTGTCTTTCTTATTGGTTTTAGGAAGTATTGATAGCTTTTAGCCACAGGAGCAAACATCAGGTGGATGTGGTATGAAAAGCACTTCAGATCTGAACTGATTCATGTGCAATCATTGATTGCTCCAATCACATTTCCCCAGATTTGAAAAATGAATCCAATTTAGGTGCTGTTTTAAGTTTGAGGTAACGACCCTCAGTGGATGAGCATTTAGGGATTTTTTCCAAGAACGGGTAGTTTTCTGTGTCCATTATTTAACCTACTTTATTTCCACCGCATCTACGAGAGTTGAAATCGATTACCCCGAAGACATATAAACAAGAAAACGATCCAGGTAGTTAGACAGTTGTTGATATTACCCTTAACCTTCAGGTTGGAGCTTTGTAGAAAGGCTCCTAAGCATTTTGGATTGGTTCATTTATCCAAGTAATGAGACATCCTCACGTGGCTAAGGAAGAAACTCTGACATTATGGCAGGAGAACATTGTAATTGAATGAGAGCCAAATACAAGTGAATGTCTGAGTCTGTAAAAGGAATTTCAACATCTAACAGCTAAACTTTTCATGGAGTTTAAAAAAAATGAAACGAGTTATAAGGTAAAGCTGTTTTAACAGAATGATTAGTTTAATTGCAAACAATCACAGATTTTTATTTTTATGAGGTAGGATTGTGATGGTATCAGATTGTTATGGTTTGGAAACCTTGAAAAAATACCACGGGTTCCCAATCATTAAACAAAAACTGAGTAATATAACAGAACATGATCAAATTTTCTTTACAGTCTAAATTATTTCATTTAAAATGCAAAAGTCACAGTTTGATTTTTATTTTGACTTTTAAGGCAAAAGCCAATGTGTCACATTTGTTTTAGTTGTAGCTGAGCTGCCTGGCAGTCTGCAGCAACGTAAGCTGTGTACCGCTGGAGAAAATCATTTCTGCACTTTCTCATCATCTCATCAAAAGGAATGGCATTACTGACAATTTTTGTGGTTTTAAAACTTGAACTTTTTGTAATTTTAATCTACCTTGATATCGAGAACTGGCCCATTCTTACCAGCAAGGGGAGACTTTTTCTCTCTCAGCAACCCTCCTCAGCAAGCTGTAGGCTAGCATACAAGAGGAGCAAGTCAGGCGACCCTCTCAGCATCAGCAGACATAATTTACATAAATACCCCAGGCCATAAAAACGCTCACAACAAACAGCCCAATGAAGAATGAGGTTTGAGGGTAATTATGTTTTTACAGAAGCACTATGGAAATATGCATAGAGAAATAAGCTAAAGCGTAAAAGCCCTGTAAAGGTGGGTGAATGAGAAATACCTTGTAAAGTGGTTTGTGGTACCCAGATAATGTTTAAAATGTTCTATATAAGTGTGGATCATTTACCATCCTCTCTGCGAAACTGTGCGGACCAGCACTTTCCAGATAAACATGCCGATGCATCACAGGCTGTAATGCAAAGAGTTCAAAAAGAGTCATGCATCTAAGGTGTTCTGTCATGATTGAAGGCATGGCAAATTCTGCACAGAGAAACAATCACTGAGGTTAATCTCAAGGAATTCAACTTCCTTTTTTGGAGCAAACCATTTACATTTTGTTGCATTATTTAGTATGGAGCAAAGGGCAAGCAGGACTACCATAAAGGTTAAACTAACATATTAGTGGAACCACAAAGTCAACAGTATTCTTATGAGACCAACGCCCAAAAAGAAACAAAAGCAAGAGTCAGCAGCTAATATCAGGACCACTGGTCTGCCTGTAAAGCACTATATGTCAACATTTACAGTGTTAGACTCAAAAACATCACATTATGTATTTGGATAAATTTTAATTACTGACGCAACGATCAGAATTTTGTGGACAATTTCTAATCTTGGGCTTTTGTAATGCTTTGACCAGCCGTAACAAATTTCACTTTAAGAACTATAACAAGCACAAAACAGCATTTAAAAGGTGAATTTTAAGCCTTTCCGCGTATCAGCCGCCAAGAACAATTGCAGTAAAACAGGGTTTTGCTATTTTAAAGCAAAGACAAAAGTATTACAGTCCACATTTAAAACTAATTTTAGCAACAAATATTAGCAATTAGCTCAGCTTACATTACAAAAAACAAAATTTTCATGTGTATACTATTAGGAATGTAGATCCCCCACATTCGATGACAACATTTCCAGATCTAGCATCTTTGATGACACAGACTAAAAGCTCAAAAAGGTTAAACAGAGCAACTTTACAGTGCTATGTTCAGCCTTCCTGGTACCTGTTGAAGTGTTGCTCTGTCTCACTGTCTCCCAGCCTTGATGAACCTGAGACATGTCTCGAACTGCTATAGAAAACACAGTTTCCTTTTAAAATCTTCTTCAGCCTCAGAAATCAAATCTTAATGAAGCTAAAAAAGAGAAGATTCTGAAAGATTCAGAAAAAAACAAACAAAAATAACACAGTTCCATTTGATAGAGGTAATTCAGTAAAGTCATCTCACTAAACAAAGGTTTCTTCTGTGATTGTGGCACTGCTGCTTTAACCAAACACTCTCCAATTTTAGTCCACTTCTAGCCCCCTGAGTCTCTCAATGGCTAAATTGCCCATCTATGCCACATTTACAATAGCTTCACAAGCTTTGCAAGCTTATAAAAGTGCCGATTCATGCTACAGTTTTAAATGGTTAGGGAGATGCCTCAGCACTGCTAGTTTGAGAAAGAAAAACTTGTGGTGCCTTAAATGGATTGAACATGTTCTTGACCCAGTGTTTTGCTTTATTGTGGAGTGGAAGCATTTATATCAAAATTGCAGTAATTCTGTGTCTTGCTAAGCTCCTCCATCCTGCAGAGTCCAGGTAAACACAATGCGCAGGAAACATCCATGAGACAAAGAGGGGACTGGAAGCAAAACTAGACTGACAAAGCTTCACTTTTAGGAACAGCAACAGTCACTCTTAACTATAAAAGCAAAACTAAAGCCAGTTGGTTCAGACAGATGCCAATGAAGTCCTACACTTTACCTCTTTGTGAAACTTGATTCTCCCGACACACTAACCCTGTCAATGACCAGTTTATTGCAAAATCTATTAGCTAATCACAATCCTAAACAATCAAATGGGCTAAAATAAATCACATGTGCTTACACTGCAGATGTTTCATTAGGACAGCAGCTGTTACATCCTTCAGCAAAGCACTGAACCTGAGAGAAATGCCTCTGATCATGGAAAACAATATGCATCATATATGGCTCTCTGATCCTATTTCTGAACACATGCACACACACACACACACACACACACACAGTCACTGGCAAAACATTATAGTAAGCCCCCCCAACCATTTATACAGACACCCACCATTTGACTAAGCACTCAACAAAATGAAATGTGTGTGCGCACAAGCATGTGTGTGATTATTAGGGGAGTGTCACTGAAGAAGCTGACTCAGCATTTCTATCCCGTCCGTTTACTGTGGCTTCCTCCCAGCAGAGCCAACAGGGATCTCTAAAAATGGTTAAAACACAAAATCGATGACATCGCCTGCTAACCTGATATTTTTCAGCAGCCGATAAATTGGTTTTGTCGGCAGTCTGGCAAATACACCAACATTTTCCTTGGTTATATACACTTTCTGCCCTCCTGTACCCCTTTTTCCTTCCAAGGGGCATGCTTGTTCACCTGCGTTTTTGTTTGACATAAAAACTATGTTGTAGTTTTTACGGCTATACATGTGTTTTTATTTAATTTATGATCACAGCTATTTATTATAAATACTTCGTAAAAATGATCCAAAACATTAATATTAAATGATAGGCTCTTAATTTACTGCTCCATCTATGTTCCAACTCTCACCTGTATGGTCATGAGATATGGATTATGCTGGCTAATGAGCGGGACTATACATGTTTTCTCTATTGTTGGCAACACATTACTCTGGGACACCCATCATAGGCTAAAGCAACACAGTCTGACTACTGGATGCACATTTTGCATATCAATCTGCAAGGGTTGCAAAGGTTAGTCGAGACTGAACACACCAACTCCAACTAAGTATCTGCCTGCATCACAGATCAGAAAAGAATACAGCAAACATAGCAGACAACAAGAAAAAAGGGGTAAAAATGATGCTTACATTGTTCACATCCTTAACAACAAATTTAAGAACTTTAGATTGATTACATCCCGATGGATGGGGAGTTCCTGTGTAGCTGACCCAAAATTATGTATGATAGAAACTGCATGCCGTTCGTTAAGGTGGCAACTGGCTGCAACATGGATCCAGGTTCTGGTCAAATGTGAGGAGATTGCAGTGCCTATAAACAGGAGAGCATGTATATTCTCTTAATTTTGTTTCTCCTGTACAACACTTGCAGTCATCGATTCTACAAGCACCAGAATAAAAGCAAAAGCTTACCCTCACTATCAGGGTAAAATCACTGTCACTTTAACTACCTTTTCTTCCTCTTTTGTTCTTTCATTTATCACCTTGTAACCCGACAGAGTTTCTTCTTGGCTCTACAGACTTTTATGTTGTTTTCCTGTACTGGTTGCATCCTGTTCAACAATAACCATAATAACCACAACTGGCACTTATATAGTGTATATAGACTGAACTGGAATAAAAAAATCTTCATAGGTAATTCGGGGCTTTTCTTGCAAGTCTTATTCAGATGGATGTAGTAGCAAATGTTTTCCAAATTTGGCCTAATATTTTACAAAGGTTATGATGTTTGCAAAAGCAATGATGCTGAACTGATAATTATTTTTAAAAAGCTGGTTGGCCATAAGAAGGATTATTGGTATAGCTATGTAGCATCAACAATATGCTTTCAGGGTTTTCATTCAGATCTTTACAATGCTACAAATGCTCCCCAACACTAAAACCCCAAAAAAGGTGGTAGAGTTACATCTATCATTACCCTCCCATTTAACCTCTTCACCTCTCCAGTGTTCCAATTTCTTTAGCCTCCTTCATCTGGTCACTTCACCTCCCTTCTTCATTGTGCCCTGGCAGCAAGCAAAGACAGCACCAATCCATACATTACCGCTTTTCACAAATCCTCTCACCTTCACGGACCTCTGCGATCCCTCTTCATGGTCATTTCTTCTCCACTTTGAGACAGAAAAAAATCATTGTCTCTCGTCTTAGTGCAGAATAAAATTATTTTCTACAAGCATAATGAAGCTCATTCAGAAGCAAAGGTGTTTTAACTCTGACTGAGGTAAAATACTTTTGCAATTCTCTTCAAAAAAGGGGGAGGGTGAACTTTTTCATTAGGTGTAATGTGGGACATTCTGCTTACTTCTAAGCATTCAAATAATTTGTTCTATCTTAGACTGCAAACACATGTCCTTTTAACCTTTAGGAGCCGATGAAACATGGTGTTTTAAAAAATTAAGCCTTGCAGCAGGTACAAAAGGGTACAGTTTAATGTTCTACATGGCATCACATAATGTATGCATACAGTGCCTTGCAAATGTATTCTTACCCCTTAACCTTTTTACACATTTTATCGAGTTACAACCAGAAACTTCTATGTATTTTATTTGGGATTTTATAAGATAGAGGAACATGTTATTTGTTAAGTAGAGGGAAAACTAACTTCTTTTTTTTATTTACCCAATTTTTTTTACCGTTTCAAAACCTCAAATGCGTAGTAAAAGATAAAGTTCTGTTAAAAGTTTAAAGTAGGGGACACAATAAAAATGCTGGAGAAGTTGCTCTGGTCAGACGGGGCCAAAACATGTTCCAGAACACTATTACCCTGAACACAACATGTCTAACATCAAATATGGTGGTGGCAGCATTATGCCACGAGGATGCTTAGCAGGGACGAGGAGACAGTTGGATGGAAAAATTGATTGCAGATGTTGACCTTCCCGATCGACAACCACCCTAAACACCTAGCCAGAGCTCCAATGGAATGGTGTAAATCAGACTGGTGTGGAAATTGTGGATGGAATCAACTGGTAAAACTGTGGAATATCATAGAATTTTGTAGTTTGTGCTTTTGATATCGCAAATCTAATCTTTTCTAACAATTTGAGTGCCAAATAAGTATACCGTTCATAGCAAAACTGCAGTGTCTGTTACTTTCTGTTAGCTGATCTAAGTTAGCTGATCTAACTAAGCTGGAGCTATTTTGCGAATAATAGCCAAAACAAAATTCAGTCTTCGTGTCCAAAGTTGGAAGAGACAGACCTTAAAAGCCTTGCTGCTATAGTAACAGTAAGATGTGTGTGTCAATTCCCCAATATTAATAAAATGCATCAAAGTTTGCAGTTATAATATGATGAGATGAAAAGAGGAGGTCGGAATTCATTCCTAAGGCCCTGTACATGATATAAGGTCTGGAAGTCAAAGCCTTGCTGTTGTTTTTTCATTCACTATGTCATCATTTCCCTTTTTTAGCATTTCCCTCCACTTACTTCCTCCCACACTACCAAAGGCACATCTAACTAGCTTGTCAGATACCAGCATCTAAAATTTATGTGTTAAAAAAATATAATAATGGTAAATGGACTGAACTTATATAGCACTTTTCCAGTCATGCAGAACACTCAAAGCGCTTTACACTAGAGCCACATTCACCCAATTGTACTCACTAACACATTCATACACCGATACACAGATCAGTAGGCAACTTGAGGTTAAGTGCCTTGCCCAGGGGCACATTGACATATGGCAGGAGGACGCTGGAATCGAACCCACAACCTTCTGATTGCAAGACGACTACTCTTCCTACTGTGACTGCGACTGTGGCCCAGTAGCACTCCAACCTGTACAAGGAGGGAACATACATAGAAGGAGGATATGTGTGTATGTGTATACATGCAAGAAATGAGACAGGCTGATTGAATTTATGCTGCAGAAACAGGACATTCAGGGTTTTTTTTCTAGTGACTTATTGAGATATAGGTCAGGCATACACTTATTTACACAAACACACACACACATACACACACTCAGTCAGATATATTCAGTCTAGAAACTGATTTTTTTTCTGCCTCAGCTGTTCAGACAGCACAGAACATACAGGCAGAAATTGGCCATTTGGGACACCAAACACAAGCTGCACGCTCTACAGAAGCAGAGGAAAATTGGGTTGCAGGAATTCTTTTAATTGCTGACAAAACGGCAGAAATATCACTGCTCAGACTCGGACGAGGAGCAACCCGCCCACATGCTCTCTGCCTCGCAATGAAAGCTCCTAAAGCAGAGGCTAACCACAATTAAAAAGATACTTCATTAACTAATGACACGAATGTTTCAGATGAAGGTAACACGCGACAGTGGCTGTCACCGCCGTCTGCGGCTACCCGTCACACCTGTGCACCATCGAAACTGTCTTTTCCCTTTACAAGGAGAACTATTTGAATCGACCTGCCCTGTTTGATCTGCCGTGGCCTTTTAAAACGGGAGCTGCATCAAAAAGATGCCAGCAGCTTTAAAGCACCTCTACCTCTTTAGTTTGTTGCCATCTTCTCCTCAGTCTGTCTCGGTTTTGTTCAGACACAAATTGTAAACAGTGTGTCACTTGACAAAAAAATGTTGTTTTAGGTTCTGTACAACAATGCATACTCTGTATGTTGAGGTTATAGAATAATGACTTACTAAGCTTAACCCGCTTAATTCCAAATTTTCCCTGCAAAATAGACATGCATTCATTCCTTAGACCATCTTAACACATAATATGTATGATTTTTTACATTTCACCCTGGTTTTGTTAGGGAAAATGTAGGTTTTATACTCGACAACAATTGTTGCCGGTGGGATTAAACGGGTTTTAATGCGATCTCTCACTATCAAAAAGAACATCAGAAAAAATCTGAATTTTTCTGTCATACCCTTACAAGACAGCTTAAGGTAGCTTTAAAAGATTTTTTTTTTAAATCTCCAGTTATACATTCTGTATATATTCTGTTCACTTGATTAGAGGACATAAAATATACTATGAGATCAGAGAGAACAGCTTCTATAAACTAAATTCCCATTATGTAAAATTTCCTCACAGTCTTACAGTCAGATAGACGCTGTTCTTTAAATGTAGCATTGATCCTAAACAAAAGATCTCAAAACGTTTCCCATCACATTTATGCTTCAGATTACAGATGACTTTCTCAGGGGAGAACCTTTAAGTGTACCAGCTGTAGCCCATTATCAACATACGTTTCAGCATGCAAGGACCAAAAAGGTGAATGCTGAATGTTTATGTGCGGAACTGAGTGCGCAATGCAACGCTCTGTAACGCAGCTTTAAAAGGTGACACTACATAAACACATAGAACACTCCCTGGTATCACTAAACTCTGCTGTTTGGAAACTCTAAGGTTTCTCATGCAGCTAGTGGAGAAAGAAAGGTGGACCGCACCCAAACTTTTTGGTAGCGTACACAATTACCAACAACAATAAAGTATGTAGCATGTTCTTTACTAAACTGAAAAACTTAACTGAAACTTAACTGAAACGTCAAACTAATTATCGCATCATTGGTACTGGAGAAAAAGCAACTAAAGTCCAAATGTAGACCGTTTTAGTTTTCAAATATTAGTACAGTCTCATGAAAAAAGCCCTAAACAACATTCCATCCATCCATCCATCCATCGTGACTTCAGAACCAAATTACAAACTGATTATGACTAGTTCCTTATCTTGTGACTGGAGTTTTCGCCACCTATATGGAGAGGAGAAATTTGGTGCTGTGCCTTTTCACCTGAGGCTGCACACTGCTGATCGGCTGGCTGAAAGAAGCTACTATGTTCTACCATACTTACAGAAAAGACAAAGTCTGCTGTCTGAAAATAGATCAAGTCATGGAAACACAGGGAGCCATGGTGTAGAAAAAAAAGGAGCGCCACCCATCACTCTGATGTCGTTAACACTGTTTTAAACTAAGCTGACATGCTAACCCCTCCCAGCCAAGTTGTTTTAAATAAAAGCAATTAGATCATGTCAAACAATTTTGTTTTAAATCATCTGATTAATACCGTGAAATGGAAGAATTATGACTCAAGGTTATTTTTTGATGAGAACCTCATATCTGCCCCTGCTTACTCTCTTCATACAAAAAGATAATGGCCAACTGGTAGCTATTTTGAACGTGCCAAAGATTGTGCAGCTGTGTTTTCCTGCTATTCTTTTTCTTCACCATCTGACCAACGTCATTAGAAAAGGAGCTGCTTAGATTAGAACTATTGAAATGAATTAGCACTTATTCTGCAAAGCCATGTTTCTCAATCAATGGTACATGTGCAAATGCTGGTAAGCAGGACTTTCATAGGGGTATGTTAAAAAACATTGTATCACTATTTGGATAAAGATTAAGGCATTGTCAACAAATGTTCAGTTTTTTTTTCTTTAAGGTTTCTTGCATCAAAGAACAACCTTTTTATTGTGAGGCATGCAAGCTCAGTGCTCAGTCCCACAATTGTGCTAATCTTCCATTCAGCTCACTATGTGAAATGTTAAACATCAGATGAAGTGATGTGAGGCACACCACCACTGGATTCTAGTGAAGTTAAGCAGATTTAGACTTTTTGGACATTTTCATGATCCAAAGTGAGAACAGTTTAGGGATGTTCCTGTCTAAAGGAATGGATGAGCAAATCTGGTGTGGAAGAACTTTACTGGCAAGCAGAAAGTCCTGACCTAAAACACCTTTGGGATGAACTGAAACAGAGACTGTCAGCCACAAATGCGCTTGTGGAAGAACAGTCAAAAATTCCTATAAGCACACTGATGGCCCGTGCAGAAAGCCTTCTGAGAATCATTGAAACTGTTGTAGAGTGGGCTGACACAATATTTGGATTAGAAATAAGATGTCACCTTTGCTTATATGTTAATGCAGAGAAGCAAATACTTTTGTCATAATGGTGTAGCTATAACTTGAAATACACTCTGTGCCAGGGAATTACCTAAACTAAAAATCAGCACCTTTTGCACTCTACATCTGCATAAAGACTATAGAAAAACGACGACCAGAATGTGCTTTAGACAATACTACACCAGCAGATTTTCAACATCTCTTGACTCTTTACGACCTAGTATCGACATGCTGCCCAGCCCTAGTTGTTGTATTATAAGATGCAAAGGTTAAACTATTTGATTGAAGGATATGGATATCACAGTAACGGTTAAACAGTTTATTTTCTGTTGTGTACTACCTTACTATTTTTGCTTATTTTAAATTCATGGCGAAATCAACTTTTCTTTTTATTCAAGGAACACCTAGTACTTCAAATTAATCACTTTTAACAAAAAATAACAGAGAGCTAGCTAATAAGTGCATATTAAGCCAAAGTATCTTTAGTTTATTGTTGAACATGTATTTCTTTGGGGAAACCTCACATTGCACACCTTTACCACGTCCATTTTGTTACAAAAAAAAAACTTGTAAAATGTCATTTGAGCTCTGCACTTTTGCACACTAATCAGACTCCAACAACAGTTAAATCAGACTTTATTGGTAGTGGGATTCAGATGGATGTTTTGTTGTAAAACAACAATTTACTTTGAGCATATAGTCATCAGCAGCTCTCACATAGCTGGGTCGGCAATTCACTTCCCAACGGGCTCCTAAACAGTACTTAAGTGTAGATTTTTGAAAGCGCTGTTCATAAAAAGCTCTCGGTTTAATGTCAGTATCATTCCGTCCTGTGGAAACATTATGGAAGTGCACGCTCCTTCTGGGCGTTTATCAGACAAAATAAACTAAAACTGCATTATTGATATGCTTTATTGTATCTGTGCTGGCTTCTCCCCATCCCCAAGTCTTTATTTGTTACAGCTTCTCGAGGCATGGAGAACCTATACGCAGAGAAGCAGCAGGGTTTAGGTCAAGTCACTCTGGCTCTCATCTTAGCTGGGGTCTGAGCCAGTTGGGGGCTGAGAGGGCTGAGACCCTGCTCCACCACCTGACCCCAGTACACATGCGTGCAGTAGCTTGCTTTCAACCAAATAAAACCTCTCCAGCTGTAGGCAAGGTGGTGAGTCTGCTCTGACAGGTAATTCTAGATCCACTCTCAAAAAACAATTTAGAATCAATATTTAAATGTCTAAAAAAACAGCAAAACTTCTGATGAAAAATTTTAACTTTCTTTTGTCCCTGCATGATATTTGACCCTACATACAGCCTCATTCTCATCCCATAAATATCGTCTATCTGAAAATTCAATAAATCCAATAAAGTAGAAAACTGTTGCTTTATGTGAGTGGGAAGTGGCAAAATTAAAGTACCTTTGACAGAAGTTAGATACAGCTCCCACATATCAACATAACACATTAAAAGATTTATCATAGCATAGCAAGAAGAGGGGTTTGTATCTTCTAAGAACAAATGAATAATACAAGACTTCGAGAATAAACTGGGTAATTAGGTTAAAGGCAGCTCAGAGCATGTACAGCTCACCGCTGTTGCCTGAGTCTGACGGTGACTCATTTGGGGCTGAAAACCTCTAAAAAATTGTCTGCGCTTGCAGGTGTAACAGGAACTGAAATGTTCCCTACAGTCACGGTGTCGTCTGCGTAACAACGAAAGCAGTCACTTTGGATGTCACGCCTCGGCTCCGAAGTGGAGGTGCTGCTCAAGGTTTCAGCCCTATCAAGGAATACCAGTGCAACTATGTCATTATGACATGTGTGCTTTAAAAAAAATAAAGATGTTTCTCACATCTCCTTGCATCTCCTCCACCACTTCCACATCAGCTCACTCTCACTCATCCTCCTGAGCTCAAACCCCAAGAGGGATGAAAGTAAAAAGAGAAGGGGGAGGTGGAAGATGAGTAGGTATGTTCAGAATTTGAAAGAGTAGGCTTTCCAATTTTTTCTCTCCCTACAAACACACCACCTAAAGACATTTTCTTTCTTCCTCCTCCTACTTTTTTCGTGTGCTTGGCAGCCAGACCGGTGGCTGGTTGCCCATGTAGTCTCTCCAAATCAGCCCGCACCTACGCACATCACACAAGTAAAAAATTCATAGGTGACACAAAACTGTCAGTGCATGTTGATGTGACTCCCAAATGATGGCACATATTTGGCTGTGGGCGGATAAGGGGCAGCAAACACACACGGGCACCTACACACACAATTACAATCCCACAGTGTCTCAGATGCCTAAACACATAAACAGGGGTGCATTCAGAGAGTTTTCAAAGGGGAGGTTCAGATGAGGGGCTACAGATAATTCTAAATGAAAAGCTTTAACAGAATTTTGATATTTGAGGGTTTTTTTATGCTGAAGGTTGTATAAAGGGAGGTGGAGTGTAGGGGCCAGGGGTGGATGAATTTAAAAGTGGCCCGCTATGAACAAAATTAACAGTATAAATTAAGTAAACCAGGGTTTCAGCCAATTTTAATATGATGTAAATGTAAGAATTACAAAACATCCCTGTTTCTGAATCCTGTTCAAACCAAATTTTGTGATTTCTAAACTTGGGTGAGCTGGTAGTGGATAAGGTAACAAGGACTCTTTCAACGCAATTTCCCAGAGCAAACAAAAAAAAAAGGGGGCAAAAGTTTATGGAAGACGGAAAATTTGAACATATTTAAGATTTCTTTTACCCCATGAGTGGTTTAACTCAAGAACATTTGTTTTCTAGTTTTTTTGTTTGTTTGTTTGTTTTCCAGAAATATTTCCGATATTTTAAAAAAGGTATGAAAAACTGTCTGGCCGGGGGGCCCAGTTATGGAGGGAAACAAATATATACCTGCATCTTACATTAGTGGCGCCTCTGCAAGCAAAATATATAAAGAACTGATCTTTATATATATATATATATATATATATATATATATATATATATATATATGCACGCAGATGCACACAAATTCATATAGTTCACATCATAACTTGTGTTTCAAAGTTGGTTTGATGTGTGGAGCGATTTGATTCAGCAGAGCATACAACTACTCTATTGCACCACACAGATATTAAACAAGCTTTAAAGCTCATGTCCATGCAGTCTATATTAACCTGTCCACTTTGCATCCAAATTCCGCAGTGCCTTCATCGCCAAATTAAAGCAAACACTCCAGCTCCTGCAACAACTTGCAAAATTCCACCTAAAAGAAACCTGGTGATGTTCAGTCCTGTGGTAGATCCGCAGCCTTCAGGCGTGCGTTATTGGCTGGTTTAGCCCCGTGTGCGCAGCAACAACCGAGCTGATCGTTCAAAACGCAAAAGTGCAAAATGTAGAAAAAAATACGAAATGTATCCCCTAAAGCAGTGCGGGTTGGTCCAGGTGAAAACAAGAAGGCATCGCTCAGAAGAAGATACACAAGGAGAAACCAGAGCGATGTTTCGGAGGAGGCAAGGAATGGAGAAAATAATTAAAAAAAACCCAAAAGATGGGGAAAAAAGTTTGTTTGTACTTACTGATTAAGCCGTGTTTTGCATTATCCCTACTTGACATTATTTCTTCTTCTTTTCTTTTATCGGGATGTCAGAATTGCAGCAGAAGACGTTTCCATTCCCGCTTGGCTTGTCAAGAGAACAGAAACAGCAGCAACGGTTCAAAAAAGCTCAGCTCTGCAGATCCGTGCGCACAGGAGAGCAGCGCTCAGCATGAATGAGAAAAGAGCTGCGGCTGGACTCCGGCATCCCCCTGCTACAGACGGATGAAGAGGGGAACATGGAGAGAGAGAGATGGAGAGGTTGGTGACCATGCGCCCCCTAGTGGATAACGTGCGTTGCATCGGGTTGTACAACGCACTACTGCAGGGCGCGCATGGGTGGCAGCATCGGACCCGTTTCAGTCTGCAGCTCCATGAGCTCTTATCCTCCTTGTACTCCAGTTTTGGGCTGTCTGACAACAATCAGGTTCTGTGATTGAAGATGTTCCTGTTCAGCTTGACTGATTGCAGCTGTCATCTTATAGATCGCTGGTGTATCCCCATCTTCTCTCTCCTTTTTGTTCTTTGATTCTTGTGTTGTTTTTACATCTTACTTTTCGGGGGTGCACGCTGGTTTGGGGTATTGAGCTTGCGTTCACAGCAAAGTATAAATGCTTGTAGCTTAACAGCACCGTGAAAAAGTATTCATACCTTTCTTCCCCATTTTGTCATGCTGCAACCACTAATTGCAAAATAATTCATTGGGGTTTTTATGATAAACCAACCAAAAGTTGTGCATAATTGTGGATTTAAAAGGAAATTCTTCATTGTATTTGAAATAAATAACTGAACAGTATGGCATGTATTTTTATTCAGCCCAATTTACTCTGATAGTCCTCGAGTCCAGTGCAACCAATTACAGTTAGAAGCCACCTTATTAGAATAGAGTCCGTATAAATCCAGCTGTTATCTCAGACAGCATTGTTTTATCTAAGAATTAAAATTGGAGATCCAAACTGTAAACCTATAGAGCCATGACCATCCTCCTAAACCACCATGCTGGGTAAGAAGAGCATCAATCAGGGAAGCTGCCAGTAGGCACATGGTAACTCTGACTTAGCTACAAAGGTTAACCGCTCAGGTGAGATAATCTGTTGGGACTATTACTACAACTGTTAGCTGTGCACTCCATGAATATGCCATTTATGGAGTAGTAGAAACAAATATACTGTTGAAAGAAAGCCAGAAGAAGTTCTCTGGTCAGAAGAGACCAAAACTGAACGTTTTGGCCAGCATTCAAAGTGCTCTGTGTTGTGAAAAACTACCAATGTGCATCAATCTGAACGCACAATTCACACAGTGAATCATGGTGGTGGCAGCATCATGATGTGGAGATGCCTTACTTACGCTGGGACAGCGAGGCTGAGGAGGGCCAAATACAAATGAAAACATTTTGAAGATCATGGATCCTTTTATTTCCACTAGATAATCAGGTACGTCTTTGTATTTGGCTATTACATAAAATCCCAGTGAATAATTCTGAAGTCTTTGACTACAACGTTGCAAGTTGCAAGGCTCTGATTGAAAAGGAAAAACATTACACTATCAAAAGTATTTGTTTGTTTACTTTTACATATACATGAACTTTGATGAAATCCTATTCTTGATCTATGAGGTCCAGTTTGTTCAATGGACCACTGTTGCCAGCAATAGCAATTTTAACTATTCTGTAAACATCTTCCTCAAGGTTTAGGAGTGTGTTCATAGTTAGATGAGAAAACCTGAATTGCAGCCTCCATTATAATTCATCCCAAAGGTGTTCAGGAAGGTCAGTCAAGTTTCTCCACACCAAATTTTATTGACATACAGCCATGGAAGAGATTGGAACACCAGAATTAATTGATTTGGTGGTGGGACCCAATACTTTTGGCAATATAGTGTATCTACACCTCATTGCTTGTGAGCATAGCCACTACATGTGCATGCTTGCCTCCTTTCAATAGCATTTAATGCTGAAGGTCAGCTTCCCTCCTTGAAACTCTACAAATCATCTCCATCTGCAGTGCTGGCCTTGTCTCTTACCTCATCAAACAATCCCACTGGCCATGTCTCATTTAGAACAAGATTGCATTTTTTTCAGGTCATGAACATGAGGAAAATAATTTTTAAGACCTCATAAGGAAATATAGCAATTTATTTCCTACCCATGTATCATGAACCACTTTACAAAGATTATCACTTCTATTGCTTGTAAAAAAAAAAAGGAGACATGATATTTCATCATCAGTTTGCCCTGCCTTCATAGAGAAGACATCACCAGGTTATCAGATAATATAATTGTCTTCAAAATGCTGCTTGTCCACAGGCATGTCAGTACTGTTGAAAAGATCATTTATTTTGGTTATTCAATAAGAGAAGTGAAAGCATTAATTACACACAGTGTTCATTTCTGTTCATTTTGATGACAATGACTTACAGCTACAGAAAATACTCTATTCTGTTTCTCAGAAAATGACATAATGCATAATCGTAAGCCCACTTTAAAGTATGTCCATGTGCTGTAAAGTATACACACTTAATACTTATTTGGGTCTCCTTTTGCATGAATGTCTGTGTAAATGCAACATGGCATGAAGGAGATCACCCTGTGGTTCTGTTGAGATGTAATGAAAGTCCCAGGTGCTTTGATAGCAGCAGAGCATCTGCATTGTTGGGTCTGGTGTCCTTCATCTTCCTCTTTACAATACCCCATAGATTCTCTATTGGGCTTTGGTTTCGTCAGTTTGCTGTTCAGTCAAGCATGGTAACACCATAGTCATTGAAGCAAGCATGGGTACCGTTGGCCATGTGGGCAGGTGCCAACTCCCTATAGATAAAGAGATCAGCATCTCCTTTAAGCTGGACTGTAGAGGGAAGTATGAAGAGCTCTATAATGTCCTTGTAGATGGCTGCACTGAATTGGGACTTGATAAAACACAGCAGACTTAGACCAGTAGATGACATGGCTCATTAAATCATCAGCGACTGTGGAAACTTCATCATGCACCTCAAACAACATGGATTCTATGTCTCTCCACTCTCCTTCAACACTCTGGAACCTTGATTTCCAGCTGACATGGGGGCTCTAAGCAGCAGTTTACTTTACTCATGCCATCCATGGGCCAGCTCTTTGAGAGGGCAAGTATAATTTGTAGCCAATCATCTTTAATGCCACCTTAATATGTACAGTAGAAGTTTAAGTGCAAGTTTTATAACATCTCTAGCATTAAATGCAAATAAATGAATCGTCTACAATCAATCCATCCATTCCAATCATGTTTTACTCTGTTCAGGGTCATTTGGGCGTGACCTTGCTGCTCCATCAAAGTGCTAAAGCTTCAAAAACAGCTCAGCGACTCACCCTGCAGTTTACCAATAACTTCACAAGAATGTGTCTGGAAGTAATATGGAAACTCCACAGTAAAAAGCTCTGTTCTGTTGGGCAGGGACCATCTTGCTATCATACACAGGTAAATAAACATGAGCTATTGTGATTAATAAATAATGCCTTATTTAAACTTCAACTTAATATAAATAGAGTACTTCTAAATCAGATGCTCCAGCAAAGCAACGCTGGGTAGTAAACCTGAACCAGAAACGAGAGTGAATTCCTGTTGCATGCTCAAGCCTGAGCACTTCTATTCAAGTGCGAGAATTTTTCCAGTATCTTTCCCTCCTTGGCCCGGACTTTGACCTTTGCAGTCCCCTTGTGAATATTAAATGCTGATATTCCTGCCCATATTAGTGATGACTGGGGAGTTTTCATCCAGGACAATGGGGGTGTTGCGTTCCCTTCTCTCCACACTGAGGAAGAGGATGTGGTTACACAGATGATAGATCGCCGCTCGGATTACTGCATGTGTGCATGCTCATGTGCATCTGTCTGCTTGTGTGAACATCCTTTCTTGCAAAGTCCCAAGATTTTCTCCCTTTTTTCCCCTCCTGGTTATAATGTGGCTTCAAGTGGCATCACCAGGGTCTCGGGATTCATCACTCAGATGGATTTTCAGACTCAGCATAACATTAAAGACTTCGCAGGTACATTTTAAGGTTACAGATGCCCTATGCATTGGTCACAGAGTGTAGCCCACCACAAAAATAAATCTATATCATTCTGGAAAAATGTGTTAAGTTTACATAAAGTGGCTTAAACTATTTAAAACTGAAATGTGAATATAGAGCAGAAGATTCAAAACAACAATTCTCAGTAAGCAATTAGTACAAGCAGAATTTTAGAAGGGTAAACAATATGTGGTTTTCAATTTTAACTTGTGTGGCATGTGAGTTATCTGCAGCCCCCTTTACTCTGACACTCCTAAATAAAATCCTCTGCCACCAACTCCCTCTAGATGTAAATTAATTACCCAGCAGAGTCCCCTCATGTGTAATTTAATCTCAGATTAAATCCAACTGTGCTGTGAAGGTCTCAGAGGTTTGTTAGAACAAACGGCATCATGGGGACCAAGGAACACAACAGACAGGTCAGGGAGAAAGATTTGGAGACCTTTAAACCAGAATGAGTTTATAAAACAATAACCAAATCTTTAGACATCTCACAGAGCTCTGCTCAATTCATCATCTGAAAATTGAAACAGGAGAGCAAGAACCCAAATTTATCACAACAAGGCCCGCCTCCTGATCTGACAGGGTGGGCAAGAAGAGCATCAATCAGAGAAGCAATCAAAAATCTTCTGGTCAACTGGAGGAGATGCAGGTATCCTTTTCTCAAGTTGGAAATTCTAAAGACAGGAGAGCAATTTATTCTAAACTGTAAAAGGAAAACTCACACTGCACATCACATATTAAGAGCAAAGTGGTGTTACCCTGGACACACCTAACCCCACTGAAATGTGGAGGGGGCTGCACCATGCTGAGGTGAGGCTACTCTTCAGCAGGGACAGGGAATCTGGAAATAAATACAAGGCAACAAATACACAAACTACAAATACTAGTTTGTTGCAGCAACATGAAAATCTGTATTTTTCACTCAGAAGCAACAATGAAGAAATGGAAGAGCTTTTCTTCCTAGCAGACATGATTACATCAACTAACAACAAAGTAAAAAGAAAAAGAGACATCTGTAAAAATGTCCATGCGTCTTACTTTTTAAGTGTAAATCAGAACCTTTCACAGTGGTTCTGCTCCCCAAAGCGCTTCTCATTGTGCGCGGCTCGTCAACAAGCAGTCGAGCATGGTGTGAATGAAAACCTTTTCCACTTGCTTCACAATCTCTCTCCCTCATTTTCGCGCTTGGCTTCTATCTCCTTTCCATCTGAGCCACCTTCCAACAGAGCCTTGATCAACAACGTCCATTTCATTCCACAAACGCTGACGGATGCCAAATCATAATGAAAATCTCCACAGAGAGAGCTGCCTGCAAAAGAAGCTAATTAGCCATTAAAATAAAAAAAGTTTTTCTTTTTTTTGGAGACTTTTTTTTTCAAAGAGGGGGGAAAGGATTGTTGAGAAGAGGAGAGTGTTTATAGACATGAAATCAACTTCCTTTAACTTTTATGTTTCTGTGTCGAGGCCTGTGTGTCCGCATGTCAAGCTTACCTCTTTCTTTGTCTTTGATCAGTGACAAAATCAGGAATATTTTAGTGATTTTGGGTTCATCTGCTCCAAATGCAGCTGCAATTATAACGAAAGACCAAAGGACTAGATGGAAAACAGGCATAAGCTGAAAGGAAATAAAAAAGTTTGAGGAAGAGCGCATGCAGCAAGGACATTGGCAATCAGAGACAGAAGAAAAAAAGAAAAAGTGGGCGTCTTCTGTGCTGCAGCTCCAAAGATGACCAAGCTTCTGTACTCCTGCTTTGTCTCTGCTTGATCTCTATCTCACGCGTGTTGCACACCCACGCTCACAGCACAGGTGTAACAACACACACAGGGCAAAAAAGGCCACGCTTCTTTCTCGCTTCCTCCTTTTGTCTTTTCTGGAGGCGTCTGTAATTACAGCCAGGCCAGTGATGAGCAGCAGGGGAGGCAGCTGATGTTAGGGCTAACTGGGAGATTTCAACCTTTGAAACTGTCCGTGTGTGCCAGCGAGAAACACCAATAAATAGAAGCCAAAGAGGGAACCAGGAGATGGTCTTTGGTTTAGCTTGTTTCAAATGATTACACAAAATGGGGGTTGGTATGTTGTAGTCTGCCGCCTTCTCTGTGCTGCTTTCTTTGATCAATTCTTTAATAAATTCTTCTCCACTGTTAGAACTTAAGTGAGTTCCGACGCTCTGAGTCAGGGGTCCGACTACAAAGGACATTCTTGTTTTGTCGACCCTACCCTCCATGCATGCATTATGTCATTTATCGAACTTTTTGAATTTATGGACCATTGTTTGTCCAAAAAAGAGATCTTAGAGAGCAGAAGGACCAGAAACATCTCTCAGCACGGGCAGCTGAATTGGTGTAGAACCGCACCACAGCGCAGACCTATGTGAATGACCCTCTGAAAAATTAGAGCAGTTCAAAGACAATCACATTAGCATTTATGTTAATCGGACAAATTTGAAACTACATTTATTTTCGGATGACAAGAATCCCTTTTGGGGTTGACCCTGCTGCAACAAACTCTTAGCTTGAGCCCCAAAAAGCTAAAAATCTAAACTGATGAGGCTTTTGTCGTAAAACTGACCTCTCTAAATAACCGCTACAAAGGAACCCCTGTTCAAAAAATCCAAACTTTCCCTTTAACTCGACAAGGCCAACTTACAACTCATCACATTCTAATATTCTCAGGCGACATTTCAAGAAACAAACCTTGCAAGTGTGCGTCATTTGGGAACATTGCTTTTTAAGTCTTGCCAGAGATTCTCTATTGGATGTGGATATTGACTTTGACATGACCTTTGTAAAATTTTTGAGCTTAGATTTCTGAATGATATGTACATATCACACAGGACACAAAGTTCAGAATGAGATGAAGTTTATTATTAGCAGGATGGTTAAGGAGTATTTTTGGTTCACTAATTCTTGCTCTCTATTACAGATCCTGTCTGTGGAAGCGGGAGGCAGATTAGAGCAGGCCAAGATAGAAATGCATTGCTAGGTAAGGATGAAAAGTCCTCCCTTCATCCAGGGGTTGTACATGGAGGTGGATGGAGGAGGATTCCAGATGGAAACCAAAGAAGGATTGGCAGGTAGATACTGACCAGGGTCAGATGATCTGTAAAGGTCAGCCATGGCACAGGTAATTATCCAGGTAGATTTTCACGGGAACAAAAAAGTAGCTTGAGGCTCAAGAGACTGATCTCGTCAGTAATGGTTCTTGAGATAAATCTAGTGGGAAGACAGAGACAAAATATGGGTTAAATAACTCTGAGGGGTTACATGATACCCATTATGAAATGAGATTTTATTCTACCATGTAGGTAGATCATTGGGTGAAGTGAAGGCCTTCTTGAGCTCCTCAGATCCCTAGCAGCCTGATGACAGGCCTGGAACCAGGTTTGCCAGCTGCATACTGCTCTACCCCGCCCACCAGCAGCTCAGGAGAAAAACACTACACAACACTCAAACACCAAAACCATGACAAACGCATGCTTTGATCTAGTAACTTTTCACTGAAGTTCTGGCTGTATATGTAGGATCATTCTACTGTTTACTGAAAAGGTTATTTTTAATCTTCTGCTCTGTAACAACCTTACTAGTATCTTTGAGAGTTTTTGATTAATTTAAGTCACTTCAAATGTCATATTTTGTGAGGTTAAAGTTGTGCCAAAATGCAGACAAGAGCTTGGAATGGACGTGATTGAAGGTTTAATAATAAGGATGACAGAAGAAAACCAGCATTTGGATAATGAAAATCAGAGAGCTTATATACTGAGTCAAGTGTGAAAAAGGATATTGGATTCAGGTGAGCTTAATAAGGGGAATGTGAAACAGCTGTGGAAGAAAGCAAAAAATGGAGACTTAGGGAAGGTCAAATATTAACAGAGGGAACTAAAGATATCCAGATATCCTCTTCTAAAAACTCACAGTGCCAACCTCCACTTGTTAGCTGATCACCAGCTTCCTGACGGATGAGCAGCAGCCAGTGAGACAGGGGTTCTTGTACATGAGAAGATTCCTGCAAAAGACCCATCAGCACTGGTGCCCCAAGAGATGTGTTCCCTCCCCATTTCTTTACATTATCTGTACACACATGACTACACCTCAGTGGACCCACCTGGGAAACTCCTGGAGTTTGTAGATTAAAACCACCATAATTGGTCTTATGTAGGACAAGGACATGTCTTTATATAAAAAAAGAGTTGGATCAGTTGGTTCATTGGAGCTGTTGGTCATCTTATACACTGCAATTATTCAGTCTGTTTTATGCACATCCATCACTGAATCATGAAATGAAACAGGAAAACTCCAGACTACAACAAACAATTATGTCTGCTGAGAGGATCAATAGGGCTGATCTTCCCTGGACTAGGACTAGAGTCTAAAAAAGGGCAGCTAACATCTCTGCATCCAAAAAAGTTTAAGGGTAGGGATGGATTAGAAAGATCTCTCAGCATGGTATAGAACAGCTAATGTGCTTATACATCCTCTGTAAGCAGTGGACACAGGTGTTGCTTGAGTTGCTAATGTTGCAGGTTATTGTATACTTTAAAGGACTTTTAAAGGGTTTCCCACAACATTTTCACATTAAAAGTGAGGCAGATGTACCAAAAGATGATTGAAAACAAACCAGGTGCAGTGATGTTACACACTGAATTGTTTGTAAAGTGAATCAGAGCTTCTAGTCATGGAACAACTCATCTGACCTAATCCATAGAACGGTTAGGGCTAGGAGCCACATGAAAGATTTGTGCACTGACTGATGCGAACCTTGACTCATGTCACATTAGCTGGAATGATAGTATAAGGAAAACACCACAGACATTGTGTTGGAAAACGTTGTTACTTTATAAATATTACTGTTCTGGCAAGGCTATGGTTGACTGAGCAATAAATGAAACGTTTAGCAAAAACATAAACCATTAACTGGTCATGGTGAAGTTTTATTTCATATAACATTTTCCTTATGTTTTGGTCCATATGGCCTCCAAGGTGTGCAATTATTTCTTCTGGAAGGATTCAGCAAGAGGTTCAATATCACATCCCCCCTCTTCCTCATGTAATAAGGCTCATCCTCCTCCCTGCCATGCCATGCTTCACCCCTCTCCCTGTCTTTTTATCCCCCCTCCTCTTGCTCCGAACCAATTTGGGGTGGCGAGGCGATGGTTATCTAAATGCAAAGTGATGCTGTAATAGCACTCAGCGAGGAGGCATAAACGACTGGTGAGACCTGGAGATAGAGGGATGGGGGGAAGGGGATGGAAGTGGAAAAATGTGGGGAAAAATCAGTGCTTTAGTGAGGAGAAGAGATAAGAAGGCTATGTGGAAAAACAAAATGAGAGGAAAAAATAAGGAAAGGGAAAGGATTTAAGACAGAAAATATGAAAGACATAAGATGGGAAGAGGGGAGAACAGAGAGAAAAGTGGGAGGCTTCAGGGGGCGTGTGATATCAAGGAAGGGCTGGGGAATAAACATAAAAATGTCTACAGGTATGAATTATTTGTGCGAATAACAACAAAAAAGGGGAGTAGAAAAAGAGCAGAAAGAAACGGAAAATGGAGGAAGTAGATAGAAGATAATAAAAAGTTTAAATGAAGCTAAAAAATAATAAGTAAGTAATTAAAAAAATCTAGGACTGTTTGTTAATTGGATACTACAGGATTTTTGGACATGATATTCTATTAAAAATTTACAAGCAGTTAATATCTTTTCTGCTATTTTAACTCTCTTAGCGTCCACATTAAAATCCAGATTACTCATGTCGAAGAGGGGCCAACACGAAGTGGACTTCTACTGTCTTTAACCCACTACAAACTCAAAAACATCACTGCAGTTTATATAAATGCTATTTTATGAAATGTTTGCAGCAGGTGGTTATTTACAAAGAAGCTAACAATTACAGAGAAAATGAACACCACCAGTGTCATAGGTGGAGGTGCACACCAATCATTTTCCTGTATGAAACAACGAAACATAAAGCAATTCCAGTTAGAATAACCAGCTAATATAAAATTAAAGCAACGTAAAAAGCAAAAACACCGCAGAGGTTTTAGCGAACAGTACTTTACTTGTTCCTTTTTCAGTACTGTTTCACACAGCAAGATCAGTGTTGATGCACAGCCTCCAACCCTTAAGTCCTGTGTTAATAATTATCGGCTTTTTTCAAAGCAAGAACAATAATGTATATTATTAAAATCACCTGAAAAAAACAAAGTTTAACATTTTCCACCAAAAAAAACAAAACACCTAACTAGGAAAGCAACTGAAAACCACAGTGAAAAGAGAAAAAAACAACAGTTGTGCAAAAAATAACTGTCTAAGAAAGACTTTCTCTGGTTGAGTGAATAATTGATCTCCCAGGAAAAAGAGTGACATCAGCAATGAAATGTTCTGAGATGGCATAAACAGGCATGTGAAAATGTGAAATATATGTTTTTAATATAGATTTAACTCCTGCTAATTAGGTAATTAGTCATGAAAAAATAAGACATCTTATTTTAGGACATTGAATGTTCATAAAGAAATGTTCAGATATCAATGTCATGTTTCTTTTTTATCTCTAAAAAAGCAAAATTATTTAGTAACAGATAAAAAACCCCAAAAATGAACAGTCGTAATTATTAAACAAAAATGTGTTTTCTAGCTAAAACGAAAGTCAAGACTCCTAATAGCTAGTCTCTCTGAAATAACTACAATAAGATGCTTCTACATGTGTGCCTTCAACCATATCAGAAGATGCTGATGCTTCCTTTGCTTCCCCCTTCCACCTGTGTGTCTCAAGAAGTCAGGTGAAGATGCAACTGGAGAGACTGAATAGGAATAAGGCTGCAGGTCCAGATCATGTCAGCCCTAGAGTCCTGAAGGCCTGTGCAGAGCAGCTCTGTGGGATTCTGCAGCACCTCTTCAACCTTAGCCTGGCCCAGAAGAAGGTTCCAGTGTTGTGGAAGACCTCCTGTCTTGTTCCGGTACCAAAGAAAACTCACCCATCAGTCCTCAATGACTATAGACCTGTTGCCCTGACATCCCACTTCATGAAGGTCCTAGAGAGACTCCTGTTGGCCCACCTGAGTAAGCAAACATTAAACCATCAGGACCCCCTTCAGTTTGCTTATCGCTGTGGAGTTGGAGTTGAAGATGCCATCATACACCTGCTTCAACTGTCATCTGGACAAAGCCAGCAGCACTGTGAGGATCATGTTATTTGATTTCTCCAGTGCATTTAATACAATCCAACTTGATGTGCTTTGTCAGAAACTCCAGAAAACTCAGGTGGAGGCCTCAACAATCCCCTGGATCAAAGACTACCTGACAAACAGACCACAGTTTGTGAGACTGAAGGGTTATGAGTCTAACCAGGTAGTCAGCAGCACAGGAGCACCACAGAGGACTGTACTCTCACCATTCCTTTTCACTCTGTACACCTCAGACGTCCAGTACAAGACAGACTCCTGTCATCTGCAGAAATACTCGGATGATTCTGCAGTCGTGGACCGCTTTGTGGCATGGTGTGAAAACAATCATCTCATTTTGAACGTGACTAAAACAAAGGAGATGATTGTAGATTTTAAGAGAAACAGGAATAAGTCAAAAACTATTTCTATCATGGGAGAAGAGGTGGAGGTGGTGGAGGAGTATAAATACCTCGGTGTTCACTTGGACAACAGACTAGAGTGGAGATGTAACTGTGAAGCCGTCTACAAGAAGGGACAGAGCAGACTGTACTACTCGAGGAAGCTTAGGTCCTTTGGTGTTTGCAGCAAGATGCTGCATATCTTCTATAAGTCTGTTGTAGAAAGTGTGATCTCTTCTACCATCATCTGCTGGGGAAGCAGCATCAGAACCAGGGACTTAAAAAAGCTCAACAAGCTGATAAAAAAGGCTGGTTCTGGGGACTCCTCTGGAGATCATTGTGGAAAGATGGATTCTTCATAAACTGAAGAACATTATGGAGAACCCTGAGCATCCTCTTCATGAGACTGTCCTACAACAAAAGAGTGTCTTCAGTCAGAGGCTTCTTCAGATGTGCTGTAAGATGGAGCGATACAGGAGGTCCTTCTTGCCCACAACCATCAGCATCAACAACGGCTCTTTGAAGAAGCCTAATGAGCTACAACAACATTTAATTTCCCTTTGGGATTAATAAAGTATTTTGAATTGAATTGAATTCTTGTATCCATCTATCAGTCTCTGACATCTATCTGCTAAAAGGTTTTCCCTACTCCTCACTGTTGCAGGGTCAGGCCCCTCTTCAACTTAAGTTTTTTAAAAGATGGTCTCAGATGTTCCTCAAGCGTTGAGTGTGACCACGGGCAGCAGAGACTCACTCATAGATAGTTTTTTACAGCTGCTTAAAACGTAATAATGTGAACCGACGGCTCATGCCCTCACCATCAAGAATAGTTTAAACTACATTTAGCACCTTAATATGGGGTTAAAAGTGACCCAATAAAAAACATGAATTAAGTGGACTGCTATTCAGTCAAAATTCCACAAAGTTTGTTTTTTAAACATGAAAGCATTAAAACATGTGAATAAGGGGCGCAGCAATGCCGCAGGTGACCCATATACAGAGGCTACAGTCCTCAATGCAGCCGTCAAGGGTTTGAGTCCCGGCCCTGTCAACCTTTGCTGCATGTCTTCTCCACCCCATTTCCTGTCAGTCGATTTACAAAATAAAGGCCACTAGTGCCACATAATACAAAAAATAAAAAATAAATATCTGAATGAGAACAGCTATTTTTGGAATTAGGCTTACAGGTCCTTCTCAAAAAATTAGCATATTGTGATAAAGTTCATTATTTTCCATAATGTCATGATGAAAATTTAACATTCATATATTTTAGATTCATTGCACACTAACTGAAATATTTCAGGTCTTTTATTGTCTTAATACGGATGATTTTGGCATACAGCTCATGAAAACCCAAAATTCCTATCTCACAAAATTAGCATATCATTAAAAGGGTCTCTAAACGAGCTATGAACCTAATCATCTGAATCAACGAGTTAAATCTAAACACCTGCAAAAGATTCCTGAGGCCTTTAAAACTCCCAGCCTGGTTCATCACTCAAAACCCCAATCATGGGTAAGACTGCCGACCTGACTGCTGTCCAGAAGGCCACTATTGACACCCTCAAGCAAGAGGGTAAGACACAGAAAGACATTTCTGAACGAATAGGCTGTTCCCAGAGTGCTGTATCAAGGCACCTCAGTGGGAAGTCTGTGGGAAGGAAAAAGTGTGGCAGAAAACGCTGCACAACGAGAAGAGGTGACCTGACCCTGAGGAAGATTGTGGAGAAGGGCCAATTCCAGACCTTGGTGGACCTGCAGAAGCAGTGGACTGAGTCTGGAGCAGAAACATCCAGAGCCACCGTGCACAGGCGTGTGCAGGAAATGGGCTACAGGTGCCGCATTCCCCAGACCTGGGCTACAGAGAAGCAGCACTGGACTGTTGCTCAGTGGTCCAAAGTACTTTTTTCGGATGAAAGCAAATTCTGCATGTCATTTGGAAATCAAGGTGCCAGAGTCTGGAGGAAGACTGGGGAGAAGGAAATGCCAAAATGCCAGAAGTCCAGTGTCAAGTACCCACAGTCAGTGATGGTCTGGGGTGCCGTGTCAGCTGCTGGTGTTGGTCCACTGTGTTTTATCAAGGGCAGGGTCAATGCAGCTAGCTATCAGGAGATTTTGGAGCACTTCATGCTTCCATCTGCTGAAAAGCTTTATGGAGATGAAGATTTCATTTTTCAGCACGACCTGGCACCTGCTCACAGTGCCAAAACCACTGGTAAATGATTTACTGACCATGGTATCACTGTGCTCAATTGGCCTGCCAACTCTCCTGACCTGAACCCCATAGAGAATCTGTGGGATATTGTGAAGAGAACGTTGAGAGACTCAAGACCCAACACTCTGGATGAGCTAAAGGCCGCTATCGAAGCATCCTGGGCCTCCATAAGACCTCAGCAGTGCCACAGGCTGATTGCCTCCATGCCACGCTGCATTGAAGCAGTCATTTCTGCAAAAGGATTCCCGACCAAGTATTGAGTGCATAACTGTACATGATTATTTGAAGGTTGACGTTTTTTGTATTAAAAACACTTTTCTTTTATTGGTCGGATGAAATATGCTAATTTTGTGAGATAGGAATTTTGGGTTTTCATGAGCTGTATGCCAAAATCATCCGTATTAAGACAATAAAGGACCTGAAATATTTCAGTTAATGTGCATTGAATCTAAAATATATGAATATTAAATTTTCATCATTACATTATAGAAAATAATGAACCTTATCACAATATGCTAATTTTTTGAGAAGGACCTGTATATAAAATGTATATGTGACCAAAAACAAAAAGGACAGAATATAACAGATTTAAGGTAGATTGCAATTGCTCTGTTAATGAAGTGATCAATATGCTAATTTGTTAATGGCTTCATGAGCTGCATATACAGTATTTATTTCAGACAAAATATGATAAATGAGCAAGAAATCCTACTCACATATGAGGCCCTCAATAATCAAGCTCTGTCATACAGAAGAGATTGAATTGTTCCATGTGTTCCTAACAGAGCACTTCACTCCCAGACTGCAGGCTTATTGGTTGGTGCTAGAACTTCTAAATGTAGAATGGGAGGCGGATCATTTAGTTTTGAGGCTCCTCTCCAGTCCATGAGGCAGACGTCCTCTCTACTTTTAGGATTAGGCTTAAAATGTTCCTTTTTGATAAAGCTTATAGTTAGAGTGACTTAAATTATCCTGAGCTTGAGGAAATAATGATCAGTTTTCCTCACTCTGCTACATTCTCCTACTACTCTCTAGTTTTGCATTTTTTGCTTTTAACTTTCTGGTTTTTCTCTTTATAGAAACTACATCTGGTCTGATGTTCTGTTTAGTTGTGTCCCCTTTCTGGAGGGGGGGTATCGACTTAGTTACTGTAGAGGATCCACTCCTAGACATGGCTATTGACTGAGCTTTACTGCAACTAACTGTATGTGATCTTTTTCATCATATAGACTTGAAAACTGGCTCAGAGCTTATCTGCTGTCCTAGATGAAGCCGCTAAATGAGCTACTACTGCCATTAACGTTTAAAATTTTCTTTAACGTAGGAAGCACTCCCAGATCAGGCGTTCTGTGTTCTTTTGTGTGTCTGTCCAGTCGATCACACTGAACCTGGTTCTGCTAGAGGTTTATCCTGTTAAAGGGGAGTTGTCCTTTCCACTTTCGCTACAGGCATGCTCAGTATAAGAGATTGCTGCAAAGTCAATAACACAATGCAAGCGACTGTCCACTGTCTCTGGATGGTCATCCAGGAGGAGCGAATGCTGAAAGTCAATGACTTCAAGAAAATGGCCGGGTTTTCCTCAGACAGAAAACTTTTTAACCAATTTAAATAATAAACTGAACTTGACTGCATTATTTGATAACTAGAATCAGTTTAATTTATTAATTGATGTTAAATCTGTCTATATGATTAGATTGAATTTACCTTTTTGTAAAGTGGCTTCAGATAACATTTGTTGTGAATTGGTGCTATATAAATAAACTGATTTGGAAATAAACTGAATTGAACTAGGTCACCTAGGAGCTGTGAACTTAGTTCAGAATGTTTGGGATGGTGGTGAACTATAAACATTAATTAATTAATTTTATCCAGGCTAAACGAATTCAGAATTAGTTCTTGTCAAGAAAATCCTGGGACAACACCGATTATTCCTCATTGTCAATTTGTTCTACATGGGTTGGACAATGAAACTGAAACACCTGTCATTTTAGTGTGGGAGGTTTCATGGCTAAATTGGACCAGCCTGGTAGCCAGTCTTCATTGATTGCACATTGCACCAGTAAGAGCAGAGTGTGAAGGTTCAATTAGCAGGGTAAGAGCACAGTTTTGCTCAAAATATTGAAATGCACACAACATTATGGGTGACATACCAGAGTTCAAAAGAGGAAAAATTGTTTGTGCACATCTTGCTGGCACATCTGTGACCAAGACAGCAAGTCCTTGTGATGTATCAAGAGCCACGGTATCCAGGGTAATGTCAGCATACCACCAAGAAGGACGAACCACATCCAACAGGATTAACTGTGGACGCAAGAGGAAGCTGTCTGAAAGGGATGTTCGGGTGTTAACCCGGATTGTATCCAAAAAACATAAAACCACGGCTGCCCAAATCACGGCAGAATTAAATGTGCACCTCAACTCTCCTGTTTCCACCAGAATTGTCCGTCGGGAGCTCCACAGGGTCAATATACACGGCCGGGCTGCTGTAGCCAAACCTTTGGCCACTCATGCCAATGCCAAAAGTCGGTTTCAATGGTGCAAGGAGCGCAAATCTTGGGCTGGGGACAATGTGAAACATGTATTGTTCTCTGATGAGTCCACCTTTACTGTTTTCCCCACTTCCGGGAGAGTTACGGTGTGGAGAGGCCCCAAAAAAGCGTACCACCCAGACTGTTGCATGCCCAGAGTGAAGCATGGAGGTGGATCAGTGATGGTTTGGGCTGCTATATCATGGCATTCCCTTGCCCCAATACTTGTGCTAGATGGGCGCGTCACTGCCAAGGACTACCAAACCATTCTTGAGGACCATCTGCATCCAATGGTTCAAACATTGTGTCCTGAAGGCGGTGCCGTGTATCAGGATGACAATGCACCAATACACACAGCAAGACTGGTGAAAGATTAGTTTGATGAACATGAAATTGAAGTTGAACATCTCCCATAGCCTGCACAGTCACCAGATCTAAATATTATTGAGCCACTTTGGGGTGTTTTGGAGGAGCGAATCAGGAAACGTTTTCCTCCACCAGTATCACGTAGTGACCTGGCCACTATCCTGCAAGAAGAATGGCTTAAAATCCCTCTGACCATTGTGCAGGACTTGTATATGTCATTCCCAAGACGAATTTACACTGTATTGGCCGCAAAAGGAGGCCCTACACCATACTAATAAATTATTGTGGTCTAAAACCAGGTGTTTCGGTTTCATTGTCCAACCCCTGTAGATGTTATGGGTTCAAAGAGGGCACCTAAAGCTAAAGATGGCAATGACATAAAAAGGTTGCAGAGCTTCAGACAAAGGAGATCTTAGATGTCTAACTGGAGGAGAAGGCTATACTAAACTTGGTGGAAGGTCTCCACATCCAGAACGCAGAGAAGGACAAACATCTCACTGAACTTGGGATTAGAGTGATGAATGAGTAATCCAGTATGATGATTGACAGGGCTTCGAATCAAGCTACTTTAAGTAGCTACAGGAAGTTAGAATAGCTGAACTGGAAAACGTTTAGTACAAGTTGTTGTTGTCATGGTTATTTTTTTTTAGCTAAGTGGCAGCCACTTGGGAAACTAGCCATTGTTTTGAGAATGTTTAGTATGTTTTTAAAACATTGCGTATGCTAAATATATTGTTCTAATATTGGTAATTACTAGTTACTATTGCTGCTAGCTACTGACTGCTTTTGCCCTTCTTACATTCAACTTATTTTTTTAAAACAACATAAAAGAATCATCTCAGTGCAATAGAAAATCCTACAAATTGGATTTTTTTTCTGAAGGCAAAGTTGAAAACCAGACTTGCAGATAAAACATCTTCTATTGGCTTACATTTGAGGAAAGACTGATGGGAGTAAAAAAGGATGTAAGTGAAGAGAGATTTTAAGCTTTTAGAGCCGAGTTTGGTTTTGTCATTTCAATGGACTTACCTCTGTTTACCTTTTACAAATAATTCTCACTCATACACAAGTGAAGCTGAATTTTAGCTGAATAAAAAAATTCGAGTAAAATGGGGTGCAAAGAGGAAAGGACTCGAAATCTAACCCAAATCTTTTAAGCTACATGAATTTTTTGTCTTCCACTAGAAGCCATTTAAATGAAAAGAAAATCCTGAGAGAAAGATAAAATGGTCAGTATTTCGGGTGTAGTGTGTCTTAACAGGGAAAGTCACAGGAGACCAAAGATATGAGAAAGTTCCGGGTGTTTGTTAGTGTGGGGGTGGTGGAGAGTGGGGGTTATGAGTGGGGAGAACATCACCAATATTCTCTGTCAGTCAACAACTAGAACTGGACAAGATAAAAATGGAAAGAAGAGGGAAGAGGATTATTAAAGTCTTCTGCACAATATTTAGCCTTTACCTAAATCACCCTTCACCACATCTCGAATTGCAGCTACAAAACCAGTTCCAACAGGAAGAGAAAAAAACAAACAGAGGCAAAGAAACATATTTTTCTTTCTGTAGTTTGCTACAGCACAGACATCACCTCTTAGTCTCTTCTAACAGGCTACCATGTCACTGTACATCTCAGCCAAGATGCCAGCGTTAGGGCCATTGATTTTTCTTCGATCATTCTTTGGAATTAATCCAAAACATTCCCCCTGATCTACATTCTTAGTTTCACGCCTGCCTCTTACAGACATCAGGAAGTCTCCGCCTATTGACAGATTCTCCTCAAGCAGACGTACAGCTGCTGCCGTTCTGCATTTGACAGGAGATGATTTGACAGCAAGGTCGTACTTGCAAATAAGTGCTTGTGTTTTTAATTTTATTTTTGGCATTCCAGGGCATATTTATGAGCTGTGCAATGTCCTAATGTAAAAAAGATGGTATTGATTTCCATCAAAGCAGAAGGAGAACAGCTGAGTGGGAAACTGACTACACTCTCTATGTGAGCAGTGCAGCACGATATATGATTATCCCCAGGTTTAATGAGGTTTATCAGGATACAGTGGATATAAATTTTCAACAAGAACTATGAAAGGAAAAACTGTTACTGAGGGAGACTTTGGGCTTTTCATTTTTCCAGAGTACGTGTCACATTTTTCAAATAGTCTCTCAGTGTGTGACATGAACTCTTCTGGTGACTTCTCAGCTGTAAAAGGTTGGATAGAACACTTCAGATTTACAGTCCCCCACATTCATCTCGTCCTCCTGTTTCTTTCTTTCAAATCATCTTCAAAGAACAGCAGCTTCAGACTTGGACAATTTGGGTCACAATCAATTCTATTTCCTGGAGCCCAATTCAAAGTAAACATGAGGTTACACAAACATTTGTAGTTTTTTTGAACTCCATTCATGAAGTTTGTTTCAAAAGTATTCATACCCCTAATACCTGTTAATATAATACACCTACATAAATATAATCGTGAAGAGAAAGTAAAATAATAAGTGATGTTTTTTTAACAAATAAAAATCTGAAAAGGGTGGGTTGCATTTCTATTCAGCCGCTTTACTCTAATACCACTTAATAAAATGAAGGGTAAACAATTCAGAAGTCTGTTATACAACATCATTCAGGCCAAGAAACACAGCAGACAGGTCAGGGATAAAGTTCTGGAGAGGTTTAAAGCAGTGTTATGATTCTGGCACGTCTGCTCTACCATGTCTCCCTGGCTGCAATCAGTAGATTAGATGCACCTGGTGGCTGCTGCAGTGTAGTGCAACCTGTGGAATGCCAAGCACCTGTGTCTTCCCTGATATATACTGACTCTGACAAGCAGACGGTGCCAGATTTTTGAAAGCCATCGTGTGAGTAGATATCCAGCGTCCCTTCCTCATTGTTCTTGACCTTGCCTTGCTTTTGGATTTATGCCTCTGCCTGCTCCCTGTCGGACTATTTGGATTTTGGTTGTCGACCTTGTTTCCTGCATCTGGGTTATGCCTCTGCCTGCCCCTTGCATGACGACTCTTGTTCCGATCGTTGACCCTGTTTCTGTCCTTGGATTATTGAGCCAGCCTAGCCCTCGGATTATTCAGCCTGGAGTCACTTCTTACCTGTGCTGTGGAGATCACCGCCTGCCACCCACTGAGGTTTCCCCTCTGGGTTTCAAGTTCCACTCAAGACAAAAGCAGGTTAGTTGCTTTTCTGATCCCTGCAAAATCTGGAGAGACTACAAGTCACTAATCCCTCTTTCTGCCTCAGTGATTCCTGGAAGCTGTGAGGAGTGTTACCTGTGTGACGATTTCCTGTGGCTGAATAAACCTTTTAAACTTTCAGTATTGTGTCTGGCTGAATCTTGTGTCCGCCATTTTCTGATTTATAGCAAGCAGGGTTATATTATAAAACAGTATTCCAAGCTTCGGGAAGCTTACAGGGCTCTAAACAATCCTTTAAAATGGAAATAAATGGCACTTATAAAGCACTCTTCTAATCGTATTTGCTACTCAAAGGTCTTTACACTAGAGCCACATTCACCCAATCACATTCACGTTCATACAGCAAAATGCAGATTGGTAGGCAACTTGGGGTTAAGAGGTTTGCTCAGGTGCATACAAACATGTGGCAGGAGGATACTGAAATAAAACCCTCAACTTTCTTTGCAAGACAACTATTCTATCTGCTAAGCCACAGTCGCCCCCAAATAAGTATGGAACAACTGGAAAACTACAAAGACATTGGCGTCCACCTAAATTTAAAACATTATTCAAAGAAATGGTCTAGAAACCTATGGTAACTCTGGAGGAGCTGCAGGGATTCAGGTGGAAGAATTTGTTGACATGACAAAAATTGGTTATGCATTGCACAAACGTGCTTTTAGGAAAGAGTGGCAAGAAAAAAGTCATCCAGTTAGCTGTTTGCCAAATGTCATGTTTGGGTCACTGAAAATGAAACATGTAGAAGAAGATGCTCTAGTCAAGTGAGAAAGAAGAGCAGATTTTTTTGGCCTGGATGCAAAGTGGAGGAAAATAATGGTGCTCATCACCCTGAACACACCACTGATTTCTTCAACAAGGCAAGGAGGGTGGTCAGAGTAAATTCAATTCAATTCAGTTCAATTCAGTTTATTTATATTGCGCCAATTCACAACACATGTTTTCTCAAGGCATTCCAATTAATGCTAACCATTGAACAGTGCACTCAGATTCAGTTATTTATTCAAATTGGATAAAATGTTTTTCTATATAAGGAAATCCAGCAGATTGCATCGAGTTAGCGATTTGTAGCATTCACTCCTCCTGGATGACCATATAGCGACAGTGGACAGTCACTGGCGTTGACTTTGCAGCAATCCCTCATACTGAGCATGCATGTAGCGACAGTGGAAAGGAAAAACTACCTTTTAACAGGAAGAAACCTCCAGCAGAACCAGGCTCAGTGTGAGTGGCCATCTGCCACGACCGACTGGGGGTTTGAGAGAACAGAGCAGACACAAAAAGAACACAGAAGCACTGATCCAGGAGTACTTTCTATAGGAAGGAAAAGTAAATGTTAATGGATGTAGCTCCTTTAGTCGTTTCATCTAGAAAGAAAGAACAGATAAACTTTGAGCCAGTTTTCAAGGTTAGAGTCTGAAAGAGAGCACATATAATTAGTTACAGTAAAAGCTCAGTCAATTGCTATATCTAGGAGAGAGAAAGGGTTAAACACTGAAAGATAGGGCCAAGTGGATGATCTGTAAAAGATGAGCATTAAGTTGTTGCCAGCAGAAGCTTGGACGATGCCCCTCTCCAGAAAGGTGTCACAGGTAGACACAGAGTCGGGCCAGGTGTACCTTCTAGGAAGAGAAAAGAGAGAGAACATAAAGTTAAAAACTGAAATAACAGCAGAAAAAGCAAAATTGGAGAGTAGTGTGAGAATGTAGCAAAGAGGATGAAAGTGGTCATTATGTCCTCCAGCAGCCTAAGCCTATAGCGGCATAACTACAGAGATAGTATCAGTTTCAGTTTATTTACGTATTTACAATAATGTCGTCTCAAGGCTCCCCATAAAGGGTCCGGAACGGCGCGGGGCCGCTGGGGAGGCCACACCAAACCACCGAGTGCCAGAGCCCGGCCACATGGGCCACATGTAGGGGCACTAAGTAAAATAATAAACTGATAAAGTTTGTCCATCTAGAGCCCACTGATGGCCATTGTTATTCTAAAAACCACAATGATTGGGATACCTCTCTCTGTCAGACTGATTATAACCATTGGAAAAGAGAAGGGGTCATTCAGGTAGCAGAAATGGAGGGTGTGTTTGCACCTCAACCATAACTGGGCCGGTTTAGGCTAAACCTGACTCCCCCTTACTCTATCCAACAGGGAGGGAGGAAGGCGGAGGTAAAAAATAAGGAAGATAGCCTAAGCCACTCTAACTATAAGCTTTATCAAAAAGGAAAGTTTTAGCCTTAAAAGTAGACAGGGTGTCTGCCTCACGGACCAAAACCGGGAGATGGTTCCACAGGAGAGGAGCTCGATAACTAAAGGATCTGCCTCCCATTCTACTTCTAGAGACTCTAGGAACCACTAGTAAACCTGCAGTCTGAGAGTGCTGTTAGGAACGTATGGAACAATCAGATCTCTGATGTATGATGGAGCTAGATCATTAAGGGCTTTAAATGTGAGGAGGATAATTTTAAATGCTATTCTGGATTTAACAGGGAGCCAATGAAGGGAAGCTAAAATAGGAGAAATATGATCTATCTTTTTAATTTTCATCAGAACTCTTGCTGCAGCATTTTGAATCAGCTGAAGGCTTTTAACTGCATTTTGTGGACATCCTGATAGTAAAGAATTACAATAGGTAGAGTCTCCAGGGGAGGAATCCAAATACACGAGTCCTTAAGCTCCAGCAAAAGGCGAGTTCCACACTCCAATAAGTGTCCTTAGAAAAACACATAAATCACCAGGTTACTCAATAAAGTCTCAAAGATAAATTGTTGGCTGTCTCACTCAGTACCAGTGTCACTGAATAATCCAGCGAGGAATGGATCACTTCCAGGAGCTTAAATGCCAGCTGCTCTCATCATCAGAATCCAGGACAGGTGCGTAGATTGAAAAACTCCGCCCATGTCACTCTGACTCTGGAAGGTAAATGGACACAAACAGATCCACCAAACAGAACACAATCCTAACATCCATAGGCACACAGTAAAAACCACCAAGCACACACCACTTGTGTTTATTTGTATTAGATTTTCCTGATTTCCTCCTTTTAGATAATTTTTTAATCTATTCAATTTTGGCCGTGGGCAAGACACCGTCTTAATAGGGTAATGGGTGGGTAGCAGTACAGAAGCTGCAGTGAGGAGTGTTAAACTACGACCCTGCTTCCTGGTCTGAGCCCGGGGTTGTCAGAGTTTTGGAGAACTAATAAATTCGGCCAGATTCCCAGAAAGAAGAGCTGCTCCATCCAAAGTGGGATGGATGCCGTCTCTCCGGATCAGACCAAGTTTTCCCCAAAATGTTCGCCGATTATCAATGTAGCCCACATCGTTTTCTGAGTAGATAGAAAGATCAATGAAGCTAAACACACGGCATCCTGGAAGGAAACCTTTTAAAGTCTGTAAAAAAAAATTAGGCTGGGATAGAGATTGACCAGGACAACAACAACCCTAATAGGACAGCCAGGGCAAAAAATAGATTTGTTTAGATTAAAGTATTTATTGTGCTAGAATGACCTAGTCAAAGTCTAGACCTAAATCCAATAGAGAATTTATGGCAACAAAATTCAATACTTCAACAAAAATGTCTATCAGTAGATGTAGAAAGTTGGCAGAGCAATACCTCAAAACACTGAAAGCTGTAATGCAGTGAAAGGTGGTTCTGTAGAGTATTAACTCAGGGGACCTGAATACATATGAATGCCTCAGACAAATTCAAAAAATGTTTATTATTTTCATTTCACTTCAAAATTATGCACTACTTTGTGTTAATCACATATAATCCCAATAAAATACATTACATTTGTGGTTGTAATGTGAGAAAAAATGCTAAAACTTCAAGGAGCTTGAATACATGTTGTTTTTTTTTTTTTTAGTTTAATATTTTTAAACTGTGCAGTTTTGTTAAATGTTCACTGTAAAGCACCCTTTTTAAGACTGACAAAATGCTGTAAAAATTATAGTTTTTCTTCTTAGGTTAGTCATTAAAATCTGGGAGAAAACTTGCAACCTTGCCAAATATTAAAGAAACGCCTCCCCCTTTTCTTTTGATTTAACCTCTCAGATTTCAATGTAGGTGCTTCTCTTATGCACAAAAAGATCAGGGTTCGACACAAAGCAGAGCTTCGTTAGCCATTGCTTCCAAATAAATTTACTGTTCAAAAGAGCATTAACAATCACCTTTTTTGTCTGTCTCAGTGTGTTTGAGGGCACAAAACAAGTGTGTTTTGTCGATGAAAAACTGAAATACATATCATACATTACATCCATTAACATAAAATTAAGATGTAATTTTTTTTAAAATAATAGTCTTTATAGAAGAAATGCTTAGCATATGTAGCTATCACTTTGGATGAACATAGACTCCCATTTCATTTGACTGCTGTTACTGTACATTTTGAGTACATGTAGTTTTTGTAGCTATTGAGTACTAGGGACTGAGCCCCGAGAACCGACAAAAAACTGGGACCAACACCCCCAGCACCATCGCCCCCCCTGGACAGCCTAAACCCGCAAGGCCTGATCCCCAACCCCGACACACAGTCCTCTGACTGAAGAAGCCACTGACCCCGAACGAAGAGGAACCAGCCGGAAGAGAGCAGTGTCACATAGAACCAACAGAGCGGCCAGTTCCCTGATGCCGCCCAGCCCGGCACCGGATTGCAGCCACAACCAGGTTTCATTCTCCGATGAGCTAACCCCTCCCTCCTACTTCCCTATGTCTAAAGGGATTGCTCAATCCAGCTCTCAATCAAACGGGTCCGGACTTCCCTAAACCTGAAAGGTCTTACTAAGCAGGTTTACTGAAAGTTCTGTTTAAGCTGGTGTCGGGGAAATGACTCGCCTAGCCTCTGACAGCCTTCATACAAAAGTCTCGCCCTTCAACTGGAGGTCCGGGCGACCGAGTAGCCTATCGCAGTCATCCACGCCTTCAACAGTCACTTTTGTTCATGGCAGCTCATTCCCTAATTTTACAACTGGCTCTTGGTATATGGGCTAGATTAATTTTAGTGGCTCAGCACGAGCACCAAGGGCGCTGTTTTAACAAACTTGGCTAAGGCAACCTATAAAAACCTCCTAAAATTTCTTAGAACCAGGCAACAAAACTTTTTACCACCAATGAAAAACCAAAAATACGGTGACTCAAATAATTGAATGTCCACGATTTAACTAGAATTTTATGTGCTTTCTTTAATTAGTAATGCTTTTGCAGGGGTCAGTAACAGCTTAAATTCGGCAACACAAAATAATTTCAATAATAGAATGAATCAATCAACTCAACCTGTCTTTCCCTGATGCTGAAACTAGTGAGTTTGGAGAGGCTTTGAAGACGGAGGCTCATCCATGCACCTGATGGAGGAGATTCTTCTGGTAACGAGTGGTTTCTTGAAAGGAATACGACTTAATCTTCAGTTTTCTTCCTTTAAGTGGCAGGCACTGATGCTCCAGGCTTCGATGGTTAAACAGGATCTTTGTTGTTATGTCTCCGAAGACAGTAGTTTCCAGAGGCTGAAGAGTTGAAGGAAACCCGGAGACATAAATGAGGTTGATTCAGGACTTCCAGAAGCTTGAAACTTCGAGCAATCAGCTGTTCACCGATCAAGTTCACTTCTGTTGTCTGGATAAAAAGGCTTTAGATGAAATCAGATTCTTAATCTTGAGGCACAGTCCTTTCTGGGCCCACAGGTTGATCCTCTTTTTTAATGCAGTCGATCAGTTGGGCTGTGTCTCTGTTCCTTTTCCATCCAAGCTTATTTTCTCCGTCCGATCTTGTTCGCTGGTCTTCTGCGAGGAAACAACCCTGTTCCCTCCTTCAGCATTGCTTTTATGGTGCTTGATGCTTTCACCAGTCAGCCCCTTATTAGGCTTCTCAGTTATTGCGCAACCTATTCAGCTCAGCCTCTTGATTATTGCTCAATACTTTAGTCATGGTCATCGTGACCTACTGATGCTGTTTCTCGGCCTTGGAGATGCCGGTAATAGCCACGCAGCTGGCTGTAGTCGCATCCTCCCTTCCTGCCGTTAGCCTTGAAAAGGTTCGCTGTCAGCATGCAGCTGGCTCTCGTCACTCCTAGTCATCATACAGTTCTTTCCCTAATCTGCTCAGTTTTAAACTTTACACAGTATTACACATTCCAGTCTTAGCTTTTTGCGTTTACTTTAAAACACAGTTACAAAACCATCACTTCATTCTTTTTATTCATGCTTCACAAATTATCTTTCATAAATAGCTGATTGAGAATGCCAAACCTTAAAGTTTTTTTTTTATTTTTTTATTTTTTTTTTACTTTAATTCTCAGTTCTTACCCACATTTCAATCATACATCTTTTTACTTAATGATCAAAGATTACTGATTGCATTTAATACTTGGAAAATCATCGTACATCATTGGATACTTGTTGTTTATGCTTCTGCAAAAGATAAGACAGATAATATGGCAGATAATATGTGGCTCCACACAGGCCTCTCCAGTCTCTCAGCTCCAGAATATGAGAACATGCTTGTTTCACTCTCTACTGCTTCAACTGTGTATTTTAATAATTATTGCATGGATTATACATAAGGATATAAGGATATTTATTGTAATTTTTATGGAGTTAACTGTGAGCAGTTACTGAATGTTGCATGGATAGATCTCACCTTATTTTGACACAGGCCAGCAGAGCAACAAAACACACCTCACACCAACACCGAGGCGGCCAATAAGCCACACCCAACCCAAAACAGCAGGCCCACCCAAATGCAAACCTCCAGCATGGATGACATAGGCACATGCACCCTCCATAGACAATCAAACCAAAACCCCCAGCAGGCTGCCAAGCAGACACCACAACCCACCACCGTGCCCAATGGAAAGATGCCGGCCTAGTGAACAGAAGAGCACCACAGAAAGGCCACAGCCCGCACCGCAAAGAGGCTGCACCCCCTCCGAGATGCAGAACCACAAACATCCATGCCAGCCAAAAAAAAAAAAAGATAGAGCCAAGCCATGCAACAATTCCCTCAGAGCCAATGTGTTGTGTTCCAACAGCGACACCACACATCCTATCATACATCCATTGTTGAGGTTTAACTAGAAGAGTACCCAAGTTCAGGCAAAAACAGAACAATGACACAGAGACCAGATGAAAAGTTAAATGATGTTTATTTACAGTGAATGCAAAGCAGTGGGTTCATCCTGCAAAGGAATAGGAAGAGCTGGTCATTAGCTTGTCATCCACAGGAGTAAAGGTGAGTATAATGAGGAGATTGTTTCTTACAGGCTCTTGGGAGGGAGGTCAGCTCGGAGGAGGAGGCAAGGGAAATCCAGGAGGTAAGTGTTTCAGGTTTCGGTGTCCGTTTGTGTTCCAGGTCCGAGGGAGAGAGAGAGAGTGGCAGGACGGAGGATGGTTGGTTTCCAGGTGAGAGTCTCCAGGGGAGGAATCCAAATACACGAGTCCTTAAGCTCCAGCAAAAGGCGAGTTCCACACTCCAATAAGTGTCCTTAGAAAAACACATAAATCACCAGGTTACTCAATAAAGTCTCAAAGATAAATTGTTGGCTGTCTCACTCAGTACCAGTGTCACTGAATAATCCAGCGAGGAATGGATCACTTCCAGGAGCTTAAATGCCAGCTGCTCTCATCATCAGAATCCAGGACAGGTGCGTAGATTGGAAAACTCCGCCCATGTCACTCTGACTCTGGAAGGTAAATGGACACAAACAGATCCACCAAACAGAACACAATCCTAACATCCATAGGCACACAGTAAAAACAACCAAGCACACACCACTCACCAGGAACCACCCAGTAGACAAGCAAACCCCACTCCAGTACAAGACCAAGAAGCCTGTTGCAACTGCTAAGCCCAGCGACACCCGCCCAGTAGCACCTACATATGATAGTCAGAGCCGCACCACACAGAACCACCACCGCAGCACGGCATACAGCGGAGGACAGAACTCAACAAAAGGCACCCAAAACAAAAGCAGCGTACAAAGCACACACTACACAAATGCATCCTGACCCGCCTCCCAAAAATAAAGTCCCCCCACAAAAAAAAGACCCACAGCATCCACACCTAAGAACATATGACCAACACCCATACACCAGCCAGAAGCAACCCCGCAAGAAAATTGATAACGAAGCACACAAAAGGCTTAGAGCACACAGAGCCAAAACCAAAATCCAATGAGAAGCTGAAACCACTCCACCCCAAGAACAACTCTGACGAGCCTGCCCGCCCAAACCATGCAGAGCCCTCCAACCCCTCCTTCAGACAGAATTGGAACCGAAAACTGTCAGGAACCCGAACCAAAACAAGGAACCGGAATCCGAAACAGATGCAAACGATGCCTCTTCCCACCCAAGGCCGACCACCTGCCCCTACCCTAGAAAAAGAGCTATTCCCACCCCAACATTCAAGCACCTCCCAGAACACATAACATTAGACACCCAGGTTGACTTCGCCCACCCCTTTCCACAGACCCTCCGCCCCACCAGCGCATGCACTGGCCCATGCGCTGGCGCATGCACTGGCTTTTCCGTATATTAATTATTCGTTTTACACTTAACCAACCTAGAGTGTTTGTTTTCAAAAAGCTCAACTTAGCTCTCATATGATACAAGCACACGGTTCCAGCTGAAATCCCAATAACACTTACAAAACTCTATATGTTTACATTTGTGATGGCCTCTGTGTCATGGTATATTCATACCCCTGCAAGCTATGGACTACCAATTAAAATTTCTGATCAACTTAAAATAATAGAGTACCATACAAATAATAATAAAAAAAATCAATTAAATGTACTTTTAAAAATTGTTAAAGGCAGCAATGATTTGTGGCACACTTTTCAGATTTTTATTTGTAAATCTATTTTAAACTAAAACATTTTTTTCATTCATTGAAATTGCATGCTTTATCATTATTCCATCCTGGAAGAAACTGTAAACCATTTAAAACCGAACCTTTTGGCATGCATATCCATGATGAGTTGGTAAGATTTTCACAGGATTTGTTTCAGTCATCTGTGTTAATCTCTTTTAACGTCTGCTCTGCATATCAAACACCTCTTAGACTCTATAACATAAAGTAAAGGAAAATAAAGTACATCCAAAACAGCAGCATCAATTTGTAAAGCTTAACACCAGTTTATAGTTCTGATACATTAAAAGACAGATACATTAAGAGGCAAATCTGACCCTGTTTAGTAACCTGAAGCTGACTCTTCTTCAAAAACTATCTATTTTAAACCCGATAAAGGAGGAAAGGAAAGAAATTGAACCCTCACTCACTCTGTGGTTCCTTCCTGTTCTTGCCTCAGTTTTCTTGTGGATATTTAGGGAATGGCTGGGATTTGTGAGATTTTAGCCACTAAAATCTCTTTGGGGATCTGAGAGAGAAAATAAAAACCCCTAAGGGCAATCCTGTGAATTGTTGCAAAAATTAATTCCAGTTTTCTACCAGTTCCACCACTTGCCCCCAGCTTGCCTTTTGGAATTATTCCCTTTCAATTATTTATCCTCATTTTCTAATTTTTAGACCACCATTGGAAGCATCAGTGGCGATGAGAGAAAAAAGGAGAGGAGTGAGTGCTTCATTAATTGCTCTGATGTGGATTAGATGTGAGCATCCTCCATCCCCTATCCCCCAATCACATTTCAATTAATAACAGTCAGCCAGGCATTGCCTCGAGATGTGCGAGCAAGATGATTGGCCTGTCACTCAGAGCTGGTGGAGAGCATTTGCAATTTGTCACTAGTTTCCTCTTTCTTCCTTGGCTTTTCACAATCACTCACTCTTGTTTGTGTCTCAGAATATTTTTCTCTTGCCTTCTTTCTGTCCTCTCCTCCTTTTTGGACATTTCTGACTATACATTTTTCCACAGGAAGCCTTGATGGGGATGTCAAAATCTGTGAATGCTGTGTGTACAACCTAACAAACTTAAAGTGAGGAGCTATTTGCTGCTCCTTACTGTCTCATTCTACAACACAAGTGTGCCGAAGAGGAAATAAATATTTATTTAGTGGATTTGTAGGAAGAACATTTTGAGCTTGAACTTCGGTAGACTCCTCAAATGTGGTGTTAAGGAGCTAGCAAAGGCTAATGTTGATGCTTTTTACCATAAAAATATGCAAGTGTGTGTGTGTGTGTGTGTGTGTGTGTGTGTGTATGTCGACGTGTGGATTTGAGCCTCCCTGACTGATGAAACTGACGGATTGGGAAGGCGTGGTAAGGCACATTTGTCACTTCCTGTTTTCACTGTTGCACTCAGTGGATTGTTTGGTGTATGAAGGCTCGTTTGATCTGATTTCTCTACTGTGATATCTCTTATTTGTTCTAATACATAAGCACGTTAAAACACATACTTTCTGTTGCTCCATTTAATGTTTGGGGACTCTCTGTGTCTTACACGGTTTTTCTAGTAATGGTAAGCGGTCGCTAGCTTAGCGTTAGCTTTAGCTCCATCATGGCTACCCGTTCTGCTGTTTCACTCTCTGAGTCTACTCATCTCTCCTGCTCTCTGTGTCAGATGTTCAGTTACTCCTCTGCCTCCTTTAGTGATAATGGTACGTGTAATAAATCTAGCAGTTTTGTAGCTTTGGAGGCGTGGGTGTCAGAGTTGGAGCCACCGAAGGTAGATCCCCGTAGCAGTCCTTCAGCAGAACCCGCGCAGCCGGGGCCTCAGGCCGGCTGGGTGATGGTACGTAGAAAGCATAGTCCTAGATCCCAGCCCACAGGTCACAACCAACCCGTTTGCGTTTCTAACAGATTTTCCCCGCTCACTGACACACCGAGAAGCCAACTCTGGTAATTGGCAGCTCCATAGTCAGAAACGTGGCACTAGAACACCACCAACCATAGTTAAATGTCTGCCAGGGGCCAGAACGGGTAACATCAAATCCTACCTTAAACTGCTGGCTAAGGATAAACGTAAATACAGTAAGATTGCAATTCACGCTGGCGGTAATGACACCCGGTTAGTCAATCGGAGGTCACCAAAGTTAGTGTTACTTCGGTGTGTAAGTTTGCCAAAACAATGTCGGACTCTGTAATTTTCTCTGGTCCCCTCCCTGATCTGACCTGTGACGACATGTTTAGCCTCATGCTGTCATCCAACCAGTGCCTGTCTAGGTTGTGTCCAGAAAACAATGTGGGCTACATTGATAATTGGCGAACATTTTGGGGAAAACCTGGTCTGATCCGGAGAGACGGCATCCATCCCACTTTGGATGGAGCAGCTCTTCTTTCTGGGAATCTGGCCGAATTTATTAGTTCTCCAAACCTCTGACAACCCAGGGTTCAGACCAGGAAGCAGGGTCGTAGTTTAACACTCCTCACTGCAGCTTCTGTACTGCTACCCACCCATTACCCTATTAAGACAGTGTCTCGCCCACAGCCAAAATTAAATAATTTAAAAAATACTCTAAAAGGCGGAAATCATGAAAATCTTATAAAAATAAACACAACTCAGCCTAAAAAGAAAAATAAAACTATTAAATGTGGCTTACTGAACATAAGATCTCTCTCTTCAAAGACTTTGCTAGTTAGTGACTTGATTTGTGACAATCAGATTGATTAATTTTGCCTAACAGAAACCTGGCTGCATGAGGATTATATTACTATAAATGAGTCAACTCCTACTAATTATTTAAATTTCCACATTCTTCTAAATACTGGGCGAGGAGGAGGAGTAGCAACCATCTTTCAGTCCGATTTATTGATTAGTCCCAGACCAATCAATAGCTACAACTCTTTTAAATATTTAATCCTTAGTTTTCCTCATCCAAATTGCAAAGCACTAAAACCACTTCTATTTTTTGTTTTGTACCATCCACCAGACCCTTACTCTCAATTTTTAAGTCAGTTTTCAGACTTTTTTTCTGATTTAGTGGGGATTTAGGGGATTTTAACATTCATGTTGACACTGAAAGTGATAGCCTAAATATCTTAGACTCAATTGGCTTTGCACAAAACATTAACAAACATACCCACCTTTGTCTTCATTCTCTCGACCTTGTGCTGACAAATGGCATTGAGTGTAAAGACATAACAATATTTCCTCATAACCTTGTCCTGTCTGACCATTTTTTAATAACCTTTGAGTTTAATTAAACCAAGTACTCCACACCTGAAAGAAAATTTCATTACAGTAGATCATCATTAGACAATGCTGTAACAACATTTAAAGAATCTGTTCCACTTTTAATTTCCTCATTATCACAGAAAAACAGTGGAGGGCAATAATTTTGTTTCTTCCCTTTCACAAATTGATTCTCTTGTTCATAGTGTTACTTCATCATTGCGTGGTGCGTTAGACAATGCAGCCCCCTTGAAAAAAGAAGGTAATTATTCATAGAAGGCTGGCTCCCTGGTTTAATTTAGATCTGCATACTTTAAAGCACAATGTTAGAAAATTTTGAGAGAAAATGGCACTCTACACACCTAGAGGATTCCTACTAAATCTGGAAAAATAGCCTACTGTTGTATAAAAAGACACTTCGCCAAGCCAGAACAGCTTATTTCTCATCATTAATAGAAGAGAACAAGAACAATCCTAGGTTTCTCTTTAGTACAGTTGCTAAACTTACACAGAGTCATAGCACTGTTGAGCCATCCATTCCCTTAGCTCTCAGTAGTCATGACTTTATGGATTCTTCCAAAATAAAATTGATTCTATTAAAAATAAAATCTTTGACATACTCCCAAAGATGATTACTTCATCCTCAGCAAGTGAGACAACATTGGAAGTAACTGTAGAACTTGATCTGTGTTTGGACTGTTTTGATCCCCTGGAGCTTCCTGAGTTATCAAAAATATTAGCTTCATCTAAACCTTCAACTAGTATGTTGACCCAATCCCAACCAAATTATTTAAGGAAGTGTTCCCTCTGATTACCAGCCCCATTTTAGATATGATTAATCTATCCTTAGTAAATGGATATGTACCACAAGCTTTTAAGGTAGCTGTAATTAAACCTTTACTTAAGAGACCTTCGCTTGATCAAGATGACTTGAAAAATTACAGACCTACAGGTCCTTCTCAAAATATTAGCATATTGTGATAAAGTTCATTATTTTCCATAATGTCATGATGAAAATTTAACATTCATATATTTTAGATTCATTGCACAGTAACTGAAATATTTCAGGTCTTTTATTGTCTCAATACGGATGATTTTGGCATCCAGCTCATGAAAACCCAAAATTCCTATCTCACAAAATTAGCATATTTTATCCGACCAATAAAATAAATTGTTTTTAATACAAAAAACGTCAACCTTCAAATAATCATGTACAGTTATGCACTCAATACTTGGTCGGGAATCCTTTTGCAGAAATGACTGCTTCAATGCAGCGTGGCATGGAGGCAATCAGCCTGTGGCACTGCTGAGGTCTTATGGAGGCCCAGGATGCTTCGATAGCGGCCTTTAGCTCATCCAGAGTGTTGGGTCTTGAGTCTCTCAATGTTCTCTTCACAATATCCCACAGATTCTCTATGGGGTTCAGGTCAGGAGAGTTGGCAGGCCAATTGAGCACAGTGATACCATGGTCAGTAAACCATTTACCAGTGGTTTTGGCACTGTGAGCAGACACAAACTGTCTCTCTTCCTGTTGAGTCAGATCCAGTAGAGAATGAGGAGATCGATCTCACAAACGTCCCACCAGAGTATCATGATCTTAGATTAGGTTTCAGCAAATCTAAGGCTCTGTCTTTACCCCCACATAGACCATATGACTGTACAATAGACTTGCTACCCGGTGCCCCCCTGCCTTCCAGTAGGCTTTATAACATCTCAGGACCAGAAAGAAAAGTAATGGAGGACTATATTAACGAGTCCCTGGTCACAGGATTAATTCACCCTTCTTCATCTCCACTCGGAGCTGGTTTTTTCTTTGTTGGAAAGAAAGATGGCTCGCTACGCCCATGTATAGATTATAGAGGGTTAAACCAGATAATCGTGAAGAACAAATATCCCTTACCTCTTTTATCCTCGGCCTTTGAACCTGTTCACGGTTCCACTATCTTTTCCAAGTTAGATCTCCGTAACGCCTACCATCTAGTTAGGATCCGCCAGGGGTATGAGTGGAAGACCAGCTTCAAGACCGCGTTGGGCAATTGTGAGTATCTTGTCATGCCGTTTGGATTAAGCAATGCACCTGCAGTTTTCCAATCCTTCATTAACGATATACTTTGTTTTACAAAGACTTTTGGACAATAGACTGTTTGTGAAGGCCGAAAAATGTGAATTTCATCAAACCTCAGTTACTTTTTTGGGCTACATTCTGGATGGTGGACAGGTTCGTTCAGATCCTGAGAAGGTTAAGGCAGTGCTAGATTGGCCTGTTCCTGACTCTCACAAGCAGTTACAACGGTTTCTGGGATTTGCAAACTTTTACCGACGATTTATAAAGAACTTTAGTTTGATCGCCGCACCACTCACTGCCCTGACTTCTACAAAGATTGTGTTTACCTGGACACCCGAAGCAGACAAGGCTTTTCAGACCTTGAAAGAGAGTTTTTCTCAAGCACCCATTTTAGTTCACCCAGATTGTTCCAGACAATTTATTTTAGAGGTAGACGCCTCAGACACGGGTGTCGGAGCCGTATTATCTCAGCAGTCGGATACAGATGGAAAACTCCATCTAGGTGCCTTTTTCTCCCGTCGTCTCACTTTTGTACTGCCCAGCTGTTGATTCAACATGTTTTCGGTCTTCATGGCATACCACAGGACATTGTATCAGACCAGGGTCCTCAATTTATCTTGCAAGTTTGGAAACAGTTTTGTTCAACCATTGGAGCCAAGCCTTCCCTGACTTCAGGTTACCATCCCCAATCGAATGGACAGACTGAACAAATGAACCAGCAGATGGAGTCCGTTCTTAGATGCATGACCGCAACCGAACCTCTAGACTAGTGTATTTTTCTTCCCTGGGTAGAATATGCCATAAACTCACAAATTTCATCCGCAACAGGTCTCTCACCTTTTGAGATTTCCTTGAGCTATCAACCTCCTTTGTTTCCCGCTGACGAAAAAGATATAGGTGTAGCATCTGTTCGGCATCATATACGCCATTGCAAATGAATCTGGGAGGATGCAACCAGAGCACTTCTCCGTACGGCAGATCAAAACAAGAAATACGCAGACCGCAGACGGCGGCCTGCGCCTGCATACCATCCTGGCCAAAAGGTTTGGTTGTCCTCAAGAGACATCCCACTGAAAGCTATGTCAAAGAAACTGTCTCCTCGTTTCATTGACTCAGTCATCAGTCCATCAGCTCTACATCTGCATCTGCCTTCTAGTTCACGCATTCATCCTGTATTTCATGTTTCTCAGGTTAAACCTTTCATTGCCAGTACATCTTTGTGCCGACTTCTGTATTCCTGGACCCATTAATCATTCTGGCTTACCTTCATCCTAATCAGTCTCACAGGTAAACAACATCTTGGTCTCTCCACATTCCTCCTTCTGGCGGATCACTCCATAAACCAAGTAAGACTAAATCTTATAGTAATAGTTCAAGACCCTGAGTTATCCTGCTCATCAACCTGTTTGTTTTTACAGTTGGTTTCCCGGTTCCTGTTTCCCTGTCCAGGTCACTTCACTGTAAATAAAGCACATTACCGTAAATCTTTGTCTCCTGAGTTGCTTTTCTGCATGTGGGTCAGATCCGTAAGAACCAATATGACATCACTTAGCCTGGATTGCATTAAAATGACCTCCGGTAATAATATAAAAAACCTTGGTGTTATTTTTGACCAGGACATGTTATTTAAGTCCCATATTAAACATTATATAGAAAAACCTTTTATCCAATTTGAATAAATAACTGAATCTGACTGCACTGTTCAATGATTAGGATTAATTGGAATGTATGTACCTGACGTTTGTGAAGTGCCTTGAGACAACGTGTTGTGAATTGGTGCTATATAATCTTACTTTTGTGTGTGTTTATGTGGTAATAAATGTTAATTTTTTTAATCATAACATTTCAAAATTATAATTATTTCTCAATGTATAAACTTTAATGAATATATCAAAACAACATCCAGCTGTTTGTATTGTAACACCTCAGTTGTTTCTCAACATGACAACCCTTAACTGTCTAGTGTTTTTTCTTAATAATGCACGAATTAAAATCCAGCTATGCTGCTGGTTGCAGATAAAGAGTTGCTTATGGATGCAGGTGCGCTAATGGTCCAGGAGTTGTAGATATAGCTATAGATCTGAGGCTGACAAAATTTGTGCACTTTTCAGCCTCAAGAAAAATCTTGTCCTTAACCATGTGATTCCTCAGATTAGAAGTATTGGCCTTGCCCTTTGCGTCACAAATATTGCAGCAAGCGTATTTTAAGTGGAGCCATACTCTCAAGCGCATTACTATTTGACTGGACTAGCAGCCACTGACGTCATTACACTCTTGTGCGTGCATTGCTGTGTTCATATCCAGCATGGAAAATTGCCCACTTCCACTCCCTCAGTGTCACAATGATGTGGTTAGGTACCGAAACCTCATACTGTTTGATTTTACGTCAATCAGTACAGACGGAATTTGGTTGGTATCTATAAAAGTACCCATCCCTAAATCTGGTCAAACAAAAGTGCTGATTTCCATTCCGCATATGTCATAGACTTTGGTCATGACATTTACCCTGTGTATTATCAAAATGTACCATTATGCACAGCATAATATCAATGTAATGAATAGAAAACAAGCTAAACCATATTGTTTTGTCTCCAAACAGAGGGATTTTCATTGAAAACATACATTTTCAATAGTATAACTATGTAAATAAATGTACAAAAAACAGTAATCTATAAAAAAAACTTTGTAAACAAATGCTGAAAAAACAGTTATAAACAAGGAACTTTGTATACAAAAGTGCAAGACAAAAAGACAAAAAACCATGTACAAGCAGTAACAAAAAACATACCCAACAATTTGAAGTGGTAGTCCCTGAAGCAATTTTTGGTGCTAGTAAAATATAGGGCAACACCACACACGCAGCAGTAGACTGAAGACTTGTCATTTTTCCCTGCTCCCTGCAGAACACACCGTGTCTCCTCTTGTCAGTGACATTCTGACCACAATAACCTGGCATGCAAATGTTGGAGGGACCAGCTGTTGGGTTAGCTACAGCAATAGCAACATGAGATTCCTCAATGAACTGTTTCATGAGGACCTCACTGAACTGCATCTGTGATAACATAGTCTTTCCTCTTCCAGTGGCCAACATTTTGAACAGTATGAGGACTTTACCACAGCAATGGCTATGAAATGATAAAACATTTCATGTCTTTTTCCCTGGCTAAGTAATACTGGATGAGGGCATCAGATAAGTCCACTCCTACCATGAACTTATTATAATCCTTCACAGCATCAGGAACAGCAATGTCCCTGCCACACCACTGACCCCCCTGCTTCACCCTCCTCTGCACAGTGTCTCCACTGTAGGCCTTGTGAAGGCATTAAAGACCAGTTTTTTGGACAAATTATCTTCTCTGTGCCATTGCTATTTTCTTCCACAATCATAGCAGTGTCACAATAAAGGTGTAGGCATTTGTAATGCCTTTACTTGTATTGCGCACAGTCTGTCCAGAGGAGGGATTTCAGACATGGAATATCATTTGACAGAATTAAGCAGCGTGGTTAAACCAAAATACCACATGGAAATCTGCAGAACTTATATTTAGACAGCCATGCCTTTAAGCAATGTAACTATCTCTTTCCTTTAAATCTAATTTAAATATGTAATTTCTTATACTACAGTCTCCATTACATCAATGAAATGTTAAAACTCTGACAATACATTTATTCATGTTCCTAAAAGCAAGAAAAAGGATGGAGAGTCATCAGAAAGAACATTTAGAGTTTTTTGGATCTTGAGTTTGAGTATTTTGTACGTGTTTTTTGTACAGAAATATTTTTCTTTCTGAATTTGGAATTGTGCCTCTTGTCATTTGAGTTTGGGAATATGTTTCGGAAAGCTTTTTATTTAATTCTGTACTTTCTCCTTAGGTGTTTTGTTTGCATCTACTTTGCATTGTGATCTAGGTCTACTGCTGAATACAAGGAAACTCAGACTGTGTTACTAGTGGGATGTTTCAGAGGCCAAGGAACACTTTCTGTGAGAGCTCATGTCAAATATATTACGAATATCAACACTCCATGTGTAAAAGGGTTCAGAGGTCCATGTTATGTTTACTTTCACTTCTACTGGTTCCAATAAGTGGGTAAAAGAAGAAATTTGTCAAGTTTAATTTGGTGTAACTCTGGGTTTTACGATTCTGCTGACATTGCACCCGCAGCAGTAACAATCTTTCTGCTCTCCATTTCCCCTCTGCAGAATTGCAACAACAGCCAGCGGCAGCATCCGCGGAGGTAAAGAACGTTTTTTGACAGTCATTCTAGTGAACATGCCTGGGAAATGGATTTCCCCACAGAACTCAAAATGGAAATGACACAGAGACAAATCAAGTTTTGTTTTTTGTTTATTGAAACAACTACTCACTTGTGACCAAAGCTGTATATTTTCTTACTGCAACAGATAGTCACAAGACAGAAGACTAATATCTTCACATTCTTACTGTTAAGATGGAAAAAAAAAACTAAGTGGACAAAGACATTATGATTTATTAAGATGTGTATATGTGTGTGTGTGTATGTGGGGGGATGGGGGGAGGGGGGGGGTCAATGGAAACGCAGCTATGGTCGCGTTTCTTGAGTGGCTTGAGTGGCTTATTGTTATTTGCACATCACCAGGGCACTGCTTGGGCTAGATCTAGTTCTGTTCTAAGTGTACCTATAGGGATGGGCAATATGGACCTAAAATTTTATTAGATTTTGTGGGATTTACTGCAATAATGCCAAAGGTTTCTGTAAAAAGTATTTAAAAATTAGCTGAAGAGTGGAAAAAAATCCAACAATGCTGTTAGTTTTTGGGGTTTGTATTGAACTGTTTATTTTTGAGCTATATAAACAAACAAACAAAAAAACAATAAACACATGTTGTACATTCCACACACATTATACTATGTACTGGGTAAAAAGAAACACATAGAAATACAGGACTGTGCAAAAGTTTTAGGCAGGTGTGAAAATTGCTGTATACAAAGAATGCTTTCAAAAATGGAAGTCAGTCAGTCATTTTCTACTGCTTATTCCATAGTGGGTCACAGGGGAGCTGGTGCCTATCTCCAGCAGTCTATGGGTGAGAGGCAGGGTACACCCTGGAATGGTTGCCAGTCCATTGCAGCACAACACACAAACAACCACACACACACACACCTAAGGGCAATTTAGAGTTACCAATTAACCAAACAGGCATGTCTTTGGACTGTGGGAGGAAGCTGGAGTACCCAGTGAGAACCCATGCATGCATGGGGAGAAAGACCCCAGGCTGGGAATTGAACCCAGGACCTTCTTGCTGCAAGGCAACAGTGCTACCAACTGTGCCACCGTGCAGCCCCAAAAATGGAAGTGTTAATCATTTATTTGCATCAATCAACAAAATGCAGTGAATGAACAAAAGAGAAATTTAAATCAAATCAGAATTTGGTGTGACCACCCTTTGCCTTCATAACAGCATCAATTCTTCTATGTACACTTCCACACAGTTTTTGAAGGAACTCGGCTGGTAGGTTGTGTCAAACATCTCGGGGAACTAACCACAGATCTTCTGTGGATGTAGGCTTTCTCACATCCTTATGTCTCTTCATGTAATCCCAGACACACTGGATGATGTTGAGATCAGAGCTCTGTGGGGACCTTACCATCACTTCCAGTAAGTCTTGTTCTTCTTTACACTGAAGATAGTTCTTAATGACCTTGGCTGTATGTTTGGGTTCGCTTACTTAGCATTTATATTTCTGAAAGCATTCTTTGTTTGCAACATTTTTTCACACCTGCTTAAAACCTTTGCACAATACTGTATATATGTATATCCAAAGCTATACAGTAAATACAGTAAATATGCATACAGTACGGAGAGAATTTAGTCTAAGTCATACAATTGGTATTTATTTATTGCATACTGTATTTATACATAAACAGGAAGTTAAATTAGCTCAAAAAGGAGTATTAACTCCCACTCCCTATTCATTCATAAATTCCATGGTAGCTGTTAGAGCTGAAGATTTAATAATCTGTGTCTTACTACATTACAGTCATATTCAGTAAATTAGAATATATGTTCCAGTGAGGATTGTTTGCCAGATTAAGAATATGTTTTGAAAATAGCAGGTATAAAACTTTCAAAAAGCCAATATTTCTGTAATCAAAAAGTTTTTTTATTGATCTGATGTAATATTCTAATCTTAAATTGTAGTTTATGTGCAGTTATTCTATGTAATGTGTTTCACTTAATGTGCTAAGTTACTGAAATAAATGAACTTTTCAACAATATTCTGTATATAGTACCAAAGCCAGTTAAATTACTGTGTGATGCACATATACACTATCAGTCAAAAGTTTTAGAACCCCTTTCTCATTAAATGGCTTTCTTTAGGTTCATGACCATGTATGCTATGTGTTGATTCTAACTGAAGGAATCAAAACTGAGTGAACACATATGGAATTATGTAGCAAACAAAAAATTGTAAAAGAACTTTAAATATGTTTTTTGTTGTTGTTTGTTTTAGATATCTCCCACCCATCTCTTAAAATCCAGGATACAGATTTGCAAAGATAATATTACAGCATTATTTTATGGTTCTGTCAGATCCTGGTTATCATCTGCCTGCTACTAACCCTTTTCCACCAGTAAGGACCGTTGGAGCTGAAGGATCAGGGTGGACAGGTGTGTCGCATCTTGTCATCAGCTGGAGGACTACAAGAGGGTGGCAAGCCAGCACTTCGACACCTGAGTGTTTTGCCTCTTCGTGGTACTATTACCTGGCCATTCCTAGTTTAAAAGAACCTTGAAGAAACTTTGTATCTTTGAAGAATTTTGATAACCTTGACTAATAGTTTGTATTTGTCTCAGGTTGTCCAAGTCACGATTCAGGTAAAAGAACCTCTGAAGAACTCATCTGACAATAACTTGGATTCTGATCGTTTATTCCTTGCCGGCCGCTGGCCCTGGTGGTTCCTCCGCAGCTTCCAGGTGAACCCTGTCCACCCTCCTCCGTCCTGCCAAGACAATCTGAAGCTCCGGCGGTTCAGCGTAGCCACATCGCCCCCCCAGGATTGGCAACCTCTCTCCCTGGCGGGTCGACCTCCAACCAGACCGTAAGCCCCCTTACAAAGTAGTGTTCAAGGGTTGCATTTGCAGTTTCTTACCTGCGTCCGTTCTTTTGCAGCCGGTCAGCAAATTCTAGTTTTCCATCCCCAGGTCACCTGTAAATAAAGTTCCTGAAACGCTTCTCTGTCTTACGTGTTTTCTGCATGTGGGTCAAACAACCAGCGGCCAATGGTCTCCGGCGGTCATTGGCATTGGTAGTGATGTAATTCATGCATCCATTCTTTATACCTGCCTATTTCTTTTCCGGGACAGTGGCAGTCAATAGGTTTGGGGGTGTGGGTGGTTGTACATTTGCCAGATTAACAGTGAGTCACAGGGCCAACACAGAGAATTTGCAGTCTCTAGACTACAGTTTTACAATGGACACAGATAGTTTCTTTGAAAAAAAGGTCATTTTTATTGGGAATATGTTCAATAGATTTGTAAATAAATTGCAGAACAGATTGAAGTGGAGCGCTCTTTGACCTGAAGGGGGGCGGGGGGTGAAGTGTCTTCGTAGCATTTAAACAGACGGCACCAAAACGAGCTGCATTCTGATGCACCTCAGAACAGGGGTGAAAGAGGGGCCTGTGGAGCTACAATAACAAGGAATTAAGACCAAAGCGTTGCAGTTCCCCTTTATATAGACCACAACTGAATGCTTTAAGTGTGAAAGGAAAGATTTTAAAAACTTGATATGTCCCATTTAAATTTGCTCCTTCTGCCGTCATTAAAAAAAAAATCTTAGAATTCCTCAAATTCTAAGATTTTTCTTAGAATTTTCTCTTGGTAAGCTAAAAGTTATTCACTAAACACCTTAGGCCTTAAAAGAGCTGCTAAGGTGAAAACCTGTTAAGAGTAGTGAGGGGGACTTTTAGTGACCCTAAGACTGTCTTAAGCAGAGAAGATGCCAGAAAGACAGAGAGACAGGAGAGGTATTTTCCGTACAATGAACAACAGTGAATTCGTGTAGGGATCCACCCACTAAACAGTGAAGTAAATGAATACATAAACTTCTATAACAATCAAACAATTATTAACATAGAGATAAGATTAAACTTATGATCCCTCCAGGGAGAAATTAAATTGTTTCAAAGGCAGGACAGGTTAAAGGTCCATCTCTAGTAAGGTAATATTTGGAAGGATAAATAAATAATAGGGTTAGGGTTAAATAATTACAAACTATACAAGATCAGTACAATCATCTAAGCACTACACACATAGAATAATGATGTAAATGAGGTTAATGAGTATGTGCTGACATTATCACGTACAATACGTGATAATGTCAGCAGCCTAAGCCTAAAGGATAATCAATACCCACCTGTCTGCAGAGAAGTTTGCTGGTGTGCTGCAATCTCCTCTCCAGCTTCTGACTGCAGCAGGTACCAGAGCCTCTCACACTCCAGGCTAATGCTTAAAAGCAGAGGGAACAATGCATTGATCTGCTTGACAATGTATTCCCAAGTCTGCCTCTTTGTTCGTACCATAATCCCAGGACCAAATCTGCTTTTCAATGCAATATTATCCTCCACCAGCTGTACCAGCAGCAGGCTCTGCTCCTCTGTTCAGTTCAGTTTTCTCAACCTTTTTTCTCCATTTGTTTTGGTCGTTTTGCCCAATTAAACTAGTTTATACAAGAAGGTATTCACAGTAAAATGCTGACAGCTGAGTGTTCACATTAATATTAAATAGATTAAGTAGGAAAACGGCCAGCAAGCAAAAATAAGCAAATCAGCATCATGACTTATTTCCTGAGCCAGTTAAAATTTTCCCCATTAATTACTGGGAGCACATTAGACTTTTGTTTAATTATTCTATTTTTTTTGCAACAATCAATCATAGAAGAGAGCGTCACAGCTAGCAACGGGGTCAACCACATCTTAACACTAAAATAAAAGTTTTTGTCCCGTCCTCGCTCAGGGTTTCTCTCAGCAACTAACTGAATCACTCTTAAGCTAAGACTCATTGCCAGCAATTTTTGGGCTAAGTTAAGAGCTCTCTGAGAGGACTCTGAGAATCTTTATGAATATGGACTCTATCCTTTAGGTTTACTTAATTCGGTTTAATCTACAAAACAGTGTCTCTCGGCTGAATCTGGTTGTGTGTAAGAGGTAAACCTAAAGAGATACAACACAAACCTCACTGTCATTGCCTGAAAACACCAAACAGTTTGATTGACTGACAAGCCAGATGTTCCCTCCGCCTCCTCACATTAAATAGCAGACACTCGATTCAGCTGAGGGAAGCAAGACTGTTAACAGAAACGAGAAAAGCCTCAGCCTATCTCCTTTTGGCCGAGTGACTCTGCACCGTTCTCTCTCATCCACTCTCTCCTTTCTTCATTTAAAAGAAACACATGTAGTGTCGGCTCGTCCGAGTATGAAATTTAATTTTCATCCCCCAAACGGTGTTTTTATTAAAGCCTTTACTATCAATGCAAGCAGACGAGTCTGCCCAGCCCGGCTTGGCTCTCCTCACTCGTGCAAGTACATACTGTACAAGCAGGGAGGATGCGATGGAGAGCATTAGAGGGGAAATAAGCACGGGGAGGAGGATGAGAGTCAGGGAGAGACTGTGAGAAAAATACAAAGAGATACAGTGTGAACAAGGCAGCGAAGGATTGGGGCAGTCAGCAGTAGGACGACAGAGGGGCTTAATTTGCCCAAAAGGCAGCTCAGCTTCTTATGCAATTTAACCAGGATGTGCTTGACTTGAACTTGGGTTAGCGCCCTGGCACGCCCTGGTGCACTGAATCAATTGCACACTGGACATAGAATTGTTGTGTTTTGCACTGTGTGTATTACTTTTCATTACTGCAGTAATATTATCCACAAATATGACAATGTATGAAGAAAACAGATCAAAAGGTGGAATCTTGTTTTTAATACCCAGGCAGTTAATGGTTATTCCCTAATTGATATATTTTCTATAACATTTTAAAATATAAATAATGAGTGCTTTTCAATTTTAAATAACACAGGAACCATATTTTTTATTGCCATACAGTATGGCGTTTTTGTGAGTCAGCTAGTATTTTCATAAATTATGCATTGCCTTCCATTGATCAGAGATTAGGTCTTGGGAATACCAGGTCCAGAGAAAAGATATGGATGGTAACACGATGCAGCTCGTTCTAGGTGTTACCAGGTTAGAAGGGATATATAGTCCCTCCAGAGAGCACCTGGGGTCTCCACCAAGAACAACAGCAAAGGGAAGCATATATAAAGCATCCTTTTCAGATGGCAGTACCACATCAGCTGACGTATTTCAGTGTAGAGGAGCAGCGGCTCTACTCTGAGCTCATCACCCTATGACAGAGTCCGGCCACCATACGGCCAATTGTTTCCAGGATGTCCTTTTATTCATGATCTGTATCTCAAGACAATAGCCGAGGGACAGAATGTAGTTAGACCGGTAAAGAGAAATATACAATTTTTGTGCCCACCTTTTCGTTACTATGACAGAGTAGAACAGAGCCCAAATCACAAGAGATAAAGACCCCAGTTCATGTCACACTCCAGTCTACCATCACTTCTGGGCAAGATACCTGACCTGCCTTGCTTGACACTAACTGACCACTGACTTTGAGGACTCAAATATGGATAAAGTGGATAATGGGGTATTACTTAAAGGAATTCTTAGAATTTTGTATATTTCCTATGATATTCCAATTTTTATATCATGCCTGATCCTCTACTCCATTCAATTGCAGCCATATTTTGCAATTAGTGCAAAAATCAGCTTTGCATGGGGGTGAACAGTCTTGCGCATTAACGCTTTTAAATGAACACGGTCATGTGAAGTGTTTTCTTTGACCAAGCAAACACTGTTAATTCTGCTGGCATTAAGTGGCATTTGGGACTCCACAAAGGACTTGACCTGCAACGTTTGGGCAACTGTTTAGTAGTTTATGCAGTAAGAAGCTACAACATTTGCACTCAAAGGCAGGGGTCATTTCACTGCTGTATGTCTGGGTGTGTGCAGGTACAGGGTAGGCTATAAATGCTCATGCCCTAAACATCTAAACTACATATAAACTACATTCAGGCAAATTTGCAAAAGAGATGTGAAGATAGAGGACTGCATCTTTATGTCACTTCTAATGTTCCTCTTAGGCCGTTGACCAGGTAAGTATAACTGAAATAACAGCACAGATCTTTTTTATGTGAGTCGCGGTTTCTTTCAGCTGATATACATAAACAAAATAAGGATTTTATTAATGAGGAACACCAACCTAGTAGGGCTTCAAAACAGGCCACAATTAAAAATGTAGGTGAACTTAAGCCTATTTTTCCCCAGAATTTCAGATTTTGTTTGCCACCTGAAGGTGAACGAGAATAACTTCGGGGTTCCAATAAAATTCTTCCGGCTCCAATACAATTTGGTGCATGTGAGCAAAATAACACTTCTCATGCCATCCTTTTCCGTCTTCCACACCCTAATTTTACCCAGGTAAATTGCAGAAAAGAATCGCATAAATTCTTTTTTTTAAAGGAGTAAATATCAGATGTCCCAGTGCAAGGGAATGCAGCACATAATGCTCTGCAAGCAACATACCATTGCATCTCCCTTGTGTGTTTTACAGGTGACAAGGAGCAAGCAGAGAGAAGCAGCCTAGGGCCTTGTACACCAAAAATGGCATTTGTTGCAGTGCAAGCTCCGCCGAGCTGCGTGTACATCCACGCCGAGATGGGAGTTGCGCTCCACTTGCTCTTTGCTCAGTGCAGCGGAACTTCAGAGATGATTGTTACTACAGAGGCCCAACATTTAAAATCTAAAGCCAGAGAACATCTGTGGTGGAATGAGACATCCCAACAAAGTGAGAGGGGAAAAAACAGCTCAATATCTTTTAGTCTGGCTATGCCAGCATGCTTTTAATTCAGAAAGTTTTTTTATTCTTATTTTATTTCCTTTTGGGTTAGACTAGGGGGCTGAGGTATTAAGAAAAACATTCCACATGTAGCATATTTAAAAGTTACATATACACTAAGATAAATACAGTAAAGAGTTACTTAGAGTGAAGTTGAACACTTCTAATGTAGAACTAATTGATAGAAACACTGTTCTTTAAAATATAGAAGTATTTAACTTTTTTCCCAACAGAGTTGCATGATTTAGAAGAGTAAAACTGCTTGTTTTCTTGCTATAAGACATCCTAAAAAACTTATTGTGTCAGTCCTTTGTAAGTAAAATGTGATTAATAGCGATCACTTAATTACAAACCTAATTAATAAAATTAAAAAATGCATCATGTCCCACCAATAATAATTTAACACTAATCTATGTAATCTAACAAATAATGAAGAATGAGTTCATATTAGACCTACAGCTGAATTTAGAACAACATCTCAGAAAAAGCTCATTAAGAGTGAATTGGTGCAACACTGGCGGGTAAAAAGGCAATCGCACTTGCTAATCACTAGCATTATATCATCAATATGGTCACATGCTTCTAAGATTAAAAAAACACTTATTTAAATTCTGTATAAAGAATATATTGTTATTTTGCTGTTAATTCGATTTACATTGCTCCTTAAATAAATAAACAATAATAACCATATCCATAAGATTGGTTCTAACATACAACAGTAATGAGCCTCCCTGTAATGTTAGAGCAAAGCATTGACATTAGTCTCAAGTTCCATTTAATGATTTTTAAATTGTGTTTATTTTCTGTCTGTCACTGTGTCTTCAGGCGTATAATACATAAAAGGTGAAGAACCATTCTTGTGTAAATCGCCTCCATCTCTCGCCTGACAGTAAATACACAGCTGGGGTCAGCTCATCTGGTCTGCGCCTTGGAGAAAACAACGCTTTGTGGCTAAACTATTCTGACAGGCCTGCCCTTTTTACACAATGCAGATAAAGAGGAGAAGGAAGGATGGAAGCTCTGACTGGCTGTGCGGCTTGAGGTTGGTGGTGGTGGGTCACGAGGGGGAATAATGCAAACTAGTGAAGAGGAAGATGAGCAGCAAGGGACACAGGAGAAATGAATGATGACAGAGGGTGACATTAAGACTTTTTCATGACTTTTCAAGACATGACTTAACAGTTGCATCATAGTGTCATTGGTGGGCTGATTTTCAGTCACACATGGAGCATTGGTGATTGGTAAGTTGTTGTTATGGTGGCTGGTCTGGACTGGCTGACAGAGCTCTTGACAGGTGCAAAGATTGGTCGGCTGTCTCTCCTGGTGGCTGCTTTGCATTCATTATTCATCTTCTGTTTCTGATGATGTGGGTCAAGCTTACCTCAAGCCAACAGGGCTTGCAGACAGACAGCAAGCAAAGCCTCCAAGCTACAGCCTGCAGCAATACAGCACAAGCTGTAACATCAACAGAATAAAATATTTCAGTTTACCATCTTATATGCTTTGTGTGTTTGAGGCCACAGTATTGAAGTGGATTCCACCACAGATGATTATTGAATGTAAAGTGGAGCCGTGTAACCTTTTGGGAAATTGAGACTTGAATTGTGAAGTTCCACTTTTATGAAACCGACATTGATCACGTCTGAACAAGACGCTTACTGGTGCAAGAAGCTAGTGCATTATACCCAGAATGAAGACTGTTTAAAAACATTTATAGCATGGCGGTCCAATTTAAACTTTGATAAATATGTTTTTTATGCTTTTGCACATCTAGTTTAGAGTCTTCATGTTACTTGCATCAGTTCTGCTTTAGACTCAGAACATTGGCTCTAGCTTTAAAAATGATGCTAAAGTACTGAACCTTTTTTTGGCAAAAGCAATGAACAACTCAGCCCCCCAACAGCTCGTGTTACTTCCATGTTAGGATTATGAATCTGAGAATATTATTTAATATGTAATATTAATATTTTAATATTTTATCAAATAATATTTCGGTCTGTTAAGGTTTGTCCTGTGAATACCAGCCCAGTAAGGCGATGGTATTAGGACAAAATAGAAAGGTGTGAGATGAGCTCTGACATTATTGAACAGCATAAACTCTGCACATATATGGAATGAATTCACACAATTTCTTAAAATACAAGAATTTATTAACAAAAATAAGTCAACTCAAAGTCGAACATATTTCAATCAACAAACTCTTTACTATGCTAAAACAATCCAACTAAACTACCAAGCAGAATTAAACAATGGGGAAGACTAATAGGCTATGTACAATATAAACAAGTTGATTAAAGATGATTGAAAACCATGACCAAAGGAGTGATGCAACATTACCATGCAATGTTTATGTTTGAGAACCAAAGATTATCTTGAAGAACCTGGAAATGAAATTAAGTTAGTCTTGGAACTAACATAGGCAATAATCAGCATACCTTTAGACAACCCTTCACAATGCAAGATCAGATCAAATATTATTTATTAAAATAATGTTTTAAAGAATGATCTGCTGAATAAAACAACCTTCTGGATGACGAATTCTCAACGGGGTCTCATTAGCTGCCTTTATTTATTAAAATAATATTTAAAGAAATATTATTAAGGGAATATTTTGGAAAAGAGCCAAATCTTTCTGGAGAAACAGGGCTTAAAGGTGTTTACTTAGTTATCAAATTTAGTAAAATGATGTTAGGGACACATTATTTACTGGATTTAAAACTAAACCTTTCTGGGTAAATATTATTTAGCAGCAAGAACGTCCTTAGCTGTTAGCAGTTGAAGCTAACAAAGGAGGCTGATAGCTTAGCACCAGAATCAAACACACACCTTTAAAAATACCATCAATAAAAGGGTTAAAATGCATAAGCGCAGACGGCGCGTTATGATCAATCTTCTGTGTTAAAATCACCCCTTCAAATAAAGTTTGTCTTAACTTTAAAAACACACCAACACAGAACACAAACTGAGCATGTGTGCTGTAGATATTTTGCTAGCACCAAGATAGCTGAGTTCAACACAAACAAAACCAAACTTCATAAAATGTAAAACGTTTAGATCATTAATCTTTCTCTATTACTTCTATCTCTCTGCCCAAAACCTAACCTCGCATGAACCATGCTGAGGAGTTGTCCGGGCGACGACGGAGTTTGAAGAGAGCGCCGTGAACGAAGCGTTTAGATGCTAACCTCCGGAGCAGGCTCTTGGCGGCCCGTTCTGTCCGCTGACCACACTGCACGTTAACTACCGTAATGCGGTCTCCGTTGTCCTTCCTTGGAAAACTGCTGCACTCGGCATCGTGCTGGGAACTCTGGAAACAGTTTGTTTCAGCAGATCTCAGAGAGAACAGTCAAACAATGCTTGTACCTTGATTGCCCCATTCATGAATGAAAATCACCGGATACGCAGACAGTGATTTATTTCTACTTATCTTGTGCATATGATCGCATGATCTTATGACACCCTTGGATCCAGTTGAAGAGTTTATGTCTGTTTGCCAGCAAAGAGACATTAGCGCGCTGTTCCTCTCCAGCCAGTCTCTCAGCGGAGTCCCGGGTGGTAGAGAGCGGACCATTGCAAAGGGGGTGCTTTTATTCAGCCTGTGGCATCGCGGGAAGTCTGCTGCTACCCCCCTTTTCTCAGTTGCTGGAAGTCAGTTAAATGCAATTTATTTTGAAAGTTCCAGAAAAGTTTGTACTAGAGTTTTAATGTTGTTTCCATGGCTGTGGGTCCCAACATCCAGTTCGACACTTCTTGTAGCCATCAGCCAATCTCTGACATCAGTCTGAGTAACATTTCCCAAATACTTCACTTTCAGTTGTGAGATGTTTGAATTGTGTCAATCATGAACAGCATGTTTCCAGTTTTCTCACAGCCTCTCAAAAGAATAGAGATCTGGGCTTTGACTTGGCCCACGACTTTCCTAATTTCCTAATTCTCAAACAGTCCTTGGTGGATTTACTGGTATGTTTTGGGTCATTGTCATGTTTCAGGGTCCGGTTGTGCTTCAGATTTTTTTTACAGATGGTCTTCTTTAGGCATCATGGTAGGATTCATGGTTCTGTCAAGTATCGTTCTGTGAATACCAGTCCAATATGGCATTCACATTATTATGGAACAATAAATAAAAGAGGTAATTCAAGCTCTGGTGTTCGGTTAACAGCAAGCTCTGCACACATATAGAATGAAAACACAACAACTTACCTTGTTTTATCCTAAACTAATTTTCTCTGCACAGACACCACCTCTTACGTGAACCATTCTGAACAGCAGAACAGGAGGGGGCGATGAGTAGCGGGATTCAGTCTGTACAGCTTTACCAGTCTGTTGTTTTCTGTGGTTCTCTGTGTACAGTTCAGTCCATGTTTCATCCCACGGCTGGGGCACAGCATCCCGATGCTTCTTTAGACCACCTTAGAATTAGACATGGAAAGCTAAAGATGTGGAAGAAACCTAGACTGGAATTTTAACAAATACAACAGTTTCTTTAAAATAGTTTATTTTTAAAATATTAATTCTATATTTAAAAAACAAAAAACAGAAGAAATCTTGTCTCATTCTTGTAAACATAACATGTGCTCTGTTGCTTTTACTGCATCTTTTATTATTTTACTTATACTGTATGAAACCAATTTGCAGACTTTGCACTTTTCTTTTTTTGCTGTTATAAGAACACCCCTTTCACGTGTCCACCTTAACTGAAAATAGTAAGAACCACATAAATTAAAGTACAGTATTTGCTCTCCATGTCATCATGCACTACAGTGAAAGCTGAATTGCATATGTATGATTTTATGACACACCACCATACTACCTGGAGAATACTGTAAATTCGTAATGTGCAAAATTAACTGTGCCTCCTTCTCTCTGTATCCTTATTCCGTGACTTGACTATCCATTCTTGGCAGCTCTGAATTTCTCATCCTCTCCTGACATCCTGCATTAATTCAAGATGAAGTGAAGAGCTGCAATAGAGATTTCCCCTGTGGCAAGATGGAGATGTTTTGATTAATACCAGAGAGACCATGGGCTGAAAGGGGGAGGATGCAGGAGAAGAGGACAAGGGGTAAAAAAAAGCATGAAGCTAAAGAAGAAGAAACAAAGAGGTAGAACATGAAATAACATGACAGAGATTAAAATGAGGACAGCCTAACTTGATACAGCACAGTTGGCATGAACATGGAATTAGGGTGTAGAAGAGGGAAATGGGATGGAAAGAGGAGTGTGTATATCAGAATAGATACATATATAACATCCGAGTTTACATTGCAGCCCTTAGATTTAATAACCTCTTAGTTCTTCGAGCAAAAGTTTCCATTAAATAGGTTTATGTCACCCTATCACATAACTGCCACATCTGAAGCAGTTCCACTAACTCCAGGTGCACTTTTTCTAGTCATATAAAGCATTACATAGCTGGCCTGAGGCCTAAGAAAACTAGTCTGCTGTTTAGAGGCTCCAGACCACCAGGGGGTGCACAGGAGCACTTGATTTCACACAGATTTAAAAAATTTGAAAAACCTTAATCTTGACAATTTATATGACTAAGTCATATGACTTTTATACAGTTGATTTACGAAATTTTGAATCATTTTCAAGGTCTGGATAAATGTGGAAAAGGCAGAGTATATGATGGAATATATATATATATATTTCCATACTAGTATTTTTAACTCCAATTGTTTAATTCAATTCAATTCAATAATACTTTATTAATCCCAAAGGGAAATTAAATGTTGCTGTAGCTCATTATGAAGGTTTCTTCAAAGAGCCGTTGTAGATGCTGATGGCTGTGGGCAGGAAGGATCTCCTGTAGCGGTCTGTCTTACAGCACATCTGAAGAAGCCTCTGACTGAAGACACTTTGTTGTTGTAGGACAGTCTCATGAAGAGGATGCTCAGGGTTCTCCATAATGTTTCTTATTTTATGAAGAATCCTTCTTTGCACAATGATCTCCAGAGGTTCCAGAGGAGTCCCCAGAACAGAGCCAGACTTTTTTATCAGCGTGATGAGCTTTTTTAAGTCCCTGGCTCTGATGCTGCTTCCCAAGCAGATGATGGCAGAAGAGATCACACTATCCACAACAGACTTATAGAAGATATGCAGCATCTTGCTGCAAACACCAAAGGACCTAAGCTTCCTCAAGAAGTACAGTCTGCTCTGTCCCTTCTTGTAGATGGCTTCACAGTTGCATCTCCACTCTAGTCTGTTGTCCAGGTGAACACCGAGGTATTTATACTCCTCCACCACCTCCACTTCTTCTCCCATGATAGAAGTAGTTTTTGACTTATTCCTGTTTCTTTTAAAATCTACAATCATCTCCTTTGTTTTAGTCACATTCAAGATGAGATGATTGTTTCCACACCATGCCACAAAGCAGTCCACCACCTTCCTGTACTCAGCTTCTTGTCCATCTCTGATCCACCCCACAATTGCAGAATCATCCAAGTATTTCTGCAGATGACAGGAGTCTGTCTTGTACTGGAAGTCTGAGGTGTACAAAGTGAAAATGAATGGTGAGAGTACAGTCCCCTGTGGAGCTCCTGGGCTGCTGACTACCTGGTTAGACTCACAACCCTTCAGTCTAACAAACTGTGGTCTGTTTGTCAGGTGCTCTTTGATCCAGGAGATTGTTGAGGCCTCCACCTGAGTCTTCTGGAGTTTCTACAAAGCAAATCAGGTTGGATTGTATTAAATGCACTGGAGAAATCAAAGAACATGATCCTTACAGCGTTGCTGGCTTTGTCCAGATGACAGTGGGTTTGCTGAAGCAGGTGTATGATGGCATCTTCAACTGCAACTCCACAGTGATAAGCAAACTGAAGGGGGTCCTGATGGTTTACTGTTTGCTTACTCAATTGGGCCAACAGGAGTCTCTCTAGGACCTTCATGATGTGGGATGCCAGGTCAACAGGTCTATAGTCATTGAGGACTGATGGGTGAGTTTTCTTTGGTACCGGAACAAGACAGGAGGTCTTCCACAACACCGGAACCTTCTTCTGGGCCAGGCTAAGGTTGAAGAGGTGCTGCAGAATCCCACAGAGCTGCTCTGCACAGGCCTTAAGGACTCTAGGGCTGACATGATCTGGACCTGCAGCCTTATTCCGATTCAGTCTTTCCAGTTGCATCTTCACCTGACGTCTTGAGACACACAGGTGGAAGGGGGAGGCAAAGGAAGCATCAGCATCTTTTGATATGGTTGATGGCAAACATGTAGAAGCATCTTATTGTAATTATTTCAGAGAAATTAGCTATTAGGAGTCCTGACTTTCATTTTAGCTAGAATTTTTGTGTTTGAAGGCAAACATGAAGGCAAATGTGTAGAAGCAGAAGGGTCTAGGGCTGAAGGGGAAGATAAAACATTTGAGGTGTTACTGGACAGCTGTGGGTCCTGTGGGTCAAAGGACGTGGGATGTCTGTTTGGCAGTGAGCAGGAGAGGAGGATGCTGAGCTTGTTTCTGAACTGAACCTATTGAAGAATGTGTTCAGTTCATTGGCTCTGTCCAGACCTCCATCGGTCTGATCATCCTTCTGCTTGAAGCCTGTGATCTTCTTCATCCCTGTCCACACATCTCTGATATTGTTTTGCTGGAGCTTGCTCTCCAGCTTCCTCTTGTACACCTCCTTACTCTCTCTTATCTTGACTTTAAGTTGCTTCTGTGTACTCCTCAATAATTCCCTGTCTCCCTCTCTGAAGTTTTTTTTTTTTTTTCTTGTTAAGCAGGCCCTTCAGGTCACTGGTGATCCAAGGTTTGTTATTGGGGAAGCATCTCACGGTTCTGGTGGGGATGATGTTATCCACACAGAAGTTTATATAGTCGGTTACACACTCAGTTATGGCATTGATGTCCTCTCCATGTGGCTGGCACAGTGCATCCCAGTCTGTAGCCTCAAAGCAACCTTGCAGAGCTTCTTCAGCTTCCTGTGACCATTTTCTCACATTCCTATTTATTACAGGTTGTCTCTGAACAATGGGCTTATATTTTGAGCAAAGAAAAACAAGATTGTGATCTGATTTGCCTAGAGGAGGTCTTGCTGTAGAGATGTATGAGTCCTTGACTTGCTGTAGAGATGTATGAGTCCTTGACATTTGCATAAAACAAATCCAACGTTTTCCTTTCTCTGGTAGAGCAGCTGACAAACTGTTGAAACGTTGGATGTGTAGCAGAGAGTGAAGCGTGGTTAAAATCACCAGAAATTGCCACAAAAGCATTGGGCTTTTGTGTCTGTAGCTTAGCAACAACTGAGCTGATGGCATCACATGCAGTGTCGGCAACAGCGGAAGGTGGAACGTAAACTGTTGACAAAATAACACTGGTAAACTCTCTGAGTAAATAATATGGACGAAAACTTACTGCCAACAGTTCAATATCTGAACTGCAGAGATGACACTTCACAGTTACTTGTCCTGGATTACACCATCTGTTGTTCACAAGTACTGCCAGTCCACCTCCTTTACATTTGCCACTGCTCTTTAAATCTCTGTCTGCTCGTATGGTTAAAAAGCCCGGCAAAGAGACGCTGGAGTCGGGGATATGATCCTGCAGCCATGTCTCAGTAAAACACATAATACTGCATGCCCGGTACTCTGGCTGGGTCCTTTGTAGGGCTTGGAATTCATCCAACTTGTTTCCCAACGATCTCACATTGCCCATCATAATCGACAGAAGAGATGGTTTGAACTTCCTCCTTCTCTCTCTTCTCTTAGCTCCTGCTCTGCATCCATGGTGTCTCCTTTTCAACTCATCAGGGATTTGGGGTTGTAGTTGAAGTATTATTTGAGCTTTTGAGATATTAATCAGCTGCTCCCAGTTGTAAGAAACAACCCCGTTGCCATGGCAATGCATCATAACAAATGTCCAAAAGTAGAAAAGTATTAGGAAAAATCCTCCAAGCTGCACAGCATCCGACACTGGAGAGGACAGTCGTCCAAAACCAAATCAACTGTATCCACCACAAGAGGAAGAGTTCCCAAAAAAGAATAAATCAGAATCAAAAGTAACAGAGCCACTCCACCTTGAGCGGCTAAAGGTTCCATCCATCTGTTCGTCCGTTCATCCATCTCTGCCTGCCTGAGCACTGTAAAAATATTGATAGGGGAGCTCTGTATTTATGTTTCAAATTAAAACAAGAGGTAAATGGTATCCTTAAACTTGAGCCTGGAAAATGTGGAATATTGGTATGACAATTTTGACAAGAAATCCCATGCCTACTTAACTGTTCGCACACAGATCTTAGTTGCCAGTTTACTGTGGATGCTTATAAACATAACCAACTAAATGTGGCCTCTTCCTCCAAACTTGTTTGGTACTCAGTGTTTTAAAACACTAAGTACTAGACAAAGCGAAGACACCAAATAGGGAAGTTAGAGGTATAACCTAATCCCCATATGCGAAACCTAATCTCCACAGTGTATTTTAGAATCCATTAAAATCCTTTGATCAGCTTGTTTGATCCAGACCGAAAGCACACTTTATTTGTTTTGTTAGGTGTGGTTTGCTTTTACATTGTACTATTTGAAGGAATTATAATTTGTAATTAAAGACATGCATGTGATGATTATTTCTCCCATTGGACAGAATAGAGTGTCAGTAGCAGCTCATTCACCACAGGTTTTGCAATGTTCTATTTCTAATTTTGGGACAGCTTCACAGAATTTGTGCTGCAAGCTGAAGGAGACGCTGTTCTCTGCGTACCCTGAACCACAGAATGCTGGCAGCAGTGTTGCTTAGCAAAAAATGTCGGATCAGGTATGGTTTTAGATATGTCTCCTGTAGTTGGGTTCGATCATGGCTGGTTTGTATTTACACCAGAAGTGAAGCACACCAGAGTCTGTTTGGAAGTGAACCTAGACCATTTCAAAAAGTGGGTCTCGGTACGGTCGTTTGGTTGGGACCAGGGTTCGCTTGAGTGTTTTCGCACCTGCACAAAAGGGGAGAAATGAACTGCGGGCCATTTATCGTGGACCAAATGTGGCAGGTAAGAATAAACCCTAAAGCTGTTGATGTCATAGTGTGGTTGTGTTTTGTTGGACCAATATGCAGACAAGACCTTGGGAGCTGCATGGTGAGCGGAAGTATAACAGAACAGAGATAACTGCGCTGAACACAGGACATGGTCCAGTCAATTTAGGGATCCACTATTGGGTCACTGCAAAGAGTTGTGCTAAATTTGCATTGCACAAGCGATCAATGTTAGATGTCAGGTGTGCTGTGGTGGATTGTTGGTGAATACACCCCCCGTGCCCAAACAAATTCCACTGAAGACCCCATAAAACCCTGAGCCGGGACAGGGTTATTGTATATTAAACATCAGCCTCCTAGAAGCATAACAATGAACATGTCAACATGCAGATTCATGCTAGAAATTTGTGGTTGTAAAGACTCATTTTGTGTTGCTGGATTTATTATGTTACAGAAATAATTAACTAGTGGATTATACAAGATTAGGCTGCATTGTGCATAAATGATGCACCACATAGAGCTATTAGTGTCTTTCTTGCTTTCTTGCATGAATAATGTGCCTGTGAATACAACAATAACCACACTCAATGTGAGACTTTTTTATTTATCGTGATGGAAAGTAGAGATTACATGGAACACTAGGTTTGGTAATGACTTTGTTGAATGTGAAACTATGAGTCAAAGTAATTAGATTTCCTGGAAACTGTTGACTTCCTTTTGTCAGATAAACATTTAATACCCTTAAACACCAGAAAAGACAGATTCTATATGATTTAAAAAAAGAGAAGTGCTCAGACTTCAGTCTTTGGCAGAAACGTCTTCCATAATTTATATTATTCGTAAATCTGATGTCACCATCTATCACACACATACAAATGCACTCAAATGTCACCGACTTAATAAGGCCCAAAACAGAACCTTGAAGGATGATGGATTGAAAGCCTGGTTGCTCTAATGATCTGATTTCTAAAGCACACTTGAACTCCGCTCAGAAACCAATGAAATTACTTAGCATAGCAAATAAAATTCCTATCAAATCAGGATGTTTATTAGGTCTCTGTAATCAACAGTGATAAACACCAGTGAGAGGACAGGACTAAGCAGAACTGGAACCACAGATTTATTAAAATCTGCAGCCAGATGATTTTTAAAGGTATTTTTTGGCACCAGTGGCCTTTATTTTTATTTTTTGACAGTAGGCAGACAGGAAAGAGGGCTAAAGAGAGGGGGAGACATTTGGCAAATGTCACCAGGTCTGGGACTTGATCCCAGGATGGCCACTTTGAGGACTGTAGCCTCCGTATATGGTTGCGCACTTAACCCCTACACCATCAGTGCCGCACCCCAGCCAGATGATTTTAAATGGATCCTTTTTTTCATGGAAGATTTTGTTCAGGCCCAAAAATATTCCAGCCTCAACTTTAGCACATTGCACACATTTTACAACATGACTGGCTGTTCTGATTATCTCATAAGTCTACATGGCTCAGACTCCAATACCCATCACACTATAACATAACTGTCTATACCTGTCTGTCATTTGTTGGGCAAATAAAGACAATTGGTAAGATACTTGGTAAATAACGTTCCACCATCCCTATTTACTTGCCTAATACTGTTGCATTCATAGTTTTATCTCCAGCTATGCCAGGCTCCCATCTTGGAATGGAACATTTTTATAGCTGTTATATACTAGACATACACTCACCGGCCACTTTATTAGATACACCTGTCCAACTGCTCATTAACGCAAACTTCTAATCAGCCAATCACGTGGCAGCAACTCAATGTATTTAGGCATGTAGACATGGTCAAGACGATCTGCTGCAGTTCAAACCGAGCATCAGAATGGGGAAGAAAGGGAATTTGAACGTGGCATGGTTGTTGTTGCCAGATGGGCTGGTCTGAGTATTTCAGAAACTGCTGATCTACTGGGATTTTCACGCACTACCATCTCTAGGGTTTACAGAGAATGCTCTGAAAAAAAGAAAATATCCAGTGAGCCGCAGTTCTGTGGGTACAAATACCTTGTTGATGCCAGGATAGAAAGGCAAAAGTAACTCAAATAACCACTCGTTACAACCAAGGCATGCAGAAGAGCATCTCTGAACGCACAACACGTTGAACACAGCAGCAGAAGACCACACTGGGTGCCACTCCTGTCAGCTAAGAACAGGAAACTGAGGCTACAATTCGCACAGGCTCACCAAAATTGGTCAATAGAAGATTGGAAAAACCTAGTCTGATGAGTCTCAATTTGTGCTGTGACATTCGGATGTTAGGGTCAGAATTTGGCATCAACAACATGAAAGCATCCATCCTGCCTTGTATCAATGGTTCAGGCTGGTGATGGTGGTGTAATGGTGTGGGGGATAGTTTCTTGGCATACTTTTAGTACCAATTGAGCATCGTGTCAACGCCACAGCCTACCTGAGTATTGTTGCTGACCATGTCCATCCCTTTATGACCACAATGTATCCATCTTCTGATGGTTCCTTACAGCAGGATAACGCGCCATGTCATAAAGCACAAATCATCTCAGACTGGTTTCTTGAACATGAGAATGAGTTCACTGTACTCAAATGGCCCCCACAGTCACCAGATCTCAATCCAATAGACCACCTTTGGGATGTGGTGGAACGGGAGATTCGCATCATGGATGTGCAGCCGACAAATCTGCAGCATCTGTGTGAAGCTATAATGTCAATATGGTCCAAACTCTCTGAGGAATGTTTCCAGTACCTTGTTGAATCTATGCCACGAAGGATTAAGGCAGTTCTGAAGGCAAAAGGAGGTCCAACCTGGCACTAGCAAGATGTACGTAATAAAGTGGCCGGTGAGTGTATGTGCCTTTGCTACAGAACTTGCACAAGTTTTAGCAGGGTCCTGTAACATTACTTAAATCTCATCCTAAGACGCTCTGATGGAGACTCACACATCTTCACATGCTGAATACTTTAAGTGGCTGACATGACAGCAGACTTGGCCCTATCTTCAGAAAGACTAAGCTAACTGATCACTTTGGGGAACTTCAACTATGAAGAGCTATGTAAAAAAAAAAGAGTGATGGGAACGTTATAGAAAACGTAACTCTCCCCGTGAACTTTGACATTTTTTTTGTTGAAAAAATGTCTGTTACTTGCAGCTGATTTATAAACACAGCTGAAATTTGTGATTTTCAGTTTAACTGACCTGACCATCACTGGCCTATCACTTGGTCGTTAGACACAAACATCTGATCTTTTTCTGGACAGTGAATGCATTATGCTAGTGTCATATTTGTAGCTTGTTAAGGTTATTTTACTATTTACTAATAATACCTTGATCAAATACAAATTTTTTCATATTACAAACAGGTGTGTGTTGAGAGGATTTACACTTAAATCAAAAATCTTGCAGCAAGCCTTGAAAGTTTATTTGGTGTATCAACATGAAAAGATAATTTCAGAAGATTACAAACAAACTGGCCCATTAACCTGTTGGTTCAACTGGTTCAAGTATTCCTGTAAGTCTCCCAGCAGTTACTAACGCCACACAATTTTTCAGCCAATGCTTTCCTTGAGACTGTGTCATGAATAAGATTCTGGAGCTGCCTGTCAGAGTAAGAGTGCTCGATCTTCCCTGTTTCCAATCTAGCTCCAGGAGAATGCCAGGTTGAGTTTTCACCCTGAGTGGGTTGGATGTACACAGTGAAACCGTCAGTGTCAGCAGAGTAGAGTAACCGATGGAGCCTTGGACAAAACGCTGACTGAATGGTCAATCAGCACACACCAAGTCTGCATAAATGATATTAAAGAATTGTATTACTTTGGCCTTTTTCCCATATTTCACTCAGTTTTTGAATTAGTGGGTGAAAAACCAGAAGCAGCTTCTACACATTTCACTTTAATGTTAAGATCTGGCTGAATTTAGGTCCAACAATATGTACTACAATGATAAAACAAATGATTAGACATACCAATTAGACTGGGTAACAATTAATTTTCATTTTATTCAGATAGGCTGCAATCGATGTTTCTGAGTAGGAATTATGTATAAAAGAATTTAATGTTTAAGAAAATGCATCAAAATCATCTTTCAGGAAGACTCTAGTGCTGGCAACAATTACAGTAATAACATGAAGGTTTGAAAGATTTATTGAAAACAAAATACAGTGAAATTAATCTTCTGGGTTTCCAGTAGAGCCCTGGTTCGGCACTGAGATGGAAAGGTAGGTGGTTATTGTTTGGATAATGAAATGATGGGGAATGATTATATAACTGGCGGAATATTCTTACTGTTGACGGTGATGGAAGAGGTTTAGGAGAAGGTGAGTAAATCCACAGAATCTGAGTTTGCCAGGTGATGCTGAATGGTGGTTTGGTAATGCTGTCCCTTTTGTTTTCTTTCTTCCAGGAATGGAGCAGGTAGCGTTAGAGGGCCTACAGGCAGGTGTGCGTGTGATAAGTAGCTGAGTTATCCGAGCGGCTAATATCAGTAGGACCGCAAGAGGATTTCTAAAACAATCGAAGAGGCGAGAAGGCAGAGCACTGGAACATGGGAACTGGAGCATGAACGTGGAGTTTACTGAAAAAGGAGTACAAACTCAGAATAGTCGTTAGATCTTGAGAAAAAGAGTAATGCAAGAGAATGTAGACCTGATTACCACGCTGGTGAGCAAAACAATCTGGAATCTGCCTCAGGGACTCTGCTCATTCTGATTAATCCTGATTAGCTGCAGGGCCACACCTGCCAGTGACACCCTGCAAGGAAGAGGTGAGGAGAGACATACAAACACACACACCAAACTGCACACAGCTCTGTGGATACGGCACCAACTAGTTTTTGAAATCTAACTGAACCAAATGAATAAAATTCCAACTATCTAATTTAATTATTAAGATTATTTTGCTCATCTAACTTTCAACAGAAAAAGAAAAACTGGTTTGTGACTGTGTTTGGCTGATTTTTTTTCCAAGCTGTAGTAATGTTTCCAAGCAATAAATCTTACATGACTGAAGAGCCTTTTTATTTCTCTTTAAATTGTCCCAGATTTGTAAAGAAATGTGTATTTGAAGGCTGAGCAGCAGAACTGTGAATATGGGTTGTCATACGTTTCACAGCCTTCTATTAGCAAGTACATGAAAATTCATGTATTAAGTCAAATTTTACAGCTTTTTGCCATTCTCTTTGTAAATTTCAGGGTAAAATCCCGACTGTTGCTGAACTCTTCTTGTTTTATTAGTGTTTGATGTCTTTGGCATCGGTTCATTCATCTATTTTTTTTTGAGGAATCACTAGAAGTTCTCAATAGGGTTAAAATCCTGGGCAACTCTTAACTACAGCACCATCATTTGGGTTATGCTACTTTGTTAGCACTTTGCTACTGTATTTCATTTTGCTGGAAAATACAGAAAATACCCTCAAATTATGTCTGGATTGTTGACAGAACTTTCTCATGGAGGGGGTTTTGATCCCACACTTTGTTCATGGCAGTGTTTTTGTGCAGAATAGTGAAAAACCCCACTCCATTGGATTAGCACAAACCCCGCACATGGATTGTATCAGGATGCTACACTGTTACCTGTTTCTTCTCCAGATAAATGATCTTCCAGATTTCATCAGGGAAAACAACCTTGTACCATCCCTGTGATTGCAAATGCACCTATACCCTCTTGCTGCCATTGTTCAGGAAACTCAGCAATGGTGGTAGTATGATTCTGTAGTGCATTTTTCAGAAGACGTTCCTGGTGTTTGCTAGACATTCCTGGATGTCTCGAAGCTTTCTTCACAGCAAACTTTGAGGTTTTTGATTATCCAGAAAACTGTTCTTTCAGCTGCAATAGTCTTAAAAGCCAATGCCATGTGAGGCCATTTCCAATAATGACCACGCTTTTCTTTGGAGGCAATCATTGCTAACACAGCAAGGCAATTTAAAGCACATTTGGGCCTCTTTAGTGCAATCAGTCTGCTAATCAGATAGATTTCTGCTAAACTCTTTCACGGTTGAAATGCTAACAGAAATTCTGATCATAAAAATCTGATCATCTAGTTTCAGGAATAGTGTTTTTTTTTTTAGAAATAATACAGCCTTTCACCATGAATTATTATGCATGTAAGCACAGCAAATTGTTCAAAAGTAAGTCACAACTGCAAAAAGACATTTGCCTTACTGTACAAAACATAAAATTTGAATTAAATCAATTTAACACCAAATACAGTTGAAATCAGGTATTTGCATGCACTTGTTGAGATTATGATTATTAATTAATTAATATTTATCAAGAATTATAATTTAAAGTCATAATTTGAGAAAATTAATTTCTTCCTTATTTATAAATCGAAACCAGAGATATCCTCTGGTGTTGTAATTGTGGCTCAAAGCCCTTGATAGTTACAACTGTTACATTCTCAGTAATAACTGATAACTATTACTAGATGTCACTGTTTAATCAACCGTTTCTGCTGAAACATGGGGAACTTTAACCTTATTTTGACTGACAAATCACTCTTCCACAAAATAAACACAAACGCCTTTTCTTTATCTATGTGAATATTTATTAAATCAACAGCCCTGATACAACTTGCTCTTCCGATTTAATAATCTTCACCTAATCAAACATGCAAAGTCCAACTCAAAAGGGGAAAATACAAGAGAAAATATGGTGCTAAGCGAAGCTTTGAGTGTAACTCCCTACCAGGCGTCAAGGGTCGTAAAACTTCCCCCAACGCTGCAAGCTCAGCGCACACAAAGAATTATAAAACTTTTGGCAGCAACCAATAAAACATGAAGTTGAAGACAAAGACAATGGTTGATTTTTATCATAAGGTTATTATAGCAGTTCAGTTTTACAGCGCACCTCGCTCAGGTGTTCACACAGTAAAAACACAACTTGTGAAGCTCATTGGCTTCAGATTCCAGCAATCATCAAAATTCAATAACACTTGGCATGCAAATACACTTCAAACACATTAGACTATAAGTGGTGATTCTAAGTCGACCTAAAATCCTACTCTATCCTGCCCAAGCTATTTCTAATAGAAATAATAAAAAAAACAAATAGAACGGGATTACTTGATGTAGTCTCCCTTGGAGCAGAGAGAGAGAGAGAAGGGGAAGGAGTTTCCACGCGTCCGTGGATAACTCAGGAGAGCGGTCCATTCTCGTCCTATGGCCTCCTTGTCCGAATGGTGAAAAATATGACGGACCGTCACTAGTCGACTGGAACAAAAAAAAAACAAGGATGAAAATGTCTTCTCCTTGAAACCTCTGTGGTTTTTTGGTGACGTGTTAAATCCACGTCTTCTATCGGTAAAATAAAACTTACAAGCCTTCCTATTCTTGCAAGCTTAATTTGCTGAGTTTTCTGGCCAGTGGGAGAATGAATGAAAGTCCACGTGGGATTTCTTCTCCAGAATGATGCTCCAGTCGCGTGGTAACCGTGTATCGGTTCCTCACTTGGAAAGCACAGGTGGGAGGGAGCTCATTTGTTATATAGCCCACTGTGACATCAGCACTGGGACGCCCCCGTCCTATCAGCCGCGGTGCCCGCTGGGATTTGCAGTAGCGGACTATCCTGGGGTACAAAATGGCCGATGATGCCGTAAGGCCTGCTGGCGTCCAGCAACGTACAAATGGTCCAATATTCAGCAAACAAATGGTCCAACACAGTGCTTAAAAAGGACTCACAGTCCTTTTAAGCACTGACATTTAATTCGACTGAACTTTTGCTCTTTTAGGTTAGGTAGGATTAACAAAATGACTTCAGTTTGCTAAATACCAGAATAAGGAGATGGATTATTTTCTGGAGGTTTTAGTATTACATTATTTGAATTCAGAAGTTTACATACACTGAGAATGCTATGCCTTTAATTTATTTGTGAAGGCTAAATTACAATGTCATGACTTTGTAAGCTTTCAATAGATTAATTCACAACATTTCATATAAATGTAGATGTATTTTAGGGCACTTCAATGTGCTTCCTTGTGTGACATTATGTGCAAATCCAAAGAAAATGTTGAGAATCAATCCCAAAACTGAAGCAGAAGACACTGTAAAGACGTTGGCTGAAGTTAGTAAAAAAGTATCATTATCCAAAGAAAAACAGGGGCTGGTCAGACATGGACTGAAAGGCAACTTGTTGAGGAAGAAGCCATTACTCTAAAAGCAAATGCGCTTGGGGCAAAGACCTTAGTTTTCAGAGACGTGTCCTGTGGCCTGATAAAACTAAAGTGTTTGGCCATAATGACCATCTTTACATTTGGGGGAAAAGGGAAGAAACTTGCAAGTTTAAGAACACCAACTATAAAGTACGGGGTGGCAGCATAATGTTGTGTGGGTGTTTTGTTGCAGGAGGAACTGATACACATCACAAAATAGAGAGCATCATGGGAAACAAAAATGACATGGAAATAATGAAGCCACATCAAAGAAGTTGAAGCTTGGGTGAAAATCAGTCACCATAAGCATAAATTAATCACAAAGTAAATGTTATGAGAAGCTTTTAGAATGATTCATTAAATGTTTGATCAAGGTCATGCATTTCAAAAGGCAATTAGCAATTAGAAATAAATTTTGGTAACTGACCTCAAAGAGAAGTAAAAATCTAATTTATTGTCAGTATTTCTTTTCACAAAACACTTCAATGCAGGATTAAGGTGCCTCTTTGTCCTCTCCATGTGTTTTTAAAAGGACCGTTGCGGTGAGGTGGGGTAGGAGTCATCCCTCCTCTGTTAATTAACTTGCCAAGGGAGGTAGTCAGAGCCCTGGATCTGCTGACTTGTATGAGGCAAGGGGTCTAGGAACTGATGTAGGGCTGATGTATGGTTTGTTCGACCAGCCAACTGCAGGTGTAAACAAGACTCAGAAATCATTTCCGACGAGAAAAGTAAGAAAGTGAGATTATAGAATCAAATGTGGAGGATTTGCTCGGCTAACAATTTGTTTTTAAAAGAATAGTACTTTAAATTTGTAGAACTGACAGCTGTGTGGGGTAATATTAAGTCTACTTGTACCTTATGAATGACCAGAGGGAGCTTAGAAGTAGCTTGTGACAGAAATATTTTATGAAAGAGGCTGGTGAGAATAAAAGGTTATTTGTCTTCCTACCAGCTGCATGTAAATATCTGTTTTCAGCTGTATATATAGGTGGGTCTTATGCAGACCTTACATGATGCTCCTGGTGAATGCTGCCTGGATCAAAGCATCTAGATGTCAAAACTGAGAATGTTAAATGAAAACAAAGAACAACCATAAAATAGTTCAAATCCTCATGTTAGTAATTGCAAATGTCAAAACTGAGTTTGTTCTATCTCAGCTCTAAAGGTATGAATAAAACAGGGTCTCAAATGTCCAGTCATTTTAATTAGTTCTTCAGACATAATGTCAAATGGATGAAGTCCTAAGTGTAAATCTACAGATTTGTCAGTGGAGTGTGAATATGATGAACGTGGGTATGCTGTTAGAGGAAACAAAGAAGAATTTTATGCATTTTATATATTTTTAAAAAGTCAAATGTCGATGTTTTTACATAGAACATAATCATTGTCGAGAGCAGGTGAGGTTTCCAGCACCCGTTCCGGTTTTCATCCCATGAAGACTGACACTGAAAACAATCTTTGCCACAAATGTGAATCATGATCCATTACTTAAACAGTTTGTGTGAGAATATTTTTTTACCTCCCATTTTTGCAAATGTGAGCTTTGATGGCTGTAATAGCAGTTGTGATGGGAGCTTTTGGAAACTCCTGTGCCACAAAAAGGCTCGTTCATCAGACTTAAGATGGAACAAGTTGCACGAGTGAACAGCAAAGTAGAGTGTGGGTTTTAGTTAAATCCCACTGCCAACAACAGATGACGTGGACACTGATGTTGTGGACTGAAAACTCCTGTTTGTGTTGAAAACTCAGCCATCTTAGTGTTAGTAGATTATCTGAGTAGATTATCTCAGCACATATGCTCAGTTTATGTGTTCTGTGTTTATTTTTTTAAAGTTAAGACAAACTTTATTTAAAGGGTGATTTTAAACACAGATCGGCCATAACGCATTGTCCGTGCTTATGCATTTTAAGCCTTTTATTAATGGTATTTTAAAGGTATGTGTTTGATTCTGATGATTAGCTATAAGCTTCTTTTGTTTCCTCCAACCGCTAAAAGCTAACAACACGTGCTTGCCTACTAAAGATCATTTACCCAAAAAGGTTGTTAGTTTTCAAGCTAGGAAATAATATTTCCTTATATATTATTTTACTAAACTTGATAACTAATTAAACACCATTAAGACCCATTTCTCAAAGATTTGGTTCTTATTTAAGATATTTCCTTAAATATGTTACTATTTTGTTAATAATTTTTATTTTAATATTATTTTAATAAATAAAGGCAGCTAATTAAACACCGTTGAGAATTGGTCATCCAGAAGGTTGGTTTTATTCAGCAAATCATTCTTTAAAATATTATTTTATTAGAATAATGTTTTATCTGATCTTGCATTGTGAATGGTTGTTTAAAGGTATACCAATTATTGCTTAAGATAGTTCCAAGACTAACTTAACTTAATTTCCAACTTGATTCTTCAAGATAATCCTTGGTTCTCAAACATAAACAACATTGCATGGTAATGTTGCATTACTCTTTTGGTCATGGTTTTCAACCATCTTTGATCAACTTGTTTATATTGTACATAGACCATTAGTCTTCGTTATTCTTTAATTCTGCTTGGTAGTTTAGTTGGATTGTTTTAGCAAAGTAAAGAATTTGTTGATTGAAATATGTTTGACTTTGAGTTGACTTATTTTGTTAATAAATTCTTGTATTTTAAGAAATTGTGTGAATTCATTCCATGTGTGTGCAGAGTTTTGCTGTTCAACAATGTCAGAGCTCGGCTCATCCCTTTGTATTTTGTCCTCATACCATCGCCTTACTGGGCTGGTATTTACAGGACAACCCTTAACAAACCGAAATATTATTTAATAAAATATTAAACTATTAATATTAAATAATATATTCATATTCGTAATCACAACAGCTTTATTATTGTATCTAACTTGTGTGTATTTATAGTCATAAATACATTGCTTTTCCCAATTCTTCTAAAAATGTTTCTCTTTGACATCATTTTACAGTCTGTAATACTAGTGAAATTCCTCCGTATTATATTGTTTTTAAATTTTCTTCCTTTTTAAACATGATTATTCAAAAATGTTCCTATTTTTTATCCTCAATGACATAACGTTACTATAGATGTGCCTTCTATCTGCGCGGCCGCCGAAATTATTTTTCCCTATGGGGATGATGAAGTTTATCTTATCTTATAATAATTGTATGATTGCTAAGGAGTTTTGCCCCTTATTTTTTTCAGTGGATCAGCCAAACAGCTATCTTTATTGCCGCCACCTCCTCTGCTTAATACACAATTCTTATAAAAATTATATTAGTTAGTTATTATAAAAAAGATGCGCACCATCAGGCAAGGCATTTTTAGTTTTATATTTGTATATTGATTGTATATGATTATGTTCTTTTTTGGTTTAATTGTTGTGTTGTATTCGTATAACACGTCTATAATCTAAAGAGCAAAATATCAAAAATACAGATTAAAATATTGCAATCTTAGTTTCCTGGACTACAGTGAGCATGCGCAGTGATGACATCGGACGAGCAATATTACAGGACAGCTGCAAACTTATCCGTTCTGCAAGCAAAGTCGTTATTGCCATTTCACATGATGTCGTTCTGTACGTCTTTAAAATTAAAGATCGACATAAGTCACTTTCAAAGTTTTATAAAACAAATTCAATGGCGACCTAACGTGTTTCTGTTTGCGCATGTGCAAATTTGCTGGTGCTACGTCTCTTCCGCTTGATTTCATTCACTTGTCACTTGCTGATGTGTACGCAAGGGAGCATGGAACAACGCCCACACAGTAGAAACACCACACAGCTGCTGCAGTTATATCTTACTGCTTTTTTCAGGGAGCGCGGTGCCCGCTATGTGCCGGCCGCCACTTTGGCAATGGAGGATTAGCTGTCAGTTTTTGCACAACATTGTTCAGATTGCCCTACCTGCCATGGGCGTGATCACCTGGTGGAGGCGCTGTCTGAGAATCCCTGCATGAACTGTAGTTTCATGCCTCATGCATTGAGGAGGGCTCGGTTTGCCCAGTTGTGCCCTCAGGATGATGCTAACCTCCCGCCCTCTGGGCAGGTGGCCCCCCTCAGGCATTCAAAGCGCCGTGGTGAGACCACAGTCTCTGTGCCCCCCTCTAGGAGGATGTGGGCCAAGTCTGACCAGGCCTGGCCACAAGGATTGAGCAGTTGTCGTTGGAGTTAGCAGAGATGAAGTCCTTGCAAATGCGTCATTCTGATGCCTCAATTCCAACTGCTGGGCTGTCTTCCCCACACGTGCCTGATCTGTCTGTGGAGGAGGATGTTTTGTCTATCGCTGCGTCAGCCTCTCAATTTAGAGAGAAGGAGGAGGCACAAGCCTTTGAGACTGGGTCATTTTCTTCGCAGAGTGCAGTTGGAGAGCCCAGTGACGGCTCTATGCGGGAGGTGTATGGCCCTGAGGCAGCTGCAGCTGGATGTGCCTTCGTGCCCTAGCTCCATGGTGAGACGGGACTTATTTGGTCAGGGGCATCCCAATGGGGTTAGTGGTGTGTCGCAGGGAGGCGGTCACAATAGATGCCAGCCCCACGGGCTTGGGTGCTGTGTGGCAACACAGAGCGGTTCAGGGTCTCTGGCGTGAGCACGAGCGGGAGAGCTCCGAACACATAAACGTGCTGGAGCTGCATACTGTACACATGGCAGTCAGGCGCTTTCTTCCCCACCTAGAGGGACGGCATGTGCTAGTTCGAACAGACAACACCTCTGTTGTTCACCACATCAACCATCAGGGAGGTACCAGATCGGCGCACCTTCTAAAGGTGTCCAGGGATCTTCTGGATTGGGCCTCTCCTCATCTGTCCACCCTACAAGCGATGTATTTACCGGGGGAGCGCAATCAGGTTGCGGACCTTCTCTCTCGCCAGGCCCCTGCTCTGAGAGAATGGTCCCTTCACTACAATGTGGTTTGCATGATCTGGGGCCGCTTTGGGCAGGCGGAGGTGGATCTGTTCGCCACAGAGGAGTCAACTCATTGCCCCCTGTGTCACTCCCTAACAGGGGCATCAGGCACACTGGCCCAGGACACGCTAGCTCATCCCTGGCTTCGGGTTCTCCTGTACACTTTTCTGTCCCTCACGCTGAGTTGACCTACTCCATGGAGGGTTCTCGGAGAGGGCCACAGGTTGTTGCTGGTGGCTCCGTTATGGCCAGCGCGGCTGTAGTTCCCGCTGTTTCGGAGTCTGTGTCACGGCACCCCATGGTGTCTTCCAATCAGGAGGGATCTGCTGTCTCAGTTGGGGGGACGGATATGTCACTCTGACCCTCAACGTCTCCAGCTGTGGGCATGGCCACTGGGAGGCTGACTGGGTGTCGCCTGACTCTGTCAGGTGCACTGTATTGAGTGCTAGGGCACCCTCCACTCGTCAGCAGTATGACAACAGATGCTGTCCTTTTTCTCTGTGGTGTTCTGCCTGCAATGAAAATCCGTTTTCTTGTCCGGTGCCCACTATTCTGGAGTTTCTCCAGTCTCTGCTTGACGAGGGGCGCTGTCCTTTGACCCTCAAGTGTTGCAGCAATTTCATGTCATCATGCATCTGTTGACGACTAAACGGTGGGGAGCCATGATAAGGTCTCTCTTTTTTTGTGCGGTGCGCCTAGGTTGTGCCCGCTGCTGGTTCAGAGAGTGCCTGATTTGGATCTGCCCTTGGTTTTTAAAGCTTTGTGCTATTCCCCTTTCGAGCCTTTGGTGCAAGCGGAACTCAAGTGGCTCTTGTATAAGACTGCCTTTTGTTGGCTATTGCTTCGGCTAAGAGGGTTGGGGAGCTGCATGCTCTTTCTGTCAGTCCCTCATGTCTCCGATGGGGTCCGGATGATTCTAGTGCCGTCTTGTGGCCAAACACTGTTTGTGCCTAAGGTGTTGTCTAGTTCGCACCGTAACCACCCATTGAGGTTGGCTCGGTTTCGGCATCAGTCAGGTGCAACGGTGGATGGGTCTGAGTTATTGTGCCCAGTATGGGCGCTGGAGGCATACGTTATGGCCACTGCAACTGTTAGATGCTCAGACCAGCTTTTCCTGTGCTATGGCGGTCCCGGGCTGGGTTGTCCTCTTTCTAGACAACGTCTCTCCCACTGGATTGGGAATGTCATCTGCCACACCTACAGTGCAGGACGCCGTCCGTTGCCTGTCTGTGTGAAGGCCAGCTCTACCAGGAGCATCTCTTCTTTCTGGGCTGCTATGAGGGGGGTTCCGCTGGAGGCCATATGTGCTGCTCATGGGCTTCCCCAAGCACTTTTGCCAGGTTCTACAATGTTAATGTGGCTACCCCTTATCCCCTGGGCCAGGTTCTTTTGCGAGGCTCTGCTGGGCCCTCTCAGTGAGGTATGTGCTCAGGATTCCTTGTGGCATGGTTGGTATTAGTCATTCAGTGCTTTCAGCACTGCCCTCTGGTGGTCAGTAGGGAAGAAATACAACAAAGGTTACATATGTAACTACGGTTTTATGAATCCCAGATGACCGCCAAAGATTCTCTGTCACTTATAATCCTTGCTTCCATGAGAAGATTCTGTAGGACCAGAGCCTCGGATGACATAGACACATATAGCCTCTGTGGTCATCCGGTGTGTCACAGGTGTGACTCTGTTGGTATAATTACTCAAACTGCGTATGCGCGAAGGGAACATTCAGTGCTTTCAGCACCGCCCTCTGGCAGTCATCCAGGATTCATAGAACCGTAGTTACATGCGTAACTTTCGTTTTCGTCCATTTTATTAATTCATAGCGTTCACCAGTGTTATTTTGGCAGTTTATGGTCCACCTTTAGCTGTTGCAGACACTGCATGTGTCTGCAACCTGTAATAAAGAGAACTGTGAGAAGATTATCCCAGGAAGCTGAAGAAGCCCTGCAAGGTTGCTTTGAGGCTACAGACTGGGGCGCACTGTGCCAGCCACATGGAGAGGACATCAATGCCATGACTGAGTGTGTAACCGACTATATAATCTTTTGTGTGGATAGCACCATCCCCACCAGAACCCTGAGATACTTCCCCAATAACAAACCCTGGATCACCAGTGACCTAAAGGACCTACTTCAGGTCACTAAAAATGCCTTCAGAGAGGGAGACAGGGAATTATTGAGGAGTATACAGAAACAACTTAACAACTTAAGGTCAAGGTAAGAGACAGGAAGGAGGTGTACAAAAAGAAGCCGGAGAGCAAGCTCAAGCAAAACAATATCAGAGATGTGTGTTCAGGGATGAAGAAGATCACAGGCTTCAAGCAGAAGGAAGATCGGACCGATGGATGTCTGGACAGAACCAATTAACTAAACACATTCTTCAATGGGTTCAGTTCAGAAACAAGGTCAGCATCCTCCTCTCCTGCTCAAAGCCAATCAGACATCCCACACTCCTTGACCCACAGCTGTCCTGTAACACCTCAAATGTTTTATCTTCCACCTCAGCCATGGACCCTTCTGCTTCTACATGTTTGCCTTGAACCAAATCAGAAAATGGTGATGCTCCCTTTGCCTCCCCCTTCTATCTGTATGTCTCAAGAAGTCAGGTGAAGAGACAACTGAAAAGACTGAACCAGAATAAGGCTGCAGGTCCAGATCATGTCAGCCCTACAGGCCTGGAAGCCTGTGTAGGATCTGCTCTGTGGGATTCTGCAGTACCTTATCAACGTTAGCCTGGCCCAGAAGAAGGTCAGTGTTCTGGTTGACCTCCTATGTTGTTTCAGTACCAAAAAAAAAAAACCTCACCCATCAGTCCTCAGTGACTATAGACTTGCTGCCCTGACATCCCACATTATGAAGGTCCTAGAGAGACTCCTGTTGGCCCACCTGAGTAAGTGAACAATAAAGGAGCCCCTTCAGTTTGCTTATCACTGTGGAATTGGAGTTGAAGATGCCATCATACATCTGCTTCAACACTGTCATCTGGACACAGCCAGTAGCACTGTAAGGATCATGTTCTTTGATTTCTCCAGTGCATTTAACACAATTCAACCTGATTTGCTTTTTCAGAAACTCCAGAAGACTCAGGTAGAGGCCTCAACAATCTCCTGGATCAAAGACTACCTGACAAAGAGAGCACAGTTTGTGAGACTGAAGGTTTGTGTGTCCAACCAGGTAGTCAGCAGCACAGGAGCACCACTGGGAACTGTGCTCTCACCATTCCTCATGAGAGAACTAGTGAAGGCAGTGCAGGAGTATAAATACCTCATTGTTCCCCTGGACAACAGACTGGAGTGGAGATGCAACTGGAAAGCGGTCTACAAGAACGGACAGAGCTGACTGTACTTCTTGAGGAAGCTTAGGACCTTCAGTATTTGCAGCAAGAGTCTGCTTATCTTCTATAAGTCTGTTGTGGAGAGTGTGATCTCTTCTGCCATCATCTGATGGGGTAGCACCATCAGGGCCAGGGACTTAGCTTAACAAGCTACAAAAGAAGGCTGGCTCTGTTCTGGGGACTCCTCTTGAACCTCTGGAGATCATTGTACAAAGAAGGGCTCTTCATAAAATGAAGAACATTACAGGTCCTTCTCAAAATATTAGCATATTGTGATAAAGTTCATTATTTTCCATAATGTAATGATGAAAATTTAACATTCATATATTTTAGATTCATTGCACACTAACTGAAATATTTCAGGTCTTTTATTGTCTTAATATGGAAGATTTTGGCATACAGCTCATGAAAACCCAAAATTCCTATCTCACAAAATTAGCATATTTCATCCGACCAATAAAAGAAAAGTGTTTTTAATACAAAAAACGTCAACCTTCAAATAATCATGTACAGTTATGCACTCAATACTTGGTCGGGAATCCTTTTGCAGAAATGACTGCTTCAATGCGGCGTGGCATGGAGGCAATCAGCCTGTGGCACTGCTGAGGTCTTATGGAGGCCCAGGATGCTTCGATAGCGGCCTTTAGCTCATCCAGAGTGTTGGGTCTTGAGTCTCTCAACGTTCTCTTCACAATATCCCACAGATTCTCTATGGGGTTCAGGTCAGGAGAGTTGGCAGGCCAATTGAGCACAGTTATACCATGGTCAGTAAACCATTTACCAGTGGTTTTGGCACTGTGAGCAGGTGCCAGGTCGTGCTGAAAAATGAAATCTTCATTTCCATAAAGCTTTTCAGCAGATGGAAGCATGAAGTGCTCCAAAATCTCCTGATAGCTAGCTGCATTGACCCTGCCCTTGATAAAACACAGTGGACCAACACCAGCAGCTGACAAGGCACCCCAGACCATCACTGACTGTGGGTACTTGACACTGGACTTCTGGCATTTTGGCATTTCCTTCTCCCCAGTCTTCCTCCAGACTCTGGCACCTTGATTTCCGAATGACATGCAGAATTTGCTTTCATCCGAAAAAAGTACTTTGGACCACTGAGCAACAGTTCAGTGCTGCTTCTCTGTAGCCCAGGTCAGGCGCTTCTGCTGCTGTTTCTGGTTCAAAAGTGGCTTGACCTGGGGAATGCGGCACCTGCAGCCCATTTCCTGGACACGCCTGTGCACGGTGGCTCTGGATGTTTCTACTCCAGACTCAGTCCACTGCTTCCGCAGGTCCTCCAAGGTCTGGAATCGGCTCTTCTCCACAATCTTCCTCAGGGTCCGGTCACCTCTTCTCGTTGTGCAGCGTTTTCTTCCACACTTTTTCCTTCCCACAAACTTCCCACTGAGGTGCCTTGATACAGTACTCTGGGAACAGCCTATTTGTTCAGAAATTTCTTTCTGTGTCTTACCCTCTTGCTTGAGGGTGTCAATAGTGGCCTTCTGGACTGCAGTCAGGTCGGCAGTCTTACCCATGATTGGGGTTTTGAGTGATGAACCAGGCTGGGAGTTTTAAAGGCCTCAGGAATCTTTTGCAGGTGTTTAGAGTTAACTCGTTGATTCAGATGATTAGGTTCATAGCTCGTTTAGAGACCCTTTTAATTATATGCTAATTTTGTTAGATAGGAATTTTGGGTTTTCATGAGCTGTATGCCAAAATCATCCGTATTAAGACAATAAAAGACCTGCAATATTTCAGTTAGTGTGCAATGAATCTAAAATATATGAATGTTAAATTTTCATCATTACATTATGGAAAATAATGAACTTTATCACAATATGCTAATATTTTGAGAAGGACCAGTATGTGTTACACAGTGGAAAAATGTGATTTCCTTTAATTGATTATGTTTGTATTTTGCATGTTTGTGTGGTTGTAGTTAATTTATTTCCCTCTAAACTGAAGTCCGGCTGTGTAGTAAGGAGGCAGAGCGCAGCAATTGACTGCTCACACAGGTGTCGGTAGAGACTAATTAATGACAGAAAAATGGAGCTGAGGGAGTAGAAAGGTACGGACTTGGTGGGTGGCTGGAGACAGAGCGGTCCGGGATGAGGAGCGAGTGAGACCTGCATGCTGCATCCCCAGGAGGTGGACAGACAGTCCAGTGCAGATGACGTGCTTGTGAGTAGTGTTCTATATCTGTCTGAGATGATTGGAGATTACCGCTGGAAAGTGTGCCATACGGCAGAGGTGTGGCATATTGCCACTAGCGTCTCCTTGTTTTTCTTCTAGTTATTTTGGCCTGGTGGGCGCGTGGCACGCCGGAGGAGTGGAGCGGTCCTGGTGCGCCACCAGACCAGCAGTGTGCAGACGCAAGAAGTACACTCTGGACAGACCAGTGCAATCGGAGGAGATATCGTAAGTGGGGCTCATGCAGGGGCTCCCAGGCCAAAGGTGGTTCACCAGGTGACTTTTAAGGACTATTATTGGACTCTGTTTTGTTTTCTGTTTTTTTAAAGAAAAACCTGTTTTATGGTCTTTTACCACAAAGAGTAAAGTGGAATACATCTTTTGCAACTGGGTGTTTGTTCTTTGGGTATTTGAGTTGTTTGTTTCTTCAGATCTGCTGTAAAACAGACCACTACAGGAGATCCTTCCTACCCACAGCCATCAGCATCTAAAACACCTCTAAAACCTGCATAACATGAACTACAACAACATTTAATTTCCCTTTGGGATTAAAAATGTAGTTTTGAATTGAAAAGTTTTATTTAACCACTGGATAAATTCACAGCAATTGGCAGAAAGGATTTAATCCCTTGCAAATATGAAACCAGGCATCTGTGGCTCCTAATCCGGGTAACTGTTGTTAAGAACAATGCTTGGTAAATAAAGTTTTGGCAGCTGCTTATGAGTTAAAAATGTAATTGGGTAATGAGATAACAGTAAAGAGTTCTGATTGTTCAAATGTGTCTACTGACGGCTAATAATACAATTAGGAAGCAGCTCTTTTTTTTTAACATATGAAATATATAAAAGTATTAAGTTCTTCACTTTTAATGTGGTATACAAGGTACAATAAAAAGAGGTATTAAAATACACTGCATCAAAACACACAAACTATATTCCCCTACTGTCTAACATTATATCGAACTGAATTTTTCCTGTTTGTCAGTCAATATTAATAAAATCATTTCTTTTTGCTTGATGTCAAAGTAATCAGAGAGATAATTTCTTTTCTTATTTTCTGTAATTTCAAAGTTGACTAAGCCTTTAAACAATTTGGAATCTTTTAGCATTTTAAATCAGAATGTACAGAAGCTCAGCTCATATGAAGCTTGTATCCTTTCAAGGAGTCGTTTGGTCATCATTGTGACTGACAGATTGTCTGTTTGACCATCAGAGGAGATCACTGAGTGTCTTCCTGAGGTTTCTCTTTACACTATTAGAAAATGTGTGTTTCAGCATTTTTCCTGCTCCCTATTAAAACATGTCTGACTGCAGTTCTGCAGATGCAGTGATTTTCTATCCCTCTTCTGTTACTTCATCCTTGTCCTTCCATGCAGTTACATTAAAACGTTATCACAAATACATGCAACACCACTGACAAACTAAACTCATTATGTACAAACTAAACTCATTATGTATTTTCCAAGTTTTCTTCCTCTGTTCCCTGCCCAGTTTGCCCATTTCAGTTTGTACTTTTCTTGGCTTTCTTCCCCTAAGAACTCCCTCTCCCAAAACAATAATAACAAGCTTAGTGATTCAGCTCGCTGACCGGCTCATGCGCCAGAAGAAACTGAATCCCACAGCTCAACACCGACAGATAATCCTGTCTGCAAAGCTAGCCTTGCCCCTTCTGGAACAATGCTTTCATTTACACCAGAGTGACCATAAGCACAGTCCAGGAAAAGGCTGAAATGAAGTCAAGATTGAGTGAAACACATGTAAAAACAGTCTGAAGCAAGTTTAGTACAAAGAATATTTTTTCAGGGACATCAGGGGATTTTGGAAGTTTGCATTAATGCCAAGAAGGAATAACGTCTTGGTCAACAATGACATGATCGATGCAAAAAAAGTATCAACATTGCTTCCATGTCTTTCTTTCCAGAAACAGCTAAGTCTGAGCTTGAAAATGCTCACTCAACCAGGCAAGGCGCAAAATGTGATGGTGGGACCCTGGAAAGCTCACGGCTGAGCTTTCGTTGTCAACCTCCAACGGCTGCCAAGACAAACAACAGCAGCTGCCAGGCCAAAACAAGAGGATGCATTATTAGGCCGCTCTTCAAAGCCATAGCCACTAGTTGGACTTTGTCAGATCACACAGGGGGCACAGACTACCCCGGTGGTGAGGTAGTTCTAAGGGTTTATCAAACAGAAATCTGTCAGCAACAGAATACACACTGAAAGAATACAAATAACTTTCTGCTGTGCTTTAGACACAAACCAATGCCTGATTTTAATATTAAGGGTTGATGCTTCATTTTTAATACAATTGGTCCATAGATTAAGATATTATATAAACAGTACCTTGCAAAGGTTTTTACACCTTTTCTCACAGGTATTGTTTGTGATAGAGCAACAGAAAACAGGGCATAATTATCAAGAAGAAAAGGGATACAAGGTTTTTTTAGCCAGATCTTTTTTTTCTCACGTGTTGTCCAATAATCACCGTGTGATTGGTCATAAATCAGAAGAGAATGTGGTTAAAGCAGAACAATAGTAATGTTGTCATTCTGTTATGATTTGGGGCTGTTTGGTTTTTGGTTTCTGGTTTTTTCTTATGTTTTTCCCAGTTAAGGTTTGGACTCGTTCTTTTGTTATTATTATTCTTCTTAGATTTTGAATCATGCTTCTGTTATTTTCCTGGTCATGCTTTAGTTTTGTTGTCTTGTTCATGTTTTGTCAAGTTTGGTTTTGTTTGTATATTAGAGTCTCTGTTTTTGCCGCAGCCACGTTTTGTTCTGTCTGTCAATTAAGTTTATTCTGTTCACCTGCTTCAAGTTAATCTGTCTCCTTGCTCCACCTGGTTTTCACTCCATATATACACACCTGTTCAGTTAGTCATTGTGGAAACATTTCTCATGCTCATGTCTAGTTTCTCATGCTCATGTCTTGTTCTCAGATCATGTCTTGTTTTTTGCCCATGCCTGCCCGTTTGTTGTTTTGTTCCTGCCTCCTGCTGTGAGTGAGTTTTTTTTTTTTTATTAAATCTTTTGCACTTACCGTCACGCTGCCTGCTCGTCTGCATTCTGGGGTCCTATATCTCACAAACCGTAACAGAATGTTTCCGCCAACAATGGACCTCGCGGATGAGCATCTGGCTAGCTCCATGGACCTCTTTATTTTCCTGTCTCGGGAGGCGGAGAAGTCACTACGCCGTTCTGCAGGGCTGTCAATGCCGCAGTCGACTTATGATGGATCCAGGTTGGCGATTCCATGTCCGGGGACAGGTCCCCCTCGTCGCCGTTCTCCGCATGCTCCCCTGGCTGCGCATTTTGGCCCGGCAGTGAAACCCTCGCCCTCCTCCCGCCGCAAGAAACGCCGGCATGGAGCACCTTTCTGTGGTTCGGCTGATGAGGAGGTGGTTCCCCAACCAGCCTACGAGAGGGCTGCGGCAAGTAAGCCCGCATCTTCGTCTGCCACAGCACTGTCTCCCAGGCTCGCTGCACCTCCGCCCATGCCGTCTGTGCTCGCTCCAGCCCGGTGTTCTGAGGCAACACCTGTCGAGCTGGAGCAACGCTTGAGGTTCTATACACACCAAATAAAGAGCCTCAGAATGACTGGTCTCCTGTATTCCTCTCCTGAGAGGATAAGGCAGAGATGGAGTATGAAGCGGCAGTAAGGTTGTTTTACTGCCGTCCTCCTTCACCCACACCAAGCCACATGAGTGCTGCTGCAGAGCAGCTCACGTCAGGTCTCCAGAGCGCTGCTGTAGAGCAGCTTGACTCTAGGCCAGACACACCACAGCCTGACCCTAAGTCAGCCTCTGCTCACGTCACTGAGGGTCCGGCCGACGCCTCAGCTCCTGCGCACGCCACTGAGGGTCCGGCCGACGCCTCAGCTCCTGCTCACGTCACTGAGGGTCTCGGCGAAGCCTCAGCTCCTGCTCACGTCACTGAGGGTCCTGCCGACGCCTCAGCTCCTGCTCACGTCACTGAGGGTCCTGCCGACGCCTCAGCTCCTGCTCACGTCACTGAGGGTCCTGCCGACGCCTCAGCTCCTGCTCACGCCACTGAGGGTCCTGCCGACGCCTCAGCTCCTGCTCACGTCACTGAGGATCCCGTCGACGCCTCAGCCTCTTCTCACGCCACTGAGGGTCCTGCCGACGCCTCAGCTCCTGCTCACGTCACTGAGGATCCCGTCGACGCCTCAGCCTCTTCTCACGCCACTGAGGGTCCGGCTGACGCCTCTGCTCACGCCTCTGAGGGTCTCGGCGACGCCTCAGCCTCTGCTCACGCCTCTGAGGGTTCGCCAGGCTCTTCTTCAGCCTCTGAGGGTTCGCCAGGCTCCACGCCTCCGGAGTTCCACAGAGTTTCTGGGAGGTCCTCTACTCTGCTCAGTCCGCCTCCTGATCTACCTGCAGTTTCCCGTCGCAGGCCGCCACGGTCTCTACGCTTCTGTCGGCCTCCACGTCTTTGGTGCAGGTCAGGTCGCCCGCCTGAACTCTGTGCCTGCTGGGGACCACCTCCTGGTCACCCGCCTGAACTCTGTGCCTGCTGGGGACGACCTCCTGGTCGCCCGCCTGAACTCTGTTCTTGTTTCTGGAAAGGTCGGCACAGGATTTGGATGTTTCAAAATCCCAAATGTGGGTAAATACTGTGTTACTGAATTTGAGGACAAACAATCACACACTTGTTTCATTCACTGCTGTGCTGCTGTTGTATTACCGATGCTGCTATTTGGATGCATTTATGAGGCTCAGTGGGTCACTTGCATTCAGAGCCTTTGGTATTTTAATAAAGCACAGTGGGGTTGTATAGAAAGCTTTTGTTCTAGAAGCAAACATCTGGTTTTGTTTGTAGATTTAATGCCTTTATTATTGGCTTTAATGTGATTAAAATATTTGACTTAAAGTTAAAGACACAGAACATAGGCAACTTTATTCTGGATAAACAACAGCTAATGTCGATGACCTGAATTTATATTCCAAGCAGTTCAGGAAAGGACAAAAAATGTTTTATAATGTGCACCAAAGCCTGTCTCTAAAGATCAGGTGTATTAATGTTAATCAGGTGACTTCTTTCAGGCAACCAAATGTTCTTCTGTTGTTTTTCTACTTGTGGACATAAATGTTCAGACCCTGAGTTAGTATGCAACCATCAGTTTGTAACTAACTCATGGCTCCTTTTTTTTGACATATTTTTGTACAATCACCACATCCGCCATGCTACAGAATGCTGTTGTTGGGACAAAGCGCCATGAGTCTCCCTACCAGACTGCTGAGTGCGCTCAGCGATGAAAATCATTGTACAATTTGAAGAAAATACAGGAAGGCACATTTAGTTTTAGAGTTAAAGTGATTTTCCTGAAAAATATCTTCTTTTCCACCATAATTACATCTGGGGAGGTCCTAGTTGGCTCGGTGAACATTTCATGAACATTGCACCCACATGCTGATGTTCTTCCTCTCTCTCGAAATGACCCATCCTTACACCCAATCCAATCCATCCCCTCAACCCCTTTCTTCAATAAACCTTTAAACTTCATGCAAAACTAAAACTATGGCCCTTAACAAATAATTCCCAAAATGAAAAATTGTGATTGCAGCTTCATGCGGGGGAGACGCTTTTCTTCAGCAGGGACAGGGAAGCTGCTGAGAGTTGGTGGGAAGATAAACAGAGCTAACTACAGGGCAATCCTGGAAGAACACCTGATGGCTGCAATGGGCTGTAGGTACACAATGAAAGTGAAACCTTGAGACTTGAGAAATTAGGTTATTTTACAAAAATTAATAGTGAAAATGTCTGTAATTGCAGCAGAAGGTGGCTATATGCAAATGCAGCTGCACTTTTCAGATTTTTAACAGTGAACAAGTTAGAAAACAATGTATCGTTTTACTCAAACTTACCAAGTTTTTATGCTACTTTGTGTTGGTCTGTCACATAAAATCCTAATAAGATGCATTGACTAGAGAATAAATGGGAAAACATTTTATATTAAAGGAGCAACAGTAAGATACACAACTGTCAACATTTTATTTACATTAGTACACATTCCTAACTATTTTAGACTCCAAGTTGTATCCAGTTGCCAAGCAATTCCTCACATCAGGCCACTGATGTTCTCCTGCTTTTCTTTTCTGTACCTGCAGCTACCGACTCCTTTAGAAAAAGGGGTCATCCACGCTTACACATGAATACATAAGGCTTTGGGAGAGTGAGTCACAGTTATAGTTTGTGTGTCCCTACCTGTCAATCAAGCCTCCATTAGTGGCTACTTGGCTGGGTGGCTTGGGGTCCACTGCTGTGGACATGGATAGAAAATGACAGCTGTGTGTTTCTTCTACACATTTCCACTCTCTGTCTTTCTTCCTCTGTTTGTGTATGTGCGTGAGTGTGCCTGTGTTAGATGTTTTGATGTTCGCACAGAAGGCACAAGGCCAAATTCACCCATGCAATGCTCTAGTGTTTCACTAAAAAAAGGGTTTGAGACACTTTTCCTAATTTTCTTATCAGTTGCGGTGGTACACCACACAGTGTCACCTCAAGTGGCTTCAAATTCTTGCTGGATTCAGATGCAAAGTGTAAATCGAATCTCATTCGGGTGACTTAAAGCGTTCTAAGTGTCTGCATGTGTGTCCCTTGTTGCCAGCCCGGAGGCAGGTCATCGTGAATCACGTCAGAGCAAATATGCTGCTAAAAAGAACCCTCTGCACTGAATGGAAAGTCAAACACACAGAGCGGCCACTGCCTGGTTTGTTGCCAGCAGTAGTGAATCACAGCGGTCATCACTTGGTGTTTCATATGTGGAGCATGACAGACACAGATTAGTGGTGCGCTACTAGCTGGCATCCGTTCTTCCCTCCTACGTTCCTCTAGGTTTTCTGCTCCACCTCCATTTGGGTGTTACTCCTGCTCCTCCTGTTATTTATGCTGCCTCACCTTTGCTTTGTCTTCATCAGCTTTCCTTTCATTCTAATTTCCTTTTTTCTCTGTACTGGTCCAACATTTTATCATGCAAATAAAGAAGCTGCAGGCAGCCACCTGCAGCTTTACCACTGAACTGAAGATGGGTTGTCATTGAGTCTTTCAGCAGAACATTGATCTAAAACATTTATGGCCAAATCAACACTGAAACAGAATAAATACCCGTCTTGTTCCACAGCCTTAGACCTGTGGGGTGAGGAGAGAAGAAGAGAGGACCCAGGAATCTGGACAAACTAGAGAGTTTGCAAAGAACAGTGGTCAAAGATCCCTTTCTCTGTATGCCTTCAACCATGTGAATTATTACAGGAGCAGACTAAGGTGCTGTTCTAATGGCATGAAGGGGGTTGTACAAAGTATTGAAAGTACAGGTTCCAATAATTGTTCCACAACTAATTTTTATCTCATTAAAACCATTTTCCTTCTCTGCTTTTTCTCTCTATATCAGCTTTTTAAAGTTTGAACCCATTTATAAGAAAGCTTTTGTTGTTTTGCTTTGTATCTTTACTTCTGTGTAATCCCTTCATGCTCATTCTATTTTTCACTTTCTGAACTTTTCAATGTATAAAGAATGCCAAAGGATGACAATTACTGGTTCACACCACAAAGATTAATTGCTGCCCAGAAGAATGGCTGTTATGTGTGAGAAGACCTCAACTTCTGTACGGCTGTAAATAGATTGATCTAAAGAAATCTATGAAAATTTTGAGGTACTTAGTGCCTCGTTTTAATCACATATGGAAGAAATAAAATGCTTCAACAAACTCTTTTCTCCAATTAACTTCAGCAGTTTTGCTTTCTGCCTTCTGGATGTTTTTCAGGTCCGCTACATTCACAAGGTAAGAAGATATAACAGGTAAATATACAGACCGAGATCAAAACGTGTTAAAAATTGTCTCAACTCATTTGCTTGATAGTTCAAAACCATTTGATTTAAATAACAAGGGCTCCAATTCCAAATGGTCAGAGATGGATCAGAGGCATGAAGGTGAGCCACTCCACAGTAAGTGAGTGTTCATAATGTTATGGCTGCCTGGTGCAAAATAGTTTAAAATGTTTTTAATTATTCCACCAGTTAGTTTGAACAGGTTTTGGGATTTTAAGGTCATGCCCTTTGTAGCAACCTGCCAATGATGTTAGAATGTTGATGATTTTAAATGTAATAAAGTTGATAATGTGATTCAATTCAATTCAAAAATACTTTATTAATCCCTAAGGGAAATTAAATGTCGTTATAGCTCATATTATGAAGGTTTCTTCAAAGAGTCATTGTAGATGCTGATGGCTGTGGGCAGGAAGGATCTCCTGTAGCGCTCCGTCTTACAGCAGATCTGAAGAAGCCTCTGACTGAAGACACTCTGTTGTTGTAGGACAGTCACATGAAGAGGATGCTCCATAATGTTCTTCATTTTATGAAGAATCCATCTTTCCACAATGATCTCCAGAGGTTATCTCCAGAGATAACTGTCAATAATGTAATAGGTTACTATGTTATTGCCATAGCATTGAAAAATATCCATTGCATAGGTCATATGATCAAAATATTACCACTCCATCTGAATTCCAACACCGCTGAGCAATCTAACTACTTAGTGCCCTTCACATCAATTAAACATTCCTCCATACATGAAATTATAAATTTAAATATACCTAAGTATATAAAAAATATAGCATGATAGATTTGTAAGCAACAGATAATTCCGTTTTTGGCTCTTAGAATTCTTAATTCTGGACATATCCTTGAACACTAAATATATGAAGCATTCCATCCACTGGACCCAGTTATGATGAGCGAAATGTACAAAAACTGCAAAACATAATTATAATAATAAAAATATTATCTAATTTTTAAATGCTATTTTTAATAATCTAATAACATGACAATGAAGCCAAGGTATTGTGAAGTTATTACATTATCGGTTGCCAACCCTTCTGAGAAAGTAGTAGTATCAGTTGATAATATTTTTTAAATATATGACTCACATGTTTGGTTTAGGATAAATGTATTAATAATGTGAATCCTATATGCTCATGTGATATCTCTTAATGTATCATAAAGGACCTAGAACAGCTTCACAATCTAAGAAGTCCATTAATAAGTACAAACTGCACCAAACACTAAGAACTAATGGGCTTTTACTAAGAGAGCCCCTGTCTGCTTGAACATTGTTTTTTCATGAATTCACACATGAATCTGACCTCTTGACTCTGCTCTGCAACCAGTCTCTTTGAAGCATCTCATTTGCTTTGTTCTGCTTATTTTTTACGCTTTTGCATGAATTTTATATGTTCCTTTCCTCTTTAGTTATTCCTTTTCTTTTTTTGTCTACTTCCATTATTTTTGAACCTCATATTTACTGCATTCCCTGCACGGTCTCTAACATGTGTTCTTTGCTTGTATTTACTTTCAGTTATTACTTCTGCTCTTCTGTTTTTAATTTCCATCTCCCAGCCCCCCACAACTCCTCTTTTCTTTTTTCTCTCAGTCTTTATTTCTCTTTTCTTCTTTCATCACTGTTTTAGGTAATATAGGTTTTTTTGAAAATGCTATTTTTCTGATCTCTTCTCTAATCACAGCAATGTTGTTCTCAGCATCTCCCTTCTTTTATTCTTTCTTTACCTTTATGTGTCACGCTGAAGGGCTCACATTTAATTTCTAGAGCCTCTCTCCTGTTACAGCTCCATCCTATCTCTGGCTTTTATATTCTAAGTCTCAATCCATGCTATGTGTAAATGAATAGTGAGCAGCGGAGAACATTTTTACATTAGATCCCATCATTTTAGGATGCTGCATAAACAAACTACAGGACATAAAACACAAAAATAAAATTAAAACTGGATCAACTCAGTTTATGAATTGATAGCTTTAATTAAATGTAAAATACATATTGATTTAAGGATATATATTTATACATATGTTACATATATGAAATTGAAAATAAAACAGTGCAGATCGGTGAGTGTGATCCCACCAGGTCTGCAGGGAGGCTTGTGTGTGTGAGCTGGAAAGCGAAGCCAAGGCTGCCATCTATTGTTCCCACACTAAAAGCATGCACATCACCGCTTTTACACTGTGGAGCCACATTCAAGGCCAATTAATAACTACTTTGAAATCTTTATCCTAACATCACCTGCATCATCTACAGTGCCTTGTAATAGTATTCACACTGCTTTACCTTTTCCACACTTTTGTACATTGAAAGACCATCAGACTAATGCACAGTTGTGAGTGGAAGGAAAATGGTACATGGTTTTTAAAATGTGTGTTCTCAACCCCTTTACACTGTTCCCCCTAAATAAGATCAGATGCAACAAATTGCCTTCAGAGGTCCCCTAAATAGAAAATTAAGTCAAACTCTGTGTATTTTAATCTCAGTAAAAATACAGCCATTCTCAGAAGTTTGTTAGAGAACATTAGTGAACAAACAGGCATTAGGAGGAAGCCAGACAGGCCTGGGAGAAAGTTGTGGGGAAGATCTGGTTCGGTTTTAAAAAAACGTCCTAATGAGTATCACACAGAGCCCTGTTCAATTGTCACCTGAAAATGGAAAGAGATTTGTTTAACTGCAACCTTGCCTAGAGATGGGTGCCGCGCAAGAACAGCATTAACTAGACAACTAACTCACTTGCCTGTGGTAACTCTAGAGGAGCTGCTGAGATGCGGTTATTGGATTTTCTTTAATCAAAAAGAGGCAAGTAGAAAGCATTGTTGGTGGAAAGCCAGTCATTGCTGCAGGTTGCCACAAGCCATGCAGGGATAACAGTAAATATATGAAAAAAAAGCTGCACCAGTCAAATAAGTCCAAGATCTTTGACACATCACGCTAAAACCTATCCCCACAGCTAGACATTGTGGTGGCAGCATTATGCTGTGGGAATACTTTTCTTCAGAAACATTTGTGATCAATGTATCCTTTTGCTTGCATTTCACCCGTAGGTACTACTCTCTGTTGGTTTATAGCATAAAACCCCAATAATACATAGAAGTTTGCAGTATCACCAGGGCAGCCTGTGAAATGGTCTAAGAGGTGTAAATACTTAGACAATAACTGTAAACTTAAACCAAATTTGGCTTTTAAGCACACATGAAGGTTTCTTTTTTAAATGATCCATTTACCTAAAATTACTTTCATGTTTTTAACTCGCTTTTTCTTCGTAGCCACTGTTAAGAAACAATCTGCGTAAATTATATTGTTACTTATAAGGAAGCATAGGAGCCAACAAGCTAAACTAGAGCAGGCTAATGATGGGGGTCCCAGGTGTAGAATGTGGAGGAATAAACTCAATAATTTAGCAGTGGACAGAAATTTACTGTACTTTCATACAAACTAATTTAAAGTTACATCACAGCTCTGGGTCAATTCACTGTGGGGAAAGTAACAGATAAAGTTTTTCTCTCTGTTTTTGCTCAGATTTCTTCAAAGCTGTGCAGTGGAGTTGTTATGCCTACAGATCTGATATGAGCTGCTGGATCTAACAACAAAGTGCAACTTGATGTTTGGTAAAATTGAGCCTCTGAGTCAAAAAAAAAAAAAAAAAACCCCAGTGGAAAACTGCTTCTCTCCTCCATTTGTTGAAGGTAGGAATTATCTGGTGAGTTTTGTTTCAAATTTACTGTGCCGGGTTTAGTTTGAAGAAGTTGCTGCAGAGTAATGGAAGAGTTCCGTCAGTACACAGCAGGTTTGCTTCATTTAGCATGCAACAGAAAAAGCTTTTAGAGGGATACTATTCAGGTAGAAACGATTTTGTAAGGTTTGTATTCAAGAAAACTAAGAATAACAGACACGTTTGTTGGGACCTTCTTATCGCTTTAAATTTGTTTACAAACAAACACAAAAATTCAGCGCTCATTAACAAGTTTTCAGAAGTTGGTCCCGTGTCTTCAGCTCCGTGGATGATTTTCCTATTTCTGTGGTCGCGTTTGCAACCTCTGTTGCCTGCTGGCACGTTGCCATAGCAACCTCTAGTTAGGCTTGAAGAATACTACAAGGTTTTGATAAGACTTAACTCCAATTAAGTCAGCCCACACAAATTTAGAAGGCCAGGGTGGAAATTACAGAGCCATTCTTCCCAGAGGGCTGCTTAAGCCTGAAATTTAATATTGCAATATTTGTCTGAAATAAGACTTTAACAAAGTATAGCCTAACATAATTAACTGTTTGAATAGATTAAAGCAAAAGGGGGAACATCTGTCTGTACCTACAGCTTTGTGTGTTTGAGGGAAGGATTATAGAGCAGTGTGTGTGTGTGTGTGTGTGTGTGTGTGTGTGTGTGTGTGTGTGTGTGTGTGTGTGTTTGTGTGTGTCATGTTGGGATAGCATTTCCTCATTGCAGACACAATAGAATCTAAATGGACAAGTTTTCTATTTACCACCTTAGATAAACCGGACAGGCCGGACACTTTAAATTCTGGTCTTAACTACATTATTCACAGATCCTACATCAACATTTTGATCCGAATTCAACTAAGGATGTTAGGAAGTTGAGTCAATTATTATTCTCCTTCCTCAAGTACAGCGCCCAGCAGAGCTAATTCAAGTTGTTTTATATATCAGTTTAGTAAAAGTTAAAAACTGCTATTAAACTTGTGGTTGAGGAGGTTTCTGTGTCGGAGCAAGAATTTAGATTTGAACCTAAAGTTAGCTACTTTCCCAGAATTGCGACACAGCATGTTGGGGTAGCTCTGTTACTTTCATTCTGATTTCTTTTTTAAAACTTTAATTCCTCCTTTTGTGAATAAGAGGATTGCTTTTTTGGATTATTATTTCCTTTGGTATCTGATGCTGTGCAGCGGAAAGGATTTTTGCTGACACCTGTTTACTTTCAGGCATTTGTTATGATGCGTAACCATAGCAACAAGGTGTACCACAGCCCCAAATTCCAGATGAGTTATAAAGGAGGCGGCGTGGATGAAGAGCAGTAGCAAAGAGGAGAGAGAGAAGGAGGAGGTTTAAACCATCTTTTCCGTCAATCATGATGGCCAATGAGAGATCGTTGGGAAACAAGTTGGATGAACTCCAAGCGCTAACAAGGATCCAGCCAGAGTATAGAAACAGGGTACTGTCAAGGCTTTCATCATTTTGAGAACCACATGCAGAGAACAATGGTAACACAAAGAAGGTTTAAATTGTTTGTTCTTCTGTATTAAAAATGCTTTTAATTGGTCGGATGTAATGTTCTAATCTTAAATCTTGTGTTTTGATTCGCTGTAATTGGAAAATCATCATAATTAACTGAAATAAAGGCTTGAAAACATCAGTCTTTGTAATTAATCTATATAATGTGTCTCACCGTTGAGTTACTGAAATTGATGGACTTTTCAATAATATTTTAATTTGTTGAATATGACTGTAGTATTATAGAGGCAGATTTTTTTGGCTGGTGTGACAGCAGAGGCTGGAGGGTGGACAGGATGAGACAAAGACCTGAGAAGAAGAGCTGCCTAGACGTGGACATGGAGCAGGGGTACGTTCTTTTAGGTTTTCATTTGTTTGAAGAAGCACCCATCCACATGAGGAGGTGGAGACACCAGGAGGTGTTTGTAGAGCAGGTGAGTTAGGTAACTGTAGGTTCTTGTTTATTCTGCATGGTGGCACTTTTTCAAATCGGTGCTTGAGGAGATCCCAAGAGATCTCTATGGAACAAAGAGAAACATCACAAGGGAATCAAAAACTGATCTAGCACAGGGTTGTCAAACCCTAGTCCCCTAGTTGTGCAACTTTTAAATGTGTCCCTGGTGCAACACACAGTTGAACTACAGATTCCTACTGGTGAACAAATGATTAGATGAAGGTGTTTGAAGCACAGATGCATCTAAAAGTAGCACAACTTCAGTCTTTGATTCCGATTGACATCCATGCTCTACCAAAGAAAGCTGTCCTATGTAGTTTACGTTACCAACATTAAGGGCCCGATCTTCAAAAGATTTGTGTGTACAAAACCGCACACAAACCTGTTTGCATCAGCAAAGTTGATCTACAAATGAGGTGGTAATCGGATTGCTTTGGCAAAATCAGCAGAACTGTGGGCCCAAACCTTTTAGCGTGTCTGCCTTCATGAATATGCAGAGCATATGATACTGACCCAAAAGCGCAAATTCACGGGAGGAGGATATACAAATGTCATTCCTTACCACCAGGTATGTGATTTTCAAAACATAAAATGGTTTGCGGGCGCAATTTTTGTGTGTGTATTTAGCATGTTTGAAAAGCAGGTGCTAACTGGGATGCTAAAATGTCTGCTGTCACGTTGGCCACGTTGTGCTGAACATGCACAAACCTGATCATGGAAAATGCGCACATAACTGATTAAAGCGCGCATAGCCTGTAATTGCACATCATGCAAAAAGATCGACTGGGCTTTGATAATATAATTAATAGGAGAGAACTAAAGATATTATAAGGCAGATCAAATCTTTAACTTGCTAACTGGATGCTAAAATCACTTCTTAGCAGGTGAAAAATCACCATCTTAAGGCAGCATTATTGACAGTAACGTTATGTCATTGCAGGGCAATCGGAGCTGGATCAGTTTGTTTAAATATGAACATATGCCAGGGGAGGGTTTTGTTTATGCAGTTAAAAATTATTTTGTGTCACCAAAAAAAAAAATTTTAACAATCAAACACGTTATATATCGTTAAAATATTGGCAAAACAAATAAAACTTATTCAGTAAAATCATTTTGTGAGTAGCACAACAAAAGTTAACTAACTGTAACAGTGCAGAAAAGCAAGGGCCAAATGGAACAGAAGGAAAAAATCAGCAACTGGATTATTTATAATGATGCAGTTTAACAATCCCTGCATATTTCTAACAACACAGCATAGGATCTGTTTTCTTTTCCTCTTGTTCCGTTCTCTAGCACACGCAATTTCCTCACTTAAATAGGGTGGTCTGCCCCTGCATTATCCATTGCACGTGCAATCTTTGAAAATCGCAGCCCATTTATTGCACGTGCAATTTATTTATAGTACACGCAAATTAGCACCCGCTATTTGGGATCTTTGAAGGTCAGTCCCTAAGTAGTTAATGCTGTCAGAAATTCAACCTTTATTTTACATAATCTTTACAAACAATTGTGTTTGTCTGAAATTATTTCAATGGCTTATATTTAACACCCTCCAGAATTCTTTTTGTTGTGTAAAAGAGGAGCAGACAAGCCTCAGTAAGATTTTTGTTTAGATTTTCATACTTATAGTCATCACTCACTCTTGGACCCCCTTCCTTCATTTGACATCAGCATAATAAACGTCCAGGAATCTGTTGTGCCTTCAGTTCAGTTGAATCATCTGAGGACAGCACTCTATGAAAGTTTGGACTTCAGTTTAATTATCGGTTTTGCCTTTAGAAGGTTCCTTACCGGGATGAAGTGGCAACCACGGTGGAAGATAAGTTTCTTTGCTTCCTTTTTGATTTTCTTTACTTATTGAACACCTGAACCTCCCTAATGAAAGAATAGAAGATAATTGTGGCTTGCAATTTTTTGCAGTTACATTTTAATTCAATTACATTCAGCTGATTTATATAGCGCCAATACACAACACGTCGTCTCAAGGCACTTCACAAAGTCAGGTACATACATTCCAATTAATCCTAACCATTGAACAGTGTGGTCAGATTCAGTTATTTATTCAAATTGGATAAAAAGTTTTTTCTGTCTAAGGAAACCCAGCTGATTGCATCCAGTCAGAGATTTTACAAAACAACACTTGCACACATTTATTTATCAGTAATCATAAAAAAAGGAAATTTGGATCATAACTAGAAACAGTTAGCAGTGTGTGAAAACACAATACTTAAAGGGGACATATCATGCTAAATCCACTTTTGTTGTATACTTTGAAGTTGTAGGAGTGCAGAAAAGTTCTGTTTAATATTTGCAGGTGCTCCATAGATATCGTTATGTTGGGTGATATTTTTCAACTCGTTCAATTTTCTCTATTCTCTTTTACGTTCTTTGAACTGTTACATCACATTATTTGCTGCAGAACAGCTAAACAAGGTCATGGACGTCTGACTAACCAATTTCACGTATCCGCCATGTTTTTTCTTGCATTTTGTAGTCCAAGCTCAAGTATGTCGAAGCTGCAAGTAGATAAGTCTCCAAGTCTACTTGTTGGTGTATTAACCCACACAATTCATTACACTGTCCCCAGGCATCAGAAACTCCTGAAAGTGACTGGTTAAAGTTCTTTTTTCATGAAAATGCGCCCACATCAGTAGGGAAATTCCTCTTTGTTTGCAAGAAGCACTTCAAGGATGATTTCTTCAGCAACCTCCACCAGTATCAAGAAGGATTTTAAAGACTTCATCTGATTAAGGGGTCAGTTCCCTCTGTCTTTGGAAACGACGGACACAGCAAAGCGGTAAGCTGCAAATAACGCTAAAATGACAGCAAACTTCATGTTAGACATGAATTTATTGTGTTGACATGATGTCCTTGCCATTGTGTTGATAGCAGTAGCATCATGCATTCTGCTTATGTTAGTGCTATGTCTGTTTTGAATAGTGTTATTACATAAAGTTTTGCATTGTTTTTGCCACTTTTGTCTCGTTTCTGCAGCGCCAGATAATTGTATCTCTGCTGTCAAACATGGCCAAATAGGGTGGAGTGGAATGCTCTTTGACCTGTAGGGGGAGGAGGGGTAAAGTGTCTCAACAGCATTTAAAGAGACGGCACCAAAACGAGTTGGGTAAAAGAGGAGCCTGTAGAGCTACAATAACAAGAAGTTCAGACAGTCAACTAGGCCAGGGAAACAAACATTCTCTGTTCTGTCTGTAGGTAAGCAGTTGGTTGGTTATGCCTCCTTATTTCTAGAACATTTGTAGTGATGAGCCAATCTATCTGCCTGGACATTTAGTTTGTATTGGATACAAAATTATTTTGAAACAAAGTTCACCCAAATGAGCTTCAACGAGTTTTATTCCATGGTAAACAAATCAGCAAGTCTAACTTTAAGAAATCAAAACGTGGTATGGGCCAAAAAATGGTGCATCTCTCCTGCATAGCAGTGACTTGGCTGCTCTGAAAATTATGATGAATTATGATGAATAGTCCCAAATTTAAATTAAAATGTTGGTAAAATTTTACTTCTAAACCTCTTTTAATCTCTGAAAAACAAAGTACTCTTGTTCCATAATAGATGACCTGCTAGTGTCTTCCCAATGTGGTGAATCCTCTAACATATTGTCACACCCAGCTGAGAAAGGTCTTTTGCTGTCTGGTTATTCCTCTGTCAGTGATACCCACTATCATACTAACCAATGGAGTATTGCACCTACAGACCAAGACAATTCTACATAGCATTTAATATCAGTAACCACATTCCCTAAAGCTGCTGAGAGGAGAGAGACAAAAAGTGAGTATAAAAAACCCTAAATATTTTTACAACTATGAATAAGCTTGATGTTGGTTTGTCAACTGTTGCTTCTTTGTGCTGAGGTTTTCTTTCAATCTCAAACTGTATCCTGCTAAGGATAAAGTGTGAAATATGATTTTTTTTCCCCTCTACTTACCTAATGTGGCCTCTTTTCTCATCTAACAAGGGCAGCGCCTGTGAGTGGGCAGCAAAGCCTCGGTGACCCGTCCCCCCTTGTCTTGTGTCATGATGTATGTTTGGATGGGTTGTACTGGAATTCTAATTTCCCCTCGGGGATCAATAAAGTATCTTTGAATTGAATTGAATTGAATTGAATTGAATTGAATGAGTTTATAATAAGGATTGAATCTGGCAATAGTGACCCAAAAGAGGCAGTTACTTATTTATTTCCTTATTTATTCATTCATTCATTGTTTTTTTACTTATGTTTTCTCTATATCGATTTGGATTTTTATGTAATGGGTCCACTTAATAGGAAATTTTACATTTACCTCTTGCCCTGACTGTCAGGTTCAGTTAGCGATGGCTTTGCAATTCATTTTCACTCTAGATGCAAAGGAATAAGCCTCCGGAGCTCTACCTGCAGCTTTGAGGGACTGCTGTGTGAGGACTGGGTCACCTGTGAGTGCTTTGGCACGGAGAAGGCACCCTGCAGCACCCATTGCTCTTTGAAAAGAAAAGGCACAGGTGCTTTCACTTCACAGTCTCTAAGAGTCTCTGATGACATTAGAGAAAGTTACCTATTTTTAAGGTAATGAGTTATTATGTATTAAACAAGCTAACTACTCAGGGACCTAACAAGGTTAATTGAAAACCCACTAAAAGTTGCTTCACAAATTGTAAAACATGATAAAATATGTTAAATGCCTTGCAGCAACGTTTACTTAAAAGGTATTGTACTCTTTCTCATTTTAGGTTCAATTTTCTTTCTCAGTATCAATAGCTGACTGGTATTTTCACTAACCCTAAAATTAAATTCCATCGCAATAACTGTGATTGTGATTAGTTATAAATTTAACCGGGATCTTCAAATTGTGTATTGCTGATAATGATTTAGAAAAAACAAATAGTCCATGCACGACAAACACCTGTAATGCTGGTGACATAACAACTTATATTAAAGGGCTCAAAAATACCATACAAAAACATTATGGAAAGCCACATAAAATCAACGTCAAAGCTGTAACTGGGAGAATAAGACTTCCTCTCCACAATGTCAAGTTCTTTTCTCCTAATAAAAAGACCATAGGCAGAGGCAAGCCAGATACTGGGTCATGCATCTTAGAACAGAGACTGTGGATATAGACATAAAAAATGCATTGTTGTCTTATAATTGGGTAAATAATGGTATGTCTGGGAGGCAGTTAGAGGGAGCCTAAGACTGGCTGCTTGCAAATAAATAGTTGTTTTAGCTACTGGCTCACTGTTAAAAATGTATTTGTCTTTTTTATGATGCAGCAAAACACACTCAATGCTCCTCTAAAGTCTTTTTTTTTATTTCACCCTTTATTTATCGTATAGACTAAAATGTAGGATTTTGTTTAAATAATATAGTATAAGAGATTCCCCAGGTTACTTAGAGTACATGTAACAAATTGTTCTCTATCTATCTTTCTATCTATCTATCTATCTATCTATCTATCTATCTATCTATCTATCTATCTATCTATCTATCTATCTATCTATCTATCTATCTATCTATCTATCTATCTATCTATCTATCTATCTATCTATCTATCTATCTATCTATCTATCTATCTATCTATCTATCTATCTATCTATCTATCTATCTATCTGTCTGTCTGTCTGTCTGTCTGTCTGTCTGTCTGTCTGTCTGTCTGTCTGTCTGTCTGTCTGTCTGTCTGTCTGTCTGTCTGTCTGTCTGTCTGTCTGTCTGTCTGTCTGTCTGTCTGTCTGTCTATCTATCTATCTATCTATCTATCTATCTATCTATCTATCTATCTATCTATCTATCTATCTATCTATCTATCTATCTATCTATCTATCTATCTATCTATCTATCTATCTATCTATCTATCTATCTATCTATCTATCTATCTATCTATACTGTGTGTCAAAAAACCATTTTATTTGTTCTAAAAACCTAATGTATGTAGATCATACTTTTACATTCTTAAGTACCAGTTTTTTAAATACACATTTTAAAATGCATTAAATTAGTTAAAAAAAACAAGCCATAACACAGTAAACCATTAAGCTCAGAACCTTTGGGTGTGAAGAGAAAATTATTGCCAGTTTTTTTTGTTTTTTTCTTTTTATAAACTTGCACGATTTCTGGCACTGCAGTCAACACCTGTATATGTGGAGTTTGCCCCAAAGTCAGTACATCTAAATATCAAATTCATTAATTTCCAACACAGAGTAACCAACATTACTTACTTATTCACTTACTGGCCACTATATTAGGTACAACCGTTTAATTGCTTGTTAACCCAAGTAGCAAATCGGCCAATCACATGGCAGCATTTCAATGCAGGTAGACATCTAGACATGGTGAAGATGACTTATTGAAAATCAAACCAAGCATCAAAATAATTAAAAAGGGCGTTTTAAGTGATTGTAACGTGGAATGGTTATTGGTGCCAGACAGGTTGGTCTGAGTTTTTCAGAATCTGCTGAATCTACTTCCCTCAACCATCTCTTGGGTTTACAGATAATGATCAGACATGGACAAAATATTCCATGAGCAACACTTGTGTGGACAAAAATGCTGTGTGGCTTCCAGATGACAGAAAGGCAACAGTTGCTCAAACAGCCATTTACTACAGCCAAGGTGTGCAGAATACCATCTTTGAATGCACAACATGTTGAGCCACACTGGGCACCACTTCTGTCAGCTCAGAACAGGAAACTGAAGCTACAATTCACAAAGACTCACCAAAAACAGACAATTACAGTTTAAAAAAATACTGCCTGGTCCCACGAATCTGGATTTCAGGTGCAACATTCAGATGGAAGGATCAAAATTCGGCATAAATACCATAAAAGCAAGGCTCCTCCTTGCCTTGCATAAACAGTTCACACTGGTGGTGGTGGTCTAATGATGAGGGGGATAATTAGAAAGGTGTGCCTAACTAAAAAAGTGCCCAACAAATTAATATGTATATACATACTGTGTGTGCTTCATTATATTAGAAAATGGTTAGGTAAAGTTGGAATAATAATTAAAAATTGCTCTCTGGTGTCCACTCACACAAAATGTCATCAGGAAAAATATTATTAAGATGCTGTTGTTATGCTCACATATGTTGTGTAACAGCACTAACTCATTTTATTTGAAGGCAAAAACTGCAGTTTTAACATTTTATACAGCCTGTGCACAGAGCACCATTACTTCAGGCTAAAAAAGGAAAATATCATGATTGTCTGTAGTTGTCAAAGTGAAGAATGTTAAATTTTATCACATAATCTACAGATGGTAATGACAACAATCACAATGAAGTTTTACTTTAGACATTAATCTAATTTTTAACACAATCATAGAAATACAGTCAGTTTCTACCACTTATTCCATAGTGGGTGGCAGGGGAGCTGGTGCCTATCTTCAGCAGTCTATGGGCAAGAGGCAGGGTACACCCTGGACAGGTTGCCAGTCCATCACACAAACAACCATGCACACACTCATTCATACACCTAAGGGCAATTTAGAGTGACCAATTAACCTAACAGGCATGTCTTTGGACTGTGGGAGGAAGCCAGAGTACCTGGTGAGAACACAGGGAGAACATGCAAACTCCATGCAGAAAGACCCCTGGCTGGGAATTGAACACAGGACCTTCTTGCTGCAAGGCAACAGTGCTACCAACTGCGCCACCATGCAGCCCTCATAGAAATACACTCTTAGTAAAATCAGTGTGACAGGTTTTTAAACGGTTAATATGTTTACAATGGTAAAAGTAATGATATGTGCAATTAAACATAAACCCAGATAAGTTTATGTCAGATTGTGGTAGTATCTTTGACTGTTCAATAATAACATTTTAGGTGTTCAGTAAATATTTTAAGAGTTGACTGATAGCAGCAGGCATTATGTTTCATGTTTGGAATTTCATGATAGGAGAATACTGCCTGTCCAAAGGTTCTTCTCCTGAAAGGAACAAAACAGTCACCTGGAGTCTGTATATTGTATCAAATTTTTCCTAATCAGTAAATCATGTTTATTGAAGATCCTGCAGTGATGATATGTCTTTATTTCTTTATCCAAAGTTTGTAGTGCTTGTTTGAATATTAATTTCACTGGTGGTTATGTGGTTCTGTTTGGGCAGATGTCCAACTTTTCATACAGTGCCTCATATGTGACATAATTATACAGCTTACCTGCTTCACATATCAAATCATCCCTGATATATCGAAAATTGTTTAAATTAAACTTCACTCTATTCACAGTTTTCTTGATATTCTGCTTAACGCAATAATTGAATCAATAGTAATGCCTAAATGTATACATTTCTGTATTACTTTAATTTGAGTGTCTTGGATCATCACTGCAGGATCTGTATCTTTAGCACTTGATTTAAAAAAATAATAATAAAGTAATAGAATTTACTGTATGTCTGGTTCAGATGTGAGAAACATCTTCATTCACTCCCACCTGAAGTCCTAACTTTAGTCTTTTAAGACTGGACTAATTCATCTAGCTGGTTGCTGTTGGCAACAGATGTGATACCATGCAGATTTAATTTTACTCCATTTGAAAATTCTGGAAGCTATTCACATCAAAATAGTTCTTAATGGTTCTGGTTGAATAATAAGTGAAAAGCGCTTATTATTAAACCAGCTTATTATTCGGACTCTGGGCTGAGAACATGAAGTCTTCAGCCCAGAGTCCGTTCTGAGATTTTTCCCTGGATTGATTCTCATTAAAAAGATTGAATAAGATGCATATTGGGATCAAAGGTAAGATAATTAAACCTGTGTTCATTACTGTAGCTGTGCTCCAGTGTAGTCTTTCCCTCGTCTAATACTAAACAAACTCTTGATTTTTAAGGTTTTGTTGATACACTTGCTAGTTTAACAGGCTCAAAGACTGACTTTTTTTTTTATTTAAGATGAGATTCAGTCAAAAACTATTCAGTAAACTTTTCATTGTTTGCAGTGCTTTGCAAAAGTATTCACACCCCTTAAACTTGTTTCCATTTTGCTACAACAAAACCTTCAATGTATTTTATTGGAATTTAAATTGACCAACATAAAGTAGTGCAAGATAGGTAGGTGGAAGATGAGTAATATATGGTTTTCAAAAATCAAAAATAAAACCAAAATCTGAGAAGTGTGGTGCATATATGTTATTAGCCCACTGAGTCAATACTTTGTAGAACCATCTGTTCCTCTGCTTTGTGCATTGGAGTATGGCTCTGCCAGCTACACATCTGGAGACTGAATTTTTACCCGTTCTTTGTAAAATAAAATAACTCAAGCTACGTTTGGCTGGAGAGTGTCTCTGAAAATCCACTTTCAAGTCACAGATTCTCATTTGGATTTATGTCTGGACCTTGACTAGGCCATTCTAACACATAAAAATGCGTTGATCTCAACCATTCCATCGTAGTGCTGGCTGTATGTTCTACTGGAAGGAGAACCTTAGTCTCACATTTAAATCTTTAAATCTGCCTCAGTTTTTTTTTTTCAGCATTACGCTGTATTCAGGTTCATACATCTTCCCATCTAATCTCATCAGCTTTCCTGTGCCTGCTGAAAAAAAGCATGATGCTGCCACTACCATGTTTTATGGTGAGGATGTTCAGGGTGATGTACTGTCTTAGTTTTTGCTTCACACAGAGCTTTTTGCAGGTTGTCAAATGTTGAACTCATCTGAGTGAAGCACCTTCTTCCACATGTTTTGAGGATGTGAGATGCAACTGTATTCATCTGTATTACCAACATGACTTTCATAAAAATGGCCTTCTTCTTGCCACCGTTTTATAATTGTGACTAAAAGTTGTTCTGCTGGCAGATTCCTGTACGTAAATTGTGGATTTCATCAGAACATCCTGAGATACCATGGGCCACTTGGGTGCTTCTTTGATTAATGCTCTAATAGCCGGTCCTGGCAGTTTGGGTGGACGGCCATTTCTTGCTAGGTTTGCAGTTATGCCAAACTGTTTTCACTGTGGGATGTTCCAAGTTTAGGAAATTGTTTTAGAACTTAACTCTGCTTTAAACTTTCCCACAACTTCCAACTCCTCATGGCTATTTCACTTGGTCCTGTTTGTTCTCTGCTAAGACTTCGAGGCCTTCACGGAACAAGTGGATTCATATTGAGATTAAGTCAAAGGGGAACATGTTATCCGCTCTGCATTTTATTTAGGGGCAACAGAGTTAAGTTAGATGAAAACAAATGCAACCTATACATTTCTGAATTTAATTATGAAAATCTGTTGAAATTGTTTTCACTCCTGCTCTATGATCTACCTTGTATTTTATTGGGATGTTATGATATGGATCCACACATTGAGGTTTGGGGCTGTAACATAAACTTATTGGGATGTGAAAACATTTGCAAGGCACCATGGTTACCTATCGATATTAAGTGAAACCCAAGGTTTATTTTCTTGTTCCCACCTTGGACAGCGCCAGCAGCCCTACAGAGTCATGGGAGAGTTATCGGACCATGTCTCAATATCTCTGGCAGAGAGCAGCTCACAAGGATAAAGTGGATGCGGTCGTGATCAGCTCTCCCTGCTGAATGCAGGGTCACACAATCAAAGCATGAGCCTCTCTGACAGACGTAACGCACAATCCAAGGATTTTGCTGAGCCTCGTGGGGCGAGACACACCATGATGAGAATTCCTAGGAGTTTTTGACATTGAGCATTTGTTTGTCCCCATAATAGGGGAACCAAACAAATAGACTGTTACCTCAAAACATATTATTGCAAGCATCATAAACCATCAAAACAAATAGAGGAATTCCTGGGGGTAGAAAAATATTATACATAAAAAATAACGGTTGCACCTCTTGGGTTCAGTCCGATAAAGCTTACAGTGTGTGAGAACTACTTATATAGACCCCCATCTTCTATTGATCTAGCAGTAATCCATGTGTCGCAGAGCATGAGTAAAGCTGTGCTGAACCTTTCAGTTGCTACATGAGTGAAGTCCCTCTAAGCCAAGCATTCAGTAATATACTAAAGATTCAAGCAGATGTTTTTATGACTTTCGGATCATGGTGTATATACACTCACCTGCCACTTTATTAGGTACACCTGTCCAACTGCTCGTTAACGCAAATTTGTAATCAGCCAATCACATGGCAACAACTCAATGCATTAAGGCATGTAGACATGGTCAAGACGATCTGCTGCAGTTCAAACCGAGCATCAGAATGGAGAAGAAAGGTGATTTAAGTGACTTTGAACATGGCATGGTTGTTGGTGCCAGACGGGATGGTCTGAGTATTTCAGAAACTGCTGATCTACTGGGATTTTCACACATTACCATCTCTAGGGTTTACAGAGAATGGTCTGAAAAAGAGAAAATATCCAGTTAGTGGCAGTTCTGTGGGTCCAAATGCCTTGTTGATGCCAGAGGTCAGAGGAGAATGGCCAAACTGGTTCGAACTGATAGAAAGGCAACTGTAACTCAAATAACCACTCGTTACAACCAAGGCATGCAGAAGAGCATCTCTGAACACACAACACGTCGAACCTTGAGGCGGATGGGCTACAGCAGCAGAAGACCACACCGGGTGCCACTCCTGTCAGCTAAGAACAGGAAACTGAGGCTACAATTCACACAGGCTCGCCAAAATTGCACAATAGAAGATTTGAAAAACGTTGCCTGGTCTGATGAGTCTCGATTTCTTCTGCGACATTGGGATGGTAGGGTCAGAATTTGGCATCAACAACTTGAAAGCATGGATCCATCCTGCCTTGTATCAACGGTTCAGGCTGGAGGTGGTGGTGGTGTAATGGTGTGGGGGATATTTTCTTGGCACACTTTGGGCCTCTTAGTACCAATTGAGCATCGTGTCAACGCCACAGCCTACCTGAGTATTGTTGCTGACCATGTCCATCCCTTTATGACCACAGTGTACCCATCTTCTGATGGTTACTTCCAGCAGGATAACGCGCCATGTCATAAAGCACGAATCATCTCAGACTGGTTTCTTGAACATGAGAATGAGTTCACTGTACTCAACTGGCCTCTACAGTCACCAGATCTCAATCCAATAGAGCAGCTTCGGGATGTGGTGGAACGGGAGATTCGCATCATGGATGTGCAGCCGACAAATCTGCAGCATCTGTGTGATGCTATCATGTCAATATGGACCAAACTCTCTGAGGAATGTTTCCAGTACCTTGTTGAATCTATGCCACGAAGGATTAAGGCAGTTCTGAAGGCAAAAGGGCCTGGTACTAGCAAGGTGTACCTAATAAAGTGGCCGGTGAGTGTAAAGCTTCGTTTAGAGTTTATCATCAACAAGTTGGTACAAAATGTTCATAATAAACAAATTACTTTAATTCAGTGTATTTATATAGTACTTAAAACTAACTACTATTTTCTGCATATTTCATAAATAGCATTAATTCAATATTAATTGTGTATTCTAAGCGTTTTTAACCTTTACTTAACAACATGGACTTACTGAGTTTATTGCATCATAAACCTCACATCTCCATAAACAGAAAGAATTCTACATAACTTTCAAGGCTTTAATTGCATGGCACTAATGAGAACAGTTGTTTTTGCTTCAAGAAAAACATTTTTCTTGGAGTTTATCAGGGGACACTGTTTCCATTAGTTCCCCTCTTTGCAATATAAAGAAGCTTAAAAAGAGGCCTAAAACATTGTTGTTACACAACATTTTACATTCTTCATTCTCATAGAATTACTTGCTGCTTCAAAACACAAATTATGGAGGGCAGTGGAAAATTGTTTTTGATGTGACTCAAAAATATAAATAAAAGAAAAGGGTATTTTTTGTTTTAGTTATTTAATACGTGATGTGAAACTCACTAATTCTTTACACACAGTGATCTACTGCAAGCATTTATTAGTGTAAATTTAGATTATGCTAGCGAACAGCTAATGGAAACCCGAACCTAAGTTTCTCCAAAAATTAAAAAGTAAGAAAGATTAAAAAACAAACGAAGTTCATCCAGATATGTTATGATATGGCCATTTTATGACCTATACAATCATGGGGAAAACTGCTGACTGCTGAGAATTTGGCTCTTAACAGTTTGCTATATCCAGCCCCATTAATAGAAGGTTGAGTTAAAGGAAAACTGTAATAGAGGCATAGAACATTCAAGAGTTTGGAGAGTTTTGAGAACTAGTTAAACATCTCCCACTCTGAATGCAGCTGAAAGAGGCTGCTGCGTGGACTGGATCTCTTGTGAGGGTTTTGAGATAATGAAGGAGCCCACGGCAGGACCTTCTGCTTGTTGAGAAGAATTAAAGCAATAACACCAGAAACAAATACAAGATTTATCTCTAGTTGCTACGCTCTGAAAGGGTCAGTATAGTACACTAAACATATAGATAATGTAGCTACGTTTCCAACACTTAACTTCTTCTCTATAAGCCAGAGCCACTCAAAAGTTTGGTAACTAAATTTGTAAAGCTGCTGTGTGAGTAACATCTCATCTGGTCTCTCGAGTAACAACATGCACCTTAGCAGCTGTGGAGGTGCACAGAGTAGATGAAGTTTACACACCATTTCAGGCACCCTGCAGCAATAATACAGTAGCTGTCATAATCTTTGGGACTTTGGTTTTGTGTTCAGCTTTATTTGAGTAATAATATTTTGCATCCTTTTCCCCTTTGTTCTATCAGTTATTTCTCTCATTTCCTCAGTTCAACTTGAGTTACTTGCTATCCCTCACAGCCTCACCCAGTTTCTACTCAACCACCTGCTTCTAGTTAATTTGCCAACTCCGGCTTGAAAATTTCTCAAGCTACATTCACACTGCAGGCAAGTGCGGCCCAAATACGACAGTTGTTAGAATGACCAGAACAGTAGAAAGACCGCAGCAGCCCTAGGCAGACAGACACAAGGCCTTGCCCCAGGGCAGCCAAATGCCCCGCACAGAGGTAGGCTGTCAGTGAAGCACAACAGCACCAGCCCCCAGGCTATAGAGGCACAGGGTGAGACGTAGGGCATCGAGCAACAGCCCAGAGATCCCGTAAGATGCCAGGGGGAGATCCTACAGAACTCCCCCCGGCAGAGCCAAGCAACATAAGCCCACCACCAGCAGCCCAGAACAGAGAAACCCGCTGGACCAGCCAGGACCGTAGGCACCAATAGGTCTGGGCAGGTACACCCGGCCTCCACATCCCCACTGTCTACCCAGGCGTAACCCAAAAAACCCTTGTCACCCCCAGAGTTAATCAATTGAAGATCAAGGCTTGATCCAATTACAATCATTAAATTAATGCACAGCTAAACCAGATTAGTCTTTTAGTGTTTAAAATAACATATAGGATAATGCTATAAACGTGTTGTGTAAAACTGGCATGTTGTGTAAAGTGCTTAGATTTCCTGAGTCTTGTAAACTGCTACATAATTGCAGTGCCATTACCTTTTATTATTTAAGAGTCAAAGATACAAAAGCAGCGTGACGCCCCAAAATCTTTAGCAAGTGTTATGAATTGTTATTATGACTTGAATGTCTGCTAAATTGTTTTAAGGGAACTCTAATTTCTCAAACCCCAACAAGTCCATTACTACAGTAATTTCTCTAGGAATGACAACAAATGTACTTTTAAACGTTTTTCTTCCTGAATGTGAAAATCAGAGCATTGTATAAAACAATTACAAAGTGAGAACCAAATTTAAAAGCTGAGTGCTGTCAAATGTAACATTATGAATGTGTGCAATATGTATTTGCTGCAGTAGATAGAGAAACCAATGAAAAGATTAAATTATAAAAATGCATTCTTTAATTTTAGGGAAAAAGCTCCTCACCCTTCTTTGAACTTGTAGTGTAATAGTGATCTATATGCATGTGGAGCAATCTTATGGTGTTCTGATATAGAGCATGTGGCTCCAGTGGGAATGTACCGTAACCCAGACATTCTCAACTGGTTCAGATTTAACAAGGCTGTTTGATGTGACTTTTCTCCTGTTGACTTTCTATACCGAAAAAAACTAGGTCAGAATAATAAGGGCACAGCAAATCTGAATTGCCTAACAAGGTGCATTTTATGTATAGTGAGCAACATGACAAGTGACTGTGAGGGCAAACAGTCTGACACCAGGTGAGTTGTAGTCAGTTTGTTAAAATTAACAAGACCGGTGCACTGGGAATATGTCTCTAGTCATCCGTCTGCCTGTATATGGCATGGGCCTTCTAAAATGCACCTGATCAGATTTGGACAGCCTTGAGGGAATAATGTCTGTCACTCGTATTCCAGTAAGTCAAAAACGTTGTACAACCTAGGAAGTAAAACATAACTCATGTTCAAACCTAACTGGCATTTTTTAGATTCATTCACATTTTTGGATTAACCATAGTGCTACAAGTAGGATATTACTGTGAGCCTTAACCTAAAACGTCCAGTACGGCTTAGATTATTAGGCATCACGTGGGAACGCAAGCTATATTTTCCTTTGCTTATTGGCACCATGAGAGGGGGCAGGTGAGGGGATTTTCTGTAACGAGAGCCATGCACCAATGTGTATACCATTTTGTACCACCATTAAAGCAGTGTAGAGCATTGTGCACATTTCTCAGTGAAGTCAGAGGGGAATTATGGACACAAAAACCAGAATCTGTGTGCTCCGCATCCTTTTCCTCCAAGGTTCATTGCTTAACAAAACAATTCAGCCGTATGCACACTTTGGAAGTGTGTGTACTTCTGCCCAACTGTGAACCCTAATCAACTAGAAGCATCATGCATACTGATCATTATGTGTTAGTGGCACAATCATGATGCAGCACTTTCTTAACTATATTTTTTAAAATTATGCCCCCTTCCTTTCACAAATTAGCACAGCATAGAATAAATCAGTGCAGGTTTGCTCAGTCTATACATTGTGGTTTTCGTACTGAGGTTATTATAAGGTGTTCCTATAGCCGAAAATGCATTAAAGTGTTTTTCTTTTCAGAAGTAAAATAAAGTGATTCCAGTATTTTTGATTTCCAACTACAGATATGTTACTCCTTTTAGATTATCATCATAAATTTGCCTCAAATATATATTGTTTAATTATTGTAAATAAATCCAGTCATTAAGGGCTAAATTGCAGTCGGGGTTCCTTAAAAACAGTAAAATAGAACTAGATGTTAGCACTGAATATGAATTTTGAATTCAAAACCACCTTTACCATCATTAGTCATCTATGTGGTATGGCCAGATTTATATACAATATCCTATCCCTATTTATTGGACATCAGAGTGAGCTATAGAAAACCATTTTGGCTCAAATGAAAATATTATTTCCAGGTGCTTATATCATACCCTGAGACATTGGTGCTTTGGGTGGTGAGCCACATCGTCTATATGAAAAACAGCCACTGATAATGGTCAATGTTTTTAACAGTGTAAGTAAAATGCTGTAATTTTTTTACTTTAGCAGCAATCAGTATAAGGTTCAACATAATATTACAACTTAAAGAAACCCCCAACCTTATGTCTCCTCTGTTAATGTAAAAATGATGAAAAATAACTTACTGCACATATATTTGTTAAAAGGGATTGTTGAAATCTGTTGATTTAATCCTACAGGAGTAGCCTTAAATTTCCCATTAGCTCCTTAATGTTTGCATTCTAAAACAAAACACACAACAAACCTAAAGACATGGACAATATTCATTACATATTGTTACATTTGTAGCTTTGTCATTTCCAGCATGTTAACTTGGCTGATGACAGCAATGAAGTGTGACGTTCAGCCTCAGCTGCACACAATGTATGCACACTGATGTCTGAACCATCTTACTGTGCGGAAGCTTCACTGTAGGAATCCTTTGTCCCTAAGAGAGAATAATGACAGCCTGCAGATAAAGGGAAGTCACCACATTTAACAGCATTAAGCCACTCTGTACCAGATGAATTAAAGCAAGAGAAAGAGAGGATAAGAAAGGGATGAGAGGGGGGAGAAAATGACAGCAAGACTCTAAGAGAAGAGTAAGGCAGTGAGCAATCAGAGGATTAATCCAGGCTACTACAGAGGGATTAAATCATTCTCTCACTGAACATTTTCCTGGCTTTGTGCAATGGCTGGGGTTAAGGAAGCTGTTCTCTTCTTACTACCGTATTTCTGCCATTCCCGTCATCCCAACAACCACCTTTTCTCCTCTTTATAATGGAATTAAAGACAGGGAAGTCTTTAATCGGTGGAGCAATGTAGTCATGAAGTTGTCTACGAAGCATGAACACAGATTCAGACAGAATTGCTGAACAGATGGTGTGTTGGGCTAATAGATGTCAATGTTTCTGATAATCTGATGTGGAGGAGAGGTAGCAGAAACTCTTGTTGATTTCCCTTGTGGCGAGCTCATATAATTGTCTGAGTGTGTTTGCTTGTGGATTTTTAGACAGGCAGACACACACACACACACACACACACACACACACACACACACACACACACACACACACACAGGCACACACTCTTGTTTTACTATATGTTGTGAGAACCTTGCATGACTGTCATTGACTTCCATTGATTTTCATTCATTTTCAGCCCTTTCTATGGCTTAACTCTGACTCTGATTCTGACCCTATCCCTAAACCTAACCATCACAAGTACGTACCTAACCCTTAGTCTAACCTTAACTCAATTCACACCTTAGTCCTGAACCTAATTCCTAGCAAAGTAGCAAGTGAGGACCATGAAAATGTCCTCACTTTGATGGTGAAACACAAAAAATCGTCCTCACTCAGATGCCAAAACAGGAGCACACACACACACACACACACACACACACACACACACACTCATAGTCCTGTATCAATATCAAATTTAGTTTTTCAAATCCCCAAATAACCATTTTAAATCACCTTAATAATTAGGTTAGTTTAACAGTTGGGGTCAAACTTGCTGAGTTTCTGACAAATTGTTTGCATGTTTATCTGTTTTATACTGCTGTGGTACATTCCATATTGGTATCCAGCATAGTTTTGTAATGGAATGGCATCCTGAGTTGTATTTATTATAATCTATAAGCTAGACAGATAACATAAGGACTGATTAGATCCTGCTATCTACAACATCAATGCTTTAAATGGTTTATCTGTAAATGTATTCAAAGTCCAGGCATAGGGAGGTAAAGCACCAAGGTGTTGTGGACAAGTGGGAATTGCAGGACAGTGTGGAGCCAAATGGAGATCACATGAGACAGGATGGTGAACAGTAAAACAATTGTCCTATTTTATCAAATTTGCATGATATGCAGGATGATGGAACTCACCTAAAGTAGGACTGACACAAAATAAATGAGATTAAACAGGGGGATAAGAAAAGCTATTCAATAAATATATTCAAATAAACAACTACATTTAGAAAACTGAGTTTCTTGTTGATAAAGCGGAAGACGACGACGAGTACGAGTTTCTTGTTGATTCCCTAAGCAAACTGGAGTAAAATGATGGGAAGCACAAACAGAAAAAAGATCTAAACACAATGAACACGAGATCTTTCCATATGTCCATTGTCTTCAGCTTGTACCAGATCTGGTCTGGCAGATATCTGCAGCAAGTTCTGGGTCTTGTCCTGGCTCTCCTTGCAGTGGAACATGTCCAAACATGATCCATATCTCCTGAGCATAGTGAGGGTCAGGATGTGGATGGACCTGTAAATCAAGAGCTTTCCTTTATGACCAATTTATTCCCTCACAACAACAGACCAGTGTAGCACGCGGAATACATCAGATAGGTTTAAAGCCTATTCATCCAGCCATTTTCTGTCCCCGCTTGTCTTTGCAGGGTCATGACGGGTTAACAGTGGGGTGGTTGTACAGGTCCTTCTCAAAATATTAGCATATTGTGATAAAGTTCATTATTTTCCATAATGTTATGATGAAAATTTAACATTCATATATTTTAGATTCATTGCACACTAACTGAAATATTTCAGGTCTTTTATTGTCTTAATACGGATGATTTTGGCATACAGCTCATGAAAACCCAACATTCCTATCTCACAAAATTAGCATATTTCATCCGACCAATAAAAGAAAAGTGTTTTTAATACAAAAAACGTCAACCTTCAAATAATCATGTACAGTTATGCACTCAATACTTGGTCGGGAATCCTTTTGCAGAAATGACTGCTTCAATGCGGCATGGCATGGAGGCAATCAGCCTGTGGCACTGCTGAGGTCTTATGGAGGCCCAGGATGCTTCGATAGCGGCCTTTAGCTCATCCAGAGTGTTGGGTCTTGAGTCTCTCAACGTTCTCTTCACAATATCCCACAGATTCTCTATGGGGTTCAGGTCAGGAGAGTTGGCAGGCCAATTGAGCACAGTGATACCATGGTCAGTAAACCATTTACCAGTGGTTTTGGCACTGTGAGCAGGTGCCAGGTCGTGCTGAAAAATGAAATCTTCATCTCCATAAAGCTTTTCAGCAGATGGAAGCATGAAGTGCTCCAAAATCTCCTGATAGCTAGCTGCATTGACCCTGCCCTTGATAAAACACAGTGGACCAACACCAGCAGCTGACACGGCATCCCAGACCATCACTGACTGTGGGTACTTGACACTGGACTTCTGGCATTTTGCATTTCCTTCTCCCCAGTCTTCCTCCAGACTCTGGCACCTTGATTTCCGAATGACATGCAGAATTTGCTTTCATCCGAAAAAAGTACTTTGGACCACTGAGCAACAGTCCAGTGCTGCTTCTCTGTAGCCCAGGTCAGGCGCTTCTGCCGCTGTTTCTGGTTCAAAAGTGGCTTGACCTGGGGAATGCGGCACCTGTATCCCATTTCCTGCACACGCCTGTGCACGGTGGCTCTGGATGTTTCTACTCCAGACTCAGTCCACTGCTTCCGCAGGTCCCCCAAGGTCTGGAATCGGCCCTTCTCCACAATCTTCCTCAGGGTCCGGTCACCTCTTCTCGTTGTGCAGCGTTTTCTGCCACACTTTTTCCTTCCCACAGACTTCCCACTTGTGCCTTGATACAGCACTCTGGGAACAGCCTATTCGTTCAGAAATTTCTTTCTGTGTCTTACCCTCTTGCTTGAGGGTGTCAATAGTGGCCTTCTGGACAGCAGTCAGGTCGGCAGTCTTACCCATGATTGGGGTTTTGAGTGATGAACCAGGCTGGGAGTTTTAAAGGCCTCAGGAATCTGTTGCAGGTGTTTAGAGTTAACTTGTTGATTCAGATGATTAAGTTTATAGCTCGTTTAAAGACCCTTTTAATGATATGCTAATTTTGTGAGATAGGAATTTTGGGTTTTCATGAGCTGTATGCCAAAATCATCCGTATTAAGACAATAAAAGACCTGAAATATTTCAGTTAGTGTGCAATGAATCTAAAATATATGAATGTTAAATTTTCATCATGACATTATGGAAAATAATGAACTTTATCACAATATGCTAATATTTTGAGAAGGACCTGTATGTGTGGTTTTCCTGTCTTTGGGGGTCATTGAGCGAGAGGCGGGGTACACCCTGAATGGGCTGCCAGTTAGGTTTAAAGTGATCTTTTATTCTTTATTCTTCTGGAATTGATATTAATGTTATGGAGCCAAAATCCCAACTTTCATTTCAAAGAGAATCTGTGGTGGGAGTTAAAAATGTGGGTAATTGCAAGGAGGCCTTGAAACGTCGAAGACTTGGTGTATTGTCACAAGCAAATTTAATGTTAATGTGTTGTTTTTTATAAGTTTACCCCTACACCCTGAGGACATGTGCTGGAGTTAAAGAAACAGTGGGAAGGAGAGCTACATGGTATGAAGTAGAATCTTTAGATGGAAATGTCCGCATCCCACTACCAAGTCTCATAGAATGTGAAGACATTCCTAACAATAGGTATGAAATTCCCACCCTAGAGGTAGCCCTTCACCATCCACATTTGAAATCACTGGTCCTTCTGGTCCCAAACGTAGATCCGCAAGCTCAGATTATGCTCCTGCTTGGTCGAGACCTTATTAGAGTTCATAAGGTGCACAAGCGGGTAAATGGCCCGCATAACCTACCTTATGCTCAGAAACGTGAACTCGGGTGGGTTATCGTTGGAAATGTTTGTTTAGGCACCCACCATACACCGCAAACAGTTGATACCCTTTACACCAACACCCTGGAGACAGCACGTCCCACTCTCTTTGAACCTTGTCCCAACGTGTTCTGTGTCAAGGAAAAATACAGCGACATTCACATCCCAACTCATCCCTCGCCTTTGTCTAAGACAGACTCAGAGTGTGATGTTGATCATCTTGGATGTGCTGTGTTCAGACAGACAAAAAAGGACAACCAGTTGGCCCCTTCAATCCAGGATGCTCTTTTTATGAAAATAATGGAGGGTTTACATAAAGATTCCAACAACAGCTGGGTGGCACCATTGCCCTTTAGGCATCCATGTCTGCGGCTTCCCAATAACAAACCCCAAGCATTAAAACGCCTCATCGCTCTGAAGCACAGCTTCAAAAGAAAACCTGAAATGAGAGAACACTTCCTCAACTTCATGGAAAAGATGTTCAAGAAAGGCCATGCGGAGTTGGCTCCTCCTGTAACAGAAGATGAAGAACAGTGGTACTTACCCATATTTGGTGTGTATCATCCGAAGAAGCCCAACCCAATTCGGATTGTATTTGACTCTAGTGCCCAGTATGAAGGTGTTGCACTTAAGGATGTGTTGCTGACTGGGCCGGACCTGAACAACTCACTTCTGGGTGTACTGCTGCATTTTCGAAAGCAAGCAGTGGCTTTCACAATGGATATAGAACAAATGTTCTATTGCTTTTATGTGAGGGAAGAAGACAGGAACGTCTTACGTTTCCTGTGGTTTCAGGACAATGATCCATGTAAGGACATTGTAGACTACCGTATGAACGTCCATGTCTTTGGAAACAGACCCTCACCAGCAGTGGCTATTCATGGCCTCCATCACTCTGTTCAAGACCAAGAGCTCTGGGCTGACGCTGATGTCAACAACTTCGTCACACGTGATGTCTATGTAGATGATGGTCTTAAATCTATGCCCACAGTTGAAGCAGCAGTAAGTTTGCTGAAAAGAACTCAAGATATTCTCTCTAAATCAAATCTTAGGTTGCATAAGATAGCCTCAAACAAGAAGGAAGTCATGGAAGCTTTTCCATCCACTGATCATGCAAACAGCCTCAAAGATCTTAACCTTGATGATGATGTACTGCCAGTGCAACGCAGTCTCAGGCTTGACTGGAACCTCCAAACAGACTGTTTCACGTTCAGTGTTTCTAAAGAGGTTAAACCCTGCACCCGGAGAGGTGTCTTATCCACCGTCAACAGCCTATATGACCCTCTTGGGTTTGTAGCGCCAGTGACTATTCAAGGAAAAGCTATACTGAGAGAACTTGTAACTGAAACCGGAGATTGGGACTCACCATTACCCAAAAACATGGAGCAGATCTGGGTGTCATAGAAAGCCTCCTTATTCGAACTGTCTGATTTTTCTGTTCCCAGAGTGTACACAGAAACATCACCTTCAGCAGCTTCCAGCAGAGAACTGCATGTCTTCTGTGACGCATCAGTAAAGGCTATTGCTGCGGTGGCATATCTGAGAGTCATTGATTCAGTCGGCAACTGCTATGTTGGATTTGTAATGGGCAAAGCCAAGCTCGCTCCTCGCCCTGAAATGACTATACCAAGATTAGAGCTTTGTGCGGCAGTTCTTGCAGTAGAACTAGCAGACTCAACAGAAGTGGATCTCCAGCTCAACGCTTTGTACTACTATTCAGACAGCAAGGTAGTCTTGGGCTACATTCACAATGAAAGTAGACGTTTTTATGTCTTTGTCAACAACCGGGTACTACGCATCCGAAAATCATCTCTTCCAAGCCAGTGGCACTATGTGCCAACAGACCAAAATCCTGCAGATCATGCTACACGTTCTGTTGCTGCAAGCCACCTAAAGAACACGAACTGGTTGAGCGGACCAGAATTTTTGTCCAGTCCAGAAACAAGACGTTGTAAGGACATCTTTGACTTTGTTGATGCAGTTTCAGACCCAGATGTAAGGCATCTAGCATCCACCTTGTCTACTACAGTTTATTCTACAACCCTCGGCTCCCAACGCTTTGCCAAGTTCTCTTCATGGAAGTCCCTCACTCGTGCCATGGCTCGTCTATTGCACATAGTCCGCATGTTCAACACTGTTCAGAAAGGAAACCAATCTTGCAAAGGCTGGCATTGTTGCAAAGCAGAGGTAACTGTGGGGGAAATTAATAATGTCTCGAACATCATCATACAGACAGTGCAAGAGGAAACCTATGTAGAAGAGATTAAGTTCATTCAGAAGAAAGAACGGATTCCTAAAGCCAGTCCTCTACAGACTGGACCCATTTATTGATGAACATGGGCTCTTGAGAGTAGGAGGACGTTTCCATCATTCCAACCTCACTCAGATTGAGAAGCATCCACTGATTGTCCCTGGACGGCATCATGTTGCAACTTTAATAATCAGACATTACCACGAACAAGTCCACCATCAGGGCCGTCATTTTACCGAAGGCGCTATCAACACCTCAGGCTTTTGGATAGTTGGATGCAAAATAAGGGTGAGCAGTATCATCAACCAATGCATCACTTGTAAAAGGCTCAGAGCACCGCTGGGTGTCCAAAAGATGGCCAATCTTCCGACAGATCGTCTTACTACAGAACCTCCATTTACAAATGTGGGTCTGGATGTATTTGGACCATGGCACATCAGTTCACGTCGTGCTAGAGGGGGCTTTTTACACAGTAAACGGTGGGCTGTAATGTTTACATGTATGAGTGTAAGAGCTGTCCACATCGAAGTCATTGAGTCCCTCGACACATCAAGCTTCATCAATGCATTCAGACGTTTTCTTACCGTTAGAGGCCCTGTCAAGCATATACGTTCAGACCGTGGCACTAATTTTGTTGGAGCCTACAAGGAATTAAGGATACCATTCAACATTAATGGCTCTGCAATCAAAACCTACCTGTTGAACCAGGGAGTCACTTGGACCTTTAATCCTCCGCATGCTTCCCATCATGGTAGTTCATGGGAGAGAATGATTGGTCTAGCAAGAAGAATTCTCGACTCCATGTTCCTTCAGCTGAAAAACAAGCTTACTCATGTGGTGTTGGTTACCTTCATGGCGGAAGTAGCAGCTATCATCAATGGTAGGCCACTTGTGTCAGTGACAGAAGATCCTGATGATTTATACATGCTCACACCAGCAACTCTTCTCACTCAAAAGGTGAATATTGTTCCAGCTCCTGTGGGTGATTTTGTAGCTTTCGACCTCTATAAGTCTCAGTGGCGACAGGTGCAACACCTATCCAATACTTTCTGGGACAGATGGAGAAAACAATACCAGCCCATGCTTCAGCCACGTCAGAAATGGCAGTTGGTGCAACTGGACATCAAAGAAGGGAGTGTTGTTCTTTTAAAGAGCAACGAAGTGGCGAGAAATGAATGGCCTACTGGGCTCATAACAAAGACTTTTCCTGGTAAAGATGGAAAGGTGCGACAGGTCGAATTGAAGACTGAAATCAGGAAAGACTGCAGTCTATTGTAGACCTGTTACAGAGATAGTGGTTCTCCTTCCAAGTGAAGATTAGTTAAGTGTTTGTTAGTGACGTGTAACCACGTCAGGTGGGGAGTGTATTGTCACAAGCAAATTTAATGTTAATTTGTTGTTTTTTATAAGTTTACCTTGAAGTCTCAGTAAATAGCGCTGTCACTTTAAGAGACACAAAGATCGGTAACAGGAGATGTCATACAGGATGCAGAATGAGGTAATCAGGAAGTGAAATGCACAATGCAGAGTGGTGATTCGTATTCAGCTTTATCCAGCAACATCTGCAAGCTTCTTATGCCTTTTGGTAGCATCGTAGGTATGTATCGATTGTTTATGATGATATCGACAATTGCAGTTCATTATTTTAACTATAACGTCTTTTTGCGGAGATATATTTACTTTCAGAGAAGTGATGTTGTCATTCTATGAAACGTGATTTATTCATGTGTTAAACCACTTAAGTTAAGAAAGTGACGGGATAAGTACATAATTCATTTGTTTAATTATGGTTATAAAACAGAAGTTAAAAATGTAAGTTAATAAGGGCAGCTGGTGTCAGTGTTAAAATGAAGTGATTTAAGTCTAAGACTTTTAAGAGACATGTTTATTTTTTCTTGTAAGTCAAACATGTAGACGCAGCTGATTGTATTTTATATGTTTCAGTTTCACCTTCCTTTCAACGTCATTAAACTTGTGGACAAGGAGTTATCTGTCTTCAGAGTCTTGATGTTAAGGAGGTGTTTAACTTGTTGTCAAGTCATGTAGAGCACATATGATGAGGACAGTACACTTGGAGTTCATCATCAAAGATAAATGTTTAAAATGGCAGTGGAAACATACAAGAAGTTGGTCAGCAATAAGAAGAAGAGTTTGATTGCTTTAATAAAAAAAATAGTTTTACTTATTATTGAGAAGGTTATAAAACATTTTAATCATGTAATTTTGTCATAAAATGTAAATAAAACCATTTTTGCTCTTATCTGTGTGATGCTAGTCTCATCTTCAATTAGAAATAAACTTCTTGGTTGAATAATCATGATTTAAATCTAAATATTTCAAAGTTATAAGTAATTTTGGACATAACTATAAGCAGAAGTAGATGAATAATCTCTACTTGGCCTTGGTCAACAATGCTGTAGGCCTTTTCCATTATCTGAGGTTACATAAATAACTTTGAAAGAAACATGCAAAACAATAAAATGGCAAAATAACCGTATTTTCCTCTCCTTGTCTTCAAGTTTGCTGTCATTAAAGTAAACTATTTTAATCAAATATGTCTCTCAAAACCCTGACATCTATAAAGCCACAAAGAGGTGTGTATTCTTTATTCCATGCAGCTACCTTCTACTCTTAAATTACCATCAGATTGTGAAACCTTCAGCAGTTTAACACGTATTTTCTTCAAGCTGCAGATAGAGAGATATTTGGCACAACCTTCGCCTAGTTAAACAAGTAATGACAGACGTGGGTGTTAACCTCAACACAGAGACAGCATCTAGTATCTCTCTGAAAGGTGTGCCTCGACACCTGAATGCTCCGATTTCTCCTCTGTATTCTCCATGCATCTCCTCCACCTTCGTCCCATCCTCCTGCATCCCCTTCACCGCATCCTCCCTCCTCCAAGCTGCGGCGGTAATTGGGTATGACATGGGATCAACAGGGAGAGAGCGAGGACGCATTTGAATGCATCGGCTATTGTCCTCTTTGCCTCTCTTTTTAAACTTGCTGCCTTGTAGTTCCCAGTCTGAGCTCGCCGCTGTTACCGTAGCAACATCTGCGTGACCGCATCCTCCCTCTCTCCCTCCTCCACCTCAAACGTGACGTTTCTTTTATTAAGATTGGCCGCAAGTGCCCAAATGAATGCATGGAGTGTGTGTGTGTGTGTATCTACCGCAGGAGAACTAGCAGGCCAACTCTTTGCTCCAAGCCAATTACCACAACCTCAGGACAGATTTTAAAGCTATAACTCAGAGAAGAGCTACCTTGAGCAGAACAAATATGAGGCCAACTTGTTACATTTAGTCAATCAAGAACATTATTGCACTACTGGGTACATCTCATTGTTGCTCACAGTGGACTTCCACAGCTTCCCCATTCAAACAGTCATTCAGTTTCCCTTCATCACTGCTCTTCTTCTATAAAACAAGCTTTACTTTGTTTAAAAAATGTCAGGCTGCAGGACAAAGTCATTGTTATTACTACCGCTTTATTTTGTGCAGAATGAGGCAGAGCATTGTGCTTAAAGGGGACCTATTAAGCAAAATTTGTTTTTTGATCGTTTTTATACTTCCATTTGGGTCTCTAATGCTTTTACAAACAGTCCAAATGCAAAAAACATTCAGCTGTTTTTTGGCTAAAAATTAACTTTTTATTTCTCCTACTAAACGCGCTGTTTCAAAAGCTGTGTAATTGTGACGTCACAATTATACAGCCACCTAGCAACGTTACGTGAGCCCCACTCCTGACTAGCAACTGAAGTGGAGCTCCACGCATTTGATTTTCAGTAGAGGATCACTTTTATCAGCTGGTTTTACCTTACACGCGTTTAACAATGGCTACCCTCAAAGCAAAGGCAGTTGTTCTGTTATTGCCTGCAAGGACTCACATCTGTCCATGCACATTCTCCCTTTGTCGGATAACAGCGGGAGAGTGCGGATCATGGCTTCATTTTATTTTTGAGGACAATGTTCCAGTCACTTTGCCGAAGACAGTACTAGTTTGCACGAATCACTTTACCACGGTCTGGCTTTAAAACTCAAATCAGTACCCGTCAGGATTTGCAGAAAGAAAAACTGAAGAAAAATTCAGTCCCTACTGTTCATGGCAAATCTGCAGATGACAGAAATGTAAGTACTTATTGTTGTGTCTTAAGGGTAGAACATAGCGCACACTGTCCGCAACTTCCTTAGTTGAGCGTACAAATTTCCTATATTTGTGGTGACAAATTCCTACATTTTCCACACTTTCTGCCATGGTGCGCATATTTGCCACCAGTTGCACGGAGCAGTGTGTCACATATAAAACAGTTTGATGTGGAGACTTTTTCCCGCTGAGCAGTTTCTTGTGTGACACCGTGTCGTGTACTCGGTTATAATAATTGAGCTTTGCGCGGAAATGTCCGGCAGACGTTTGCTTTGAGTCCACGCGCACGGAATCAGGTTGGCACGACTATGTTGGCCCTGTCCCAATACTCGCACTTCCACCCTTGTGTCCCTGAATTGTGCATTCCCGTTGATGGGTTCAAGTGCGTAGTGTGTCCCAATTCTCCAGAGTGGTCCATAGCCCCGCCCCCTTTGTGCCCTCAATCCGTTCTTAGTATATTACCCACAATTCACTGCTGCAGATGACGTTCTGAGCAAAAATAAATCACAACCGTCAACATAACCAGCCATCAAATCAGAATAATAAGAACTGCGTAAACTTTAGACAGCAAGCCAACAGATATTTTTTTACTGGTTTTCCAGGCTCAACATTGTAAGATACCACTGGGTTCAGAGTGAGTCTGGGCAGTCAGTAGGTCATAACACTGAAGTTACCTTTCAAACAAACACTGGCGCGGCGAGAGTCTGGTGTATAAATCTCCGTCGCTTCCTGCACTTTCTTCTCAAAAGAATTGCTTGTTGCAGTTTTAAATAGTTTTTTTAGCAGCAAGACTGAAAACAGCGCTGGTTCCTGCCCTTTTTGATGTTGCAGTCACAGTGCAGAAGTGCAAGTTGATGACGTAACGCTTGTAACCTGCGCACTTCAACCCCTACATGCACTGGTACAAAGTAAACACTTCATAGAGGGGCGTAGGGTGTAGTGTGTGTATTGGGACAGGGCCGTTATGACCCATATAAGTTTTGGTTTTATTTTCATGAGTATGAAGTGCTGGGCGTGGCCAGATACAGCTATTTTGCATAAAAGTGACAGAGCCCTAAAACAACTCATTTTGAAAGGGCTCAAAAAAGGAGAAACTGAGGAGGTGAAATCTTGTTATCTAAGAATGATTTTGTGCCTGAGTGTAATTATTAACATGTTTTGTATGGCCCATAGACCTATCTCAGATGTTTAAATGGAAGTATAATAGCCAACCTTTAAAAACCAATTGAATCTTTAACCAACTACAGGGGTTGGACGATGAAACTGAAACACCTGTCATTTTAGTGTGGGAGGTTTCATGGCTAAATTGGACCAGCCTGGTAGCCAGTCTTCATTGATTGCACATTGCACCAGTAAGAGCAGAGTGTGAAGGTTCAATTAGCAGGGTAAGAGCACAGTTTTGCTCAAAATATTGAAATGCACACAACATTATGGGTGACATACCAGAGTTCAAAAGAGGACAAATTGTTGGTGCACGTCTTGCTGGCGCATCTGTGACCAAGACAGTAAGTCTTTGTGATGTATCAAGGGTAATGTCAGCATACCACCAAGAAGGACGAACCACATCCAACAGGATTAACTGTGGACGCAAGAGGAAGCTGTCTGAAAGGGATGTTCGGGTGCTAACCCGGATTGTATCCAAAAAACATGAAACCACGGCTGCCCAAATCACGGCAGAATTAAATGTGCACCTCAACTCTCCTGTTTCCACCAGAACTGTCCGTCGGGAGCTCCACAGGGTCAATATACAGGTCCTTCTCAAAATATTAGCATATTGTGATAAAGTTCATTATTTTCCATAATGTAATGATGAAAATTTTACATTCATATATTTTAGATACATTGCACACTAACTGAAATATTTCAGGTCTTTTGTTGTCTTAATACGGATGATTTTGGCATACAGCTCATGAAAACCCAAAATTCCTATCTCACAAAATTAGCATATCATTAAAAGGGTCTCTAAACGTGCTATGAACCTAATCATCTGAATCAACGAGTTAACTCTAAACACCTGCAAAAGATTCCTGAGGCCTTTAAAACTCCCAGCCTGGTTCATCACTCAAAAACCCAATCATGGGTAAGACTGCCGACCTGACTGCTGTTCCACCAGAACTGTCCGTCAGGAGCTCCACAGGGTCAATATACACGGCCGGGCTACTATAGCCAAACCTTTGGTCACTCATGCCAATGCCAAATGTCGGTTTCAATGGTGCAAGGAGCGAAAATCTTGGGCTGTGGACAATGTGAAACATGTATTGTTCTCTGATGAGTCCACCTTTACTGTTTTCCTCACATCCGGGAGTTACGGTGTGGAGAAGCCCCAAAGAAGCGTACCACCCAGACTGTTGCATGCCCAAAGTGAAGCATGGGGGTGGATCAGTGATGGTTTGGGCTGCCATATCATGGCATTCCCTTGGCCCAATACTTGTGCTAGATGGGCGCGTCACTGCCAAGGACTACCGAACCATTCTTGAGGACCATGTGCATCCAATGGTTCAAACATTGTATCCTGAAGGCGGTGCTGTGTATCAGGATGACAATGCACCAATACACACAGCAAGACTGGTGAAAGATTGGTTTGATGAACATGAAAGTGAAGTTGAACAGAGAAAAGAATGCACAGCACTATGATCTTCAGCACCAGGCACAGAACTTCAGCCGATTCACACCTGGGCAAGATGGTCACAGACCAAAAAACAGCTGGAGCGGTCATCTGTCATCACATGATGCCACGCTCATATCTGGTGGAGGGACCCCACAGTATCATCATTTGAAACTATCAGTGCCATGCAGCCCTCGCCAGAGCAGAACAGCAGTGGTACAGTTGAGCATATCCTGGGAGATGGTCTGGAATGACCCACAATGGACCCGCAACCCAATTAGTCGGTTTAATCCTGTTAAAAGGGAGTTAGTTCTTTCCACTGTTGCTTTACGCTTGTTCAGTATGAGAGGTTGCTGCAGTAAATGACTCAATGCAGCTTGCTAGGTTTCCTAGGACTGTTGCAGTTTTACTAAATGAAATTGTGATTTTCATTCTACTGTATTACAATTATAATTAAACAGCACTGTATGTAATTGGATATGGAACTACATGATTAATCTGTACTGAAAAGAATGGAAATTTCTTTGAGATTACATTTTCTGTTATTTTGTACTATGTAAAAAAACATAACTGATAAAACTACTACTATTCTTGTTAATAATTCGAGTTGTTAGTAAAGGTTTGCTCCTGAATTTTTATAACTTTTTCTTAATTTTTTTGAACCAACATGCTTTAGCCTACAAAGTTCTGTTCTCATACATTAGGTAAATAATGGTCAATAATAATGAACACGACCCATGCATTCAAAGATTTGCATCGATACAATTCCATGACTAAAAGTCTCAACAAATCTGATTTCAGCCCTGGTTGATTTATTAACAACAGGAGTAACAACAAGTTTAGTCATGCAGATCAAAGATGTGATCTAAGATCTAAGAGAAACTTTAATCAGCTTTTCTTTATATTTTCTCTTTGTGCAAGTTCGCTTAATTAACCTGTATTTTATTTTGATTACTGATCATATCTGTTCTCTGTCTTCTAACTAAAATGAAAACTGATGTTAATCTCTTTGCATTATGTTGAAAAATGCCATCAAATTGTGAAAAAGAGTCAATTTCAAAAACTATTATGCTACTTCTGTTGACTACTGACCACCAAGATTAGCGGTTGTTGGGACCCACAGCCATGCATTGCAACATGAAAGGCCAGTACAAACTTTCCTGGAAATTTCAAAATAAATTGTATTAACCTATTTCTGGCAGAGCCAGGAAACGGGGTAACTGCGGACTTCCTGTGACGTCACTGTCCAAATAAAAGCACCGCTCTTGCTACATCCTGTCTCTTCCACTGCTCCTCTGCGGGACCAGGATAGGGGAGGCAGTGCGCTAATGTCTCTTTGCTGGCAAACAGACATAAACTCTTCAAACTGGATCCAAGGGTGTCATAAGATCACGCGATCATATGCAGAAGTACTGATGAATGACTGTTGAAAGAATCCGGTACTCATTCATAAAAAGGGGAAATTAAGGTATAAGCATTGTGTTGGAAAATATTCATGCTATGCTTATAGGATCCGTATTGCTATGCTCAAGTATGTTTAATAATGTGTGAAATAAAATGTATTGTGTAACTTAGAGGCCTGCTAACAGGCTTCTCTGTGTATGTGTCTGTAAGAATTCTGCCTTACAACAAGAAGATAATTCTGTATGTGTAAGATTTCTGCACATGTCTGTAGATAAAGGTCAAAAGTGGAAAAACAGGAAGTGCTGAAAAGTCAGCTGAATGTCAGAGTGCCAGACAGCTCTGGATATGAAATCAGACAGTCAACTGAAACTCGATTAAAATGTATGTTTTTATTGTACACGCCTTGCTTTTGAATAAAAACTGCTGTTCTGGGAAGGAAGTTTCAGAAGTATTCGGACGAGCTTCTCCCTGTACAGGCATCTAAAAGCTGCACAGTCTCCGTCTTCTCTTTTATTACTTTGTTTTTAGTAGTAACAGTATAGGATGTCTTAGCTTTACCAAAACAAACGAGCACGCAGGAGTTTAGGGAATACCTCCGACAATTGCTTTACCTTCTCTCTGAGACCTGCAGAAGCAAACTGTGTTCCAGAGAAGTCCCCAGTCTCTACAAGCCGAGTCTGAAGTAAGGACAACAGCCCCACATCACCGTGGTTACAGTAATGTGCAGTTGGTTGGCGGACAGAACGAGTCGTCTTTCATCCACAGCTACGGAGGTTAGCTGAAGCTAACCCTTTGTTCACGGAGCTTTCTTCAAACGTCGTCTCGCCTGGACAACTCCTCCTCAACACGTTTCAAACGGGGTTAGGGTTTGGGCAGAGAGATTTAGGGTAAAATGATCTAAACGTTTTTCATTTTATGAAGTTTGGTTTTGTTTGTGTTGAACTCAGCTATCTTGGTGCCAGCAGGCTATCTGCAGCACCACGTGCTGAGCTTTGTGTTCTCTGTTTGTGGGTTTTTAAAGTTAAGACAAACTTTATTTAAAGGGTGATTTTAAACACAGAAGATTAATCATAATGCGCCGACCATGCTTATGCATTTAACCCCTTTTTATTGAAGGCATTTTTAAAGGAGTGTGTTTGATTCTGGTGCTAAGCTATCAGCTGCTTTGCTAGCTTTAACTGCTAAAGGACACGTGCTTGCTGCTAAATAATATTTACCCAGAAAGGTTGTTAGTTTTCAATCCAGTAAATAATAGTCCCTAAACATTATTTTACTAAACTTGATAACTAAGTAAACACCATTAAGCCCCATTTCTCCAGAAAGATTTGGCGCTTTTCCAAAATACGTCCTTAAATATTTTACCATTTCTTTAATATTGTTTCTTTGAATATTATTTTGATAAGTAATGAGACACCGTTGAGAATTAGTCATCCAGAAGGTTGGTTTTATTTCAGCAGATCATTCTTTAAAACATTATTTTATCTGATCTTGCATTGTGAATGGTTGTCTAAAGGTGTGCAGACTATTGCCTAAGTTACTTCCAAGACTAACTTAACTTCATTTCCAGTTTCTTCAAGATAATTCTTGGTTCTCAAACATAAACATTGCATGGTAATATTGTATCACTCTTTCGGTCATGCTTTTCAATCATCTTTAATCATATTTTGTTTATATTGTACATAACTAATTAGTCTTCCTTATTCTTTAATTCTGCTTGGTAGTTTAGTTGGATTGTTTTAGCATAGTAAAGAGTTTGTTGATTGAAATATGTTTGACTTTGAGTTGACTTATTTTTGTTAATAAATTCTTGTATTTTAAGAAATTGTGTGAATTTATTCCATATATGTGCAGAGTTTATGCTGTTCAATAATGTCAGAGCTCGTCTCACACCTTTCTATTCTGTCCTAATACCATCGCCTTACTGGGCTGGTATTCACAGGACAACCCTTAACAGACCGGAATATTATTTAATAAAATATTAAATAATATTCTCAGATTCATAATCACAACACGGTTGGCAACTATAGTATGTACCAGGTAGAGATGGTGACTCGAGTTTGTGACTTAAACTTGATTTCAACTTTTTTTTAAAGTCACAAAAACGAAGACTATACATGAGATAGTCAGGTCGCATGATTGATCTTTTATCTTATGTAATCAGTGGCGAAAATAAACATAATCTATACCAGTTCTGTGTTTTAGGCAGACTGGATCACATGTACTGATGTGAGTTTATTTCATAGATTAAAGACAAACATTTTAGTAGCAACTTCATTAGAATTTCATCAGTATCCTCTGCTCCTATCAAGAGGCTGAAAATAGTCATGTTTTTCAATTCTATGTTTTCATGTAAAAAAAGAAATTCGCAAAGAACCTAAATTGCTTCTAAAAGGGCCATAAGGGAGGTTCAGCTACGTCTGTGTAAAAAATGTGGTAGAGGAAACCAAAAGGCGAAATGCACGGGGTACACTCCCCAGATAATGAAAAAGGGCAGTGCATTAAAGCATTAATATGGTATGTAACAGCATGTAATGTCCAGGCAATACTTAAAGGGACAGTTTTTTTTTTATGTGGAATTATGTAAAATAGTTAGAAGTAGCCAGCAAGTTACCTGCAGTGCACAGAAGCAAACTGAATTTGTAAAACAAGAGTAGTATGGCTAATGGCAAAACAGACCAGGTATGGAGTAAATTTTAGCCACTTGAAACAACTGAAAAATACTCCTTGTTTGTTTGTGGTGCCTTTTTTTTAGATTGTGATTGGTTACTGAAGTAATGAGTGTGACCCTGGATGTTTCAGTGGTAGCAGGTTGGGAGGCGATGACATCGCTGCTACAGGAAACCATTTCATAAAAAATTGAATTATTCTTTTACTGTAAACACGATCATCTTTTATTGGTTCCCTGTAATGAAGATCAGTTTGTTTGACCTTTCCAATCTCAGTGAAACACTTTAAAATTGAGAAAGATTTATTCAGCTCCTAAAGGAGAAACCCAGCTATAGTTTGTTACCTACAATTTTTTCCTCTAGACGTTTTTTCCCATTTGTGTTTATATACTCAGTCGGGTTTTTTTCTTTGAGAAATATAGTAAGACAGGATATAACATGTTTATTGAATTATAACAGCATTTTGTGAATTACCGTAAGACGACTAATGGGATACATTTAAACGTTTTCTTTTATATATATTTATTTGACCGTTTAAAAAGTCAGAAATAAACAAATAACACAAGTCTGTTTTGCAGTTTAGAAAGAAAAATGCACCAGTCAAAGGTTATGAATGATTTAATAAGATCAACTATTCAATCACACGTATGACACATTAAAGTCACTGCCAGGATATCCTGAGCTTACTCCCATGTTGGAATAATGCAAAACCACAAAACTCAAAAGCAAAAAAATCAGTTTTTCTCTTAGATCAAGATCAAAACAGGATCACTATACACTGCATTCAGCACACACACCTCAGATTTTTTTTCTTCTTTTCATGTCTTCAGAAGCAGCAGAGGTTTGGACGTGAACTGACTCCTCGCTTTGGCAGATATAGGAATGACCCTGAATGCATCTCTGCACCTCAGGTATATTGGGCTGGATTAAAAATGCAGTGACTCAAACCATGAAGCAAAAGCCCAGCTTCATTTTAAAGCTTCCTTGCGTGGTGCAGCACTATGTTATAACACAAGATACTGTAGATAAATAGCATAATAAAAGTTTATAGAGAAGGCATGCTAAAGGCAAATTGTCGCTCTTCTTAGTCCAAACATGAATAGAGCAAATGCTACTCATAGTGCCTAGTGAAAACTCTCCATTGAATACAGCTTTTATCCTCCATCTTCTTCTTCCTCCTCCTCCTACTCTTCATCCATGGTTGACCAGCATGTTCTGCAGGAAGAAAATAGAGGTGGGGGGGATTAGAATTGTTGCAACCCTACGACACCATCTGACCTTCAAGAAGCTTTCAAGTGTAATGGCTTTGACTTTTTCATTCACACTTTTCCACCTTTAACCGACCACATCTGAAAGGTCAGATTTAGTAATGGTAGAGATTATCTCAGTAATGGAGCGAAGGAAGCCTAACGATTATCTCAGTAATGGAGCGAAGGAAGCCTAACTTAAAATTCACCACTGGAAAGCAGGTTTTACACTCAAACATGCAGTGACTTGAATGAGTACTCATAATGTCCTCCATGTTTTAACTTCAATCTATTTTATTAGCCACTGACTGACTGACTCTATTTTATTATGTGACAGACCAACAAGTGCATTTGATTTCAGCCACCTTTAATCTGTTACTCCTAACATGAATCCAGTGCCAGGTGGCCACCTGTGTGTAATCTAATTTTAGTGTAAATCCAGCTGTTCTGTTTGAGAACATTAGGGAGTGAACAGCATCACGAAGAGCAAGGAACACAGCAGCAAGGTTAGAGATACAGTTTTAAAGAAGATTAAAGAAGGGTTAGGTTATTACACTGTTCAATTCCTGAAGTGATCATTAATCAGAGAAGCAGCCAGAAGATCCATAGGAACTCTAAAGGAGCTGCACAGATAAGCTGCTCAGGAAGGAGAAACTGTCAACCTATGAGTATTAGTTTGCCAAATCTGGCCTCTATCTTAGAGTGGTAAAAAGGAAAGCAAGTGTTACATGAAATGATATGAAAATGCCATTTACAGTTTGCCACATGTTATGCAGGAAGCATATAGGAAACGTCTGGTGGTGGCAGCATCGTAACAACATTTTTCTGTTTGTGCTGTAGATATCAGACATGATTTAAACTTTTCCTGCCTGTGGATCCACTGCAACTTGAAGAATAATAGAACGATTTATTCAACTGTTTAAGTTTAAAGCTGCTTATCATCTATTATTATTTATCAGTTAAAACAAAAAATTATTTATTAGCTAACGGTCTTTTAAACGGCGTAAAGGAATAAAGCCATCTGCTGGACTGAAGGTGTATTGCAGTTTTCTTAACAGCTTCCCCATATGTCATTAGGCGGATTAAAATAAACGGTCTGCAGCCCTTCTGATGAAAGGAAACAAAAGGAACCCAAAACCACAAAAATTCCAATCCCCAGGTAAAACATCCTGAGGCTTTAATTCCCAGGGCTTTTGGTGAAAAAGTGCTATTATGTGCTAATTAGTGTTGGTCTATCACAGAAAATCCCCAAAACTCATTGAAGTTTGTGGCTGTAAAGTAGCAAAGTTGTGTAAAACCTCGAGGGATATTAACAGTTTTGCAAAAAACTGTACTTTAGCTGATGATGAAGACTTTAAAATGTAATGCATTTAAATTCTGAAAGTAACACCTAATATTACAACTCGTTCACTTTAATATAATCCAACTCCTTCCATCAAAACGACCTGAAACCAACAATGACTGAGTTCTATTTTAAAGACTAAAATGGCAAAGGATACCAAGAAATGCTTTTTAGATGAAGCAGAGGATAAGTAGCCAGTATGACAGGAGCTGTAGCACAATGGAAACATCTACCTATAAACCCTTGGAGCAGCCTATCAAAATGGTGAACTAAGGCTGGATGACCTACAGGGGTTGGACAATGAAACTGAAACACCTGTCATTTTAGTGTTGGAGGTTTCATGGCTAAATTGGACCAGCCTGGTAGCCAGTCTTCATTGATTGCACATTGCACCAGTAAGAGCAGAGTGTGAAGGTTCAATTAGCAGGGTAAGAGCACAGTTTTGCTCAAAATATTGAAATGCACACAACATTATGGGTGACATACCAGAGTTCAGAAGAGGACAAATTGTTGGTGCACGTCTTGCTGGCGCATCTGTGACCAAGACAGCAGGTCTTTGTGATGTATCAAGAGCCACGGTATCCATGGTAATGTCAGCATACCACCAAGAAGGACGAACCACATCCAACAGGATTAACTGTGGACGCAAGAGGAAGCTGTCTGAAAGGGATGTTCGGGTGCTAACCCGGATTGTATCCAAAAAACATGAAACCACGGCTGCCCAAATCACGGCAGAATTAAATGTGCACCTCAACTCTCCTGTTTCCACCAGAACTGTCCGTCGGGAGCTCCACAGGGTCAATATACACGGCCGGGCTGCTATAGCCAAACCTTTGGTCACTCATGCTAATGCCAAACGTCGGTTTCAATGGTGCAAGGAGCGCAAACCTTGGGCTGTGGACAATGTGAAACATGTATTGTTCTCTGATGAGTCCACCTTTACTGTTTTCCCCACATCCGGGAGAGTTACGGTGTGGAGAAGCCCCAAAGAAGCATACTACCCAGACTGTTGCATGCCCAGAGTGAAGCATGGGGGTGGATCAGTGATGGTTTGGGCTGCCATATCATGGCATTCCCTTGGCCCAATACTTGTGCTAGATGGGCGCGTCACTGCCAAGGACTACCGAACCATTCTTGAGGACCATGTGCATCCAATGGTTCAAATATAGTATCCTGAAGGCGGTGCCGTGTATCAGGATGACAATGCACCAATACACACAGCAAGACTGGTGAAAGATTGGTTTGATGAACATGAAAGTGAAGTTGAACATCTCCCATGGCCTGCACAGTCACCAGATCTAAATATTATTGAGCCACTTTAGGGTGTTTTGGAGGAGCGAGTCAGGAAACGTTTTCCTCCACCAGTATCACGTAGTGACCTGGCCACTATCCTGCAAGAAGAATGGCTTAAAATCCCTCTGACCACTGTGCAGGACTTGTATATGTCATTCCCAAGACGAATTGACGCTGTATTGGCCGCAAAAGGAGGCCCTACACCATACTAATAAATTATTGTGGTCCAAAACCAGGTGTTTCAGTTTCATTGTCCAACCCCTGTATTTTTAGTGTGATGATTTATTCAGAAGGTACAGAGTTTGAGAAAATGAGAAAAAAGGGGGGTTTCTATGGGTTGACCGACTGTCACTGAAAAAGTCTAGTCTAGTCTATATATATCTATATATACACATAAATTAGACGTAAGCTTTGAATAGAAACAACATTTAACCCGATGGTTCTGAGGCGTTACAGTTAAAGTGGAAGATTTCAGCAAACACAATGAGAATTATAGCACAGAATCACAGCAAATGGGGAAGCAGACTGACATAAGGCTGGTTCTACTGTCAGATTTAAGATTTTCACTTTGTCTCCGGTGTTCTTCACAGGTGGATGATATCCTGTCAGGTACATTATCAGCTTTCACACACATTACATCGGCTGCTTCCGTCTTCGAACATAAACATACGGCAAATGAACACATAGTTCTATGCAGGAGGACTGGGAAATGGGTTTACAGATTTACTGTTAGGATTAGATACTTTTTCAACTTAATAATGCATCTAGTGTAAATACAACTGACAGATTAAATTTACAGGTATCAGAGATTGCGTTACTGAGATTATTTTTGATGTTCCAGCAAAACTGTTTTGTATTTTTATTTCCCCCTTTAAGTCAGATTCCAGTAACTGATACTTGGTCAAACTACAGATGATTTTGGTTTGTGGAATATTTGGGTAATTATTTCACAGCTTCTTATTAAACTCAGAACATCACGGTGAAAATCTGTACATTTATTGTGATTTTTTCAGTTAGAAAATATAAATTTAAAAGCTATTGGGTGCTTTGGGCAGCAATCTGTTAAAAGGTGCACTCACACTGTCTGTTGGAACCTACCATTACAGTGCCCTCCAACTGTGTTACTGAAATCATTAAAACCACACAGTGATCAATAGAGCTTAACTCTTTTAAACCTTCTTGTTTAGTCTCTTCTCCTCTCCTCCTCTCCCTGTTCGTGTGTTTTTGCTGAACACTTTACTGTTCTTATGACCCTTAAATGCCAACGATTAGCAAAAAAAATGTAGAAATAACTTAGAGAACTATCTTTAAAATACGGGTTCCACCAAACTGGACTTACTTACTGGTGTTTAAAAATTTATAACAATTTATTGAGAGCGTAACTATATACAATATAATGATAGCTGGGAGCATAGAGGGGGGTGGGGTGAAAGCAGATTGTATTGGACAAAAAGTCTTTTGCAAGACTATTCACAGTCCTTGAACTTTTCCACATTTTGTCAAATCATAACCACAAACATCAATGGATTTAGTTGGAATAATATGTGATAGACCAGCACAAAATGGCACATAGTGTCATTTTTTTCTACCATTCATTGCAAAGACATTGGATGGCAAGTGTCTACAAAAAACCTTTTCTTATCTTGCTACAGATTCTCAATTAGATTTAGGTCTAGATTTTGACTGGGCCAATCTAATATATAAATATGCTTTGCTGTATAACGTTCATCGTAGCTCTGGTTCAATGTTCAGGGTCAATGTCCTGCTGGAAAGTAAATCTCCCCTACTGTATCGTCTTTTCACAAACTCAAACAGATTCAGTGCTTTGATCTAAACCGTTGTAGCTCAGGCTGTATGCTCAGGCAGGGTTGCTGCCCTGCTAAAAGGTGAGCCTCCATCCCAGTCTTGTAAAATCAAGCATCAATTTGCTTTAAGGAAATGCATCCCCACAGCATGATGCTGCTACCACCATGTTTTATGATGGGGATGGTGTGTTTAGGGTTATGAACAGTGTTAGCTTTCCACCACACATAGTGTTTTGCATGTAGACCAAAAAAACAAAAAAAAACGTTTTGGTTTCATCTGACCTGAGCCCCTTCTTCAACATGTTTGCAGAGTCCTCCATATGGGTTGTGGCATAACTACAAGCTGGACCTCTAATGGCTTTGTTTTAAACTTTAGCTTTCTTCTTGCCACTTTTCCCAAGAGCTCAGATTTATGCAGTGCAGAACTCTTAATTTTCCTGTTGAAAACTCTCCCACCTGAGCTGTGGATCTCTGCAGCTCCTCCAGAGTTATCCAGAGTCACTTGGCTACTTCTCTGATTAATGCTTTCCTGGCCCCACCTTTCAGTTTAGGTGGGCAGCCATGATAGGTTTGAAGGTATACCACACTGAGCAATGCTCTCTGACCTGTAATGTTTCTTGGTCTCCATGATTTTACAGGTCCTTCTCAAAATATTAGCATATTGTGATAAAGTTCATTATTTTCCATAATGTCATGATGAAAATTTAACATTCATATATTTTAGATTCATTGCACACTAACTGAAATATTTCAGGTCTTTTATTGTCTTAATACGGATGATTTTGGCATACAGCTCATGAAAACCCAACATTCCTATCTCACAAAATTAGCATATTTCATCCGACCAATAAAAGAAAAGTGTTTTTAATACAAAAAACGTCAACCTTCAAATAATCATGTACAGTTATGCACTCAATACTTGGTCGGGAATCCTTTTGCAGAAATGACTGCTTCAATGCGGCGTGGCATGGAAGCAATCAGCCTGTGGCACTGCTGAGGTCTTATGGAGGCCCAGGATGCTTCGATAGCGGCCTTTAGCTCATCCAGAGTGTTGGGTCTTGAGTCTCTCAACGTTCTCTTCACAATATCCCACAGATTCTCTATGGGGTTCAGGTCAGGAGAGTTGGCAGGCCAATTGAGCACAGTGATACCATGGTCAGTAAACCATTTACCAGTGGTTTTGGCATTGTGAGCAGGTGCCAGGTCGTGCTGAAAAATGAAATCTTCATCTCCATAAAGCTTTTCAGCAGATGGAAGCATGAAGTGCTCCAAAATCTCCTGATAGCTAGCTGCATTGACCCTGCCCTTGATAAAACACAGTGGACCAACACCAGCAGCTGACACGGCACCCCAGACCATCACTGACTGTGGGTACTTGACACTGGACTTCTGGCATTTTGGCATTTCCTTCTCCCCAGTCTTCCTCCAGACTCTGGCACCTTGATTTCCGAATGACATGCAGAATTTGCTTTCATCCGAAAAAAGTACTTTGGACCACTGAGCAACAGTCCATTGCTGCTTCTCTGTATCCCAGGTCAGGCGCTTCTGTCGCTGTTTCTGGTTCAAAAGTGGCTTGACCTGGGGAATGTGGCACCTGTAGCCCATTTCCTGCACATGCCTGTGCACGGTGGCTCTGGATGTTTCTACTCCAGACTCAGTCCACTGCTTCCGCAGGTCCCCCAAGGTCTGGAATCGGCCCTTCTCCACAATCTTCCTCAGGGTCCGGTCACCTCTTCTCGTTGTGCAGCGTTTTCTGCCACACTTTTTCCTTCCCACAGACTTCCCACTTGTGCCTTGATACAGCACTCTGGGAACAGCCTATTCGTTCAGAAATTTCTTTCTGTGTCTTACCCTCTTGCTTGAGGGTGTCAATAGTGGCCTTCTGGACAACAGTCAGGTCGGCAGTCTTACCCATGATTGGGGTTTTGAGTGATGAACCAGGCTGAGAGTTTTAAAGGCCTCAGGAATCTTTTGCAGGTGTTTAGAGTTAACTCGTTGATTCAGATGATTAGGTTCATAGCTCGTTTAGAGACCCTTTTAATGATATGCTAATTTTGTGAGATAGGAATTTTGGGTTTTCATGAGCTGTATGCCAAAATCATCCGTATTAAGACAATAAAAGACCTGAAATATTTCAGTTAGTGTGCAATGAATCTAAAATATATGAATGTTAAATTTTCATCATGACATTATGGAAAATAATGAACTTTATCACAATATACTAATATTTTGAGAAGGACCTGTATGTGTTCTCTGACAAACCTCTAATGCCCTCACAGAACTGCTGGACTTATAACAAAATTAACACAAGTAAACTTCTAATTAGGTGACTACTGAAGATTGAAATTGGTTGCTCTCAGTTTTATTCAGGAGTATCAGAGTAAAGGAAATATAAAGAGTTTTCACATTTTTTTTTGGGAAGTAAATGTCCAAAACCTTCCATAATTTTTATTCCGCTTTACAAATAAGCCCTTCCTTTGAAAATCTCAATAAATATTGAAGTTTGTGGCCTTATGGTGACAAATGTGGTAAAAGGGGTATGAATACTTTTGCAGACATCGTAAGTTACAATTATTGCACTTTTTAAAAGGTAGACAAACCGTTTATGTTCAAATATATCACTAAATTTAACCTTTAAAAAGCAACAAAGAACATATAATCCAAATATTGCCATTATTAGGATGGCAAGGACATAATTTGCTCTTTTACATTTTCTTTTTAAATCAGGTAAAAACATTGACCTTATCTTCTTAAAATGTGCATCCTTATATTCTGCAGATCTGTTTTTTATTAGTGCTCTACTAAAACAAGAACACCACAGCAAACACATATTTCAATATACGAGAATAAAAAGCAATCCTTCAACAGTGTATTGGATTCTCGACCGGGTTGGTCTGGAGAACACCCATGAGTTAAAGCAGGCACCGGCTGTGAAAAGTTACTGACGTTACAGCATACGTTAACGGTTCAGAGCTGGGCCTGTTTCTATTTCACGCGGCTCTGACTGGCAGATCAACAGACTCCAATTCAGGGACTGTGGAGAAAAGAAGCGGGACAGAGGGCGATGAGTGCAGGAGATGGAAAGAGAAAAACAAATAACTAGCAAGATGTCAGTAAAGGCAGGGGAGCAGAAGAAGTCAGCCTTTCCCCCCATTCTGCAAAATCCAACCTGGGAGCCTTGACTCAATTGGAAATCCATTTTATCTGATGACTGGCAGGCAATTGGAACTCCCAGGTGATGAGCTGAGGTTCTGCAGTTGATAGACTTGACCAATCCACTGCTAAGGGATGGAGGGATAGAAATGGAGTGGTGTGTGGAGGAGAACATGCACTACAGAGGCTTACTTCGCTAGCAAAGTTCCTTTCAGGCTTCAACTATTAGCGAGTTCCCTCTTTGGTGAAAAACGCAGGAACTAGAACAGTACTTTACACACCTGGGTTCAACAATAATCCTGTGTGAATCAGTGACCCTAAACATACAGACAGAGCTACAATGGAATGGGTTCGGACAAAAGCATATTTGTGTGTTAGAATAGCCCAGTCAAAGTTCAGACCTACAATGGCTACAATAAAAGTGTACACAACACAGTTAAAATGTCAGGGTTTTTTGATATCAATAAAAATGTATTTTTCTAAATAAACTTAAAACCTTTTTAACCTTTACTGTGAAATCTAACCAGTAAAGTCTAACTATAAATAGAATTGTGTCAAGACTTGAAAGCTGATGCTTACAAAAGCTCTCAATGCAGCCTGACTGAGCTTTGGCTTTTTTGCAAAGGTGAAGAAGAAGCAAAGATCCCAGACTCTAGATTTGAAAAGCTGGTAGATTAATCGCCCAAAAGACATGGAGCTGTGATTGCATTGAACTGTGATTCTACAAAGATTTTTGTTGAAAACCATGGTTCATTTTCCATGCATTATTACTTCTGCAAGGTTTTTAACTGCAGTAGATGCTTTTCATAGACATGTATATTACAGTACACATGAAAGCACTGATGGAAACTGTGAATTCAACGTTTAGGGAATAAAACATAAATAACAAGCCGTCTTAGAAAAATCTGCAAGATAAAAACACCTCAGTAGCTGCTGCATAGCTCTAAAAAAATATTTTCATGGTTCCACATGAAAGAGAACTTGTCAACATAGCTCTAAGGAACAAACAATAACACACTGATATTTATTTACAAAAAGGCCAGACAAGAAAGGGGAACAAAAAAATCGATCTCCTCAGGAGTGCTGCGTATGAATTGGATAGCAATCACAAAGGAAAATCACGCTTCAAATCTTCAAGAAAAAGAAGCTGGGAGACAGAAGGATTGACTGACAACGGGACACAAAAAAGGCTGGGGGAAAGTGGACTGTTTCGATAATTCTGTGGTTGTTTAAAGCCGACAAAAGCCAGAGAAAAAGCCACCTAAAAGCCCCGCAGCTTTCCTCTCTTATCCCGGCTGGTGGTCCAGGTTCCATAAAAGTTCTTCCTGAGAACGCACAGGGGGTGGGAGGGGAGTGTGCCCAAAAAACCATAAATAGCAAAAAACAATAAAAAATAAATAGGTGTGTCAAATTCTTATGTAGTTGAGGTCGCTTTCAGCACAACACAATACAGGGGGGTGTTGAATTGTTCCCAGGAGCCCCTGCTGGAGAATACACAGAGAGGGAGAGAGAGCAGGGGGTCTGGTGGTGCGAGCCGATAGATTGTTGGAGCTCAGAAAGGTCAGTGTACAGCAAGCGAGGGGCACAAAAGCAGGTGAAAAATGCCTCTATTGGGGGGCAATTGTCAACACGTTTAACCCCCCACTCCTCTGTCCACGTGAGCACACACATCCACCGCGTTTACATCGCTTGAGAGCGAGGGCTTAGAGCAAGGGGCGAGAGGCCAGGAGGAAAAGAAAGACTTGATTTTGCTTCATGTGCGGTTCAATCGAGAACTGGAGCGCAACAAAAGCAAAGACAGAGGACGAACAAAAAAAAAACCTGCAGCAGAATAAGATCTTGCAGAGAGAGAAAATCGTCTCAACTTTTAAAGTGAAAAAGTTTTTTTATTTCATCATGCTTTAGACAGATCTGGTATGAACAAAAAGAATACACAGGTTAACATGGCTTATTGTACCATGTTTTATCAATTAATTTTGTTCTATCATTACTAAAAATATTTATTAACACTTGCTTTAAGATATACATTGTTCCTCACCTTTACTAACACTTCTCATTTCCAGCTTCCCAGTAAGCGTGACATCTGACACCCGGGGTTCAGCTACGTTTAACACTTCAGTACATGACAGCCCTAATTAAAAGGTAATGATGAAGTTCTGAAAGACATTGCCTGTAAAGTAAGTCTAAATCAGTATTCTGGACGAAAGACTGGACTCCAGGTTCACTATATTATCTATAAAGAGAGACTATACAGATATAACCTATAACTGAAAAATGCAAGGGAATCCTTCTTTCTGAGATCATCAGCAAAAACATAAACAATGCTCGTGCATTATTTGTCACGGTCGACAGGTTAACAAACCCTCCTGTAATTGTAGCATCTGAACTCCACTCTACCAGGGCCTGCAATGAATTTGCTAAATTCTTTACTGAAAAAACCCAAAAGATCAGAGGGGCAGTCAGCACATCCACATCAACTCCAGTACCAATGCAGTCTCCAACTAGAACTGATTTTGACAAAATTTCCCAATTTCACCAAATAAACTGCAAAATCTTAGAAGAAATCGTACAGCAACTAAGCTCTTCTTCCTGCTGTCTCGATCTTTTACCCGCAGCTTTCCTTAAGAAAGCTTTGCCTGTAATAACATCTGATTTAACTCAAATAATAAACACGTCCCTTTTGTCAGGTGTTTTCCCCCAGGCCCTGAAAACAGCAATTATCAAACCTCTATTGAAAAAGAGCAACTTGGACAAGCTGCTACTACAGAACTACAGGCCTACATCAAACCTCCCCTTCATCAGTAAGATTATTGAAAAAGCTATGTTTCAGCAGTTAAACAACTTCCTAACAATGACCAACAGCTTCAAGGTCTCCCAGTCAGGCTTCCTGCTCACCACAGTACAGAGACTGCTCTTGTCAAGGTGTTCAATGACATCCGTATAAATGCAGACTGTAGAAGAACCACATTGCTGGTATTATTGGACCTTAGTGCAGCATTCGACACTGTTAATCACTCCATTTTATTAGAGCGCCTGGAAAACTGGGTCTGCCTTTCTGATGCAGCACTGAACTGGTTTAAATTATACTTGAAGGACAGGGACTTTTTTGTGTCAGTAGGTAACTTTACATCAGAGAGCACAAAAATCACATGTGGCGTTCCCCAAGGTTCCATCTTAGGGCCCCTCCTATTCAATATCTACATGCTCCCCCTAACTCAGATTTTAATAAACAACAACGTAAGTTATCATAACTATGCCGAACCCATTCAAGCGCTGGGTAAATGCTTAGAAGAAATCAATGCATGAATGGGCCTAAATTTTCTTCAGCTGAATCAAAACAAAACTGAAGTAATAATCTTTGGACCAAAGGAAGAGCATTTAAAAGTTAGCACACAGCTTCATTTAACACAGCTAGAAACCACCAGTCAGGCTGGAAACCTGGGTGTAGTGATGGACTCAGACCTGAACCTTCAGAGGCACATAAAGACAGTAACAAGGTCAGCCTTCTATCACCCAAAGAACATCTCCAGGATTAAAGGACTAATGTCTCAGCAGGACCTTGAAAAACTAATTCATGCGTTCATCTTTAGTAGAATTGATTACTGCAACGGTGTCTTCACAGGTCTGCCTAAAAAGTCAATAAGACAGCTGCAGTTGATCCAGAACGCTGCTGGAACTAGAACTAAGAAAGTGGAGCACATCACCCCAATTCTAAAGTCCCTACACTGGCTCCCTGTAGCTCAGAGAATAGACTTTAAAATACTTCTGTTAGTCTATAAATCACTGAATGGCTTAGCACCAAAATACATTACAGACTTGTTGTCAGTGTATCAACCAGCCAGACCTCTCAGATCATCTCGCTCAAATCTACTCTGCATACCCAAAACCAGAACCAAAAATGGAGAAGCAGCTTTTAGTTCTTATGCTCCACTAATCTGGAATAAACTGCCAGAAAACTGTGAAAGAGCCGAAACCCTAAGTTGCTTTAAATCAAGATTAAAAACATATTTGTTTAGAGTGGCCTTTGACTGTGCCATCTAGGCATGATTAGTTGCGTTTTCAGTCCAATTTTCCTTTCATTTTCTTGTCCATCATTCTATTCTATTCTCTTTATTTTATTTTACTTTTTTAAATTACCTCTGTTGTTTGATTTTATCATTTGATTTGTTTTTCTGTGTCTGTATCTGTGTTTATTTTCTTTGTGATTGTATTGTAAGTGTATGTACAGCAATCGAGTGTCTCGTTGCTGAAAAGCGCTATATAAATAAACTTACCTTACCTTACTAAGACCAGCATTATTTAAAGCAATGCCTATATGGCTATGAAAATAAAAAGGAAATTACAAACAATTTTAAGCATCTTTTTAATTAGATGTTGAAATAAAATACAAAACAAACCTAGTGACATTTCTAATTCAAGACTGAATTCAATTCAGTTTATTTATATAGCACCAATTCAGAACACGTAAAGTTCAGTCGAATCGTATAGATTCCAGGTCAGGTACAAACAATCCAACTGATCCTAGTTATCAAACGAAGGCAGTGAAGTTCAGTTTATTAGTCAAAGCAAAACCAGGCTCAGTGTAAGCCGCCATCTGCCACGACAATCTGGGGGATGAGAAGAGTACCAGGAGTACTTTCTATGTTAAACAAAAGCAATAGGTTAATAGCACTAGTAGTTCTGAAAAATGGATTATAATTTATTTAGACGTGTAGAATAAATTAGAGTAAACCTAAATTATTTTCATTTTTTTAAATTCTTTTTAAAATTTGTTTTACAGTTTTTCTAGATGCTGCATCTTTTTTTGCCTCTAACATCATGAGATGTGGGTAATCACTGAAAGAATGAGCTAATGAATAAATCAGGCTGAGCTGTGCTGCCTCCACAGGAATTGTTGGACTCTTATTTAGGAGCTTAGCTACTTGTTAGGAGCTCAGTATAAAGTGGTAGATTCCCTGCATGGAAAGGTGCCAGTTAAAAGGATTTAGGAACCTGGTACGAATGCCTTCCTATAGAGGTGTTTCAGTGGGAGGAGGTCCAGGGACAGGCGCACTGGAGAGACTATCTCGCAGCAGGCTTGGAAATTATTAAGGGAGTCTTTAGATAACCTGGAGAAGGAGGAGAAAAATGTCATTAGCTCTCTGCTAAACTCGACGGCCCGGCTCAGAAAAGATGGACTGATGGACAGATACAAGAATGGGGATCGGATTTCTTCTTTTTATGTGAAGGTTGTAATTTCTCCAAATGACAAATTGTGACAAAACATGAGAAACTGAGCTAAAAAAGAAAGGGATAAAAATAATAACATAAATACAGAAATGTACAGCCCAGTTATTTTTTCAAACTTTTGAATTGCTAGATTGAAAAATATAGTTCACAGAGCACACAATACAAGACAGATGGATAAGCCACAAAAGAGAAACAGTAAAAGCAGATAATGCCGCCTTGTGGAGATTGGTTGAGATTGGTTGCACAGTGATCAATGCCAACTTGAAAGAAGGCAACACTACTAGTTTATGATGAGGGGAACAACTACCAACAGAATGAAAATAAAATCAATAAGTCAAAGGGAGAAAATGGAAAACACAGACAAAAGATGAGAGGGGGACACAAAAAGGTGAACAAGAGACAGAACAAAATAGACCTAGAAAGACAAAAAGGAAAGACAGACGAATACAGGTCCTTCTCAAAATATTAGCATATTGTGATAAAGTTCATTATTTTCCTTAATTTCATGATGAAAATGTAACATTCATATATTTTAGATTCATTGCACACTAACTGAAATATTTCAGGTCTTTTATTGTCTTAATACGGATGATTTTGGCATACAGCTCATGAAAACCCAAAATTCCTATCTCACAAAATTAGCATATTTCATCCGACCAATAAAAGAAAAGTGTTTTTAATACAAAAAACGTCAACCTTCAAATAATCATGTACAGTTATGCACTCAATACTTGGTCGGGAATCCTTTGGCAGAAATGACTGCTTCAATGCGGCGTGGCATGGAGGCAATCAGCCTGTGGCACTGCTGAGGTCTTATGGAGGCCCAGGATGCTTCGATAGCGGCCTTTAGCTCATCCAGAGTGTTGGGTCTTGAGTCTCTCAACGTTCTCTTCACAATATCCCACAGATTCTCTATGGGGTTCAGGTCAGAAGAGTTGGCAGGCCAATTGAGCACAGTGATACCATGGTCAGTAAACCATTTACCAGTGGTTTTGGCACTGTGAGCAGGTGCCAGGTCGTGCTGAAAAATGAAATCTTCATCTCCATAAAGCTTTTCAGCAGATGGAAGCATAAAGTGCTCCAAAATCTCCTGATAGCTAGCTGCATTGACCCTGCCCTTGATAAAACACAGTGGACCAACACCAGCAGCTGACACGGCACCCCAGACCATCACTGACTGTGGGTACTTGACACTGGACTTCTGGCATTTTGGCATTTCCTTCTCCCCAGTCTTCCTCCAGACTCTGGCACCTTGATTTCCGAATGACATGCAGAATTTGCTTTTATCCGAAAAAAGTAATTTGGACCACTGAGCAACAGTCCAGTGCTGCTTCTCTGTAGCCCAGGTCAGGCGCTTCTGCCGCTGTTTCTGGTTCAAAAGTGGCTTGACCTGGGGAATGCGGCACCTGTAGCCCATTTCCTGCACACGCCTGTGCACGGTGGCTCTGGATGTTTCTACTCCAGACTCAGTCCACTGCTTCCGCAGGTCCCCCAAGGTCTGGAATCGGCCCTTCTCCACAATCTTCCTCAGGGTCCGGTCACCTCTTCTCGTTGTGCAGCGTTTTCTGCCACACTTTTTCCTTCCCATAGACTTCCCACTGAGGTGCCTTGATACAGCACTCTGGGAACAGCCTATTCGTTCAGAAATTTCTTTCTGTGTCTTACCCTCTTGCTTGAGGGTGTCAATAGTGGCCTTCTGGACAGCAGTCAGGTCGGCAGTCTTACCCATGATTGGGGTTTTGAGTGACGAACCAGGCTGGGAGTTTTAAAGGCCTCAGGAATCTTTTGCAGGTGTTTAGAGTTAACTCGTTGATTCAGATGATTAGGTTCATAGCTTGTTTAGAGACCCTTTTAATGATATGCTAATTTTGTGAGATAGGAATTTTGGGTTTTCATGAGCTGTATGCCAAAATCATCTGTATTAAGACAATAAAAGACCTGAAATATTTCAGTTAGTGTGCAATGAATCTAAAATATATGAATGTAAAATTTTCATCATGACATTATGGAAAATAATGAACTTTATCACAATATGCTAATATTTTGAGAAGGACCTGTATAAAATAATTTCAGACAGAGGTAGAAGCTATAGTATATAGGGTTATGGGACGAGCACAGAACTTGTTAGATGACCTCGATAAAGTAAAAAAAAAAAAAAAGAAAAAACGACTAAAAGGCACTTAATTTCACAGGGTAACCCCAGAAAGAGATGAGGGGCAGGAGTGTATGTGTTTCCTTTTATAACCCGTTACCACGCAACCAAAACTTGGAGAAGTAGAAAACAATAATTTGATGGATGCATGGATGGATTTGACACCTCCAACATCTGAAACTATAAACATAAAAGTGCTAAACAAATATAAACTGAAATGTTCTCTATTTCTTTCTTCCAGCATTACTGATTTACAGTTTTGCCTAACACTGCTTGCACCATCCATTTGGGGTCTAGATAAATTTTTAGCCAAGGATTATTGACAGCCAGTGAAAATATGAATGTCTAAGGAAATGTGTCAGTACTTCTTGAAACCTTAAAAAGAATAAATACCAGTAATAATTTATTGAGAAAAAGGCATAAGGAAAAGGGTTACTCCTGTCAAATCCACTTTGTTCATTGTGAGTCTTATTTGTTAATGGTTTTAAATATTTGTGCTTGACAAGCGCTGTTTTTTTTTGCATTGCTACAAGTCACACAAGTCTTCTGTTTTACAGTAAACCAGTAAAACTGTTGTTTATAGAATGAACGTTTTTAAATGAAAGAGATGGAGGTTGAACTATCATCTCACTTGATGCATTAACACATGGTTATGATTGAACCAATCATATCTTCTTACATATACAACAGTTTATTTTGGCCAAGCACCTACTCTAAACCTGAAACAAGAAAAGACTAAAAACCAGTTCTACAAATTGACCCTGCTGAACAGGAGTTGGATTCAAAGGTTATATGAGCTGTTGGTAACTGTTACTATTGGATACCTTAGGTTGCTGCAGACTGTCTGTGGGACCTCTGTCTATTCAGGTTACTTCTAACAGATTGCATTAGGGGAATTAGAAAAAAAAAATCACTGTTGTGCTCTTTGAGCTAATGTCGTAATAATAAAATACAGTATTTGGCATTTTCTTTAAGAAATGAAAAGATGAAAAACTCCTTTAGGTTATATAGAAATCTACATGACATGGCAGCCAGGATGCAATAAGAAACAACAATAATCAGAAGTCAAAGTTTTGATTTGTTATGCTGGAGCAACAAAATCTAAGACTAGAGCCAAAAACACAGACCGACTGATAAGTTGAACGAAAGTTATCAGAAAATCAAATGGATAAAAACATCCTACCGCCAAAAACTGAGATGGATAACTAAGGGGCAATTTGCTATCTGTTGCTTGTTGTATTTATTTTTTTTTTTTGTTTCTCTTGCTCAAAATTCCATGACTGCCAGCAACGTTTATCATTTTCTTTTAAGTCGACAAGTGCAAAATTCACCTTGGAAAAAAAATAAACTGTGGTCAGAAAGTAAAAAATAAATAAACCATGATACTCTGATTGGATTGGAAAGCACAGTATTACCCGACTGATCAGTGCATAAACTGTGTAGACCTTCAATGGGAAGTGCTCAGCATGGTTCCTTGCAGAAGAAAAAATAAAAACTTCTGGCCATGGCTAAACTGTCACAATCAGCGGTGTAAGCTTGCTGTGCTGCTGGCTAACGACCTGTGGAGTGTGGCATGGCGCAAACAAACCAAGCTTTTCATTTTGATTTGATTTGTGCACCTTGGATAGCGAAGTTCTGATAAATAAATTAAACAAATGCTAGTTGGGAAGCTTAATGACGTGACTTTGTTTGATTACAGCAACAAAGAAAAGTAAGTAACAGGAAGATTGGACATTGTAAAATGAACAAACATGATGCATTTCAGTTAAAGTAGCAACAGTTTATATACAATGGTTTACGGCAAAAATCATGCAAACTCACCAGTTGGCTGCAAATTAAGTCTAAGGATGCAAAACTAATAGTAATTGATCATATAACCAAAATAAATGCATAACCCCGCAAGTACATATATGACATGTCACAAGATCCCATACTCATGGCAGATTTAAAGTAATTCTTTCCCTTGACCAATATGTTTATTCTCACAGGAAAGAATATAAATGTGCGTCAAAATATAATCCTACCGTAGATCTCAGCCAAAAGAAAAAATATTTTCTATTTTTGAATTATATTTCTTGTAAAAGGGGCACGTCTCAACTCCATCATATCCACTGCAAATTGTAAGAACCTGTGGAAAAATCCTAATTTGTACGCCATTCCATAAAGACCATGCTAATCGAAAGCATCCTAACTACCCTGGCCAATTGGGAACATCCGTTTTTTTAGACTCAACAGGTTAAAAACAGCAACTGTCTGCAGTTGGGTTGCCGTAAGTCATAGTTAAAAATCTAAATGTCTTTAAGTTCCAGTGGCCACAGTCCAAATGTTTATAAAAAAAACCTCAGACCATGGAGTAGGAAATCAAAAGAGACATCTTCACTGGAACGGCTGATAGTGCGAGAGGAATCCAAGGATCACAACCAAGCTATCCTATAAATTGTAGGCCATGCTGATAAGTCACCAAGTGGGAGGGTCGTGAAATGATTTTCAGAATCATTGTTATGTGACCTCTGAGCACAAAAGCCCACTTGATTTTGCAAAAGAAAAAGGACACATGGTTTTAAAATATTTTACAATTAACAATCTGAAGTGTGGCGTGCATTTATATTCAGCTCCTCTGAGTTGATACTTTGTAGACCCACATTTTACTGTAGTTACAGCTGGTTTTTAAAGATGTGCTGTTGCCAGTTTTGAGAATTCTTTCCTCTTTTTTCTTTGCATAAAAGCTGAAGGTCGGTCAAATTGGAGGCAGATAATCTGTGAGAATCAATTTTCAGGTCTCGGCACAGATTCTCCTAGACTTTGACTAGAGCATTCTAAAATATGAATATCCTTTGATCTAAACCATTCCTTTGTAACTGTGACTATACAGGGGTTGGACAATGAAACTGAAACACCTGGTTTTAGACCACAATAATTTATTAGTATGGAGTAGGGCCTCCTTTTGCGGCCAATACAGCGTCAATTCGTCTTGAGAATGACATATACAAGTCCTGCACAGTGGTCAGAGGGATTTTAAGCCATTCTTCTTGCAGGATAGTGGCCAGGTCACTACGTGATACTGGTGGAGGAAAACGTTTCCTGATTCGCTCCTCCAAAACACCCTAAAGTGGCTCAATAATATTTAGATCTGGTGACTGTGCAGGCCATGGGAGATGTTCAATTTCACTTTCATGTTCATCAAAACAAGATGTTCAATTTCACTTTCATGTTCATCAAACCAATCTTTCACCAGTCTTGCTGTGTGTATTGGTGCATTGTCATCCTGATACACAGCACGCCTTCAGGATACAATGTTTGAACCATTGGATGCACATGGTCCTCAAGAATGGTTCGGTAGTCCTTGGCAGTGACACGCCCATCTAGCACAAGTATTGGGCCAAGGGAATGCCATGATATGGCAGCCCAAACCATCACTGATCCACCCCCATGCTTCACTCTGGGCATGCAACAGTCTGGGTGGTACGCTTCTTTGGGGCTTCTCCACACCGTAACTCTCCCGGATTTGGGGAAAACAGTAAAGGTGGACTCATCAGAGAACAATACATGTTTCACATTGTCCACAGCCCAAGATTTGCGCTCCTTGCACCATTGAAACCGACGTTTGGCATTGGCATGAGTGACCAAAGGTTTGGCTATAGCAGCCTGGCCGTGTATATTGACCCTGTGGAGCTCGTGACGGACAGTTCTGGTGGAAACAGGAGAGTTGAGGTGCACATTTAATTCCGCCGTGATTTGGGCAGCCTTGGTTTCATGTTTTTTGGATACAATTCGGGTTACCACCTGAACATCCCTTTCAGACAGCTTCCTCTTGCGTCCACAGTTAATCCTGTTGGATGTGATTCGTCCTTCTTGGTGGTATGCTAACATTACCCTGGATACCGTGGCTCTTGATACATCACAAAGACTTGCTGTCTTGGTCACAGATGCGCCAGCAAAACGTGCACCAACAATTTGTCCTCTTTTGAACTCTGGTATGTCATTCATAATGTTGTGTGTATTTCAATATTTTGAGCAAAACTGTGCTCTTACCCTGCTAATTGAACCTTCACACTCTGCTCTTACTGGTGCAATGTGCAATCAATGAAGACTGGCTACCAGGCTGGTCCAATTTAGCCATGAAACCTCCCACACTAAAATGACAGGTGTTTCAGTTTCATTGTCCAACCCCTGTACATCATCCAGCCTTAGTTCACCACTTTGATAGGCTTTCCCTGTTCCTGTTGAAAAATCGCTGAACAATAAGTTAAGGGTGATGTATAATATTTTACAATGTTGTTTGACCTACATGCTTGCACCTCATTTGAAAGGAGCACCTTCTTCTACATCTTTTCTGTGTCCCCTGCATGACTTGTGGCGAACTTTAAATGGGTGTTCTTACAGCTTAGCTCCAAAAATGGCTTTCTTGTTACCATTCTTCCATAAAGCCCAGATTTGTGGAGTGCATGTCTAAGAGTTGTCTTGGGAACAGATTCAGGCAGCTGAAACTTGTCTCTGAAGCTCCTCCAGAGCCTCTTGACTTTTTCTCTGATTAATCCTCTTGTTAAAAGGCCTCCCAATTTTGAAAAAAGGCTATGTTTGGGTTTCCAGTCAGCTGTACATTTTGTTTTACAAATAAGACCAATTATTCATATCAAAAAATTCAAAAAATAAAAATGTCAAAGAAATATCAAAATTGTTTTTGACATGTTGAACAGCATGTCAAAAATGACTTACATAACAGTACTTAACAGTAAAGTTGGGGGTTCAATGGGACTGTGCAGGAAACTAACTTCCTGTTTGTTATTCCTCTCATTAGCAGGGCAATTTCTAAATGAATTAGAAGCAGCAACCTAGAAATGGTAGAAAGAGCGTGCAAACAGATGTAACATACCTCCCCAATGAAATATCAGAGGTTTATCTGGTATATTTGTCTTAATTAAGAACCTACAGAAGTTTGTTACATTTCTCGCTTTTTAAATGGGCCAACACCGTGGCATCCTGTTGATGTCTGTCAGCGTGTGATTTAAATAAATAAATTATCTGTTGCTTTCCTAGTTTCACTTAACAGCTCTGTTTTTTGTTCAGCTCCCCCTAGGATTCACCTACACAGCAGTACAGTCATGGCTGAGGAAAGTCAAATCCACATATTTTTTGCAGGTACTTTTCTATACTTCAATAGTTTCTTGAAAAAAAAGGAGGATAAACTGCTTACCACATGCAAAAAAGCAAACATACAGAACATTTAATTTTGATTAACAAATCTTTTTAGTTTGTGCCTGTATGCAAATGTATTTTTGTTTTAGTTTATATTCTCTTTTCTTTAGAAGCAAACTGGGTGAAAGTTTTATAAATTGTTTTCTATCGGCAGTCGTAGTTACCGAGGTGCAAACTGACTCCTAACTGGGAGCATAAAATGAATCTAACAAAAAACAATAAGGAACAAAAATGAATGTAACCTTTAAAAAATCAATTCAATCATTCTTAATGATATAAAATGTAGTTTTAAAGTTTTTTTGTTGGCAAGAAGTCTTATTTTCACAAGTTAGAAAGTCCAAAGGTAAAAAGTACACTTCGCTCCACTGTACACCAACTGTAGCCAAAAAAAAAAAAAAAAAAAAAGCCTCTCTGCAAGATGGAAAGAAATATACTTCTGTGGTTTTAGCCCCAATTAAAGCAACCTAAACCAGTTTAGGAGCTCGGAGTGAGACTCGTCTGCAAGCGTTTTTACTCGACGGTGACTTCTCTCTGAACAAGTATGAAAACTAAGACAATTCTAGTTGTTAATTAGGCCTACTTTCAAGAAGCTCCAAGACACTTTGTAATATTTATTCATGCACAGCAGTGAGGTGAGACAAGTTCAGCTAGTTGTACGCCTCACAGATTTTGTGTCAAAACTTGAGGTGTACATGCTTAAGGGAAATGGTTGGGACGTCTTCTCTCTCTTTCTCTCTCTGTGTGTGTGTGTGTGTGTGTGTGTGTGGACAGCAGCAGAGGCCCTTCATTCTTCTTCATTACTGTTGACCGCTCAGGGGCCGACTGTCTACTGCCGTTTCTCTACACATTTCTTTATCCTCTGCCTACCTCCAATTCCTCTCCCTATGTGTAAAACACGTTGTACAAGTATTCACACCCCTTAAACTTTTTCACAGTTTGTCACAGTATAACAACAAACTTTGATGTACTTTACTGGGATTTATGTGATGCATCAACACAAAGTAGGGCAAAACTGTAAAAAGGAAGAAAAGGGATGCATGGTTTTCAAAACTTTAACAGATAAAAATGCTAAAAACCTTAAATCATACATATTATAGTATATTTGTAATAAATTCTCTTTACTCTGACAGTCTTAAACTAAATTTCAGGGCAACCAGCTTTCTTCAGAAATCATCTGGATGAGAAAATGTAGCCCATATGTTTGCAGCTTAATCTCACAGCTGTTCTATTTTAACTCTTTTTTTTTTTTTTTTTAAGCCGAAAAGTGTAACATATATTTGCTTTCAGCCTCCCGAGTCAAAAGTTCACAGAACTATCATTCATTACTAATATACCAGCAGTTCTTTTGGAATACATCTCTACCAGCTTTGCACAACTACAGACTGAACATTTTGCCTGTTTTTATCTGCAATACAGCTCAAGCTTAGTCAGACTGGATGTAGAGCACCTATAAACATTTTTTTCAAGTCTGTCAACAGATTCTCATCTACATTTAGGTCTGGTCATTGTCTAATCCATTTTAATACATGAATATGTTTGAATTGAAACCATTTAATTGTAGCACAGCCTGTATGTTTAGTGATGACTTCACCTCTGCTCATGTATCAAGTTTTTTATATCCTGAAACGTGGTTTCTTTTTCAAGGAGGGTTCTGTTTTATCCTGTCGACTCCTACCAGAGTTCCCTTTCAGTAGACAAGTTTACATGGTGGAGGCAGCAGACCAGGCTGTACCAGCAACGTGCAAACACACAGCCTCCTAATGTTTAGTTTTGAACTAAATCTAGATGTAAACTCTTTAAAAAAGGCTTATTAAATCAGCACATAGCTAACATAGCAGAAACAGGTACTGCATTATAACCCACTAAACCGCAAAGTAACCATATTTCAACATGCAGCAGGACTGTATTGATAATTAATACTGCAATGCTGCTCTAGGGGTTGTTTACAGTTGAGATACAGGTGAACAGCTAATGAAAAAAAAAAAAAATGTTGTAATCATTTATTTGTTTGTTATATTTTTATTTTCTAGGAAGGGGTGGTGTTACATATATTGTTCCATTATGTGCAGTATTGTCTTTCTTCCATGCATAATATTTTGCATGTAGACAAAATGCTATGTCTGACTTGCGCACCTTCTTCCATGTTTGCTAGTCGCCTAGATGGACTGTGACACTATATGGATTTCTTTCAACAATGGCTTTCTTCTTGACACTCTTCCAAACAGAGCAGATTTTTGAAGCACATAACTAGTAGTGGTTATGCCAACAGATTCTCGCATCTGAGGCGTGGACCTCTGCATGTTCTCCTTTACTACCATGAACACCTTGTCGGATTCTCTGATTATTTCTCTTCCTACATGACCTGTCAGTTTAGGCGACCAGCTTTGTCTTGGTAGGTTTCCAGTTGTGTAATTCTCTGTCCGAAGATGGATTAAACATTCTTTGTGTGATTTTATATTCTGACTCTGCTTTAAACTTCTCCACACCTTTCTCCCTGACTTGTCTGCTGTGTTCCTTGGTCTTCATGATTGTGTTTGTTCTCTGATGTTCTCTAACAAGCCTCTGAGGCCTTCATAGAACAGCTAGATTTACGCTGAGATTAAATCACCCACAGATGGACTGTAAAAATAAGGTGATTTCTTTCCCTTCTGCTTCACAATTATGTGTTACTTTTGTTGTTTATCCTGTTAAAAAAATGAAGTTTGCGACTGTAACATGACATTAAGGTGGAAAAGAGCAGAGTATGAATATTTTGTCAAAAAAGTATATTTTCAATTCACCTTGTCCACATTTATTCCCAACCATTCTTTCCTTTTCATTTTAAGCATCCTTCATCGAATACCATTATTTTTTCATCCCCCTCTCCATCATTTCTCTTTCTTCTCGGCTGTTCTTCATACACACTCACTGGCCACTTTATTAGGTACATCTTGCTAGTACCAGGTTGGACCCCCTTTTGCCTTCAGAACTGCCTTAATCCTTCGTGGCATAGATTCAACAAGGTACTGGAAACATTCCTCAGAGAGTTTGGTCCATATTGACATGATAGCATCACACAGATGCTGCAGATTTGTCGGCTGCACATCCATGATGCGAATCTCCCGTTCCACCACATCCCAAAGGTGCTCTATTGGATTGAGATCTGGTGACTGTAGAAGCCATTTGAGTACAGTGAACTAACTCATTGTCATGTTCAAGAAACCAGTCTGAGATGATTCCTGCTTTATGACATGGCGCGTTATCCTGCTGGAAGTAACCATCAGAAGATGGGTACACTGTGGTCATAAAGGGATGGACATGGTCAGCAACAATACTCAGGTAGACTGTGGCGTTGACACGATGCTCAATTGGTACTAAGGGGCCCAAAGTGTGCCAAGAAAATATCCCCCACACCATTACACCACCACCACTGAACCGTTGATACAAGGCAGGATGGATCCATGCTTTCATGTTGTTGATGCCAAATTCTGACCCTACCATCCCAATGTCACAGCAGAAATCAAGACTCATCAGACCAGGCAACGTTTTTCCAATCTTCTATTGTCCAATTTTGGTGAGCCTGTGTGAATTGTAGCCTCAGTTTCCTGTTCCTAGCTGACAGGAGTGGCACCGGTGTGGTCTTCTGCTGCTGTAGCCCATCCACCTCAAGGTTCGACGTGTTGTGCGTTCAGAGATGCTCTTCTGCATGCCTTGGTTGTAACGAGTAGTTATTTGAGTTACTGTTGCATTTCTATCACCTCGAGCCAGTCTGGCCATTCTCCTCTGACCTCTGGCATCAACAAGGCATCAACAGAACTGCTGTTCACTGGGTATTTTCTCTTTTTCGGACCATTCTCTGTAAACCCTAGAGATGGTAGTGTGTGAAATCCCAGTAGATCAGCAGTTTCTGAAATACTCAGACCATCCCGTCTGGCACCAACAACCATGCCATGTTCAAAGTCACTTAAATCACCTTTCTTCTCCATTCTGATGCTCGGTTTGAACTGCAGCAGATTGTCTTGACCATGTCTACATGCCTAAATGCATTGAGTTGTTGCCATGTGATTGGCTGATTAGAAATTTGCATTAACAAGCAGTTGGACAGGTGTACCTAATAAAGTGGCCGGTGAGTGTATATACACCACAATCCGAAAGTCATAAAAACATCTGCTTGAATCTTTAGTATATTACTGAATGCTTGGCTTAGAGGGACTTCACTCATGTAGCAACTGAAAGGTTCAGCACAGCTTTACTCATGCTCTGCGACACATGGATTACTGCTAGATCAATAGAAGATGGGGGTCTACATAAGTAGTTCTCACACACTGTAAGCTTTATCGGACTGAACCCAAGAGGTGCAACCGTTATTTTTTATGTATAATAAAATACAGGTGTACCTAAAGAAGTGGCTGATGAGTGTACATTCACGTTTAACCCGCTGCTCATCATTATGTCTATCTTCCACTTTTCTCTCCATTTCTATCTTGGTTTGTCCTGACATTTTTTTCCTTATCTCTGCCTACTCACATTTCGACCTTATATCTCTTTTATCCATTACTTCATCATTTGTGGTTTTATACTATTTCACTTCTAAGTACTCATAACAAGGATCATTTTTTGCTTTTTTGCCCTGTGGCTCTGCCTTTAGATGAAGCCTATTAAAATATATTTCTTTGAACCAATTTCCAGCTTCTACCTGTCAGCACATTATTTCTGCTTTCACCTTAAAGCTAATTGTTTCTTCTATTATTGTACTCTATGGCTTTGCCTTAATGCTATGAAATATTTCTTTTCTTTTTCTCACTTCTCCAATGCTTTTAATGTTTATAAAAGCCTTTCACCTACCACTCTTACCATAGAGGTTTGGCTTTATGTTTATCCTATGGATGTATTCTTTAATAATGCAGTTTCTTAACATCTTCTCTGGGTTTTTCTTCTTGGTTGTCAGTACTGATATATACCAGTGCAGTGACTGAGCTGTTGTGTTCTTTGTTCAATCAGCAATACCACTGACATTATAGGAATAAGAAACAGAAAATCAATATGTTATAGTGACTAATGGACCTTGCAAAAATCAGCCAACATTCACTGTGGCTACAGAAACGTATTTATTATCAGATAGTCAACAGAGTCTCTCTCTGAAAATACACTCATCAAATGATTATGAAAGAATAATTTTTAGCTCCAACTTTCAGGTGTCGTACAACACAGCTACATACAAACAACAGCCAGCTTGTTGGGCGATTCCATTTTACTCTTGACCAACAAATTTTCATTTACTTCCACATAACCCAATGCTATTGTTGTACAGATTAAAGAGGAGATGAAATTACTTGCATTCAAAAAATGCCTTATAAAAAAAGTGAAGAAAATAAATAAATAAAGTTTTGTCGGTAGAGCAGCAGAGCTGGATATGTGGGTGGTGCCTGTAAAAAATAGCCAAATCCTCTCTACTAACCTACTAATGTCAAACAGCTTATTCTGCCGTTGACTTTTGTGGTGTTATTTTTTTTAGATAAGACTGTTTATAGAAACAATACATATTGGTAATTTACCAATTTTTTTTTCATTTAAAAACTAGGGGCCTCAACAAAGTTTTTATAGAATTGCATACTGACACAACAGCCTGGCATCTCTTTCTAATGCTGATCACCAGCTTGGCCAAACACTGCTGTGGGGTGGTATCCTATTCTTAAACCAGCATTTGTCACAAGTCAACCAATGTGGTTGAGTTAATTATTCTGGCATAAGCAGCAACCACAGGTTGATCCCATAAGTGTTCAATGGGGCTAAAGGCAGGACTACTACTAGCCAAATCCTGGAGATACTTTTTGATCAACCCTGCTCGGTGGCGACGAGCGTTGACTTCTTGAAGGATAGAGTTCAATCCGAGACTGTAGAACTACAGGATTACAACTGGTTGCTGAATTGCACCTCAATATCTCTCGGCTTTGACATTTCCTGTCTACCTTTTATGGTGCAGGAATCAGCATGGAGATCTCTGTGACTTCTCTATATTTTAACTCTATGATTCAAATGCTATGGCAGAACCCTGCTTGAAGAAATCACCAACCGACTCCAGTAGCTTGTAGGTTATGCTAATCAGGTGGCAATAAAGCACCTAATTGGCATCCCCTGGCATACCAGAAGCTCAAAACAACAGTCAGTAGCAGAAAACGAGGTTTTGTGTTGGCAGAGAAGGGGGTAACCCACATACTCAAACGACAATTATGGCACCATTGAAGGAGAAACAGGATCATGTCCTTCCATCTGTTGAAATCCAACCTGCATACTCATGTAATCCCATCAAAAACGTTAAATTAGATGAGATGTGAGCATGTTTAGTTGTCTAACAGCATATTAATGCCCTAAGTTAACACTTATGATATCAAATCACCAAGGGGTTAAACAGTATTTCACCAAGGTTTACAGATTACAACACACATTTATTAGAACCCTGGTAAAGATGTGTAAATGTCTTAAAATACTAACAGTACATCTTTTATTGCAGAAGCATAATCTGTATGTAAGAAAATGTAGAAAAAATCATTCTTTAATTTAAATGCTTTCATTCAATGCCAGATTATTATCTTTTTGCAGCCCAGATTCATGAAAGGCAATTGCACAGCAAAGCAGTAAATATATCAAATTCACCAAGTCAAGAAACAAGCTAAAACTTCTCAGCTAATGTGCCCGTATCTACACTTAAAGCAATTATTTAAAAGTTTAAAACTGTATAAAACTGTATATAATGTATAGTGAGGATCTCAATGTGAGAGAATTGCAGTAGAAAGTTGCATTCTGGGATCATCATAAAAATATTACATGGCAGCTATATGCCAGCGTATTGTTTGGGAGTGATGCCATAAAAAGCTTTTTCTGTTCTACCAACACACACATGTAAAGATGTTGAGTTTGATAAACTGGAACTGTGTGCTAAATGATCGTTTTGGGACCAATCATTTAGGTAGGTTTGGCATGAAACAGAGGAGGAATATGGAAAAACACACATTAACACTCTTAAATTGGAGGAAGTGTAATGCTGTGGGCTTCTTTTTTTATCCAAATACACATCTTTACCAGCAGTGGCCAAAACTATGAAAAGTGCTGGATATAGCACTAAAAATAAAAACAACCAATCTTAATCCCTGACATAAAAATTGTTTGATCAAATAGTTTATGGGCAAGTTTAAAAGCTTCTTCAACTTTAAAGTTCTAGTGCTCTATCAGAGCCAGTGTTGTGTTTTTCTCCTTAAGTCAAAACAGAATAATTAAATCTAAATTTTAAACATGGATATAAAGCTGCAGAGGAGGCCCAACAGGCAATTATTCATCTGCATTATTCTACACCCATCAAGCTGCACTATATGATTCAGGGTGAGTATTTAATATTACTGCTTGGAGTTGTTGGTACTTACACTCAGCTGCAAACTATTTCCCTGTAGTGTCGTCCAATGTAAATTAGAAAACACCCAAGGTAGATCCAAGTATCCAGCCAATGTTAAAATAGATTCCCATTGTTAGACGAAGTAGGACTCTGTTATGTGAACATTACTAAAGTAATTACATCAAGGCAAATACTTTAATAAAACTGGTATGCAATGACCAATTAAAAAGATTTTTTGCTATAATTGATACATTTGATTAAATTATACATTCAGCTCACAAGATGATTGATTCGCGATAGTGGGCTCACCAGAACACGAGGAGATGTGGGTTTTTTTCAAAAACTAAGAATCCCAATTGATTTTGTTGTTACAAAGTAAGTAAAAGGTTTCACAAATCATAAGCTCTCATTCAAAGATTCTTTAAAATAACTTTAATAAAGTTTGAGTTGTTAATATATTATATATGCATAAAAACACGTTTGTCCGTTATGTGTTTTTGCAATTAAAGGTTTCCGAAATCTAAAAATGTGTTTTAAAGTATTCGTATATTTTAGAGGAACGTAGCCTAGATTTAATCAGTTTAAATATTCGTGTTAATCGATGTTTCGATTTGAATGTAGTCCAGGCTCATTTAAAGGCTTTGCTATGGCTATTTAGTTGTGCACCAATAGAAAGCAATGAAGTAAATTTGTTAGCGGCTAATGGTTAGCCAGTCACGGTATTTCTGCAGTATTTCTCCGCTTTCAAGATATCTTTTCTTCTTCAGAGTTCCCAAACAGTTAAAATCTGGTGGAAGTTTCAATACGTTTGTAAGCAAGCATTGTCACATAGTTTAGTTGGCTCTGTCAAAACAACCTTGCATTGTTATAACTGCTTCCTTACTTGACCCAAATTAAAAGTCTCCAACACATAACGGGGATCAAGCTTAGGACACCCATATTAATAATCTTTCACTAAAGTCACATGCTGACAGTAGATAGATTTCTTCTTGCAGGACAGACTTCCTGTTGACGAGTTATTGTGGCATTTTATTACAGTCAGCTCTTCAGTGAAAGAGTTACAGTGGAAACTATGTTAAACTGCATCACAACAGCTACTCAATGATGCAGTTTTTACTTTGAAATATGACAAAAAGGGGTGGTGACATTTTGTTTTGTTTGTCCAACCTTTGGGTGGAAACAGTTGAAGCCAGGTATTTACATATATTGTATAAAAAGACAACCTTTTTTTCTCACTGTCTGATATTAAATCTGACTAAAGGTTTTGAGTCTGTTAGGATTATCAAAATTTACAACATGTACTTTTGTATAACTACTTTTGCACAGCACTGTATGCTAATAGGCCACTCAGAAAGGAAGAAGCAAATACTCAAGAAAATGCATAAAAAGCCAAATTACAGTTTTTAAACACACTTAAGGACAAAGACCTTACTTTTGGAGACATGCCCAGTGGTCTGATGAAATTGAAGTCTTCAGCCATAAAGGGCATCGTTAAGTCTGAAGGAGAAAAGTGGAAGCTTGCAGGTTTGATAACTGGCATTTGGCAAATTTAAATAAATTTGGTTATTCTAACTAAGCTAAAACAAGAAAAAGTAAGAAAAAAAGGTCTGTCTTTCAATACAGTAGGTATCTGGTTTGAACTGAAGGTAACAGTAAGTGTTAAGAGCACTTAAAGGGGATTTCCAACTAAGCTACAGCATTTAAAGAACACCTTATCAAACAAGACAAATGGTGTGTTTCACTATTTTAATAAAGGCTTCATGAAGCTCCATACTCCTAGTAGTAATATCATCAGTATCCTGAAACTTGGCCACGTAGTTCCTACATAATCTTGTTAACAAACTGCCAAAAGGACAAACACACAAATGCAAAAATCACACTCCTTACTCTCAGCTCTGCTTTGGACAAGCAACCAGAAGATACACTCTTAGAATTCTTGCTTTATTAACTTCAAAGGGTAATTATTTAGCTAACTTTGACTGGTCTCTAAAATGCATATTTTGTTTTCCAGAACAAAGACCACTGCTGTCCCCCATGTCTTCAAATAGCAGTCTGTAATTGGTTTAGTGCAGGCACAAATATGCCCATATACTGAATATTTAAATTTTAATCTAAAACTATTCCTTTATCACTTTTGTGATTTCATCAGCGTAGGAAAAAAGCCAGATGCACAAACTAAGGAGTGTTTCTAAATCACTCTCCAGCCCTCTGCTGTTTTTTCCCTGAAATGTTTTTCTGCTCTCTGATTGTCTCTCACACGTCTCTCTCTGTGTGGCTCTGTATATTTTCCTCTACCTCCTTAGTGCGATGGGCAGCTTTAACTCCCTGGGTATTAGATCCAAAGCCTGCTACACCTATGTAACCTTCAGCAGGGCTTTGGAAATAAATGTAAACCTGTGCATGTGCCTCAGCAGTTGGCCCTGCTTAAGGGGGGGAAATAACAGCATGTGAAGTTTCAGAAGTCTGAACTTGAACTGGACCACATTCTGCCCTTGCTGAGGCTCCACTAGCTTATCTGGATGCTGGTAAATACTTATCTCTTGCCTTTTTCTTTTTTTCACATTTTCCTACGTTTATTACTTACATAGTTATATTAAAGGTTAACACCATCTCTCATTTTTGACATTTTTACAGCTCAGGTTATAATAACACAGAACTGCATACACTAATAGTACATATGATTGCTTGTACTATTAAGGAACATTGCTCTGTTAAATAGTAATAGCGTAAAACATTGAGGTCCAAACTTTTTGTCAAATGGGACAGTATGGATATATGTGCTCCTATTTACTATGACATTAAAAAGAAAGCAAAAAAAAGCAAGATAATAAAAAAGAATAATACATTGTGCTGCACCTAAGATTTTTTCATTTTATGAGGATTTTAATTTGTCAGTAAAAAATTTCGCTCAGATTAAAAAGAAAAAAAAGTCTCCATCTGAATCTGCAATTTCAGTCCAGTGGCCCCAAAGGCCCCCACGCCACATTTTGGACATACTTGGTGTAAATAGTCTAATTGAAAAGAGTGAACTTGTACAATACATCTTATGTAGTGTTCCCAGATACAGGTGACACATAGTAATTGTCAGTTTACAGATCAGAGTTGCTATCTATGACTAATGCACTAATAATTCAACTGTTAAATCACATTTGTCCTTTATTAGAATTTATTTGTTTTGTGTACAGCTGCAGAAGACCTCCTGAACCATATGTTGAGAACCTCACTAGGTTTCTGGAAAAGTTGGCAAGAAACAAACTCAAGGAAGTCATTCATGATGGATTCAAGTACCAACTAAATATATCCTACCAGGACCTGCAAAACTATTGTGTCGTGCTTCATGACTGCCAAGAATGATGACTTTCAATATAAATGGATAAAGCCCTTGCAGCAGGAAGGCGTCTTCTGTTGGAGCTGTATTCCTTGAGTGAAGAGATCTGAGAGGACAAGAGCTTCAGAGTCCACGTTGGAATCTGTTAAAAGTACCTCATCCAGTAAAGTGTTTACTAAAGCCAACAGATCACCTTGAAACCTGGATTTATGTGTCAGCCCTCCTTGTTTATAATTGGACATTAATGTCTAAACTTTCTGGCAGGCAGGTGTGCATGAACAAATGCCTACCATCCTCAATAATGGCAAATGGTAAATGGACTGAACTTATATACAGGTCCTTCTCAAAATATTAGCATATTGTGATAAAGTTCATTATTTTCCATAATGATGAAAATTTAACATTCATATATTTTAGATTCATTGCGCACTAACTGAAATATTTCAGGTCTTTTATTGTCTTAATACGGATGATTTTGGCATACAGCTGATGAAAACCCAAAATTCCTATCTCACAAAATTAGCATATCATTAAAAGGGTCTCTAAACGAACTATGAACCTAATCATCTGAATCAACGAGTTAACTCGTCAGTCAGTGATGGTCTGGGGTGCCGTGTCAGCTGCTGTTGTTAGTCCACTGTGTTTTATCAAGGGCAGGGTCAATGCAGCTAGCTATCAGGAGATTTTGGAGCACTTCATGCTTCCATCTGCTGAAAAGCTTTATGGAGATGAAGATTTCATTTTTCAGCACGACCTGGCACCCGCTCACAGTGCCAAAACCACTGGTAAATGGTTTACTGACCATGGTATCACTGTGCTCAATTGGCCTGCCAACTCTCCTGACCTGAACCCCATAGAGAATCTGTGGGATATTGTGAAGAGAACGTTGAGAGACTCAAGATCCAACACTCTGGATGAGCTAAAGGCCGCTATCGAAGCATCCTGGGCCTCCATAAGACCTCAGCAGTGCCACAGGCTGATTGCCTCCATGCCACGCCGCATTGAAGCAGTCATTTCTGCAAAAGGATTCCTGACCAAGTATTGAGTGCATAACTGTACATGATTATTTGAAGGTTGACGTTTTTTGTATTAAAAACACTTATTTTATTGGTCAGATGAAATATGCTAATTTTGTGAGATAGGAATTTTGGGTTTTCATGAGCTGTATGCCAAAATCATCCGTATTAAGACAATAAAAGACCTGAAATATTTCAGTTAGTGTGCAATGAATCTAAAATATATGAATGTTAAATTTTCATCATAACATTATGGAAAATAATTAACTTTATCACAATATGCTAATATTTTGAGAAGGACCTGTAGCACTATTCCAGTCATACAGACCACTCAAAGCGCTTTAAACTAGAGGCACATTCACCCAATTGCACTCACTAACGCTCACACATTCATACACTGATACGCAGATCGGTAGGCAACTTGAGGTTAAGTGCCTTGCACTGGGGGACATTGACCTATGGCAGGAGGAAGCTGGAATCGAACCCACAACCTTCTGATTGCAAGATGACTACTCTTCCTACTGAGCCACAGAGAGAGAGCCACAAGTCCACTATAATGGTTTGAGAGGCTGATAATTTTATGAAGATCACGTTTATTGAAATAGCTTCTTATAAGGATGGATCTAAAAGCTATTGAATGATAAAATGCAGTTAATCTGCTCATACTATTTTCAGTCTGTTGTGTTCCAATAGATTTCTTTCACAGCTTTTTACCCTGCCCCATATCAGTATGTCTCATTTCCTGCATCTTTTTGCTCCGCTGTAAAACAAATCTCTGAAACTGATCACAACCAGGCTGTCTCTGAGACGGACACTAAATAACTTAAGAATCCCACAGAGACTGTCGAAATTCTGTGTGTTTTGTGAATATGTTCACCTCTGAGCGTGTAGATAAATGACTACAGAATCCCACCAAGTGTCTGGGCAGTGTGTACGTATTGTGTGTAGCGGTGAACATGTCGAGCTCCGCTTCCCAGCGGATGATGACTAGAGGTTGTATGCTTCCACTCTGCAGGCTCCGTGGGATCCTCCCCTCGTTTTTCATCAAGCTCACATGCATTAAGCAGACTCACACATGTTAGCGCAGAAAGATGGTTGCATAACCCAGCAGGGAGGCATCTGTGATATGAGGCCAGTCCGCTGACCCGCTGTGACACTGATCAAAACACATCACAGTTGATTCCTTGGAATGACAAATCAAGAGAAGGACTGATTTCTGTTCTTGTTAAGTTCTCTTTCACCCATTTCAAAAAGTGATTAGGGATGGACTTTTAGTATCTGTTGGACTAGGACATTTACGTTTTTAGTATTTAAATATGAATAACAGTCACTTTTGTAGGAAAAAAAAGAAATTTTACCACTCCTGGTGTAACCTCGGTTGGAGGTGAGGGACTCCCAGAGCAGTAGGCGTCAGGACATAGCAGCTTAACTCAATACTAACAAGCAGGAATACAGAATTTTTATCTAATATACTTTTCCAGACTCAAATTTTTGATTTCTCCTAAGGTTTTTAAAACACTGTTAACATTAATGTTGGACAGTAATTGGGTCTTATCTGTGGATTCTCTTAGATCATGAAATAAAACAATGCTTAAACTGGCTTCAGATTTCATGTTGTAAGACCATTCCACTGCGTTTTGGGCACCTGTACTATAATAAATCAGCCCGGCCTTTAAGTTCTTTGGCATTTTAACCAGAAACAGAAGTCTAAAAATCACAGGTTTAGTTTAAACTAATTTGAAATTGTATAAAATTGAGAAAAAAAAAAGTTATTTTTTTTTAAATCAGTATACATTTGCTTTTCATGTCAAAACCAAAATACTGAAAGGAACATGTTAAAATCACGATTTGATGTGGCAAATCAAAGATACATCATGTCATTTAAATTTAAATCAGTGTAAAATCCACCATGTTAATTAAGCATTATTAGGTTATTGTCCTTTAGAAAAGGGAAGACCTAACACTTTTCCATACTCAATTGTATCTCTTCCATACTGATAAAATGATAAAAGCCAATTCCATACTTTTCGAGACTGCTTGCGAACACTTATTGTATATACATTTTTAAACTGCATCACTAGTTTCTGTAATATCTGATTAATAATCACTCTTTTAAAAGAGCCATAAGGTGAAAGCTTTATTTAAAAACACGACTGAGAAAAACTAACCTATAACACTGCTTTTCTACATATAATTACGTTGATGCAGGTCTTTTGTTAGTCATTTCTTAACATATCAGCATCGGTCCGATAAGTAAAGCTGGGCCGATATTAATAACCAATATTTATTACCATCTTGTTGCTGTTTGCGTATGCGTTTCTGGAAGGGGAGGGGACGGCATTGGGCATTGGACAGTTATAGTGATACAGTGCAGAATTGTGGGGCATTTAACTGAAGCAGAGTAGCAATGTCAGCGGTCTGGTCGTTTGTTCGCAGTGTTGAAAGGCTAGTGAGATATATGTTATTTATTATATCTGCAAATATTGGTTATCGGCCATAACAGTGATATTAATATCTAAAATCAATATTGGCCTGAATTCTGATATTGGTGCATGCCTAAATGTTATGCTAACAACCACTGGAAACAGAATATGCAACCAGGGACTAAAACATCTTTTAAAATCCTGGATACAGATTTGCAAACATAATATTACAGCATTATTTTATGGTTCATCCACATTCCTATATACCAAGGCTTTTAAAAGTTTTCTGATTTAACGTCAAACATTTTTCCAGCCTAAAACAAAGTTTACATAATCATCAAACAGCATGTGTTTAAGGTTCTTTAGGTTATCTGACTTTACACTACCGGTCAAAGGTTTTAGAATACCTTTCTCATTTAATGGTTTTCTTTATGACTATTTACATTATACGCTGTTTCTCGCTGAAGGCATCAAAACTGTGAATGAACACATATGGAATTATGTAGCAAACAAAACATTTTAAAATAACTTTAATTATGTTTATATTTTAGATTCCTCTAAGTATATGAACTGAAACCAGGGGTGCCTATAAAGGTGGAGGATGATAGATACAATATCTACAGCCATCTAGCATCAACATTAACACATTATTTTAATTAGAAAACTAAAATATTCATAAATGTATATGTTCATACGAGGACATTTTCTTCTGCTGTATCTAAATTTCATCACATTGCACATAAAATGTTCTCATTGAAAGCTGTAGAATAGGGCTGAACAACATATCGCCTATTATCGTTATCGCAGTATCACTGTACGCAATACATATATCGTAAAGAACTGCCTGGACTGCAATAAATGTCGGCTAATTATTTAAATACTAACCATTCAGACTCTCCATACTTGTAATATATTAAGTGACATTTGTTTAATATGGCATAAAAAGTATTAAATGTACACAAGTGGTAAGGTGGTGAAGTCATTAAGGAATTACAACTAGGTTGTATCACTGCCGCTGGCCAAAAGCAACATTTTCAATAAAACTTTGTTGTTGAGATAAAAATAATGATTTTTATTTTATTTTACATAATATCTTGCTAGACTGATCATTCTGAATCTATGTTTTTAATGAACCAAATAGGATCGCATATCGCATGTTTTCCTAATATCGTGTGGTCAATTGTTGTAAAAGTTGTCAATGTGAACTAAAATAACATGCAAAGCTTTTATAGACACATCATAAGGAAGAAGTTTAAAAAGTTTTGCACAGACAGAGTGAAAGTTAGCAATGTGCCTCCGGGGCCAATCAAGATAAAAATCTTGGATTGCAGGGTAAAGCACGCAGCAATGAAGCAAGCGATTCTAACACAACAAACACACATTCTCAATGATCAACTGTAGTAGTCGTTATCTAACATGATAAGCAGCTATGGCTTCAAATGCCTTTACAGCACAAACCTTAGAAGTGTAGCATACCAATGCTCTGTCTTTCAGCTTCTCTTCCTTCTCATCCCTCTCCTTTTATTTTCTCAGACTTTCTGTGAATTTTAATCTAGTCCAGTTGGGAAAAAACGTAATTTTTCTCAGCAGATGAAGAATAAAGCAGCGGTTCAAACTGTGCAAAAGGCAACATTGCTATTAAGAGCATGCAAATCTAGATAATCTTATTTATTATCCCTTCATGTTGTAAATAAATTGCTTATGAGCTGATCCCAGGCAGGTTTAATGGACAGGTTAAGTGATGATTTAACTGTGGAGCACAATGACTGAAAAAATGAATAAAACAAAAGATAGAAGGATTAAAAAAAAAAAGTCATATAATCAATAAAAAGGTATGTGAGGCTAAAATATCTTGAAACAAATAATATAATTGTGTGCCCTTTAGAATGACTTAACACCTGGTCCCTAAATGAGAAAGTAAGTTTTTATATGCAGTTTGAGAGATAAAATATTATTTGTGCCAACATATCAAACAGCAAGGCACATATTCAGACATTCTTGTTCTATAATCCCATTTGTACTCACAGAATATAGAGCGCAAGCAATTTGATTTAACACCATTATGCAGTTTAAATGAAGAAACTGAAGATATCATTGCTGCAACTATCATTTGCTTCAGTCCCAAAGCTCACACGTTCATAGCAATGCTAGTGCTGTTCAGATCACATACAGAACTGATCAAAAACACTGGATAACACTGTCTAGGTTTCAGTTTTTGTTTTTCTATCTCTGCTTCCTTGTGTTTCCCCAGGTTTTCCCAAAATTAGCTCTCTGGTGACAAGGTGAACTTAAAGCCTGTCATTTTGAGACATTGTCATTTTCAGGAGGAAAACAGCATAAATTGTGTTGAGGAACTTTGATTTTGTATTTTTACATCAGATACTCACTCTGAAAGCTGTTATCAATTACATTTTCTTATCCACACACTCCGACAGCAATTATTATCCCTCGCAGTCCTTACCTTTTCAGGTACCTTTGTTGGAAAACACTCAGCCTGCACTAATCCCCCCCAACACAAAGTTGGCTAAAAGTGTATGGTTCATTAAGGTGTCATAGGAAACATTTATGTTGTTGTTCCATTTCTTTAAACTTATTAAGGTAAAATAAAGGAATTTCTTTGGTTTTCTTTGCAGAGGAGATATCATGAAATCAAATGAAGCAGTTAACAACCTAAACTAACACACACAGAAAGACCACCTGGAGAGAGAAACAAAACTCCCCTGACTAACACACTGCAGATATACAGGTCCTTCTCAAAATATTAGCATATTGTGATAAAGTTCATTATTTTCCATAATGTCATGATGAAAATTTAACATTCATATATTTTAGATTCATTGCACGCTAACTGAAATATTTCAGGTCTTTTATTGTCTTAATACGGATGATTTTGGCATACAGCTGATGAAAACCCAAAATTCCTATCTCACAAAATTAGCATATCATTAAAAGGGTCTCTAAACGAGCTATGAACCTAATCATTTGAATCAACGAGTTAACTCTAAACACCTGCAACAGATTCCTGAGGCCTTTAAAACTCCCAGCCTGGTTCATCACTCAAAACCCCAATCATGGGTAAGACTGCCGACCTGACTGCTGTCCAGAAGGCCACTATTGACACCCTCAAGCAAGAGGGTAAGACACAGAACGAAATTTCTGAACGAATAGGCTGTTCCCAGAGTGCTGTATCAAGGCACCTAAGTGGGAAGTCTGTGGGAAGGAAAAAGTGTGGCAGAAAACGCTCCACAACGAGAAGAGGTGACCGGACCCTGAGGAAGATTGTGGAGAAGGGCCGATTCCAGACCTTGGGGGACCTGCGGAAGCAGTGGACTGAGTCTGGAGTAGAAACATCCAGAGCCACCGTGCACAGGCGTGTGCAGGAAATGGGCTACAGGTGCCGCATTCCCCAGACCTGGGCTACAGAGAAGCAGCACTGGACTGTTGCTCAGTGGTCCAAAGTACTTTTTTCGGATGAAAGCAAATTCTGCATGTCATTCGGAAATCAAGGTGCCAGAGTCTGGAGGAAGACTGGGGAGAAGGAAATGCCAAAATGCCAGAAGTCCAGTGTCAAGTACCCACAGTCAGTGACGCTCTGGGGTGCCATGTCAGCTGCTGGTGTTGGTCCACTGTGTTTTATCAAGGGCAGGGTCAATGCAGCTAGCTATCAGGAGATTTTGGAGCACTTCATGCTTCCATCTGCTGAAAAGCTTTATGGAGATGAAGATTTCATTTTTCAGCACGACCTGGCACCTGCTCACAGTGCCAAAACCACTGATACCATGGTTTACTGACCATGGTATCACTGTGCTCAATTGGCCTGCCAACTCTCCTGACCTGAACCCCATAGAGAATCTGTGGGATATTGTGAAGAGAACGTTGAGAGACTCAAGACCCAACACTCTGGATGAGCTAAAGGCCGCTATCGAAGCATCCTGGGCCTCCATAAGACCTCAGCAGCGCCACAGGCTGATTGCCTCCATGCCACGCCGCATTGAAACAGTCATTTCTGCAAAAGGATTCCCGACCAAGTATTGAGTGCATAACTGTACATGATTATTTGAAGGTTGACGTTTTTTGTATTAAAAACACTTCTTTTATTGGTCAGATGAAATATGCTAATTTTGTGAGATAGGAATTTTGGGTTTTCATGAGCTGTATGCCAAAATCATCCGTATTAAGACAATAAAAGACCTGAAATATTTCAGTTAGTGTGCAATGAATCTAAAATATATGAATGTTAAATTTTCATCATAACATTATGGAAAATAATGAAATTTATCACAATATGCTAATATTTTGAGAAGGACCTGTAGTCTTAATGTACTAATGTACTAATCCTGCCCCTTCCAGGTTTAGAAATAAAAAAGCTCACCTTCTTTGCAGCATTTATACACTGCATGTATTCTTTAGCCAAGTCTGAACACTTTAAGGTCTGCTCTTTGTTGTCCTTGTAGCAGGATAAAATCTGAGCCTGCAGGCCAGGACACACGGGAGCAGTGTTACGAGACCTGTAAAAAAACATTGAGACAAAAATACAGAGAGATGGATTTATGTTTAAAGAGATAGAAAACTACATTTTCTCTCCTGTACATAAATGTGACTGACTGCTACAAAATAAAACGGCAAAGCTGTAGGAATGAATTGTGTCAATTATGGCCTTCTCTGTCTGATTTTTACATGATACATGTAGTCAGAGGGTGCAGATATAGCAGCAGATGCTCACAGAGCTTACAAGACTCCTCTGCTTTCCTCAGCTCTCAACTGGTATAATATATTCCTACTTACTAAAATGACTCCTCATCACTACTATTACATATTGTTTGGGAAATGTACAACTTAACCCAAGTCAATCTCAGTGATTTAAAATTCTACAACATTGATTTGATTGTTTATTGACTCAATCACAGACATTCATTTGTGATAGGACATAATACAGAAAAACTATTTATCTAGAGTCTTCAAAATTAGAATGGTCCTGTCTTTCACAAACCCTTAAAATGTACTGAAAATAGTTGTACCTTTCTAAAAATAAACTGTTTACAACAAATGGGTTAGAGTTAGGGCTGGTTTAGTGTCTTTCAAAGACACTAAACCTTTGTAAATCATGCAAGCCAATTCTGCTTCCAATATCCTGGAAACACTTCAGGGAATGAAAAAAAGAACAGATGCAGAGAAGGCGGCAGGTCACACAAGAAGAAAACAGGAGCCAAAGCTGAGCTGACTAGATATTATGAAGATGACTACAAGAAAAGGGCGTGCTAAGCACAAACCCACTGAAAACCATGCAGGAGAAACAAGGTGCGAAAGCTAAACCTAAAAAAAGTATTTTAGGGTTTTAAAAACACTAGTATGGTAGTGGAATTGTCTGGTGTTTTGTGGCATTACAATGAAAGTCCAGTGGTCATGTCCTTCTTGACACAGGAACAAATGATCTAATGGCGTTAACTCAGATAATTGTTTCAGTCTTGGACTGGGTTATTCTACACTGTTTAGAAATTCTTGAAAACAATTTGAAAATTGTGAAACCTTTAACTGAAAAAACAGAAGAATTATACTAGTTTTCCCAAAAACATTGTCTTGTCTATTTTTCTGAACCCAATATTATTTTTCATCTTCATCTTGTCAGCTGGATTAATCACTACACTCCTTGTAATTATATATCACTACAAATATGACTTGGTGATATATAACATATAGTAATATATACAAAATACCTATTAAGGGTTTTGGTCTGAACTGTAAATCCTGTTCAGCATATTTTTTTTTAATGTACAAGTCAGTGAGACAACAGCTGCTTTATATTTAAAGTTTTCGAAGCAGGTTCAGTCTGACTTTTTCTGGTGTGATAATTCTTTTCAAGATGTGTTTGAATAAAAAAAAAAAAGATAATAAAAGAAAAAGATGAAAAACAAGTTACATCGCCACCGACGGGAGGCTGTTTAACAACGAGTGGGGCGGATGGTATGTGCTTCACTGTAAATCACACAATTGGCACTAAATCACACTTAATTGAGTGGGTAGGCTCATTCTGATCAAATGCAGCAGAAAAGTGAGCTCTTAGAGATTGAGTTAGTTGAGCTTAATTTGATATGTGGGCTGTATTATAATTTCTCTTTGGCTGTCGATCTCTGTGAATGTTAAGGATGACAGGCTTGTTGCCTCGACGTCTTGCTGTAATAGATTCTGACTGATTGAAGTAGAGACAAGCAAGTTATGTACGCCCACACAGGTACAGGGAGGCTCGTGCATGAATGCCAATGCCAACACACACTGTGTTAAACTTTAAACATCAGAACACACACACGCGCACATGTTCCTGCATGCCAATGTGTTAATTTTTTTTCTCGGTGTCCCTGCACACACATCTGATCTGTGAGGAGCGTTTAACGCCACGTTGTTTTTTTTTGAAAGCTAAATTAAAGACTCATTTTGCTTTTGACTGTGGAGGAGAGCTGACCTCAGTCATTTCAATTACAGCATACCCGTATCCACACAGACGTTAGCGTCTGTAGAGCCATCACGGAGGCAATAATGGAGTTTTTCTGAGCATGGGTAGCGAAGGTTAAAGAGAAAAATACACAGAAATGATGAGAGAAACAGAAAAACAAATCGAGATAAAACGATGCAGGAACAAAGGATCTAATGGCGTTCCCTCGGATAATTGTTTCACAAAGATGACAGCCTATCAGATTTCTCTGTTCCTCCAAACAAACACCGCTCCTTCATGTTGCCTGTTTGATCTGCCTTCCTCCACTTTTTTGTTTTCCCTCCAACTCGGGTCTTTTTGCTTTTCCTGATTTCCCTCCTCCTTCCTGGTCACCGCATTAACTACACAGACAGTACGACACCAAAGCACGCCATCTTTATCTCTCCCCTCTATTTGAGTCCACAGAAGATAAGAAACTCTCCTTTAATTTGAAATAACTGGCCTTCATCAGGGAGGCTGAAGCCCCCTGATAGTGCTATGAGGTTTATTAAAGGAGCTTGAAGCAGAAAATTGGTTAAGCTGCAGCAAAAAGGTAAAGCTCAGTCCACATGCTACACCAAATTGAAGGTGAGGTTTTAAATCAACAGTATTAACCGAAGCGCTTGCAGAAATAAATAATAAAAAGAGAGCCTGCTGTGGCGAGGGCTTCTCTTTTTTTTTTTAGCTGGAATGAGGTAAAGCGTCGTCCCTGGCAGTCCGCTGAGCCACATACAGAGCCGTTGTCGTTAAATGTTTTAATGCACAAGGAAGCATTCATTATTTGGGGGGAGCTCTCCACGCATCTGTAAGCAGCAAATATGACAAAACATAAACAGCGAGATTAGTTCCTTAATTATTGGCGCTGTCCTTTGCATTTAATCTTCGGGAGAGAAGACGGGAGTGGGCGGAACACGGAGGCCTCAGACTTCTGGACCGCGCGGCGCACCAAAAACAAAGAGAGGGAACAGAATGAATGCAGAAAATCTGGAGAACAGAAGACACAGAAACACACGGCAAACTACAAAGGCATCTGGCAAGGCTACAAGACTGATAAAGAAGATGCTTTCATCGCCTCTGATTCAAGCTACGAATGAAGAGTGATGTTTTTGTGCCTTCCTTAATGGCTCTGGCTAAACACATAAAAGACAACATTTTATTTCTGTCCCTTCAACTACAGAGGACAGGAATCTGCACTGCGTTTTAGCCAAGTAATTAGAAAATCTTATTAACATCTAACAGAATTAGCGCCCACAATAAACAAACAAAGAGAAGACAATTTTCTTAATTATTTTATGACAAACACCGCACACGCAAGAAAATCATCTGGCTACAAACTTTGGCATTTGGTGGAAAAAATATATTTTATAATAGTAGCATCATTTTGCACTAAAAAATTCAAGCTTTTATTTGAGTACATTTATTCCACAGAGGAAAATTGCACACTTAATAACTGTTTTGAACCAGATCAGTGGTGGCACAATTACTGGTACCCCAAACAACTTCTAATTAGTAATCCACAACTTTCTGTTTCCCTGGGGTATAAATAGGCAATGACACAGAAGCCATTTTGCTTTAGCTGCAGGCCCAGGACCTACAATTATCTTCTCAGGGGATATAGTGAGCAGGCAGGTAAAGGAGGTAGAAACATCTCAAAAGCTCCCTGTTAGAGAGCTGCAACAAAGAGTAGTGTATTTTCCAAGTCTCCATAACAACCAGTGAAAAATTGTGCTTTGGTCAGATGAGCAACCAACACTACTGTTGAGTTTGGCATGAGATAAGGGATGAATACGTGGAAAACACCCTATTCTCAATGTTACGTATAGTGGGGGATCTTTGATGCTGTGGCCCTGTTTCTGTTTCAGAGGTCCTAGGAAGCTTGGTAGATTACATGGTGTCATGAACTGTATTAAATACCAGAACATTTAGAGTAGGATTCAGGTAGACTCTACCAGAAAACTGAAAATGGGCCATCATCGCATCTATCAGCAGGATAGTAATATGGCCTAATCAACATCAAAATGGTTCATAAAGTTCAAAATGGACATAAAGCTAACCTTTTGCAATGATCATCTCAGTTCCCTGACCTAAATCCTGTAGAAACCTGAAGCGAAGCAAACATTAGAGACCATTTCTGTTTGTACACTCACCGGCCACTTTATTAGGTACACGTGTTCATTAACGCAAATCTCTAATCAGCCAATCACATGGCAGCAACTCAATGCATTTAGGCATGTAGACATGGTCAAGACGATCTGCTGCAGTTCAAATCGACCATCAGAATGGGGAAGAAAGGTGATTTAAGTGACTTTGAACGTGATTGTTGGTTGTTGGTGCCAGACGGGCTGGTCTGAGTATTTCAGAAACTTCTGATCTACTGGGATTTTCATGCACTACCATCTCTAGGGTTTACAGAGAATGGTCCGAAAAAGAGAAAATATCCAGTTAGCAGCAGTTCTGAGGGCGCAAATGCCTTGTTGATGCCAGAGGTCAGAGGAGAATGGCCAGACTGGTTGAAGCTGATAGAAAGGCAACAGTAACTGAAATAACCACTCGTTACAACCAAGGCATGCAGAAGCATGCAGAAGAGCATCTCTGAACGCACAACACGTCGAACCTTGAGGCGGATGGGCTACAGCAGCAGAAGACCACACCGGGTGCCAGTCCTGTCAGCTAAAAACAGGAAACCGAGGCTACAATTCGCACAGGCTCACCAAAATTGGACAATAGAAGATTAGAAAAACGTTGCCTGGTCTGATGAGTCTCGATTTCTGCAGTGACATTTGGATGGTAGGGTCAGAATTTGGCATCTGGATCCATCCTGCCTTATCAACGGTTCAGGCTGGTGGTGGTGGTGTAATAGTGTGGGGAATATTTTCTTGGCACACTTTGGGCCTCTTAGTACCAATTGAGCATCGTGTCAACACCACAGCCTACCTGAGTATTGTTGCTGACCATGTCCATCCCTTTATGACCACAGTGTACCCATCTTCTGATAGTTACTTCCAGCGCGATAATGTGCCATGTCATAAAGCATGAATCATCTCAGACTGGTTTCTTGAACATGACAATGAGTTCACTGTACTCAACTGGCCCCCACAGTCACCAGATCTCAATCCAATAGAGCACCTTTGGGTCCACAGCAGATAGGGTGTTGTTGTGGATGGTGAGGGGTGTGGGGGGTGGTTTTCTCCAGTAGTCCACCATCATCTCCACAGTCTCGAGTGGGTTTAGTTCAAGGTGGTTCTGACCACACCAGTGTACCAGCCAATCCACCTGCTGTCTGGATGTAGACTCATCACTGTCCTGGATCAGACTGATGACAGTAGTGTAATCTGCAAAGTTCAGGGGTCCGCTGAGATGCAGTTGTTTGTGTAGAGGGAAAAGAAGAATCGGGAGAGAACACACACCTGGGGGGGACCAGTGCTTATTGATCTTGTGCAGGAGAAGATGCTCCCTAGCCTCACCTGCTGCTGCCGGTCCTTCAGGAAACTGGTGATTTACTGAAAGGGGGAAGCCAGGACTTTGAGCATCTAATGGAGGATGTCTTGGTTGATGGTGTCGAAGGCCGAGCTGAAGTCCACAAACAAGATACTGGCGTACGTCCCTGGGTGGTCGAGGTGTTGCCAGATGAACTGTAGTCCCAAGTTGACTGCATCATCTGCCGTCCAGTTTGCCTGGTAGGCAAACTGCAGGGGGTCCAGCAGGGGGCCTGTGATGTCCATTGGGTGCTTCAACACAAGTCACCCAAAGGATTTATACTCCAGTTTCAATAATTTCTTCTTTCACTTCAAAAACGTCAAGTTTTCGCAATCTCAAAATCAGATGAAACCAATACTTAAACTGAGGTGGCCCGTCCTAGTTAAAAGTTCATTCACCATGACAAACACAGATGAGACAAACATGTTAGTTAACTTTTATTACCAGAATACATGTTATATTCTAGGTGCAACATTCTCTTGGATAGCCCATTACTTTGAACAAAATATAGGCACAGCTGGCTTTAAAAGGAACACACTGTAATTTTATAGTCCTAACCTGTGGGACATGTATTATATTAGACAAGCAGGTTTAAACTAAACCTTCTTAACACAGATATGGAACAATACAACACTGGGTTCATGTAACTCAGTGGGTCAATGTCAAGTTTAAAACATTCAAACACTGACAGTGTCAATCATGTACGGCAATAATAACTGGACTTATTCAGTCCTGTTTATGCAAACTGTTATTTCTCAGGTTCCTTACATGCCACAAACTGAGTCACAACTCCATATTGGTAAATGCTAAGTTAACCAATCATTTGTTGACCAGTTTAAATAAAAACCTGGCATTCTGAAGCAAGTGTTTGTATCTGTCCTCACACAGTGTACGAATGCAGCTGTCATACATCACACCGTGCCCACTGTTCCAGTTCCCACCAGCCTTTTTTGCTCCTGTGAGCATGTACTGTATGTGTTATAGGGCTAGAAACAGTTCATGTCTGTATGCCATGTATGCTTACAGTAGCACATAACACTAATGCTGCTGAGTAGGGTTTTGTTTTTCTGTGCTTTAAAGACAGTTTGACAGGTGACATCTTAACTCATCAAAACCTGACATCTCTGAAGAGGCAGAGGCATCCTTCTGGTCCTGGCTCAGGTCTGTGCTTAGATTTTGTAAATGCTTTTCTTTTTTCCTCCATTTATAAAATTCTAAATGAGCGAATTAACAGCCCAAAAAAACCCCCAAAAAAACACTTTTCCAGAAATCTGTTTTGATTCATGGCGTGCAACATATATAGCACCCCCTCTTTAAATGTTTATGCTGTCATAATAAGTTTGTTTCTTGGATATTACCTCTGGTCTACATTTATGTATATGCACACTTACCGGCCACATGTTTAATTCCTTGTAAACACAAATAACGAACCAGACAATAACATGGCAGCAGCACAATGCATTTAGGCATCTAAACATGGTGAGGACAACTTACTGAAGTTAAAAACAAGCATCAAAACACTGGACAAAGGGGATTTAAGTGATTTTGAACATGCTGTGGTTGTTAGACCCAAACAGGCTGGGTTGAGTATTCCAGAATCTGCAGATATACTAGGATTTTCACACACAACCATCTTTGGGGTTTAAAGAAAATGATGAGTTGAGAAAAGGAGCATATCTAGTAAGTGGCAGCTGTGTGAGGTAAAAGGGGGAAAGACAGAATGGTTCAAAGTGATAGAAAAATACCTCAACTAACCACTTGTTACACCCAAGATATGCAGAATATTATCTCTAAATGCACAACAGGTCCAATCTTGAAGCACTAAATGGTAAATGGACTGAACTTATATAGTGCTTTTCCAGTCATACAGACTGCTCAAAGCGCTTTACACTAGAGCCACATTCACCCAATCGCACTCACTAACGCTCACACCGATACGCAGATTACGATACGCAGATCGGTAGGCAACTTGAGGTTAAGTGCCTTGCCCAGGCACATCAATATATGGCAGGAGGAAGTTGGGATTGAACCCACAACCTTCTGATTGCAAAACGACTACTTTTCCTACTGAGCCACAGTCGCCTCACACTAGAGCTACAGCAGCAGAGAAAAGCCGAGAGAGCCACTCCATTCTATTAAGAACAGGAAACTAAGGCTGCAATTCACACAATCTCATTAAATTTGGACGGTAACAGATTAAGAAAAAACATTTCCTGGTCCAATGAACCTCAATTTCATCTGCTTTCGACATTCGACATTTTTGGTGCTAAGCCATTCAGTGATTTATAGACTAACAGAAGTATTTTAAAGTCTATTCTCTGAGCTACAGAGAGCCAGTGTAGGGACTTTAGAACTGGGTTGGTTCCACTTTCTTAGTTCTAGTGAGGACGCGGGCAGCAGCGTTCTGGATCAACTGCAGCTGTCTGATCGACTTTTTAGGCAGACCTGTGAAGACACCATTGCAGTAATCAATTCTAATAAAGATGAACGCATGAATACATTTTTCAAGGTCCTGCTGAGACATTAGTCCTTTAATCCTGGAGATGTTCTTTGGGTGATAGAAGGCTGACCTTATTACTCTCTTTATGTGCCTCTGAAGGTTCAGGTCTGAGTCCATCACTACACCCAGGTTTCGAGTCTGAATGGTGGTTTCTAGTTGTGTTAACTGAAGCTGTGGGCTAACTTTTAAATGCTCTTCCTTTGGTCCAAAGATTATTACTTCAGTTTTGTTTTGATTCAGCTGAAGAAAATTTTGGCCCATCCATGCATTGATTTCTTCTAAGCATTTACCCAGTGCTATAATGGGTCCATAATCACCTGGTGAGATCGGAAGCCTGACTGGAAGACATCAAGGCGGTTGGTCATTGTTAGGAAGTTGTTTAACTGTTGAAACACAGCTTTTTCAATAATCTTACTGATGAAGGGGAGGTTTGATATAGGCCTGTAGTTCTGTAGTAGCAGCTTGTTTAAGTTGCTCTTTTTCAATAGAGGTTTGATAATTGCTGTTTTCAGGGCCTGGAGGAAAACACCTGACAAAAGGGACGTGTTTATTATTTGTGTTAAATCAGATGTTATTACAGGCAAAGCTTTCTTAAGGAAAGCTGTGGGTAAAACATCGAGACAGCAGGAAGAACAGCTTTCTTCTAAGTTTTTGTAGTTTATTTGATAAAATTGGGAAATGTTGTCAAAATCAGTTCTAGTTGGAGACTGCATTGGTACTGGAGTTGATGTGGATGTGCTGACTGCCCCTCTGATTTTTAGGTTTTTTCAGTAAAGAATTTAGCAAATTCATTGCAGGCCCTGGTAGAGTGGAGTTCAGATGCTACAGTTACAGGAGGGTTTGTTAACCTGTCGACCGTGACAAATAGTGCACGAGCATTGTTTATGTTTTTGCTGATGATCTCAAAAAAGAAAGATTCCCTTGTATTTTTCATAGGTTATATCTGTATAGTCTCTCTTTATAGATAATATAGCGAACCTGGAGTCCGGTCTTTCGCCACCTGCGTTCAGCTTTTCGACACTCCTTTTTTTCACTTCTGACTGGTGGAGCACTTCTCCATGAAGGCATTTTCTTCCCAGAAACGACTTTCACTTTAATTGGAGCAATTGAATCAATGATGTCTGAGATTTTAGAATGAAAGTTATCTACCAGCTCATCTACAGTGTTACAGGGCAAAGTGGAGGTAGAAGAGTAAATCTGGTTAAAGGTTTCAGCAGCACCGTCCTTAAAGATGCCTTTTCTTATCATGTCTCTTTGGCAAAATAACAGAAAAGTGGTCAGATAGGGCAACATCAGTTACAGACACCTTGGAAATGTTTAGACACGTAGTGATGATCAAGTCCAAAATATGTCCCCGTTTGTGCGTTTGCTCTTTAACATGTTGAGTCAAACCAAAATTTCTAAGAGTGTCACATAGACACTATTGCACTTCAGTCTTCAGGATTGTCCATGTGAATGTTGAAGTCTCCCACAATAATTAAACAGTCATAATCAACACATATCACAGATAAAAGCTCATCAAAATCACTGAAAAAGTTTGTTTTGGACTTAGGAGGCCTGTAAGTATTCAAGAACATGGTTCGGACCGGGCTCTTTACCTGGACAGCCAAATATTCAAAAGAATCACATTTGCCCAGAAATACTTTTTTACACTCTAATAAATCTTTAAACAAAGTGGCCCCCCCTCCACCTTTTCTTTGCTGTCTGCTCTCACAAAGAAAATTGTAGTTTGGAGGCGTCGACTATGTCAGAATGGGAGGTTCATTAAATTCATGTAAACATGTTTCTGTTAAAAACATAACAATAACATCAAGATTGCGGTCAGTAATGAAGTCATTGATTACAAATGATTTTCTTGACAGAGATCTAATGTTCAGTAAAGCCAGTTTATATGACTTAGTTGTTGATATTAACTGTGTGTCTTGTACCTGACAGTTTATGGCTTTTGTTGATTGTTTATTACTGTCTCTTATCCTTTTGTCTTTGTTCTTTCTGTCACATATAAGCACAGAGATTTTACAATAGGGGCCCACGTTTTTCCTGGACATGACCATTTCTGATAGAGTTACCACTGGGACCTAGACTGTATCACAGAGAAGTAATTTGAAGGTCCTGATCAGGAGGAGATAGAGGGGAGGTTGGGCTCTGCGGCATTTGGAAGATGTTGGTCCAGTAGCAGGGCCTCGGCCATGGGGGGTGTTGAATGGAGAAGAGGTCAGAGCCATTTGGGTCCCAATTTTAAGAGCTGCTTTCATGTTATCAGAATCCAGTAAAGCAAAAAGCGGGCTCAGTGGGGAGATGGGAGAGTTAGGTGCAGTCTGGGTCGGGGTCTGGGGTGAGAGGCGTTTACCGGGATTGTCGGTCTGGGTCTAGGTTTTGGGGGTATAACGGCGGGGTCCACCTCTCCTGTGGATTTCGACGGGGAGACCTTTTGTGATGACCTCTCTTTCTCAGCCAACTGGCCGGTTGTTTCAGCTGGAGTTCGGACCGGGCTCTTTACCTGGACAGCCAAATATTCAAAAGAATCACATTTGCCCAGAAATACTTTTTTACACTCTAATAAATCTTTAAACAAAGTGGCCCCCCCTCCACCTTTTCTTTGCTGTCTGCTCTCACAAAGAAAATTGTAGTTTGGAGGCGTCGACTATGTCAGAATGGGAGGTTCATTAAATTCATGTAAACATGTTTCTGTTAAAAACATAACAATAACATCAAGATTGCGGTCAGTAATGAAGTCATTGATTAAAAATGATTTTCTTGACAGAGATCTAATGTTCAGTAAAGCCAGTTTATATGACTTAGTTGTTGATATTAACTGTGTGTCTTGTACCTGACAGTTTATGGCTTTTGTTGATTGTTTATTACTGTCTCTTATCCTTTTGTCTTTGTTCTTTCTGTCACATATAAGCACAGAGATTTTACAATAGGGGCCCACGTTTTTCCTGGACATGACCATTTCTGATAGAGTTACCACTGGGACCTAGACTGTATCACAGAGAAGTAATTTGAAGGTCCTGATCAGGAGGAGATAGAGGGGAGGTTGGGCTCTGCGGCATTTGGAAGATGTTGGTCCAGTAGCAGGGCCTCGGCCATGGGGGGTGTTGAATGGAGAAGAGGTCAGAGCCATTTGGGTCCCAATTTTAAGAGCTGCTTTCATGTTATCAGAATCCAGTAAAGCAAAAAGCGGGCTCAGTGGGGAGATGGGAGAGTTAGGTGCAGTCTGGGTCGGGGTCTGGGGTGAGAGGCGTTTACCGGGATTGTCGGTCTGGGTCTAGGTTTTGGGGGTATAACGGCGGGGTCCACCTCTCCTGTGGATTTCGACGGGGAGACCTTTTGTGATGACCTCTCTTTCTCAGCCAACTGGCCGGTTGTTTCAGCTGGAGCTGTTGGAGGCAGCGTTATCATTGTTGTTGATACTCCATGTTCTCTGCTGAAAGTCGAAGCTGCTGGCGTATTATTTACTGAATAGAAGAGATTAGATGTGAGATGTCTGGCTCCTGGCTTGTTCAAACAGAAACCATCTTGCTTGAAGAGTTGTCTTTTTTCCCCAAAAATATTAAAGTTGTCGATAAAGTTCACAGGTGTGGTAGCACATGTTTTTTTCAACCACTTATTAATCATCAGAAGTCTCGAAAAAATCTAATCTCTACAGAAAATCAGTGCAAAGGGTCTGCTGAGAAACACCTTGATATTGAGACCTCCAACAATATTCAGAAGACGAGTGAAATCCTCCTTCAGTCCTTCTGATTTTTTTTTCTTAACCATGTCATCCACAGTGTATAATGAGGTTTTCTAGAGACGGGCGCTTTTCCGTGATTGCAAGAATATTCCCTGAGATATCAGACACCACGTTACTGGTACCAATCATAACTTCTGTGTTTTTCTTGTTGCAGAAGTTTTTAATTCCATCCACAGCTGTGTTGCCCACTATTAGGGTTCTTGGTCCGGTGGGGCGCTTTTTCTCTGGCAGCTTAGGGGAAGAATGTTTAGAATGAAGGTTGTTCTCAAACCTTTTATTGTTCTCAGAAGATGGATCATTTTCCTGGTTTTCATTCTGTAGTGGAGCAAATCTGTTCTGGAGGGGAATTCCATTATTTCCAGCTGTCTCACTCCTATCAGTTGTTGTTACAGCAGCTCACTGTCGAAGTCTCCTTTTCCCAGGGGAAATGGGGGCATTTCTCTGTAATTCTGGCCATTCTAATTTATTTAATTGCTGAGATCTTCCAGTGAGTCGTCCACCTTGATTTTTTTGGGCATGCGCCTAAAACATGCCAGGGGGGTCTGCCGGTAGGTTTATTCTCTGTGTTCTGATTGCCGGCTGAGTTGTTGAGCTGGCTGTCACTGTTTGGGATCACAGGCAGAGTTGATTCATCGCTGTACCCCATATTCATCTTCACATTCACTTCTAGTCGATGGATTTTCATCACCAAAACAGCCAATTTTTGTAAAAGTCCTCTGTGGTGAAGGGAGGCATTTTGTGCTGATTAGCTGGCGTCAACTTCGAGTTTGATTATAAAAACATCAAAATCCTTTAGAAAAAAATAAAATAAATATAATAATAATCCTTGGGAGTCGCTGGTTAGAAGTAGTTTTAGTCCAATATTTCCGTAATTTTGGCTAAGAGATAAAAAGTTAGGAGTAAAAGAACGCAATCAAGCAGGGAGCTTAGGAGAAAAGCATCTGAGCAGGCAGAGAGGCGGAAGCAGGAAGGCTCTATTTGGCCCAACTCGGCTCCACTCAGCTCGCTTCGCGAACATTTCCATTACAGTTATTTCAGTACTGGTACCTACTTTTTTGGTACCTCCTTCTTAGCTGGGCTAAGCGAGGCCCAGTCGGTACTGTACGTGACGTGAACAAACCGCTATTCACGGATTGGCCGTGGGCGCGGCCAGCCGTAAGAGTTGACCAGCGTAAAAAAAACAACCGACGTCTTCAAACGTGCATTCAAGCGAGTGAGAGAAACATATGACGGAGTCTGCACAGTTATCCGGAAAAGTCACCCCTTGGAGCAACGACGAGGTGCAAGCTTTTCTGGCGACTGCAATAGGAGACTGCAATATTCAGCGGCAGCTGGATGGGGCGACACGGAATGAAAAGTTGTTTGCTGATGTAGCCGATCAAATGGCCAGCCAAGGTTTCACCGCACATCGCTTTAAGGCTGCACCTCCAGCAGGTGTTTCCTTTAGTGGAGCGAAAGCGAGCCTATGGAAATGCACCACACAATATGCAGAGCCGTGTGGAGCCATGCGGAGCCAAATCGAGCCAGTGGAAAAGGGGCAATAGAGACCTCCAGCGGGTCACTGTCTTAAATGTCTCTGACTGAACCATTAGAAAAAGACTTCTTGAGGGCGGCCTTAGGGCCTGACATTCTCTAATAGGCCCCGTGCTCACTGCCCGGTACGTGGAGCAAGACTGGCATTTGCCAGAGAATCCAGGAATTAGCAGATTCGGCACTGGCACCCTGTTCTTTCCACAGATGAAAGCAGGTTCACTTTGAGTTCATATGACAGACATGAAAAGGTCTAGAGAAGCTGTGGTGAACATTATGCTGCCTGCAACATTATTCAGCATGATCAGTTTGGTGGTGGGTCAGTGTTGGTCTGGGCAGGCATATCCAGACCTGTACAGAATAAACAACAGAACCCTGAGTACCATTAAGTATCGGGATGAATAACTTATAATTATAATTAGACCCTTCCCTGAAGCAGTGGGTCCTGGATTCCTCCTGTTGCATGATAATACCTGGCCTTATGTGGCAAGAATATGCAGGTAGTTCCTGAAGGATAAAAGAATTGATACCATTGATTGGCCTCCATGCTCCCCTGACCTAAATCCAATAGAACATCTCTGGGACATCATGTTTAGGGCAGTGGCGATTGCTCTAAGATTGCAAGGGAAGCTCAGCTTCCCCTAAAATGTCAAAAAATAAGTGATCACATATATACTGTTGTGTGTACATGTCATTGACTAAATATGCGCTACAACACGCTCAACTTTTGTTCAGAATCAGCTTCTTGTCACTGGTAACGATGCGGCTTTCCTCTCACTCGTTCCCGCAGCTTCACAGTGCTTTAAACAGTGAGTTCAATAGCGAAGCAAAAAAGCTGGATTTTGTCCCGCCCATCGGATGCTCAGCGTCTCTGGGGCTCTATTGGCAATGGGCTGGCCTCGGCTGGCCCGGACACTCAGCTTCTGCATGATTGGAAGATCTGTCTGAGATTGAATCCCTTTTTGATTGACAGCGAATCAGCGATCTTGAAATTGAGCTTCCCCTCCTTGAAAGACCAGCATCCACCACTGGTTTAGGTCCATACGACTCCACCAAGTTGACCCTCAGACTGTCCAGGAGCTTAGTGATGCCCTGGTCAGGATCAGGTAGGAGATTCCTCAGGCCACCATCCGTCATCTCATAAGGAGCATGACCCGCTAAGCATGCATACAAGCACATGGGCACCATACAAACTACCGAGTACCTTTTTGAGTTGCTGCAAAGACATTTCAGCAAATCCTGCCGTATTAGTTTTTCAGTTTAAATTTCTATGGGACATCGGATCAAGCCCTCCGGTGGTTGATAATCTTCATTTTCATCAAATGATGTGTCCTCCTTTTGTACATAACACATTAATTATTCCATGTAAATATGGATATCCAGCAGTTTTTTTTTTACAGAGATCTAATGTGCTTTCACAGTTTTCCTTGAGTTTTTTTTGAGCAGTGTATAAACTAGTATGGGGTGGTGAATGCAGTGCCTCTCTAGTACTGCAGATTAGGAAATCCATGCATTTTAGCATTTTGATATATATTTTTAAATAACTTACAATTCCCCTGTTAAATTCCCACACTGAATACATTTCTTTCTTTGTGAAAGAGCTATTTTTATTTTAAATCAAATGCTACCTTACTGATTTAGTGTGTTCAACAGAAACCGGTATTTTTACATTTTTGGTTTAACTTTATACTTTTAAATAAAGGAGGTAAAAAGTAATTACAAATAAATTCTAATTGTTGTTATTTTCCTCCTTTGCAGCATTAATGAAACTATTTGACTACTAACACTTTCCCTAACAGGTTTGTCTCTTTTGCATTCTTTATATTAAGCCAGGTTAATTATGGGCTGGCTCTGCTGGCTTGAGCATTTTAAAATTATTTTTTATCTTCTCTAAGAATGAAAATCAAACTCAAATGTATAACATACATGCATTTTTATAAAAATTCCAATTTGCTGAGTTTGAATTGGACAGAGTGTAACATTTTGTATACTGCTTTGTAAAATCCAAGATGTGCAAACTATTAAATGGATCCAAATATAAAACCATATAGTCAGGCAAACAGGTTCTGTCTTATCTACTGAGGCAGGAATTGACTTTTGACATGCTAGACGCTCAGAATTCCTGAGCAGACTGCTGTACCATTACCAGTCTGATTAATCCCGGTGCTGTGGTGAAAAAGAGAAAGGGAGAGATGTTAACAAGAGCGAGTGCAGGAAAGGTGAAGAAGAAAACAGCTAGAGAGAAAGGGTTGCTTCTTATCTTCAGGTTGTAGCTTGTATGCACCTGCACCTTGACAGCTTTTCAATTGACTGAAGGTACACATCCTCTTCTCTATCTTGTATCTGTATACTCCTTCAATCATCCTCTACCATCCCTCCGTACTTATCGCATCCACAGCCAGGAAAAGAGGGTCTCTTCTATATACTAGTGCTCAGACTTCACTTTGCCTCTTGTAAACATATACGAGGAGGTTACAACAATGGCTTTGATGAATGAATAAGCCTGGTCTTAACAAATCATGTACTAACAATCTTTTTTGTATATTGCAGACCCCTGACGTGAGGAACGGTCAGAAGGAGTTACTGATGATTCTCCTTCTATCTGTCAAGGATCATCGTTGTTCTACGATCAAAGTTCAATTAAACATTGCTTATCCAAGCTGTATTCCGTACTACAGCTATCTCACAATTCTGGGCATACAGTTGCATTCAAAACTTTACACAGCCCTACAGATGCGTACAGGCTTTTGAGCTTAACAATAAGACCATGAAAAAGCATTTAGACTTTTTTTCAAAAAAAACAAAAAATCAGTAGGAGAAAAATATAGAAAACAAGAAAGCTGCAATTACCTGGCTGCATAAGTGTGCAGACCCTTAAACAAACACTTTGTTGAAACACCAAGTGACTTTGATCTTGACAATATTTGCCCACTCCACCTTGCAAAATCCCAAATCTATCAGCCTGTGAGGACTTGGGCTGTGTATCTGAAACTGTTACTAATTTCATCCACCTTAACTGAAACCCCAGTTCCATCGGAAGAAAAGCAACCCCAGATAACAATGCTTCTACTGTGGCCAAAGAAAACAAAGTTTGGTTTAATCGAACCATAATACATTCTCAAGGTTTAGTTTATCCGGTTAGTTTAGCCAGGTATGGTTCTCTTAGGAAGAAACGGCTTTCTGATTCTTAGTCCAAAGAATATGGCTTTTCACACATAGAACACAACAAATACTTGCTAAACATTTTGCCGTTTTTCCAGGGTTTCTGTCTGACTATTGACAGTCATTCTGTCCAGTTTTTGCCTCAACTTTTCATCAAGTCCGGACAATTGTCCAGTTTTCTCTGTTGTCCCATATTTTCTTCAATTACTGACGACTGTTTACACTATGACATAGTATGTACAGTTAACAATGCCATGGAATTTTTTTGTACCCTTCTAATGACTGATACCTCTATCGAAAGTTATCTATTCGGTTCTGTGCAAACTATAGTGTTGGTTAAAAGATGCAAGTAAGCAAATGTTAAGAAAATCTTACAAGGTCAGCAGATCTTTATTTTGGGTTAATCATGTTCACTATAATTTGTTTTTGTTGTGTATCCAAGAATACAAATAACGAATGCTAAAACTTGGTCCAAAGGTGCATAAAATGTGCAACAAGGTTATTGCAGCTTCTTTATTTTTTACGTTGCTCCCCCTGCTAAGAAATTTGAAATTTGTTTTTAGTTGAATTTTACAAGATACACTATATGTCAAACCTATTTTGGAAGACACGTACAGAACAGTTCAAGTTGCTACTGGTGGCAACAGTGGGTTCATCAACAAATTGGAACTTATAGATTGAGAATTAGATGTCAAAGGTGGAAAATGTTTTGGGATGACTTATCTATATTTGACAGGGTGACAGTGAGTTACATTTAAGACGTTTATAGTTTATAGTACTATTATAGTTCAAATTAAAGACTTATCTGAATTTTTCATAAAGACTTGTTATCTTCATCTGCCAGTTCTCTGCATCAGTCTCCAAGTAATGCTGCTAATCACTGATAAGGCTAACAGATTATTAGAAAACCCTTTTGATAAGGGACTGAAAAGAGAGTATGGCATTCTGTGGGTTAGTTTAGTGTCTGAATTATCAGAAGCTATTTGTTTTTAGGCTCAAAATGGCCAGAAAGAAACAATAAACTTTCTTTGGAGACCCGGCAGTCTAGTGTAATTAGAAAGGAAGGCTATTAAATGTGAGAAAACCTGAAAGATCCTACTATGTGGTAACTACTCCCTTCAGGGACCAGTCCAACCAAAAACAGAAAAATTAGTGGGAGACCCTGAGACAAAACTGTGAAGAAGACAAATATCTGAGCGGATAGTAGGGGTGTCAAAATTATTTATATGTTTATATAATCTATGCTAAAAATATGTTTTTTTTGGATACTCATTTGTGTCAAAATCAACAAACAATTAATTTCATCTTCTCAAGTTGGTACACAACTACACACAGAAGGATCAAATATACAAAGGCCCCATTCACATCATAGATTCACAATAAACATGGAACCACAAACCCTCATTAAGGATCCCCATGTCCATCATACAAGGTGATCCACAATGATCACAGGCCCTGTGAGCTTTCAGCTTATGTTGCTGCAACTGTGGAAGAATGGGGGGTGGCTTACTACTTGGAACTTCCCCTAGGGGCTGTCTCCCTGGGCTTAGTTCTGTGACCTGGGCCCGTTTTCACAAAGTATGTAATTTTAAGAAAAACCTTAGAATTCCTTGAATTCTATGTTTTTCTACAATTTTTCCTCGGTAAGATAAAGGTTATTCACAAAGCACCTTAGGCCTTAAGAGAGCTCCTAAGGCAAAAAACCTAATAGTGGTGAGGAAGATTCTTAGTGGGCCTCAGAGTGTCTTAAGCAGAGAAGATGGTGGAAAGACAGAGAGAAAGGAGAGATATTCTCCGTACAAAGAACAATAGCGAATTAATAAGATGCTAGCGGCTTGATGGTTCAGGGATCCACCCGCTAAACATTCAAGTAAATGAGCACAAAATTCTATAGCAATTATACAATTATTAATATAGGGATAAGATTAAACCTCATCCCTGTAGGGGGAAATTGAATCGTTTCAGCAGCAGGACAGGTTAAAGGTACACCTCGAGAAAGGTAATTTTAGGAAGGATAAATAATTAATAGTTGGAAACAATTATGAATAACCATGAATAAAAAGCGTAAATATGTACACACAACATAGTACAGAAGAACATAGATATTATTCAGACTGTAAAATGCTTTTGAAAATAAACGGTTGGAAAAAATTGGAAAAAGTCGAAAGAAAATATATATATATATATATACACACATAAATAAACAACCAAGACAAGAAAAAGTATAATAATGTAAAAACTATATACATGTATATATTTACATACAATGAGGTGAAAAAGTATTTGTTGTATTGTACATGATGTCAGTAGTTGTTGCCTCAACGGTCATCAACAACCAGCTGTCTGCGAAGAAGTTTGCTTGTGTGCTGCAGTCTCCTCTCTACTCTCTAGATTCATTATCTATTCCTCAATGCTGTATTGTCCCTTACAGTTCATCATGGTTGCAGGTTTATTGCTACCTTCTGACGTGGATCAGGAGCGTAATATTGATTGAGAGATTTTTTTAAAAATTGTAGCAACTGCATATATTGAACACAACTCAGGAAACAGCTTCTCAAAGCTTCAATTTCCAGCAAAATCTATAACACGTAGCAGTTAGAATTAAATAATAAGCACTAGCCGTTTCTTAACCAGGGCTCTTGACTTTGTTTGCCAGTGTTTACAGACGTACTGCTGCGTAATCGTATCCTTTGACAGGGACTGGGATACAGTCTGACAAAGGTTGTTATTAGGCCTTGCTCCAACACCACTATAACAGACAGCTGGTCTCGTTAGGATGACTTGGATGATAACCTGGGCAGTCTAACATGGACATATGCCTTACTTGTCTTAGCCTCATTCTAATACTTCATGCTGTGGAGAGGTCGGTTTCTTCCTTATACATTTACACACACCATACATCTAGACTAGAGACTAGCCACTAGTCATGTTAGCAGATGCAAAATGCCTTCACATAGTGGATATCGCTTACGGAGAGCAATTTCTGCATCAATGAACACATGTACTTTGAGAAATTGATGGGACATACCATTGCTAGAGGTCAATTTCTTCAAACTATTTTAGTTTGCTTGGATACAATCAAGGAAATCTTGATAGGAAACCTAGATAATGAGCATAAATCAGAGTAAAGATCAGTGCAGACCCAGAGTCTACAAAGTAGAGTATAGCATAACCCTACTATGACAACCTAATAACCATTAGCACGACATGATAATAAATGCTAAAAATCTTTCTACTTTGACATTCTGGAAATTATTAATACAGATAAAGAAAACCTTTGTTTTGTAGGGTGGAGAAGAAAAGAAACTTACAGCAAGTAAAAGGAAGAATGTTTGGTAACGTTACGCTCCACAGATTTTTGACATTCTAAGCACGGCAAGTTGCAAACCTTGTTCTCAATTCTGTACATAGATGAAAGCACAAAGACACACATACAAATATGCAGCTCACTCAAACGTATTGTACAACACAGCACAGTACTTACTGCAATTGTTAAATGGTGAATTCCCACACAGCACAGAACACATACATACCAGAACATATACAGTAAAAGCAATGATATAGACTGGCATAAAAACAGTAGTAGCTAAGGAGAGTTAAGGCTTTGATATAGTTTTCACTTTGCATTTGCCATCTGCAAAGTTGCTGGGATCATTACATTCATATTAAATTTGGGTTTAGTGCACTGTGGGCCATTCCTGTCAGTTTCCTAGATGTTTTAGATGTTTTTCATTGTGAACATAGTTCAAGAGTTATTAGTAGGGTTCTGCTGAACTTGATAGCAATAGTCTGAGGAACTATTTGATTCACGTTTTACTGCAGAGATACATTTAATAATTCTGCCCCCCCCATACGCCAATACGTCATACAAAGCCCATGAGTGCCTCCAAGAAGTCAGAAAATAATTAGCTGAATTAATCAAATAGAAAAAAAAAGGTTGGCAGTTTTGAGCAACTTCAAGCTCTAAACATGCAGAGGAGAGTGAATTTTAATTGATTAGACAGAAGGTCGTGTACCATAAGATTAAGTAATGTTACAACTTTTGGGTAGCAGCTGCGTAAATTCCATTGAAGTGTCTCTGAAATCTGACACTCATGCCACAGACTGTGGGGGGCAAGAAGGAGGGACCTGTAAGGTGTGCTTGTTCAAATTTCCAGGCTAACTGCATGGTTTTTTCAGAACTCCCTAATGCAGCTTTAAGGCAAAACTAGAACATTGTTTACTTAAATCACTTTCTTTATGATGCATGACATGAGGTTGCCATTGACCACCCATCATTCATTCTCTGCTCATCCCAAGCAGCCTCAACTTAGGTGTAGAGTGCCATTTTCAAAAACCTGCAATATTGTACGTTATTCTGAGAAGTTTCCAGTTTATTTTACTTTGGGATTCATTTTATTTATTGTCATTCTGTTTATTTATTTTGAATAGGAAAGTTTGTTTAATATGTCACATAGATTTTGTTTATTGTTTTGGCTTAAGTCTGCCCTGAACCAACACCCAGCTCTTTATTAGTGTAAAACGGAATATAAAAATAACATCTTGTATATAAATCAGTATAAAAATCGTATTACTGAGTTTTGTGGCTGCGTAAGGGACGGATGAAAATGAATGACCTTCGTGTTATGGCCTGGCCACCCGTGGACTGGTGATATTCTACATATTGTTTTTTCTTTTACAGAGGGAAAACTTTTCTTTTACCCTTTATTTACAGACAGACTAATGATTTGGGTTATTATTGGACTGAATAGGAACATTTTTCAATCTCAGTCTAAATGGATTTAACTACAAACCTATGTGGTCTTTTAACTACTTGTTTCCTGTTATTATACCATTATGCATCTATTAAACATATATACCGGATTTTCTGTTTACATATTGTTTTAATTAAGAAGCATGGTAGCAACTAAATAAAGAGCATTTAAAGTCACAGCTAAGAAAAAAAAATATAAAAAATGTAGAGAACAGAAACAAAATTAAAGTAATCTCTGCTTAGCAATATGAGGAGAACTTCATTAATATAAAGTGAAAAATTAACCCACAAGAAAAAACTCTGACCCTAGGGATGAGAACTCTTCCTTGCATCTCTTCTGAGGACTTCAGCTTTTTTTGAGGGCCCTTGTCATTTAACAGCAAGACAAGGTCTGGTCTCTGATGCCAATTTAATTTGTGTGTTTTACACTCTGCAGTGGCAATAATTAGGTATCTTTTTCCGTCCGTGCCTTATTACATTTACAGAGTGAGAAATGAGGCTGGTGAAACTATTGTTGAATTCCGTTTAATTAAAGCAACCAATTAAAACATTTATCACATAAGTCAGTTTGCTCCAGAGAGTGTAAACATTTAAGTAGGTAAAGAAAAGAAAATAACTGCCTCATGGTATTCACTAGTCTGCTAGATTATTGCAATTCCGCATGTGGAAGAGTGTTTCCAACGGCTGCAGGGTATAATATTTCCAAGCTTTTGTGTAGCTACAAATTGGGTTTGTGGTTGTTCAAATGCACTTAGGTAGGAAAGAGTGTGTGCATGCACGGACATACAGTATTTGTCAAACTTTCTCTGTTGGGATGATAGCTTGGGAAAAGCGAGGGCATTTTGGATGATTTGTGTGCACATCTCACCTGATGCTTGCTTCTGTCACACTGGCAGCTTGGTGGAATTGATCTTTACTCTCCTTGAATCTCTCCAAATTCTATGGATATTATCACAAAAACAACACAGGGAGAGAGAAGCCAAAAACGGTGTTATTCAGGTTTTTAGATGGATGCATTTGTTTGCCTTTTGAACATGTAGAAGAGACATAAATGTATAATGTTTATTTGTTTGTTGTTGATTTGTGCGGACAGCCCCTGAGGTGGAAGTGTTTGCCCAGTTGGCAACATAAATAACATATCAGATTTCAGATAATCATAAATTCACTTTTTTTAAAAACAGCTTACATTTTCTTAGCCTTTCACTCATTTCCACATTTTGTTTTGCTTTCTTGAAATTTTCTTTTGCTCATTTACAGAAGCTTTTTTTCATCTTTCACAGCTCCTTTTTCATTGGAGGCTACAGACAAAAACAACTCAGCTTAATAGCATTTCTTTATCATAAAACTAACAGAAGGTTGAAGATTTCTACAAGCATCATGAATAAGATTTAGCAATTCCAGCCCTGTGCTGAAAAACTAAATCTCAGCACTGATAAGCTGCATTACTCATACATTTTTTAGAAAAATCAAGATATTTGCCTCTGCAGTCTGTCTGAGAGGACCACAACTTGTGCATGCCGGCAGTGGTATTATGAAAAAACAATCAGCTAATCCACAACAACTGCAGTCTCTCCTCTGGAGATCCCCCGAGCTTAGGCCTTTCAACATGCAGCATTCCCCCAAATATTTACCCAGCAAACTTCACAATCTTGGTAAGGAAAATGTGGAGGAAAAATAAAAACTTAAAATACAGCAAGGCAGTAAAGAAACAGAAAGAGAAGTAGACAAAGTAGTTACAAGCAAAATAATGGCTGATACTGTGATTTGAAAATGAATGAATAAATGTGATGTGTGAATTCATTGATGAAAAATGTAATTATGTCATGAAAAAAAGATGGCTTTGGTAGGAAAAGTCACTAATTATTTTCTCACTGCACCTTACAACAGGCTCTAATCTTATCCTGATGGACCTCAGTGCAGAAACGGATGACAAAATTGTATTCCAGAGATTAGATAATGGCACCGAACTTATTTTTAATCACATCAGAGAGATGATTCATTCTACTTGGTTTTAAGTTAATCACAGAGTTCCTCAGGGATCAGTGATCAGACTGGTTCTTTATACCTTATAGATGCTCCCTCTGGACAATATCATAAAGAGAAATTGTGGTTATTGTTATGCTAAAAACACAAAGCTCTATTTGTCTGTGAAATCGCAAGAAACTTACCAGTGTACTAAAACAGAACCCTGTCTAAAGGAGATGAAGGCCTGTATATTTCATAACCTATTGTCCTTCAACACTTGTATTTGGCCTAAAGATTTTTACTGAGGATTCTACACGCCAAAACTATAGAACACCAACGTGTTCAAAATTAAATAAATAATGAAACATTATGAAATACGTATCTACATCAATAAATGATAATGATTTAATGTGACAATGAAATTGTGAAATAATTGAAAGCATATTAAATTCTAAGCTCATTATTATAAAATAATAAAATACATATTTAATAATTTTATCAAGGTCATGCAATCATATAAGTCTGGTGTACCGGAACAGAGCCACATCTAAAAGATGCAGGGCAGGGGTACTGGAGGAGCAGGGTTGGGAAACAATAAATGACCCTCTGACATGATCTGAAGAGATTGTATGTCATCTCATTATTATGGAGAAATAAGTTGCTGAAAGTGACACAAAAGTATATAACAGATAAACATTAGTAGGTTCTTTGACCCCTTATTGCTCCAAAAATCGACAGTAAAATTGTTAAATATTTATTTTTTTACATCAGAATCAGAATCAGAATCAGAATCAGAAAAGCTTTATTGCCAAGTACGTTTTTGGACATACAAGGAATTTGTTTTGGCGTAGTCGGTGCAATACAGTACAAATTAAACAGTATAAACATATCTACAATATAATATAAATATATGTGCACAGTTTTAAGTGAGTGAGAGTAAATATAGAGCAGTATAAGATGCAAGAGCAGTACAACAGTGCAGATGATCATTGTGCAAGTAAAGCAGTGCAAGTAAAGCAGGAGTCCAAGCTGAGCGTTAATGTAACACATAGAGTTACAAGTTACAAGTGTCCTGTCAGCAAAAAAAGGGGGGGTGTGGGGGAAAGGGAGAGTGTCAGGGTGGTTTCCGGGCTTTGTTAACCAGGCTGGTGGCAGATGGGAAAAAACTGTTCTTGTGGCGTGAGGTTTTGGTCCGGATGGACCGCAGCCTCCTGCCAGAGGGGAGAGTCTCAAAGAGTCTGTGACCGGGGTGGGAGGGATCAGCCAGAATCTTCCCTGCCCGCTTCAGGGTCCTGGAGGTGTACAGTTCCTGGAGCGACAGTAGACTGCAGCCAATCACCTTCTCAGCAGACCGAATGACACGCTGCAGCCTGCCCTTATCCTTGGCTGTAGCAGCGGCGTACCAGATGGTATAACATGTATGTGAAAGTTGTAAATATGTCATTAATATAAATGTTCTTAAGGTTACTTTTCTGTTTTCCTCTTAATTTCTCAAATGTTGCCTGGATAAGCATCTGAACTGCTCTATTACCGTAATGCTCCCTTTATGCGCGAAACTAATCTTTAACAGAGAGCTGGTGTGACTGTCGGCTCACTTGAACTGTGCTGGGTGACACAGGAAACATAACAGCCCCGATGGTTATGCCAGACAGCACTAAAATCTTGATGGCGTCGTCGATGCTAACATTCTGGAAAGCAAATATCATCCCGATCATTTGAAAGATGTCATCCAAACAACTCAAAACGGCATCCTATGATAAATTATTCCCCTCAACCAGAGCTGAATGAAGTTAAGGAAACTCCACCATCTTTCCTAAACCTTGAGCCGGCGCAGTAGCTGCTCAGGGAGCAAGTACCCAGGAAACTAATCTCTATGTACGGCTCAGCCAATGAGGATGCAGGTCCAGCCTGTTGATGCTTTATTGGCCCCACAGCCATTCAGTTGTAAAGTGACATGAAATAAATGACCATGGGGGGAAAAAAATCACCCTTATAACATAAAAGCTGGCTTTTTGAAATAACAGCTGAATTTTAAAAAATGACATTTTGAAATAAACAAAAGCTGCTGGAATTCAATAAAAATAGCCTCAACAATGATTTCAATTATTAAGTAAAACTTTTATATGATAATTCTTTTATATCATAAAGCTGTTTTTAATAGAAAATGAAATATTTTCATAATAATGAGCTCAGGATTTAACATGCAGTCAAATATTTCACAAATTCATTGTCACATTAAATCCTTATCTATTATTTATTGATGTAGATACTTATTTTATAATGGTTCATTTATTTATGTCATTTTGAACACTTTGGCGTTCCATAGAAACACCCAAGTCAATTTCAGATGATGATATGATTTAAACAAATAAAAAAAGAAATAAGCCGAATGTTGTTGGTCCTTACAGGGTCTGGGCAAGGTCTTCATCCTGTTTCACTACTCCCCTTAGAGAAGCTGAAGAAACTCCAAAGTGGGTGGGCTTTGTAAACACCATTTATGACAAGTTCCATCTGCTGTATGTACCACCAATCAGAGCTCATCTTGTACGGTTAAATTGTAGAGTTAGTGGAGTTGACTGCCATGTTTGGAATAGTTAGCTACAGTAAAGCAGATGATTGGCTGACAGCTTAGCGTTCAATTCTTAATATTAATCTTTTTAAGTGGACATGCATGGTTCTATAGTACAAATCCTATCTACCGAGAAGCGCTCTACGTTATGTCATCAACCTACTGAGAAAATGCTTTTAATCACACATTTGCCAATCAATATATCTGCAAATTCCAAGAAATATTGCAGTATTAAATCATCTGCATCGCATCTAGAGGGTTTCTCCAGTAATTCCAAGTGATAGGTCCTTACAAGATCTAAAACGCTTTTGGTAATTGAATAATTTTCAGCATTCACCTGCACTCCAGACATTTCAGAATGAACCCTTTTTTAGCTATTAGATGCAAATCAAAAGCAGCAGAATCAGTAAAATTACCAAACAAAATTCTATCACCCTGCTTCATTCATTTCCATAATATCCTGTGAACCTTTTCAGTCAATGAATCAAACAGCAGGCATATTTAAATCAAACCACATTCTGTAGTTGAAAATCAGATTCATGTTGGATAAAACACTATATACATGGTTCTCTTAGTCTCTAGAGACAGCGATTATATGATGCATTTTGCGTCAGGTGCATTTATAAGTTTTAGTATACAATAAATACATGATAGTTTGTTTTAACTGAAAATGTACAAAACTCAGTTGGGGGACCCAAGGCAGTCAACAAATCACTTAAGACGAAAAGGAGGATGCTGTGAAGACACCATCATGAACCCCTGATAGCAAACACAAAAAGGTTTTCTGTCTTGTCATGTGGCAGGATTCATGAGCTGCACACGCATGGTCTCTCATAGTGTTCCATCGCTGCAAAGAATGAATGCAGTAAGACGGTCATTTAAAATGTATTAATTGTTCCTCAAAGGGTTGGGACAAAAATGTTCAGTGGAAGGCCCCCCCGGTGGGCTGTCCACACAAGCAGATCCTTGACGTAAATTAAAGTCCTCACCATCTGACTGCAGCCCAGTAACCATAAGACGACATTTGTGAGAGATGGCCTTAAAGGACAAAAACACCTTGACGACCACTTCTCCTCCCGCATGACAAACTTGCCCATTTGCAAGGGAAGTACCAAACATGCAATGTTAAAAGGTGGAAGAAAGTTATCTGGAGATGTTGCAGTAGGCAACCCACTTCACTGAGGGTCCTTTTTGTAAGGTGGTACAACAGGAAAATGCTGCGGTTTGCATCATCTGTCTGACAAATGACATCTCTCAAAAGAATAACATCCATCCTGCATATTCCTGATCTTAATTCCCATTAAAAAATGTAGGGGATGGATGAAAAGGAAGGTTTACAAAAAATGACATATGTTTCAGACTGTAGATGCCCTCCATGAAAAGATCTTCAGCAGATGAAGCACTGGGTCCTTTCTTTGAATACTTTAGCTCTGTTTGGGTTTTCTGGGGGCTATGGTCTTACAGCTTGTTTAAGTTTTATTGTCATTTTTAATAAATAGCTTACTGTGTCTTTTGTCTCTTGATCATGTTTCTTCTTTTTGTGTTTTGAAGTTCAGGTGACAACCTGGTTACAATCCAGCTGCGTGAAATGCCCATACCTGTAACATTTACTCATATCAAACAGTGAAACAAATTATTATGATTATTTCTGATTATTTCCCACATTCTTGCTGAAAACCCTTAACTTTAATCATTGGTTTTTCTGCATGGCGAATCTAGAGGTGCTCAGAGACTTTGCACAAGGAAATGTTAAAAAACTAGACACATCTGCTAGTTTTATACATTTACAATCTTGTAGAATCCACAACAAAATCATTCTTAATTGCCTCTTAGATTCGCACTGCACCACATTATGAACAGTCAGGGCCTGATCTTCAAAGATTCCATATGAGGGGTGCTAAATTTCTTGCGGCAAAAAGAAATTGCACGTGCAATAAGTGGGCATATTGCGTGCGATTTTCAAAGATTGCTCGTGCAATGAATAACAGGTGCAAAAGAGGTGCAGACCACCATATTTAAATGAGGAAATTGCATGTGATACTGGTTGGTTGCTGCTGGCCCCAGTGGAACAGAAGAAAAAGCAAACAGATCCTCTCTGCTGTGTTGCTTAAAACATGCAGGGGTTGTTGTGCTGCATCAATATGAATGATTTTTTTTCCCCTTCTGTTCTATTTTGCTCCTGCTTTTCTGGACTGTTAAAGTTTGTTAACCTTTCTCGTTGCTATTCACAGCAGCAGTTATGTCATCGCAGCATTTGCCCTCAGGACATTATTTTGCCTCCTTCTTCATTTGCGCAGGGCACACCTGATGGCACAATTACGCATGCGGAAGGCTGAGTTTGAAGTTGTTCTGCGAGCAGATGCTTTATGATTGGGGTCCGGACGGACCCTTTGAGGCAAAGACTACATCCTGCTTCCCCTTTAATCAAAATATTGGATTACATGTGATTGCACAGGAGGGCAGAGCTGTGTCTAAAGTAGCGCGCGCCCTCCACCATCTGGCTATCGGTGCGCACACGGGGAAGCTGGTCTAGGCGGACAACACCACAGGAGCGCACACAGCTTTGTTAACTCTCTTGCTCGAATTAACTCACAACAAATTGGCCAATCAATATCAACAATAAAAAAGACAAACATGTCAGTTAAGGAATTTATTAGAGGTTTGCCTCCCTTGAACTTAAAATTATTTTCAGAGGCTCACTGTGTTCTATTTTATTTTTTTTTTTGAGAGAGAATGTGTCTGAAGAGTTCGAAGTTTATCATAAACAGCCACAATATTTAACCCTAAATGTAATTAAGGATGGTAACATTCATATTTGAACCGATACGGTACCGATGCCCGGTACCTGGGAATTGATACCGGTACTGTGTGTTTATGTGGTAGGAAATGTTAATTCGTTAAATAATAAAATCTCAAAATTTTTCAATTTAACATATTTATTTCTCAACATATAAACTTTTATGAATATATCATAACATCCAGCTGTTTGTATTGTAACATCGCAGTTGTTTCTAACATTTCTTCTCCCATGTTGCTGGCTGCAGACAACCAGTTGCTAACGGATGCAGGTGTGCTAACGGTGCTGAATGCAGGAGATGTAGCTGTAGATCTGAAGCTGACGAAAATTGTGTCTTCAGCCTTGACAAAAATCTGGTGCTTAACCAGCTGCTTCCTCAGATTAGAAGTATTCCTTGCCTGCTGGCCTTGCTCTTTGCATCACGAATATTGCAGCGAGCCTAATCTGCATCGCATTTTGAAAAGTGGAGCCATACTTTAGAGGGCTTTCTATCAGCCATGCTTTGTTGATGGTACCAGCGACTACTGACGTCATTACGTTCTTGTGCGTGCAATGCTGTGTTCATGTCTGGCATGGAAAATCGCCCACTCTTCCACTCCCTCAGTGTCACAATGATGCGCTTAAGTGCAGTTTTATTTTATGTGAATCGGTACTCGGTATTACCAATGGAATTCGGTTGGTACCGATAAAAGTATTCAGCACCCATCCCTAAATGTAATATTATCAACATAAAAATTGTTTGTTGTAGGAGTTGGCTATCTGTATATTATAGCTTTACTAATTTTAACATCACATAACTGTCCTGCAAAGAATTTGAATTGAACATTTATGTAAAAATTAATTATTGTCCAATGATTTTAAGGAATTCGTTTTGTTTGTTTTGCCAATATTTTAAAGATATACCATTGTTCTTCAGTGACACGAAATAATTTTCTACTGTATAAATTCTCCCCTAGCATATGTTCATTTGCAAAAAACGTAATTCAACTGATCCATCTCCAGTGGCTCTGCAATGACATAATGTTACTGTCAATAATGCATTTTGTTTTGTTTAGTGACAAGGTTAAAGCATACACCGTCCTTCTCACCACATTGAAGAGGCTGTGTTAAACGGTGATTTTTCACCTGTTAAAAAGTGATTTTAGTATTCAGTTTGCGAATGAAGGATTTAATCTGCAAAATAATGACTTTATTTATTTCCTCTTAATTATATTAATAACCTCAAAGCACAGCGCGGATCCTTTGCATGATGTGCAATTACAGTTAACAGGCAGTGCGTCTTCTCTGGTGGATGATCAGTTATGTGCGCACTTCTGCATGATCAGGTTTGTACCTCAGCAACAGATGATCTCACTGACAACGATGGTGCGCTGGAATGATCCAGACATAAGAAAAGAGGTTTTGCAAGGAGTTTTATCATAGATTTGTCATGACTTTTGTGATCGGCTCCAAATCAGATCTTAGATAATCCCACATAGAATCCTCTATTCTCATCTATTTTTATTATTTTTTATTTTTGACAACCCTAATCTGTTGACACATGTACAAAAGATTCTCTCTCTCTGTCATCTGTCATTCTATCTATGCCTTCTTCTGGTCACAGTGACAGCAGACATTTTTGCGTCCCTATTAGTATCTGCATTTCAAACGTGCTAAATATTGATTCAAAAACAGCACCCGCAATCCGTTTCAGGTTTGATAAATCGCATTGCAGGAGGTAAGGGATTATATTTGCATATCCTCCTACCATATATTTGCGCTTTTAGGTCATTATCATATGTTTTGCATATTCATGAGGCAAAAGCACTAAAAAGTTTGCGCGCGCTGTTCCGCTGATTTTAAATATGCAATCCGATTACCACCTTGTCGGTAGATCACTTTTGCGGACGCCAACAAGATTGTGTGTGGTTTTGTACACGCAAACCTTTTGAAGATCAGGCCAATAGTTTTTAATAAATTTGAACATAACATTGAACTGAAATCTCTGTTTACATATATGTTATTATTTTCTATTACATATTTTC